>NC_057358.1:1362500-2725000 GCF_016509475.1 Prionailurus bengalensis | reverse complement strand
TTATATACAAATTATTTGTAAATTTTTATGATGTTGGGAATCTTAAATATATTGTTTTAAGCATACCTCTAATTTATTTATTTTTTCATGTTTATTATTTAGTTTTGAGAGAGACAAGCAGAGTGAGAGTGGGGGAGCATCAGAGAGAGAGAGGGAGACACAGAATCTGAAGCAGGCTCCGGGCTCCAAGCTGTCAGCACAGAGCCCGACGCGGGGCTTGAACCCATGAACTGTGAGATCATGACCTGAGCTGAAGTCAGATGCTTAACCGACTGAGCCACCCAGGTGCCCCATATCTCTACTTTTCTGATGAATCTTCAACAATTCATATCATTAGTTAAGATTTAATCCTAAATCCATGAAGGAGTAGTAACTAGAATCTGGTTGTTACATGAGTATATAAATAAAGGAATTTTGGTCCGTATACCCACCCCCCCCACACACATATTTGATTTTCTAAATAGATATTTTTTTAAATTTATAATTTGAAGATAGCAGTATGACTATCAGTGATATATAAAGTGACTGCTTTGATTTTGAACATAATTCAGTATTTTTTCAAACTTTGACATATAAAAAAGCCAAATTGTCACAGACATCGTGATAAATTCTGAGGAACGGAAGATTATGGGAGAATATAGTTCGTCGCCGTGTGGTTCAATTCCCCCTGTTTCCTCGGAAGAGAGGAAAAGTTCTCAGTATGAGTGGTCTTCTTGGAAATGGTCTTGTGGTAAGCGTCTGATCTCCCCATGACAGTGCTGAAGTCACTGGGACCCAGAGGCGGGAGGGGGACGTTGGCCCTTGGGTGGTCACTGTTGGTCACGTACAAGCTTGTCAGAGCCAGCATCTCCCAGTTTCTTTGACTTATAGGCAAAACGAGCTGTGTTTCTAAGACTTGGAGAATGAAACACTTTGACTAGTGGGTAGCCAAGCCAGAGGTGGATAGAGATTCTCGTCCCCAGATGTGGGCTGTGACGGGAAGTCTCTGTGAGTCCACACCCATGGTTCCTGCCTGCAGCAGGGATCTGGAAGAGAGGGGGTGTGGAGGAGGCTTGGGCACAATGAACTAAGAGGAAAGGTCTATAGACAACCAGATTTGGGGTTGCAACTGCTGGGTAATTCTACCTTACCTTTTTTTCCCTTTTGTTTGAAAGCAGAAAAAGAAAAAGTTTCTATGCTCTCTCGAGTATAAGTTTCTAAGTCATGCTCCTTTTCTAAGAGAATTACATAGGGTCGTCAGATACATGTTAGTCATGGCTATTCACATTCTATGAGAAGAAGGTGGGTTTCCACTTGTCTGTGAACTGCCTGCTTCCTGGGCAGGTGTTTTCCATGGGTCTTGGGTGATGGAGAGGCTGACAGGTGCATTGATCAAATTTCCCCCATTATCTCTGTAATGATTCATGATCCATTGGCTATTTTCAACATAAGTTGGACAATCACACTACTGCCTTCAGCTTCTCAGAGGAAGCTTACCAGACACTTCTTCCTGCCTGTGGGATGTGAATTGTCAGACTCCATTAAATCACATTCTGATAGGCTTTAGTATTATTCACAATTTCTTATTCCCTCCTCTTTTTTTTTTTTTTAAATTTTTTTTTCAACGTTTATTTATTTTTGGGACAGAGAAAGACAGAGCAAGAACGGGGGAGGGGCAGAGAGAGAGGGAGACACAGAATGGGAAACAGGTTCCAGGCTCCGAGCCATCAGCCCAGAGCCCGATGCGGGGCTCGAACTCACGGACCGCAAGATCGTGACCTGGCTGAAGTCGGACGCTTAACCGACTGCGCCACCCAGGCGCCCCTCTTATTCCCTCCTCTTAATAGGATTATCCTTCTCTATCCTTGCCATGACTCCCTTTAGAAGGAGTATCCTTCCTTACCCGCCGCCATTGTGGGCTTGGTTATGTGACTTGCTTGGATCAGCAGAATGTGAGCAGATGTGCCTAGATGAGCAGGAACCTTAAATGTTATTTTGAGGTCCAGCTTGGCCTCTTTTGCTCCTGTCCTCTCTCAAGAGGACGTCGTCTCCTGGAGAGGGGCTAGTCTCTCACTAGGGGTCCTAGAATGGGAAGGCATGGGGGTAAGCCACACTACAATAGATCGGTAGCCTGGGACAGAGGCCCGGGCAACGGGCAGACCTCAATTATGTGGGGAGGAAACAAGTGTTTGCTATTTTGAGCCACTGAGATTTGGGGGCTGTTTGTTACAAAGTGAGTATATATGACAGATACGCACAGCAAAGGGACCAGAGCGAATATCATACTGGGCAAAGTCTGAACAAAGATGGAGTCAGAGAGCCAAACCAAGAATCCCAGGTCCTCATTGCCACAGTAATGTTACATGACAAGCCAAACTGAGTGTGTTAAAAGGAGAGGACTTGATTTAGCTCATGAGTTTGTGAGATTCTGTGAGATGCTTTTGCTCTCAGTGGGGCCCCCTCACCCTTGTGACAGTAGGTTGAATATTAAAAGGGCAGTGGAGACCACTCAGGCCTCATTGTCCAGCAGGCTGGCCCGGGCTTGTTCAGACGGCAATGTGAGAGCAGAAGTGGAATGCACAGGGCTTTATTGGGTCTCTGTTTGCATCACATCGACGAACATCCTACTACACCGCTCTGTATAGAATGTGTTTGTGTGAGTTGTCATGCATTTCTGCCCAGAGCCGCACATACACACTCATGGGGGCTTCGTTGGCTTGTGCTCCGTGTCTGGTCTCGGGATCGGAATTGGCCCTTCTGTTCCTGACACCAGGAGGGATTAACTTGCCTCACCTCCTTGAGTCAGACCAGGCTGGATCAGGGCGGGAGGAGATATGGGCAGGTGCCCAGATTCCTAAGACTGTGAGATACGATTAGAGAAACAGAGAAGAAAACTCAGCTCGCTAAGGACCGCACTTAAGCAAACTTAATGACTACCCGTAGATCACCACGGGTGGTGTATATATTGCCCTGGGGGGAATAGCTAGTTGGAAGCCTCACACAAGGCGGGGACACTCTGCCCAGGACCCTCAATGGGGACTCCAGCCAGGCTGTTCACCGTGGGGCTTCCCCAGCCAGGAGGCTGGATGTTGTGAGCGTCCGATTTGATGTGTGAACCCTTCTTTGTCCTTCTTTGTACCTCTCTTTGTCTTTATGTTTACTCTAATTATTTAATTCCATATATTCGCTTCCCTTTATAATTAATAAAGCTTTCCTCCATGAAATAGAAAGTGTGGTATCATAAATTGCTATTATTCACAACATACAGGCAGTCCCAGGGCACATCAACAGACGTATATGATGCCCTGACCCGATGAGGGGGAGGTGCCACAGACTCACACGGCAAAGGGCAAGGCCCCTGAAAGGGTGAAGACGTGGGGAGATTTGGCAGCCTGGCCCTGAAAGACGAGACACATAAAATGGAGTGAGGGGCCAATGCAGGTGAAGGAAAGGAAGCATGCTGGTTTAGATCGCCCACTGGGTGGGCCGTAAGAGGCAGTGTGTGGCTGTGACTACTGGGACCCGTCTGATGGTTCTTTTGACTCCACCCAGTGCTTTCTTGCAGACTCTGGTGGTACTCCCTCCTTCCAGGATCTGTCAGGGCTACATTTATGTGTCAACTTGGCTGCGCTAATGATGCCCAGAGGGCTGGTAAAAGGTGGCTTCTGGGTGTGTCTGTGGGGGTGTCTCTGGAAGAGGTCAGCATCTGAACCAGTAGACAGAGTATGGAAGATGTGCCTCATCGGTGCTGCTGACTTTGTCCCATCCACCCAGCGCCTGAATAGAACAGCAAGGTAGAGGAAGGGCACTTTCCTTTCTCTGCTTGAGCTGGGACATCCGTCTCCTCCCCTCCAATGCCAGAGCTCTGCGTTCTTGGGCTTTCGCTTGGGACCGGGATGTCACTCCCAGCTTCCCTAGGTGTCCAACTTGCAGATACGAGATCATGGGACTTCTCAGCTTCCATAATCACATAAGCCTAACCCTTAAAATAAACCTCTTTCTAGAGACCTCTCTATATACCCTATGGGTTCTGTTTTCTCTGGAGAACATTGACTGATGAAGATCTAACCAAAATGCATATTTTAATTCATGCTCGACCTGGTTATTCTCAGGGCCAAGGGTTTGTGTCATCTGCCCAACTGTGGGGTGGACAACACCAGCTAAAATGCTGCAGGGAAATCAAGATAAAGTATGCATGGAACCCTGGTGCTGCTAACCATAGTCTATTAACACAGGTCGTAAGTTTATTTATTTATTTTTAAATTTTATTTGAGAGAGAGAGCGAGAGAGAGAGAGAGAGACTCCCGAGAAGGCTCCACACTCAGCACAGAGCCCGATGCAGGGCTCAATCCCGTGACCCTAGGATCATGACATGAGCCAAAATCAAGAGTTGGAGGCTCAACCCCCTGGGCCACCCAGGTGCCCTGTAAGCCTCTTATTCAGATATCTGAATTTGCTTTTGGAAAAACTGTGAGTTTTGCATGGGATGGGGGAGTGTAGAAGCGAAACTATATATCTACATATCTCTTCTCGCATTGGGTGGCAGTTCCCTGACACTGAGAGCAAATCATCTCAATCTAAGAATGCTTCACTTTATTGGAGATCGTCACTACAGATTTTCTGACAAACAGCTTTTGAGACAATAGCCGATATTTCATGTCAGTGATTAACATTTGGGTACATTCTGTACAATTCAGTGATGAAATCCTGCAAGGCATATTGT
This sequence comes from Prionailurus bengalensis, assembly GCF_016509475.1. Taxonomy (NCBI): domain Eukaryota; kingdom Metazoa; phylum Chordata; class Mammalia; order Carnivora; family Felidae; genus Prionailurus; species Prionailurus bengalensis. The sequence continues at coordinate 2,720,298 of NC_057358.1, read as the reverse complement.
CCTCAACAAATCAATCATTTTTTCCCCCATTGGATAAAAAGTGGAAACTTGTTTAGGGGGAAGCGCTTTGTTCTTAACCGATTCATTGCTATTTACACAAGTATGCCTTTGAATCAGTGACAATTGAAAGAGAACTTCAAAATTTTACTAGATTGATTGAAATATTCCTGATACTGATGTGCGTGTGCATTGAATTGAGCGACAAGACAGAAGAAAGGAAGAAAGAAAGAAAAAAGAAAGAGAGAAAGAGAGAAAGAAAGGGAGAAAAGAAAGAAAAGAAAGAAAGAAAAGAAAGAAGGAAGGAAGGAGAGAAAGAAAGAAAGAAAGAAAGAAAAAGAGAGAGAGAGAAAAGAAAGAAGGAAAGAAAGAAAGAGTAAGGAAAGAAAGAAAGAGAGAAAGAAAGAAAAGAAAAGAAAAGGAAAGAAAGAACAGAAACGCAAAGTGCTCCTGGATCTCCAGAAAGAGTTAAGGCATTTCTGAGCTTAATTATCAAGCTCAGGAAGGCAGGCATCCCTGCTGTCTCCTGGCGACACAGGGGAGAGATCCATGACAACAGTCCACTTCCGGGAGCCTCCCCCTCAGCTTGAGAGCTCCGTCTACATGGTAACGTGGAGAGTGCTGGTGATGAGCTCATCTTCGGTGCATGACGGTGCAGTCCAGAGGGGGAAGTCGTTAGGATTAACCTCAGACCCACTGAACAAAGCCGAGGAACACGTGTCCACGGGATTTGGTGTGATCAGTTCTTTTCTTCGCTATGTCCAGTCTCTTGATAAGCCCATAGACGTTCTCCACTTCTGTCCTCTTGTTTTTATTTTTTTATTCTTTTATTTTTTTAGCGTTTCCTTTGGATTCCTTCTTAGCATTTCCATCTCTCTGCTTACCTTCCCCGTCTGTTCTTCCATGGTGTCCGCCTGTTTTGTGATAGCCCTCGGCATGTTAGTCACAGTTGTTTTAGATTCCGCGCTCTGATGATCCCAACATCCCTGCCAGCGCCGAGTGTGGTTCTGACGTTTGCTCGTGTGCTTTGTCTTTTGGTGTACCCTGTGACTTCCCGCTGCAAGCCACACATGAGGCACTGGGTACAAGGAACCGAGTACTGGCTCTTGCGGTTTCTGCCTGTGAATTTGCACTCTGGTAAGTTGTGATTCTCTGTAGCCCCCTGTCTGTCTCTCCAGAGACTGCTGGGGGCAGTGGTTTGCTCTGGGACCTCAGTTCTTTGGTGAGACTACGAAGACTTGTGATTTTCGGTTCGTTCAGCATCTTATTTTCTTTTTTATCTTGTTGCTGGAGGCAGGGAGGACTTCTAAGCTTCTTGCACGCTGGACCAGGAGCTGGAAGTCAGTGTGGTCAATCCTTTCTGAAGCAATCCATGGTTCCTCCTCAGTCAGCAGGATGAAGGGTATCTGCCATCAAATGAGACAGCTAGTAAGGACACATTTTGGCAGGGAGACGGAACAGAGACTATACATATAAACACACGAACCGGTTCGTTTTCTCCTTCTCTCCATTGCCCTGATGCGCTTCCCAAATAAACCTTCTGTTGGTAGCATGGAACTTGGTTCATATTGGAGGACAAGAAGTTGGGTGTTTGTAGGTAAACAGAAGTTTATTTTTGAACAATTCCATGCTATTTTTTCTTGGCTTCACCCCATAAACCTTAAGAGGAACATCGAAGAAACAGAGACGGGCACCTGGAACACTTCAAGACTTGAGGAATAAGATCTTGGAGACAGCAGTGGGAGTGTTGGGAGTATCCCATCTGGGGGAGATCAGACCGGTTCTCTTGACTCTATTATCGAGTGATATACTCTGCAAAGGCAGCGTGCCCAGCTTATGGCCAAAAGCACCTGTTGCCAATAAACGTTGGGAGTGACGGTGACTAGCCTGACCTAGTCTCACTGCCTTGTACACAGCCTGGGACGCAGAGGGTTTGCCGGGGGGAAAATGAATGGAGTCTGGCAAGTACAGCACACTGCCCAGATTTTCTTTCTTTGCTCCGGAGAATAGAAATGAAGGGCACGGGCTTACATTTGTACAGTTAGTGAAGTTATTTATAGGGAATAACCCTTGTGGTATTTCTGGGAGCATTTGCTGGGAAAAGTCAAGCACTGTCTTTCCCGTCAAATATTTAAGATGGGAAGATTTAATTTTAATCCTACTTGATAGTGCTTGGGTCAACTATAAAATTATAATATTTAAAAAATCACTTCAAAAGACTTTTCTTTTAGGAAGATTATCCTGCTAGGCTTAAAGAAGAAACACATCCTTATCGGAGGGATCTTTCTACCGTTATATTCACTCCATAGCTTCGCTCAAGACCATTAGCCTTGTCCCTGAGATGATTCACTTGTGCTATTCGCGGTGTCCCCCGGATTCTAGAATAAAGGACAAACCAGTGTATTCGTAGTTGTTTCTGAATTGTTTCTTTCCAAACCGAAGATGTCCACGTAGGTGTGCAAGCGTCTCTCCTGCCAACCAGAAGGGGAGGGGTATGGCAGGAATGAAGGCTGAAGGCAGAAGTCCGCCCCGCAACGCTCGCGGAGCGGCTAAGTCACACAGCTCTCATAATTAACCAGCCGAGTTCCAGGTCCAGCGCCTTCCCGGGTTCAAAGCCACACAAGTTAAAGTTAATCGAGTACAAAATGGCTTAAATTGGTACACGGCAAGTCGAGTGACAGGCAAAGTAGAAGAATCCCGTGGCTGACGCCGGCCCCTCTCCCCACGGCCCCCGCCCTCCTCCCTCTGAGCTCTGGTGTGAACTGCCTGGAAGAGAATTGCCATCAAATTATCTCCGTCTTGAGGGACTTCATGCTTTGGCACTCCAGCACGGATGTACGCGCGGCTGCTAATGAGAGAGGCCCGCCATCCGGGGATGCAATCCCGCATAGACATTTCCACCAAAATGGATTATTTCAGCCTCGTTGGTCACAGATTCTGTAGTTTTCCAGTGATTCATCTTACTATTAATAATGTCAGAGAATTTTAGGCCCTTGAATTAAATAATCGTAATAGGAGCCACGGAGAGCGCTAGGCTGAGGCAGGGCTGTGTATTTCGGCGTGCACACTGTCAGGCCTGATAAATCGGATCCCTGAAATAGTTTATAAAGCACTGAATTGATGTGGCCGTTGGTGAGGGAGAGAATTAATGTTGCCAAGTAGGCCCGCAGCCTAGATTGGATGAAAGCCGAGGAAAGCCTTTTCTATAAACGCTGCGTCCGTGTAGGAAATAGTTGCGGGGAGAGGGGAGCGAGTCACATGGGGAGATAATGTGCTTCGGTGACCTCAGGGGCGCCGCTCAGGAGAGGGGCTGCTTGGGGGGGCGCCCAGCAAGGGGGAGGGTGGTCACAGCTGCTCGTTTGTAATCGAGAACCGAGAGCACACGTGCCAGAGGGCCAGAATGAAGGCCTGTTTGAGGAGTCGGTGGCTGCTTTCCAGGCCTGTGGAGCTGTGCTGACAATTCCTGGTCAACGGAAGGTGTTCTTAGGAGCCCTGTCTCCTATCCCCCCCCTTCCCAGGCCGGACTCGGCCGTGTGGTCGGCCGGACTCGGCCGTGCGGTCACCCTGACTCGGCCGTGCGGTCACCCTCTGGTCCACGCGACGTGTCGTGGTATCCCAGGACACGTCATGGGATGCGATATCTTTACCCAGGAAATCGAGCTCGTTTCTTGTTTCCCTAAACATTTCTGTAACCAGAGCCAGTTTGAGAAATGTTCGGATCACAGAGCTTTGAACATGTGCTAATTTGTAAGTACCGTTAAAATAGCATTTCAATTATTAGCGGAATGTTCCTAAAGTTCAAGGTTGGATTCCAGTTTGTTTGGTGTCAGAAAAGGTCAATCTTTCCATGTTTCCCTAATGAGTTCGCTATAGACTTTAACTTAATAGACCTCTGAGCATTTTCTGAACATGGCAATACTGACTCTTCCATTATTTCTGCCTCTGGCATCATCCATTTAATAAGATGTTTGCAGCTGTTTTATCTCGACAAGGAAGATTAAAGCAGATAAACTAAGGTCCTCACATTTTTGCAACTTCTCATATCTGCATGATATTAAAAAGTTTTTTTTAATGTTTATATGTTTTTTTTTATTTTTTTTAACCTTTATTTATTTTTGAGACAGAGAGAGAGACAGCATGAACAGGGGAGGGTCAGAGAAAGAGGGAGACACAGAATCCGAAACAGGCTCCAGGCTCCGAGCTGTCAGCAAAGAGCCCGAAGTGGGGCTCGAACCCACGGACCGTGAGATCATGACCTGAGCCGAAGTCAGACGCTTAACCAGCTGAGCCACCCAGGCACTCTTCATATCTGCACGATATTAAAACAAACAAAAAAAAGAAGCAGAAGGTGCTACATTTTTGTCCAAATGGACTGATCCAAAGGCAAAGGCAATGCCCAGGAGTCCTGTCCCTTGAATACATGCTTTGTTCACTTAGTTTCTCTTTTTTTAGGCTTTTCTGAAGGGCTGGGATGGAATGGAAGACAGGACTCCAGCTCCTAAGCCCATGCATGATGATTTCCATCATGCTAAATATCTAGAAAACATTTAAAAGCAACATGTAAATAAATGTTGGTGTATATATTATTCAGCAACATGATGCAGTGGGCTTTAGGGATTCGTGGGAGCTTTGCTCTTTTTGGTAATGCTGTTGGGGGACTTTTAGGAAAGAAAGGATCCAATATGGTCCTCACATGGTGCATTTCTCTTGAGACCATAGGAGAATACTTACAGAGACCAGTAAGTGGAGTCACAGTGAAAGATAGCCTCCGCAAATTAAGTTGTGTCTTCCCTAGGAGCTGTGATTATAGTTTTCTGAATACAAAGAATCTGGTAGACCAGATAGTCACTGGGCAGACAACTCCTGATGGAGGGTCAGCCTGCAGGAGGCTGGTCAGATTCTTCACTTACCTGTTTCTCAAAGTGCCTGATAAAGGGTCCTCCTTAAGCCCACCATGATTTATCATCGATTAAAATAAGGGGATGAGTAGGGATTTCAAGACATTCCTGGGAGGAGTGGAAAACATGGGAACTTGGCTTTTCCCTGGTGAGGGAGGGTCCCACTGTCACTTTCTCACCTGAGAGTCCCAGCTCCCTTGGGGACACTTCTTCCCGCCCACCTTCACCTGCCCGGAGGCATCTGTGAGGACAGAAAAGTACTCCTCTGTGTATCACGTTCTCACACTGCAACCACGTTCTGGAAGCAGAAAGCTGCATCACCTCAGGGACCACGTCCGTGTGCCTGGATCAGAGAAGAATAAGTAGGTAAGTAGGGAGGTAAGTAGGGTGATCACTCACTTTGCTTTGCCTCGATCTATCCCAGCTTTAAAACTGAAAGTTCCTGAGTCCCAGGAGCCAAGTCAGTCCCTAACTCTGTCCCTGCCAACCTGGGACGGCTGGTCAACTCAAAATGTAACAGTTATGTGACTTGCCTTGAGTTTGAAAGACCATCTGCTTAGCTTTTTGTTATTTTGACTGGCTTTTATGTGGGTTTGTGTGTGTGTGTGTGTGTGTGTGTGTGTGTGGAATTTTATTTTATTTTATTTTATTTTATTTTATTTTATCTTATCTTATCTTATTTTATTTTACTGACAGAGAGAGAGCACACGCATGAGCAGGGGAAGGGCAGGATCCCAAGCGGGCTCCACGTTCACTCAGTGCAGAGCCTGACGTGGGGCTCGATCCCACAACCCTGGGATCATGACCCAAGCCGAATCAAAGAGTCTGATGCTCAAACGACTGAGCCACCAAGGCTCCTCTCGAGTTTTGCTTTTCAAATCATACTGTAGAAGCACAAACCACTTACTTCTTATAATGATGGAGTTAAATGATGGACTTAGCTTTTCTGTGATGGGAGAGGGTTGTCATAGACAACACCATTCTCGCCCGTGGTTGACTGGAAAGTCTCACCCCTGCGAAACTGAGAACTTTCATCACAAGCAGAGCGTTTTGCCATCCCAGTCTCTCCTCTGGGTTATGTCCCTCTATAACCTGCTGCTCACCAGACGTTACTTCCTGTCACCGCCCTAGCGGCCTTGGTGGCTAACTTTCCGCTTCCTGGGTGGGCAATTCTAACTGACAAGGACCCAAACGGGTATGAAGTTCTCCTCCCCAGAAGGGCACAGTGTTGGGGGCGCGTCTTTCGAGAAGCCCCTCATTTACTTTCAAGCTGATGGCTGTGTTCAGGAGGGTTGGAGTTGCCTTGAGTCTGATTTGCAAATTAGCTTAACATTCCTCAACTCTGCTTTGCCTGAAGTGAACAAAATCAGGATGATCTGGGTCTAAAGATCTTTGAGAGATGCAGGGTACGGGCAATTTTTCCCTAACTGAGTTAATTTGGCTTGGCCGGTTGAAGTCATTAGCAGGTCTGCTTTTCTTCGGCGAGACTAGCTGTCTTCTTTCTCCATACGTTGATGGGCTACATGGTAAGCTGGGAGGAAAAAATCTTAAACAAAAGGCAGATGCAATCAACTATGCAATTTTCCTACTAGATGTGCTATTTGTGATAAAAAGGCAAAGGGATGTCTATACTCTGCCTGTCAGTCGATGTGGGTCCCGTGGGCTGGAGGGAGAGACTGATTACAAGTGCCCGCGTGCAGTGGGGACAGCGCCGTCTGGATTGAACCCTGGCTGTGCTGATTGCCCAGACGGCGGGGGGGGGGGGGGGGGAGGGCGCCTGCCCATCACGCTGCTTTCCATATTCAGTGGGAAGCACACGGTTAGGTTAGCAGGAAGGACTCACCCCAACGCTGAAGAATGTCTGACTCCTTGATCTTTCTTCTGAGTGACGGAGGTCTCTAAATTGGGAGTAATCTTGCATAGCCTGTGGGCTCCCTCCGTGTGGTCCAACCAGGTGAGCTAAGGATGAAATGTGGCAGCCGGTACAGGGCTGTTAACTGTAATGGACATGCCATGTCAAGGGCAATAAACCAGCGGGGGATGCCCAGACTCGAGGGCTGCTTTTATGAACACATCTAGAGCCTTATCAAGCAGCAATCACAGGCCCAGAGAACAGCAGCCTGCGAGGCTTTCTGAGGCGGGAGCAGGAATCTGCCCATTTGCCCCAACGGATTAAACAGCAGCTCTGCCTCCAGCGTGGCGGGACGGGCGTCAGAGAAGTCCCAGGCTCGCCCCTCGTCTGGGAAGGGGGCAACTAACAATTTAAAAGGAAAATACGACCTAGAGGTACAAAATGACCACAGAGCTAGGGAGACAGTGACATATGAAGTGGGTAGGATTTATCACACAGGGGAATTGGGAAACTCCGGGAGAGTCGTCTCCCTGAAATAAAACCCAAACAGCATCTCATAGCCAGAGGGCCCTTGTGCTGTCCCTTGGCCCGAATCCCTGATTGATCTCCCGCCAGTCTCCCAGCGAGTCACGCGGTGGCCATATCATTCTGTTCTCTTTCCCCTCAGATGTGCTAAGATTTCTCCTGCCCCAAGACCTTTGTGCCCTTTCTTTCTTTTGTTTTGTGTTTAACATTTCTCTTTCTTTTTTTTTTTTATTTCATTGAAGTATAGTGAACGTACGGTGTTCTAGGAGTTTCATGTGTACAACCTGGTGACCCCTGGCTGCATACATCACTCAGTGATCATCACCTAAGTGCACCCTTAACCCCCCACCTACCTCCTTAACCCTTCTGCCTCCGCTCCTGAAACTTTGTTCTCTGCATTTAAGTCTGTTGTTTTGTTTCTCCTTGTCTCTGTTTTCTTTCTTGTTTTTTTTTAAGTTTATTTATTTACTTTGAGAGAGAGAGAGAGTGAGAAGGGGTGGAGACGAGAGAGAGGGAGAGAGAGAGAATCCCAAGCAGGTTCCGAGCTGTCAGCACAGAGCCCAATATGGGGCTCGAACTCAAGGACCATGAGATCCTGACCTGAGCCGAAGTTGGATACTTAACTGAGCTGTCCAGGTGCCTCTGTTTTGTTTCTTAAATGTCTCCATTCTTACGAGGGCTTCTGCCTTTTTATCTCGGAAATGCCATCTTAAACTTTCTGTCCCAAGGAAGGTATCTCCTGCCCTCCATCAAGCTCCCACACCATTCAGAGATCATAGCATGATCTGTCATGATTGTATCTCCTTTACTGCTTTTTGTCTATTTTTTTGTGGCGTTTTCTCATCTTTCTCATCTGCTTTTGACTTGACTCGTTCAGATTTGCTTTTTGCCGGAGAGTAAGGGTTCCTTCATCAAAGCCATGTGCAGGGATAACTATGTGTCCTTAACATCTTTCCCTCCCTCTTCTCCCTTTCCATCTTCCCTAAAGGGAAGCGGGCGCGGGGGGGGGGGGGGGCAAAAGAATAATGTATTATTCTTCTAGTATATGTTAGCATTCAATTAAAATAAATAATATGTTTCTACTATGATCATACGATCATATGATCTATCTATGATCATACGATGTAAATTACATCCAATTAGATATATGATATAAACTAAAAATTCTCCTTTTTATATTCCACGTCTGCACTCTGGCCTCAATTTTACCCCGACCTCCAAAGAGAGGTAACTTTGGTTAATCGTTTGGAATATACACTTTCGAACAATTTTCTATCCATTTGTAAGCTTCCTATTGTGTCCTCGTATTACTATCTATTTATTGATTTCTGCCCCTTTCTTTGTTATTTCCTATTCTCTCTTTTCTTTGGGCTTATTCTCCTGTTCTTTGGGCATACTCTGAAGTTGAATGCTTAACTCATCAATTTCCTGCCTTTCTTCTTTCCGATGTGAGCATTTAAGGCTGAATTGCCCCTAAGTACCGCCTCAGCAGCATACGACAATTTTTGACATTTTCAAAATTATAGTCCAGCCCCCAGAATTTCTCATTGACATTATGATTTCCCCTTTGAAAAACCAAATATGTGTAGAATATTTAAAATTTTTGAAATGTTTTGATTTATTTTTTAGATATTTTGTGATTCACCTGAATTAATTGCACCGCGGTTAGAGAACGCAGTTTGCGTTCTTGGGGACACCCTTGCTGTGTCTCATGTTTGTATTGTCCTGATTTTCCTCTGCTTCCTTTCTTTTTTCTCCTTTTCTGCCTTCTTTTGGATTGAGTGAATGCTTTTTAAAAAATGTGCACTGTTGTTGCTTATTATATAATTTGCATACAGAGAGACACATAACCTGAAGGGTCACAGTTCAATGAGCTGGAGCGAGTCCCAACATGTAAACCCTTTATTGAAAGATGGGATATTTGCAGCACGCCGAACCTTTCCAAGGGCCCTTTCCAGACAGTCTGCCCTCCACCTGGACACCCTACAAGCTGATTGATTGGATCTGTTCTGGAGCTCACGACTGTTGTTTAGCACGTTTTGAGGTCCCCCGGGTTACTGAGTGATGCACCTTGTTCCTTTAAAAACAGTGTGGGGTCGCATTCCTAGTATGAACACACCGCACTTTCTTATTCAATATTCTTTTTTTTTTTAAAGTTTATTTATTTATTTTGAGAGAGAGAGAGAGTGGGCATGAGCAGGGAAGGGGCAGAGAGAGAGAGAATCTGAAGCAGGCTCCAGGCTCTGAGATGTCAGCCCAGAGCCTGACGTGGGACTTGAACCCACGAACCTCAAGATCACGACCTGAGCTGAAGTTGGATGCTTAACCGACTGAGCCACCCAGGCACCCTGAGGTTGTTGAACTCTTAAATTTTAGCCCTTCTGTGCTGTGCTGTGGTGTCTCAGGACGGTTTTAATTTTCACCTCCCTGACGACCATTAACACAGGGCATTTGCATACACACATCCACTGTTGAAATACCTCCTTTGTGAAGTGTGCGTCCTATATTCTGCTTATATTTGCAATGGGCCCTGGGGAGCTGCACTGTAGGGACACTGGATTTCTGAGCGTCTGTAGAGAGAGTTTTGTTTTGACCACGATTCAGCCACGAAAGGTCCGTGATTCGTTAGGGGCTGGTTTCTAGCCTCTGCTTTGCTGGCCTTTGTGAGGTGTGTCTGGAGCAGCCCTTACACCCGAGCTGGCACAGCCCTGTAGCTGCGGCCCGGCCCTTCTCTGGGCCAGCCCCACGCCCTGGAGTCAGGATGTCTCCGTGCCCCGGCTGGGTGGCTTTTAAGAGAAAGGGTGAAAAGCACAGAGTTTTCAGCGGGGTTTTGCAGCCAGCTGGCGGGGGCAGCGAGACTCGCGCCACCTAGCGCCTCCCCCGGGAACTGCACGCCATCTGCGCCCCAGCCGCCAGGGCCCTGAGCTGTGTCCGCCCGCCTCTGCCCTTGATCTCCGGTTATCAGTATTATTAAGGCAGCCTCCCTTAGCCAAGATGTGCCCAGAGCCTCAGAGCCTAGGAGAGGTGATTTTGGGGGTCTGGACTGCTCAAAACTTGTTAAATTAATTAGCATAAATTAATGGGGGTTGCTTCTTTGTGCCATCGCAATAATTTTCATAGGAAGGCTCTACTTTCGAACGGGGGCAAGATCCGTACACATACGTGCAGCTGAGTGTCCTCTCGAAGGTTTAAGGGGCCCCTAGGAAGCCCTCTAGAGATCCAGCTCTCTGCAGACCCCGTCTTCCCAGTACCAAACCCCACCCAGTCCACTTGCCTCAGCAGCCCTGACCTTCAACCTCTGTCTCGTCTGCACAGCAGGCTCACCGAGCTCTGTGCACACTTCAGGCTGTCTTACCGTTGTTTACACCGGGAGCGACAGCCCTTAGAGTCCCTCCCAGATGTCTTTTGTGTGTGTGTACTTTTTCTCCATCCTATGTTTGGTTGAGCTTGCAAATTGCACGTACGTTGTTCGAATGTCTAATCATCACATTGGAACATGCACCTATCGTAAGTGAGGGAACCAGCACGCCCAGAGTCACCTGTAAAACCACATTGGGTTTATTGAGTGAGGGTGCGAATGGGGAAGCGTCTGAGTCCAGGCTTCCTCGTCGTCTTGCCAACCAGAAAGTCAGCCTGGGGTCTGACGTGGCCGCAGGGGAAGGCCCCCCGGGTACGGGCCCGTGGTCCCCGTGGGGTCCCAGTGGGTCAGGCAAGCACTCCCGTGGTCCCACAGTGACCACCTGCCCTGCTTTCCCTGTGCAGCCTCACTAAGCACAGTGAGTGGGGTCTCGATGTGGTTAGAATAGAGAAACCGTGATGAGGGTTTGAGAAATCACGCTAGAAGCAAAGGTTAGCAGGGAGTTTGTGCGTTGGGTCGAGGGGATGTGGTTGGACAGTTCAGCTCCGATAGGGCAGGAGATGGTTTGGGCGACTCACGACGAGCTCTGTGGACCACACTCCAGAGTGGGCAGCAGCCACCTTCCTTCACATTTGCGATTTTCACATGAAGATTTAATACTCTGACCATAAAACTTAACGGTGCTCAGGTCTGTGGCTTGCAGCGTGTTCACGGGGAGAAGACACCTGTGCTCGTCAGCCGTCCCTCCTCTGTCCCTTAGCCTCTGGCAACCCCTCCTCTACTCTCTGTCTCCATGGGTTTGCCTGCCCAGAGACCGCATGTGGGTGCAGTTTACGGAGCACGTGGCCTTGGTTTCTTTCGCTCCGCTTAACGTTCTCCGGGCTCGTCCATGCTTCCACATGTACCACTGCTTTGTTCCTTCCTGTGGCTGAATAACAGGCGCGACACATCCTCGTCGTGGGCTGTGTGTCCGTTTATCAGTTGAGGGGCATCTGCGTAGTTTACCCTCGCTAGCTATTGTCGATAATGCTGTGGGGAGCCTGGCTGTCTCCCTCAGTCAAGCGCCCGGCTCTCCATTTGGGCTCAAGTCACGATCCCGGGGTCGTGCGACGGAGCGCCACACCGGGCTCCATGCTGACAGCTTGGAGTCTGCTTGGGATTCTCTCTCGCTCTCCCTCTCTCTGCCCCTCCCCTGTTCTCGCACTCTGCCTCTCTCTCAAAATGAATCAATAAGCGTCAAGAAAAAACTGATGCTGCTGTGAGAGGTCACTTAGAGCTTTTGTGTGGACGTATCTTTCCGGTTCTTACGGATACACCGTCAGGTCCGCGATGGCTGGGTCATACAGAAGCTGTGTCACTTTTTGAGGAAATGCCAAACTGTTTCGCCGAAGTTAGCCAACACTGTTATTGTCTCTCTCTCTCTCTTTTTAAATATAATTTATTGTCAGATTGACTGACAAACATTATGTACAGTGCGCTCTAGGTTTTGGGGGTAGATTCCCATGGCTCAGAGTTTACACACAACACCCAGCACTCATGCCAATAAGTGCCCGCCTCAATGATGGTCTTTTTGGTTATAGCCGTTCCCATGGGTATAAACAGGGAATACACTGCAGGTTCTGTCTGCATTCTCCCAGTGACTAATGACAGTGAGCACCTTCTTCTGTGTTCTGGACACTTGCACATCTTCTTTGGGGAAATGTGCTTTGAAATACTTTGTCCACTTTTTACTGGCTTGTCTTTTCATTGTTGAATTGTAAGCACTCTTTACATATTCTGGACGTGTCTTGTATCAGATATACGATTTCAACATTTTCTCCTATCTTGTGGGTTGTATTTTCACTTAGTTGACCGTTTCTTTTGAAGCACAATCATTTAATATTGATAAAGTCAGATTTCTGTATATTTTCTTTTGTTGTGTCTTTGGGGTTCCATCTAAAAGCACCGTTTCATTCAAGATCACAGAGATGCTATCTTCTAGGAGTTTCATAGTTGAGCACTAGCATTTAGGTCTATTATCCACTTTGAGTTTGCTTTTGGGTATGGCGAAAGGCAGGGAGACAAATTAATTCTTTCACATGTGGATGTCCAGGCGTGCATTCCACAAGAAGACTCTTCTTTCCTCAGTGAATGATCTGGGCACCCTTTTTGTAAATGAATTCACCATAGATGTAAGGATTTATTTCTGGACTCCTAATTGTCCCCCATTGGTCTTATACACCCATCTTATGCTGGTACCACACTGTCTCAATCACTGTAGCTTTGTAGCAAGTTGCTTTGGCTATTCTACATCTCTTGAAATAACATAATCATTTTATTTTATTTATTTAAAAAAATTTTTTTTAACATTTTATTTATTTTTGAGAGAGACAGAGTGTGAGCAGGGGAGGGCTAGACAGAGAGGGAGACACAGAATCTGAAGCAGGTTCCAGGCTCTGAGTTGTCAGCACAGAACCCGACGCAGGGCTGGAACCCATGAATCGCGAGATCATGACCCGAGCCGAAGTCGGACACTTAACCGACGGAGCCACCCAGTCTCCCCTAACATAATCATTTTAGAATCAGCTTGTCAACTTCTGCAAAAACAGGCAGCTAGAATTTTGATAGGTATTGCCTTGAGTCTGTAGACCAATTTAAGATGTATTATTATCTTAATAAGTCTTCCAATTAATGAACATACGGTGTTTTCCCGTTTATTTGCATCTTCTTTAATTTCTTTCAACAATCCTTTGTAGAAAACATGTATGTAGCTTTCAGTGTGTAAATCACGTAATTCTCTGGTTAATTTATTCTGAAATATTTTATTCTTTTCAATGGTATTGTAAATAACGTGATGTTTCTTTAGTTTCACTTTCATATTGTCCTTTGTTAGTGTATACACATACAACTGATTTTTTAGGTCAAACTAGAATCCTGCAACCTCATGGAACTCACTTATTAGCTTTCATGTGCTTTCGTGTGTGGATTCCATAGGATGTCTGAGGAGAAAAATCGTGTCATCTGCCAATAGAGATAGTTTTACTTCCTTTCCAATCTTGATGACTTTTATTTGGTTTCCATCCCGCCTAACCCCCCAGTATCATGTTGAATAGAAGTGATGTCAGTGGACATTCTTGTCTTGTTCCTGATCTTAAAAACATTCAACCTCTTGGTATTTTTTTAATTGCGTTAGGAGATTTAATAAGAGATTTTGTCACACTCTTCTAAGGAGGCATTGGGAGTTGTTAAAATCTTGTTTAGGCTAATGTGCAACTACTAACATTAAGAACTGTTTTATTAGTATTGAGGAGAAAATAAAAGAAATCCCTAGGATTTGCAAAAAACAAAAAATCAAAATTGCTTTGTATGTATACATGTACCCACACACACAACTTTTTACAAAGAACCAAGGAGAGGATCATGGGTGATTGGAATTAAAAATGCAAGTAGTGTAGGGCTATCTTCGTGGCTCAGTTGGTAGAGCATGTGACTCTTGATGTCGGGGTTGTGGGTTTGAGCCCCATGTGGGGTGGAGAGATTACTTAAAAATAAAATCTTTAAAAAATGATTTAAAAAAGGAAATAATATAAAACAACATAGATTCAGTGGATTTGAGAATCTTTGCAAAGAGGGGCACCTGGGTGGCTCAGCCAATTGGCTAACTGACTCCTGACTTCGGCTCAAGTCATGATCCCATGGTCATGGGATCAAGTCCCACATTGGGCAGCTCACCAAGCCCAGGCACCTGCTTGGGAATCCCTGTCTCCCTCTTTCTGCCCCTCCCCCACTTGTGCTCACACACACTCCCTCTGTCTCAAAGTAAACAAATAATACTTTACGAAAAGGAAATCTTTGCAAAGAGAGCAGAGACACTGTTGTGACAAAGTGAAACTTTTAAATACTAAGACTGTTCACTTCTGAGTGCCATGCAAGCACCTCAAGCTCCGTATCTAAGGCTGCTGACACCTGTAGCCATCAAGAACTGAAGGATTTGAGATTTTTTCCTCCTTGCAAGTCGACAATTTACCTGCCATCATTTCACGGATGTTGACAGGAGACATGAGATCCCGGGTCAGAGATGAAGGAAACGTTATTATTCACAACACAGCAAGGAATAAGAACACTATTGCTTCTGCCTGCCCCCATGTCCTTAGGGGTGAAGCAAATGTGCTGAATGGATGCCCACACGTGCGGTGGGTTAAGTCACAGGAGACGAATCCTGAGCTTGAGGAAAACGAACGCTCTGTAGCAGGAAGGAGACACTGAACACCAGTGTGGTGCGATGTCTCCCCAGCAACAAATTACTTTTTCTTTTTTCTTTTGTTCGAGAGAGAGAGCGAGTGCAAGCAGGGGAGGGACAGAGAGAGGGAGAGAGAAACTCAAGCAGGCTCTGCACTCAATGAGGATCCCAACGCAGGACCGCCCACACGACCCTGGGATCATGACCCGAGCCAAAATCCAGAGTCTGCCGCTCAACCAACTGAGCCACACAGGCACCCCGCCAGGAACACATTTCTAAGGGAATAAAAAAAAGATACAAAAGTTGTGGACGATTTGGTTTGCTAGAGTTTTAAGTAATTCCAATAGGCTAGGTCATTACATGTAATAACAATAAAAAAATACATAGAGAAAAAAATTTGCAGTCTAAATTAATGAAAGTGGGTTATGCAGATATACTTTCCAACCAGGGCTTCTTAACACATAATTTTGTCTTTGTTCAACCTCTCACTATTAAGCATGATGTGGGCTGTGGAATTTTTGTGGCTGGTCTTTTTCAGGTTGAGAGAGTTTCCTTCTATTCCCAGTTTCTCGAGTATGTTCATTATGAAAGAGTAGTGGGTTTTGTCGAGTGCTTTTTCTGTCTACTGAAATAATCTTTTTTTTTTCACTGACTAATTAATGTACAATAGTACCTAGCCCACTGGCCTCCTTTTCATCCAGAATTGTTCTTCTCCATCCAACCTATGAGTGTTGGGGATTCTCCAGGCTCACTTCTAAGCCCTTTTGTCGTTGGCCTTTACACATTTACCTTTGGTGATTTAGTAAATTCCTGTACCATTGAAAATATCTGCTCACCACCTCTTCCAAACTGATTTATATGTCAGCCTAAATGATTTTTCCAATCTAAACCCATGTGCCTGGTGCCTGCCTGGGCTGGGCTGTGGGCGTATTAACACGAACTTGTCCAAAAACTCACTGCGGGTCCCCCTTTAGCTCCCTACCTGGTCTTCCAATCAGATTCGTTTTACGTGGTTTCCTTCTCCACGCTGTCTCTCATGCCACAAATGTGGGCATCTGGTTTTGAAATATACGTCTTACTTACCACGCTCATAAAAAAATAAATCTACGTGTCCAAGTTCAGAACGTTTCTCCAGCTCACGGCCGCCCGCCGGCACCCTGCGGCTCTCGGTCTGTGACAAGAGGTCTCCTCTGTCCGTGCACTCCACCTGCTACTTCCTTTCTCTGGAAGATGTTTCTGCTTCCTCCGGCTTTTATTTTTATTTTGGCGGGGGGAGCATTCACAAAACCGTTCAATGCCTTGTACCTACGGAAGACTGTGTAAAAGAGCCACTAAGTAAACACTCACAGCATCATCCGTCAGTCTGAGAGCTGACAGTGAGCCAGTTGCCGACAGGTCCCGCTGTGCTGGCCTGAGGCTCCCCACCCTGTGTCCTTTAGGTGACAATTCTCCTGACATTAGTGTTCATCCTCCCCTTGATTTCTTCATGTTTTCGACACGTGTGTGTGTGCACGCACACCCCCCTCCCCAAGCCACAGATTGCCTGGTTTTGAACTTGATGGAAACAGGATATACTATATGTATTCTGCAACTTGCCTTTTTGATGCAACATTCTGTATTTGAGAGGCATCGTTTTCGCTTATGAAGTTGTGGTTCATGTATTTTCATGACTCTGTTCTATTCCGTTGCATGGTTTTACTGTAATTTATTTTCTCCATCTGCCATTAATGGATATGTATTGTTTCCTCCAGGATTTTGGTCTGCTTTGAACAATGCTGCTTATGAGCATTTTTGTGTGTGTCTCATAGGATTTATATCCGGGAATGCAGAATGACATTGTCTCATCAGGAGAACTGGGGGTTGATCTGTGCTGCTGGAGCATTCGGGGCGTGTGTGTGTGGGTCTGCGTGTGCCCCTGTGTGTGTGTGTGTGTGTGTGGTGGTGACATGGAAGATGTGCAGTTAGCAGATCATAGAAGGTCTTACGGGCCATTGGAAGGAGTCGGGTTTTTGGTGTGCGGTCACCTGACACTCGTCTACGCAGAGAACAGACCATCTCCACGGGATGGTGCGTAGAGGGAGGAAACTGACAAGAAGGCAAACCTGGAAGGTTAAAATCTAGAGGTAGATGAGATCAGAAGGGCAATCCTCCCCGTGTCCTCGTTCCATCCCTTCACAGAAGGGAGACTCGGGTTCGACACGTACCCCGAGTGTCCTGACCCGCAGCATGGAAGGGTTATTCTGGATTTTCAAGTGGTTCTTCTTACCAAAAATACAACTATAAAAATAATAATATGAATTCCTATCCACACCATCCACAGATGAGGTAGGACCCGAAAAATGTCTTTAAAATGTACATACAATGTTTATGGAGAAAGTCCCAAGAAAAACTTGAAGTTGTTGTCTCTGGTTTGTCAACTGCTCTTTCGACTTAAGATATTTAATGAGAGTTTTTCACATCATTAATCAGGATTATAAAATCCCCTTTTGAATACTATGTATATTTCAGCGCACAGATTGACTGTCATCCATGCGACCAATTTTCCTATTGCCGAACAATTTTTAGAAGTAATTTTATAAGGTTGTTTTCATTTTTATAACCGAAATCTCATGATTCACTTCTTACAGATCTCTTACTGTTTCTTGAAGAAACATATCTATAAGTGGAATTTCTAGTTTGTGGCTTATAAACCACAGGCTTTTATTATTCACAGCTCTGGAGGCTGGAGGTCCAGGATCGAGGCACCTGCAGGTCTGGGGTCTGGCGAGACCACACTTCCTGGCTCACAGGCAGTATCGCCTGGGATATCCTCGCCTGGGAGAAGGGGCTGTCTGGGGTCTCCTTCATAAGGACACTAGTCCCTTGTGGGGGCTCCGCCCCCAGACTACACCTCCTAAGACTGTTGTAGGGGGGATTAGGATTCAACTGCTGAATGTTGGGGGGACACAGACGTGACTGCAGCATAGCCTCTCTCCTTCAGCAAATCTTTGTGCCACTTTCCCATTTAGGGTCAGTCACTGTCACAGGGGAAGGGGAGAGAACAGTACGGAATATACACCTGGGGTAGGGAGAGGTGAATATTTTCACCTAAATGCTGCATGGCTTAAGTGGGTAATTGCTGCCAACTGGAGAGACGCGTCCTGAGACGCTACCCATGAGAGCCCGAGGGTAGATACGGGCTCTCATGAAGAGGTTGCCTCGCCCTCCTGGTCCGTGGGCATCCTGAAGCCTGAACCACAGCTCGAGCATCTCTCCCGCTGGTCCCTGGCGCTGGTGGGGGAGTGCAGTGTGCCTCCCACCAATGTGCTGGGTCAAGGTCCCGGGGCCCCCGGGGAAGATGGGGGCGGGAGTACCACAGGGGGTTCAGGACAGGGACCCAAGGAAATAGCCCGGAGGAAACCCCTCCTGCCCTTTTTGGTGATGTGTGACATTTCCTCTGCTACACGTGCATATGACAGATTCAAAAGAAAAATTCTCGAGTCAATTTTCCTACAATTAAGAAGGCATCTCCTTCCCATCCCTTGCAGATCCTAGGCCACGGTGGAAATTGGAAAGAATAAAGATGTGCTTTGAGGAATCCACTGAATGGAAGGAAGCCAGATCACGCATAAACTGAAAATGATCTACAAGCGTGTTTTGGTCTTTTCGAAATCTTCATGGCTGCCTGGATGTTGTAAAAATAATTTAAAACATATTAGTATGCTTCCCTTTCCCCAGAGATGGCATGTCGTAGGGATATTTTTAAATTATTTTTCTAGGACTAACAGCAGTTAAGTAGCTCTCCAAATATGTTGTCCAACTGTGTTTTGAGCTGCAATATAATTGTTGCAAGGACACTTATAAATTCAGACTATTTGTCCTGAATCCCTGTTTGAATGAAAAGTTGAATCAATGTGTTGCCTGAATTTTCTGTCCTGCCTATCACATCAATCCCAGAGGCAAAGTCGAAAAGAAGCAAGTAAAATCTTACTAGCAAAGGCTATTTTTTAGTGCTAGAAGCAAAAAAAAAAAAAAAAAAAAAAAAGGGGGGGGGGATAAAAATGACTGTCTGCCCAAACTTGGCAATAGAGTTTCTCAGCAAGCAAGGCCCCACAGACTGCTTTCATCAGAATCAATAAAGCTGGAAGTTTGTGATTTGCAAACCACTGTCTGTTTAACATTAAGAGCCACTGTTCACCCTCTTGATTAGAATGGTAAATTAAAAGGTTCACAGGAATAGCTCAGTTTGGCTTAAGTCCCTTCTCAGAAAACGTGCAGATTAATATGATCTAGAAGCCAATATTTTTCAGTCGCAGAGATTAGAACGCCTGGTACCCTTCCTTCCGTCTCCTCCTTCCCCTGGCTGTCCAGACTCAGTTCCCACAATCCCGAAATCCCTACCTTATTCCCATCACCATAGAAACACCTGCTTGGGATCAGTTTGGATCAGTTGCAGGCTAACCCCCCCCCCCCCCCCCCCCCCCCCCCCCCCCCCCCCCCCCCCCCCCCCCCCCCCCCCCCCCCCCCCCCCCCCCCCCCCCCCCCCCCCCCCCCCCCCCCCCCCCCCCCCCCCCCCCCCCCCCCCCCCCCCCCCCCCCCCCCCCCCCCCCCCCCCCCCCCCCCCCCCCCCCCCGCGGCTTCGGCCTGCCAGGCTGCTCTGGGCTCAGGTCCTGCTGAGGTGGGGGCTGGCCGACAAGCCTTCCCCTTGTCCCTTATCTGCCTGCCCCTCAGGGAAAGACGCAGGGCTGAGGCTTTCTTCTTGCTGGTGTTAGCACCTGCCCGAGCGCCAAGAGCCGTAGCCATTTTTGAAATAAACTCGCATGAATTTGGCCAGAACCAAATAGCTTCCTCTTTCTTCTTTCCTTCTCTCTCCTCCTTCCTTCCTCTCTCCCTCTTTTCCTCCCTCCCTCCCTCCCTCCTTCCTTCCCTCCTCCCCTCCCTCTCCTTCCCTCCCTCCTTCCTTTCCTCCCTCCTTCCCTCCCTCCTTTCTTCCCTCCTCCCCTCCCTCTCCTTCCTTCCTTCCTTCCTTCCTTCCTTCCTTCCTTCTCCAGCATTTGGTATGACGGCGTGTTTCTGGAAATTATGGGATGTGTACAGCAAGTCTGAAATAGGTTCAAGTGACACACAAATATTAAAAGAGAAAGGCAATGGCCACATCCAGTCGTTCAATTGATCAGGTCGTTTCAGATGCCTTAACGATTAATGAGGGTTGTGTCTGGATTGATTCTGCTGTAGCAAATGGCATTGATCATGAAGATAGCACAAGAGATTAGATCCCTATGTCACAGTGCAAAATGCAGTAGAGATTCGTCAATTCTCCGGTTAGTCTAGCCGTCTGCTGTTCTCACGATTTCTGTGTGCCAGCACACTTGATTCTCTTTGGGGGGATGCCATATTTTCAGCGTTTGCCCTAAAATGCTTCTAGACTCAGCCTGATCTGTCTTGCCAAATACATCTCAACTTTTCAGACGACCTTCAACCAACTGGAGTTAGACCAAGTGACGGAGAGAGAGTGACAAACGAGTTTAACTGTCATACCCAGGGAGGGAATAAAACACAGGCTGCAAGGTACAAGTACAGAAAACATGAGCTCATAGGATAAAAATCCACGGAGATTTTCAGGTAGCATATTCTTTAAGACAAAACATCTCATCTTCTGAAAAACTACGGTTTTTCCACTAGAAGGAGCCAAGAGAATTTATTTGTGTCAAATAGTTTGATCTGACGGTGTCTACCCAAACCATGTAAATATACGAATGAGTCGTATTCTCCGAGAAAGAAGCAGCGATACGATTGCTTCCAGTCTGGTGTGGGGATGAATTCTGCTTAGCTTTTTGGACGGATCGTGCAGATGCCCACACACGTGGTTGTGGCCAAACCATCAACTCTGCCTGGTGTGTTCCCCTCCTGACCAGATGTATTCTACTTGGATCACAATTTCCAAGGAGTGAGTGGTGTTACAGACTGGATTGCTTCCTTCCTTCTGTGTAATTGAACAGCATCGCTCAAGCTCCGTAAGGGGTGTGGCGGCCTCACGGAAGTATTTCTTGTTCCAACGTCATCCACATGCAGAACAACCACAGCCACCACCACCACCACAAAAACTCCTCAAAATTCCACCCTTCTTTCCTCTTTTAATCACTGGAATCAGTTCTTGATTTTCAGATGGGGTGGGATGTTGCTAAGAACTTACAACTAAAGTTCTTGGGTTGCATTCGAAATGAAACATCATTTCCTCGGAGCCTATGCCTTTTGGGGTAGAGTTAGATCCTGTTCCAATTGGGAATTATTTGTGTCATTGATAAACGAGGCTCCTATATGTTCATTTATGCCTTTCCAGTCTCAGATGCCTTTCCAACTGGACTGCCTCGAGTGTCTTTAGTGCCCCCACAGGGGGTCCCCACAAAGTGTAGCATGGATAGAGACCACAATGCAAACATCACTCAAGAGGAAAGACTCGACTTACTCAGAATGCGAGCCTTGATTCGTTGGTCAGATGAGATACTAGTGAGCAGAACCCAAGGGGATGGAGACACCTCTTCTCTGTTCCTGCTCCAGAAGCGAAGGGTAGAAGGGTGTGTGAGGGCACACAGCGCCTGCAGTCCTGGAGGAGGATGGATGTGATGTGTGTGTGCACCTGTGTGTGTGCACATGCCTGTGTGTGTGCGTGTAAATGCCTGTGTGTGCACATGTCTGTGTGTGTATATGCCTGTGTGTGAACATGTCTATGTGTGTGCACATGCCTGTGTGTGTGCGTGTAAATGCCTGTGTGTGCACGTCTGTGTGTGTATATGCCTGTGTGTGTACATGCCTGTGTGTGAACATGTCTATGTGTGTGTACATGCCTGTGTGTGCACATACCCGTGTGTATGTGTGGGTACATGCCTGTGTGTGCGTGCACGTGTGTGTGCGAGCACAGGTGTACCGCCACAGAATCCAGACTCCACAGCTGTCCATTTTTCTTAAGAACCAGCTTCACTTGCCTTTCCTGCCCGCAGGTGTCCGTGGGGTGGATTCTGACGCACGTGACAGTGCCCCTCCCTTACTTCACCGCACCTTTCCAACGGTCCTCAAGTTTTCCTTCCTCCCCTGAGGTGTGGATTTAGCCTGATTTCTTGTGTGGAAAACCCTCTCATCATGTCACAGGGAACTGCACGCGCTGGGCAAGCTCTCCACACCTGTCACCGTGTACACGAACTAGGCTTTTGCGTGGCAGGGGGGATGTGTCACTTTAGGGGGACTCAGTCTTGAAACCAACTTAGAGTTTACAGAGCACATCCCACTGACCATATAGGATTGTTCACATGTTGGTCTTTCAATTTTTTAATGTTTATTCATTTTTGAGAGAGAGAGAGAGAGAGAGAGAGAGCGAGCACGTGCGTGCGCGCACACGAGAGGGGGAGGGGCAGGGACAGGAGGAGACCCAGAATCCGAAGCAGCTCCAGGCTGCGAGCTGTCAGCACAGAGCCCGATGCAGGGCTCGAACCCACAAGCCACGAGATCACGACCCGAGCCGAAGTCAGTCGCTCAACCGACTGAGCCCCCAGGCGCCCCACATCTTGCTTTTTTAATGGAAGCTGATGAACACTCTCTCTTGAGGCTTTCTGGAGATGCTTCCCCAGCCCATGTGGCTAAATAGGTGCTAAGTGAAAAGGCTGACGTTTGAGGCAAATGTTACAGACTGAATTTCAAACACCTAATAAGATACCGAAAATCACCTCAAGCTTTCAGATGTCACATACTGTGAAAGTACAAATTAGTTTGCAAATGCAGCCCAGCCGTAATTAACGCGGGGCTATGTTCACATAACGAAGCTCTCTTCTATGGGGTCTGCCCAAGGAGATTGTCATGAATGATCGCTCCCAATCATGATGTGACAACTACTTCTGTGGCATCGATCTCGCTCTGTCTTGTCAGTTTTGGGGGAACGGCTTGCATCCGCTGAAAGGTGATATCCCCCCGCCACCCCCCAAAAGCTCTTCCCAGATCCACCTGAAGCCAGCCTTTGCTCATAGCTCATCTGTGCACAGCCAGGCTTCACTTTAAACCAGAGAAGCGGGGAAAAATAAAACTGGATGGCTTTCGGTTCCAATCACATCTTGTTGTACTTCGCTCCAGCCAATGTGTTATCGGGAAATAATGGATTTTTATCTGTGACGGGGAGAGAGCAGGTCTAAGATTCTCAAATTTAAAAATGTTCTCCTTCTGCATTTTATGTGGCAGACGGAAGGCTGTCTTGATGGGAAGAGGAAAGTTTCATCTTATCCTAATATAAAAGAGTTCTTTCACGATAGAAAAGCTGGTTAGTTTTAATCCTAAGAGAAACAAGGTGCTGGTTGTGCATAGACACTTTGCAGAGAAGTTCGCTCCGTGTTCCCAACATGCCCTTCAGAGGGTGGAGGTCACAGCTGCTTCTCTCGGGACACTCATGGGACACCCCCCCCACCCCAGCTGGCCACCCCCAAGGCCACGCCCCGCACAGCAGGGCACGTGGTCTCCGGAGTGCACCCACCTGACGTTGGAGGCCCCCACAGCTGTCCAGAGGCTGCCTGAGCACAGAGCAGGGTTCTCGTGGTGTGACCCCGAACTTCTTTCCTATGACTGTTTCTTCAGGGTGGTTTTACATCCATAATAAAATTGAGGGGAAGGAACAGAGATCCCCCTGCACCCCCTGACCCCCACTGTCAGTATCCACCTGACGGCACACTGGCTACCGAGGATGAACCCGCACGGACGCACACGTCACCGCCGTGGCCCATCGGCACCACCGTGGAGTCCCCACCTGCAAATTCTTACCCAGTCTTCCGTAAGAAAAGTCTGTCCATGTTTACGAGCAAGGTGCTGTTTCCCTCAGCTGAAAACACGCATTGATTGGATTATGCCCAGGTCTCCAAGTCGTCTCTCTGATGTGCCTTTACACTGCCTCATTGCTTTTGCGTATTCACTCTTGCAAAGGGAGTGTACGTTGGCCTGATTTTACTCCTTTCCTAAAAAGGCAAAACAAGAAAACAAACCTTGATTGTCTCTAAGTGACTGACGGGGATTTTTCATGCACTCATGCATGCACACACACACATACACACACACACACACACTCGCGTGCGCGTGGGCACTATTTTCAATATGCATCCACAAAGCTGAAGGGTTTCTTCTCTGGTTCCTGTTTTCATAGTCCTGCTGTTCCTTTGTCTTCGGCACCATATTTATTGTTCTTGCCCACGCGTTGTGGCTGGTCTTCTGCTCACTGGAGACACCACCCAGCGCTTTGGCCAAGAGGAAGCTATGTGCCCTTGTCAACCCTTCCCCAGGCGTGGCGCCATGTCGAGCTCCCCTGAAGGTCCAACTGTGTGGTGAGTCAATTTGTGTCTCCATCACAGCAAAATCTCCTCTTCTCACGGGCTCTAATCTATGTGGGACGACAGTGGGAACTCACTGCTTGCAAATTCTTGATGCTGACCCCTGGGGTCCGCGTTCACTGTGACTTGTCCTGAGGTCCAGAGTGTGGATTGCATTTCCGTTCAAACGTGGTGAGACCGTCTCTCAAGCCATGCTCCATGCTGCTTTCACATCGTTTGCTGACTCTCGATGTCTGCTTGTTATATACATCTAGGAATATTAATATCGATGAGGGACCACCAGGTGTCATGCTCCACGTGGAACTTTGACCTGTTATTAGTCTCCATTGATAAGCATTGCCATGGCTATTATTTTATTAAGGGTTTGAAAAATGCCCTTTTTTTTAGAGAGAGAGAAAGAGAGTGTGAGCAGGGGAGGAGGAGCGAGCGATGGAAAGAGAGAATACCAAGCAGGCTCCATGCCCAGTGCAGAAACTGACATGGGGCTCCGTCTCATGAAAGCAACGTCATGACCTGAACTGAAATCAAGAGTGAGACACTTAACTGACCGAGCCCCCTGGGCACCCTGAAAAACAGATTTTCTAATCTGATTCTGCCTTCTGCACTATTATCCTTTGTGTTGCCTTATCCTCCTCCTCCGAGCAGGATCCCAGGTTGAACTGGATGCAAGAGATTAACTGGGGGACATGCCTATGAATGAAAATGGGGACAGGCGGTCAGGGAGAGCCATGGCGTGAAGAACGGCGCTTAGGAGGTGCTGAGAAACGCCAGGGACACGGACCCTGAGTGCCTGGCACTGGAGATGGCCGCGGACCACGTCTCCCAGCAAAGGGCTGGTGCTGGAAGTCCTGGGACGCAGTGAATGATGTCAGAGAGCAGCCCCTGGGGCCCAGGATCTCCACTGTCCCTGAACCTGGGGGTGCGTTCACAGCCAGCGCCTTCTTGTGCGAGGAGCTGCCCCTGGAATGCCATTCACAGAGGGGAGGCAGGCCACCGCTCTGCCCTTGCCTTTCTCTTCCCGTCGTTAGAACGGTATTTGGTGCCTGAGCAGAGCAACCTCCAAACGCGGTCTCTGAATTTTTTTTTGCTTTGTTTTTTTGTTTCGTGTGTTTATGAGCTCGTGGCGTTGAATCCGTCGGGGGTATTTGGGTCACTGCGGTCCCTGACCTCGTGGTGTGCGAGCCGTTTCACCTCTGCCCAGTGGGGCCCCTTCAAGTGGATTTCTGTTCTTTTGACGTGGCCTCAGTGATTGGTAAAGTTCTTGCTTCCCCTGTGACAATTGACATCATGACATTATATTAGTTTAAGGTGTACGACGTAGGGATGGACACGTGTCCCCACGGAGGAGTGGGCATCTGCTGAGTCTAGTTAATGCCCACCACGTCACATAGTTACACGTTGTTTTTGTTTCTTGGGATGAGAACTTGTACGATCCACTGTCTCGGCAACTTTCAAATACCCAACGCAACATGGTTAACTACACTCACCATGCTGTGGGTGACATCCCAGGGCTTACTAATCTTAAACCCGGAGGTCGTGGCTCCGACCCTGTTCCTCCATCCTTCCTGCCCTCCCTCCCACCTCTGGCAATCCCCCCCCCGCACCCCACCATCTGCTCTCCACATTGGTGTCCGACCTTTCAGATTCCACACGTAAGCGAGGCCAGACAGTGTTAGCTTCTAGCTTCTAGCACGACAGAATGCCCTGGGCTGGGCTTGTCCCAATCTGAAATCACCGGTTCCTCCCCTGCGCTCCGGTCCCCTCATGGTGGAGGGCAGCGTTCACCTGTCCACGGCCATCGGGACACCACGGGACTCTCCCTGCCAAGCAGCCACTCCGAGTTGTGACAGCGGGGAATTCGAGCTTTTTAGAAAGATAAAATAAGTCACAAGCTCACAGAGATGTAGCCAGTCCAAAGCAGAGATGAAAAGGCTCTCACCTGTTTTGTGTGACTTCCTTCCTCCCGTTCCAAGTTTTTTCCCTCTTAACATGAAATCTTTCTTCCTGAAGGCGTGAACACAATTATTCACTTGCTTATCCTAATAGCTTTCAAATGGCATTTGGAGCCCGCCTCAGAATAATGCCGCTAACTGAGTCCCGAAGCCACTGTAACATTTCTCTGTGGTTCTTTTGTGCTTTCCTCACACTGGGAGTGTGCGGTCCACACGTGGTGTTTTCACATCAGTAGAAGCTAAGCTTCCGTCTGTGGCAAAGCCCCCAGCTTGGGACACACTGGCTAATTGGTTTCAATTTGTGTTTCATTTTTTAACATATGTGCTTAGGTATGTTTTTCCACTATTCGATTTCATTTGATTTTAAAACTTATGCAGCATTTTTACGTGTTTCCGTCCTTGACATGATAGAACAAGACGCGTGCAGGCAAATCTACTCTCCCTCCTCTTCCCTCCGTCTTCCCTCCCTCCCCCTACCGGCAGATCTTTTGAATGAATTCTTTAGTGTTTTTCTCTTTATTATGTCTTTTGTGAAGCACTTTGGACATTTTGTGGCAAGCCACAAGGGCTCAGTGCTGGCGGGTCCTTTCTGTGACTCGGGGAGTCACGGAGGCACAGGGAGGGAAGGGGTGCCAGGCCCTGGACGGCCAGATCACGTGTCTCGGGTTGCTGCTGCCCCACGCAGATGCCACAGGCTGGGCTGTGGCTGTGGCCCCGGGGGCCCCGCTCGCCGGATGCGTCCGATTCCGTGCTTTCTTATCACCACTATCCAAGACTGCCTCCTTGACTTCAGATGCAAGCCTACGTGGTGTCTATGACAAGTAAGGAGAGGGTGAACATTTCTCATAACATCCTGCTTCGTGTACATTTGATATGTAGAAATAGAGGGTGAAGATTGCTCTGAAGTAAGTTCAGGCCTGAAAATTGGTCATTTTTGACAGTTGAGTTAACTTTCACCCACCACTTTGGCTCTTCAGCTCTTGACAGACAGGTGCAAGGGGCCGTTGGGCTGAACAACAGCCGTTGGTAATTGGGTTTTCCCACCTGCCGTAAGTGTCTTCTCGAGGCAGGCTAAGAGGAGGTCGTAAGTGATCTGATTCTTCCCTCTTTTCCGTGCGGGGCAAGGTGACCTCCTTCTGTGGCACGATCTCCAAATTAATTTCATAGTCAGCTGACAGAGGCATGGAGCTTTTCATCTCCGTCCCTCTTCCTGCTTTCTCTTTCTTATCCTCTGTTTTCTCAAAGGGAAGGCCATACCCCGATTACCGTTTGTAATCAGTAAAGCGGGTTTTTTGGTAATGTGTTCTCAACCGTCTCATTTTACGGCCGAGGGGACTTGGTCCCAGATTCTTCCGCGGTATATGAGTCCATCCGGATTTCTTAAAGTGAATCCGTGTGACCGTGTTTCTGGAATGGTGATGTCACCCCTCAGTCATGAATGCGGCAGTCTTTGCAGGCTCTGAACCCTTCCTCCCGTTGTCCCGTTTCCCCAGTGGCCCTCCACCTCCCGGTATGCCCAGCACGTCCTGAGTCCTAGGTTGATATGGATTATTCAGGTATTGTTACTTCTTTCAGCCAGGCTCCCCACCACGATTACGACCTCTCTCTAACACATGTGACAGTAGGGACCTGCTCATTTAAGTTTGTCTGTTCCTCCTTGGGGACTCAAAGCTTACCTTTTGCTCGTTATGTTCTAGTTCTCCATCTTATTTATTTTGTTTGGTTTTTCTTTTTCCCAGCATCTATACAGAGACCCCCTGGCCGTCCCCATCTGGCTACCTGAGGCAAAGCACTACAGACTCACACAGAAGATGTGCACCATAGTGTCCTCACTTTGTGGGTGGTACTTGTAACAGTGGGAGCCAATGAGGAAACGGAGGTCGGGTGTGAAACGTAACAGGGTTGGTGATTGAATCCTGTGTGGCAACAACATTTCAGGGAGAGTGAACCCCGAGAGAAGCCCACAGAGGAGACAGGTGGCAGTTTGCCATTGGGCACAGGCTAGATGGGGATCTGGGGCGATCCCTGAGGGTCCGGTTGCCATGGGAACCCGGGGTCCCTGTGCTGCGCTGGTGAGACCCTTTCCCCACCCCGCGCGGCCCACACATTACACTTAATTCCCCATCTTCACTTAGAAGCCAATCTTCCATCTTGAAACAGCTTCCTTGAAGTCTATAATGGCGCTGCAAATCGGGCTGGCCATTTTCCTGCTATTTAGGTTGTGAAAATGGACTTTCTCATCATGCCTCAGTGTTTTTCGTCCGCCGTGTGCTGATGCTGTCAGAGTAGCTGGTTGACCGAAAAAACAAACACGGTGGAGAATATGCTTGCTGAGAAGCCGTCTGCGTGGGTTCATCCAGGAATTGGCTAAAACGCCCAAAACAGTGTTTAATTTTCAATTTCAGAAGTGCTGCGTGGACTCTCCGTGCTTTACCTTCTATCTACTTCTCATGCCTTCAAGGAGGCTAATGGGTTTCACGCAACCAGGAACCATACTTAGAAATACTGGTCTTTCAGGCAAGCTAAATAGGTTGGAGCCAGTCTTATGACATCACTGTCACTTTTATTTGAAAACTGAGCAATATCTCCCTTGTTGTAATCATTGCCGCTTTGGTCATAGGCTTAGTCGTTTTTGTTTTGTTTTGTTTTTTTAAATTTTTTTTTTCAACGTTTATTTATTTTTGGGACAGAGAGAGACAGAGCACGAACGGGGGAGGGGCAGAGAGAGAGGGAGACACAGAATCGGAAACAGGCTCCAGGCTCTGAGCCATCAGCCCAGAGCCTGACGCGGGGCTCGAACTCCCGGACCGCGAGATCGTGACCTGGCTGAAGTCGGACGCTTAACCGACTGTGCCACCCAGGCGCCCCTGTTTTGTTTTGTTTTTAAGTGATGTCCTGGAAACATACGATTGAAGCTCACAGTAATTAAAGATGTGAGGGACAGCACACCGGATTCTCAGTGGAGGAGTGGTGCCTTCAAGGCTCGAGGCTGTCAATAAACAGCTGTTTGATTAAAGTTGGCATTTAGTGTCTCTGAGTCTCGTCTTTTCTCTCGTGAAACAAATAGGGCAAATCAGATGGTATTTAAGACCCTTTCTAGCTTCTTGCTGTATTTCTAGGCAAATAAACAATAATGTGGTCTGGATTTATAAGATTAGCTCACCAAATCTGGGTTGCTAATCTTAGGGTCACCTTACTGAGTGTGAAAGATGTGAATGGAAGGTCCCCTCCGCCTGCAAGCTCAGCACCCAAGCGAATGTTCCTCCAGCAGGAGATCGCAGAGATTCGCCTCTGGCCTGGAGTCTGGAGAAACTGGGGTGTCAGGGCGAACTCCAGGAGCTCTTTTTGAGGTCGACCCGCGCCTGCTCATGCGCGTCCACCTCCCTCCCCATGAAGCTCCCAAAATTACAAAGTGGCTTCCACATACTCAGAACCTCCAGTCAACGTTTAGGATTGAACCCCCAGTGAGGAGCTGACAGCCAGCCGTGAAAAGAGAGTTTGCAACCACGAAAGACAGAGATGAAATGAAACCAAGACAGAAACGCTGCAGGAAACAGAGACAATAAAGGGGGAAGAGACCCCTGGCTTTTATGTTTGGAGGAAGGAGATAAACAAGTGCTACAAAATACAGGAAAGATCAGAACATGAGAAACACCTCTTGGAAATTTAAATTGTGATAGAGAAAATAAAAAGGGATCGATGTAGAAGTTGGAAGATAAAGATCGGCATATCTCTCACATGACACAGGGATGGCGGAGAGAGGAGAAAATCTGTGGAATTGAGAGGGACAATGCTGAGGTCCTTCCTGATGGCGATTCTGGCAGAAGTGAATCACAAAAAGGGATAGAGAAGGGATTACAAAGTCTAGTGTAAGATCTGAGACTCCAGAACCCAAGTTTCCAGCCGGAAAGGGCTCACCAGGGGCTCAGCATGTGGAAAGAAGAAGAAAGCCAACGTAGGCATGTAGTTGTAAAACTTTAGAACTCCAGCGATGGACTGAGTATCCTCTTGGGGAGATCGTGGTGTAGGAGAGCAGGTCCCACCCAGAAAGAGGGCATGGAATCAGGCAGCTCAAAGTTAATTCTGGATGGTAAAGATGAGTGGCTCACCACTAAGACTCGTCTACCCACGTAACTGTCACCTGAGCAAGAGAAATGGAGCCAGGTGTTTTAATGTTGCAAACACCAATCGATTTTCTTTCCGTTCGCTGTTTCTTAGGAAGCCACTACAGCGTTTCTTTCAGAAGTAATACTTATTAATCTGAAAACAGAAAAGCATGGGACAGTGGCTCTCACTCAAGATGGCAGCACGAGCCATTTCCAGGACGAGAGCAGAAGTAGGGGAGGCCTGAGGAGGAAACAGAGGATTTCACTTAAATGAGGTAAATACGCGAGTAAATCAAGGCAGAGGTAGTCTTTGCCTGTGATGGTCTCTGCAGCAGCGGGGGCCCGGCGGTAGGGGCTGATGTTTGCCCTGATCTGCTTTGTGGTCAACTAGGATTACCAGTCTCAGTGCTCAGAAATTCAGCACATTGGGTTTATTTCTCATCCAGAGCCCTCTGTTGGATGGCAGTTCCCCGGGGAAGCTCAGAGTGATGGCATCATCGTCTCCACCACTGTAGCATGGCGTTTCCAAGGTGCGCCATGCCACCCTGATGGAGGAAGGAAGGGCTGGAGAGGCACGTGGGGGCTGCTCACCTCCTTAGACCAGAAAAAACACGTCAGTTCATTGACCAGAAATTGTGGCACGACCCCGGTCAACCCCAGGGTCACCAGTTGTTTGATTTTTGTTTGCCCAAGAAGGAAAGGAAAACTGACATGGTGGCATTGCTAGTCTCTGGCGTAGGTCTTTCAATACCATTGGAGTTTCAGCAACATGAAGGTGCCGTTTTGATTCAAACAGCAATGAAATATGCCCTAATTAAAACAAGTTCTTGGGTGATAGAGCCACGAGAGGTGAGTAAAGGAAATTAAGACCCTGCAGTAGATAGCAAGAAACAGTTGTGACACCCCCAGCTCTTCCCTCCACGTCACTGTTCCATGTCCGGGGCACATGGGGCATGGCCTGAACCCAGTTCGCCAATGCTGATCCCTGCTTGGCAGACAGAAAAAAAAAAAAAATACTCCACGATCCCATGTTGTACATGGTAAGAAGTGAGCCAGAAAAACAAAATAAATGAGTAGACCCTTTTCTTTCACTATCATTGCTCCAAGATACTAGTGAAGGTCATGGTCATGCCTACTCATGGTTCCTCCAAAGATGGCACGGCCACAGCTCCATCGGGACAGAGCCACTGCGCCCTGTCACACTGGGCGACCTCCAATCTGCGGGGACGAGCACCCCGAAATCGCCACTTTCACTTCATGAAAGAGAGTGAATCACATCCGCCTCTAAACCTCCTCTGACATCCTGGGAGATATGACTGTATGCAGGCGGAACATCTCACCTGCAAAGTTAAACTGGCATTTGGGGGGCAGAGTAGAGCATCAGTCTTGTTCTTGTCTTGTGCGGGTATTTAAATCTCTTTGCCTTTGCTCACTTTCTCGCGTGACTTACAATCTGCAGATCGGCCTCACAAGCTCCTTTGGGGCGGGGAATGTGTGCCCCCTTCTTTCCCCTGCGTGTTTTCTCTCCAGCTCCTCTGCAGCCTGGCCCCACACACAGTACCGCTCTCTTGCCAATGAGAGATGCCAAGAGAATTGTTTGGGGACAAAGATGTGTGGCCCACGAGCAGGCATATGGACAGCGGCAGTCCAGAGGGGGGATTCTGCCCCTCGGCCCTTGCCCACCTGCTCCTGCAAACGGTCCCCGCGGGAAGCTGTGCAGGACTGGGGAGCCCCTGTTGGTTCTAAGTGTCGGGCTGCGTGGACGGCTCGTTCAGCTGCGTTACTGCCAGTGCTCTTTCTTGCTTTTCTCTGCTCATCAGGATGTTTCAGCCACCATGGGTTTAAGAGAGCAAAGACGGGTCTTGATGTAATATTTTTAAGTGCCTTCACTTTGAGCAATACTGGTCAAGTGCGGCTTTCTTGCTAAGATGCTGGCAGGTGGATGCTGAATCGTGAAAAGCACAAATGCTCGGCACGTGAAAACTGGCTGCGGCCGTCGAGGCGTTTCACAAACTATTCTGAAAATCTCGCTCCAGGGGAGGACAGAGAGGAAAGAAAGGGAGGAAGAGGGTGGAGACAGGAAATGAGAAGAGGGGATTGAAGGGTTTTCACTGTGTGAAAACCCAGACCAGCCGTGTGTTACTCAGAAGCTGTGATGGGGACAGATCGGTGACCCCTAAGCACTGCTGGGAGCTGCCCCACAGGACCAAGGTGCAGGAAGTAGGGGCACTGGGTGGAGAGAGACAAGGCTGACATTTGGTTGGGGCAGAACTTTGCTCTACTTTGGCCAAAAACCCATTCAGTGCCTCTGTGTCGAGGAACGATGCTGTCAGTGGCCCTGACTTTCCATGCTTTGGTGGCGTTAACGCCACAGTGACATCAGTTCACCATGACGTCAGGAGTGGCCCCCGAGGACAGCTTGGAAAGGTTATAAGAAGTAACTTCCTACGTTTTCAAGGTCATCGAAGGTGACCTTGTGGTGTGTCCGGGCAGGAAGACAGAGAGGAAACACGATGTGCTGGGTGGCGGGCAGGGTTTGGGGACTTCTGTGGTGTGTGTGGATTTGGGGCCAGCCCTGGGGCCAGCCCTGGGGCCAGCTGGTAGTTACGTGGCTAGACGTCTTCCAAGATCGGCCTGCTGCTGTGTGAGTGTCCCCTTGTCTCCTGCTCAAACCTGGGGCCTGCAAAACAGGAACAAATGTTCAAAAGCATCTTACTGTGGAAAACGTTAAATAAAACTAAGTAGAATGTTAGGTTGCTTTCTTGTGTACTTAGCACGCTGATTTAATGATGGTGATGCCCTGTCATCCTTAAGTCTTTTCTGCAAACTCCACCTCCTACCTCTGATGGCTTTTTGCCCATATGGCTGTTTTACATATTTATTTATTGGGGGGGGGTTGGGTAAAATTTACATTCATGGAAACATACATAAAATCCCCACTCAGTCCCTGTTGACGGCCCCTGCGGAAAGGTCTAGTTGTGGGCTGGGGAATTTGAACAGGTTTTACATGGTGATTCTGGGGTGCAACCCTCTGTGGATGCTTCCTTCTAGAATCCCCCCAACTTTCTGGCTCCTCCACCCATAGTGAGCTTTGTGCTTCGACCCCTCAGCCAGCCAAACACCGGTTGCCCTGGCCAGCAGGTGGGTTGAGGGTGCACTGAGAAAGCACACATTTCACCAGTTATGATCTCTGCCTTTCGGGGTAGACCTCCCTCAGGTTTCTGCCTGCTTCTGATTTCCCATGTCCTTAAATAAACTAAAAAAAAAAGGTTGACTGCATATATTTACTACCTGCAGGAATTCAGTCCTACTGAGCTCTTTGCTGTTTCTGGAACCTGGAGGTCCACCTAATAAACTTCTGAAATGGTGAAGATTTCATCTGGGACTTTTGTTTTCCTGGCAGGAAAGGTCCCCAGCTCACTTATCTTTCCCGTCTACATGCCGATTTTCTTATACCTGATGGGAACGCGTTTCTGGAGGCTCCGTTGCTCAGTGAACTGTATCTGATTTCTTTTGCTGCTTGTAACAAATGACCACGAACTAACTGGCTTAAAACACAGGAATTCATTATCTTACAGTTCTGCGGGTCAGAAGCCCAACGCAGGTCTTGCTGGGGATGTGGACATCTTTGAGACGTCACTGTTCTGTTTACCATAGCAACAGATGCTATTTAAGTTGTTATAACCTAGCCCGTTCCCTAAATGGCTGTTGTTTTCCCGACGCTGTTCTCTGCATTCACACCCCAGGCCAGCCCCTGCCCCTGAGCTCAGGGGGTGCTTCCCCGGCGTCCCCCATGGGTGTGGACCCGCTGTTTCCCCGGGACACCCTGTGCCACGGCACACGGGCTGCAGTCAGTGTTCCCACGGTGCCCCGCTAACCCCGCCCGGCGGGACGCCTCTCACGATGCTCTTTGCCATGTGGAACTTTCTGCCTACGTCCAATTGTCTGCTAGTCATTACCTCACATTTCCTTCCTTCAGGGCATCTCAGTAAAACAGATCTAAGAGCGAACATGGTATTGCTCCTTTTCCTTTCGAAGAGAAATTCAGCAGTATCGTCTGCGTCCCTCACGTATCCGAGTGTGTATGTAACAAAATCTGTCCTCGCTGGGGTTCTCCAGAGAAAGAACCAGTAGGATACACAGAGAGATGTGTACAAAGAGATTGTCATGAGAGGTGGCTCATGCCATCACGGAGCCTGAGAAGACCCACCATTTGCCGGCTGTGAGTGGGAGGCTCCGGGAAGCCCGTAGTGTGGCTCCAGTCCAAACCCAAAGGCCTGAGGATTGGGGGTCCACGGTGGAGACCCGAGTTCCTGTGTCAAGTCCTGAGGACCAAGCGTGTCTCTGTCAGAGGGCAGCGGAAGATGACCGCCCCAGCTCAGGTGGAGAGTGGACCTGCCCTTTTGTCCTATTCAGGCCCTCTGGGGTTTGCCGTACACTCAGGGACAACACTTGGACGTGCAAATGTGTGAGCAGGGGTATTCCATACACACACGGGTACATGTAAGAGACACACAGGCACACACGCACATACATGGAGCACTCTCATAAATTTTCAAAGTCTTTTCAGGAACATGCTCAGACAAGTTATGACTAATTTTAAATTAATTTTTCATTTAATTGTGATTAAATTAATTAATATGGCAAAGGGCGGCTTTAAATGATTGTATTTGAAGACCCTTCAGAAGGGAATTCAGAAGAATGCACTCTCAGAAAAGAAAATCCCTCTGACCCACGCATTTTCTTCTCTGTTGGGAGAGCTGACCCCTCTGCACGGCCGGTCACCTCTATTAACCTCCACGTGTTGCATAGCAACCGCGTGTCCTACGGGGCGACTTCTGAAGCCTCATGTGCCAGAGTGGACATTCACTTGGGTGCTTTGTCCCCTCGTCTGTACGATTTTACCTACCGAGAAGGGAGAGCAAGGTGGGTAGATTTGATTATTAGTGACTTCATTAGGAATTTTGCCTTAAGAAAGTATCCTAACTTTTGGCTAACGTCCAGTCGTTGGCTCCTATATAGATGTTCATTATGATTATTACCATGTTGGGGATCCGCTGTTACTTTGAAGATTGCTTATTATAAGGGGTGCCTGGGGGGCTCAGTCGGTTAAGTGTCCGACTTTGGCTCAGGTCATGATCTCATGGTTCATGGGTTTGAGCCCCGCATCGGGCTCTGTGCTGACAGCTCAGAGCCTGGAGCCTGCTTTGGATTCTGTGTCTCCTTCTCTCTCTGCCCCTCCCCTGCTCATGCTCTCTCTCTCTCTCCCACTCTCAAAATAAATAAATATTAAAAAAAGATTCCTTATTATAAGAAAAAACTATTTTACACTTGGAGACCTTGATACACTTGATCTTAGCCAAAAGGCCGAGAAGCGATTGGGAGACCTTGATAAATTGCATGTAAGCCAAGTTCCTATCAACTGACTCATTTAAAAACATTTTATTTATTTATTTATTTATTTTTTCCCAACGTTTATTTATTTTTGGGACAGAGAGAGACAGAGCATGAACGGGGGAGGGGCAGAGAGAGAGGGAGACACAGAACCGGAAACAGGCTCCAGGCTCCGAGCCATCAGCCCAGAGCCCGACGCGGGGCTCGAACTCCCGGACCGAGAGATCATGACCTGGCTGAAGTCGGACGCTTAACCGACTGCGCCACCCAGGCGCCCCTAAAAACATTTTAAATGTTTATTTATTTTTGAGTGAGAGAGAGAGACAGAGACTGAGTGTGAGCAGGGAAGGGACAGAGAGAGAAAGACAGAGAGAGAGAGATTGAGCAGGGGAGGGCCAGAGAGAGAGGGAGACACAGAATCCGAAGCCGCCTCCTGGCTCTGAGCTGTCAGCACAGAGCCCGACGCGGGGCTCGAACTCACGGACGGTGAGATCATGACCTGAGCTGAAGTTGGAGGTTTAACTGACTGAGCCACCCAGGTGCCCCTCAACTGACCCATTTTAAATACTCACCGAAACCCTGCTATTTGAACTAAATGCTTCTCTAAAAAGAACTATCATAAAACACTAACTTTAACGCGTGTTAGTGATTCATGTGGTTTATATACGCACATGTGGGAAAGGCCGGACCAAGCGGTTAGTTTCTTCTGATTTGTTTTAGCAAATTACCTTTAAAAGGCGGCTTTGACAAGATGGCTAGGTGTCAACAGGGAAGAGTAGAATCGGCCTTGGCCGTGGCCTGATTTACTTCTGTCCGTGACAGCGGTGGCCAGAGGCTTCCCAGGGCGAGGTCTCTGCTGTCTTCCCAGGTACCCTCACCCCTGACTCCACACCAGTTCAGCTCGTTACTGCGATCCGCTTTATTTCTCTCTACTGACCCACCTCTCTCCCGTTTTCATGTTTTTTTCAATAAAGAAAAGGCATAAAGAGACCCCTCTAATGGCTCTGATCTGCTAATAATGGGTTTCGTTCAACATAGACGCCGGGCCTGTGCAGGGGTGACCTTCTTCCCTCTGCTCTCCGAGCTCCGTGTGGAAGGGCGGCTTTGCCTGCGACTTGAGCTCGCTTCACCAGGAGAGGTGCTTACAGAGGAAATCAAATCTATGGACTGTGTCCCATTGCCTTTTACCTGCACGGGGCGGGCGGGGCCGGCCCCTGCGTGCTCACCCTTGTTTAGAAGATTCATGTTTATCTAATGGGAAGTCAATATTATTGTCCAGGAGAGAGTCAGGGTGTTGCTAACGACCCATCAGGGACGGCTCCTTGCCGGCTCGGAGGCCATGCTCCGGTGGCTTAGAAAGCACTTAGTGGCTCTTAGAAGCCATCTCCCTCACACGCCGGGAGGCAGCCCGTCACTCATCCGGTCCTCAGATGGCCACATTTCTCAGCGTCCTCACAGTGGGTCCGGCCGCAATGCTGTCCAGAAGGGACTCCGTGACCCAATGCCCCGTTGCCAGCCCGCGTTGTGTCTAGACCTGAGCCTCGGTCCAAACTGGAGCTGGACACCGCGGAAAAGTGAGGTTGCTCTGTGTTTCAGAGAACCACAGACCCGAGCATATTGTGGCCCTCTTTCTCTAAGCTCCAGCCTCAGATAGGTAATATAATATAACCCTTATTTCATACTGAGGCAATGCTGCAATATCATGTAATACAACATCGCAGTAACACATTCTAGACTGAGGCACTGCTGAGGCAAATAAAGACTAGGGGACTTGTCACAATTATGCATCTATCTATTTTCTTTTTCTTTCTTTCCTTCTTTCTTCCTTCCTTCTTTCCTCCCTCCCTCCCTCCCTCCCTCTCTCTCTTTCTTCCTTTCTATCTATTATTTATCTATGTATCTATATCTATCTACCTATCATCTATTATCCCTATCATCTACTATCTATCTATCTATCTATCTATCTATCTACCTTTCTATCTCTATTTATCTATGATTTATCTGTGTCTATATCTATCTACCTACCTATCATCTATTATCTCTATCATCTATCATCTATCTATCTATCTCTAGATAGATATCTCATGCAAATGTTAATTCCACCCACAAATGTTAATTCCCATGCAAATGTTAATTCCACCCACAAGGGCCCTTGTGGACACACCCCGAAGACTGACCACACATGCGTCCACCCCACAGACCGGTCAAGTTGCACCATGCCGAGGGCCACAGGGACTGTTGCCCTGCTTTGGCTGGCCACCCCGTGTCCCCAAGCCTCAGCGAGCGGGTCTTTCTTCTCTCTCAAAGTCACTGTTAGGGTGGACTGAAACAGCGCACGTAATGGGCTACAACGGCTTGCGTTTCACAAGCCCTCCGAGGGCTCCCCTCTCCCTCCCCGTCACCCCTGTGTCTGAGTCTGGGCCCGCCAGGATGCCTTCCTCGAGAGCCCAGTCCTCCTCTGCCATGCGAACATGTCTCCTTCCCCCGCCTCCCGCTTGTAAGGGATCGAGTATGTGCTGTCATTCTGTGCCTCCCGCAGGCTTCAGCCCCATTCTCCGGTGAGACAAGTCACAAAAGATGATCGGAGGGCTGGTCCCAAAGGGCGTTCATGACAGGACAACGGTGGGAAAGTGTTCTCGTTTTATGAATACAGGACAGGGTCTGAGTACTAAGCAGCGGGACCCCCAGAAGGAGCCAGAGAAGGGGTAGTAGCCGCACAGAATTGTGAAAAAGGGGATTCACAGGGATTTTCAGAAGCAGAAGGAGTGAAATGATAAAATGGCGGATTCTTTGGGAGAAAAGAAAGAGCCGCTGGGACACAGAGTCACCTCCAGCGCTAGACTGTGCTGTCTGCGAGTGGGGACCTGCCCCGGGGGCCACCAGGCACGTGCACCTCCCAGGGACGCCACGCTCGGTCCCCATTCCCCCCTCCTCTGGGTGGATCTGCACATTTGCATTAATCATACATGCATGGCACCTTGCGTTTAATCACTTGGCAATTATCCGGTTTACCTCTTCTGTTTTCATCTCCTAAACAAGATTTGCCTCATCAGATCTTAAAATTGCATTTGACATGGTAACCAATAGTTGAATTATTCGTTCCCTACAAATGTCATTATTTACCATGTAATTTCCAGGAAGACACAGCTTCCAAGTGTTCGTATAGGATTTACCGTGCAATTATCACCATTCTCCCTCACCGCTGAAACGGCCAGCAGGGGCGAGGAGAGAAGCCGAGCGGGTCCAGGAGGGAGCGTCGTGTGAGAGGTGGTCTGAAGCACTGGCCTGGCCCTCGGCCTCTGTCCCAGACGCCTGGATTCCTTCCCTGCCTGGACGCACCATTTCCTGGCTCCCTGGACCAGTGGACAGTGATTCTGTCTCCCTAAGCGTTGTCTTTTTGTTTTCGAAATGCAAATAATAATGACATTTTTTGGTCAAGGAGGTAATTGGCTGTAAAGTGCTGATTGCAGTGCCTAAACACTCAACAAATGTTCAAAACTTATTCCGTGTACAGTATGTTTAATGAAGATTTCACAATGTTTTTGGCATTGCACGGGAAAAGCAGACGTTGGACCTCTGCTGGCGTGGGCCTTCATTTCTCATCGCTCGTTGCAAACATCTGGTTGATGAAGGGCTTTTCCATCCTGAAGCCAAATACTTTTACTGCTTCCCTTTCTAGCCCTTACCCCAAAGCCTGCCATTTCTCGCGTGGTCCACGGGAGAAGCCCAGCTGACCTCCCAGCCTCCCAGCCTCCATGGCATCAACGTCCTCTACACCTGTTTGCTAGCCACGTGTTTCTGAAACACAGCTGCACTCACGCTGTTCAACTGCCACACCGCCTGCTCAGTGACTCTCTGGGACTCAGCTCCTTAGGTTGGGGTTGTGACAGACACCTTGGTTGGCTCACACCACACCTGTTCCCAGCCCTCCTTCCTTTGCTTTTCTACCCCTCGGAGGCCACGTAATCAACTTGATGGCCTCCCTTGCATCGAGGACTGCCTACAGCAGGTAGCAGTGGCCAGTGAGTGGAGCCTGGTGAGGGAGTATGGGGATGGCCTTTGCTTTACTTACTTAGAAGTTACATCTCTGAACCACAGCTGATGCTACGTGACTCTGCCTGCTCCAGGGCTGCACGTGCACGGTGACATGCGGGATGAGAGAAGCACGCACGGGCTGTGGATGACTTTGGAGTCACAACCACAAAGCCGGCCGCTGGGTGTTCTGGATGTTTCTCCATCTATTCATACTCTCATGACCTCAAAGACTTTTCCAACTCTTCTGAGCTCTTCCAGAAGCTCACCTTCTCCCTCACTCAGCTCATCTAGCTTCCCTTTCTGCTTGGATTATCATTGAAGGAATCGGGAGAATTTCTGTAAGCCACCCCCCTTGTCCCTCTGCACCCAGGACCTCCATTTCATCTCTGTTTGTCAACTTGGCTGCAAACTAGAAGTACCCGGGAGCTTTAAAAGTGACTAGTGTTCAAGCCATGCCCTAAGACCACTAAACGAGACCCTCTGGATGTGGGTTCTAGGCTGCAGAACATTTGCAAAGGTCCTCAAGAAATCACGATGTTCAACGGAGATTGAGAGCCAATGCCACAGGTTGGCGGCCGTCCAATGGCAGTGGCAGCATTACCTGCGAACACTTTAGATGCAAACATTGGGACCCACTGCTCTTAGTAGAAGCAGGTTAAGGACGTGCTCATCTTTCACGGAAACAGAAAGCGGAACACTGCAGGGGTGCCAGATGGCTCAGTCAGTTGAGCGTCTGACTCTTGTTTTCGGCTCAGGTCATGATCCCGGCTTTGTGGGATCGAGCCCCGCGTGGGGCTCCCTGCCGAGTATGGAGTCTGTGTGGGATTCTCTCTGTCCTTCTCTCTGCCCTCCCCCACTCTCGCCCATGCCCTCACTTTCTCTAAAATAAAAAAAATTAAAACAACAAAGCAGAACATTGGTTATAGGGAGTCGGGGAGGGAGAAGCAGGGAGTCGTTGCTTCCTGGGGACAGAGGAACAGAGCTTCAGTTTTGCAACATGAGGAATTTCTGGGGATTTGTTACACCACAATGTGAATATACTTAACACTACTGAACACATGCTTAAACATGGTTATGATGATAAATTTAATGTTAGTTTTTAAATCATAATTATCAATAAAAATAATTTTTTATTAAAACAATTTTTTAAGCGTTTTATTTATTTTTTTGAGAGAGAGAGAGAGGAGGAGGGACACAGAATCTGAAGCAGGCTCCAGGCTCTGAGCCGCCAGCACAGAGCCCGACGCAGGGCTCGAACCCACAAACCGTGGGATCATGACCTGAGCTGGAGTCGGACACTTAACCGACTGAGCCACCCAGGTGCCCCAAAAATAATATTTTAAAAAGTACTATCATTGTTGTTGTAGTTTTACCCCCGTTCTCGTTCAGACCTGCTTCGCTTACCCCTTCCTTCCGCTAACTCTGCAGGGCCCGGTGCACCCGAGATCTGCACACCTCACCCCTGAGCCCACCCTCAGGCCCTGCGTGATGGGCACCGCCGTGGCTGAGCTGGTGGCTGCTCCCTCCGTCCTTCCCCGGCTCTGGGGGTCCGGGCTCTTGCGATCTCTCTCTCCCAGGTCTCTGTGCGTCCCTCTCTGAATGCTGGACTTTTAGGTTCCAGCCCTGAGCTTTGCTCAAGGATGCTGTCCCATGCAGGCATTTCCCCCAGGCTCCAGGGTCTAGTCGCCGAGTGTAGACATGCCCAGCTCTGCCTCAGTTCTTTCTGGCCTGTCGTCTCTTAAGCTCTAGAATCCCTTGTCTGCCTGAAGCTGCACTTGGATGAGGAGTAGACATCTCAAACCCAGAGTTTCCTACGCAGACTTTCCGACATCCCTACCTGGCTTAGAGATCCCTTTCCTCTATTTCGAGAAGAACCATTTTCCCGTCTCTTTGGCGGAAATCTGCAGCACCGTTTTTCACTCCTCTGG
Organism: Prionailurus bengalensis; assembly: GCF_016509475.1. Taxonomy (NCBI): domain Eukaryota; kingdom Metazoa; phylum Chordata; class Mammalia; order Carnivora; family Felidae; genus Prionailurus; species Prionailurus bengalensis. Next base: position 2,678,699 of record NC_057358.1, on the reverse strand, counting down.
AACTTGCCAAGACATCTTCCTGGCTGTACCTTGAAGAGATCCCAGAGCCCGGCCTCTTCTCATCTCATCGAGGGCACGTTCTTGCTCTTGCTGGAACCACCCTCGCCTGTCCCCTGAATTGTGGCTCTGTCCATGCGGCAGCCACAGGATTCCTCTGTCAAATCCTCCAGGGTCCCTGCATCACCAGCAACAGCGGCCTGCTGGGCCCTGGGCCAGCCTGGGACTTCCCTGACTGCACCCCAGCCGGTGCTCCCACGCTGGAGCTCACACGGCCTCTGCTGGAGGGTTCTTCCCGGATTCTCTCTGGTCCTCTGGGCTTTGCTCGCTTTCCCTGGTGGCCCCGAGGTTCTGAGCCTCCTTCCTGTGCAGTATTTTTCTCATAGCAATTCTCACCTCCTTAGGTACTATTTTGGTCTTTGCCACTAAGATTAAACCTCCCTGTTCTGTCTTTGGGTTTCCTAAGTGCCACGTTCCGGAGCCTCGAACAGCACCAGGTTCCAATCCGGAGCTCACTGTCTGTTCCTTCAGGGGACGGGGATACCCTAGAAAGTGCACCTTGTGCTCCAGGAAACACTACAGGGCTGGTGGCCGGACTTCCTCCTTCCCCGGGAGTGTCCACACCAGTCCTGCCCTTAACTCGCCAGGCTCCACCCTTTGCTGGGGTCAGACATGCTCCAGGCGATTCTTGTTTTCTGGGATTTACTCAAATATTACTAACCATGTGATGGGAAAACTAAAGAGAAAAGTCCTAAGGGCCACACCATACTTTTTGCTCTATTTGCCCAGAAAATTGCTGTGGGGCTGTGCTATTTCCATCTCTACTCTTTCTGGCCCCGCACATTTCCTGTACCTGGAAACATGTGCTTGGGGTTGAAGGAGTTGAAGGACTTACGGACAAAATAACCCTCATCAGTATAATCGTGGAGATGTACCCCCTAGCCTAGTAGAAAGACGTATGAGCAATTTTTCTTTTTCTTTCTTTTTTTTACCTCAATCATTAAAAGCCTGAAGCAGGGGCGCCTGGGTGGCGCAGTCGGTTAAGCGTCCGACTTCAGCCAGGTCACGATCTCGCGGTCCGTGAGTTCGAGCCCCGCGTCGGGCTCTGGGCTGATGGCTCAGAGCCTGGAGCCTGTTTCCGATTCTGTGTCTCCCTCTCTCTCTGCCCCTCCCCCGTTCATGCTCTGTCTCTCTCTGTCCCAAAAATAAATAATGAAAAAAAAAATTAAAAAAAAAAAAAAGCCTGAAGCAGTACAGGAGGAATCAGGCCTACCTATTTCCACGCGTGTGTAGTTGTACGTCACATTTAAGAAACGCACCCCCCTCCCCCCTCACTTATTCCAACATGAGCTGCCACTGTCCCACTGTTCAACTCCTTTGATTTTTAACAATGTCACATTCAGGAAGACAAAGTCTTCAAACACATTCTGTTTGGTGAGCAAACATAAAAAGCACTGAGATAGCATATAATGCAAACCATTTCCAAATTGGGTTCAGGAATTAGCGCGACAGAAGGAATGGATTCCAGATTTGAAGATCAAACACGAAATGTGCCATGCTCACTGTTGGCCATCTCGATTGGATCAGACGCCATATTTTTATGCACAGTTTAAATATTGAGCGTCGGCTCCTTTTTTTTTTTTTTTTGATTAAAGTTGTTTGCTTGGCTGTGATGGTTAATAAGGGTCAATAAATATAACCTTTGTTTAATCTGTTGTAACCACATTTCTCTCTCTTCCTGTGTTGCAGAAATAGCAGCTAGAGACGCATCTGCGAATCGGGACGATTAGGGCCCTGATCTCACCAGCGTGTGGTTCCGGATACCCTTCTGGGTTGTGCCACTGAAACTGCAAAACGACAGATATAATCCAAATTTCTCAACAGCGATAAAATCCCAGGAAATTATACAATTCTTTGAAGAGACTTAACATGATGAGTTACTATGTTCAGGATATGTTAGATGAGGGAATTACATTTATAAAAATCACACAATTTTAATTGTAGAATAGTCCGCCCGTCTTAATAAAAAAAATAAAGATGAGGGACTTTGACAGTGAAATGTCAAAATTAAGTTATCTTTTTGTGACCCACTAACAGGTGATTTATATTTTGTATTTTAGGACTTCTTTCTTTCTTTCTTTTTTAAATGTTTTAATGTTTATTTATTTTTGAGAGAGAGAGAGAGTCAGAGCATGAGCAGGGGACGGGCAGAGAGAGAGGGAGACACAGAATCCGAAGCGGGCTCCAGGCTCCGAGCTGTCAGCACAGAGCCCGATGCGGGGCTCGAACTCACGGACCGTGAGATCATGACCTGAGCCGAAGTCCGACGCTTCACCGACTGAGCCACCGGGTGCTCCAGGAATAATAGTTTTAATAATAATAATCCTAATTCAGACTGCTTGTTCTCTCTCTGACTCTGTTTCTTGGTTGTGATAACCTCACCACCGTAACATGTGCAAGTAGTCCCAAGGCATTAAATAAGTGTGTTTGTCCATGACGATGGCGGGGAGAAGGCATCACACCCAGCAGGCAGGTCTTTCACTGAGACATGAGCCTGTCATAATTCTGCCCACTGCCCTGTCACCGTGAAATCCCTGCTCCGTGGGAGGCTCGGTCCTCCCGCTCTACAGGACTGGAAACACCCAAGACCTGGCTCCCGGCTTATTTTCAGGCCCGGGGACAGAAGGTCCTTCCGCAGGAGCAGTGAGCAATGCTGCTGTTGCTGGAGAAGAATCCCTTTGGAGGTTGTCTCTCTGAAGGGCCTCAGAACAATGGAATCACCCGTGAAAGAAAGGACTCGAACATCTGGGGGATTCCAGATACGTTTCAATCCAGTCCCAAAGAGAACATTCTTCCCATGCTCATCTTGTAAAGCAACATGGGCGACTCTGTCTCTACCAAGGAGCTATTTTTCCAGACGTTATAATTCCATTCTTCACCTTTAAAATTTAACGTATTTTCTGTCTCGTCATCTTCCTTGGTTTTCTTTCCTTTCTTCTAATTTCTTTTCCTGTCTTTTCCTCTTATTTCTTCTGTTTCCTTTGCCTTTCTCCCCCGTGTCTTTTTTCTCTCTCTTCTCCTTCCTTTTCCATACTTTCTTCTTCAACAGCCGCATCTTCCGTTTGCTGCTTTCCACTCTGGATGTTGGTCTTTGTCTTTTGTTCTGCTGCCTTGTCCGTTTTTGGTTTGCTTTGACAGTTTCGTGAAATATTTCTCTTGGCTACCTGGATTACATTTAGAGAGAGAAGCAGGGTATGCACGGATGCTAAATTATCCGTTTCTTTACCAGAGTTCCTCTTGAAGAACTAAAGCTAGTGTGTAACTTGAATAGATAGGAATATGATTATTTCTCAAGCCGAGTTCTTCAAGTTTGGTAATGGGTGCATTTTACCCACATCCTGCTTCAAATGGGCAAATAAGAGGTAAGTTTGCTTATAGTCCACAATTAATTCAGATGCAATAGATTAAAAATCAGTACTTGGATAAAAACTGGCATCATTTTCATGCCCCAGCAGGTTATTTTGGAGCACTTACTTAGAAGCTCTTACATGGTAACTTCATAGCTCGATATACCCGCAGAAGTCACTGAAGTATTATGATTTGTCTGTTTTGGTATCGTGTGTTCATTGCATTTGAAGAGCCACCATTATTATGGACCTCAAGTAAGGAAGTAAGTTTAGATTTTTAAAAAATAAACTTAATTAAGATGTGGACTCACAAGAATTGCAGTGAATTAAGGCATCAGGAAGATCTTGTGTTATTCTTTCTGGGTTGAACAAAGAGAGAAAAAAGTATCTTACCCAGTTAATCATTTTTATAAACGCCTCTAATATGCGTTAAAATGACATTAAAAGCTTGAGAAATTGGCAATTCAAATATGAGTGCAGACATAAATAGGATATACTTTTCTTGATTGAAGGAAGGAAAGTAGCATTACTTGTAGTTACTTTTGCTTCTGAAATAAGAATTACCTGGATAGACAAAAAAAAAATTAAAAATTCCATTTGTAACTTATCTATAAAAACAATTGCATCCTTACTTGCTGTCAACAAAAGAGGTCCAAGTGCTTGAATGCCTTATATCTATTGAAATTTAAAATTTAATCCTGGAAAAAAAAAACAATGTAATAGACACCAAAAAGAAAATCATAAGAAATAATAAGTGATTCAATCATAGAGTTTCAAAGATTGATTGTTTTTCACAATTTATTTGTTTTTGCTTTGTTTATTGTTATAGGCTGCTTCTAAAACGTCTCCAACGATCCTGCTTTCTGGAATTTGCTCCCTATGTCATCCCCTTGAGGGCGGGGTGAACCAATTGATTTGGTTTTAAAGAGTGGATAATGGCCAGAGTGACTGGATGTGACATCTGAGATTGACTTGTGTCACACCCACACACTCTGACTTGCCCTCTCTAATTCTGATGAAGCAAGGCACCATTTATTCTACTGTCCAGCAGCCAAACTCCTTGGTATTTATCCAAAGAAGTTGAAAACTTATGTCCACACGAAGCCCTACACGCGGATGTTTCCAGCAGCTTTATTCATAATTGCCCAAACTTGGAAGCAACCATGATGTTCTCTAGTACGTAGAGGGATAAACAAACTGTGGTCCGTCCAGACAGTGGAATATTACTCAGTGATGAAACAAAATGAGCTCTCATGCCATGAAAAGACATGGAAAAACCTGAAATGCATATTGCTATGTAAAAGAAACCGATCTGAAAAGGCGGCATACTATATGATTCCAACCTGATGACATTCTAGAAAAGGGAAAACCATGTAGACGAAAAAGATACAGGGTTTCAAAGGGTTCGGGGAGGGAAGGACAGATGGTGAGCACAGAGGATTTCTATGGCAGTGAAAATACACTGAGGGATACTATACTGGTGGACACGTGTCCTGGGCATTCGTCCAAAGCCATAGAATGTACACCACCAAGAGTGACCCTTAATGTAAGTCATGGACTGGGAGTCAGTGTAGGTTGATGACAGCAGCAAATGTGACATCTAGTGGGGGTGCTGATGATGAGGGAGGCTGTACAGGGCAGGGGGTGGGGTACGGGGTGTCTCTGCACCTTCCTCTCAATTTTGTGATGAAACCCAAGCTCCTTTGAAAACATAAAGTCTTAAAAATTAAAAAAAAGTCTATTTTTCCAGTTCTTAAAAAAATAGCTGAGCTGTGAACCATGCTATGCAGACGTTACAGAACAGTTTTGCATAAGGAAGAACATTGTTCTGTGGAGACACCTGTACTACATGAGTGTGCCACTGAACTCCAAAAACAAGTGATAGAATTGTTAAAATTGTGACGTTCCTTGGTAGAATAAAAACAGTAACGTAAACTACTTATGTTCAGAGTGAAGGATTCGTCGTACCGACTGGCCAATGATGCTTTGTACCTATTACATATTACAATTAAATTTTCACTTTTAACTATTAGTAGCTTCCAAAAATTTACATACCTATAATGGGAGGAAAAGTTAAAAACTGAAAAGTAATTATATTTCCATGGTGTTTTCTTCTACAGGTTGGAAAACAACCAGGTTTTCTTTCCTCCATCTCATGAAAAACAGAGATTTGTTGCAAATTCTCGCGAGATCCCATGTGACTGGCATGAGGCGTGTAGACGCAGCAGGTGTGTGCCGGTGAAGCAGCAGTCACTTACTTCGCAGGAAGCCTGTCATCTTGCCTTGTGTTTCCCTCCTCTCTCCCTCCCACGTCCGTCCTTCCATCAAAATGGATTGTTTCGGAACGCCAACGCCAGGAAATATTTTAATTACCTTTCACAAACTTGACACTTGCCGATGGAATGTGATTCTATTTATTAGTAACCAGGGCACTACCCTGACAGAAAGGAACCTGAGCATTTAATGACATTCCGACATTGTATCCGCGATGGGGTGGTCATCGCACGAGCACTGCCGCGCTTCAAATAAAAATGGCTATTCGGAGTACTTGATGTTCCTTGAATCGACATACCCTTTAAAGATTCTGTGACATTTGTTACAAACAGAAGCATATGTGCATATCTGTATGTGTGCATGGGTTGAACTGAATCTCTCAAAATTCAAGTGTCGAGTCCCATCCCCAGTGCCTCAGACTGTAATTGTGCAGGGATGAGGTCTTTAGAGAGATCATTTCCTCAGAATTAGGCTGGAAGAGGGGCCCTAATGACTTGTGACTGGTGTCCTTGTAAGAAGATACACACACAGACACACGCACACACACGTTTTTATGGTTCAGGTAATCTGTCAGGTGCATGAGATGGAAGAGAAAAGAGAGAGAAGTAGAGAGGCAAAAGTGAACACATTTTCCATTGGGTATAGCCATTCACTGGTAACATAGCCGTTCAACTAACCACTGGTTAACTAGTTAACCTTTCAAAAACAGCCGTTCAAATTTCTCTCTCGGTATGAGTGACATTACGAATGTGATTTCTAGACCTTTTGGTAACTTGCAATACATGTGTCTATTAATAAGCAAAGGCATTTTTAATTAAAATTATATATAATTATGTATATAAGGTTATATATATTTAAGAATCAAATAGGGTATATATTTAATTAATAATCAAAGAGGCATGTACTTAATTTTTAATTTTTTTTTTTAATTTTTTTTCAACGCTTATTTATTTTTGGGACAGAGAGAGACAGAGCATGAACGGGGGAGGGGCAGAGAGAGAGGGAGACACAGAATCGGAAACAGGCTCCAGGCTCTGAGCCACCAGCCCAGAGCCCGACGCGGGGCTCGAACTCACGGACTGCGAGATCGTGACCTGGCTGAAGTTGGACGCTTAACCAACTGCGCCACCCAGGCGCCCCCTTAATTTTTAATTTAAGAATGACTTCAGTGGGGGCTTTTCCTTCAGATGACGTCAAGGTTATTAACTAGCTCACGGAACAATAACCAGGCAGGAAAAGCCCATTCTCCGGGAATCTTTTCCCATTGTCTGTGGAATAGAACATTCTGTGGGATTTACGTTCTCCATCTTTCTCATCATTTTCCTTACGAGGGGCTACGGAAGTGGGGCCTGCCCACCCTTCCTGAATCATCAGCTTTGGCTCATTCTGCTGGAGCCCCAGACACTGGGTATGTTGCCAACCTCACTCCAGCACCAAGACGTTTGGCGGTCACTCTGTCTGAGCTTTTTCTAGAAACTCCTCTCCCACCTGGTGTCTCCAAACCTCCAGTGTCATCCAGAGGATCTTTTCCTGGTGTCCCACCAGAAGGAACAACATTCCTGTGACCTGGGGCAGACACACCACTCTATTTTCTTTACAGCACCTGCAGTGTCTAAATGATGTAGAGAACTCTCTCGACATTCTTCTGTTTCACGTCCACTCACGGGAGAACAGAAGCACCGTGAAGGCAGGACCTCATGATCATTCCCCGCAGAGCAGCCAGAGCCAACAGTAACCCCGGGCACATAATGGGTGCTCAAGTATCTTCCCTGGACGAATGGCGCCCTTGCACCAATCAGGCACCGTGTGCCCTTATTTCCTGAGCTGCCACAGCCTGTCCATGTGACTGCTTACAGACCTGCTGGTCGGCAAGCGGGTGTATCCAGTTTACTTTCTGTGTGAAGGGATCTCATTTCAGCATTTACGTGTTGTGTAATTCGTCACTTAAAATATTCCCTTGACGGGGCGCCTGGGTGGCTCCTCGGTTGAGTGTCCGACTTCAGCTCAAGTCATGATCTGGCGGTTCATGAGTTTGAGCCCCGTATCGGGCTCTGTGCAGACAGCTTGGAGCCTGGAGTGTGCTTCAGATTCTGTGTCTCCCTCTCTCTCTGCCCCCTTCCCTACTCGCGCTCTGTCTCTCTCACTCAAAAATAATCATTAAAAAAAAATTCCTTTGTACCGTTTCATTTCATTCTCCAAAGTTTTGACATAGAATAGACCACTGATTGTCACAGATGAAAAGCTGCATCTCAGAAGCCTCCAGAAACAGCTCTGTTCACCCCACTGGTGCAGAAAAGAGCAGCAAGGACTGAAGTAGACCCTTCTTGCCGCCATGTCTGGGAGTTCCGCCACAGTGCTCCTGTGTTTAGGCAACACACACGAGGAGTGTCTGGGCTGCTAAAATCAAAATATTGATTTAAAAAAAAAGAGACCAAATGGGAAAATAATGGAAGTTGAAAAAATGCCACCTCTATGGAGAAATCCGATGCACTCTCATATTTCAGCTGTTATCCCTTCTGTCCTCTGTTCGGTACCTGTGATTGGGTGATTGATGATGTGAGAGAGAGGGATAGAGATGGGAAATTAGTGCAAAAGCTTTTCTCCTCAACCAGTGCTAAAACATTGCACGTAGGGTGTCAGCAGGAAGTTCTTCAAAGTAGGAGAGAGCTCGTACTCTTGGTGCTGCCTGGGGAGATGCTGTCTTCCGTGGGGGCAGAATAGGTCTGCTTGGGATGGATGGTGGCACCAAGCCTGCTTCTTGAAGAGCCTCACTGGGAAACTGGACCTACCCAAAAGCAACCCCTCATAGATTTAAGGACATGTGTGGCCATCTTGTAACTATATGGAAATTACTGTGTGTGTGCATGTGTGTATTTTACTTTTCCTGAGGATAAGGGTTACAACTGGAATAAAATTGATATGGGTTTATGGCCAGAGAAAAATTAAGATCCAGCACAATTTTGATTCTGCCATTTTGGGGGAATTATTGTACTAGAGCAAATAATGTACTAGAGCACTCCTGAAAGAGTGCTCTGTGCAAGGCATTGATCAAGATACCCGAGACCTAGTGAAGGACTGCATAGTGATCACAGTCAGGAAAGTTGTAATCAAGGAAGAAGGATAAGAGAAAAAGCATCCAGTTGGTGGGTGGGGAAGGAAGCGAGCCTATTAGGAGGGCAGGGCTGAACAGGGCCCTGAGCCGTGAATAGGATTCAGATAAGGTGCCATTAGGCACAAGGACGTCACAGGCAGAAGCCAGGAGGGAGGAAGGAAGGAGTTGCTAAGGGAGACAAAACAAGAAAATAAAGGTGCAGCTCCTAGAGATACGTTTAGAAAAGCAGGTGACAGCCAAGTACGTAGGTTCTTGAATGCACTGCTGGGGTGATGGGCTTGATTCTTTTTGGCAGCAAGGGGCCCCGATGAGTTTTGAGGAGCAGAGAAGCCTGGTGGGGTATGATTAAGAAGATGATCAAGAGGAGGATGGGGAAACAGTAAGGGACAGAATTACCTCCTTGTGGAACGCTAGAGAAGTCACCTACGGAATAGCCAATGTAACTGCCTTCATTTGTGGATTCCGCAAACACCTTCTGACCCTTTGCTGTTTTCCATCACCAGTATGTTCCTTAAAATGGGGTGTCTGGGTGGTTCAGTCGGTTAAGTGTCCAACTTCAGTTCAGGTCGTGCTCATGAGTTTGAGCCCCACTTTAGATCATCTGTCTCCCTTTCTCTCTGTCCTTCCCCTGCTTGCTCTCTCTCTCTCAAAAAAATAAAATGAACATTTAAAAAATTAAAAAAATATATTCCTTAAAGTAATTAAGTGTCTGTTGCATATGCCCTCCCCAAGTTCAGTTTCTCCAGTTTAAGCATATGGTACCATGTTATGGTACCAGGTCATGATGGCACAAGAGACCTCATACCTTCTTACAGCCCTCGGGGAGCTGTGGGTTTGCCAGTCTGCCTTGCGACTGACCTCTAGTCCTGAGGCTACTGCCACTGTAGTCATTAACAGTTATTTGAAGCCTACTTTTGTTGTATTCTTCAGAACTATAATTCAAGGGAATAATATTCTCCGATTTCCCATGTATTGCTGACTGTTGTTTTGTGAGCTTTATTCTGTGGATAGTTTGGCTGGATATAAAACTCCTTGGTTTACATTTTCTTTCCTGAATATTTAAAAAAGGATACTTAAGTTTTCTCTAGTTTCAAATGATACTATCACAAGTCTAGCAACGATCAAATTTTCTCTTCATTTTGAGTCAGTTGTTCTTTTTGTATACATTTCCAAAGGATTGTGTTTTGTTTTGTTTTGTTTTTCTAAGTTTGAGTCATTCTTCTTGAGTATGTTTGGTGTTGGTGATTTTGAGCTGAGTTTGTTTCTTCAACACATAGCTTCATTTTTTATCATTATTTTAGGAAACATTGATTGGATTATAGGTTTTTGTATTCTATTCCTTTATTTTCTTTTCTTTCTGCTTTTGGGGATTCCTTTCACAGATATACTAAATCTTCTTTGCCTATGTGTTAAATGCTCCTGAACTTCTTTCTTTTATTTCTGTTTGATTCCTTTCTTTCTTTTTTTTAAAACTTTTTTAATGTTTATTTATTTTTGAGAGAGGGAGAGACAGAATGCAAGCTGGGGAGGGGCAGACAGAGAGAGGGAGACACGGAATCTGAAGCAGGCTCCAGGCTCTGAGCTGTCAGCACAGAGCCTGACGCGGGGTTCGAACTCACAGACCACGAGATCATGACCTGAGCCGAAGTCGGACGCTCAACAGATGAGCCACCCAGGTGCCCCTGATTCCTTTCTAATTTTTTTCTTCTTTGTTTTTAACCTCCAGATTATCTTTTTTTATTTTTATTTTTTAAAGTTTATTTATTTATTTTGAGAGAGCAAGAGAGTGGGGGAAGGACAGACAGAGGGGGAGAGATAATCCCAAGCAGGCTCCACACTGTAAGCATGGAGCTTGGTGTGGGGCTCAACCTCATGAACTGTGAGATCATGACCTGAGCTGAAATCAAGATTCAGACACTTAACCTACTGAGCCTCCAGGTGCCCCTAACCTCCAGATTATCTTAAGTCATCATCTGTTGTATTTATTCGCCCTTTTGCTTCTTTCATTTCAGTCAATATTTCTGAAATACTTTCTTCTTATATTTCTAATTCTTTCTTGATCTTAAAAATCTTATTCCTGAATTATTTCTGATTCTGAGTTATGCTGCTCTTTTTTTGCTATCCTGTACTCTTCTCTTAATGTTTTTGCAAATGTTGTTTTGCGGGCATGACTTCCTGCTGTGCTTTTGTTGATGGTAGGACATTTATTAGACTTTCACTTTCTTCCTTTAAGAATGTTGCATGAGATAAATGCTCTGTTGTTTCTGTGGTTTATTTTATGTGAAAGATTGTTCCCTGAAATTTAGAAGGATTCAAGAGTCAGCATATCTTTTCTAATTTCATGGCTCTAGAGTTTCTTTTCTGTGTATTCATGCAGTTTCAGAAAATATGGTGGACTGCTTTGTACCCTCTCTGGGATCTGTTTCCATGTCCTAATTTTGATTCGGATGTTTTTGGACTTGTGTCTCTGTTGATGCACTGCTCAATGTGAGTTCTTTCCCCAACATTTTCTTCTTAGTGTGGGGCTTTGTCCTGGAGGGGAGTTTGATGGGTTAATTTTAAAAATTCATTTGTAGCATTTTCTTGTGATTCTTCCTGAGGATCTTTCATAGCTCTGCTTCTGTTCCTCTAGCAATTCCCTGTTGGGCAATTTCAACCTCTGTGTTGTATCTGAATGCTTTGTTATATCTGAATGCTAATTGGCAAATAAAAATTATATATACTTAAGGCATACAAATTGATGTTTTGATATGCATTTGCACCATGAAATGATCACCACAATCAAGCTAATTAACACACCCATCACCTCACTTGGTCACCGTTAGTGTGAGAACTCTTAAGATGTCTCTTTGTGGGGCACCTGGGGGGCTCAGTCGGTTAAGCATCTAACTTCAGCTCAGGTCATGATCTCATGTTTCGTGGGTTCAAGCCCCGCATCAGGCTCTGTGCTGACAGGTTGGAGCCTGGAGCCTGCTTTGGATTTTGTGTCTGGTTTTCTCTCTGTCCTTCTTCCCCGACTCATACTCTGTCTGTCTGTCTGTCTGTCTCTCTGTCTCTTTCTTTCTCTTTCTCTCTTTTGAAAATAAACATTACAAAAATTGTTTGAAGATGTCTCCTAGCAAATTTACAGTATAAAATTCAGTTTTATTATTTTGAAAGAGAACAGAAATGGGGCAGGAGCAGAAGAAGAGACAGAATCTTAAGCAGGCTCCTCACCCAGCATGGAGCCTGCTATAGAGGTCAATCTTATGACCATAAGATCATGACCTGAGCCAAAATCAAGAGTTGGACACTTAACCAACTAAGCTACCCAGGTACCCCTAAAATTCAGTAATATTACCTGTGGTCCCCATGCTGTAGGTTAGATCCCCAGAACTTGTTCATCTTACAGCTAAAAGTTTGTACCTTTTGACCAACTTCTCTACACTCGGCTCCCACCTCAGTCCCTGAAAACACTACCCTACTCTCAACTTCCATGAGTTTGGCTTTTTTAGAAGCCACCTATAAGTTATATCGTGCAGTATTTGTCTTTCTGTGTCTGCCTTCCTTCAATTAGCATAATACACTCCAATTATGCTTCTGGGTACATTCCCAAAACAAATGAAATCAGGATCTTGAAGTGAAATCAGGATCTTGAAGAGACATCTGCACAGCCATGTTTCTTGCAGCATTATTCATAGTAACGAAGTTGTAGAAACAACCCAAATGTCTGTCAACAGATAAAGGGACAAAGTAAAAGTGGTGTATACACACTCATGCACACACACAGTGGAATATTATTCAGCCTTAACAATGACTGTGTCTTTCTTAATGTGCCTGTCTACCTAGATTTCTAGGTGATAGTTTCCTCTGAGATCTCAGTTCTCTGATGGGTACGTAAAAAGTCCTTGACTTTTAATTTGTAAGCACCATCACAATAACTTCTATGCTCTTACTAAATTGGAGCCCAAACTAAGATATCCAACTTTTAGGACTCTGAGACCCAGACTGGTCTAGCCTCTTCAGCCCTTACTTGTATACTACAGACACAGCTTTTACTGGAGTTTGAAAACTGTCCCCCTTTCCAGCTCTGGTTCTCAGATTGGCCCCCCATGGCTTCCAGAGTTGGAAATCTCGGGGGCCACTAGATCCATCTGATGCTTCATTGTTTTCTACACAGCCACTGGACCATCCAGGTCTTCTGTCAATGCGTTCCCCATCTGCGTACATGTAGAGGTTTGAGTGGAAGAGTTGACACTTGGTTTTGTTGTGGATGTTGTCCCTGCGTATAAGGTTGAGTATTTCAGTTCTCTCACTTTATGGGAGAAATGGGGATATGTTGCTACTTTTTCCCCAGACTCCTCTGACCGTGTGTACTTAGCAGGTGACTTGGAAGACCAAAGACCTTCCAGTTTCAAAGGAATTATCTGATTTCATGTCATGAGACCAACAGTTGGGAAGCTCACTGAACATCCTTCCTAGTCCTGTCCTCACCCTTCACTGATCGTGCACCTCCCTGTAGCCAGCATTGTAGGACAGAGACAGCTCCCCTACCCTGGTTCCCACTCCACGTAAATGGCCCAGGTCAACCTATCCTGATTTTAAGCCGTGGAGTTCTTTTCTGACATGGCCCTAATTTTGATTGTTCGTATTGTTCTAAGCCAGAGTAAATGTTCCCTAGAGATGAAAGATATAAAGCTTGTCAAAAAGCCCATGTCTGATTCATTGCCTGACCTTACAGTTCTTTGTGCATTGCTGTGCACCCTATGGGTTCTCCATAAATATTAATTGAATTGAATTGAATTGAATTTACACTTTGCTCATTTCACCAATAGGTTAAGTGAAGATTAACAACTTCACAGCAGTCCTAGCAGACTGAATTAAAGAATATCAGTGTGTATCTGTAATGTCTCGAATTGGTACAATAAAAGTGACTTACTGTGGAAGAATCTATAGTTGGGGGAACATTGTTCTTTAGTTCTCACCGATAGTTGCTCATAGAAACAGCTGTGAATATTTATACTGTGTTCCTCATTTTCCCTTAGTAGTGAGTGGTTGCAAAAAGAATCCCTTAAAGATTTAACAATTTCTCTACATTATTTCCTAATTCATTCTGACAAGAAAACAAGGTGACAACAGACACAGCGATATTGCAGATTAGAGCTGTAAGGTCATGTCACTTAACCAATCTGCCAAATACGCTTTTAGGTCAGGGATTTCTGTGCAGAATGTGTGACTGTAGATGGCTGGCTTCCTCTCTTTTTTGTACTTTGATTTATATCTTTCTACAGATGAAGCAAAGGATGAAATACAGGTTCTCTCTGACTTCTGCACATCTACATTTTATAAGGACAGTTTTCAATTTGGGGCTGCAAGAGCGTCCCTACCCACCTGGAAAGAAATTGATTTGGCTTACAAAAATGTCACACCCGGAGAGTTACAAAAACCCAACATGAAGAATCTTTTTTAAATTTTGTATTATCTCCTCATCTGTCATTATGAAATGTCCTACAGTTGGTTTCTTCTTATGTTGTCAAAAAATCAGGTCTCTTCCTCATCGAACCCCCAAACTTTGCTTAAGCGTGTTGCTCTTTTCATTAGTGGATAGACACGCCTTGCGACAAGTGTCCTGTGGTCGGTAACAACTGGAAAAAAATGCATTATTGTCTCAATTTGTAGGTTTGTGTGTAGTAACATATTAAGGTCTCTGAAAACTATGGCTGTAAAGAAAAGGTGAAATTATTTTCCCAAGAATTGAATAGAGAAAGTTTTATCATGAGAAATAGACTGCTATTTCTGAAACTGTGATCTAATGTGGAAAATGTTCTTGAGGTCCAAAAGACCCCTCATCCCATAACGTCACCCATTTTTTTTAAGGAACACTAAGCCCTAATTCGACTGCTCTCTGACATCAACTGGGAATTAATAGCTTAAAAACTTTGAGATCAGGTGAAGTTTCTATGGCCAAATCCTATTTATCTGTTTATACTCAAATTGAGTGTCTCCGACACTATTCTCCAGAGGACGGGTGTCTTACAGATCTGCTCTGAGATTCTTGGCCCTTCCTCCTACCCCAAAACAATTCTGAACAGAAGGCTTTGAATTTTAACAGCACATCTTTTATTTCTTATTTATCTGTTTATTTTTAGAGAAACAGCATGAGTGAGGCAGGGGCAGAGAGAGAGAGAGAATCCCAACCAGGTTCCACGCTCAGTATGAAGCCCAACCTAGGGCTTGATTCCACAACACTGGATCGTGACTTGAGCCGAAATTGAGAGCCAGACGCTCAACCAGCTGAACCACCCAAGGGTCCCAAGAGTGCATCTTTTAAAATGAAATGTGGCTGAGGGGCACCTGGGTGGTCCCGTTGGCTAAGCATCTCACTCTTGATTTCGGCTCAGGTCATGATCTCACAGTCGTTTGTTCAAGCCCTGCCTCAGGCTCCATGCTCAGCTTGGGATTCTCTCTCTCCCTCTGCCACCCTGCCCCCAACAAATAAAAAAACATTTACAAAATTAAAATAACATAAAATGTTGCTGAATGAGGAAAGACTTAACAATAGAAACTTTGCATTTGCTTCCCTACTGTGGTACATGACAGAAAGGGTGCTTATCTATTAAAATATTTAGTGATTTAGTCCCTTAGAAAGTGGGATTTGGATATGGCCACTTATGACATTTTTGGAAATAAAATTGATTCTTGTCAAATTTTCCACTGTTTCCCTGATAAGTGAAATCAGCTGAGGAGTATTGTATAATAGAATTCTAAGAACGGTATCCTGATGGAGACGTACGTATGGATGTAGAGGACTTATTTCAGAAACAGGGCAGAGCATAGAGTTTTCATATTGTATTTCCTCCTCAAGAAGCCTTATGGGAATATATAACAATATGCAAAATGTACACGAACATAAAAATAATGTCATACCACGTTGTGATGGAGTTGCAATTGGAAATTTGTATGGGTGTTTCCTCATCTATTTTGTTCTTAAGTCTTAGATTGGAAGGGTTTACTAAAGTTCAAACACACGCACATTGTACAATATGGCTTTCATTTTTCAGTGTCTTCCTATTAAACAGGAGGCATGAGGAAATGATCTTATTTCTGGATCTTTCTTGAGCTCCCCTTGAGGGTATGTGTTTATTGCTGATTTTAGTTATGACAATTCAGCCTTATGTCAGGCTATGATTTTAGATCAGGGACTGTTAATTCTGTCCACAATTCTTGGGTTCCTTTGGCCATGGAAACATGGCATTTTACCCACTCATTTAAGAGATCTCTGAGTATTAAGAGGCTTTCTTCTCTTGGGGTGTGTGTTTCATTCATTCCAACAGAGCCTTTCTACGTATTGAGGTGCTGAGTTTTTCTGCTTCTGTGCTGGGGACAATGGAGTGAATGGGAGCCCTTGCTCTCACAGAAACATCTGTTCAGTGGGAGAAACCATTACAGTAGAGATAAACAACATATCTTGCTATCATCACAGAATTCGGCCACCTCGCTTGGGGGTGGGGGGGGGGAGTTCAGGAAAGGCTGCAGAGGAGGTGACAGTGTTCCCGAATGCTGACAAATCAAGATGGGATCTAGACAGGAAGGGCGAGTGGGCATTCCAAGTACAGGAAAAAGTATGTTCAAAGACATGGAGGTACGAGAGAGCAGGGGTCCTCCCAGAGAAACTGTTGGTCCCAGTCAGTTGGGGGCCCTGCATTAGAGTAGGTGCTCGTGGAGAAAGGCATGCGGTGGGGGTGGAGAAGGGTGAGGGCACTTATACACCCAACCCGGGTCTGCTTTTTAGAGATCAGTCCCGGATCATGGAGTTTTAAAGGCAGTAGGAAGTAAATAGTAAACTGTATGAAAGAAGAATTAAAAGGGGACAATACAATTAAATTGAGAGGAAATTAGAGAGAGAGAGAGAGAGAGAGAGAGAGAGATCTCCAGTACCCTAGTAAGCTCCATCATCTAAACTGAGAATAATATTTGCACATGATAATGTCCACACCTGTCTCCTCAACCAACCAAGAACACAACCCAGAAGTTTCCATGGGGCCTGTGAACATCTCTGTGTCCCGCTCTGGACCCACAGTCTGCAAGGAGAGCATAGTCCCTCCACTTGACCCCTGGAAGTGCAAAGTTGACCTGTCTCCCCAAAACCCAACCTGATTCTCCCCAGTTGATGTTCACAAGTCCTGGGCCTGGGTATGAAACAAAAAACTGGGGAGATCAAACACCCTTGGTCCCTTCAACTGTAACATGGGGGAGCCTCCATTACCCACCTTGGCAGGTAAGCCTGGGGGCCAACGGGTCGGTTTGTAGGGAGCCCTGAGAATGATGCTTGGCTTAGCACACGTTGCATGAGCCTTAGTCATTACTGGCAGCAATATCACCATCACAGGTAAGTATAATAAAGGGCAAGTAACGTTACATAAATTAATATTCTGTCTTAAAAGTAAAACCACCCGAAACCCAGTAAGTTTGTGTTGTCTTCTGGCATTTTGTGGGCACTAGTGGTGCTTGATCGTTAGGTCTGACCTCTTCATCATAATGAAGTAACTCTGGGAGAAGTCTTCCAAGGGTGGTAGGAGGTAAATAAATACAAGGTACAGAGAGGAGACAGGCCGCCCTTGATCGAAGGCGACATTTTTCATGTCAAGAATAAAGACGGTCTACAGAGTTCAGTCCTCGGCCTTAGGAAGTTTATTAAATCCGCGATGAGCTTGTAACATCTTAACCATTTCAAATAACCGTCAATGGAAAATCACCAGGCAGGTGCTATGCTATGGTAGTTTCTGGTCAAAGGGAACCAACGTCAACGCATGCATGCTGGCACGTTAGGAACAAGCTGTCACTCTTACAGAAAAAGTATTCCAAGTGACATTGCGAGCGTGTCAAAGATTTTGTGGTCGTTGTCAGAAAAACGAGCGAGTCATGAGTCTCTACTTCTCCCCGACACAACGGATCACAGAGCATACGGACAACTTCTTTTTTTTTTTTTTTTAATTTTTTTTCAACGTTTTTTATTTATTTTTGGGACAGAGAGAGACAGAGCATGAACGGGGGAGGGGCAGAGAGAGAGGGAGACACAGAATCGGAAACAGGCTCCAGGCTCTGAGCCACCAGCCCAGAGCCCGACGCGGGGCTCGAACTCACGGACCGCGAGATTGTGACCTGGCTGAAGTCGGACGCCTAACCGACTGCGCCATCCAGGCGCCCCCATACGGACAACTTCTAAATGGATGCTCTGGTTTGGATTTCCCGGATTGAGACCTTTTAAAAAAAAATTAAAAGCAGAACATTTCAGACCATGTTAATTTTTAAAAAAATGTTTTTATTTATTTTTGAGAGAGAGAGCACAAGCAAGGGAGGGGCAGAGAAAGAGAGGGAGGGAGAGAGAGAGGGTCTGAAGCAGGCTCTGTGCTGACAGCAGATGGCCCGTCCCGGGGCTCGAGCCCACGAACTGTGAGATCATGACCTGAGCGGAAGTTGGATGCTCAACCAACTGAGACACCAGGCACCCCAGACTATGTTATTTTTTGAGGAGCTCGTGAGACAAAGTCTGTAGTTAATATAAACACATACACCCCCAGTAATCCACGACCTCTTTGTGGTTTGTTCTCGGTGTTTCCTAGGAAGGGAACAAGAAATCTGGTTTCCTAGTAAGAATGGTTGAAAACAGGCCATTCTGGGTATTTTTTATACACATGTGATAAGTGGAAATTAGTGTCTCGGTCCAGAGTCAGGTGCACAAACAGGGCTGCCTCCCTTGCTATCTCATGGTTGTTCTGTGTCTGTCTTTGGCGGATGGCCTTGTCTCCAGATGCGTCTGATTTGGGGGGCCAAAATGCTGTTAGAGCCTTTCTGTGGCCTTGAAAACCAACAGCATTCAGAAAGACACCTGTGCTCATTCTTGGGGTCAACCACACTATCTGACCACCTGCTGTGTGTCAGACACTTACTTCCTCACCAAGAAATAATTACAAACAAGATACGCAACAGAAGAGTTTTAATAAGTTATGCATTTTCAATAACTCCACCCAACCTAACCGATAAGGCTACGGGGAGTGTTTCCAAGCCTGATCGCGTGACAAGCGTGTATAGAGCAAATACATAGTGAGCACAACTTGTGTGTGAGCCGTTGTGGGTCAGCGCGGACGGCCTTTGGACAAAATCGTTAGTTAGGTTCAACCAGTTGTTTCTGGCACAGACGACCCTTCATGTCCTATTGGGAAATCTGACTCTGTAAAATACTCTGTATAGCACCATCTTACCATCCATGATGAACTATAAGGCTTTGAAAATTTGGTGACGTTGGACAAAGTTTAGACGAGAGGATTTACAGGAACTTCATGGTGAGGGGATTTGTCTCTTCAGTTCGCCAGGCTTTGAAAGCTGGTCCAAGGCCTCAGGACCGTTCCTGAGCCCACCAACCTCATTTTAGCTCATGATTAAACCACATGACTGGAGCCACCTCAGAAAATGCCTTTTGATGGGAAACTATTCAATTCCCAATCTGAAAGCAGGATCCCCCCTCATGAGAGCGTTTTCTCAGAATCCTCAGAGATATCTTCCCAAGGGAAACGTAAGTTCCCATTACGCTCCTCTGCTCTTCTCCAGAATTGTAGATAGCGTGCCAATGTTTCCTTCAAATTTTAGGCCAGCTTAATTCTTCATGATGACAATCCTTTGTGACAAATATCCTCCAAAGGAGGAAAGATTTAGGAAAATCTCTTCTGTTATTTATTACCAGCATATCATACTTCTTAATTTGAGACTATGGCCGAGAATAATTTAAAATTAGTCACAGGATTTGTCGGTCAAATTTTCAGTTTTTGTTATTTAAATTTTTTTTTTCAACGTTTATTTATTTTTGGGACAGAGAGAGACAGAGCATGAACGGGGGAGGGGCAGAGAGAGAGGGAGACACAGAATCGGAAACAGGCTCCAGGCTCTGAGCCATCAGCCCAGAGCCCGACGCGGGGCTCGAACTCACGGACCACGAGATCGTGACCTGGCTGAAGTCGGACGCTTAACCGACTGCGCCACCCAGGCGCCCCAGTTTTTGTTATTTTAGAGAGGAGGGGTTTATAAGCCAGGCTACTAGATATGCAAAACTCCTAGAATTTTGATTAACATTCAGTTTAAATACCTCACAGTTTTTAATGTTCTTTTAGAACCTTTGCTACGATATCACTTTAAGATTCTGAGGGTAACTGTGTACATTCCTGGCAAAGCAGGTTCCACACCCAAATTAGGGGACAAAGCTGTGCTCCACTTTCTACTTAATGCTCACATGAAACCCCAGACACCTGCTTTCTTTCTTTTTTTTTTTCAGTATTTATTCTTTGAGAGAAAGAAAGACAGAGCGTGAGGAGGGGAGGGGCAGAGAGGGGGAGACACAGAATCCGAAGCAGGCTCCAGGCTCCGAGCTGTCAGCATAGAGCTTGACATGGGGCTCGAACCCACAAACCGTGAGATCATGACCTGAGCCGAAGTTGGACGCTCAACCGACTGAACCCCCCAGGTGCCCCTAGACACCTGCTTTCGGGCCGCGTGCGTGGAGGATAGATCCCCTTTCCATAAACACACTGCCGTCTACAGTCCCCACCCAGGCCTCTTCGGGAAGGTCTGGCCACGTGTGCAGATGCCCTCTGTCCTGACCCCCTCCCGGTGACGCTGACGGCTGAATATGCTGGCTGAACTGCTCACTCTCTTTTGAGAACTGGGACTTTTAAGCACGTGTCGAGATGCTTGGAACAAAAGGTCCCAGTGCATCGCAATCTCCCGCTGGCGTCTGGCCCTTGCAGCACAGGACCAGGCCGGGCGCGTGCAGGGAGGCAGAGGCAGGTGCCAGTGAGCGGTGACGACCCAGAACAGCAGCTTCTCAGGCCCTGGCCAGACCCTCCCCCGTCTCCTGTCCATGAGACGTCCTACCTGGTGGCCCCTCAATCGCCTTCCCTGTCCACGTGGCACTTGCGATGACAGAGTTATTGTCTTATCCCTGGAAATTAAGAAACAACCTTAAGAAGCAGCATCCTTCTTATGCTGATAAAAGGGTCTTGCTTTTCTGTCTTGAGGGATGGCCCGAGGAGTTCCCGAGCCTGTCAGTGGGACGGTATCACCCCGGCATCTCAGTGCCAAGGGGGCTGGTGATTGTAGGGACAGGGCTTCTCCTGCCCCATGGAGGCTCCACTTGGCAGGCTTAGCCCCTGGTCCATCGGGGGATGCGGTTCAGTTTGTTCACCCCCATGGCTCTACGCATATGAAGTTTCACCGACACCGAAATTCCACAAAGAGCACATTTTACAAAGCGGCCACCCCGTGGTGACGTTTGTCCTGGTAAGAGGACAACCATCTCTCTTTCAGGGGGAATTCTCAGTGTCGATGGATCAGCAGACCCTTGTCCCACACTCCGGGGGCAATGGAAACCCTTTCGTTTGTGCCTCAGTATTTTCCGTACAATTTGACTCAAGAATTTTACAATATTCAATAAACGGACGTATTTCCAAATGTAGAACAGGAGTTGTGTACCACGGTGTTCATCGTGAAATCGTTCATTTCAGTAAGACACGGAAACACTGTCCAGCAAAAGATGGGGAGCAGCAGTGTGCAAATCTATGCAAATCTGCGGCTGTGCATTATGTAATTTCAGTGGCTATTTGGAAGAAGTTCAAATTGCATGGGGTGATGATTATAATGTAATGTTATTAGGAAAAGATACAATACTTCACGAACAATAGCCTTATTCATCATATTTTTAATAGGAGGGAAATTCTCCAGAAAGATAACACAAGTCATTTCTGGGCTGTGGGCATAGAGGACAAACCTATTTTCATACGCACACATACACACAACATACGCACACACACATTCATTTCCGGTTTCGCAAACTGAGCACACATTTGTTTTACAAACAACCACATATTTAACAAAAAAGCGTTTTCTCTTGTCTGGTGAAGCTCATCACTGCCATGACCATCACTGGGCACTCCATGGTTTGACCTAATATTTATTCAAGCATCGGGATCCACCCAGAGCTGTTTTGTCATGGAAAGTTCTGGAGGCATTTAGGGGAGGTCCCCTAAGCCGCAAAGGCGGCTCCTCCCGTCGTCCGGGTGGAGATGTGAGTCTGGCTCATCCTTGGCGATTAAGACTAACTTCTCAACAGGAACACTTTGTCCAGCAGCTTTGATTTGCCCATTTGCCGGTCCTCTCCTCTCGGAACCCCGACAGAGACTTTGAGTCGCCCAGGGCGGTATCGGGGGTACACGGCCAGTGCTCCTGTCTCTGGATTCTCCAGATTCATCCTAAGTAAACTTACCATCTTGAATCAGATTGCCAGGAAGTCAAATGCATGATTCTAGCTTCTAGAAGAAACATTTCTTCCCCATATTATTCTATTTGTTCATGTTTTATGAAGTGTTGGTTCAGGACATGATTTTACAGAAATCACTTCAGTTTTTTGGTCACAGCAATTTTTAAAGACATTGCCTTTTATTTGGTAATGTCCTTTACAACTGAGAGCAGTGACCCTCCTTAGGGACAAAGTAAAACAGCGATTGCTATGGACAGAAGGAAATTCAATTCTTTGGTAGATAATGAAGTTGCAGGGGCACTTTCTTTGTTACTCTTCCCTGGAAAACAAAACAAGACAAAACAAAACAAAACACGTACTTTGAAAAGGTTTCAAAAAATGGGCTTCAGCCAAGAAAGTGGTGTTAGCTGTGAATCAGTATATTTTGTGCCGTTCAAGAATACTTCCTCTTTTGCTGACAGTTAGCAATGACCATTAATAAAGAATGTGTTAGATCATTTGGTGATCATCCATACACGACCCAATTTATACTATTCTCTAACAATTATTCCTTATTTATACATACTAGCCGATGCTTGAGTTTTAGCCAGTTTAAAGGAATATCATTTGTAGAAATAACAGAATGATATTTACAAGACTCATTTTTAAAAATTAAGATGTATTTAGATCAATAACTAAGAAAAAATTCCTGTCACTCTTTTGTATGCTGAAAGGTTTTGGTACATTATAATACGTTTTTTCTCCTACCTATAGCCCTTAATAAATACTGTTGCCAGAGGCAGTGTGCTAAGCCCCCTTTCCATCCATTTCTCAGAAATATTTCTCTGTAATGATTGGGCGCAGGGATAATGATTATGCGTCACAAGCGTTCCTTTGTTAGTCCCACAGCATCCTGGGAGACCCGTGAGTTCAGAAATAAGATCATCAATTATTGTCATGATTTCGTAACTTGTGATCTATTTCCCCAACGGAACATAAACTGCCAAATACTAATTGCTACTTGAAGTTGTTTCTTTCCTTGAAATAAGCTACCAAATATTCTCTTTCTTCCTCTTGTAAGATAAATGGGAACATACGCTCTCGGAATAATGGGACTTTGTTGTCAGAGAACACAGGCAGTCATGTATTTTGCATTTCTTGGGTTTAAGGAAAAAAAAAGCATAGACCTGTAAGGAAAAATCGAATTAACATGATCATTATAAGTCAGAAGCTTCTATGACTTGTGCATTCCTTCTGGAAGTTGAGAGAATACTATTCTGAAGACGGAACACGGATCTTCCGGGCAGAGGTCTTATTTTGCCCAAAGTCTTAAACTGCAAATGGCATTTCCATGCGGTGCTTTTCACGGTGTGAGCCTACTTTGGAAATACCCCTGAAATCACAGGAGTCTGGGGGTGCTTGGTAAATTACCGTCAGATCCCCGCCTGATCCCTGAGGACCGCGCGCCATCATACGAAGCAGCCGCTGAAATGTATGGCAGACTGATGACGAACTTTTAGGCTAACTATTCACATTTACGAGATGAAAAGTCTAAAATGTTTTGAAATTATTATTTTTTATTTTTTTTAAATTTTTTTTTTTTCAACGTTTATTCACCTTTGGGACAGAGAGAGACAGAGCATGAACGGGGGAGGGCAGAGAGAGAGGGAGACACAGAATCGGAAACAGGCTCCAGGCTCTGAGCCGTCAGCCCAGAGCCCGACGCGGGGCTCGAACTCACGGACCGCGAGATCGTGACCTGGCTGAAGTCGGACGCTTAACCGACTGCGCCACCCAGGCGCCCCAAAAATGTTTTGAAATTATTTAATGGACCTGTTTGTAAGAGCTATGGTATATGTCAAGGGCCGGTCTAGGAGCGTTTTCCGGGAACTGGGCTTGGCATACTCATATTTAACTCTGCTGAGGACCATTCTGTGTTCCGCAGAGATCCCCACCCCGGGGGCCTTCAGCAACCCTGAAGGACACGCGAGGAGAAATCTGGCCAGAAGCAAGTGTTTGTGCAGATATATTGCGTGAGGCGGAGCAGGGTGGGGGGCAGGTGAACCAGGGTGGGCACACCCCACCCGAGCAACGAATCAAGCCCTTGGACTTTAGCGCTGAGGGAATAGGGGCTCCCTGTGGTCAGATCTGACTTTTAAAGGGAAGCCCTGACATTTAGGTTTTTCCCATAAAAATGGAAATTGCTGGCTATTTTTCGTAAAACGTTTGGTCTGGCTGAACAAAGCCTGTCTCTACTTGAAGCCTGGCCTCTGGTTTCTGGTGTAACAACACATCTGTATGAAAGCCCCGACGAGAAAAACAGTATTTTAATTTTGAAGTACAAGTATAGTGAAAATTGATCATATTTGGAAAACATTTCATCTGAAATGTCCTGTAAAGACGTAGGCTCCATGTTTACCGGGAAGTGTGATCCCCGTGAAGGAAAGTTAACAATGTATCGGAAATACCAGGGGATGATGGGCTCCTTTGCAGGGATTTAGTGAGTACAGGCCTATGTGCAAGGGTGACGGGCGTAAGTGTGAGGGTGACGGGCTGTAAGCGTGAGTGTGAGGGGAGGGGCGCAACCAACCGCAGTGTGAAACAGGATGCATGCCTTTGGGGAATTTGTGATATGTCTGCACACGCATACACACACATGCACAGACACACGTGCACACACGTGCATGCACACACATGCACTCACACATGTACACGCACACACATGTACAGCACACACTCATGCATACACGGACCTGCACACATGCACAGATACACATGCACGCACACACACACGTGAACCTTCACACATGTACACACACCCACTCACATGCACACACATGTATACATGCACACACACGCGTGTAAACCTGCATACATGTACACACACCTGCTCACCTGCACACAGACGTATACATGCACACACCTGCACACCCACACAGACATGCACACATGTATATACACACACCGGCACACCTGCTCACCCGCGCACACACATATACATGCACACTCCCGCACACACACGTGCGAACCGCACATATGTGCATGCACACACCTGCACACTCGCACAGCCATGCACACACATACACATGCACACACTTGCAGACGTGCAAACCCACACACATACACGCACACCCGTATACATGCACACAGCTGCACGCATGCACACGTGCAAACCCGCACCCATGTACATGCACCCAACTGTGCACTCGCACACCCATGCACACACGTATACACGCACACGCACATCCATGCAGTCCTTGCAGTCCCCAGTGGGAAGCGGTTCAGCAGCCCGTGAAAGAAGCCGTGTATACAGCAGGGCGCGGTGTGGGGTGGAGGTGTGCCCGTTGAAGAAGCCGGTGTGGGCAGCGTGCAGAGCGTAGCGGGGAGCTACGGAGGCGGGATAGTGAAGCCCCAGGCCTCCAAACAGCAACGCTCACCTGCTAAGATTTGTCTTCACGCAGGTGCACCAGGACCCAGGGCCAGCCCCTCATAGGATCATCTGCTCTCACCCTGACGGTCGGGCTGTTTCTATGACCGTCACCTCACCGCACAGGTGCAGGGGGGGCGGTGTTCAGAGACGTCCGGTGACATCCCAAAGACAGCACAGCGCGGGTCGCCAGGTGGTGACCCGAGGGCTATCCCACCTCAGAGGTGGAGCTCTGGGAAGGAGGGGCTGGGTAGGGGGGGAAGCTCGAAGCCGTTTTCCCAACGGCGCGGAGGCGCGTCTGGCTGGGGACGGGGGTTTGCCTGGAAGATGAGTAGGAAATAAACAGGTCTGAGCAAAATAGGAAAGCGTTGTCCATTCTGCGCTCCGGAGATCAGTCTGCACATCTCCGATGACCTTCAGCCAAAGCCTTCCTGTTCGGTCCCTCCCGACCCCCCATCTGTCCCTTAACTGGCCTTTTCACTGAAGGAAAACCGTACAGGAGGAAGCGTCCCACCAAGTGTGGTCACGCTAAGACGTTAGCGACGGACACTGCCAGCGTCTGGGACACGCGGATTTCACGGAAGGTGCTGGTGTGCCGGGCACACGGGTTGGGGGGGGGGGTTCGGTTGTGGGGGAGAGGGCGGGGCCGCCTCAGGCCCCACCCACAACAGTCCCCGCCGGGGTTGTGTTCTGTTCCACCAGAAAGAAGACGGAGTCACGTGTGCAATTCTAGGCGATTTGTTTTATGTCTCTGATACTCTGTCTCGTCGTCTTCGCAGGTAGCATGACAGCAATTCTCAGCATCCTCTCACAGGATTTCATCAGGCCGTTCACTCACTTGAGTGTCTTAGGCATGACTGAACGGTGAGGCCACAGCCTCGCCCCTGATAAAACCGTTATTGCAAGCCTAGCATTTGCCATACAAAATTATTACACTTGTTGCAAATTCTGAATGCCACTCAGCAATTTAACTATACAACCGAGTACATTGGTTATGGTCTCACTGGCTTTGCTGGCTCATGTGAGGGCTGTCCCCATCCCCGCCTCCCTCCTTCCCCTCCCGGAGGTACCTCCTCTCCCAGACCTGTGTGCAGGTCTGCACACAAGCACCTGCACTAATAACCTGCAGTGAGGAATTTTGCAGCCGTGCCCTCTCTTGGTCGAGCATTTTCGGACAGGCCACGACCTGGACAACTGTACATGAGTGAACCTGTAGGTGAAGAACTTCCTGGATTCTCTTGAGCAACAATGCAACCAGTGAGGTAGGGTCTCGGACCAGTTTGTGAACGTTAGACCAGCACCGAATCTTCGAATTTCCTCTCATCTAATTGCCTGCTTTGGTTGCTATATTATTCTGGAAAAGAAGATATGAGAACTAGAGTCAGAGTGAAGTAAGCACACTGCCATTTTTTGCTTGATTCCCACGTGAAATGGGAGAAATTGAGAAAATAGAGAGGGGTTGTGAGCTGTATACAGAATCCTAGCACATCACAGTTAGGGGGCCACTGTGGCTTGGGGCTTCTTTTTTTCGTGTGTATTTAGTTATCGGAAAGAGAGAGAGAGAATCCCAAGCAGGCTTCTTACTGTCAGCACAGAGCCCGACGAACCATGCCGAAATCAAGAGTCAGAAGCTTAACCGACTGAACCGCCCAGGCACCCCCACTTGGGGCAGAAATAAAACGGAAAAGCCACATGTGCATTTGGAGTGCCAGGCTCTACACTGTGCGCCCGACACGTGTTCATCATACTGAGCCATTTAATCCTCCAAAAAATCACACTAAGGGTGGCCGCTGCTATGATCTTCGTTCTATCCATGAGAACTTGAGCACAGAATGCTTGTTTGCCCAAGCAAAGCAAAGGATTCGAACCCAGGCCCAGCCGTCTGGTGCATCACCGATCTTATTGAAAATACTAGAGGCACATCGGTGTTTCATTCCGTTTATTGCATGCTTCCACAACCAATTCTTTCTTTCTTTTTTTTCTTCCACAACCAATTCTTTCTTTCTTTTTTTTCTTCCACAACCAATTCTTACCCCACAACCTTTTGTTTTGCAACGTAGCACTGGGTTTCTAAACAGATCATCTAGGTAAGTTGGTTATCTTACACACTGGAGGTGACTGCATGGTTTTACAAATGCAGCATTTGAACGAACGCGTGTTCACACAATCAGACGCCTTTAGGTGATAATTGCTAACAGTAACTCCTGTGCACTGAGCACTTGCTGTACTAAGGAACTAGGCTGGGTGTTTCATGCACATTACTTGTTCAGACCACATTACCAGGGACATGCCATTGTCCTTAGGGAGAGCGGACTGGAGCCCCAAAGATCTTTTAAAACAGCAATTTTCAGTGTTCACGGTAGTCAGAGACGGGGGCGATATGGAAGGCTTTGAGATTATCTTTCAGGAAGGGAACAACTCTTAAAGAAGGAGCCCTCCTGAGATGAAACCTGTCCAGCGGCTCCTCGGAGGGCATTTGTGAACTAGCACAGGAAAAAGAACAACAAAGAAAGAAAAAATAAAAGCGGGGGAAAAAACAAGGGCAAATGAGTTCAGTTGTGCATTTAGAACAGAGGCCAAGGCAGCCTCAGCTCCGGTCCGTCAACGGCCCAAACAATGAGGGACGGGAGGGCGTCTGTAGCAGAGAGGATCCCGGCCGCCAGGGGCCCCGAGCCAGGTGTCACGCACGTGTCTGCGGTAATTAATATCACAGGGACACGGCGTCCCCCGCCCACCGAGCCCCTCTCCCCCTTCCCTGACGACAGCATTAAAAAATGGATCACGCACACGTCCGGAGCATTTTGTCAGGATAATGATAAGCCTTTTTAAAATTACTCACTGTGACTCGGGTCAGCCCCATGGACTACGTTCCACTGTTCCACCGAGGAGGAAAAACGTCCTTGTGTCTTCCTCATTGTGTGCAGATGGGTAGGGCGGGCTGCTCCCTTTCTGCGGGAGACAGGATCCTGCCAGCGCTGAGGTCAAGGTGATAACGGCTTCCGTTTTATTCACAGCGTCCACACACCCTTCGCTGCTCTTTGATTGTATAATGTGGCCCCCATCACACATCCTATCACCTAATGGATTTATTTTTGTGGTGTGTGGAGGGGGGAAGGGCTGCGAGCCAGAAGGTCTTGCCTAAGTCTTTCATTAAATGACTATTTTGACAACGGCCCATAGTAATAATGATGTTGTTTGTGATCTGTCCCTGGAGGAAAAAAAATGCCTTGGAGACATTCAAGAAAATTTGAGGAAAATATTTAGATTGCACGTACACATAAAACCAGGAGGCGGGGTCTTGGTATTTGGGATTTCCAGAATACGCATGGCTTTTCCATTCTTACTGTAAACACACAGTGCGTTTGCACACGTGGTTTCCGCGCAAAGTGAGCCGTGTGAGGAACGTGGGTCTGTCTGCAACCTTCTACCCTAATTGGAAAATTACGGTCTTATCCGTGGAAACTCTGAACCGAAACGTCACTCACCACCTGTCCTCCCCTCTGCGTGGCCCAGGAACCGGAAGTGTGCCCCAGAGCAAGGAGTCATTTATGCTTACAAACGACCTGTGCAGCAGACGTTACGTAAACTAGTGTGTGGGATGGGTACGGGGGTCGTTTCTGGACCTTTCCCCATACCCAACAGTTGCACGTGGGTGTTTGTGGCCACGGCGGTCACTTTCTGGAACTGGCTTCCACCCAGGACTCCCCGTGGCCGTGAGGAGTCCAGCCCGTCACACGCATTCCCTTTGCCCACGTCTTGTGGAGCGCCATCTGAGGGCTGTGCTTGGTCCTTGGTGTCCCGGGAGCTGCCGGGGCACACGCTGGACCGAACCACAGTGTCCTGGGAACGACACCGGCCCAGGGGGAGGGGGTGACGGGGCTCACAGAGGTGGAGCGAGAGGTAATTCGGTCTCTCGGGTGAAGGTTAAGGAGGCGCCCCAGGAATGACCCTAGCCGTCTTTCTCTTATGAATCCCAGGAAATACCCTGGGGGGTTTTCTCTCCTGGGCCCGTGACATGCACACACGCACACACACACACACACACACACACACAGGACACGCACATGCGCACACACATGCACACACACGCACATACAAGGACAGATACGCAGGACACATGTGTGCATGTACATCCACATGCACACACGCACACACACGCAGGACACGCACATGCACACACACATGCACACATGCACATACAAGGACACACACGCAGGACACACACGCACTCATACACACACACATACAGGACACACACGTGCACGTACACACATGCACATGCACTCATACACATGTACACGCACACACGCAAGACACACACATGCACACACGCAGCACACACACGCACATGTGCATGCACGCACACACAAGGACACACATGCAGGACACACATGTGTGCATGTACATACACATGCACACACGCACACACACAGGACACGCACATGCACACACACATGCACACGCACGCACACACAAGGACACACACAGGACACACACCTACAGACACATGCACACACACGCACAAGGGCACACACTCACATGAACACACAGACACGTGGACACACACACACATAGGACACACTCGCAAATGCTCACACCCACATGCAGGACACACACACACAGACATGCAGGACATGCATACACACACATACACACACATGCGTGCACACACACCCATGAACGCACATGCATGCACACACCCGGAGGACACATGCACACACTCACATGCATGCACACACACGCAGGTCACACACGTACGTGCGCACACACACCTGCGGGGGTGGCCCCAGCCTTCTCCCTCAGCTGCACCTGTTTCTGCAGCCACTCTCCATGTGCCCTCCTGGGGGACAGCAGGGCCCTCCTCCGTCCTGCACCCCTGCCTTCAGACTGTGCCCCTGGGAATGTAAACCTGACCTTCTACTTCCCGACCTGACACCTTCCATGGCTCCCCTTCCTTCTATGCTAGTCAGTCCTCATCGTGGGCACGAGTGACACCCTGGTGAGTGTGTGTGTGTGTGTGTGTGTGCACGTGTGTCCTCCATTACCCTTTGTGTGTGTGTCTGTCTGTCCTGAAGTTCACAGTCCTCACTGAGGGGACGGTGTGGAGCGTGGACAGTCACTGGGGAGGCTCAGGAAACCTCAGGCCACCACACAGCAGGACAGGACAGACGGCAGGAGGAGGAAGAAGGTTTAAAAGGGGGGGCCAGGTGGGGAGTGTGATGTTTCCCTCGATTGTGGCTTCCCTGGGCCACCCACCTCAGGGCGTCACCATCCTCCCAGGTGGGGTGTGAGCGAGGGGCCGTGCAGGTGTTCAAGCTTGGGAGGAAGGTGCACCTGATACGCCCCAGCCTGCCCAGCACGCGGTCGCCCCAGCCTGTCCCCAGCACGCGGTCGCCCCAGCCTGTCCCTAACACGTGGCCTCCCTCTCTTATGACCCCTAAGCTTCTATGGGCTTTCCTGCAGCCCAATGGCTGGGGATTAGCAGTGTCTCCTCTGAGTCTCTGATAACTCGGATGCTGTTCCTCAGAACCCTCCAGAAAGGATTAGGACCCGCACTCTGCTGCTGCGAGGTCCCTAATTTCACGCTGCCTGGGCTTTGGCCGCATGCCTGGGTTCTCCCGCTCACTAATTGCTCAGCTCTTAATAACCAACATCTTATGGACGTGCCGGGTAAATGAATTGGTTAATGTCCACCAGAGGATGTGGTGCTCACATGTAGGGCGGCAGGAAATGGGATTTCTCCTCGCATTTGCACCTCCCCTTGATTAGTGCTTCTCGCCAGCTCCCCGCACCCCCCGTTTCTGCCAGCGGATGGTCTCGTGCGCACACAGGTGGCCAGATGTCCCCGTGGCACACGGCGCCGTCTGCGTGGCTGGGTTTACAACCCCACGTCTGGTCGCGTCCCTGCATTAAGGCGTCTTGCTTTTTGGAGCCTCAGGGTCTTATACTTTTTCTGCATCCAAAGTCCACTCTTAACATCACGGTAATTCCTGAGAGGGGTCGCGTTCCCGCTAATGCTTCCTTCCATAACTGCCTTGTTCCCAGCAGTGGACGGTTGACCAGCCAGCTGAGAGCCAGCCGAGCTCGGGGGTGGGGGGCAAACACATCTGTGCCCCCTGAGGGCGCGCTTCCTCCCAGTTGTCCTGCAGTTCGACGGGAACTTGCCACTAGCTCTGGCCAGTGGGCACGGGGCATGGAAGTTTCCACAGGACCCTCGGGTCTTCCCCCAAACTGAAAGCCCATCAGTGAGTGCAGGCCCGTCAGCCTGGGGCCCCGAGGGACTGTGCAGAACAGAGCCTTCCCCACGACCCCCCTTGGAGACTGCCAACAGGAGTAACCTTTCATGCCAATCCCGCAAATCCCACGCTTAATTTGTCCCTGGAGCATAACCTTGCCTCTCCTGAACCATAATAGGGACATGGGGGCAGGGCACTGCTGCAAAAATATCCCAAGGAGGCAGATACGGTGCCTGTATTATTCACGACACCGTCTAGGAACGGCCCAATGGATCCTATTCTCTTTTCCTTCCCTCCCTCTCTTCCCCGTTCTCTCCCCTCGTCTCCCCTCCTCTCCCCTTCCCTCTCCCTTCCCCTTCCCTCCCCTTGTCTCGTCTAGTCTCCTCTCTCCTCCTCTCCTCTCTTCTCCTCCCCTTTTCCCTCCTTCTTTCTTTCCTTCCTTCCTTCCTTCCTTCTTTCCTTCCTTCTCCCTCTCTTGCTTCTTTTCCTTCTCTCTCTCTCTCTCTCCCTGTCTCTTTGTCCCTCTCTCTCTCTCAATCTTTCTCCCTGTCTCTCTCTCTCTCCCTGTCTCTTTGCCTCTCTCTCTCGCTCTCTGTCATCTAGGGGCTATGGATATTGGCTCCTTTTTTCCTTCTCATCACCCACCTATCATCTGTTGAATGTCTGTCATGTGCCGGGCACACGCTATGCAGGTGCCTAAACACGTCTCCCACCTTCAAAGTCTGTCAATACAAAAAGAAAACGCATAACTACAAAATCACTCTTCAGAATGCTAGTAGGGATGTGTGTGAAGTTTCCTCAGTCCCAGGAATGAGGGAAGGAGGGGCCGCACCACCTGTGTGATATTTCCAAGGACAGTGAGGCGTGGCCTTGGGGAAGAGAAGCTTTACGGGCAGAGGAAGAGCTGGGTGCCTCGGGTGGTTTGAGTAAGACAATGACAGCAGATCACCCTGGAGAGACAAAGTTGGCAGAGAGGCCGGGTCACCCGGGGGCGGCACCCAGGGTCTGCTCGAAACCTGCACACACGCCCTCCCCACTGTGTCCACACCCCCAGCCTGGGCCACCTTCCTCTGTGGAGATTTTTCTGCACTTGGGCTAATCTGGATTGACTCAGTAACATCCAGCACTCACCCTGACGACATTGAGGCCAATTACATCGTGTCTTCTGTCCCACAGTGAGCTCAGGACTCCTAGCTGCCCCTGTGTTAGTCAGAGTTCTCTAGAGAAACAGGACCAACAGGATAGACAGATAGATAGATAGATAGATAGACAGATAGATAGTTGGATGGATGGATAGATGGATGGTTACATGGATGGATGGGTGGATGGATGGATAAATGGATGGATGGATGGATGGATGGATAAATATATGGATAGATAGATAGATAGATAGTTGGATGGATAGGTGGATAGATATATGGATAGATGGATGGTTACATGGATGGTTGGGTGGATGTGTGGATAGATGGATGGATGGATGAATGGACAAATATATGGATAGATAGATAGATAGATAGATAGCTGGGTGGATGTATTGATGGATAGATAGATGGATATATATGGATGGTTACATGGATGGATGGATGGATTGATGGATGGAAGGATGTATAAATATATGGATAGATAGATAGATAGATGGATAGATGGATGGTTACATGGGTGGATGGATGGATAAATGGATGGATGGATGGAAGGATGGATGGATGGATGGATGGGTGGAAGGATGTATAAATATATGGATAGACAGGTCGATAGATAGATGGTTGCATGGATGGATGGATGGGTAGATGGATGGATAGTTAGGTAGATAGAAACTGGTACATATGGTTCCACAGGAGGACAAGTCCCTGGTCTACCCTCTACACACTGGAGACCCAGGAAAGTCAGGGTGTAATCCATTCTGAGCCCAAAGGTCTGAGAACTATGGGTTGTGCCTTCGGGTCAGGAGAAGAAGGATGTCCCACTCAGACAGAGAGGCTGAATCCTCCTTTCCTTCCCCCTTTTGTCCTACTTGGGACCTCAGCAGAGTGGGGGAGCCCACACTGGGGAAGGCCATCTCCTCTGCTCGGTCCATGGGTTCAGAGGCCTATCTGTCCCAGAAAGGCCCCCACGGATGCTACCAGGAGCAGTGTGCCGTCTGTCAGGGCACCGGCACTGTTACGGCGGCCCCGCACCACACTCCCGCTTACCCCCCGCAGCTCCCCTTGGGCTCAAACCGCCTCCAGCAACATTGCAGCCTTGCTCCTGTCCTCCGTCATTTCCCCAACACTGCCGTTCCCTTCTTGCTGCAGCGTCAGAGGCATCAGGAGTATTTGGTGAAGATTTGCTGGTCAGATGTTTGCACGGTGCTGCTGGAACATCACAGAGGGGGTCGGTCGTGCTACCTGCGCTGTACAAACTGTGCCCCCGGTGCCAGCAGCAGCTGTAGGGGGGCAGTTTGAGCCCTGGGTTCCCTGCACACATCTCTCCTCTTCTCCCATCATGAGACTTTCTCTCTCCCACCCCTCTCACCACTGGACCCCGACCACTCGTATGCCACGTCCCTCCCCAGAAGCCTCTGCTTCACTCCTGTGACCTCAGTCTGTACTCCCCTGCCCTCCCAGCTCCCGTCCCCGTCCTCAGCACTGGTCCTGGCTCAGTTCCTGGGCAGACTTCTCCAGGACCCGGCCTGCCCACTCCTGAGCCTCTGTCTTTGGTCCTCAGTCGCCCTGGCCATTAACGGGAAGGCCTCCGAAACCCAGTGGAAGCACTCCTCTCTGACCTCTGCTCCTCTGCCTCCTTGCCCACTCTTCCTCAGATGCTGGCTCCGGACGCCTTTCCCCACCCCTACATCTCGCTCCCTTCATTATCTGGCTGACACCAGACTTGCACCTTTGTGTGTGTCCATCGCCTGCGTATCTGGACGGGACTCAGCTCAGACTAGCCTGCAGCTAAAGACCCTGGGGGACACGCCCCGTGCTCCCATCCTTCCTTAAAATCATGTGTGTCGGCCTCAGGTGACTGTGGCCCCCTCCCCACTCCATTTCCCGACCCCATTCGCTTCCCCGCTTCCAGACCCCCAGCCCTCAGCTGGAGCCCCACTCCCAGCCGGTAACCTTCCCGCCTACCTCACTGGGAAAACAGAGACAGACGACAGTCAGAAGAGAAATTCCTGGGGTTCCTGGCCCCAGACCCGCCCATGTCCCCGCATCTCAGCCCCGAATCTCGATCTCCTTCTGAATCTGGAAGAGCCGCCCAGCTCCTGTCTACCCAGGGCAACCCACTGCTCATGTAGGAATCCCTTTCCTGTTGCCTCCTCAAGGGCGAGATACAGTCTCCTCCATGCTGGTTTACCTCATCTGATTTCCATGCCCCCCCCCCCCCATTCTTGGGGCTGCCTCGGGTTTATTCATTTTTGTTCGTAGATGATACTCACATACGAGTCCATAAATGCACTGAGACCAGAGGTTCGGGCCATTTTATCCAGCTCTGGTTGACCTTGCGTGGTTTCTAATTTTTTGGATTATTTTAAAAATGCTGCAATAAATGCATTTTTGAATAGAAGCACATTTCCACCAGATAGATTCAACCGACACAGAATTGCTTGGTAAAGATATGTAATTACGAAATGTTGGCGGATATTGTCAACTTGTCTTTCACAAAAACATGTTAGCTATTTTCTCCCGTAATATATTGGCCTTTAGAGTTTCTGACAGTATGATACGTCAAAGGCCCTGACCTTGTTTTCGTGTACATTCCCTTGTGTATTAGCGACATCGACCATCTTTCACACGCTTATTGTCCATTTGTATTTCTTCTAATTGCCTCTTGATAGCCTTCGACTACTTTTCTTTTTTTTTTTTTTTGGCCCTTTTCCTTGTGTTTTATGGGAGCTCCTTAAATATTCTGTTATTAGTGCTTTCTGTACGGATTTGCTGCAAATAATCCTTCCCGGTCTGTGTTGTCAGCCTCTGGACTATTTGCTGTTCTTTCTGAAGGAATTATAGCATCTCAGCTGGGTTTCTAACTGGAGGAGACAAACACACACACACACACACACACACACACATTTGTATCCTGCAGATACAAATCCCACCGGGAGTGAACTAGCCACCAGGGCTGGAAGCACAGGTCGCCTGTCTGGCACAGCCCCTGGGTTCTCAGAGTCCCCTGGGGGGTGGGCAGCTGCCTGTGAGACCAGAAATAATACGTGTGTGGTTTTGTTCTTTATGCCCTTCTGCCGGGCATTAATATCGGGCTCTATCACCTTTCTAAAATGAAGCGGGAAACCCGGCTTTTCTAACTTCTGGAAGAGGTCAGAGGTCAAGGCAGCACGTGACATCGAGGTCTTGTGACTCACAAAAGCAGGTGGGGATGGCTGCAGCCATTGTGTTGAAGGAGGTCCGTGGTGCAGCGGCTGCTAGCGGATGCCAGCAGCTGAGGAGGAGAGAGGAGGTTGGTGCGACCCGGCGAGGGTCGTTCAGACGAGACCCTGCAGGTCTGGGGGACATCCTGGGACCCTGGGACCGTCCAGATCGGGAGAGACCGTCCCACGCAGGAAGGAAGAGAGCTGGGAGGTCTTGGCCTGGCATTCCTTGGAGGGTGAGCTCTAGCTAGAAGCGTGTTTTAGGAAGGAACACCTGCTTCATAAAGACACGTAATTCTTCCATTCGCTGTGCGGTGTTCTGATGCCTCCCCTCTGCCACAAACAACTCGGCCGGTCCCTTGCCTGCCCTTAGATTTAACCTGCAATGCCCAGCACTGCTTAACTGCCCTGGACAGAACAAAACCCGAAATGCAATTTACTCGAGGAATATAATCACTTATTGATTACTCTACTTCTCGAGGAGATAGAATCAGCGTGTCAGCTTTAATCCGGGAGAGGCCAGGACGGTGTTTACACTGCGGATGTAGTTCAAGTCCGGCCTGGTCTCCTCGTGAGACCAGCGTTTCCGGCATCGTGCTGCAGACGGTCGTTAGTTTCTAAAAAGGATTCATCACACTGCTCATGTGAAAAATTCACAGTCGGCAGACGGTATTTAATAAGTAAATCAATAATGTTCATTTCGGGAAAAAATTAGGTATAGAATGCAGCTGGAAAAGATAATAAAACAAGATCAAACACTAAACTTCAGACCCGATGAGCCATTAGAGATAATGCGATTCATAGCAGTGCGGCCTGCCGTGGATCGGGAGGCTGACATCGCAGGACGCCGCGCAAATGCAAATCCAGGCTCATTTGTCATGTGATTAACACACAAGGAGGAAGAAGTCCCACTGGGCATCCAGAGTCGGCCGGTGCTGCTCAGTGAAGCAGCGTTGGGGACGGGAACATCCTCGGTTCAGGAAAGTCGTGCTGTAAACCTACGGAAAGACTTAAGTTGCTCAGAGGTTGGGTGCACCGTCCACAAGGTCCTGCCGATGTTGACGACAACGTCCCATTGCGCCCTTGCAGTGGGAAGGACCCGGCTGTAGCTGTCATCTTACCTGTCCTCTCCCCTGCAGGGGCACCAGCGAGGCTCTTGCTGACGCCGAGTTCCCCGGGGGTCTCCATAAACGTCGTTTCAAAGAGGTGTTGTCAAAATGCCTTATGTTTTTATGGGACTGACTATGATTGTGGCACTGCTTAGAGTGTATACGGTTCTTCCGCACGACGCACCTGCAAATATTGGAAGGCAGCTGTCTTGCCTCTGAACTCTCCAGATTAAACATCTCCAGATCTCTGGACAAACGGTCCTACATTTATTTTTTTTTTTAATTTTTAATGTTTATTTTGTTTTTGAGAGAGAGAGAGAGAGAGAGAGAGAGTGCGAGCAGGGGGAGGGGCAGAGAGAGAGAGAGACACAGAATCCCAAGCAGGCTCCAGGCCCTGAGATATCAGCACAGAGCCCGACGCGGGGCTCAAACCTGTGAACCATGAGATCATGACCTGAACCAAAGTCGGACGCTTAACCGACTGAGCTCCCCAGGCACCTCCAAACAGTCCTGCACTTAAGATGCTTTCCAGATGTCCCAGCTGTCTTTCACAGAGTGTTTCTGTCCTGCCCGCTGGCCCACTGCAGGGAGTTGTATTCCCATTTATCAAACACTGTCCCAGAACATCGTGTCTGTAATTAACCCATGCCGCCCGTGGCTTTGGCCGCTGCGTGGTGGGGCCGCACTCTCTTGTCTGTACGCCTGAAGGCGGCTAGGAGCTGCTCTCACCATGGGCTCTAGCAGCGAAATAGGGCGCTACGCGGGAGAAGAAAAGACAGAAGTGGAGAAACACTTATAAAGTTTTTAAAAATCACTGTTGGGGGCTCTGACCATTGTCCCTCTCCTTTTCAGCACCCAAACTACAAGCTGGACTTCAGGATCAGAGCAAGCCCGCCTGGCCCATCGCTGTAGAGGTTTCTGTGCCAGATGCCCGCTTTCTCCCGACAGGAGGCTCTTGGTTTTTCAGAGCGAGTTTTCCCATCAGATTGCTCTACCTCAAATTACAAACAACTACCGTTGCTTCTAGAAGCCAGGCTGGCCTCGTTTTGCGTGTTTTCAGCGGGTGGATGTTCATCATCGCCTCCCCGGATGGTGACACAGAAGGAGGAGAGCTTTTGTGTCACTGAGGAGTTTCAGTCTGCCTCAGGTGGTACGCTCAGCACCGCCCTAAATTTCTTCTCAGCCCTTTGCTCCTGCTCCCGGAGGTGTCCAGGACCGCTGACCATAATTTCCAAGTGCAAACTTGAGTCACAGCATCTGGTTTTGTGTTTATTTGGTGCCCTTAAACAATCAAGAAGGCACATGGTAAATGCAGAAAAGTGGGTGGGGCTAACGGAGCCTAATAGTTGAAGTCAAATAATGTGTTTTAGAAGCTAAGGCACACAGAGCATGTACTGTATACGAACACTAGGTACGTGCCCACCTCTTGTGAGTGCAAACCGTGTCTCACTCCGACCCCGGGCTGACAGAGATGACTGGCCACTCCGTGGACACCCAGCCTCACAGTGCTGGCCTCTGGAAAGCGAGAACACAGCCAAGAAATCAGAATTGCTCACCTGCTTTGCGGCCACTGCCACTTTCCATGCCACTGGCCCCGGGAATTCCTTCTCCTAGCCCAACTCCGAGTTTCCCTGCCCTGGATGAGAATGAGACTCCCTGGGTGCACCTGTAAGACTGCAGGCCGTGCGGGTCCTCAATCAGTCTACAGGGCGCTTTTTTAAGATAATTTATTGTCAAGTTGACTAACGTTCAGTGTATACAGTGTGCTCTTGGTTTTGGGTAGATTCCCATGGTTCTTTGCTCACACACAACAGCCAGTGCTCATCCCAACAGATGCCTTCCTCCATGCTCATCACCCACTTTCCCCTCTCCCCCACCCCCCAGCCACCCTCAGTTTGTTCTCTGTAGCTAAGAGTCTTTTTTGGTTCGCCTCCCTCCCACTCTGTTTGTATCTATTTTTCCCCTTCCCTTCCCCCATGGTCTTCTGTTAAGTTTTTCAAGTTCTACGTATGAGTGAAAACATTTATCTGTCCTTCTCTGACTTATTTCACTCAGCATAATACCCTCTGGTTCCATCCATGTTGCTGCAAATGGCAGGATTTCACTCTTTCTCATTGCCAAGTAGTATTCCATCCTACATATAAACCACATCTTCTTTATCCATTCCTCAGTGGATGGACATTTAGGCTCTTTCCACGATCTGGCTATTGTTGAAAGCGCTGCTGTAAACAGTGCCTGGCACCTTTAATATCTGCCCCAATTTCTCTCCTCTATAGCCAAGGTTCAGGATTGGTATTCTATGCAAAGTAAACGCACGGCTTTGTCTCTTGCAAACCCTCAGTATTCTATACAAATTGAACTCCACAAACATCTGAGAGGAGAAGAAAAGGAACAGAGAGGTGAGGTTGACCTAACTCCTAACTGAAGGTCTCTATACCCACAGCGGGATTTCGGCTTGTTGTCTGTCTTTTGCTTGCTGAGGCCGTGCTCACCATTTGCTGTGTTTTATGGATGATTTTTCTGCTATGTTTTACTGTGGGGATGCTTGGTTGCTTCTGGATAATTAAACTTTTCATAAGAGTTTTAATCACCTAACTTTGCCTGCATCCTGTAGGATTCCCTTTTTAGCCTATTCAAGTGGAAATAGAAACATGTCAATTAAGTGGTTGGCCTGATTACAGAGGGTGTTATAGGAAATAAGCACTTCATGCTGATGAATATTTTGATGATGGGCATATCTTTTTTTTAATTTTTTTATATTTATTTATTTTTGAGAGACAGAGTGAGACAAAGTGAGAGTGGCGGGGGGCAGAGAGAGAGGGAGGCACAGGATCGGAAGAAGGCTCCGGGCCCTGAGCCGTCAACACAGAGCCTGACGTGGGGCTCGAACTCACAGACTGCGAGATCATGACCCGAGCTGAAGTCGGACGCTCAACCGACTGAGCCACCCAGGCCCCCCTGATGATGGGCATATCTTAACTGAGTCAAAGCCATCGTTAGGTTATATCTGAAATATGTAAATAGGTGAATATGTTCGTGTGTGTGACACACTCATGAGCATGTGCCGCGCGGTCAGGGGAAAGCTGTAAGTGGGGGAGGAGCTCCACGTGCACACTGTTTGCTGTTTCTGTATGTTGTCTCATGCAAGAGTCCTACTTAACGGGGCAGGTGTATCACTTATTTGTCTTACTGGACTTTCGTTTCCCATAGAATGCAGGCTCTGGGAAGGAGAACCTTTTGTCATTGCATCGTCTTCAGGGCCAACATCCGTTACTGTCATAGAGCAGAGCCCTAATAAATAATTGTCGTTGAATGAAGTAGGTGGTCAGAAAAGCAATTTCCAGAGATTTTACTAGGTCCATACACTCTCAGTCGGGTCTCTCTCCTCTCGGGCTGAGTAATTAGGGGATCCGGGCTCTGAAAACCTGGTGTTGAGTTCCGGCTCAGCTGTGTGGTGGGTGAATCGTGCAATCGATGATCTCCGCTGAAAGGATAATAATCATAAT
Organism: Prionailurus bengalensis; assembly: GCF_016509475.1. Taxonomy (NCBI): domain Eukaryota; kingdom Metazoa; phylum Chordata; class Mammalia; order Carnivora; family Felidae; genus Prionailurus; species Prionailurus bengalensis. Next base: position 2,638,022 of record NC_057358.1, on the reverse strand, counting down.
AATGCCTTTTCCTATTTCATAGGCCCGTTTTATCGGGCCAGTGAGCTAATTTGTTAACAACTACTTTGCGATTTTTTAGGGACGTTATTGCTGGCATTTGTTACCGGCCATGGCTATGGTAATACTATGGTAGCCCCGAGAGTAACAGAACACCAGCACAGATTGCAATCCCCAGGACCAGTAAGTGGAAAAAACGTCTAACACTTTAATCTGCTGTACCCCATGCTCGCCTCACTTCACTTTTCACCTGACCCATCTCTCACCTAAGGTCCCCATCTGCCATTTGAGGCAGGTGTAACTCTGCTGACCGTAAACAGTGGCGTGTGCAATCGTACAACACAGCGCTTGCGGCATAACTCTACCTCCCCGTAAGCGCTTTTGAGAGCAGGGAAAATGTGTTATTAACAGTATCTGCAACTCGTGCCACGCGGTAAGAGCTCAGCTGCTCAGCAGACATGTGTTGAATCAAATCAAGCTGCTCTCCACTTCCCATGTTTCAGCCAACAAAGCATTTATTCCTTGCGCACTTCCCCTGAGTGCTCGTAAAACAAAATAAAATAACATAATAAGATATGATAAGCATCCCACCTTACAGACAAGTGTTAAGAGAGCATTTGAGCAGCAAGGAAATTCAGACCCGATGCAGCGAGCTGTTCTAAACAACTGGATGGTGTCCTAATTTCACCTTTTCATCTTTCTTAGATGTGCCAGCGTTGGGGACGCCCAGCAGCAATACGGTTTGAGAAGGTGGTTCTCCCTCATTCAAAGACGCACTCTGAAGAACAGGGAGTGAGGACATGGCAGGTGCCTACTGATACTACCTATATAAATTGAGCTACGAGGTGGGAAAAGAAGATCGTCCCACACAAAAATTCTCTATAACCTCACTTCTCCTAAGACCTAGAAGTGGTTCATAGTGTTTTAGAAAATCGGCCCATGCTTCAACTTCAGTTCAAAACTGAGACTCAGGCATACACTAGGAGAAGACGTTTAAAAAAAATTATCCATATACGTATCCCCGCAACACATTTCAGTGTCGTTTTTGTGAAGCCACCCGCTTGGGTGTGTGGAGCAGAACCGCTTGCCCAACCGCCAGAAGGGACTAGATGTGGATTCGCGCTCTCTCGCTCGGTAGCCGTGTGATCTGAGGCTGGTTACTTAACGTCTCTGAGCCTCTATTTCTTAATCTTATAAAATGGGTAACATTGCTTACATAAAAATTAGCTATCGGTCAACTTTGCTGATGCAACAAACACCCCAAAATCCAAAAGCTCACAACCATATGGTACATGGCGTGGAGACGCGGGTGAACGTGGGCTGAACTCAGGTCTGGGTCCTTATCTGTTCTCATTCTGGACTCAGGCTCACGAAAGGGCTCCAGTGTAGGACACGCCTGACTTCTTGTCCCAGGAGAACAGAGAGCGAGTACAGGCTCACGTGCCTTCCCATCTTCCGTCCTGAAACAGTGAGGCAACTACATCAAATGGCGACTAGGTTAGATTTTTCTGCCCCAAATCCTCAAAACAAAAGCCATTTGTTTAGTCCCCTGGGCTTAGCAACGTGGTTCTTCTTGTCTGAGGGAGGCTTGAATCTTAAGCAGACTTTCTGCTCAAACACGATTTTGCTTTGTTTTGTTTCGTTTCATTTCACTTCACTTCGTCTCATTTCATGTTTCTATTCAGAAATGAGGAATAGTTTCAAATTCCCACGATTTCTACCCAATCTCGTCTCTTTCCCTTTTATCTGTTCTTGTAAACAGGCTTACTCTTTTCCAAGCTCATTTTGCTTTATGCCTTAACCGTCGTGGCGAATATCAACGAATCGTGCTATTACCATTGTGTTTCAAAGTGTCCAACCAAAGCCGCTCGGAGCCTGTGTACCATGTACCTTTCTGGTTCTCACCTGAGACAGAGCTTCAGGATTTTTCACCGCCCCTCAGGTGGCCAGTTCTGCAGGTTCTGACAGCGATGTCTTTGCCACCCGGTGCCTGGCTCTGAGCCACTCTCAGCACCTGTTAAACATTTGTGTTATCCTATTTCCAGTTCCTACTAAAAAAAAATTTTTTTTAAGTTTATTTATTATTGAGAGACAGAGAGACACAGAGCGTGAGCAGGGGAGGGGCAGAGAGAGAGGGAGACACAGAATCCGAAGTAGCTCCAGGCTCTGAGCTGTCAGCACAGAGCCCGACGCGGGGCTCGAACTCACGGACCATGAGATCATGACCTGAGCCAAAGTCAGTTGCCCAACAAACTGAGCCACCCAGGTGCTCCCCCCCTTTATTTAAAAATTTTTTTCCAGTTCCTACTTTTAAGTCAGCTAGCTCACCTTGGTATCTGGCAACATCTGACTCTGTGGCATCCACCAGTGTGTCTGTCTTTCCCAATTTACATGAGGCCTCTGGGTCTCCTGTGGCTCTGCTGGGGCTGAGGTCCTGCTAAGTTGTGGTTTGGGTGGGGGGCGCCTGGGGGCTCAGTCGGTTGAGTGTCCGACTCATGATTTCAGCTCAAGTCATGATCTTACAATTTGTGGGTTCGAGCCCTGTGTCAGGCTCTGACAGCACAGAGCCTGCTTGGGATTCTCTCTGTCTGTCTCTCAAAATAAACAAAGACTTAAAAAAATAAGTTGTGGTTTGGACCAAACTGTGTGTCTGTCCCCGGATCCTGGTGAGTGTCCTCATTCTCAGATTCAGGCGAGGGGCCAGGCAGGGCCGCATGATCGCACCGACACCTCTCACGTGGCAGAGCACACGCGGCTCCCACTCCTGTCCCAGTGGCCACGCGGCCGTATGATCGAGTGCAGGGCAGTGTCGTCCCCCACAGACGCCAGGGAAGCCCCAGGACCAGGGATGGGGGCAGATGGCTCTATCAGATGGCTGCAGTGATAAAATTATCAGAGGGAATAGCAGGAGAGTAACTGTGAGAATGCACCGAGTTGAGTTGTTAACTTCACGCCCATTCACAAGGCGAACATGCGTGTATCACCAGCCCCAAGAGCAGAAAGAGATCATCATCCCCAAACTCGGAGCGTCCTGTGTCCCTTGGCAGGTGCACCCAACACGGAGGGTAACACACCAACTACCTGAGGACCCAGAGTGTGGGTGAGCTGTGGCCTCGGCCACTTTCCGTAGACGGAAGATCAGCGCGCAGCCCTCTGCGCCGTTTTCCTCGTGTAACCGGGCGAGCCTTAGTCTGCTCACGTTGCTGTGACAGAATACCATGGTCTGGGGGCTTAGAAACAGTTGACATTTATTTCTTACGGTTCTAGAGGCAGGAAGTCCAATATCCAGGTGACCACAGATTCTGTGTCTGGTGAGAATCTGCTTCCTGGTCAACAGATGTTGACTTCTCTCTGTGTCCTCATAAGGGAGGGAGCGTGGGGGACTCCTTGGGTCTCTTTTATAAGGACATTAATCCGATTGTGGGGTAGCCACCCTTCTGACCTCATCCCCTCCCACAGGCCCTGCCTCCTAAGGCCACCACCTGGGGGTTAAGTTTCAACACATGCATTTGGGGGGCATAGACGTCCGTCCATCGCGGAGGGTGTGGCAGTCACCCCCACAGGGTCCTATAGTAGCAGAGGGCTCATGCTCAGTGCTTCAAGGAGGCCCCTTGTATGCATATGCACACCTTACAAACCTCACACAAAGGATGGGCATTGGGGAGGTGATATCTAAGAGCCACCTGGCACATGTGTCCTGCTTTCATGACACATTCCTTTCTCTGTCCTCTGCCTCTCACGTGCCAGCTTTTGTGGCTGGCATGGGCACACGGATGCTTTACATCAGCCTGGACCAGGACAAATCAGGTTAGATTTGTCCTGGACCAGGACATATCAGGGGTCCAAGGAGCGCATGGGGGTCTATCAGGCTAGACATTAAGCAGCACAGTCATCCGTGGTCTAACGTCCGATGCGGTGAAGGCCCCCACACCCCAAGAACGTGTGATGCGGGGGGTACCCAGAGGGAACATTTGCCCAGACCCCCGCATCTTGTTGATGCTGATAAACCGATTGTCTGAGTCACCCAGTCCCTTGAGTCAGAGCAAAGCACTTGTTTATACAAGGAAGACATAAGACATCAGCTAATTCTCAACTCCCTCCTTTGCTTCCATTTTTGCACTCAATATCTTCTTCCGGGTAAACCCAGCCCCTGGAGGGGGGACCTTGATCATATTTACATTTTTAATTTTCGAACATTTATTGGGCTGAGATTCAATAATTCTGATCAAAGATTGCTGTCCACTCTTTCTAAATTTAGCAGAAATCTGGGGGTATCGCTTATTTTGCTGTACGTTCCCCCCAGCCAAATAGCAAAACGAATTCAGGCACGTCCACTGCCTTAGAATCAATGGAATCTGCAGACGCTGTTTTGTTTTGGGTGATAGAAATGAACATTCTATGTTTTGCTCTGTTTTGTTTTGTTTTGTTTACCTCTTGCCCTTTTGCCTCCTTAGAGCCTGAAAGTGACATCTGGAAGAATTTTTAGGCAACCGTTCTTGAATGCTTTTCCCAGGGCCTGACTTCTGACTGGATATCGCTTACAGAAGCACCGGGCCAAATGTGGATTACTCTCCAGTCACACCTCAGTTTTCGCCTCTGGCGAATGTCAGCCCTGATCAAACCGGACTCCTAGCAGGGCCTTCTGTCTGCAGCCGCTTCTTAGTAAACTTTCGAGCTTCGATGTCTTTTGCCTGGGAGACAGACACGCACAGAAGAAAACAGCCATTTCCTTTGGTTTTAAAGCAAGCAAAAAATGAGCCTTTGCTTGTAGGTGACGTTCTGTCCTGGAAATGCCAAAGGTGTTGCAAACGACTGATCGTGATTAGAGCACGTATTGTGCCGTGGTGGAAAACAACACAACGATGACAGTCATGGTGACCATTGCAGTCACAGCTAATACTGACCGAGTGGTGTCAGGACGCAGGCACCAGAGTGACGGGTTATCGTAAGACGTGGCCCCTTCCGAGAATCACTTGGACTCTAGAGCACATGGAGACGATTACAGGTCGACAGGGGTAGTGCAGGGCCAGAGATCTCCTGGCAGGTGGGGAGACCATGCAGTCTACCCTCACATCCTAGAAAATCATTCTGTATTGGTCTAAATCATAAGAAAAATGTCAAAAGCACATGAAGGAAATTGCATATGCCTCTGTGAAACAATGTCATGGTCCTTTTTGTTCCGGGACAGCGTAAAAGGGAGGGGCTCCGTTCAAGACAGAAGGTGGGAAGAAGGAAGGTCTTTGAGTCCCAAGGCAAATCTCAGCCGCGGTTACCTCTGGGCCGACAGGCGTAATCTGCCTTCTTTGCCAACGTGAGTATCTCCGAACGCCTCCTGTATTTGCAGGTTAAATTCATTTTTCTGCTGTTAATAATGCTTGCCATCAAAAACGGACACCTCTGCATATGTGAGAGACCCTTCACATCTCTTGTGCACGACCATTTTCTAAGAGACGTATACACACGGAACCATCAACCCACATACTAGAAACATACTTTTAGACATTTAAGGGCACTTGTATATAGGATTTGGTTCTGTGTCCATACGTAATTTTTTTCCCTAAGCGGGAAGCTGTCAGCAATATTATTCAGTAAAGAGCTGCATGGTAAATACTTTGCTTTATGGGCCAAGAGGCAAAAGATGGGGTAATATGTAGGAACATATAGAACCATTTAAACTTGTAAAAAATAGTTTTTAGCTTACATGCTTTACAAAAACAGGCAGCGGGCTGGATTTTGTCCTTGGCCTAAGCCTAAATATTGCCTCTAGAGATTATTATAATGCACATTATTTGTACTGATACAAAGCTCTTATATGTATCAGTTTTAAAATACCAATAATAATTTAAAGTAGTGTGCTCTATTTAATAGCAATGGTTTGGGGGACTATTTAGGAACTATTAGTTTCTCCCTCCAAACAGAAAATGTGTTTTAAATGCCTTCCCCCAGCATTTCATTCCTTCCTATGAAATATTTGTGAGACAGGTTCAACTATGGGCTATGTGTCTGTGTTATCATTAGGTTTTTATTGGTATCTTGTATTGCTTTGGTGTTACGCACAGAGAATATTTGAAACCGAAAACCAATGGGCAAGAAGGGTTTGCTGTATTCGACAAAGCAGCAAAATCAATTAACAGCCCTCGACTCAGTTGAATCTCTCTGTGACACCTCAGCAAAGCCACTGACCAGCTGAATCAGCTTGAAGGTTAAAAATTCTGCGTCTCCAGGTCAAAAGAGCTAAGCTTGTGTGGTACTGAGACAAATATGTCTTCTCTCCTTTAGAGGGAGAAGCCGGGTGATGGGCATCGAGGAGGGCACCTGTGGGGGGGAGCACTGGGTGTTGTATGTAAGCCAACTTGACAATACATTATGTTCATAAAAAAAAAAGAGGGAGAAAAAGAAGAATTGTGTTTTTCCTTTGTCCACATACGTGTGTGTGTGTGTGTGTGTGTAGGTGTGTGTGGTGTGAAATCACACAAGCCCATCAGGAACAAACACCCCAAATTAAAGAAGAAGGAAGGTCATAGAATATAGCGATGGGAGGCACTGCCATCATCTCCCTTGACAATTTTTACTTTTCCTTTTATGCAAATAATCTCCAATCTCCCCGCTATTTGTCAGCATGGGAGGCTGTCATTGTTATGGAGATGATCCTGTGCCTTACCTGTCTTTCTCTCAGTGTAGCTGAAGCTAATTTCGTGCGCTGATGTAAGATTATTATCAGGTTGAGCACTTACCTGACACAATTTATGGTGATGAGTCTAGTACATATTGGATATGCCAATGCTCCCTGATCATGAGTTTTTATGGCATTCCCATTAGATGGTGACAGCTGTCGGAAATACTGTTGCTATCGTTTGATTTACTTCTGACGTTTGAAGGTCACTTATAGTTTCAATTAAATTTTTCCTTTGTCAACTCAGAAATACCACTCAATTTACATCCCTATTGCTCTTGGAACCTCAATAGCGTCCCAGGAGCTGATTATTTCAGGATTGCATTGCCAAACTAGTTATGGCCAGGATGATGATCGTCGAATGCCACAAATATAGCAGGAACTCCGCACGATAGAGAAAGAGATTTGTCTGTCCCCCCAGGTGGATCTTTGTCTGGAAGACACACCCTCTGTCCAGTTTGTTGAGGAACTCTGAATGCTGTACTGGTTTTCTTCCCCATCACTGGGTGTGCTGTGTTCTCTCTCCCCTGCTCCTGGGTGCTTTCTAGGGTAAGTGATGCCCTGGGTGTAGGAAGGGACTCTTCCTTCCTCCCCATTTCTGATATTTTCTTCCTTAGGAATTGGCCAAAAACATTGGGAAACATGGAGAAGTAGAAGTTAGGAAGCAAATTAAAATCTGAAGATTATGGCATTGTTGGGAACAAGGCATTTCGACCTTATGGTTTACAGTGACCAACATTGGACATAGTAGCTGGTTCACAGTAGTGGTGTTGAGCCACAGATGTTGGTCAATAAGAATTTTTTGCCTTGGACAATAATGTAGTTTATGGCAACTTTCACCATATATGAATGATTCTTGGTGGCCTTAGGTCAAAACGGGGAAAGAGGGGGTTGGAGTATTGATTTCATGTTACACAGGCTCATCTTTTCCTATGCAGAGTTATGGAGGCAAAGATTTGACCACCGGGAAGGAAAGTCTTTTCCACAATAGGGCTTTTAGATTTCAAAGGTGAAAAAGTATTTTTTTGTTTTAAATTGCAAGATAATTGTGATTTCTGAATCACTTTCAGTGTTAGTAAGTCTGGCTTTCACTGGTTAAAGCCAGGTCTCACTACCTCCCTCACAGTCTATTCTGAGTTCAGACCTGAAGAAGGACATGTAGAAAGTTTAGAGTTAAGTTCAGGTGCTCACGAGTCGTTGCCCATCATGTGGCCCCCAGTTAAAACCAGATTAGTGAATTACAGGGGTAGGAGAGGCCTAGGTGTGAGTTTTTGTAGGCCTGAGCAATCCCAGTGTTGGTCCCAGCAGAGACCACAGGAGCACAACACTGAAAGCACTTGATTATAGAGAATGAGGACACTATGTCATTCGACAGAGTCTACTATTAATGTATGTGTGGCTTTCTCCACCAGATACAGTTAACCTAGCACCATAATTCACCTCTTCATAGGACATTTTTGATGTATTTTAATATTGCATCTCACAGACTTCAGACCAACTTTGTCCCAGATAGTTAAAATCAAAATGGTTTCTTCTTTCCACATTCTTTCATGGACTCACTTATTGGTTAAGTGAACAAACCAAGGGAATGTTGGGAGATGCTTCTCCCCTACTCCTGATAGTTTGTTCCACATCCTGTAGCTTAAACCATAAGCTTTACTGTACCCTCTTCCTATTTGTTCCTTTTAGGCCAAGAATATCTAACCGGCGAACGTGAAAGGAAAGACAGCCCTAAAGAAACAAAACCCCGTGGGGCACCTGGGTGGCGCAGTTGGTTAAGCGTCCGACTTCAGCCAGGTCACGATCTCGCGGTCCGTGAGTTCGAGCCCCGCGTCGGGCTCTGGGCTGATGGCTCAGAGCCTGGAGCCTGTTTCCGATTCTGTGTCTCCCCCTCTCTCTGCCCCTCCCCCGTTCATGCTCTGTCTCTCTCTGTCCCAAAAATAAATAAACGTTGAAAAAAAAAATGATAGCTGAAAACTTCCCAAATTTGAGGAAGATACACAAATCCAAGAAGATCTACAAACTCCGAGTGAGATAAACTGAAAGGAACCCAGTGAGGTGTATAGTCACATTGTCAAAAGACAAAGGCTAAGGGGAAGCCTTAAAAGAAGCAAGAGAAAAGCAACTTATTGCAGATGTTTTAGGAGAAACCCTGGAGGCCAGAAGGTAGTGGGATGGTATATTTAAAACACTGAAAAAGAAACATAATCAAGTACCCTATATTTGGCCAAACTGTCCTTCAAAAAGGGACAGAGACATCGTCAGATAAGCAAAGTTCACCACCGCTAAGCCTGACATAAAAAAAAAAAATGTAAGAGAATCTTTAACTTGAAATGACAGGATAGTAGACAGACACTCAAAGCCACGTGAAAATATAACATTCTCAAGTAAGGGTAAGTACATGGGAAAATGTTTTGAAAAAAGAAATATTACTGTGAGTTGGTTTACAGCATCAGTTTTAAATTTTCTGAAGAATTTAAAAAAACAGACGCATAAAAATAATTATAAATCTGTATTAATATAGATTTAATTCTCAAAAAATACTAGCAAACTAATTGCAACAGTGTATTAAGAGATTATCCACCATAAGTGGGATTCATTCCTGGAATACAAGGAGGTGCAAACTATCAAAACAAATCAGTGTAGCATAGTGCATTAGCAGAATGAGGAACCCACACACATATACACACAATGTTACTTTGTTTTGCAGAAAAAGAATTGACAAAATTCAGCACTGTTTTCATGATAAAAAAAAAAAAAAACCTCAATAAACCAGGCATAGAGGGAAACTATCTCAACATAATAAAGACCATCTATGGAAGGCCAAAGCCAACAGCATACTCAATGGGGAAAGACAGCAAGCTTTTCCTCTAAGATCAGACACAAGAGAAGGATGCCTGCTTTCACCTCTTCTGTTCAGCATGGAACTAGAATCACTAGCCAGAGCAATTAGGCAGGAAAAAGAAATAAGAGCCATCCAATTTGGAAAAGAAGAAGTATAATGATTTCTTTTCACACATGATATTATCTTATAAGTAGAAAACACTAAAGATTAAAAAAAGCTGTTAGAACTAATAAATGAATTCAGTAAAGTTGCAGGACACAGAATCAACACACTGGCATCAGTTGCATCTCTGTACAGGAACAATGAACAATATCCAAAGGAAATTGGGAAAAGAATTTCATTTACGATAGTATCAGGACAATGAGGAATCTCTTCACGTCCACCACTTAAGTAAGTAAGTAAGTAAATAAACAAATAAATAAATAAAAGCAAGTGACCTTTGGGTAGGAAAAACTGCCATTTATTGTTGCTCATGAGTGAGACCTACCACACAGTTGGGCTGTTCTCATGTGAGCCAGGCCACCTGACTTGCCCTGGGCTCACTCATGCAGAGGCCTGGCTTCATGGGATGCGTCCTGAGCGTGTTCAGAGAGTCTGTCTATGACACCTCGGTCTCTCTGTTGTCACCATCTTGAAAGTACTTTATCACGCTTAACGGGGGGCTTCACGTTTTTATTTTGCACTAGGCTCTGATAATTTTGTAGGTGGTCCTGCTCAGGAACCTGCAGTGTACTGTCGGGTCAGGCGTGCCTCACTGTCCCAGGTGTGTGTGTAGGATGGGCTGTCTGTGGGCTGATGTCACTTGCACGGCTAGCCTAGGATGGCTCAGGTTGTGGCTACAGCGTTCAGGGATGGGGAGAGGAGGACAGACAGACAGAGAAAGAGACAGAGACCTGCTCTTCCCTTTGCATGGGGTATATGGATCAGAGGTTGTCTACTGTCCTGGAGACAGGAAGGACATTAGGGCCATTTGCCCAAACGGAATCTGGGATGCCAGAGAGTCAGGGACTTAAGGAAGGAATAACTTCTATATAATGTGGTGTGCATCAGTAAGCCAGGCTATAGCAGGTGCTCTGTACATTTCAATTCTTTTTTTTTCTCCAGCTCATATCGCCGCTGACATCACCTAAAACCCATAAGACTCCTTTACATGAAGCATTTCAACCCTACTGTCACATGAGATACTGATTTTCTGAAGGAAAACACAAGATTTTTTTCCAAGTGCCTACCTTAAGTTTTTGTTGAAAACTTCAAAAATAAGAATTCTGTCATCCTATTTACCAACTACCTATCTCATCTCTGTGTCATTGAGTCTGAAAATAAATGACATCGGAGCTATGAATGTGGAAAAAAGCGTAGTCTGACAACATCTCCTTTAAATAGAAAATAAGCCCACGTAACCAAGAAAACCGATTGGGGAGGAAGGTGTTCCTGGGAGAGACAATGGGGCCATCCGCAGATGAGGTAGAACATTCCGCTGTGGCATCATTGGGAACTGTGCTCTGCTGTGTACTTGTGAAATCACCTTCCCTGCGTTATTTTGCAAGTGCCTTCTGCAAGAGAATGAGCCCGTCTATGCAGACCTGAGGATGTGTGCCCCACGCCCAGTGTGCCTGCTGCCCCGGCACTCTGCAGTCAGCCACACAGGCGTCAGCCTGGCTTTGTTTCCTTCTAAATGCCACACTCGGCTTCAGCGCCTAAAGCAGCCTCTCCAATATTGCTTCCATTTAAATATTTGTTTATCTGAAAGAGATTCAAACAGATGCACCCTGGCTGAATTCATAAGACCCTCAGGAGCCCAGATTTGAAAGAAAGCAACCAAAATCGGGTTTTCTGATATGTGGCATACATATGTGTGTCCCATGGCACACAGGCACAGACACACACGTGTGCACATGAAGCTAACACACGAGCCAAATGACGCCGGTATAGCTCTGTTCTGGTAATTTCTCTAACTGTTAATTATCAGAATAATGACTCACCTGGGGAAGTCAGGAGGTGATGGGCAACCCGTAGTTATATTGTACTATGTAGACAGGGAGAGGTGAAGGGATTAATTATACCGTGTGAGGTTGGCAATGACATCTTTGTGTGGTTGAAACTGAGTTTGTGCAGTTGGAACTTTGCGTTGTACCTGTGATGTTAGGGCTGGCTAACAGTGGGTTGTTCGGACGGCAGATTACCCCAGCCCTCCCCCACCAACCAGAAGCAGGGGAGTCCGCAGAGGGTCCCAGACTGTTCAAGGGGGAATGCTGAATTTTGAGTGTGTTGATTGTGCGTGTAACACCCCAGTTTCATTACATTATATATCTATTTTTTTTTCATTTAAGCACAACTTTAATGGTTTAGGGCTTTTTCTTTTGTCGAGTTATTCCTTGTCCTGGCTCCTATTTGCATTTTTGACAGGAATCCCACTTCTTTCTGACAGGAACAGACTTTCTCATCAGGAAGACCACAAAAGACTCAAGATGTCGTAACCATCCCGGAAACACGCCGATTCTTCCTCCAGGCAGCTTTTTCTTTTTTAAAAAGCGAACAGAACCACGTATGCCTTTAAGTGGTCTGAAAGCACTTCGGGTGGCCCATGTGGAATAAAATAACTTGGAGAAGAAAGATCACAGGCCGCTTCTCAAAAGGCAGAAAGATGGCATGGGGAAAATGTACATGAGAGTGTATGATGCTTATTGGCTACTCTACTTAAAGGTGAAATTTGGATTAACTCGTGATGAAAATCACAATTTTTGAGTCTCCTGCTGACTTAAAATATCCAAGTCAACCCTGTTTACTCCCAGAAATTGAGCGATTTCTTTAAATTTTTTTTTGTTTTGACTCTTCTCATTTAAAAATAGTTTAGTCCCAAGTAGTACCAAGTTCCCTTATAGAGCCAGTTTAAAAAAAAAAAGAAAGAAAATGTGGAGCATGCACAGTACCCCGAATCTCCGCTCCCAACGTCCTCTCCTTCTTTGCTTCCCAACAGGTCTCCATTTATGTATGGTCTTGGGCCCTCTCGTTTTGATCTGCGGTCAGAAATAATTGGATCAATTGATGTAGAGCCAGGTGAAGTCTCCAACCATTCTTGAAATCATGACCCCTTTAGTTAACAGGGAATAGAAAGATATGAGGTGCCTGGGTGGCTCAGTCCATTGAGTATCTGACTTCGGCTCAGGTCATGATCTTACGGCTCATGAGTTCAAGCCCCGAATTGGGCTCTGTACTGACAGCTCAGAGCCTGGAGCCTGCTTCAGATTCTGTGTCTCCTTCTCCCTCTGCCCATCCTCAGTGCTCTCTCTCTCTCAAAAATAAATAATAAACATTAAAAAAGAAAGAAAAAGATCAGAAATGGTAGCATTTCAAATATCAGCATGGCAGAGGGGGATGGAGACCACATCCCTGAAGCCAGATGGAAACTGGGGAAAGGTATTCTTGTAGCAACTGTGAGATTTCTTCCCCTCCTCTGAGGGTCCACGAGATTATCATCTGGATAAATCAAACCATCTTCTAGGACTAGTCTTTAGAACAAGCTTGTTATAAAATCAGGAGCTATAATTTTCTTTTTTGTGGAGGCAGGGTTGAGGTCTCAGGTCCATGCCTGAGAGCTTGTCTTGAAGTCGGCCGGCCTGTTACCTGTTCACACATTTGGTTCGGCCACCAGATCTCATGGGGGTGAGAGGAAAGGAGATGGGGGGCAGCCGGAACAGGGCTCTGGGACCAGAGTGAGTGACTACCTCCTCCCTGGAAAGATGCCTCAGCAGCCTCCTCTCCGTGACTCTGAACGTTTGCTAATACTGTAAATGGCAGCTACTAATTTCGCCACTGGACTTGTTTTGGGAGCGTCCGAAGCGCTGATCGTAGTGCAGAGGGCCAGTGTCTTGCTCAGAGCTGTGCTGGCCCAGGCAGAGCTCAGCTCTGAGCAGCGGTGCCCGACGTGGTCATTCTTTGAGACTCATCTTCTGCTTTGGTGCCTCTTGACGTGAAGCGTAATTGAGTAGATAAATCATCCGTACTTCTCTATGAAGAGTTACCACACCTTTTATCTCTCCGTGGAAGTTGCTGGAAAACGTCTGAAAAGTGTGCACTCGCCTTGGCTACAGTTCACAGACATTTTGTCTCCAGGTCCTCTTTTGACAATGTGGAGAGACTTTTTTTTCCCCGACTCATGCTGATGCACAGAGAATTTGAGGATCTCTCTTTCCTCCTTTGTCCTCAGTTTAATTTGTGATCATCCTTTTCTCCATCCAGAAAGCCAATCAGAAATTGGTGTTCCGAACGGTGATGTTTGCTGCTGACATTTTAAAAAGCAAAGCTGTCAAGACAGCTGGGATTTTTTCATATTTAAAATATCCCCTAGGTTACTCTGAATTTGCCTTTCATTTTTGATTTTTTTTTTTAGCTACTATTGTGTTTGAGGTCAACTGAAGATCGTTGTAAAGAGAGGGTGGTGTCTAAATTAAGAGTTGTCTAATGCAAAGCTTTCCCTTGGCCTTTGTCATCTTGACAGGGGTCAGTATTGATTACCATCTTTCCTAGGAAGTTTTTAGGTATTGGTGATAATTCTCTTAGCACTTCCTTGGAGAGTTTAGAGATAGATTTGCTTTATGAACAGGAAGACACGATTCCTTCTATTTTCTGCATGCTCTTACTTTACTGCCTTATTGCACGCTTATCACTCACGCTGGGCTCTTGAACACCTTTGTGAAATGGGGTAGATGCGGGTTCCCAAAGAATGCAATACTGAGTATAAATTGGGATGTTCCGAGGTTCAATTTCAGAGAAATGGAAGGGGGAGTCAAATATCGATGAGCCACATTCAAGACTTTTCCACCCTCCATCTGCTGTCTGAGTTCCTCCCATGCAGGTGTGCAGGTGCGGGTGTGAGCTGAGGGGGAAATGCCCCAGCAAGACACTGGTGAGCGGCATGGGGTCTGGACGACTTGAATGTGCAGCTCGCGAAGTCCAGATGAACCACTCGTGTCTGACCCGGGCCTGTGCCGAGCACGCCCGTGCTTGTAGCCTGGCAGGTTGACAGAGCCCGCTGGTGCTGAGATGTCCTGGCCGTGTGCTGCATCTCTACACGGCCCAGCAGCACCCCGTGAGTTCTGCCAAATGTGCGTGACTCTCTGCTCCACGTGGCACAGCTTTGCTCCCGAAACTAGGGATTTGCTTTACGACCTCCCGGGGGGCTCTGCCGTAACATCCACAAGATAGCGTTTCTATCTGCCCGCCATTTTGACACCATGGAGTCTCTTGGTCCTGTGGACCAACGGGTGGGATCTGCCTCAGTGTCCTTTCCTGCTCTAAGCCTTACTCAAAGGTGACAATGGCCTTTTGAGTCACCCAGGGTCTGGATTTGAGTAGTGTGTCCCAGTGTAAGACATGCTGCTTCCAGACCTCCTTGCAGGAACCGTGCTCCCTTGCTTGCTACACAGTGATACACCCTTTGTTTACACTGGGCATCCCCACACGCCCATGACCACTGGAAGCACACATGCCTCACAACTGTGGCAGCCCCAGCGGTACTCACCGCCTCTGAAGCCCATCACTCCACTGAGGGCTCTGAGGTGGTGGCTGCTTCTTGGTCGTCTTCCCCCATTTGCACGATGTCACCCATAGTGGCTTTTGCTGTGATGTGCGGAGGGCGTTCAGATGGCCCAGTTTTTTTGGACGACACTGTGAAAGAGGACCAGGATGCCTCATCCCCACCAGACAAAATGCCATGCACACACTGTTTCCCCTGCCACAGAATAGGCCTGCGATCATTGTTTCCGGTCCTCACAGTGGCTAGGTATGAAGAGTAGCGTGATGGCCAAATCGACAGCCACACGCCGTGGCACAGGTGCCAGGGAGATCGGCTCTGGGGGAGATATTGCATCTGGTTGAAGGGTAGCAGTGAGGTTTACCAGTTGTCGGAGTTTATGGCAGTATCTGGCCTCTCCGCCAATTGTGAGAGTTCCAGAGAGGTGGGTTCCGGTGGGTTCCAGCTTTCAAAACTGGCTCCGGCCAGGAAACTGGGTGAGGAAGGGGAACTGTATTGGAGGACCGCTTTTGGTCTCCTGCTCACTGCCCTTGACTTCTTTTGTTGGTACAAATGGAGGGGTCCTTCGTTGGCAGCCCATCCACGTGGACCGTGGGCATGCCACATCCAAGTACCCAGCTGCACAACTCTGAGCACCAGGCACCCCACCTGGCCACCTGGCCGTTTCATGGTGTGTTGGCAGTGTTTTTTCGTCAATGACAAAGCGTCTCGGTTTCATTGAAACATGGGATGTGACCCGTTCTTTTTCAGGTTCTTTCAGGAGACAAGTTTCAGTTTCATCATCACAGCGCCTTTGAATGCTGCTGGCCACCTCTTGCTATGACCTTTGTTACTTCCTCAGGATCGCCTTTAAGAAGGGGCACTCTCCTTGACGTGTGTAGTTAGACTTCTCCAAATGAAGCTTTTCATAGATCCGTTTATATAAAATTATTTTATAGATATTATAAATGTATTATAGGTCACATTATAATGCATTTCCTGATTTATTTGCCATATTGGAATATATTGACGATATTTTCCTGGTATCCAATGCCATAACAATAGTACTAATGCCATTAATGATAATAGTTATAATATTTATTTGGGAAGGTACGTCTTTAAGCATTTTACATATATTAGCTCATTTAGTGTTTGTAAGACCCTGATCCATAAATGCCATCAATCCCCACTACACGCACGCCCATGCACACAAACACACACACACACACACACACACACACCACTTTCCAGATGAAGAAAATGACACTTGGAGAAGTGGTAACTTGCCTAAAGACGCTCCAGACCGTATGTGTGTTTGGAGATGTCCCAGTTCGAAGATCATTATCCGGTGTCCTCATAGCTTCTGCACATATTGTAGAGAAAATCTCCATGTTGAAATTTCCTTCTGTTGAAATTATTGCAAACGGCAAGATCTAAGTGCCAGTCAAATAATTGGCCTTATATTAAGTGTCTTTCAGTGTTATTCTTTCCAGACGTACTGTCTTTTCACAGCTCATTACATCCTATCTTTTTTTCCTTTTTAAATTAATATCGTTCTGTGCCCAGTGCTGAACTCACTCAAGTCAGAAGTTATAAAAAAGCATAATGGGGTTTTCATTAGGAGACATGTTTCCAGCAAGTCATTTAAATGAAGGAGCTGATCGTTTAAAACAGAGAAAAGAATAGATCATTTTGAATAAAAAAAGAATAAGTTGCGTTCCAATGTTTTCCTTGATCTTAATAGTCCTTCAAACTTGGTCAAAAAGGTGGCAGGCAGTTGGCTTGAAATCCGGAGCTGGCCCACGAAAGCTGCAGCACACGCACATGTGGTCGCTGGGCGGGATCTTCGATGCTCACTGACTTGTCTTAAAACTGCCATTGGCTTTACTTGGTCATGTGTCTTGTTTCATTTTGATTATAAAACTCATTCGTGCTCATGGAGGGTTATTTTGAAAAACAGAGAAAATTAAGATTACTCTTAAGTCTGTTGTTCTGAGGAAAACATCCAACAATTTGGATTTGTTCCCTGCCTCTCAGTTTCTTTCCCACAAAGTCATGACTGAAATTGCTGGTCCTACCTCGTGAGGGAAGAAGGAGGCAGAGTGAGGCAAGCCAGAACTCCAAGTGCACACACATGGGGCACCGCCCCGCCCCCACGTTCTCCCTCTCCTGGGCCGCTGAAGTACACGCACCCACAGACACACATACACACCTCCCCCCCAAATGTACACATGTATTCAACACACACATGCGAGCACACACAGGACATAATACACACGTGCACGTGCATGTGCAGTAAACACACAAAATGCACACACGTGATGTGATGTGCACACATGTGTACATGTATGCACACACGTATCCATGCACACATATTCTGCACACACAAGATACCTGACCCCCCCCGAAGATATGTACACCCACATGTGCATGAGTGAAAAAATGCACACACACTTACACCAATGCACACACACAGAACGGCAGACACACACACACACCTGCACACACATGCACAATACATATGTGGATGCACACCTGTGCTCATGACACACACTCGCGTGCAGGCACGATGTACCCATATACACGACACACCAAAGCGCACTCGCCATACGCACATGTGCATGCAGACACCTATACACACAGGCACACATCCGCATGCACTCACACACAGGTACCTGCGCACACAGGAGCACACCTCCCCACTTGCACCCACGGCAACCTCCGGCAAGGGAGGTTCGCCGCATTTCAAGAGAAGCCTGGAGGACTCTTCTTGGACCGCGAAGGCGACCCCAGATCCCTTCTCACTTCCTGCTCGGGAAGAGCCGGCACCTGACCTGTAGGCACTAGTTCCAGGAAGGAGGATCCCGTAGGAAGCATGACGCCTCCCGAGTCAGCTCATCCGTGCCCACCCCTCGGAACGTGGCCAAGTCACCGCCCTTGAGTTTCTGTTATTTGGACTACGTGCTGGAAGTCAGAGTCGGGGTCAAGGCACAAAGAACTGTCACTTTCCCTTGCCCCTGGGTGACGGGAGTTGCTCAGTGTATGTACTTAAAGTCCCTGTGGTTGAATGAAGAGTTCTTACCGCACTTGTCCGGGTGTTGTGTGGGCGAACACGTGCATCTCTGGGGCCTTCTCTGGTTGTTGCCTTGGGGAGCCTCCTGAGGTGGGAATCCTGGGCAAACACCTGTCTTTAGTGCTTCTGAAACCCACTGTCGTCCTGGTCTTACAATAAACAAGATGGATGAGCGGTGTCGGGAGCAGGGAAGCAGCCGCCGGACCTTACGAGTTCTCAGTCTGAGCCAGGCGATAGTCTAGGGGTTTACGTACACCTTTTATGTGAATCTGTCTTTTTTTTTTTTTGCCTTTTTGAAAAATAAATTGTATATTTGGAGCCGTTTATGGTTCAAAGAAAAAAACTGAAGATGGCTAGAGAAGCCCACAGGCCCTCCCCCCTCCCTTGTTCAGGACATCTTGCCTACTGTCATAATGTCCTTACCATTACAAGGGGCTGGCGTCTTACTAACTGAAGTCTACTGTTTGTTCAGAACTCCTGGGTTTTCACCTCACATCCATTTTTGGGATAGGATGCTACCCAGGACGCTGCGTTACATTCAGTCATTACGGCTCCGCAGATCCCTCGTGGCCATGTCACTTCCCCAGACTTCTTTGTTTTTGTTTTCACCTTCCTTTATTTATATCAGTATGCAGTCACGGCCATTTGCTTTATATTCTGGGCTACAACTAAATATGACTTATTTATTCATTTGTTTTGCTCAAAGTGTCCCTGCTTTGGCCACCGAGAGCTGTCTCCATTTACCCCTTCAACATTTCCACGTTGATGCTCCTGGTTCATCTTGCGTATTTCCCATCTCTGTCCTGGAACCGGTCATTTCTCCACGGAGCCCTGCTTCCTTTTATTTTATGCAAAGCAAGATCTGGGTGCGAGGTGGCCTCGCTGCTACTGAGCTGTCGTTTATCTTACATGTTCTCAGCCGACAGAGCAAGAGATAGATGTGTGGATACCAGCCCGCGCATACGCACACATCTGTAATATTTCTGTAGGGAACGATCTTATCCATTCTAAACCAAACGTGAGTTCTCACCGATGCCCCTCATTCTAATCTGTTACCACATGGATCATTCTGGTCTGTTTCCACTGCTGACCTGTCAGCAGCACTCACCCGGCTCTCATCACCCACTGCTGCCTTTCCTCACCTGCTCAGTTCTGGTGCAAATGGAGGGTTCTCAGAATCGCTACCCAGACCCTACAGAAATGACTGCATCATCCAGAGGAGAGCCATGCTCCCAACACCGCTGATCCACTCGCCTTTGATGTTGCAGCCGCCAGTCATTCCCGGGGTGACTGAGGTCAGCACCCTGCCCCTACCCCCCTCACACCTGTAATCCAGTGAGATCCTCCTTGTCCAGCCTGCCCGCCTTCCTGGGATCTCCTCAATATAGTTCCCACTGAATATTCACTACCGCCCCATCAGGTAGTGCCCACAGTTCCCTGAGTCTACAGATACCAGATTGCCAATTTTGTTCACATGAGAAACTTACTCACGTTAGTTTATTTCATAAATGAACCTCCTAAGTTTAGCTGTTTCCTGTGTTTAGTGTCTTCTCTGTTATTAACTGTCTCTTCATGTGATTTGCTGATTATTCTCTGTCTAGCTTGTGTTTGTGTTTTGATTGGTGAAAATTGTTTATGTAGTTAGTAGCGAGGTGCTCCACGGTGTCTTTCAAGCTGGTTTCGATAGACGTAAATTTATAAGTTTTATGCCATCTACCATGTATAAATACCAAGTTTTTACAACTACACAATTTTCTCCTGACGTGTACAAAATACACAACGACACACTTTTCTCCTAATGTGTACAAAACATACCTTGAGGCCATTCAAATCCAGTTCTCACTTTGTGTAGGTCAAAACCCTTGTGAAAATCTCACGTGGGGTAGGACCCTCTTTCCAGAAAAATACGCATGCGTACCTGTATACAACGGTTTGCCTACAGTTCCCTGAGTCTATGGATACCAGACTGAGAGCCCAAATCTAGTTCATTCCCTTTACCTCACTGCTGAGAAATCTTTGACATCCAAAGAGACCAAGTGTTCTTCCTCACTTTCCACAACGAAGATATGAAAGCCGGCCCTAGCTCTCAGGCTCCCTCACTTTCTTTAATCACAACAGACATCTCCTCATCACAACCATCGTGTAGAACATTCACAGAACAACACTAGGAAAGTTTAATGCGAAACATGAACACAAAGGAGAGTGGAAATGTACACATGGGGTTTTATTTCGTGCCGTGAAATGATGTCTCAGATTTCTCCAACCATCGGTTTCTTCTGTGAAAACTAACTTCTTCCTGGTTGCAGTAGTTTATTATTTAGTTTAGTTTATGCGGCAAGGATTAAACTCTAAAGGTGGAACTATCAGCAGCGGCCAGCAGAGAACATACTTCTCTGAAACAGTCAGAGCGTCCTGGGCGGTCACCCACCCTCTCTATGGGTCTGGGAGGCGCCATTCCTAACCTTCATCAGCTACCCTGGTTCTGAGACCTCTGACAGCATGCTTGCCCTTGGTTCTGGGTTCCTGGTGCTTGTGCGTTTTTCCCATTTTCAGTCACTGCATATGAGGGTCGTGAGCAAACTGGATCTCAAAAAGAAACCATGTATTTGGAAATATTCTGCATCAGTCAGCCAACAAACATGTATTAAGCCCATACGATGTGGAAGACATCATAATTTATTCAGACAGAGACACAAAGCAATATAAAACATGATACAGGTTAAAACCGTTGGATGTGATAAACACATGGAACATCAATTCATCCTACGCAGCATTATATATTAAGTGAAAAATGTATAAAACATCCAATAAGTGAGAAAGGAATAAAGATACGGCAGAACATAGGTATGTGCAGTCACACGGTTTTTACGTGAATCGTGTGTGTCTCTTTGTGTGTGTATGTGGGCACGTGCATGCGTGACTAATGGTATAATGTTGCATCATCTTGAGAAATGATGAGAAAAGATGTTGTAGAGTGGGAAGCACAAAAAATAATAATTGATGCATATATTATCGTTAATTCCAGTTGAAAGCACCAAGAATCAAATGCTCTATTAAAATCACACGATAACTCTCATATTTCATAAGATTTTCTTCCCCCTCCAAATCCTGTTTTTTCTTATTGCAGTGAACTTTTAAATTACCTTCTTGGAAAGATCTCTAAAAAATTATGGATTTACTTTTAAAAACATGGCAGAGAAGCACTTTCTATTGCACTGAAAAAACAAAAATATGCACAACTTTGAACAGATTTATCAATCCATCCTTCAGAACGGTAAGAAACTTGTTAGTGCTGGCGTTTAGAGCAATTATGTCCTCATTTTCGTTTATCGTGTGGCATAATCTTTATTCAAGTGTAAGTGGAATATTTATTCCATCTGAACAGGATGTATCCTCAAAGAAAATATGCATTAAGGGATGGGAGAGAAAATTGAGAATTAATATAAATGTCTTCTAAAACTGAATACAATCCCGATTAGTTTCCATCGCAGGTCTTGGTGGATCGTGCGTGGTGGTGTCGGTATGATGTCGGGACATCATAACGCGGCAGATGGTGAGGGCAGCCCTTGCCCTTAACTGACTGGGTGTCGATGATTCAGCCTGGAGGCTCAGGGTGGTTCTCACCCCGTTCTCCTCTTTGCAGCCTCCTTTCAGTTCCAGGGTCCAGAGGCCATGTGTATTTACTGGAATACGGTGATGCTGCATTTTGAAATGTAACCAGCCAACACTTGGTCTCAGGAGTCCGGGGCTGAAAACAGAGAAAGGGTGAATCTCAACCTGAGGATGTGAAGACACCAGAAGTCAGAAGACTAGCCACGTTCCCAGCCACCTTGCACACCTGATTTCATTTCATCCCCCCAAGAGAACATTTTATAGAAAAAGAAGGTGATCCACAGGGATTCAAGTAACATGCGCAGTGTCACAGGATTCAGGAGGCGGGAGAAGGATCTAGACCCGTTGTGTCCGATCCCCAAGGCTCTGTGAACGAATTCTTCAATAAAGATTCAACCTCTTGGGAACCCAGCTCTGCTTCCGCGTACAGAGGTGGGCACTGGGCTCAATGGAAAATCCTGCACTGACGACATCTTGGGTGCAGTCTCTGAAATATGTTTAAGTGAGAAACTTAGGCTCCCGTTTCTCAGGTTACTCTTACTGAAGGCCAAACCCAATTCTGATTAGAAGTGTCCCAGCACATTGACATAAAGGCACGGGCTGGAAACAGATCACTGTCGGGGGGAGAGGATGTTATTGGCAGGATGGGTCGGTTCACTCAACTTTCCCAGCGCCCAGCGAGGGCCCTGCAATCTTGCTGGGAATTTGGGGGCAGACACAAACTGCCTGGGGAAGAAGTGTCTTCGCATTCTAGTCTCCCCCCACCCCAGCAATGCTCCCAGCTCATTCCCTGACCTGGGGTGTCCCTCTTGGGGTCGTGCCCCTCACCCATCCCAGGGGCTGGCGTTTGCTCCCTATTTCCATTTCTGTGACTGACAAGAAATGAGCCCGCAGGTTTACAAATCCCATCGCAAGTGTTGGAGCTATACTTTCTTGACTTTACAAAATGCTTTGTACTTATTCGTTGCTTAGACGTTTGTATTAGGCTGTTTTAGGCTGGGGGAGCATAGCCAAATATCTGGAGTAAAAGGTTCTTTAAAGACACAAACAATACATTTGAGTAGAACCTACTTTCTCGACTTTGTATTAATAAATTTATCTGTAAACTACACACGATCTGATTTTTTTAAGCTAATGGGTATATGCAAACAACAGATCCATAGCTGTTTTTATCTTTTTGGAACACAACTTGATGGTTTCTAACTAGCAATTTCAGGGCTCCAGAAGGAAAGCCTTACTTGTGGTCCTGTGCCTGTTAAAATTATTGATGAGTTATTTTGCGTGTGTAGACGGCAGGTAAACTACTAGAGATCCAAGCTTCCTTCCTATGCTTTTTTGGCAAATACTCAGATAATGACTGTAAATGGAGCTTCACATATATGGTGTTTTTCTTTTTTTTCTTTTCAAAACGGACTCCTAAACGTGAGTTGCGGACATACACATAGAGAGGATAAGCACAGTCAGCAAGCACAAGAAGAAAGAAAGGAGGAAAAAGTTAAGATTGTGGTTTTGAGGTGCGTATTCCAACGTACAGGTCCACGACAGGTGCCTATCGGGCTGAAGACAGCAGGTGGTTTTACACGGATGGGGGATGGGGGATGGTTCCACAGGGGGAAGGGTCAAGTGTTCCCGCTAACCCCGAAACCACGAGGTCCCAGTAGCCTCTCGAATTTATGTGAATGCCAACTCTGGCTGTACACAATTCTCTGCACAAGACTTATTTCCCCCACCTACCCCGTCTCAACTTTCAGGTGTTCCCACGTACTGCCCAAAGTATCTCCTATGTGGTAGACACTTCAGTGTAGGTACAAGTGTGGACTGCATGTGACGTGCTCCCGCTTGATGAAATGTTAAGCCTGCTGGTGTTAAAGGACAAGTCTTGAATATAAACAGGTGACAGAACCCCAGACTAATTGAATGATCAAAATTAATCAAACTTTTCACATTTAAATGTCAGCTCACTTTGTAGAGACAAAAGTCACACATCAGAGCGCCGGGGACAGGAGCTGGAAGGGGAGCCAGCCAGTCACATATTTCTACAGTTAATCCTGGGTCGTTCTAATAAAGCACATAGATGCTCCCGTACTCTGTGGAGAGATGCCTCACTTTATGGTCTGTTAACAAGCCGTATGTTGATTTCTTTGATAAGAGATGTTGCTAAACAGTCTTAATTAAGATAAAATAAAGTGATCTTTATCTTGGTTGAAAAAAATAAATCATGTCTAAGTTCATGTAATTTATTTTTGCTTAGAACAAGACATTTAAAACATTTTCAAGGACATTATGTCTTCAGGCTTTAAAATATCAAGTAATTATCAAATCAATGATCATTTGGGGGAAAGTAATGAAGTATGGAATATAACCACTTCGAGTTATATAAATCATTACCACAAAGTGTTTAAAACTGATGTCATTAGAAAAAGCACTTTAATAGTGAGGGTACTAAATGTCTTCAAAGTTCAATAAAAATTAAAATTATATTCTAAATAATATTTGGAAAATAACATCTTTAAGCTTTTATTTACCAATCTATTATTGACTTGGGTTCTTTCTCTAGAAATTACCACTTCACATAAATAATCCTTACCGTAAAAACACACGCGGCACATTTAATCTCTATCGTTTTTGTTTTGCAAATGTATGTGTCAAGTATTATCAGGGAGAAATTCTTTTAAGCCTATGGTTATGGAAGGAATTTGGGGATAAAATTGTTTTTATTTTTCTGTCTCTCTCATTGCTGATAGACACAGCTGAGCAGTAAACATTATTTGCTAGGAAAGAATCCCATGCTCCCTGAGGACGCTCTCTCTGTTAACCTGGCTTGATTTTGCTTGCTTTTCCCTGGTACCCTTCAGCATTCGTGTTTCCAGGTTTGGTCTGTGGACACTCTGCTCTGTGGTTTCTTGCTGTCGCTCTCTTGGGCAATTTTCCCCCCTCGCTTACCTGTGTCTTTAGAGCAAAGACCTGTCTGTTATGTGGGCCCTCTTTCCTGGGGACCTCAGTGATGCCCAGCAGGTGTCCCATCCTGGCCAGGGCCACTGATGCCGCCGGACCCCCGGCGAGGACGAGGCTCTCGGCTCGGTTCTGGTCAGCAGGCACCCTGCTCAGGTGCGGGGTCCGGGCCACGGTCAGGGAACACGGACAATGATCTCAGGCTTATTTGGTGTCTGAATCAAGGTAGAGGCCTAACTGGAGGGGAAGGTCTCCCGTTGTAGATTTATGGCTCAGCCTCTCTGGAAAAGTGGCAGGGAAGGGCAGTCTCTCAGATCCTTTGTCTTAGAGACAGTTTCGGAACAGGCAAACCTGAGACAAAGTGTCTTGCTCTGCTCATGAGTGGTCACCACTTCCCTGGTTTGGTTTAGGGTCCGGGGAAGACTTATTTGGGAAATGCTTGGTACACACCCCATGCAAGTATACATGAGTGTATTCCTCACTAGCACACGTGTGTATATGTGTGTGTGTGTGTGTGTGTGTATGCATACATATGTGTGTCTATGGTGCATTCTCCCACTAGCGGATATGTGTGTGAAAATGACGTGTGTGCGTGTGTATTTATGTGAATATATATGTCCACCCAATCGAAGCATTCAGGTATATTCCCATCCTGAGTCCCTTCCTGGTTAGAGTATGTCTTCCTAACACCATTAATGAGGAAATATGCTGATTTCAGGGACGGAGCGTCTCCTGGTAGGAAGCGGCAAAAGCCCACGTCTCGTCGCCTCATTCCAAACATGTTTTCACCTATGATCATTTCTACCCAAAACACGTGTTATAATTATTATTGAGTTAAGTTAGACGATCAAAATGCATCTTACATTTTCAGAAAGAAAGAAAATGCCGCCTGGCTGTGCTTGGCTGGTCTACGTAAACTGGGAGATGGGTGGCTTGGGGACGAGGTATGACGGGCAAGTTCCCTGCTGACTCTACGTCAAGTGGCGGCATCTTAGACGCCTCCCAAAGAGCACGTAATCATTTCATAGTTAACATTTGGAAATAAACAAAAAAAAGTAAAGTTAACATTTGGGTTTAATATTATTTTGGAAACTTTTAAACATATCTTTAAAAATTCAGGTAGATTATCTCCTTACAAAACAAAGTGAGGGTCTAAAACATAAGATTTCATGTACAACCGTGTCTTAATTGTAATCATGATTGTTAAATGGACTATGGGGGGGTCACTTAATCCAGTGGATCCATGTTTATTAAATATTAATTTATTCAGCACCTGTCACTGGATCACCTAGCTGCTGGGTATTCCTTTCTCCCCCATGTGATGATTTTTCTATTTTTAAACATTAAAATATGAGTCACTGCGACATGATCTTTTTTCCCGGAAAAAGGTCATGTTAATAATTTTATCGGAAAGGGTCATAATTGAATAGCCTTTTTAAAAGTATAATTGATCATCCACAAAACTGTGACTCACATAAGCCTACACCCCCAATCCCAGTCTGGTGATCTTTCTATTTGACAAACAGAAGGGTCGATATCGCGCTGTGAAAAACGGCTCAGCCTCTGCTAACGTTGTTGAGGAGTAGATGGTCCAGACCGCACCCGTGGGGTCTCCAGGTGTCAGATGACGGAGGTGGGCCCTGGACCACGGCAGGGAGGTGTCGTCGAGACTGAGGGTCTGCTCTGCCCGTGTGAAGGATCCTGCAAGGAATTAATTTTTTTTTTAATTTTTTTTTCAACGTTTATTTATTTTTGGGACAGAGAGAGACAGAGCATGAACGGGGGAGGGGCAGAGAGAGAGGGAGACACAGAATCGGAAACAGGCTCCAGGCTCTGAGCCATCAGCCCAGAGCCTGATGCGGAGCTCGAACTCACGGACCGCGAGATCGTGACCTGGCTGAAGTCGGACGCTTAACTGACTGCGCCACCCAGGCGCCCCAGGAATTAATTTTTAAGCAAGCACCCTAACCTAGCCACGACAGCTCTGACACCCAAACTTCAAACACAAGTAGTAAGAGAAGTAACAGAACCTAATAGAATTCCACCTGTTAGAAATGAGTTTTGGAACCTTTCAGGTATGCAAGGGAGACGTGAACGTGGCCCGATGGAGCTGCTCTGGGCTGAGTTCACCAGGAGGCTAGTAGTTGGCTCCAGGCACACCCTCTGGAGACCCACGTGCAAGGTTTCTCTGGGTTCTCCCACCCATATGGCATGGCTGACAGCCTGACCCCGGCTCCCACCCAGCTTTATCTCCTGTCCCACACATGGCAGCCCCCACGGCCCACAGTCTCATCGAAGTCCCCAACACCACAGCATATTCTGTCCTTCCCAGGAAGCTCCCTTCATGTGCTCATTTTCCCTCTCTCCCATTGTCCCAAACCGAAATGCTGTCTAGCACCTACTCGTGAAAGTCTTCTGGGTCAGGGGCAGGAACCAAACTCAGTACCTACAGGAAAGATGAAAAATTACTACACTTTAACTATCGTCCCTAGGGAATGGATGGAGGAATGGACAAGTGACTTGAGAAACCCCTACTATGTGCAGCCACAATCCTAAGACACGCCATACATGTGTCGCTTCCAATCTTTACATCTGTCTGAAAAAGCAGATACGATCTGTTTTCTTTTTGCAGGTAATGACCCTGAAGCTTATGGAAATCCAGTGACAGACTTCAGGAAGTCTATTGTGTTGTGTTAGTCACAGGGGCAGTAGGGATCCTGACTCTGGTGGTGTTTTCCGAGTTTTGTTTGCCTCCAAAGTAAAGATCAATTTGCTAGGTTCTTTCCATCTTCCTGTTGCGGATCCAAGACAAGCCAGCCCCGAGGCTTTCCCAGCTGGCCACGCTAACCTTCTAGTGCTCTCCCTGC
This sequence comes from Prionailurus bengalensis, assembly GCF_016509475.1. Taxonomy (NCBI): domain Eukaryota; kingdom Metazoa; phylum Chordata; class Mammalia; order Carnivora; family Felidae; genus Prionailurus; species Prionailurus bengalensis. The sequence goes on along the minus strand of NC_057358.1, from coordinate 2,610,491 downwards.
TGCCCACGTGTCCCCAGGCAGTTTTCCCTCTGCATGTAACGTGTCTCAGTTGCATTTTCAAAATACGTGTGTTTTGCTCTCATCCATGAGATCATTGCCAAGACCAAAGTCAAGAAGCTGTTTCTCATATGCTTTCTTTAAAGAGTTTTACAGTTTCAGGACTTAGGTTTTAGTCTTTCATCCATATTGAGTTGGTTGTGTGTGTGTGTGTGTATGGTTTAAATTGGGGGTCCATGGGGCGCCTGGGTGGCGCAGTCGGTTGAGCGTCCGACTTCAGCCAGGTCACGATCTCGCGCCGTCTGTGAGTTCGAGCCCCGCGTCGGGCTCTGGGCTGATGGCTCAGAGCCTGGAGCCTGTTTCCGATTCTGTGTCTCCCTCTCTCTCTGCCCCTCCCACGTTCATGCTCTGTCTCTCTCTGTCCCCAAAATAAACAAAAACGTTGAAAAAAAAATAAATTGGGGGTCCAATCCCATTCTTTTGCGTATGGATATGTTCCCAACTGCCATTCGTTGAAGCGACTATCTTTTCCCCATTGTGTATCTTGGCTCTTTGTATTGTGTATTCTTATGAGAGATCAACTGACCACGTATGTGTGGGTGTACTAATGGGCTCTCTATCCTGTTCTTCATCTCTATGTGTGTCTTTATGCCAGTATTTGAATAGAAATTTCTCCAAAGAAGACATACAAATGGCCACCAGGTACATGGAAATGTGCTCAACATCACCAGTCATCAGGGAGGTGCTAATCAAAGCCACAATGACAGATCACCTTGAACCTGCTAGGATGGCTATTATTTGGAAAAAAAAGGTAAGCATTGCCAAAGATGTAAAGAATTAGAACCCTTGTTCATTGTTGATGGGAATGTAAAATGGTCCTGCTGCTATGGAAAACAATATGGAGACTTTAATCAAAAAAAACTTAAAAACCTATCAAGTGATGCGGCAATTTCACTCTTGGGTATACATCAAAAATAATTGAAATCAGGGCCTTGAAGAGATGTCTGCACTGTCATGTTCACTGCAGCACCATTCCTAAGAGTTGAGATGTGGAAACAACCTAACTGTCCATTCGTGGATGAGTGGATGAAGAAAACGTGAGGATGTACACACACACACACACACACACACACACACACACACACAATGTGACATTATCCAACTTTATAAACAAAGGAAAGCCCCCCATACACGGAAACGTGGAGGAACCTGGCACTCACTCATTATGCTGAATGAAATATGCTGGTCACAGAAAGAAAAATTGTCAAGGTAATGGAAGCAGAGAGTAGGGTGGTGGTTTCCAAGGGCAGCGGTGGGGAGAAAAGGGGAGATGTGGTTCAGTGGGCATAAAGTTCCAATTAAACAAGATGAATAAGTTCTAGAGATCTGCTATGCAATCTTGTGCTACAGTTAACAATACTATATTGTTAGGTATAACAATATATACACGTAATGGTTAAATATAGTATTGCTAACTAACTATTGAACACTTAAAAATTTGTTAAGAGAGTGATCTTATGTTACGTTTTCTAAACAATAATGAAAAAAGCTCGTACTGGAATGGAACCATTCACTGAAGACTCAGTAAGTTGTTCCCTGTGCGTGTTTTGTAGCCATAGTTAATGCTTATAATTTAAGTGCTTCTAAACATTCTTCTCGTTCACGCAGAATAGTTTAGGCTGGTGGTAGAGAGAGATGGTGATGTATGTATATTCTCTGCATAGATGAGGCACTTTTTCTGAATTTCCCTGGAGCGTGTATAGGTTTTGTTGTTATTGCTAACCTATCATGGATTTGGTTGAAATAATAGGAAAAGAAAATTTTTACATATCATTGTACTTGTCAGTGACTCAGTGAAAATGGGTGGGTGGGTGGGTGGATGGATGGAGGGGTGAGTGGAGGGTAGGTGGATGGGTGGGTGTGTGGAACGGTGAGTAGATGGTAGATGGGTGAATGGATGGATGGATGAATGGGTATATAGGTGGCGGGCTGGCTGGGTTGGCGGGTGGATGGATGGTTAGCAGGTGGCTGGCCGTCTGGCTGGGTGGATGGGAGATCTGACTTAGCGTTCTGCCTTTAGTGGTTCTCACATAGCCTCTTAATATTTCTTAGACATGGTTTTCCTTATTTTTAGAAGTTGTCCCTGTCTAAAAACCCTGAGAAGCAGGCAAGTCGAGGCTATACGAAAGAGCTTTGAAAAGTTAAATGTGGCGTCCCAATGTAGTCACTTTTTTACCGTTAAATTCTGGAAATTCAAAACGAGAGACTGAGTCACATTTTACTTCCCGGTGAGCATGAGAGTTATTTTCCAGACTGAAAATTCTCAAACTCGGTCATGCAGATGACTCCTTCTGCAGTTTGTGAAGTTTGGGAGCTTTTTTATCTATTTTTCATACGCTCCCTCTCCGGCAGGCGATTGTTAAGCTGGTAATGGAAAGGTAAGCAGTTTATTGCAGGTGGCGGTTAGCAAGCAGTCAGATAGCTTGAAGCTTATCCTCACCACGGAACATGAGTAGTGACCCTGCGGACGTCCTAAAGGATTTCGGAGGAGCCATTTCAGGGATCAATGGCGGTTCCATTACTGTTTTCACGGTTAATCAATGGAGCACACACTGTGACATGCCGTGGTTCCCAGGCACCTGGCCGCGTCCCCCAGGTGCCGAAGGATGAGCTCCAGAGGCAAGGCAGGTCTGAACACCTCCAGGAAAAGGGGCGATATTGCTTAGTAAATTCCTCCTGCCACAGCACAGGAAATCTACAGCTCAGCATGTTTCACTCCAGTACCCAGGGAAGATTAAAACAGAATTGATGATATAGTTGGCAACAATTCGTACTGCCTTTTAGTTGGCTGAATAATGCACATGTCATATTTGAAAATAAAAAAGGCCTTGTTTTAAAGAATAAAAATCAATGAATCCCCAAACGAGGTGCATTTTAAACATTACCGAAAGTGTTTTTTAAAATATTCTTTGTCTTTTTTTTCTCTCTCTCTCTCCTATTGTCCCACTCCTTTCCAATTCACTTACCGTATCATTTGCTGGGAAGATTAATGTTTGCCCATGAGGTAGAGAATGCCCGGTTACCATAACATAATGAGACTTTCTACAGAATTGGCTATTTTTAAAATCTTAACTATGGCTCTTAGAAGCTAGTGCACATAATAGTACACGGCGGTAGTTTCTGTCCAGTCTTCCACAATTTTTCCCAGTCCTTTGGCAGAATTCGCAGAATGCCAACACGGCATTTCTTTCTGTCTTCTCCATTTCTCGTACTCAGAAACTTATCTGATGCAGGGCGAAATCTCAACGAGAAGCCAGGACAGACTTATTCCCCTGACTCTCACCAATTACGAGCGTAAACTTGTGCTGGTAACGTCATAATTATGTTTGGGAAGTCGTTCACTTTCCATTTCAGTGGGTGGTGTCTGCACGTGTGTGTGTGTGTGTGTGTGTCTATAATGAGACATTAAAAAAAAATAATTTTAAACCCTTCATATGTGTCAAACACTGTGCTACATATTTTTATACTCTATTGTGTAAAATTCTCAAGAGCTTCCTAGGAGGTGGGTATGACCCGGAAGCCCACCTTCCGGACTGGGTAACTGACACAGACAGGTGGCATCATGCACTCAGGCAGCTAGAGTCCCACGGCTGTGGCTGGCCTTCCAGAGATCAGCCAGTCTCCCGTGGTGATGCCTGAACTCCCCACCCTGGCCTTCAGAATGCAGTTCGTTCTCTAGCAATTGAAACAGATTTAACTCATGATATTAGTCAAAGACAAATAAAATAAGACATAAGCTATGATTATTTAAAACAAGGGCCGGCAAGTGGTTTTGGTAGAGGCCCAGATGGTAGGAATCTCAGGCTTGGTGGGCGCTATGGTCTCTATCCTCACCAGCAGGCCTCCCCTGCAGTGTGAAAGCAGCCACAAACCTAAACGGACGGGCATGCACATGACCCAACAAAGGTCATCTGGACGGTCACACAGGTGGGCTTGGACCATGGCTTTTGTTTACCAAGCACCGATTTAAAACATGTGCTGAGGGGTGGGGGGCACCTGGGTAGCCCAGTTGGTTAAGTGTCCCACTTCGGATCAGGTCGTGATCTCGCAATTCATGAGATCGAGCCCCACGTCGGGCTCTGTGCCGACAGCTCGGAGCCCGGAGCCTGCTTCGGATTCTGTGTCTTCCTCTCTCTCTGCCCCTCCCCCACTGGCACTCGGTCTCTCTCTCAAAAGTAAATAAACATTAAAAAAAAATAAATGATAAAAAATGTGCTGGTATTTTCAGAGATGGGGTGGTGGTATAGATTTGCAATATTTTCCCTTAAAGAATGGTCTGATTTAGGGGATATTTTGAAATTTGAATCATCATGGAGAAACTACAATAGAATATATTGGGGAGTAAGAAGGTGGGGTGGGTTTAGAACGTCAGAAATTATGACACAATCACACATAGGGTAAGAGAATTTCCAAGGGAGGGAAAGAAAAGGGATCATCGAACTGTAAAACCCTTAGTTTCTAGGAGTTTGGCTCCTCTTTGGAACCAAGTCCTTGAGACCCGAGCAGATGGCTGACCTACATTCCAGTTCTTTCCTCACCCCGACTCCACACGGCAATTCTTTCCATTCTCCACTGGGCGTGCTGGTTCCGGGGCTCAGGGATTAAGAAATGTGGGATTTGTGTCAATAGTTCCCTTGGGGAAAAATCACCAAATCTTTGTATTATTATAATTATGATTATTTATTCTGCCTTACTACAGTCTTTGGCTGAAATCTCGCATCTACAAAGCGATTGCTCGGTGTATGTCTCTTTATTCTGTAAGTGGCGATGTCCCAGAGAACATTCACCTGCCAGGCTCGAGGCCATGGGCCACATGGTTTGGAAGTTCCCAGATGCAGAGGTGTAGGAACTCAGGGCTCACGTAAGCGGGCCACGCTCCATCCCTGTCTTTCTCCATGGCTGCCTCTTCAGCCAAACTGACGGGACGGTTCGACTCCTAAATCACATGGTTCCGAAGTCCCACCACAGGGCGGACAGGCTGTAGAATCCATGCGTTTATTGCTCACTCACTCAATAGGCATCTGTGGATGCCTCTTTGTATGTTCAAATAAAAGTCTCAGTCTCAGGGGCACCTGGTAGTTGAACACCTGACTCCTGCTTTCGGCTCAGGTCAAGATCCTAGGGTTCGTGGGTTCAAGCCCCAAACTGGACTCCGTGCTGTGGTTCATGGTAAGTACGTATGCTGGATCTCACCCTCCATTTGGTAAGGAAATTAAAAATTGAAGTCATCAATCTTTGAAGCACCAATCAAAATCTGAAAGCCCCAAATTAGTTACAGGTAGGCTGGAATTCTGGAAGCTGAATCGTTTTGGGGGTTCCCAGAAACTTCCTCTCAAAGTAAAACAGCATGTTATGAAGAAAATCCTTGTCCTTGATTTGGCTGTATCTAGATTTTTCCTCTTTATAAACCACATTATTAATCATTTCATCAGATATTTCGATACTTTTCACATATTTGTTGGGATCTTCCTACATGGGCATTCCCAAGGGCCTTTTCGGCACAAATTCATCAATAAAGTTCATTCTAAAATGGGCATACGGGGCGCCTGGGTGGCTCAGTCAGTTAAGCGACCGACTTCAGCTCAGATCATGATTTTTCAGTTTGTGGGTTCTAGCCCAGCATCCGGCTCTGTGCTGACAGCTCAGAGCCTGGAGACTGCTTTGGATTCTGTGTCTCCCTCTCTCTTTGCCCCTCCCTTTCTAGCTCTCTGTCTCTCTGTCTCTGTCTCTCAAAAATAAACGTTAAAAAAATTTTAATGTGCAAACATACATAAGTCATATATCCATATAATACCAGGTATATTTATTTTTAAAATATCAAATACATAAGAAATAGAAAACAAAAATTTTTTAATTTGCAATTTTGCCGTCATTAACAATACATTTTTACGTGTATGTTCACATGCTATCTATATAAATATAGGCTGGATAATGCTATGGGGATAAATTAACTTGAAATCTGAGTGACTTCACAGCACATTGGTTTAGTACTGTCCTCGCAACGTGTCCTTGGGACGGGGCATCTGAAGGATCTCAGTGGTCGGAGTCTTGGCGGGTCTGGGAGAGAACGGTGTCACACGTGACCCCAAGGACCGTGTTCTTCACGGTAATGGTAGGAATGCCCCAAGCTGCCACCAGGAGGCTTTTGTTCAGGTGCCAGGGAGGTCTGAACATGTAGTTACACATCTAACGTCTAAGAATGTTCCTAAGGAAAACACTCCGAAGTGTGAAAAACAACCCATTCAGAGGAATGTTCCCCAAATGCTGGTTTTTATGTTAAGATACTGGAAATAACATAAATCAAAGAAGAGAAATAACCTAGGGAACTACCCCTCCCACCCCCAGATTCTGTGTAAGTAGCATTGCTACTTTGACAGGTTAGGGGCCATAAGGGCCTCCCACTGTGACCAGCCCTGGTTGACTGCACCAGCCCTGAGTATACTTTCCCAAACTCAACCAATATTTGCAAATAGTCACTTTATCAACCATCCTTCTTTATTCAGCTTGAATGTGCCATCATTTCCTGCCAAGACTCCATGAGCTGCATATAGGAAAAATCAATTTGTAAACTCAGAGTAGCGTGGAGAGATAAGGAGACCGCGTGAGCATCCCCTGGGGCTCCGAAATTAACAATCACCTGGTAACCACGCACTTGGTTATGGCACTCCCCATCGAAGAAAACATTGATTTTCATTTATTTTTATTTTTTAAAAGGAACTTAACATCGGAATACAGTTGACACACCACGTTATGTTAGTTTCAGGTGTGCAGCACAGTGATGCAACTACTTTATAGGCTCTGTTCTGCTCGCCGTAAGTGTAGTTACCATCTGTCACCATACAACAGTATTACGATGTAATTGACTATGTTCCAAATGCCGTGCCTTTTATTCCTGTGACTTATTCATTGGAAAAACGGAAGCCTGTATCTCTCATCTCCCTTGACCCATTTTGCCCATCCCCTCACCCCGCGTTCCCTCTGGATACCATCGGTTTGTTTTCTGTGTTTATAGGTCTGATTCTGCTTTGTGTTTGTTCATTCGTTTGCCTTGTTTTGTAGATTCCACATATCAGTACAATCATAGGGTGTTTATCTTTGTCAGTCTGACTTACTTCTCTTCGCACACTACTCTCTGGGTCCATCCACGCTGTCCAAAGTGGCAAGATGTCGTCTTGTTTTACGGCTGCATAATCTTCATGTGTGTGCGCGTGTGTGTGTGTGTGTGCACCACATCTGCCCTCTCCGTTCCTCCGCCAGCGGGCCCTCAGGTTGCTCTGAGACAGCCACGCCGAGAAGAGAAGGTTTAAAACTGGGTTTACGTCTTTTACATCTCAAAATTCCTTCTTGGCTAACCTCATATTGACCTCCAGAGTTGTTTAAATAAATATACAACGTGTATGGAAGTCTCTCGCTAGTATTTTTATACATCTTGGTAGTTAAGAAAACTGCATCTAATTTAGAAAATAAAATAGTATTGCTGCAATGGTATGACGGCATTACAAAAACATGAAGAGAAAGTCATTTTTTATTAATCGCTTATTAACCTTTATGATCCAGAGTTGGTTGTATAATCACTTTGTACTTCCCATGTGGGTACCTATAAGATGGAAATGAAAATAATTCATCCCTCTAAGCTTTGTTACAAAGATTAAATAAAAACTGTTCTGCAAATGTTAGGTCATTTAAAAAAATCTATTTGACTTACTTCAGTGGGATTATGTAATCAAGCATTTAGGTAAATGCCAAAATATTTGATGTAATAATAATATAGACACAGCTTTCATTTCTCTGAATTATACATTAGATCTCTTTGGCCACAGACCAGTATGAGATAAATTCCGATAGTACACTCCCTTCGAAATCTGGAAGATTGTGCTCCTGGGATATGTGTGGCAGGAGAAGTGTCTTTTGAGGAATTGCACACGTCAGTTGACAAATAGGGTTGAGCAACAGAAGGTATTAGTTAACTCATAATGTTTTTTGGAAATAGATTTTTCTTTACCTCTGAACACCAACAAAGCACATCACAAAATAGAGCATTGGAAACACAGTGAATGAGTCATAATGGGCACAGTTCAATGGACTTTAAGTCACCTTCTGTGGCCCCCAGGCTTCCTGACATTGGACTCTATCCACCTCACTCACAGCTCGATGCTTGAGAGTCAGCTGGAGACATAACTCAGCAAATTTGTATTGAGTGGGCTGGTCAGTGTTAAGGAATTCGCCCCTTCACATTGAAAAGGCTGTTCTCCACGGTCTCCTGCGCTTCTGGACTTCTAAGGAAAGACACTGACTTCCCTTTCGTCCAGGCTATCTTTTCTAGCACGGTTATATAGCCAACAGCCTTGAAAGACAGTGATGGTGTCCCCCTCTGGAGGGGAAAGCTTGTGTAGCGTCTGGCCAGATAACGTCTCCATCTGGGACAAGGGTGGCCATGCTCATCGTAGAAGGCTGGCGGGGTCCCTGGGCTCAGGGCCCCCCTGCTGTAACGTAGCCTACTGTGTGTACCAGACCGGTCCTTTCCGCGTGTCTGAGGGAGCTGGAGCTTAGGAAAAGGGCGTTAACACAAGTGCTGACACTCTGTCACCTGCTCCTTCTCTGAATGATAAATCATCTTGTTTCTCTGACTCATCTTCTCCAGCATCTGTGACACCATAGCAGGCTAATTTGTTACCTTGCAGATCAGAGTAATACCTCAGGCCCTTTGCAGTTCCTGTCAGCCCCCGTTGAAAAAGGCACTGTCAATTCCATTTCCTGCTGGAAATTATGCTAAACATTAGACGTATTTTTGTGTGTACCTGGTTCAGACGTTCCGGATTTGATCACTTTATGATGATGACTTCTTCCTCGCTTCTCAAGTGCTATTAAACACCTGCCCTGAGATCCTCAACTCTGTCCTTTGTAAAGACTTGGGGCGGGGGCTCCCACGGTGTTATCATTTCAGCCGTAGAACCCTACTATACATCTGGCGGACCAGTTCGTCACCAGCCAGCCCTCCCGCCCACAACAAGGAAGGCTGGGAAGCAGGAACAAGGGCCCAGATGCTGATCTGAAGGTGTCTCAGCCAGCTGGGCTGCCCTGACGAACAGCAGATACAGCTTTTCTCACAGTCCTGGAGGCTGGAGGCCTGGAACCAGGGTGGCGGCATGGCGAGGCTCTGTGGATGGTCTTCGGGATTGTAGACGGCTGCTCTTTTGTTGTCCCCACCCGGCAGAGAGAGCGAGAGGTACCTCTCTCTTCTTCCCTTCAGAACATCACAGTCCTATTAGGTCAGGGCCCCCCTCTTATGATCCCATTTAATCTTAATTGCTTCCTAAAGACACCCCATCTTCAAACATGGTCACACAGGGGGTAGGGGAAGGAGGTTAGGGCTCAACATTTGAATTTCAGGACGACAATTCAGCCCATCACAGAAGGCATCAGAGCTACTGAACACGAGAATGAGTCAAGGTCCCAGAAAGAAGGGACGGACCGTCAGGCTGACATTTGAGCCTACGTTTTTGCCCTGAGGATCCCCCAATTTGAAAGGAGGAGCAGTAGAGAAACTCATCAGGAGAGAAGCCTGGTGACTGAGAGGGTGAGCAGAATTGGGGTAGCCCTCTGGGGCTAGGAAGTGAAAACCCTCAGGGAAGAGAAGGGTTCTTGCCAACACCCAGGTATGCACAAGCATGCCACCTCACAGGACAGAGACCGGGCTTATTGAAATTAAAACTCCTGTTTGAATCAATGCCTCGTCTAAGGCTGCATGTGCCTTGCCAGAAGTAAAGCAAAATCCTACCAGGAGGGAGAAAACTTAATTCAATGTGTCAGATTAGATGTGATTTTTTTTTTTTTTTGTGCAGCGTCTGGAATTTAATTTTAAAAACACTTGCCATACCAGAGACAAAAGCAAACGTCTACAAGTGGAAAGAAAGCAAAGAACATAATAGAAGGAATATTCAACTATTTGTCGTTGGACAGGGAAATAAAAAGGGAACTGGAGAATTTCAGTATGTGATTAGCATATTTAAGAAAGAATTTAATCTCCTGATAAATATACAGGCTTGGAGGCCAGCTGGTTGAGCAATTCTGTCTGTCATTCAGAGTCCAGTTGGACCAAAAATACGGTTTGTATTATTTCAAGGTATTTTGGTTACATCGTGCGGCTCTGTGTAAGATTCAGGGTCATTTAAGCTTCACAGATAATTTAGGATGTGTTTCCTGCTTAATGCTCAGGCCCATCCATTTAGGGCTTCTTTATGTTAGATTCAGAACCAATGGGATTCCAACAAAAATTCCCCTAGCCCAGCTTCAAATAAGTTTTTAAAATTTCTGTCCTTTTATCTGAAAGCTGCCCGTCCAGACCCCACCCCGCACCCCTCAAAAGGAAAGAGAGAAACAGTGTGAGAGTTCTCCTGCCTCCTCATTTTCAGAACATCAGGTCCTGGTGTGCTCAGCTGGGTCCCTGCTGCAGGTGAGCAGAGAAAACAGTAGCAGACTGGCCTGGGAGCCACACCTGCCCTCTGCAGGTGGTTGTGGGGAAGGCGGGAGTCCCAGGTGGCTTTACAAACCAGCCTAAGTCCCTGAAGGGGGCCCTGGAATTTCCTCCTTCCTTCTTGAATTTATGTTTCCCCAGCTGTGATCAATGTTCTTATTCTTGTAGCGAAAAGGGGGGGGGGATCATATAATAAGAACGTTCTCTCTAAGGTATTTTTATAAAAGTCCTAGGACAAGAAAAGAAAGGATAAGGATACACACAGAGATCTGGTTACAGAAACCAACATATGCCTTTAGTGTATTTGTGTATCATCCTCCTTGAAGAGGAAGGGGACGGCACAGGGCCTGGCGAGCGTTTGGTCGGGAGACCCAGCGGGAGACGTGCACACATCCGCGTCGCCGTGGGAGGCAGCCGGGGTTGGAGACTGGAGCTTCTACATCGTAACTGAGTCTCCGAATGGAGTCTCCCCTTGATCCGCTCACCAGCCTGCACACACTCCCGCTTATGCTGCGTCCTACGGGAGTTTGCTAGGAAGCTTTCTGGGGCTGTATCGCCTTCCACATTCCCTCTAAACATTTGCCTTCTGAAGCAAGAGTTGTCTGTTCCTTAAAAATAGTACTACCTGGGGGGCGCCTGGGTGGCTCAGTCGGTTAAGCGTCCGACTTCGGCTCAGGTCACGATCTCGCGGTCCGTGAGTTCGAGCCCCGCGTCCGGCTCTGGGCTGACGGCTCGGAGCCTGGAGCCTGCTTCCGGTTCTGTGTCTCCCTCTCTCTCTGCCCCTCCCCCGTTCATGCTCTGTCTCTCTCTGTCTCAAAAATAATAAAATAAACATTAAAAAAAATAGTACTACATGGAACCAACATTTTCAAATCATGCTTACTAGGATTTTATGTCATTAGCATTTAAGGCAGAGACGTTATCACTACACTTGAATCCAAGTAAAATTTGATTTCTCCGGGTTACAGTGCTTCCTTACGATCGTTTCCGCTTCAGATTTTTTAAAACTCTGTGTTTAATGGTGAAAATGTCACTGATACGAGGGCTCAACTTACTTACAATTCCCTTTAATTAATACGCCTTCACCTGTGAAACAGGCCCATGTGATTAGGAAGCTTACTTACATTATGCATGGTGCGGTTGAATATTTTAGAATTGTTATTTCCAACTTTCCGCTGAGACGATGAACACAAGAAAATAAAGTGATATGTTTGCCCTAATGATTTGAATACAAGTTATTGAAACAGAAAATTCATTTTAAGGCAAAAACAAGAATCGTTTTTCCTTTTTCTGCTAGATGCTACATATTTTGCTGAAGGCTATCTTGTGTGGCTCCACGCACTTGCTGAAATCAGCAAAATAAAAACATTCTAATAATTAATTTTACATGCATGATTAAAGAAATCGAGTTCTACAAACCTATAGATTCCCAAAATTAATGAACTGCAGTAAAAGTATGCTTTGCAAGAATGAATAATTTAAAATCGAGAAGTAGTAAAACATAAATGGGCTTTTTCTAACAAGGTTGTTTTCTGAGAAAACAGGACCGCGAGATCGTGACCTGAGCCGAAGTCGGACGCTTAACCGACTGAGCCACCCAGGCGCCCCCCATGTAGTACTATTTTTAAGGAACAGACAACTCTTGCTTCAGAAGGCAAATGTTTAGAGGGAATGTGGAAGGCGATACAGCCCCAGAGAGCTTCTCAGAGAGCTCACAGAGAGTGAGCAGGGAGGGGCAGAGAGAGAGGGAGACACAGAATCCGAAGCAGGCTCCAGGCCCCGAGCGGTCCGCAGAGAGCCCGACGCAGGGCTCGGACCCACGAACCGTGAGATCATGACCTGAGCTGAAGTCGGACGCTTGACGGACTGAGGCCCCCAGGCGCCCCTATGTGAACCCTTTCCTGATTCGTGCCCCATCTCAGAAGTGCAGGTAGAATTGATTGCTCATGTCTTTGGTTGCAGACTACCAAACCCGGCTCTGATTGTTTTGAGCAAAGAAGGAATCTACCAGCAGGGCTCGTTGGGGCTGTTATGCTGTGGCTCCTGTGTCCCTGTGTTGCTTCTGGCCACTTACACCGTGGATCTCCACTGTACGGAAGTCATGACAGGTAGATGTCACTCTGCCTTTACTGTAACTGAAACCCTCAGATCCAAATTATGGGACAAATGTGCGTTGCCCCCACGCTCTACCGGCCAGGACTGGCGAGAAGCAGCATGCCCCCCACGCCAGGCGGCCGTGGTGGGCAACTCCTTGCTTCCCCTCTACGGGAAGGGCACTCCTCAAAGGGAAGGAGGGGATCAATAGCCAAAATGATAAAATTTCAATACCCACGCACCCTTCTTTCTAAACCTAGACTTCAAGACAATCACTGGTACGAAATCTAAAGCCATTTTCTCCCATCCCGTTGAAGGAAGACACGGTTTCCCCCTGTGCAGGAGAGCGGCCCAAGATTTCCCAAGCAGACACACAGAGCATCGCATCTCTCCAAGTGGTATGCGTTTTTCCTTCAGTTCCGTCAAGATCTTTTTAAGGAAAAATACGTATTATGAAACTCACCGATTAAACGATATGCCGAATCACAACCCCCATACCCTCTATACAACGCTGGAAGAGAGGCAAAGCGAAGTCTAGGAAATTAGTTAAAAAGAGCTAAATTGTTTTTAGCTAATTTTTCGATAGTAAACATAACAAATAACATTAGGTTGTGTGGACCAGCAACACATCACTACTTGCTAACCTGGAGCTCGGCCGGGTCGTGTGGCTCTCCCATCAAGCTGCTAACCCAAACCTGGCTTGGATCAATGGTGCAAGTGACATCTTGGTCTCTGCAAATTGTTCAGAGTGAGGGAGAAGACTGGTTGTACAGATCCAGGTCGACTCAAAGACCCCGAGCCCGGCCGGATGCTGTAGGACACTGGTGAGGTATGGTGTGGACATAGCCCCTGTTGGATGGCATAACCTGGGGTCTCCCGAAGAGACTGGGCATCCAGCACGGGGGGCCGATGGCATGGCTATGGGCAAACCGTGGGTGCTCCTGTAGCAGAGAGCAGAGAGAGAGGTAAGCTAGTGTTTGGGGCACCTCCAAACCGTGGAGTCAAGGCAGTGTGTATTCTTAGTGACCGTCTCAGAGGCAGGAAGCTAGCTGGGCTTGAGTCTAAGAAGGAGGCGGTTTCCTTGGGCCCGGGGACAAGATGGGCAGGTTTGGGGAGGCCGAGAGACGTGTGTGGTTGTTGAGGGTAAGCAGCTCGGGGTCCGGCACGGGCAGGCGGGAGGAAGAGCGTCACTGAGCCTCTGTGTCCTCGCTGTCTCTGTGACTCTTCAGTGTGGACAGAGACACGCAGGATAGGCGGGGCCCTCCTGGCACGGGACAGGGGGCCCGGTCTCGGTGCAGGCGTGAAGTGTGTGCAGGTGCCTGTTGCGGGCACCCGTGCGACCAGACGCACTGGGAAGCCCCGGACTGGCTAGTGGCAGTAAGTGACCTTAATACTGGACGTGGGGGAGCCCCCCACCTGTCTCCCCCGTGTGACGGCCCCTTGGTCTCTGCTGCCGAGGTAGGGTTTGACCCGGCACCCAAAGGTGTGACACCGGCGGGAGGAGCACGCTGGGGCAGCTGTGACTTCCTGCCGGAAGAGTCCCCATTCTCAGGGCGACGGTCCCCAGGTAAAGACATGGAGCTTCCCTGCAGAAGCAGAATGCACACCAAGAGCCCTTGAACGTCACATGAAATTTTATCTGGCTTCATTTTTAAGGTGTCAAGTTGGGGGAATAGGACGTGTCCAGTACTCTTGTCTAGCAAACTGAAAAGAGAGAGAATGAGGTGAGGCCCCGAGTCCCCGAATACTGGAGCAGATGTGGGGGAAGTCTGCAATTACGATGCTTAACCATCAAGAACAAGAACTTACCCTCCGTGCGAAGGGGGCAAACTAACGTTTTTTCACACACACTCTCTCCTGCCCGGGTGTGAAAAATTGAAAAGACAAAGTTAATGACTCGACCCACCGTACCACCCTTGTTGTAGTTAATAACATTAGAATTTCACCAGTCTCCCGCATCCCCCCACCGCCCTGTGTGTGTGTGTGTGTGTGTGTGTGTGTGTATGGGGGAGTGGCCTCAGTTACATGTGTGTGTGTACCTACTATGCTGGTGTGTTTGCTCGATCCCTTCTTTGCTTTTAAACTGTGAAAAGCCCTCATTTTGAGCCTCGCAAAGGGCTCTGCAAGCATGCATTTTGTTCGGACCTCCCCCCTCACTTGCGGCTCTGATTACGTGGTTATCAGAAGCAAAAGAAACAGGCAGTGTAAGCGTCACTGGAGGTCTTGAAACACCTCAGCCGGAGAGTGACCCAGCGTTAGTAATTTGGAATGCCTTAAAATGTAAGTAGATCAAAGTTGGAAATATTTTAGGAAGACTTTTTTCTTGCTCATCAGAAGAGCTGAATTTTCTCCCCCCGGAGAAGCCCCCTGGTGCCCACAGTCTGAGAACCCTGTCTGCACTTTGCCAGTGGCAGGAAGGCTCGGCTCTCAGTGCAGACTGAGACGGCTGATGGCTGTGCTGTCATCGTAAGTCCTGGACCAGCAACCACGGACACCCCACCGCGACACCCTCCCCCCGCAAGAAGAGGAGCTAACCGACCGTGGACGATGGTGTATCCGCGGCAGCCACCACACTTTCATAGGGAAGTAACTCAAGGTGAAATGGAGATTCTAGAACATAGGCAACAAGATATTAACTGTCTTCCTCCTGTTTTTTTTTTTCCCAAGGAACATTTCTTCCTGATTGTTTGATGCAACTGTTATTTTCACTTTTCTTTTTTTCTTCTTAGAGAAATTAAGGATTTTAAAAAATGAATTATTTTTGATAGAGAATGAGCAGGGGAGGGGCAGAGAGACATGGAGAGAGTGAAAATTCCAAGCAGCCTCCGTGCCCAGTGCGCAGCCTGATGTGGGGCCCGAACTCACAAACCGTGAGACCGAGACCTGAGCTGAAATCAAGAGTCGGACGCTCAACCAACCGAGCGTCCCTATTTTCTCTATTTTCTCGTTAGCGGAGACAAGAAAGGAATTTCGGATCCTTGCCGGTGAAGGAAAGGCGGTGGCATTGGACGAGTATAACATGACAAATTCTGCTTGTCTCAATTTATTTTTCAGATTCATGTTCTCTGTGGACTGACCGAACTATGGCGACAAGAACATGTAAACACGATGCAGGACTCGTTGACTTCCCTGCACATGAAGCCTGAGTCTCACAGGTGTTTTCCTATCACGCATAGTGAGGTCGATTCCAGAGGATAAATAAAATTTCATCTCATTCTCTCTCTATAACGCCAAGAGAGGTGTTTTGCATTTTCCTGGAGCTTGGGTTCTTGCTAAGACTCCTTCCAACAGCTTAGCGCGTCCTTGAGGGGAAGATCGGAGACACGGATATGTGTGGTCCCATCCGGTCTCTGGCAGGATGTGGAGCTGGGTTTAAGACCTAGCTGGGTTTAAGTACCACAGACAAAGTGCCACAGACACCGCCCTGTACAGCAGACCTCGACCGACTCACCTTCTGTGTGTGCATCTGAGTGAGGGCTCCCGGCCAGTCCATTCCTGGGGTGGAGTGAGCTTGGGAGAAAAAGCTTCAGATAACACGGGTGGATATGATTAAGAGGCTCCGGATGGTGCCAACCCCTGCCCCTCAGGGAACTGCATGTACACTGCCCGTCGTAAACATAGGCACACCAGGCGCTGGGGGCTGCCGGAAATGGTAGGATGTGCAGGGTATGAGACAGGCGCCTCCTTCCAGCGAGCCTGTGACCTCAGGGGACTAGGAGAAGGCGGGTTTCCGGAACAACGAAGGTATGGGGAGCTTCCTCACGCACACAGAGAGAAGCTTCTAGAAGTTTCTCCAGCGTGGGGGGGGGGGGCCTTCGGAAAGCATCCTGTGTGAGACAGCATCAAAGTTTGCAAATGAAAGGTAAAATCAAAGACGGTGACCGGTGCTGCCTCTCGAGGACTCGCTGGGTCGTTGTGTTGTGGCTCCCAGAGTGTGAAAGGCTCGAGCTGTTCAGACAGAGTGGCCTCAGGGCCGGGTTTCCAGTTCTCGCGTGTCGACCACCTTTGGGGCTTTCTCTGTCGCACTTGGGTTTCACGTTCACGCTCGCAGCCAAGCTCAGTCTTGTCTTCTGAGGCGCACGTCTGTCTGAAGGGACAATGGCCATATTGTGGGTTTGTCGTCAGCTGTTCCCGTCTCACCCACTTCCTTAAAGGCAGCTGCTGGCCGCCCTCTTCTGCCTTCTTCCCGAGCCCCCTTCCCGACACTCGCGACCGAGCCAGAGCCCCGGGAGAAGCAGGGGCGCCTGGTGTCCCAATGGAGAGCTGAGGGCTCACCCGGCACCCGCCAACACCAGGCGCCCTGAACTCCTGACGCAGGTGCGCCTGTTTTTTCCATTTCCTATTTTATTTTATTTTAGAGAGAGACAGAGTGTGAGTGGGGAAGGGACAGAGAGAGAGAGGGAGACAGAATCCGAGGCAGGCTCCAGGCTCTGAGCTGTGAGCACGGAGCCCGACTCGGGGCTCGAACCCACGAACCGCCGGCTCGTGACCTGAGCCGAAGTCGGACGCTTCACCCACCGAGCCCCCCAGGCGCCTGCTGTCGCTGTTTCGCGTTTGCACTGGTCCTCGAGGTGCACAGTGGTAGTCCGCTGGGGTTTTAATCTGCGTTCTCCTGCTGACCTCGTCCTTGGCGCTTTTCCGCGGTGCTTGCCCAGCGTGGAGCCATTACTGTGTCAGAGACGTCCGTCTTGGTAAGCGGCTCATTTCCAGGCTTCTCTTTGCAGCCAGTGGTGTTTCTGGGTCACCGGCTTCCTCAGCAACCGTCTGGAGTGTGGGAGGCACAAGGAAAGCCCAGGGAGCCACTGCTGTGTGGCTGTGTTCTCCTTTCGGCCCTGCTAACTCACCGCCTTTTCTTCCCGTCAGAATCTTCTTTTGCTGCGTTGTCCTTAGTGCCCAGGGTTTCCGGTCGTACTGGGTGGGAGGCACGGTGGAAAGCACGTCTCACCGAGGTCTTATGTTTGCACTTCCCTGGGACGTTAGTGGGTTCCAGCTACCACACCAACGTACCACGGACAGGAGGCCTACACGGCAGAAGCACGCTGCTCACGGTTCTGGGGCCTGGGGTCGGGGGTCAAGGTGCGGCTGAGTGTGTGCCCGGCGAGCGCACGCTCCTGGCTCGCAGACCGTCTCCCCTCCCCGGTGTGCGCACGAGGCAACTGGTGTCCTTATACTCACCCTGTGTGATCTACAGTTCCCCAGATTATAATTGTTTACAAGTGTTTGTGGCCTTCAGTACCTTCTAGCATTATGCAAGCACGCACATCGAGGTCTACCGTATCTCACCCCCTCAAAACAAACCCGCAAAGTTATCACCGCCAGGTGCCTTCTCGGGTCCCGGCGCAGGAACGGAGTGCTGAATGTGCCGTCCCCCTTGCTTTTGGTTACGCTGGGGTCGCGCACATGGTAAGACATCATCACATCTCCCCCATCCTGTTTCCTCGTGCTCTTCCGAAATGCCAAACCTAACAAATGATTGTTACGCCAAAAGGTAGAAACGGATGTGCGCTCCCTCATTTGGAGTTGGGACATGCCTACCGTCCTGGATGGGAAGGAGGAAAGTGGTCACGCTCTTTCTCCTCCTTTGATATTGTCTGGGTTTCGTGGGAATTCCTGTCCAGTGAGGTGGAACACACTGAATGCTGGGAGTTTAATGAGAAGACTCAAAACCCAAACTTATTAATGAGCAAAATCACCCTGGCGGAGAGGAGGCAAGTGGGTGCTGAGTTAGGTCACCGAAGTGCTCACGTAAATTTACCAGGATTTCCACTTGCAATGTTCCTACACGTGAGTGTCTTTCGGATCAGAGAACAAAATGTTTCCAGCTTGTGTCCTCAAGATACCAAATCAATGTTTTAAAGAATCCTTTTTTTAAATTATTATTTTAGAGAGAGAGAGAGAGAGAGAGAGGGGCAGAGAGGCAGAGGGAGAGAAAGAGAGAGTCTCAAGCAGGATCTGCACTGTCAGCACAGAACCTAACACGGTTCTCGATCCCACAACGCTGGGATCATGACCTGAGCCGAAATCAGCAGTCAGACACTTAACCGACTGAGCCACCCAGGCGTCCCCACGCCGCCTCCCCCCAAAAGTAAATGTCTTAAATAACTTTTCCTCTGAATGGATATCATCAAACCACAACTGGACTCTTTCATCAGATCCAACTCTGGCCCTCCTAAAATGGAAATTGCCACCAAAATCTCAATCATACTTTGTAGAGGAAGCTCAGTCTATTCATTTAGCAAATATTTATGTAAAATGTTCTTTTTTCTTTTTCTTTTTTTTCCTGTCTCTCTGTCTCTCATATTCCAGGCATATTAGATATTACAAAGATAAGCATGTGTTGAATCTTTCTTCAAGGAGTTTACAATTCATTTGTGGAAATAAAGTACAAGAAAATATAATTATAACACAACATAAAAATAATAGCAGCTTATCTTAGCTCAGGCAGCTATAACAAAAATACCATAGATTGGGTTATTTTACCAGCAGATATGTAATCCCCATGGCTCTGGAGGCTGGAGGTCCATGATCAAGGCACCTGCAGATCCTGTGAAGGATGAGACCCCATCTCCTGGTTCACAGATCACATTTTCTCGCTGTGTCCTCATGTGGGGGAAGGGGCGAGGGAACTCTCCAAGGTATCTTTAAAAAAAATTTTATTTATTTTTTATTTTTTTTATTAAAAAAAATTTTTTTTCAATGTTTATTTATTTTTGGGACAGAGAGAGACAGAGCATGAACGGGGGAGGGGCAGAGAGAGAGGGAGACACAGAATCGGAAACAGGCTCCAGGCTCTGAGCCGTCAGCCCAGAGCCTGACGCGGGGCTCGAACTCACGGACCGCGAGATGGTGACCTGGCTGAAGTCGGACGCTTACCCGACTGCGCCACCCAGGCGCCACTAAAAAAAATTTTTTTTTAATGTTTATTTATTTTTGAGAGAGAGAGAGAGAGAGAGAGAGAGAGAGAAAGCAGGGGAGGGGCAGAGAGAGAGGGAAACACCGAATCTGAAGCAGGCTCCAGGCTCCAAGTGTTAGCACAGAGCCTGACGCGGGGCTCAAACTCACAAACTGTGAGATCATGACCTGAGCCAAAGTCAGACGCTCAGCCAATTGAGCCACCCAGGTGCCCCCAGGGTCTGTTTCATGAGGACACTAATCCCATCATGGGGGTTGCACACACCCCCCCCACCTCATCATCCCCCAAAGTCTCCACCTCTTGACACATCACCTTGGGGGTTAGGATTCAACGGTTGGATGTGAGAGGGACACAAACAGCCCATAAAAGAGCTCCAAGAAAGAGGTATCTAAAGCATCCAGGTAGAGATCTTTATGTGTGATCTTTTCACAGCTTATTCCTGTTCTGGCTGGGTAGGATGTCTGTTCTGATTGCTGGTTACCTGAGCACCAACTCACGTTAAATATTGTAAATGTCAACTCAGACAGAAAGTGACTTCTAGTGTGTAAGCAGAAAAGGTAGCTTAATTCTGTGTGGAAGGAGAGAACAGAAGTGGCGTCTCCACAGCAGGTGAGGGCGAGTCCGTTGAAAATGAGTCTGAAACCGGACGACATTCTACAGGAGAGGAGAAACTGAAAATAGTTTTTGAGGCTCTATAAAAATGGAAGACTTTTTTCTACCCAAGTCTTTCCTCACTTCCCCTGATGTCGAGGAAGGCAGGTCTGGATGGGGACATGTACACCCGCTATGCGACATATCCAAGCGTTAGCAAAGCGAATGAAGTTTATTTGGAATTCTTTTTTTTTTTTTAAAGTTTATTTATTTATTTTGAGAGAGACAGAGACAGTACACATCGGGGAGGGACAGAGAGAGAGGGAGACGGAGAACACCAAGCAGGTTCTGCACTGTCAGCATGGAGCCCGACATGGGGCTTGAACTCACGAGACCATGAGATCATGACCTGAGCGGAAACCGAGAGATGGACGCTTAACTGACTGAGCCACCCAGGTGCCCCTATTTGGAATTCTTAATGGCTCGTTGGGGTTCAGCGAGCGACCTGACTTAATATCCATCAGGAAAAAAATATCAAGAAGAACATGAGATATTCTTCGAATATTTAGTGATAGTTACTGTTACTTTATAAAGTAGTGAGTGGGAGGCGGGAGGAAAGAGGAAGGCAGACTGAAGGAGGAGATATTTCATTTTTGTCTTGTCTCATAAGTGAACTGTTGATAATGGAAACAGATCTATGTGTTGACTAACTTAATAACGATGATTTATAGCCTGGTTTCTGTGGGACAACGTAATCCGATCCTATTTGTCATGGAATTGTTCATTTTCTGGATGAAAATAATGCTTAGGAATTTGGGTGATGTTCTATGTCGATCTTATCCCCCAGTTTCACTCTACAACCCACACTTGATGCGTTCAGAAACAGCTCACCTTAAGAATCCAACAGAATCCAATGAAAACCTGCTTTTGTATACGAAAGGAAAATCTTCTGTATCGACATCAGAATATATTGCTGACAATACAGTGAAAAACTTAAATCTGAAATGTAATACAACGTGCCTCCTCTGTGGCAAGCCTTATTTTTCTGAGACCGTATATCAGTTGTTGGCGCCCCAGAAATACATTACGCTTGGCATTGAACAATGAAAACAAGAAAGGTACACAAAATCATAGCTGATAATTTAAAATCAAGCGTGAGAAAAATATTTCTGTCACACATCCTCGATAAGTAAGTGGTTAAACCTAATGATTTTACATTGATAAATGGAATAATTTATTTTTCAAGTGAGTTGCTAATTTATTTTCTACTTATGTGTATTGTGTATGTGACATTTACCAATGTCTTTGTTCTATAACTTATAGGGAATAGTTCTCAGATCTTTATTACACCATGAAAATAGAGGACCAGTGCCTTATTCATATGTGCACCAAGCCTATGATTATCACTTTATGATATTCTGCAGAATTTACTTTGCTATTTACATAATTACCATGCTTTGATAGAATGTAACAGACGGAAGTAAAAATGATATAAATCAAATGAAATGAACACCTGCTGGGGCCAACTAATAATCTTCAAGATGACCCGATGTAATTACCCTGCCTACACAAAGACTTTTATTAGTTCCCATATTATTAGCAAAGCTGTAAATAATTATATGGTAAATATTGGTTCATCACGGATAACAAGAGACTAATAAAGTGCTTGAATGGTTCACATGTCTTTCCAAAGTGCGCATATTCTGGGAAAAACTTCAGAAATTCTGAAACACGTGCTTCGATATTCCACTTGACAAATAAGTAAGTTTTGGGCAATTTCACATCAGTTTTCAAAAGACCGGCTTTTCTTTGAACAACAAAACTTTAAAAACTATTACGTTCTTACACCGGGTTCTCTAGAAAATAGGCTGAGGCAAAGTCTTACGCACTAACGCTGTAGCCAGAGGTGAGTGCACACCCAGGGCAGCGAGAGCGAGGCCAGGAGATGGGAGGCAAGCAGGCGGGGAGATCAGATACACCTTTCCAGGCTGGCCACCCTCTGCACTAGAGCCTCTGACCACTCAGTCTCAGAGACATCTTCCTATGGGTCCTGTGAACAATCTCGAGACAGTCCATCCGCGGGAAAGATGGGACAACGACTTGTCTTTGAGCCCCTCTCCCTCACGTCTCCACAGGGTGTGAAGCACCCTGTGTGTCCACAGCGTACCGGCCCCAAGTCCAGGCAGCCCCCAGCAACCTGTGTGCCTCAGCAGGTCCAGACTTGGCAGGAGTCCTGCTTGGTCCTTGGCCCCAGGGATCTGTCTCGGCAGCAGGAAAGATCTGGGCCAGGATGTTGGCTTAGAAAGGATATAACTATGAGGATCTTGACTGGAGCTTGACAGAGATAACCACCTCCCTCCTATCTCAGATCTTGGCTACATTTACGACATCTTGTTCTCTTCCAGACAATCAGTTATTGAAGAAAGGGGCACCTGGGGGGCTCAGCTGGTTGAGCGTCCAACTCTTGAGATCTGCTCAGGTCATGATCTCACCATTCGTGAGTTCCAGCCCCACATCGGGCTCTGTGCTGACCGCGTGGAGCCTGCTTGGGATTCCCTCTCTGTCCCTCCTCCCCTGACTCCCCCTCTCTTGAGAAGATTAAATAAACACTAAAAAAATAAGTTATTAAGTAAAGTCACCAAGATGTTTTCCCTCCAAATCTTAGGGAATTTTATGATTTTTAAAATATGCCCCAGTTGGTTAACCATCAATCTTCAAAAGAGGATTTCATGAGTTTTCTCTTCTGCGAAAGCCACAAAAAAGGAATGACGGGGAAGGACATTGTTGATTCCGTTAAGTGTCCATTCATGGCATCGTGTCTGAAGGAAACTCCCAGGCATTGCCCCCAGCAGACCCGACGCGCACCTGCCGGGAGCTGCAGAGTCAGTATGTGAACGTCTGTCCGGATGGTGGTGTTGGGGGCAGTGTTTCTCCAACTGTACGAACATCTCCTTCCAGAATTTTCCTCTTCAGGGCAGAAGAACTGAACTGTACATAGTTTTCAGCGACTGTTTGCACAAATTTATTCACAGGGTTGATGCTGAATGTTCATTACAATTTTTTTGCATGTGCCTATTAAAGAGTACCTCTTAAACAAGAAGGAGAAATCACAGTGTATCAGAGCATGTTTTTTCCCACAGGGAGGAGGGTCTCACGTACCCCGGAGACTGTTTCCGACCGTGAGTGGCAGGATGGCCCTGCTTATGGGCTCAGCTAATGGGATGGGGGGGAGAAGAAACCGGGCCGTGTGCCCAGAAACCGGTACCACTCTGGGGAAACCGAAGCAGAGCTCTTGTAGCATCGCCCTTTAGATGTGTTTGCTCTGTATGAATTTCCATTTGTTACTTTTGCATTGTTTCTAAATCGAGAGCTTGTTTCATACAAAACAAAGAAAACAGAAGAAAGGGGATTTTGAATATATTTAGCGAAGCTGGATTCAAAACGTGAAAACCTCAGAAGAAAGATAAAAAATCACCAGAAAGATCTAACAGATTTTGCTGCCTCAGTCCTCACATGAGACGGTGGTTTTATTTTAACAAAGGAGTCAGTTCCTCTGCAACAAAACCTCTTTAAGGCTGAGATCGAAGTTGAAATCGCCATTTGGAACTCACATTCCTCACGCATGCCGTGATGGTTTGAGAGGCTCCAAAAAGTAGCGCCTCCCTCCTTGGGTCAGTGTAGAAACAACTGGAAGAGGCTGCCGGGACACAGGTGGACAGCAAGAGGTCACTCATGTGGTGGATTAATGTGGGTGTAGACCAAGCGACTGCAGCCTGTGCTCTGTGTGTTTGCTCTTGAGCCCGAGAAGAAGGCAGATGTGGTTCACCGGGTCGCAGGCAGAGCTGGAAATCTGTACCCCTGGGGACGCCGTGGAGCAGAGCACATGACTCTGAAGAGAAGGGAGAGACCCGGCTGGGCTGTGTGTGCCCACTTCCTCCTCCCCACAGCACGTCACGGGGCAGACCAGTCCCACCCTGGCTGGCTGGCCAAGGGCCCAGGGAGAGAATCTGCGGGCGTCATTCTGTCCGGACGTCCGGCCTCAGGGGCACCCCACTTCTGCGTGGCCACATAGGGATGGGACGGTGCTGGGTTGTGTGTGTAAGAACGAAAATAACCCTCTAATTCAAACCTCCCCAAATGAAATGCAGCATTTTCCAAATCACAAAGCAAACGCCTTGTTCTCTCAGCCTCAGAGTTTGATTGGAGGGTGTGTCTCTTGTCTACCTGGTTTTATATCAGCTGCATCTGGCAGGTGCTGCCGGGTGAGGTTTGATCATGAACTAGAACTAACTCGGCACTTACTCACTATGAAGCCATGGAGGGGACTTTGTGGGCCTTTTCAGGAAACTACATTTAATCGGTTTTTAGTTAACCACGATCCTTTTACTGTCAGGAGTAGATCATGATGTATAGAGACCCAAGACAAGATTCTGTTTGTCTGTTTGTTGTTATTTTGTTTTGCTAGGCAGCCTTTTCCCTGCCCCTTCCCCACTTCCCATGAACTTAGATGTTTGTCAATATATTTCCCTTCTCTCTTTTTTAAAATTTTTTAAATGTTTACTTATTTTTGAGAGAGAGAGAGAGAGACAGACAGACAGACAGAGAGGAGGCATGAGCAGAGAAGGGGCAGAGAGAGAGGGAGACACAGAATCGGAAGCAGGCTCCAGGCTCTGAGCTGTCGGCACAGAGCCCGACGTGGGGCCTGAACTCACAGACCGCGAGATCATGACCTGAGCCGAAGTCGGATGCTTAACCGCCTCCATTTACCAGCAGTTTGGTCTATGCGTGGAGCACTGTTTTCAGTGATATGCGTGCCCATCAGTCCTCCTACGATCCTGTGACCTAAGCTGCCACGCCCATCCTGGTTTTGTAGACGAGGACCCTGAGACACAGGGAGTTTAAGGCACCTGACCTAGAGATGAAAGCTGCACCGGACCCAGCAGAGCTGGTTTTTGAATCATCGTTTGAAGCATCAGGACGTCCTTCCTGTCTGTGGAAACACGAAGACAGCACTAGAGAAATGGGTTCGATTTCCTCATGCAGCCCACACATTTATTCCTAAACTGGGACAGAAAGCAACATCTAAGGAGGGTATTTATAAGAATGCACGGTCCAACTCTATGCTTACGAACACAGTTTCTGTAAAATGTACATTTTTTTTCCTAGAAAATATGTGAATAGTGAAATTATTTGAGAAAAGTAGAAAATCTGGGGAAAAGAAACCAACAAGAAAATATTGAGGGGCACCTGGGGAGCTCAGTCAGTGAAGCCTCCAGCTTTTTCAAAATTTTTCAAAATTTCTGCTCAGGTCATGATCTCAGGGTGGTTACATCAAGCCCCGTGCCTCACTCTGTGCTCAGCCTGCTTGAGATTCTCTCTTTCTCTCTCTCTCTCTCTCTGCCCCTCCCCCACTCACCTTCACTCCCTCTCGAAATAAATAAATACATTTTTAAAAGAAAACACTGGGGCGCCTGGGTGGCTCAGTCGGTTAAGCGTCCGACTTCGCCTCAGGTCACGATCTCGCGGTCCGTGAGTTCGAGCCCCGCGTCGGGCTCTGTGCTGACGGCTCAGAGCCTGGAGCCCATTTCCGATTCTGTGTCTCCCTCTCTCTCTGCCCCTCCCCCGTTCATGCTCTGTCTCTCTCTGTCTCAAAAATAAATAAACATTAAAAAAAAATTAAAAAAAATTAAAAATAAAAGAAAACATTGAAGAAAATGTCAAAGTTGTTGTGTAAGAATATTCCTGTGCTTGAATTCCTTCTCCAGCTGACATGCCAGGTTGGTTCTTTAATCTTTCTGAGAAATTACAATTTCCGCACGATACAGACTACACCAGATCGCCGAAAAACTGGGGAAGACTTTCAACTTGTTTTACAGAACTAGTGTAATCCTCACGTCAGAATCTCTGAAGAAATTAAAAAGAAAAACACAGAGCAACTTTAATTACATAGAGAGGTGGGAAATCACTAAACAGGATAGCAGCTAAGCAAATCTAACACGATCAAGGTTGCAGTTGCCAGAATGCTCTGGGAAGTGTTATGGGTGAAGTAAGAATGTGTAACTCGGACAAACCATAAAATTTTGAAAAAGTGAAGGTACCGACGAACAGGATACAATATTAGCTGTTAATATACCTGTGGAATGATAGTTCTAAAATCTTCTTGTACAGGCAAAACTTTTCCTTCAGTTTTTCCAGTCCAGAATCCAGTATGTAACATAGATAATTGAGAGTTTCCCCCGCTGCCCTGTCACACCCCACCAGTGCCTGAGGCCAGACAAGAAGCAAAAGTAATACACAAATAAATGTTTAACAATACGGAAAGCGTTATATATTGCTGCTAAATTAATAAGGAAGACTCCAAAAAAGTTGGTATATGATGCTTCCCTTGTGTGAAACAGAATACAAACTGATGCCCCAAATACTGAATTTCAATGATATGCTAAGAAACACGGTCGTGTTCCTTTTCGTTTTCCTCTTTTCTGTGCTGACCGTGTCATCTCAACCAGGGTCAATGTGCTTTGGAAGGATGTTTCAAGAAAAGTCTAACTTATTTCATTTCATTTACCTCCTCTCCCTGCCCCCAGGATGCCCCCCCCCCCCACTCTGCCCTCACCCACCCACACTTGTTTTTTCAAGGTCACATATGCCCTTTGATGGCCAAGTCCAACATGCACTTTGCCACGCTGGTCCACGCAGCGGCATTTTCTGAATCCTCTTCGGTTTCCTCCTCGGTCACTAGTGTTCCGTGAATGCGCAGTTCTCCTGCCATTCTCTTCCCATTTCTCCTTGTTTTCCCAGAGAACCTTTGCAATCCAATGACTTCATTCACTATTTATGCGAATCTCATTTCTAGATTAGTATCTTCGGCCCCAAGTTCTCCATAGAGCTGCACACCAGCATCTTTCCTGGGGACCCCACAGGTCCCTGTATACTAAACAGTTCCCAACATGAAGTGATCTTCTCTAAAAGAATTGCTCCTGTCCTTGGATTTTCCCATGCTTTCTTACAGAAAGCTGTAAGAAACACCTGTCTCTGGAGCCTAGACTCACCCAAAGCCAGTGGTTCTCCAAGTTACATCAGGAATATCTCTTGATTCTTCTCTTACATTTCCTATAAAATGTAAGAAAGGAAAGTACATGTAAACAACACGCTTGGCCCAGGAAGTAAAAACATAAATTATCGTTAACCACCATTTTCAAAACTCACTTTGCAGTGTTGCCTTCTGTTGTATTTGTTGGAGTTCATATCCTATTAGGTTGCTCCAGAATAAATGTTTTAGTTCTTATCACCCTTTACCACCAAGACTGCGTCCAGGATAACAAGAACTTAAACACTCGTTGATGAGGACACAAAGAAGAGACAGAGTATCTCCTGCCTTCTGTGGGATTCTCTGTAAGTTCCAGTCTCTTTTGACCTTAATGAAACTTTGAATCTTCCAATGGTACGTCATCGTACGTTTTTGTCAATCCCGTTGCTTTTCTTTAAGGTCCTTAATAAAAATTTAGGCTGTAAAGGACATCGGACGGTTTATAAGGACTTCTTTTTAAGGGGTGGCTATGGTTGTGAAAATAGAACGTTTGGAAGCAAATCACAATATCGGGAAGCGAATGGTTCGAACTTACAGAACATGTCGTCACAATCTGCTGCTTCCCAGGAGAATGTTAACTGTCTTGGACAACATCAAGATGGCAGGACAGGGAAGCAAAACCATAGTTAGAGAAAACAAAGAAGATGCCGGGTTTGCCCGGTTTTCTAACGACCGATACATGTTGCTGTTTAACTGCAAATTTGATCACTGGGGGTTAAGCCGGTTGTCTCCCTGTTGATTTTCCACACTGTCCTTTTTCATACTTTCCCCGTTCAAGTGTCTTGTCAGTTATTGCCCACCAATCGTGCTTGCTTCAGAGGCAACTGCAGGTAATGAGATGCTGATTGGGGATTCTAGAATTCACTTGCCGATGATTATGCGTTATTTTAACAGGAGAATGACAATAATTTCCTGTAATGCCACTTGTTAAGGTAATTATGCTATAATTGCCTTATCAAGGTGTCATAGAGGAGAGGAGAGAAACTCCAAGATTTCACAGCTGCTGTCTTGCTCCTTGAAGGGTTCTCTTGAAGCGGCATTGTCAGCCATGGGGATAAATCCCTTCCGATTGTTAGAAACTTGAATATGTTGTCCTGAGCAGCGTACGTGACCTTAAAATGATGTTGTTCAGGAGTTGGTTTTTTGGGTCTTGATATAAAAACTATCTGCACAAAATTGCAGATACACCGAACCATGCAATCTGAAGAGTTCGTTTGTAGCAACTGTGGATTTAAGAAGAAGCTAACTATTAATAAATATAATAGCATGAAATAAAGGGCATGTATATCTAAAACCTAGACATCAAAAACTTGTGTTTTCCAGTTACAACCAATTGAAGATGATGCCCGTGGTATAGGAAGATTAGCACTATCTTTGACCTTATAGATCCACAGTGAAGATTATTGGTACATTTAAGTAAGCCCTTACTTATGTCTTTAGTACAGTTATATCAGTAACACAAGAATATTCAGTGAATATGGGACCCTCTTCTAAATTGTCAAACAAAGTGCTCCTAAGTTGGGATAATTCCAATGTATTTGCTCTGCACACATGAAGCCTGCATTTTGTTTGGAGGCAGAGACAGCAAGAAATATAAAGAAGTTCAAAGTGAGAGAGCAGTAAACGGTAAGGGTGAAGAATAAGGCAGAGAGGGTGAAGCGAATGTCGGGGGTGAGAGTGGTGTGCAGATTAGGCGACATTTGAGCTCAGACTGGAGGTAGTTGAAGGGGTTGGCTGTGTGGTAACAGGAGGAAAGTCTTCACAGAAAGTGCGGAGATCCTGATGCGGTGTATGGCCCAGTCGAAACATGGAGGGAGGCGGGTGGCTGAGTGGAGGTAATTGGGACAAGAGGAGTCACAGATGAGTTCAGAGAGGAGAAAAGGGCCCTGATAGTGTGGGGTTTTCCAGATGTAGAAAGGTTGGGTCTTACTTGGAGAGGGTTGGGAGCCCAGGAGGCGTTTGGGCAGGTGTATAGAGTCTTCAGTTTTACAGATGGTTCTGACCACTGAGTAGCCCGCAGATAGCAGGGAGGCAGAAATGGGGATTCCAGCTACTAGACCAGTGAGATAAAGCACAAAAACCAAGGTGGAAAGAGAAAGGGCGAGAAGTGACCCTACACGACCTCCCAAGAGACTGAATGTGGGGAAGACTGGGGGGGAAAAGGCAAAGTGGAGGCTCTCAGCCTACCCACCCAGGAAAACACGGCTGCCATGATCTGAGTGGGGGCCTTGCAGGGGCCCTGGTTTGGCTGGTGGGAGATCAGAAGCTCAGGTTTAGACATGTTCAGAGCGAGCAGTTACTAAGAAACTAGATGAAATATCAAGGAGGCAGTTACGTCATGACTCTGGTATTCCAGGAGAGAGAACAGGGATTTGTGTGCTTAGAAAGGGATATTTTAAAGCGAGTATATGCTACTAGAAAGGACTAAACAGAGAAAGATGACATAGGGAAAAGGAGGCCCTGGACACAAAGTCCTGACAGAGGGAGGAAAGGTGGCAGGATCACCCAGCCTTTCTTAGAAGGCGTGTTTCCTCCCCTTTGGGGTGCATGAATGAGGCAGTGTCTGTAGAAATATCGGGGACAATGAGTCCTCTGCCTGATGCATTTCTGTGGGACACTATTATGGGAAAGCACCCAAAACATGTTTACCTCTACATGTATTTTAAATCCTGCGTCCTCTCCTCTATTAATATCTACATCGTGAAGCTGAGCTTTGTGGCCTCGGGAAGGAGAATACAAAGGAACCTAACAAGTGTTAACCTCTTGAATTTTGAGCTCCTAATTAGACATTTTAAGAATGAACGCTGAACAATTGAAAGTCAAAGCACTTTTGATTTCTAAGAGCTGGGCTCTGTTGGGAAGGAATTTTTTTTATCTTCGTATGAAAAATAGCTTAGCTAAGAATACCAATAGCAAAACCAGAGAATTTGGAGCGTAGAATATAAAGCATACTTCACCGAGGTGAGGAGAACCCAAGAAGAAAGAAGACTTGTTTCTCCCCACTCCTAAATGGGATGAATTCAATCACCAGGCAGAAGGGAGACACTAAGGGTGTGGTATGAACTTAGACGTTGCCTGAGAAGAGTCTGAGCAGGGGTCCTCTCAACTCATGGAGGTGAAGCTATGTGGGGTGACAGAAATGCCTGACAGTTTCAAGGTCAGCACACAGGGAAGCCTGGTGCCTCATTTTTTATGTGTAGTCCTGAGGATAGCAGTTCTTTTAGAAAAACTGGATTCTATCATGGTGGCTGAGAAGTGAAGAATGGGTACCCACGGTACCTGGAAAGATGTAATGGGGTCCAGTCCCCCGGAAACCCATACATCCCAATGTAGTTTGAAGAGATCGACTAATCTCTGAGGCCAAAGAAAGAATGCAAGTGAGAGAGTCTTGAAGCTTAACATCATTGATAGAGAATTTGAAAAATGGACAGATGGATAGTAGGGTGAATAGATAGATGTAGAGAGATGATAAGGTAGGAAGGTAGGTAGACAGATATTCAGGTGGATGGATGGATGGATGGATGGGTGGACAGATGATGAATACATATATACACACATACTTATATATTGAATCCAGACTGACAACACTAACTCTAATCATAAGATTTCATTTGTTGCTTCAGATTTTTAAAGCAATTTTATAAACTTCAGAGGTTTTTGTTTTCCCTCCATGCTTCTATGTTTACAAAGAAACAGCTTTACAAGTAGCTATTTACTACCGGAAATCTGAAGGCGGATAAGTTTTCCCAGGATGCCATCCACGAGAGCATTCGCCGGCATCCTGTTGCTGAGTTTTGAGTTTTTCCCCCAAGTTGGGCTTGCTCTGAATGCTGGTGAGGACGGGCAAGTGGTATAGACACTGCCAGGCTTCTTCTTAAAGGAAAACATACAAAGACTGGTTTCAAACTCTATAGGACAGTCTTCCCTCATTTTCATTAAACTGTCTGAAAATTAATGACTCAATATTCCCTTCCTAGGGCGCCTGGGTGGCTCCGTCAGTTAAGCGTCCAACTTTGGCTCAGGTCATGATCTCACAACTGGTGGATTCGAGCCCCGTGTTGGGCTCTGTGTTGACAGCTCAGAGCTTCTGTGTGTCTCTCTCTCTTTCTGCCCCTTCCCCCTCCTGCTGTCTCTGTCCCTCTCAAAAATGAATAAATAAACTAAAAAAAAAAATTTAAAAATGTCCTTCTTAAATGAAACAGAAATATATATTTCAGTTCCAACAGCTTATTTCCAAAATCATTTCCAAGGTCAGTCACAAAATCTTTCATGGCCTGAAGTTTCAAAACTGCCCCCCTCTGGACCTTCACCTTTCCTAAGGCCATCTTCCTGAGACCCTTTGCTCAGACCTTCCCATCTAAATGACATCAAACAGTCCCTCTCAAATAGGGGTTTTGCACCCAGTTCTTGGGTCACAGTGCTGACGGCTGGCAATGAGCACAAAGTGGGATAGTGTACCCACCTGAGGTGCACCTGCTGGGCTTATAGGTCACCCTGACACCTCACAGCTGTGTGACTGAGTGCAGGCTGCTTAGGACTCTCTGTCTCAGTTTGCTCACCTGGAAGGATGGGGAAAATCGTATTTTCCTTTCGGGTTTATACAAACGGAAATCTGTGCATATCATCTGTGAGATACGCAAATAAACAGGAGTAAAGCATCAGAAAGGACGTGGATGTTGCCTGTGGCCCATTGAACCTGAAGACAGAGAAAGACAGACAGACAGAGAGACAGATAAAGACAGAGAGGAAAACAGATAGAGGCAGGGAGAGAGAAACTCCTGACCCCTTGATCGCATCTTGTTTCCTTCCAGCCAAGAAAGAAAGGATTCTAGTGTTTGGAGAAGGATACTTTGCTATGAATAGTTTTTCACGCTCTCCCCTTTTTATTTTTTAGTATGTGTAACTTACGTTACAAAAAGGGATTAGAAACCATTAATGAATCTCTCTTCAATTTTTAAATAAGTGGTTTTACTCATTCCTGACTCTTTCTTTATAATTGGGCACAGCCCAGTTTCATAGAATGAAAAATTGCGGTGGAAAATCATTCGTCTCGAAAGTTCGTATTCTGATGCCGTCTTTGGCTTTATGCCTACATGTGCTACACACGGGACTGATGACACAGTGAGGCAACGTCCATTCGGCTTTACAACACCGTGATTTAAGCAGAAGGAGCCTGGCGGGGGGAGGGGGTGGTGGCAGTCCCGCGAGGCACCATAGCAGTGCCACAGGGCAAGACTGAGCGATAAAAGCCATGAGCCCATCTTTTGCTTTCCTAACTACCAAATAGATGCTTTGTTCTTTCTGGTTGAACAGTTTGAGGCTTCTTGCATTTCTCTGTTAAAAATACCAAGTGTTTGAACAGGCATCCCGTGGACTCCGTCCCAGCAACTAGCAGGAGACATGGAGACAAAGCCAACACCAGGCAGAGGAGCAGAGCTCAGGGGCACAGAGACAACCGTGATGTCTCCACCTCTTCTGCCACCCAAGCGCAAGGCCACGACAGCACGTTGGGGGCGGGGGGGAACCATAGTGATGGTTGTAAAAAGTTAGATTTTTTTCCCTAAAGTGAAATACTCCCAGAGCATTTCCTCATCATCCCATTGGCTTTGGTCATTAAGCTCTTTGGTAACGAGGAGTGGTTTTCTGTCTTGGTATGGAACCAAGCCTCAGCTGTGAAGAAGGAGGTGGGGGGTGGGGGGTGACGTACATACAGGGTGTGATTGTGTCTCTTTTTGTTTTTTTCCTGGTTAATCTGCCTTTACATCATCCAATATGCCTATGTTTTAATACTCAGCCTTCTTTAGCTGGGAATTAATACTTCACTTTCAGTCACCAAATGAGTAAAGCTGCATTAATATACTTTAAAATGAAAACACTCTTTCCAGAACTTTCTATTGCGGCATAGTAGGAGTTTAAGTATTAGGAATAAAGAGAAGAGTAAGGGAGTAGTAAGGAGGGTGGTTTACAATTCACTTGAACACGCTCCAGTTCACAGTTAGAGATTACTGAGGCAATCTAGTAGTTATTAAAAAACAAAAGTGCTTGATTACCACACAATCTCTCAGTGAATGAGGAAAAATTAATTTATCAGCATTGCATTTAGTAATAAATATTTAATGGAATATTCTTTTTGAACACATTCAAACTACATAATTTCTGGAGAGTGTCTTATTAAGTGCAAAGCATTAACCAACATTTCTCACATCGTGTTTTGGAGCTGAAGGTCACTTCTCCTTCCTGTGATGGGACTGAATAAAGAGATTTCTTTGGATGCCAACACCTACAATTTAGATTTGGTGAGTTAGAGTGTTGCATCATTTCTTACTTGATTTTTTTTTAACATCCTGAGATACAATACAATGGAAATAATAGGGTAGAAAATTATACAATATCTGTTTCAAAACCCAGTATCTTCTTCCATTATTCTGACAAATATTTTAAGAGTTTTCTTTTTCTTTGGTCCTTTAAAACATTTTATGAATGCATGGTATTTTATAGTTATATTTTGGGGAAAGTTTCTCTTTTTATCATGTAAGAGGGAATTTTGACATGAGTGGGTTGACCTATTTTTCCAAGCATGAATAAAATCTCAGAAATAATCATTTGAGACAAGATTTTAATTTATGTTCTCTGAATTTCTGCTGTAGCATTGGTTCAGGTGGGATCTTGATATACTGCAGAATAATGTGTTCCTAGGAAATTTGGACTGGGCAATGGTTTTCAAATATCTGCATTCCATCAAATCAAAGGTGCCATTGATTGAAAGGAACACCCCCATTTTCTATTGCATTGAGGAAGAGAAAATGTTGCTAATTAAATAATCACCTAGAATTTCTATTTACCAGAAAACCCTTTAATATTTATTCAGAAAAGTATTGTTATCATACATCTCTCGTTTTCCTATATAAGACAGAGTATAAGTGAACTAAATTGGTATTCTTAAAACTTCTGTTGCACTCCAGCTTTTCTAAATACTTTATTGTTTAGGTGTTAATTAAGTCTATGTACTTCTAATGTTTTGGCATTATTCTTTGTGCCATTAACAACATTGATGACACAGCAGCTTCTCTGTGCTCTGTTATTGTCCTAGAATTTTCTTATAAACCATTGGCATCTAGTCTGCATGCTTTGATGAACATGTAGTTAGAGGTGACCACGTATGACTATGGATCACAGCAATTATATGATGCATCCCTATTTTAGATGTGATAATGAGTGGGGGGAGGGGGCAGGGACAGAGCCAGGAAGGGAGAGAGACACTATATATATAGAAAGAAAGAGATCATCCATATTGCCTATTGGATCTGCTTTTCTAGAAAGCCCTAACTAATATATTCCATGTGTTCACAAACAGGAGAATTGCCAAATGTTCTGTGCAATATTCATACAACACAATGGTACGCGCAACTAGTTACATCTCAAAACCAAATTCCCCAACTCAATACTAGCACTTGATTGTTACCTAATTGTCTAATGAGATTTTCTGTTCCCTCTCATGTTTCCTATATGTTGACAGAATAATAGAATAAAAAAAATTAAGGGTGCCTGGGTGGTTCAGTCAGTTAAGCATCCAACTCTTGATTTCAGTTCAGGTCATGATCTCGCGGTTTGTGAGTTCGAGCCCCACGTCGGGCTCTGCGCTGACAGCTCAGAGCCTGGAGTCTGCTTTGGATTCTGTGTCTCCCTCTCTCTCCACCCCTCCCCTGCTTGCTCGCTCTCTGTCTCTCTCTCTCCCTCTCAAAAACAACAAACAAACAAACAAAAACCCAAAGAAACAATAATTGGAGTTTGGAACATTGAATTGGTATTGGCTGTCCAAACATAGAAGCCAGAGATTCATTCAGACTGTAATCTCAATTCCATCGGCATCACCAACCTGTATAACTGAGTAGTAGATGTGAAAAATGGATGGCAGGGGCATATTTTAAAGTACGTGTTTTTTTTTTAATGTTTATTTATTTTTGAGAGAGACAGAGACAGAGTGAGAGCAGGGAAAGGGCAGAGAGAAAAGGAGACACAGAATCAGAAGCAGGCTCCAGGCTCCAACCTGTCAGCTTGGAGCCCGACGTGGGGCTCGAACTCAGGAACTGTGAGACCATGACCTGAGCTGAAGTCGGACGCTTAACCGACTGAGCCACCCAGGCGCCCCAAAGTATGTGTTGGTTTTAAATGAAGTATAAGATATATGGGTATCGGTCAAAAGGAAGAACTTTGACCAAAGTTGGTGGTGATAGGAGAACATGAAGGCACGTGCTGAAGCTTGAACGGCATTTTTATAGTTAGAAAATTATAACCAAGAGCCTGGCAGCTAATGATTAAAAAATAAGTGCTAATGATAAAAAAAATAAGTACAAAGAATATCATGTAGTGTAGTATCTATTTCATCTTGTTTGGTCAAGTGGATTCGATTTTGGAGTAATAGCACCAGGCAGTAAGTTCTCTTCCAGAGTAAGCAATGCAGTTATGAGACTTGCAGAAGAAACAGTGTTATGCCCAGAATTCGTGATCCCCAAAGACCACCAGGGAGCCGAGTCCGATGCAAAAGCAAAAGAGCCTTTATTCGAGCTGGCTCGAGCTCAATCCCCTACCTGCACCGACACAGCGGTGAGATACCAGGGAGAGAGAGCGAGTTTCAAAAGGACAAAGGTTTTATTGGGGCCTAGGGGCAGTTGGTGAGGTAATGGCTGTGGCCTCAGCCGATTGGCTGGGGAAGGGTCGTGGCCTCAGCCGATTGGCTGGGGAAGGGCCGGAGTCCTGTTACGCAGGTTGCTGGGCGTGTTTTGACCAGGAAGTTTGAACAGGTGAGCGGGAGGTTACTCAAGGGGTGGAGGTGTGGTCTAGGTGAAGGACACAGAACAAGATGGAGTCGGCCGGCGTAGGCCCGCCCTTTCGACAGCAGCTGGGGAAGTTTGTGTGTGTGGAAAGCAGGCCAGATACTCCAGTTCTTTCAAACTATAGTTTGTATATGTTTGGCTCATTAATTCTACATTGGTAGGTGAAGCATGCGCCTCTTACAAACACTTGACCGAACACAAGACAAGCTATTTCCAACGTCCCCTAAAGATCACCAAGGCAATGATGGTGATAATAGAATGAAAGTCTGTAGTTTAAATACACTCACCTTGTGAGTGGATCCTGTGGTCTGAGGAAACTCATCACACGTTCTGTTCGTCCAGAAGTCGCTAGAGAGGGCTACGTAATGGGACTCTGGTTACTGCCCAACCTATTGTTTGCTTCCCTGTAAGTTTAGTATAATATTATAGGAGAAAAGGTGGTCACTACTGTCGTAGTCCGTTCAGGCTGCCCAGGTAGCCCAGGACACCCGTCCATCTCAAGGTCATCTCACGAGCCACGTTAAATCCACTTGAACCTGATTACCCTTCCTCAGATTTCAGGGATTGGAACATAGACATCTTTGCGGTGCTGTTTTGGCCTGTCATGTGGCCCCTGGCCTTTTCCTATGTTCACAGCTGGGTTCGTAAGATGTCATGTGCATGTTTTAGAATTCAGTTCCCAGAAAATGTATGCATATAGAGTAGCCACAATTTTTTATCCACCTCCCGCCCCAAACTTCTTCTCTGAGCTCCAAAACCTCATAGCTTCCATTTGCTTTATTCTTTTAGATATTTGTAAGTTGCCTGAAACATCACCCTTCCACAACTGATCTCTGGGTCTCCATCAGAGCAGACCTTCACCCAGATTCTGTCTCTCAGTGAACTCAGGGGACAGTCTGTCCACATGTACAAATCACCTTTGGTTTCTCTTCCTTTTCTTGGCCCCAATCCAGGCGACCACCCAGTCCTGCCAGATGGTTCTTGCAGATGGCTTGACTTCCTGTTACTAGCTTTACCCTCATTCAAGCTCCCATCTTTGTTGTCCCAGCTACTGTGGATTTTCCAGCTGGTCCATCCACACCTCCTCCATTCTCCACCGGAAGCCTGGAAGGGGGCCTTGAAATGCAAATCCAAGTAAGCCCTCTGCCTATTGTTCTCATTCTAACACAGCTCAGGGTGGAGGCAACATTCTCAACAAGGTGTGAAAGGCTTGCATTGTGTGACTGCTCCCCCCAGTTCTGTTAAGTGGGTTCCTTCTCAGTCACTTCCAGCCATGCTGGACTTTCACCAGGTCTGTCACTCACAACCTCCTTTGGCCAGCCAGAATGTATTTGTTTGGATCAGGGTCCTCATCCTCGAAGCCCTACAGGTCACAGTGTGAGCCTCTGTGACCATCCTAGGAGGCTGCCCTCGTCTGCCACCCCTGTGTTCCCAATGCACTGCGCCTTTCTCCAACTCATTAATAATGAAATCCTACTTGGCTTTGCATAATAATATAACATGTGCTCTACTCAGACCCTAAGTGGTTAAGCCACCTGAGGGCAGAGACCTTCTCTATGTTTGCCCATCTGCCAGTCCCTAGGACCTAAAATAGCATCTTGCACAACCGACATTCAAAATGTCAATCAAATAAATCAGTGAGGGGCTCTTGGGTGGCTCAGTTAGCTAAGTGTCTGACTCTTGGTTTTGGCTCAGGTCATGATCTCACGGTTTGTGAGTTTGAGCCCCGCGTGGGGCTCTGTGCTCACAATGCAGAGCCTGCTTGGGATTTCTCTTTCCTTCTTTCTTTCTTTCTTTCTTTCTTTCTTTCTCTCTCTCTCTCTGCCTCTCTCATACTCACACTGTCTCTGTCTCTCTCAAAATAAATAAATAAAACTTAAAAAAATACATCAGTGAATCATAGGAGCCTTTAGAAAAATCTATCTTGGTGATTCTGTATAGGTTTCTAAAATATATTTATTCATTCCACGAATATCGATTGAGTGTCTGTTATGTGCCAGGGCCTATTCTTGATGGTAGAGAAATAACAGTAGGGAGAAAAAAATCCTCCTCCCCCAAAACTCACTTCTGTAATGGGGGAGAGATGGCTATCAAAAGAGAAAATTACCCAATGGTTGAGAAAGATGTCTGTTTGTTGGAAACGTAATGCAAGGGAGGACATGGGGGGTGCAGGGGTGGGATGGTTTGAACAGGGCCCTCTGCAAAGACCTCAGTAGAAGGTGGCCACAGAGGAGACTTGCAGGAGGTGAGGAAGGGAGCTGGGCAGACCGCTGGGGACGACCATCCTTTGTGGAGAGAAGAGCATGGGAACCCCTAGGCTGGAGCAGTTCAAGGGGGTGTTGGAATGGAGGGGGGTCTCAGAAGGGCCACTGGACATGAAGGCCTGCAGGAGGCAGGCAGTGGGGGTCCTGGAAGCCCAGGGGGAGCGTTTGTGGCAGCTGGGGGAGGTGCAGCAGGGTTTGGAGCCAGGAGGAGACAGGTTGACTTCAGGTTCACTCTGTTCCTCACCTTGTCGGTTACTATGTCCCTCCGCCCAAGACTTGGCCACGGCAGGGCGCACCTTCTTGTTCCCAATATCTGTGTAGAAAAGGTCACAGTTCAAGTCCAACAAGTGATCATGGATTTCATAGCAATTCCTCTCTGATCGAAAGTCTTTTAAAAAATTAAAACTTGGGGGCGCCTGGGTGGCGCAGTCGGTTAAGCGTCCGACTTCAACCAGGTCACGATCTCGCGGTCCGGGAGTTCGAGCCCCGCGTCAGGCTCTGGGCTGATGGCTCAGAGCCTGGAGCCTGTTTCCGATTCTGTGTCTCCCTCTCTCTCTGCCCCACCCCCGTTCATGCTCTGTCTCTCTCTGTCCCAAAAATAAATAAAAACGTTGAAAAAAAAAATTAAAAAAAAAAAAATTAAAACTTGTATGATGAGCGAAGACGTAATGAGAGGAATTTGTTCAAAACAGCTGGTTCCTACCCCAGGGGGGCTGGTGCTGCTTTCCACTGTCCTTGGATTGGGGGAAATAAACCTTTACCTCGACTTCTCTTTCCCTCGATTTGGCCTTATGAGGAGGGGATTTTTGCAAACAAATGCCCCCTTAGCAAAACACCACTCAGGAGCTCTGAGTGGATTTCTGGGTGGAAAGGATAAATGACTTGTGTAATAATACGCAGTTCATTAGCAAGATCACTGCCTATGTGTGCATGGCCAGGATCACCTCCGTCACCCAAGACATCCCTGAGTTGAAATTTTCCTTTGTGGGGCGCCTGGGTGGTGCAGTCGGTTAAGCGTCCGACTTCAGCCAGGTCACGATCTCACGGTCTGTGAGTTCGGGCCCCGCATCAGGCTCTGGGCTGATGGCTCAGAGCCTGGAGCCTGTTTCCGGTTCTGTGTCTCCCTCTCTCTCTGCCCCTCCCCCGTTCATGCTCTGTCTCTCTCTGTCCCAAAAATTAAAAAAAAAAAAAAAAAAAAAAAAAGAAATTTTCCTTTGTATTCACCATCTCTCCCAGGTAACAGGGCTGGACAGATTGTGCAGAATGTTCAATCCACTATGACCAGCCTTTATTCAGTGTGGACTTAAGGGGACAGTGGTTGCTTTAAAATATGATGACGCTATTTTTTGTTTAAAATATAAATTAGGGACACCTGGGTGGCTCAGTTGGCTGAGTGTCTGACTTTGGCTCAGGTCGTGATGTCATGGTTCAGGAGTTCAAGCCCCACATCGGGCTCACTGCTGTCAGTGTGGAGCCTGCTTTGGATCCTCTGTCTGCCTCGCTCCCTGCCCTTCCCCAACTTGCATGCTCTCAAACATAAATAAAACGCTTTTTAAAAAGTTTAAAATATAAATTAGTTGATCTGCACAATTTTTCTTTCATGGGTCTGCACATTTTGTAGACCCTGGGCATTCTGAAGAACAAGTTATACTGTGTGTATATTCACCTAAAAGCATCATTTAAAAGGTAAGGGGGGGTGGGGCGCCTGGGTGGCGCAGTCGGTTAAGCGTCCGACTTCAACCAGGTCACGATCTCTCGGTCCGTGAGTTCGAGCCCCGCGTCGGGCTCTGGGCTGATGGCTCAGAGCCTGGAGCCTGTTTCCCATTCTGTGTCTCCCTCTCTCTCTGCTCCTCCCCCGTTCGTGCTCTGTCTCTCTCTGTCCCAAAAATAAATAAATGTTGAAAAAAAAAATTTTAAAAGGTAAGGGGGTGTCAACCTAGGCCAGAGAGACCAGAAATGAAGACCTGTCCTTGACTATTTATGTGATCTTGTGAAGATCATTTCATCTTCCTCTTGTGGTTTTGAAGTCTACCCTTCAGTGCAGATGATGGGACCACCATTTTGAACTATCCTGTTCGCCATTGAGGTGATATCAATATTCCAGATCCAAGCGTCTCTGCTCAAGTGTGAGTGGCACTCACCTCAGAGCTCAGACATGGCCAGAGGCTGGGGGGCTCTCAGTGTCTACCGTGTTCTAAGAGAAGCAAGTCAGCAAGTATATGTGGCCTATTAACAATGCCTCCATAATCAGGGCCAAGGTCTATGGTTAGAGCACATTACCTGCTGCTAAAATTACTCTGCATACTGGCCCCTTGAGTCATCGCTAGGGGCTAAAGAGCAGCTACTCCCAAAAGCTGGGATCATAACTTGGGATCATAACTCAGCATTCCACCTGGACTGGTGTTTTGTGGTGTTGGTGTGTTTCATCCTGCAGGAGGGAGGTAGGTGTTGGGGTTGAGCAGCGTCAGCCTGTCTTCCGTTACAGTGTCCTGGCATCTTGTCGGCCAGTGGCTTTCCTGGCCACTGAGAGCTTTATAGGCAGTGAGCTGATGGCAACGTTATGTTGCTCGCCTTCACGAGGTCTTGAGAGTAGTGGGAACCTGGCCGTCAAAGTCCATGCACTGAGACCCTCTGGAGACTTTCTGGAATGTGCATGTGTGAGATCTCGTCCATAATCCCAAACCAACAGAAAAAGATTTGGTTTGGAATGGGGTGTCCAGAGTGGTGGTTAGGGATGCAAACCAGAGGCATATTACTATCTGTGTGACTTCGTTTATACCTCTAGGAAAGTATGATCCCGAAACACGGATTATCCGGTGGTAAGCAGCACGGAGCTCAGAAACAGAAGCAGCTCGTAATCTCGGGTTGGTGAGTGAAGATGGGAGGTACAAGGCTGTATGCACTTGGCAGGTACCAAGAGGGTCTGGGCAGACATGCAGTCGATAAAACTGTTCAAGAAACTCGAAGGCCACAGTGGCCCTTCCTTCCTCTGGGCCCTCGGAGATGTTCCCACAGGAAGAGGTGTGAGGGAGCCACACTTCTAGAACTTCTAATGTAGACGCACACCCACGAAGCAAATTGCGAGTATAACGTCCAGCTCCTGGAGGGCGTCTTCCGGCAAAATCTTCACTGGATTCACTGTTCCTTCCTTCCTCCTTTGTGTTTGTTGACTTCAGCTGCACTCGTGTACTTTGCCCTCATCTCTCCATGAGTCTGCGCGTGGTCAGCGTCTCGCTTCTCACTGGGGAAAGAAAGGCCAGCCTAACAGATTACCGAGAAAGAAGTTTCTTCGGAAAAACTTGTAGTTTTTTTTTTTTTTTTAACGAAAACTGTGTAACAAATTACATTTCCCCTTTCACCCTGATTGCTAGGAAGCCGATGTCAATTTAATACTCTGCAGAAACAATTTTAGTGTACCTTCCAGGTGAACCTTACTTTTTGGTTTCCTTGTGATTTCTGATGTTTCTTAAATTTTAATTCCAACTCATTTCTCTGTATATGACATTGTACTGTGAGGTATGGATACTTTTTGAGAGCAGGGAGGGTCTGGAATTCCAGGGAAGTAAGTGCTTAATGATTTTACTGTAAGAAAATCAGTGATTTTGAACAATTCCTATCTGATCCAAGTAACAATATCACCAAGCCAGGAAGATGATCTCCACGTATCCCCCATCGCAGCCTTGTGGAAATAACTGTGATTGAGACAGGCTGTGGCTGTATATTCAACATGAAAAGGTAGTCTTTTCTAAAAAGACTGAATACTCAGTCTAAAAAGACTGTCTATTCTACATGAAAAGGTAGACTTCCTAACTGCAGGTTTTGCCGTGTTAAAAAATTTCAACCAAATGCTATCAAATATGTGAATCCCTTTTATTTTCAAATAAATCTTAATGAAAAAATCTTGTCATTTGTGGGACTGAATTTTGACTCCTAGAAGAACACTGTTCTTTAAAGCAGCAGAGCATTTTTAACTTCTTAATTTTGTTTGTGTTTTGTTTTTCTGAAGTGCACGGTAGTGCGTATGTTCAAAGGTTTTTGCTAAAGACGTACGTTTGAAATGCTTTGCTGGGAATGTATTCACGCACTAACCCGAAACAAAGTGAAAACTGTGTGGGTGGCAGAGCCTAAAAAGTTGACCCACACATTTGCCATCTGGGCCTTCAGATTTACCACAGTTAAGACTAATTTTTATTGTCATCCTTCCATCTCCATTATTTTGTGACTCTAATTATTACCCACATGAATCCAAGAGCAGAGACAGGGAACGGCATACACAAAGGCGAAGCAAATGTAATCCCACTATTCTCTGCTCTTTTTAGCACCAGCTGCATTTTACTCTAAAACCACAAATAGCTTTATTTCTTGTTAATGGAGTAATTTATACAGTACCTAGTATCTTCATTGACAGCACTCTCTATCCTGTAGCCAACGTGAAGCGTGTACCGAATCAATTACGTGAGTTATGGAGAGCCGCTCAGAGCTCCGTTCTTCTCAATAACAAAGGAGAAAACACATTAAAAACGAACATTGATGGGTCGGTGTGAGATCCGGTCAATGTGCTCTCCCGGAGTTGAAATTAAAAGGCAGTTAGGAGAAAATTGTTCTCTCTGGTCATCAGTCACAATGTGAAAGGCCTTTTTCACAATGATTAATTAAAAGCCCAAAAGAGAGAGCGAGAGGGAGTGAACTTTAATAAAGTATCTGTCTGGTTTTCGGTAACATCATGAGTTAATGGACGGTGGTTTGCCTTGACTAAGTGTTATTGCTCCAGTCCATAATTTCATCTTGAAATGGGCAAGGGAGTGAATCTTCCTCTTCGTAATTGAGTATTGATTTGAAAATAAATGGCAGTGAAACCCCCACTGAACTGTCAGGATATATTCGGGACAGCACTGACAATAAATGATTTCTGGTTCTCACGAATGCTGTGGGTCAGCGTGATGCTGTGGCACAGACAGGGCAAGTGTAATCTGCCTCCCGTTTTATCAAGTTCCAGAGGGTCAACGGACAAGGCATGTGCGTCCCCCGGGCCCGGCTCAGGCTCCATTATGAGCCTCCTTTGTAAAATGTTTCCTCGAATTTGGAAAGCAATTTTAAAACAGCAG
Organism: Prionailurus bengalensis; assembly: GCF_016509475.1. NCBI lineage: Eukaryota > Metazoa > Chordata > Mammalia > Carnivora > Felidae > Prionailurus > Prionailurus bengalensis. The sequence goes on along the minus strand of NC_057358.1, from coordinate 2,567,072 downwards.
GTTCCGACATTTGGTTCCTCTTCCAAATAATAGCTTCCTGCTAAATACGGGCACTTACAGAACACTTTTCGATGCGTTTTCAATGGAAGGGAGTTAAAATGTCATTATAAATGTTTCAACGGGTTTGATAGATTTCCTTTACAAGTGGTAAGTAGTATAATTGGGTGTGATCTAACCAGGCACTGAAATTACAAAAGGCACTTTTCATTCTGTGGCTGAGTCTCATTCAGTGTTCGTGGATTGTCCGACCCTGTCGATGGGGTTGCAGACAGTAGTGAGAGGTGACTTCTGGAAAAAAAAAAACAATATCAAAGGAGATTTGGAGGGATGTGGTGGGATTCTAAAACAAGAAGGTCTTTTACAAAAGGCTGCCAGATTGATAAATCCGTGGGATACCAAATCAGTGTTCGTGAAAAGCAGTGAAGGCTATGATTTTTTTTTTCTTGATACTAAAGGCGTTTTTTTTTTTTTTTAATTTTTTTTTTTTCAACGTTTATTTATTTTTGGGACAGGGAGAGACAGTGCATGAACGGGGGAGGGGCAGAGAGAGAGAGGGAGACACAGAATCGGAAACAGGCTCCAGGCTCTGAGCCATCAGCCCAGAGCCCGACGCGGGGCTCGAACTCACGGACTGCGAGATCGTGACCTGGCTGAAGTCGGACGCTTAACTGACTGCGCCACCCAGGCACCCCATACTAAAGGCGTTTTAAGACAAAGCTTCACGTGTTCATTCATTCACACAAGATTTCTGAATTGATGGTTGCCATTTTCACATTAGCAATTTTTTACTGCATGGCAGATAAGGCCAAAAGTGCTGTCTGGGAAACACGTCTTTGTCCTGCTCTCCAACTGACTCATCACCGAGCTGTGTAGACCCCAAGGTGTGCTAATTACACAGGACGTCTAGCTCATGCACCTTCTCATGGTTTACAAAGAAAAAGGCCTTCCCAGGCGATTTTCCTTTATCAGGATGGAAAAGTTCGTATGCTTATTTGACTCTGGAAAAGCTCATCTGGAGGGACAGCTATGGTTTGCACTTGCTACGGAAGCATTCGGGACCCACAGTACGCTGTGCGTCACGGGGTCACATCCTCCTTTCCCCGTGGAGACGTAGGATTTATTAGTCAATAATAATGTCTGGTAGCCACCGATGTAAACAGTTACATGGAATTTTATAAGTTATTTTTAAGAAAAGGGGGCAGGTTGTGGATGGTTACAGAGGAGTGTCTGGTGGGCTTTCCAACCTCTCCACGGCCGCCCGGAATGACCTGGGAAGCACAGACGCCAGCAGCTGGCCTGTCCCGGGGTGCCCCGCCACGACATGATCCTCCTGGCTAGAACTACATATGCGGGCTTTTGACATCTGCAAAGGTGTATTTAATCCACAGGAGAAACATCATACTTTAATCATAACGGAGTTAACTATTTACAGAAGTATGATGGCGAAAGGGTGTAAACAGAAGTAACATTCCATAGTTTATGGGTTGCGTTTTTGGATTGTCATATACATGCTTTTTCAATATTTCGGAAAATTGCACCCGTTCGCCAGACTCTGGGATCCACGAGGGCAGTGCTCGCCAGCAGATGCCCTTTCATGAGGGTTATGAACTACTTTTGTACTTGTTAACCTGAAAACTGAAAGTGCTGGTTATTTTATCAGCAAAAGGTGGTGTCCCTGACCATTTCAGGATGCGTGCTGCTCTGATGCGAAGCTGACAGTCCACCTGTGGCTTTGGCCGGAAGAGTAAATTTAAGCTGCCCAATCCTGCTTCGCCAGGGGAGAAGACTGAAGCCAGGGCTCACACACTACCTGCCTTTCTTGGACTGGCCGCGTCTCCACGGGGCGGAACTCAGGACTCCTCACGGTTCCGGGGATGCGGAGGCACAGGAGTGTAGAGTGACGGAGTCGTCCCCGTGGCAAACCCTTCTCGGTGCCGCAGGAGATGCACCACAGGTGCTGGAAGGCAGTGCCATTGGATGGAGGGTCAAGTATGGGTCCCTTTACCCGAAACCATCTCCCAACTGTTCATATTTCAGGTGGTCCACAGCACAATGCAGAACCTTCTCATTCTTTTCCTCTTCCAAGCTGATCTGATGGTTCATCTGAGTGACCTTTCCTCACATGGAAATGTTGAGGAGTGGAGACACAGAGTAGCGCACTCCCCTGACACCAACCTCTTCAGCCGCACATCCCGGAGGAGACCGCGGAGGGCACGGGAACGTGCACCGATAGGCTGGCGAGTGTCTCAGTTGCACTTTCCGGGAGCATGTGCTTTACACGGATTAGAATCTCGGTGTCGACTTGGATTGTAGTTTTTACCTGCTGTCCCACCCCCACGCTCATAGTGGAGATAAATTGTTATACTGGTTTTTATTTATTTTTTAAATGCTATTTATTTATTTTTGAAGGAGAGAGACAGAGCATGCGTGGGGGAGGAGCAGACAGAGAGGGAGACACAGAATCCGAGGCAGGCTCCAGGCTCCGAGCTGTCAGCACAGAGCCCGACTCGGGGCTCGAACTCACGAACCGTGAGATCATGACCTGAGCTGAAGTCCGACGCTCAACCGACGGAGCCACCCAGGCGCCCCGACACTTACTGGTTTTAACAGGAGGTGGTTAAGGGTTTGAACAGAATTTGGAGTGCGGCCCTAACGATAATAATGCAAGCCTGTCCCTTGTCACGATTTTACTTGGTTCTCAAAAAAAAAAAAAAAAAAAAAATCAGGCTGTGTGTATTAGGAAGGGTCAGTATTTTAATCCTATTTTAACTGAGGAAAGGACTGTAATTCAGAATCAGAATTACCCACCGTGGATCATACACAAATAAATGACGTGTCTGGGGTTGTCTCTGGCCTTCTGCCCCCAAATGTAATATGCATTCCGCTGATATCCAGGGGCTGGGGAGACATCTGTGCACTTTGCAGCGTTTGGGGTCTGGCCTCATCTCGGCTCCTGGGGGAAACAATAAAGCTCCCGGGAAGCTGCAGGGGGGTCCCGGGTAGCAGCTCTCGGCGGAGGCCCCCGTCTCTCCACGCTGGCAGGACTATTTAGGGCGTTGGTATTTATGCAAAGATAGCATAGGATGACAATTACCTGCTCGTCCCTTCTCCAGCCTGCCTGTCAATCACGGGGAAGGAGTAATTGGAAAGTCTTGTCAGTCAGAGGGTTCACGTCACGTGGAGATGTGTCTGAACCCGTTCCACACCCCCCCCCCCCCCCCGCTTCCTTTGTGTCCCTGAAACAACGTGATTGGTTCTGGTCACCGCACTGCTCCGTCTCTACCTGTCCCCCCACGGTATCGTCATTCCTTGTTTTAAAAATTGGAGACTGAGTCACATATCCATCCAGTAGGCACGCGGTCGTCACAGCGGTATATAGAAGAGCCTTCCTGAAGCCTGGGGCGGTTACGCATTCGGGGTCTCAGATGAGGCACCCGTCCCGCACGCCTCACACTTCCGGAGACAAGTAAATGTTATTCCTCATCTGGTTTCCCAAGGAACCGCCATTCACCTCCACGCATACCTAGTTCCTCTTCCTGGGCAATTGATCTCGGCTCTGTCATTAGCGGAAAACACCCTCGCCTCTCACGCCGCCTTCTGCTTAACAAAATGAAACTTGTGCATCGAATTCAGGGCTTAAGGTCAACGGTTAAATTGTTCTTGCTCCGGAAGACGGCGTTTTCATGGGCTGCATCGCATCCGGGAAATTAGCATCATTTGTACCTATAATCAAGACACAGGTGAGGCAAGGAAAGGCAGCCAGGGAAAGTGCTCAGATTCTCTGCTCTCTGCCTAGAATGCACTGCTACAAATTATCTCATTTTCATTTATTTGGAGACTTTTGCTAGCAAAAATGATTGAACATGTTTTTGATTCGAGGACAGGGAAGGAAGCCTGTGCACTGACGGCTCGGGCAGCGGTGGCTGTCAGGTTGGAGCCCACAGGGACCACCCTCCCCCACCCCACCCCGTCAGAGGCGGGTCTTCTCCAGGCAAAGTTTTAGGGCCTCAGCCACCTGGTTTTGTAAAACCAGCCGTTACCAGAATGCCTGGGAGCTGCCCTGCGTTTCCAAACACGGTGTCTGTGCCAGGCTTACAGAAGATTAACGTTATTATAAAAGAACCTGCTTGAGAGAAATTTGGGGTTCTTACGAAGAGCCAGAGCCATCTCCACCGCCCCCCAAAAGAATTGCAACTGAGGCGAAGTTTCCAGGGAAGATAGCAAAACCGGAAAGTAAAGGAAAAGGGACGTGGGGAGGGCCTCCCAGCGTCCCGAGGAGACAGGGGAGGCCGTGGATGGATGGGGTGCGGCGGGGGGCACGCGCCCTGGACCTGGGAAACGTGCCGGCCCTGCCCCCTCTCGTGTGGACACGGGGCTCCTTCCCGAGTGTCCGGGGAGCCTGTCGGGCAGAGCAGACAAAAGCAGGCATGACTGGCGGTCAGACGGATGCTTCCTCTTTCCTCTGAGTCGTCAGTGCTGGCGGGTCACCAGGTGGAAGCCGTGCTCACCCGATTCGCACAGGGGACGTGTCCCCCGCTGAGTCTGCACTCCGCACCGAGCAGCGGCCGCCCAGCAGGCCCACGTCCCAAGGGGGGCGTCCACTGCCCCGTGGCTCAAGCCAGAATCACAGGAGGCGTCCCCTCCCTCCCCGTCCTGTCTCGCCCTGTGCCGTCCGCCACAGCTGAATTCTGTCACCGTTGGCTCGCCCCTCCAGATCCCAAACCCTCCTCTCCGAGTCACCCCTCGCTCCGGCCCCCCTCAAAAGGCAGCGTCCCCCTGCCAACCCCTGGTCTTGTTTTATTTGTCTTTGCTCGTGTTTGTGGTTTTTTGGAACTCGACGTGTGAAGTCGAATCACCTCACGGTGTTTTCTTCTTTCCTCTCGGTAAAGACGACGAGGGCTGTGACTCTCTTAGTGTTGTGATCGTGAAGATGCACCGCCCAGACCGCCCTGAAAATCGGGGTGGGGGGGCAGTCCCCAGACAGCCCGGGTGTGGGGACCGTGGCTGCCCTGTGAACGTGTCACCATGTTCATACGGAGCCTATGGCTCCCTCTGGCTGCCCCTCGCGGGGGCACAGGGCCAGCACGCTGCTCTGAATGTCAGGACTCCCAGAGGTGATGGCAGCTCTGGGAGTCCCCACCGGCCAGGCCCATGTTGGTCAGTGAGCATCCTTCCTCCCGCCGCTCCCTCTTCTGCCGCCTTCCACAGAGTCAGACGTGGTGCTCCCGGTCTAGGTGTTCCCTGCAAACTTGTGTGTCCCTCACAGGTATTTCCCCCCATGCCCCTCTCGTCTGTGGGCCGCGTCTTGGCACCTGCTTCCAGAGGGCGTGAGCTAACCAGGGGGAGCAGGATGCTCCCAGGAGCCCCCCGCCGAGGTGGCGTTTGGGGGCTTGGCCACCCAGCATGCCTGGTGCACAGGAGGCACTGAGAAACGGTGTGGAAGAGACGAACGAGGTAATTAATCAGCCCGAGTGAATCAAACTAATCAAAACACAACCAAACACGTTTATTTACACGGAGGTAAACATCCGTGGTTCCCAGGGAGCACACCTGTCCTTCACACCTAGGGTGACTCTCGGGGACGTTTGCGACTCAACGTAATATGACCAGCATGCGATTTAAAGCGTCTGGTCCTTTTCGTCGAAAAGGTAATTCCAATCGCACCCTAAGTTGAACAATAAACGTGTCGATACCCATCCAACAGGTACTAAACATTCTGCAAAGATCCCTGAGGGGGTAGAGAGAGGTGAATTGTGTGGTCATGTTGGTGATGACAGCACCGAGTGACCCTCCCCCCACCCCCCACCCCGACTCTTGTCAGCTTTAAAACAGCTGAGTAATTGTTCAGTGATAACGGTTACCACCCGGCTTAGAAAAGAAAGTAAACATAAGAGGATACAGAGCAGGCTTCACAGAGGGGTGACTTCAGCTGGGGTTTGTGATGCAGGAGGATGTCTTTCCCTATATTTAAAAACATGTACATTTCATTACTTTAAACTAGTCCCCGCACAAACTAAACAGTCGCACGCGCACATGGGAAGTCACATTTCCCTTGGCACACATCCATCACCTCAACTCCTCACTCCCCGAAGGTAGCGATCGATACGATTCCAAAGTGGTCCTTCTGGAAGTTTTCTGTATATAGGTCCACAAGATACCTTTCCTTATTAACACAGAAAGAAATGAAAACTGTGTGTTATCTTATCTTTAGCAGTGCATGTGGGAGGCTTTCTTGTTAGCGCGTGTGCAATCATCTCCCCGTGCGTGAAGGCTGGTTGTGTTTTATTGCACTGCTATACCATCCACTACTTTAATCTGCTTCCTATTAATTTCCTGTTCATGTAGGTATCTGGGGGCGTTTTCCTGTTACAAAATCCATGGTGTATCGTGTGAGCGTGTGCACCTCTTAACACGTATTTTCTGCCATCTGTGGAACTTGGGACTCCCTTTCTTCTTGGAACTCAGCCAAACTACGATTTTGTTTTTAGATATTAATAAATGAAGATTTCAGAATGCCAAGAAGCAAGACTAATCAAAGGGCTTACACGAGCTTTATTCTGGATTAAATGCACTCCGAATTAATTCCTAGATGTCTCTGTGTTACCTACCCCTTGATTCACCCTAAGTGTCTTGACCCCAAGTGTGCACGGCTTTCCTCCTGGGAGCAGACAAGGGAGGTCCTGGCAGACACCGCCATCTATAGGGAGGGGTGTCCTACTGGGCAATGCCTCCCTCACCTTGGGTTTCCTCAGCGTGGAAGTTGGGTGCCTAAGAATACATCCAATCATAGCTTTCCATTTCAGAACAGAGTGTTAGAAAGATGTCTGCAAGGGGGTTGGAGAATCATTCTGAGTTTTACCATGAGACAGCGATGTTTCACAGAGAGTTTGCAGATGCTGTCCAGTCCTGCGAACGCCTCTCGGACTGTCATGTGGCTTAACACCAGGAGAACACAGTAAGAGTTTATTAACCTGTGCTCTAAACGGAGAAAAAAAGTTGCTGTGGGATAGTGTCAGAGACACTCGAGTGAGATTTAAGGAATTTTTCTTAAAACTGTCAATAGTGTTAAATTCTTAGCAATGGAATTGTGGTGTCAAAAAACACCCCCGTTATTTTTAACTTTGAAAGATATTTGCAAATTAATCTCCAAATAGTGACACTTCCTACTCCTCTGGGTGTATCCAATTTGGGGGAAGAGGGAACATGGTTGAAATTGTTCTCGTAAATAACGGTCGAGGCTCTGCTTTGGCCGTGGCCACCCTGTTGTGACTCTGCAGTGCCGAGCTATAGTGGAGCCCAGAGCCGGACCGATAGATACAGAGCCCTGAGTTGTAGTTGATTGACTGGGGGTCTCCTCCACCTCCTCCTCCTCCGAGGGTGCTTTCACGGGCTCTGCGCCTACCTTTCCAGCGAAGACTCCACCGTGTTGTGCGGATTGACGGGGACGTCCCAGTCAAAACTAAAATCAGCAGAAAATAGCCTTTAGTGTGCCCCATGAAGACAGTTAACAATGAAAGATTTATACCAAATGTTTGCTCCCAGTTTGATTACAAGGCATTATACCGGAACACGTTAAGTAAATACCATTCCGGGTTATAATTCCCGCTTATTTTTGCAGGCTTCCGTGAAAACTGAAAACATTGCAACCGTTAGATGCTCTATCATTACAGTACTTAAAAAGACATGCAATATTTTTTTCTCTCTAAAAATGAAGGCAATTTAAACCGAGACATGGTAAGTGTGTTTTCTGACACACAACCCCACGTTGTTACAAAACACGGTGATCCTAGGGCCCCTGCCAAATTCTGGCACCTGAATCGAGACGCTATTTTTGACAAATGCATTGCTAATTACTTTTGGCACCACTCAGCTCTTAGGATGAATAGCTGTTGTACACGGTGTTACTCTCATGCCGAGTGACACCAAACAGTTATTGTAAGCAAGGAGCAGGTGAAGCGCCCCGCCATTTTGTTCATTAGTGACAACAATGGTGCGTGATTGTGCCTCCTCGTCCCTGTTGCCATGTCCTCATTAGAGTTCAACTCGTCTACTGCAATTACTGTCCAGCCCCTCCCACGAGACACCAGTGACAAATCGTCACAAGCTTGGAGCTGTGGAACTATTCTCCCGTGGTTCTGGAGACCAGAAGTCCAAAATCCAGGTGTCCCAGGGCCTGCTAGTTTTGCAGGCTCCAAAGGGTGTCTGTTCCATGCTTCCTGGTGGCTCCCAGCGGTCTGGCATTTCTTGACTCCATGACCTCAATCTCTGCCTCTGTTTGCACATCAGCTTCCTCTCTCTGTCTTCCTCTGTCTGTCGTGAGGGCACTTGTCGTAGGGTTTAGGGTCCAGCCTCGTCCAGGTCAATGTCTTTTTGGGATCCTTACCTTAACAACACCTGCAAAGACTCTTGTTCCGCATCCTGAGGGGCCATTATTCCACATTCTGAATAATTCTGAGGGTCCAGGTGAACATATATTTTGGGGAACCCCGTTCAACTTGCTACATTCACTAAGCGTGAAATCTGCCCTCCTTCCAGTTGACATGAGCTGAATCCTTCTTCGGCATCACATTCGAGTTTGTTATTGGGAAATTCAGAAGCTCTGTATCAGATTTGCACATTTTTCTTTCTTTTCCTCTATGAACATTTTCTCAGCATGTCTCCTTCACCTTCTGCCAGGCACTGGTATCCATGGACTTGGTCATAACCGAAAATATTGACACTGTTCAAATGTGAATGTATGGAAAACTTAATCAGATAACTAAAGCCTTTTTACAGTGCTGTTGATCCACTATGGAAAAGATACATTGGATGACAGTTCTCATGGGCCTCTCGTGTTTCCACATAGCTTGCAAGCAAGCTCTACCTACCTTTTGTTCCGAGCCATCCATTCAAGGATGTCTCCATGCTGAGAGGTCTTGGAAGATAGAGGTAGTGCTTCCTATGGGGCCAAGGGTAGGCATGCTTACTGCCCACTGTAAAACATTCGGGTTCCCTAAGCTCTGAGTTCTTCTCCAATGAAACGTACTATGTGCAGGTGTCCATAGGGGGATCCATGCCATTCTCACAGTCAAGGAGAAGAGACACAATGTGCTGATGCTCTTGCTGTGCCGTGTTTATAAAGTCCTTGGTCTCCGACCCAGGAGTCACATGTCTTCCGATGGCATCTTTGAAATTGTGACTGAGTCATTAGTGACTTCAAGAGGAAAATAAAACCTCAGACCATTTGTAGACCTTACCAAGATGCAGTATTTCTTTCTTTCCTTTTTTTTTTTTTTTTTTTTTTTTGGTCCACATACTACCGATTTGCAGTGAAATGAGAGAGGGAGAAAACACTAAAATTATTTAGGTAACATTTTCAAAATACCTATTTTCAACTCTGAAGGGCATACTCATACCTGCTTGGTGATACACTGAAGTCAGCAAAATGGCCAGGATTATTTAATGAACCACCAATCTATACTCTTTCTTCACAACATTTATGTATTCTCAGAGCCCTAAATATTTTTTCAAGGCATGACTAAATTTTTTAGAAATATCTTGTTGACAGTAGAATTTCTACTGCCATTTTACGGCTTTTATCTGTTTTATCCCTCCCCCCAATGATTTACTTTGGATAGCTTATCTCCACCATTGGTACCACTGTTCTTTTTTGTTCTGGCTAGAAGTCTTGGGTATCTATTTGGATCTTAATATTTTAGGTTTTTAAGCAAACATAGTGACCATTGAATTCAACATTCTCATTATCCTGGTGAAGACCTAGGACAATCATCAAAGTTGCTTATATAAATTTGCAGCAAAATTGCCAGGAATATTTTTACTTTGCTTTGCCATGTTCATACTTAATTCAATTCTTTTCACATAGCAACCCTTTCTCTGCCTTCATAAACTACCCAGTCATTCCTGTGTTCATGATAATTTTGATAGTCATGAGAGTTTTCTCTTAAATTTGTCTCTGTTTCTTTGTGCTTGTATTGTAGACCAAGGAATGCCATTAATTATTAATTTGGGTTACTATTCTCTTGTTATTAGCAGTCTGTGCAAAAAATTTAGGACACCAGTTTTCAAGGCTAAACTTTGTTCATGGGAGAGAGTATAGAACACAGGTTGCCCGTAAGCTGAGTCATTGTTCTATTTTTTTTTAAATTTTTTTTTCAACGTTTATTTATTTTTGGGACAGAGAGAGACAGAGCATGAACGGGGGAGGGGCAGAGAGAGAGGGAGACACAGAATCGGAAACAGGCTCCAGGTTCTGAGCCATCAGCCCGGAGCCTGATGCGGGGCTCGAACTCACGGACCGCAAGATCGTGACCTGGCTGAAGTCGGACGTTTAACCGACTGCGCCACCCAGGCGCCCCTCTATTTTTTTTTTTTTTGACGTAAAATGTAACTCCAGGATGTTCTGATCTGTTTGGCAATACTCTGCATGATCACATTTATCCTTCACTGTGGGGCTCTCGTCTGTATGATGTCTAGACTTTCAGAGCTGCTTCCTTCCACACGAATCATTGAGAGTTTGGCTGATCATCATGTTTTTCCAAGGTTGAGATCATACTCCTCTGGCCAACATCTGGTTGGTGTTAGAAGAAGCATCTTGCTGAGGACCTACTGCCCCAAAGGAGCTCCCTTCTTGATCCCCACTGGTGATGAGGGAGGGAGATCTGCACCAGCTCTGGAAGGACAGTCACCTGCAGTTCCCTACCCATTGACTGAAGACATATTATTGATGTGAGTCGGCAGCTTTCCATGCTCAGTGGTTGGACGTCTGTTCATTTCATGAATTCTTACCAACACCAGCTGGCATTGTGACACTGTCAAGGGCCATACCTCTGTCTTCATCTTTCTTTCCATCTCTCTCTCTGTATCTGTCTCCTACCCTTGATTTACTGCTGTGGCCTTTCTGGAATACAGGATGGATCAAGAGTATCTGCCAATATCTGTCTCTGACAGTGGGCCTAACTCTGAGAATTTCCATCATGTAATTCACCGTCTGTATGCTAAGCAGGCAATTTTGGGCTAACTGTACATTCACGCTCCTGTGATCTGGGACGATCTGGGACGAGGGCTACTTCCTGACTTTGTGCTGAACACTTGTGTGACCAAGCAAATGTCACACAGCTGCCTGTTCCAGGAGATACTACTCCTGGAAGATAAGAGTGTGAAGGAAGTTTTAGGTAGCTCGCTTATCAAGACTCATCTCTTACTTACCAATACTCATTTCAAGCCCCCCACCTTGCTATGTCCACCACCCCAAAGTTGTTATTGCAAATTCTCTGAAACCTCAACCAATTTTCCACCTTGGTTATCAGCTTTTAAATCATTCAGCCGACACCCTACATACTTATAGCATATCTTCCTATTATTTTCCTCTTCTGGGATACCCCGAAAACTGTCAAGATGCTACTTCCCCTTATAGCAGTAAGTTGAAAATTTTGGTCTTGCTTGGTCAACAGCATTTATGGCAGCCTCTCTGGGGAGTCAGCAGCAAACACATGTTCTAGGCTTTTCACCTGAGATCATCTTTCTGAACCTTGCTGCTGGAATCAATGTTCTGAGCGTCAGCTTCTTCTCCTTGGTGTCAGGATTTTGTTTCTCCCCTGCCATTCTAGATGGATGAATGGATATTTTCACCTATTACTCACCTGCTGTCCTGGTACGGCCTCTTTTGCATAGCTGGAATTATCTTGTGTGCATCCTCGTCCCCAGTCTCTCCCAGGCAAATCCATCAGATATATACCTTCCTGAGCTCTGACAAATGTGGGTGTTTGCTCTGAAAATCCCATAACTCCAGATTGCCTGCTTGTTTACGTAGGAGTGTTTCTTTCAGGCACCGACTCCTGCCTAATTGTGGCCTACCTTTCATCCCACCGGGTACACATGCAGATACTCTCTCTGGCCTGGAACGAAGTCTGGGACATAGCAAACGTTCATAGATGCTTGTTGAACGGATACATGCTTAGAAGCCTGTCTCAAATGCACGTTATGCGAATCTGTTCCAGATTTTCAAACCTGACAAGGCCTCTCCTGCACTGTCCTTGTAGCTGGTAAGTCGTGTTTGTATCACGGTGCTATGAGCCTTGCCTCATACTGCGTGACTGTCCCTGACTCTCCACAACTTGAAGACAAACACGTTGTGTTTGAGCCAGGCTTTTAGAGGAACCTGTCTCAGTGGTGCTACCAAGAAGAAAATCAGAAATTATTTGCTGATTAAAAAGGGGGCAGGGAATTATAAAATGTAGCCTTTTTTTCCCCCCAAAGCAATTCCTTATTACCAGTGTCTCTGATTAACTTAAGACTTTCAGCATTTCCTAGTCTAGTGTAGATGTAGCTTTACTATATTTTAAAAAGTAATCTTTGTATTCTGTGCATCGATTTTCCTATTATTTAATACATATTCTGATCCTTTCTTATATTCCTAAAACGTATGCCGTCATAATTTCTTTATTGTATGAAACATTTCAAGTTCCAAGATGTTTTTTTATGACTGCTTGTAAAAGTAATGTTTCAAACACTTTGAAATAGAAATATTAATACCCAAGACAATGATGTTTTGCCACAGTATGAGTGATTATAAGTCATTACTCAAGTATTAAAAACTCACCAAATTTTGGTCAGTCTGATCCTTAAAATTTCAAAAGAAACATATTCTTTTCACAAGAAATACTCTTTCGGGGCGCCTGGGTGGCTCAGTCTGTTAAGCATCCGACTTCGGCTCAGGTCATGATCTCGTGGTTCGTGGGTTCGAGCCCCGCGTCGGGCTCTGTGCTGACAGCTCGGAGCCTGGAGCCTTCTTCGGATTCTGTGTCTCCTTCTCTCTCTCTCTCTCTCAAAAAGTAAATAATAAACATTAAAAAATCTAAAAAAAGAAATACTTTTACTTCAATGTTATTTTATGAATCCCTGATAATTTTTAGATCTAAAGATGAATTGAAAGTAAATGTCAGTTTTAATCAACTATAATCAACGACATTATTTTGAGGTACTTCAAACTTGAGAAGTGGATTGTTTTGACACAGTGTGCTCTCACAGTGATTGGCAGGCGCTACATGAATGCAGCTGCTCTTGGACGTCAGGACCCTGAATGCTGGTCTCACTGTTAGTTTCCTTCCTTGCTGCAAATGTCAAGGTGGGTGTGAAAAACATACAGTGCACTAACTTACACTCCAACTTTTCAAAGTATACATTTATTTAGTCTGTTTTTGCATAGCATGCCTGACATGTTGATATCATTTCATTGGTGTATAGTAGCCAGTCTCTGGCTGTTGTTTTCTTGTTTCTGTGGGGATGACAAGAGCTTAAGGTTTCCTAATGTGCCTTGTTACTGATGTCACTTTCATGAAAGGGTACTTTTGGAAGTCAGTCTTTTTTTAAATGTTTATTTATTTATTTTGACAGGGAGAGAGAGTGGGGGCAGGGCAGAGAGAGAGATGGAGAGAAAGAATCCCAAGCAGGCTCTGTGCCTTCAGCGCAGAGCCCGACGTGGGGCTAGAACTCATGAACCGCGAGATCAAGACCTGAGCTGATAACAAGAGTTGGACGTTTAACTGAGTGGACCCCCCAGGCGCCCCTTGAAGTCAGTCATGTTACTCGTTCTCGCTTTTGCCCGGTCTCTCTGGCAAACCAGCCTGCAAAAGGTTTATGTTTTTGCTGTCCTTGACCTCCAGACCTCTCCTTAACTCTCACCACCAAGTCCTCTGTGGTTTTCAAGAGAACCCTCAGAGCTGAAATCTCCCACACTCCACTGCAAAAACTGTCAGTTCCTATAGGGAGAGCCTTAGGGTTTTTTGACCTCGTTGTCCCCCTCTGCTCCTGCAGGCCACATTGTTGGGGACTGGGTGGAGGTGATGGAGCCTTGCTCTGCTGGCTTGTCTGTCCTGGCACAACACCTCTGTCTTGCGGGTGTGTTTGGGACAGGGGTGTCAGGGCCCCTGTATTCCTGGCCTGCTCTGATTGGCATAGGCCTTCTACTCCATGTGTGGGTTGGGGTGGAGTAAGGGAACCCCCAAACGCTCAGCCACAATTACAGAGCATAGAGTCTCTGAGGCTTGAATTTGAGGAGACGTGAAATGCTGCTGGCCTGCCCCTCCTGCTGGGACACCATATCCTTTGATCTGGGGGCCGAGTGGTTGGGGATCCTATCTTACCAGCCCTCCCCCCGGTGGTGGCGTTTCTGTCTGCTGAGCTGGGAGAAGTTAGGGGGGTCCTGGCTCAGGGCACCCAGGTCTTGCTGTTACTGAGCGTTAGCAGATTTCTTAAAACAAATGTCCCCTCACTTCCTGTATACCTATAGGACAATTTCCAGATGTTGAATGGTTAGTTTTTTTTAATAATTTTCACCAGTTATGGATGTCTCATGGAGAGCAGACCCACAGGGCTTCTGTGAAATATCATGGAAGCTTTGATATGAGTAAGTCTGTCCTTAGATGGCAGGATGGCTGCTTCTAGTTCAGGAGAGAGACCTCAAAGAAATCTCAAACGCAAGGTCTTGGGCGGAATTTATTTTCGTAGTTGGTGAGGATAAAGCCACATCAATGCTTTGTGGTTGGCCACCGCCATAAAGCGCCTACCTTAATATATCAGTGCTACCCATGACACGACGTACCCCAGAGAAGAAGTGCCACAAACAAGTGATTAGCTCACCGCTTGAGGCCTTTTTCTTTGCCGGCAGTGACAGCCTAATGGCACGAAGTGGCAGCCTTCTTGTCTGCCTTGTTCCGCATCTGTGGCTTATTGTCTACTTAAAGTGGCTGAGGACAACGGAAGAGCGGACCCCTTCCATGTGACAGGTACTGGCACAGCTCTGGGTACTCAGGAGACAGCTGCCAGCATTCAGATGGTTTCATTGATTTGCATCAGGTTGGTTTTTCTTTCTCCAGTCAATAAGATAGCTCGACTGGAGGTCAGAGGGGCTAAGCTGACCTCTCTCTGGGAGGAGCAAGGAGTCAGTGGCAGGATCCAGTCAAGGATGGCCTCGGGGCTCTGAGGAAGATACAGGAATCACGTCGAGGCTCCTTCAAGATCATCCTGTTTAGAGAGGATGGGTGAGGACCCAAACCAAGATACTTAGTGACGAATCCTTATTCCCAGCCTTTCATCCTAACTCTTTCCACTGTCCAAAACTGATTCCCTCAACCAGTTATAAGTCACCACAATATCTCGAGGTCGACGCTGCATTTACCACTGAGACGTGGGGAGAGGTCCATCTCAGGGGACTCTGCTGGACCTGGGCTGTGTAGTCTGGTGACAAGACAAGGTTCACCTTCTGTTACCCCCTTCCCCGATTTAGGAGTGCACCTGCTCCTACTGTGGAGCAAGGGGTTATTCCCAAAGAGGGGGAGGGACGGTTAAAGTAAGGATTTCTACTTGCTTGTAAAGACTCATGGTTTTAGAGTTGACCATCAATGAGCACTGTTAACTTGGTGGCGTAATCTATTCAGGCTTCCTTTAGTCGAAGAAGGATGGACATGACGGGGAAGGGTCTCCAGCTTCACCAGGACCGTGAAAATCTGTGCTGGAGGCCGGAGGCCGGGTGTGATGGGGGCATGGAGCAGTGGGCTTCCAACAATAATGGAAACCCGATTTTCATTGTGGTGTGAAGACTCGGCTTCCAAAGTTTTATCTGAATTCATTTATCTCAATTCATATACCTCATCCTCTGTGGTTTCAGGTCTTCCAGAGACATTCTCATGTGGTTCTACTCCAGAGATTCCCTCCCCTCTTCCCCTCCTTCCTTCCTTCTCTCTTTGCAACATTTCTGAGTGATAGTTTTAGCTTTTAAATCACCGGTGAAAATAGAATTCGCTAGTTGGGTTTAACTAGCAAAATGTCTGGATTGTTCTCTCTTACCAAGTAACTATTTCTTAATACCCCAAATATTCTATATATTTCCAAAGGATTACTTTCTTCTAACTCATTTGCTGCCCTTCAGTGAAACACACTCTTTGCATGGAACCAAGTTTGCCCTCCGTAGAAAATTAACAAAGGCTACACTCAGGATTTTATAGGGAAAAGAGCCAAGCATGGCTCGTGGGTCATAGTTTTAGACAGAGAATGGAAATACTTTCAGATATCTGATGGCTGTTTGCAAAAATTACATCTACATGGACTTAAGAGAAACTCTTGAATTTTGTTAAGAATGTTTCCATTCACTTTTAACATTTCTAAGATCCGAAAAGGAAAATAGGGAAGGGAGACAACAGTTGGCCTCTACATGCATATCTTGTTTTATTTTGTTTTTTTGTAAGCAGTGGCGACCTGTAAAATGATGAAAAATGTTTAAAACAATAATTGATTATATGTATTCTTTTAATTTATAGCATTTATTTACCTTTTGATTTATAGCATTCTTTTACTATTGATGTTTGCTATTTCCCATGTTTCCTTTTCCTCTACGAAACAAACATCCCTGCCCTCAGGGGGCTTACGTTTTGGAGATGAAGACAGACTCTGACTGTCGTAGTGGAGAATGTTCTCCGCAGGGTTGAGCGATATCTCTTTGTTAGAGCCCTTCTACCTCCTTGCCTTGAGTTGACTTCACTCAACTTTTTCCAAAAGAGCATGGAAACCTATTACTCTATTCTACTAAAACTTGACTTTTCTTTCAATACTTTCCTGAACTCCCTTTATCTCACAGCCAGAACCAATAAACCTCCAAACACTCCCCGTTTCTCTGCTGCCAATGTGTGAATGACGTGTTCACGTCGAGAACAGTGCACAGACCCAGCCAGGAGGTGACTGGTGTTTAATTTCATCTCAACATGTTGACATGGTGTCAAGATGCACATATGTGTGTGTGTGTGTGTGTGTGTGTGTATGCCAAGTCCTTCAGAAGCTCTAGAGGGAAAATCTTAACTCTGCAAAGATCCTACTTTTTTCTCTACTATTTGTGATGAGAAGTACTTCTGAGAGAACGTTTGGCTTCATGAAAGGAAATATCCATTTCAAAATGGCTTCAAAGGTAAGAAGTTTCTTATTTTATCCAGTAAAAGCCCAAAGAGGTGGATTTCAGAGATGGCTAATTCAGCAGCCACACATGACATCAGTCGTTTGTGTATTTACAGCTACTGCCTTCTAGAAATGTCAAAGTTTACATATTCTTATGAATTTGGTATTATGTTTTAATTTTCCTATGAGAAAATCTGGGGTTAAGCATCACTTTGTTTATCACTTTGTTTATCGAGGGCGTTTATTAGATGACTTATAAAGGTTGACTTTATAATAAGATGGTTAAATTGTTATATTTTTATTGTGAATGTGCTATTTCCTTATCGTGTCTTCTGAACTCCACACATATTAAGGACACTTCTGCTATGCCATACTCTAGAAATATTTTTGCCATTTATTCCTTGGCCATATTATTTCAAATTCACATGATATTGCATAAGAGTTTTATATAAAGAAACTCATTGTTCTGGATTTTTTTGGCTTCGGTGTTTTGTTTAATTCTTAGGCTGTTCTTTTCCAACCAAGGTTACATAATTATTGGAGTATAGTTTCCTTCCATAATTTTATATTTGCAATCAAATATATACACCATTAATTGATACAGACTTTATCTTCACATAAGCCAGGGTTCAGTCTTTTGTGTGTGGTCCTTTTCAACCTGAATAAACCAAACTTTTCTTAAGGCTTTGTGGTGAACCTTCATCACATGATACATCCATGTACTTGTATACATGCATCCCTGTTTTCCTTCCCCGCCCCCGCCATCTCAGGTTGCAGATGCCAGCACATACGTCACATACCCGTGAGGAGAAAGATGCCTCTGAGGGGTACGGTGTCGCCCCATGTACCAGGAGGTGGGCTGGACCATGCGAGGGTGGGAGGGGACAGACTCTAGAGTCAGCAGAGAAGGGCTGATTCGTGTTTTATTGTTCTTGTTGCTTTAATTACCGTTGTCCTTTGTTGATTTCCAGTTGGTTAGGCTATTCTAGTAACTAAGTTGTTTTTCTTTTTAGATTTATATGGGAATTCGTGTTGGTAAATCATAAAAATAAAGCACATACTGATTATCCTGTCTTCTCTGGATTTTGAAGTCTGGAAATAGTATTTGCTTCTCAGGATACATTTCTTGTCCTTTAGCAGTGTGTTCTTTAAATTTTTTTTTAACGTTTATTTATTTTTGAGACAGAGAGAGACAGAGCATGAACGGGGGAGGGGCAGAGAGAGAGAGGGAGACACAGAATCTGAAACAGGCTCCAGGCTCTGAGCGGTCAGCACAGAGCCCAACGCGGGGCTTGAACTCACGGACCGCGAGATCATGACCTGAGCTGAAGTCGGACGCTTAACCGACTGAGCCACCCAGGCACCCAATGTGTGTTTTATTAAGTAATATAATGTTCACCTAAAAGCATTAAATTCCCTAAATACCTTTTTCCCAATATGCAATATTCCAAATTTAATAATGACTCAAGTTCCATGACTTTATCTTAAAGGAAATAATTAATGTCCAATATTCACTGTTCATTCCTTCAAATAAAGCGTCACCCCTACCTACATTAGCTGCCTTTTCCTGGACCTGCAAATATAATAGCTCTTGGCAGTGGGGTCCCTGTAACTGATGCGGGCATGTCTTGAGGAATGCGTCTGCATGAAGAATTGAAGATTCTTATAGGCGAGAAGTGCTTCAAAAGGCAAGAGAGATGGTGGCTCACTTTGGTTTCAAGACAATGGAGCTTCGGAGATGATGGGCATCTCGGAATGTGCTAAAACTCGCGAGAGAAGAACGGTGGTGCCCTGACACCCCCTCCGTATGGCCCAGCATCAGGCAGAAGGACCGGATTCTCTGACGTTTATTGGGAAGATGAGCCCACAAGAGCAGGTGAGCCCACGTGGTTTCTGATAGATAGCACATGGCGGGCCCAAGGGAAGGAGAGCCAACGCAGGATGCCACTTGTGGGCCAGATAGTTGCCTGTGGGCACACAGATGACACACCTGCATAAACCCAGAGATTGGGGGGGGGCTTGGAAAATTTCCAGTGATTTCAATCTTGGAACTCCAGGGACGGATGTACTGGACATTCGTGTGGGTTGTCACCTACACTTTCCATTCCAAGTTGTGAGGGAAAACGTGAGCCTGGAAGTTGACACCAGGCCAAATCACTGGTCAGTGAGGTAGTCGAAGGTATCCATGGGATGAGACACTCTCCTTCTCAGGCACCACTTCTGAGGAAATTATTTCGTGTTCTCTCAGCAGAAAAAAAGATAAGAAAATTATTTGAAATTACCAGGACCAGTGAAAAGAGAGTCCTGGATGATTTTGTGCACTGAAATACAGTGAGCTGGGTGATTCAGGCATTGGGTCAAAGAAGAAGGTCTCCAAGCCATCCAATGACATTAAATAGAAGTGGAATAACACCTATGGTATCCTGAACTAAACACCGTTTCTCTTCCAGGTACAACAAATGGTGTAGACACCTTGTGGCTACAATCTAAAGGAGAAAGAAAACCGTAAGGAAAACCTAGTCCACCTGAGTCACAAATTAAAGAAGGCATGGTTTTGAACGAATGATGTATTTTAAGATGCTAGGGACATGTTCCTTGGGTTTACAGGGTTCCCGGCAGAGGTTCGTGGGGAGAGAAATGAGGGCCATGGAACAGAACTTGACCCTGCCCTGAAAAATATTTACGTAATTACAATAATGTAACAAATTTATAAGTTTTTCTTTTAGAATTAAACAATATATAAAATACAAAAGCTATAAAAGCTGATATGAAAGTAAATACAAATATTTAACAATATGAAGGAAAGTCACAACCGTCAGAAAATAGGAAGTATCCAACAAGAACCAAAAGAGTCACCAACTTGGATTGAGAGAAAAAGGCTAGGGCTAGGGCACAACTGACTTGTTATCCTTGTGTTTCCTGACAGGATATCTATAAATATTATTATAATAATGTGATAGATCTCAAATGGTGGGAAATATTCATTATTGACTGTTGGGGAAACTCCCGGAAGAACTAAGTCAGACACAATTAGACTTGTCTGCCTTGAGGAGGCAGCAAAGGGGGTGTTGTTCTCATATCATTTCTTCTATATTGTTTTATTTTTCAGCATCGTAACAAAAATAAAGGGAAAGTGAAAAGCTATCAGTATAATCTATTCTCTTAATTACCTTGATTATTCAGAAATACCAATAAGGGAATAGTTTTAGTTTAGCTCTACCCTTTGGGGGATGCGGCGAACCAGTGACAAGTGTATCATGATAGAGAAGCTCCAGGTACCTGGGTGTCGGGGACCCTTCAGCAGTGGGACTAGCACCTATCCTGATTCTGCCTTCAATCCAGTTAAGAGCTGGGGACATCACTTCACTTTCCTTAGTTTGGTTTTTCTTATTTAAATACAAAATAATTGGAGCTAGAGAGTGTAATGCTGAGTGAAATAAGTCAGAGAAAGACAACGTATGTGGAATTTAGGAAACAAAAAAAAAACAAACACGGGGGAGAAAATAGAGAGAAACAAAGAAAACAGACTCTTAACCACACAGAACAAGCTGGTGGTCACCAGAGGGGAGGTGGGGATGGGGGGGAATGGGTGAACTAGGTGATGGGATCAAGGATGCACTTGTCATGATGAGCACTGGGTGATGGAGGGAAGTCATCTGAAATCAATATTACACTGTATGTTAACTAACTGGAATTAAAATTTAAAAAATAGTAATTAAAAAAAAAACAAACCACCTAGCACCAAGCCTGGCACATCTGGAACGTGTCAAATGAACCCACCGGTGCTTGTCATGGTCACTGTTCAGAAATGAGGCCATGTTGGGTCACACCCCTAAGCTTTCGTCTGTCCCACGTCCATGCAGACCCAGCACTGCCCACCTTGTACCGCGACCCATGATAAATCAGGAAACAAAGAGAGGAAGAACATAAAATAAAGAAAATAATCAGAGGGATTGAATGAGATTTACGCTTTCCCTGGGAATGTCCATACAGAAGGAAGAAGGGCAGAGACAAATCCTGGAGTGCGTGAAGCATCTCCGTGTAATTGGAAATAACTGAATCTGGTTTTCTTTGCTAATGAGATCGCAAGTTCAGTAAAGCCTAAGGGCTGTTCATTGACATTTCCACTACACACTCAAACCTTACAGTCAAAAGTCATTATAAAATTTCATTTCGCACGTGGCCTGTTTGTTAAATAAATACTACATTTTTAACGTAGTGGTTATTTTCTTCTTGAAAATAGTAAATAGAAAAATTTCCAGAAATTAACATTCACCAAGGAAACTAAGTTTAGATGCGGAATTTTTTTTTTCTATAAGTGATTCTATTGCCAGAAAACTTGGTGCAACATTTTTTGAAGACATGTTCAGTAGTAACCACAAAACCCGCGACGGGCGCCAAGCTTGATGATTGTCATTTAAAATGGCTCCTGTGTTGTGTTTGTCCGCTGCGATATTTTTTCCCCTTAAAATTTAGATTTCTAACTCCATCTGTGCGGGTCATATTCACTTGACCTACTCAGCTACGGACACTGTAATTCATCTCTGTACAGTGATGCTGAGCCTTGGTAATAGCAGGTTAATGAGAAGGCGGGAAAATTATATCGCACGCTTGCTCTGAAAGTTTGGAGGGTGAAGAGAAGGACCATGTTGTCATCAGTTTCATTGTTATGCCGTAGAAAACAACCAGATGCAGTCACTGTTTTTTAACCAATAAATAACACCAGCTGCCTTTCATACTTTTTCGTACCAAATGGACCCTCTGTTTTCAGACACAAAGAAATGCTTTTGGTAGTATCATGGTTACTGTGACTGTGTTTTAAGCTACACACAATTAATACCATTTTACACATAGACGATTGGTACGCTTCCTAGCATGAGGCACAACGCATTTGGAGCTATGTTTGAATTCCTGTATAAGATGGGCAATATTGGCTTCATGACTCAAATTGTTAATATGCCACGTTTAACGTGACGCACGCTATACTGCGTGTTCGCGTTTTCTTTGGTGTTCTGGTGTTGTCTCTGTCTTTCCTTGTTGGTTTCTCTTGAGTTCTTACCCGGGGTCTGATTCCATCTAATCTCACATTCCTACAGGGTTTATCTAGATGCTGATCAAAGTCTGTAAGTAACCAGGTGAATTTCCTTACTGCGCAAAGCCCATCCTCCAAAGACACAGCGGGAAGGTCAGATTGCCGGAAGCAGGTGGCTTCACCAAAGGTACCGCCCTCTAGAAGAGAAGCATCTGAAAGGAGAAGGCAACCTCCTTTTCACCCTGATCTTGGGTCTGAGACACGTGGGAAGTGAGGAGAGCCTGATCCATCCATGATGAATGCTTAATCGCGGCCTTTTAGGAGTAGATGCTCTGCATAATTTCACCCGCTTGTCCCCCCACCCCCCGACACATATACCTTTTAGTTCTGCTCTGAGAGATTCATCTTTTCCCCACCTCAAATCCAAATTCAGGTGACTTTCCTTTGGCTGAGCAGGGATATTTAAGCACCGGTATAATTTCATGCCAATTAAAGCCTAATGTACTCAACTGGAACCACCCTCACATTGAAAAGCGTTCCTCTCCTTGGAGGGGGTGATGGGGACTCCTGCTTCAGGCTGTAAATCCACCAGTCCCTGGGAGTCCTAACACAGGTCCTGTCACCGGAGCGCGTTAGCGGGAGAGGCTGCCGGCTGAGGACAGATTCTTCCATGTTGTCTCAGCGCAGTTGATGTATCAACTGAATTATACACACTGTTTATGGCATTTGTTGGTTTTATTTTCCAATTTGATGGAAAATACTCTTGCAGAGACATCAGCACTGTGTCCATGTTTCAACAGTGTTCTAGCTGACTTGGTGTCTATATACCCACCCCTCACTTTCAGACACCGATCACCCCCACACTGGATGATGAAAGAGCATAGCATCTGCTGTCTTCTTCCTACCCAATAATAAACGTGCCGCCTCAATAGCATAATATGAACCATTTGACAATATTCCCAGGAAAGCTATCCACTGGGATGCTGGTAAGAAATGGAAATGACAATGAAACCTGTCTGGTTAAAATGTGAAATATTGGGATTTACAGTATATCGATCATCAGTATAGGCAAAAATGCAGCACTATCATTTTTCACTTCTTTCCAAGCCAGGAGACGCATCCTTTGGGCTCTCCTGAAACAAAGCCTGGTCGAGGACTTGGGCTCAGAGTGGCTAGTGGGGGTGGTGCGTTGGTGAGTGGTGGTGAAATTAGGCTCCCCGGAGAAGTCAACGAGAGGGTGCATTTATTTTTTTTTTAATTTTTTTTTCAACGTTTATTTTATTTTGGGGACAGAGAGAGACAGAGCATGAACAGGGGAGGGGCAGAGAGAGAGGGAGACACAGAATCGGAAACAGGCTGCAGGCTCCGAGCCATCAGCCCAGAGCCTGACGCGGGGCTCGAACTCACGGACCGCGAGATCGTGACCTGGCTGAAGTCGGACGCTTAACCGACTGCGCCACCCAGGCGCCCCGAGAGGGTGCATTTAAAGACGATGGCAAAAGTGTGTCTATTCCACGTGAACTCTTAGATGCACCCCGAACGCCCTGCAGGGTACGACGCGAGCCTCGAGCACGTGCACCTGCACACAAGCCGCCCCCAGGGGGTGCAACCCCTGTACCTACAAGCCGAGCTGCGTGTGGACTGAGCCCGGCCCCTCGTGGCTCTGGAGAAGGTTATGGCGGAACGTGAGAAGACCTGGGGTGGGAGCTGTGAGTGTGTCTGTCATTGAAAGCGACCGGGAGAGGGGTCATGCCCCGGGACCCAGCCAGGCCTCCTGCGGGGAAAACGCCCTTCTGGGGACACAGAGGTGGTGGACCCTCAGCAGAGGAGCTCGACGTGGTGGTGACAGGGGCCCCACTTGGCTTCCATGGTTCCCACCACGCCCCCCTCCCCCGTAGCCAGCTGTGGGGTGGCCACGAGGCGTCAGTGCTCCTTCACCTCGGACCAACCAACCAAAACATTTCCCACTCCCTAGAGTCCACGTCCACCCGACCCACCCTCACTGGCTTGTCCCTAGAAAGCATACTGCCTGAGCCACCGAAATGCGAGTGCACAGTGCTTACTCTCAGGCTCCCCAGCCCCTGTCCTGTGGGACCCCGGCCCCTCTGCTGTGGGACCCTGGGCCCTCTGCTGCAGGATCCCGGCCCTGCTTCTGTGGGACCCCAGCCCCTGTCCTGCGGGACCCCGGCCCCTCTGCTGGGGGGATCCCGGCCTCTGTCCCGCGGGGCCCTGGCCTCTGTCCTGCGGGACCCGGCCCCTCTGCTGCAGAACGGAGGTGTGGTGGTGTCCACTCTCAGCTGGCTCCAGCACGGTCACGCTGAATGTGTTTCTCTTCCACCAGCTGCAGGACCGCCCCATGAGGCCACAGGCTGGAACGGGAGTGACATCTCGGCAGGACACCTGCATCATCTCTGGCTGTGCCCACCTCAAACCTGACGGACTCTCAGTCATCCAGTGAATGCCGCCGGACTGATGTCCTCAAGGGTGCTGAATCTGGTCTCCATGAAGAGCCCTCCCCTGCTTCAGTGCTGGGAAGTTCCAGCCTGAACACATCACTTTCACATCAGGTGACGTGTGTCAGGCTGCTGCAGGCCCTTCGACTGAAAACTTCACTGAAACGTTTTGGGGATGGGTGTGTGAGTGTTTACAGTACTTTCTTTTCTCCCCCCACTGTCCGGCAAACACATTCTTAGAGGTCACTCGGGGCTCTTCATGTTCTCTGTTATCCTGGGCCGCTTAGCAGGACATCACCCGAGTGGTGGCCCAGGGTGACGTTCTGTGGAAAATCGAGGTGGCCTTTAGTAGAGGGATAAGATTGGGACATAGGACAGAGGGCAAAGAACCCTGAGGGAAGACAGTCGTGTGCATCTGCATGAGGAGGGTGGTGCTCCGATGCCCTAACCTCTGGGGATTTTGACCAGAGCATTTGCCAAGACATGTGGAGGGACCGCACTGACCTTGAGTGAAGCCAGCCACCTGACGGCAGTGGAGAGGTGGACCCCGATGTCATTTGCCGTGCTCTCCTCCCCAGGGCCCCCCGGGGAGGCTCATTCCGCTGGATCTCCATGAAAGCCAAGACTGAGACCATGGCTTCCACGCAGGTAGTTGGTGTGAGATGGGGTTCTCGAAACCAGGAGACATGGATGCAGAAGATGAGACAGACAATCAAGAAGACCAAAATAGGGATGTCACTGACGTGAGCAGAGAGGCCCGGCTCTGTCCGACTTCTGAGAAGAGTACAGGGTGCCCCCGGGGGCCCATCAAAGGCAGAAGACTCACCTTGGCCTGTGGGCCTCCGGCTCCCCAGGGCTGTGAGCTTCCTGTGCTCTTGGCTGGATTGAGCTTGGGCTGAGCAGGCTAGAGCTTTGTGAATTCCCAAGGGCAATGGCAGAAATCAGGTATTGGTTTAAGGGTTTGTGACCAGGGCCATTGAAAGAATGCTGTGAGCACTCGTTGTCCTGTAACGCCATCCCGTGTGGAAAGAACTGGACATAACAGAAATATAGCAGAACATTTGACTGTATATAATCACCCCAACCATCCACAATACCCAAAGGAATTTATGTTGTAGAACTTTTTTTTTTTAAAGTGTTGGGCTAAAGTGGCAAAATCCATAGAAATTAATTTGTTAAATTTCTGTCAGTGTAGAGATTTTCAAGACCAGAGCTGCTTACTTGCAATTTGAGACTAGCACTATGTGTAATTGTAATGTTTTTAGACTGGTAAGGGCACTATTTCTGCGGAGACACACCGGAGTGATTGACATCATCCCAAAGGATCCTTGAACATAAAATACGCCGATAGTCCGCATTTTAAAAGGTAACTTGATACACTCTCCATTACAGACAGTATTCAAAGGTGATAAAAATCTTTATATGCTTGATGACTGTTTGAAAATGTTTCCAGAATTGTTTCTCACCTAAGTTAAATATTCTAAAATTTCCCTCATTTTGTAATTCTATTTTAAAAAACATTTAGCCACTCGATTTTATTATTCTGTTCTCCTTGAAGAGTTCGAGAGAAATAAATGATACATTCTATTGGCTTTTGGGTGAGACAACGTGATCTGTGATGGATCTGAACCTTTACCATGTTTTACATTTATTCAACAAAGATTTATCAAGGATCTTCTGAAGGGACCACACTGGATGTAGCAAGCACGGTAGTAAACATATATTCTGAACCATAATCCTAATTCATCTAGTACTGCCTGGAATTTTAGTATTTTATTCTCTTTAAGTAGACAATTGTAAACTCCTAAAAATTATCCATCGTAGTTCACACGTTATTTTCAATCTTTGACATAATCTCATAAATATAAAGTGTACGTAGTACTTAGCAATAAATAAGTAAGTAAGTAAGTAAGTAAGTAAGGATTTTTCCTTCAGGCTTCCCATCAGTGAAGTCACAATGAAACCAAAGTTAATGTCCCGTGGGAGACACGTGGTGTCTCGTTGGTTTGGGATACGGCTGAAAGAAGGTTCACCCGTGACCCTACCTGCACCTCGGCTCCTCTCGAAAAGCTCTCAGTTTTTCATCATTTTATCAATGTTACCATTTTAAATCCTAACATCACACTCCGTGTGAACCATATGTCCTTATTTTCAGTGTGCATTCCATGAGGCAGCAATCCAAAACTTAAAAGGCAATTCTAGAACACGAAATAACTCTAAACAGTTTAACTTATGTCTGTTCTCTGGGGTACCATGAAGGAGGAGGGTTAGTGCAAATACAATGATATGTGTTGTATACACTCTTCAGGGAAGCCCTTCTCCCCTGGACAGCAGTGGTTTCTAGGGAGGTCCAGATTCTCACTGCAGAGACCACGTCTCCCAGAAGTCACCTCTGAGGCTGTGATATGACCTTCCAGCTGGAAGTCACACAGAGAGATCAACATAGAGTCAAAAAATGTAGTTATTGTTAGTATAACTTAGGGTAATCTGAGCTGTAGCTCATCGAGTCAGGTTGGAAAGAATAGTTCCTCTCGTAATTACTCCGAATTCCTTTTAAACTGCTGTTCTTGAAGGATGAGTGACAATATTGGAAGAACTTGAAAGGTAAAAACACACATAGGGACTAAATTATACAAACAACTTATTTTTGAAGATTGAAGAAGGCAATTGATGCAAAATCTCAGCCTCAAATGTAGATAATGTAGAAATAGCTTTTAGATACTCTTTTTTCCATTAAATAATGACAATTCTCTCCTACCTTTGATGGGAAAAAACAGATTTATATTGGTAATACTAACCATTTCAATACAAGAATGTGTTTTTATTGAAATGCTCCCTCTACCACACAGATAGAATCTTTACCAAGAAGTTATTTTATGACACTGAGAATTTTTTTTTTTCTCATTGGCAACCTTCTCCAATTGAAAGTTGAAACTCACTACTTGATATGATGTCTCTTGTCAACTTTTAAAAATAGCTCTTAAAGTCAAAAACAGCTTTGCCATATTTTTTCAAGTAATTCAGTGAGAGGAAATTCTTTTCCTTTTATTGCCGTTTGAGTTGGGAGAATACGTTCTGAATGAAAGAATTTTAGTTAATGAGAATGTGAATAATCAGCTTTTTGTTTGTCTCTTTTGTCTGTTCTTATGGGCTTGGAACCTAGCCGTTCACATGAAGGGAAACTTTTCGCTTTTCTTTGTACTCTGTTCAGCCTTTTCCTGAACAAGTTCACCCAAGGATGCTGTGCCACTCACTTCAGCAGATACTTGTGAAGGTACAGGACTGTGGGTGTGCAGTCAGAAATGCTACAGAAGTATTAGGAACAGAGCTTTTTGAAAGAACTTAACCTTGCACTAAGCTTTGAAGGATGGGTAGGCTTGGGATAAGTGAGGGTGTCAATCAAGTATTCAAATTAGAAGGAAATGCATGAGAAAGACAAAAGATGTGTTCGAATCTGGATGGAGAACTCATGTGGCTCATTTTCACTGGAATGGAGATGCATAGACCTCAGTCACCAATAGAAGGCCTGTGTAGGTTCAGATCAATGCACAGAGAGCTGCAAAGGGGGCGATTTATTCAATGGACACTGGGGGGTTACAGAATATAAAAGCTGGTCACTGGTCACGACATGCATTTTAAGATAAAACCACGGTGACCAGGTCAGCAACGGGAAATCAGAAATTGTAATCAAATCCAAAATCATGTCTTTTAGACTGCTAGTCCGGAATTACAAAGTCATCAAAATGGAAATCAATGGGAAATGACTATTCCAATGGTATATTACTCAGCCATAAAAAGAATGAAATCTTGCCATTTACAATGACATGGGTGGAGCTAGAGAGTATAATGCTGAGTGAAGTAAGTCAGAGAAAGACAAATACCATATGATTTTACTCATATGTGGAATTTAAGAAACAAAACAAATGAGCAAAGGAACAAGAGAGAGAGATCAAGGAACAGGTTCTTAACTATAGAGAGCAAACTGAGAGTTCCCAGAGAGGAGGTGGGTGGGGGATGGGGGAAATAGGAGATGGGGATTAAAGAGTACACTTATGATGAAAAAAATAAAATGATAAAAAATAGAAACAATAAAAACAGTATTTAACGAAAAAAATTGTGCTAAGTGAAAAAAATTGGAGGAGAACTGACTTTTTAACAGTATGATATCAGTCAACGACCATGGCTTACCTGTCCATTAGTTTAGGAAGCATTAATTGTTTTCATTAATATTTGTAGTTTTCGGTACACGAGTGCAGAACTATTTTCTTAGGCATGCTTCTAAATATCTCATGTTTTAAGTTATTATAAATGGTATTCTTCAAATTTTAATTTCTAATTATTCCTTGCTAGTCTGTAGAAATACAGCTTTTATATTGTCCTTATATCCAGTGACCTTAATAAGCTCATATTTAGCTCCAGTAACTTATTTTGCTAAATCTTTGGGATTTCTTACCTAGATAATCGTGGTGTCCGTAAGGAAGAACAATTTTATTATTTTAAATCTACATGATTATTATTAATTTTTTGCCTCATTATCTGACTAAATCCTCCAGTACAACATTGAATAGAAGTGTTAGCAGCAAGCATCCTGGCCTTTTCTCAGACTACGGAAAGCAGCCTTTCACTATTACACATGATGTTGGCTGTTGGTGTTTCACAGATGTAAGGCAAGAGTTGAGGGTTACCCTTTTGGCATAGGAACGTCCAATTTTTCTACAACATTTGTTGAAAAGTCTATCTCCGTTCCACTGAACTGGCTTGTACTGTTGCTGAGAATTTACTGATCCTATATATATGGTTTGAAAATCTGTCCTTAAGGTGCCTGGGTGGCTCAGTGGGTTAAGCATCCGACTTTGGCTCAGGTCATGATCTCATGGTTCGTGAGTTCGAGCCCCACGTCGGGCTCTGTGCTGACAGCTCGGAGCCTGAGCCTGCTTCTGATTCTGTGTCTCCCTCTCTCTCTGCCCCTCCCATGCTCACACTCTGTCTCTCAAAAATAAATAAATGTGAAAAATAATAATAATAAAGAAAATAAAATCAGTCCTGATTTCAACTTGTCAGGGAAATGTATCATTTCAGAATGATATGGGTTTTTTTGTTCCAGGAATTAATTTTCATGTCTTTTTTTTAAATGATTTACTTCTCTCCATTGACAATTGCCTTCTGTTTGTGCATTTATCTTTTCACTGGCTCTATTAACACATAAACCATAGCTGTCAGAGTCCTCACCTAATAGTTCTAACAGCTGGGTCATTTCTGTATCTGGTTCTATTGACTGATATTTCTCTTAATGATTAGCTTTTTTTTTTTCTTTATAAATCCCTTGGTTTGTTTTTGGGAGGTTCCTTTAATATTTAACTGACTTCTAGACATCATGTATGGAAGAAGAGTAGCAATTAGAAAGTACCGTCTGTGTCTACCAGCGAGCGTGTTAGGCACCTATGGGAGGCAGGGTGGGCCAGTCCAGTCTGTGTGCTCAGCAGGCTGGGTTTTGCCATTGCATTGCGTCCTCACAGACAGTCATCCCCTGTGGGGTCACTCCTCCTTGTGTATATTGTCAAGTCTGGGAGCCAGTGGCTCCTTCCCAGTGTCCTTGCTTGCCTTTGACTCCCAGCGGCCACTGCGCTGCCTGCCGTAGGGGTCAGTCTCCACCCACTGCATGCTGGGCAGCTGATCTCGATGCCTGGTGTTGTGCGAGGGCTTGTGCTGGGAGCAGAATCTGCCTGTTGTCCAACACAGCCTCAGCCCGGGGTTCACCCTCTGCTCTGGGTTCCAAGGGCAGAGCCTTCTCTGCATCCCTGCTCCTGGCCACATCATGGTCACATGTTCTTTGTAGCTAAGGGCAGCCTGGGCTACAAGGGTCTGGAGTGCAGTGGTGGCTGTTGGCCATCTGTCAGATTCTCTGACTGTACTTCTCTTCTCTAGTCCAAATCTGCCAAGAAAGCCTCCTTCATGGAGGCATCAGGGTTCATGTCCTGCTTGGGCCACAATGGTGAAGGATGGTGGCTGTGTCTGAGATCAGCCAGGAGGGTGGGAGTCGATCGTGTGAAATCCTCAAAAGGGGATTTTAAACAGGACCAGAGAATGGCCAGTTTGTGAAGTCCATGTTCTTTCCCTGATGGGGATTTTCCCTGTACTGCTGCTTCCCCCACTTGGAAGCTTTGAGTCTGGCTGTTCTATTAAGGGAGCCAGGTTTCCCCAAAAAATGCCTGGTGAGCTTTTTTTTCTTTTAATTTTTATTTCAATTTTAGTTAATATACAGTGCAATATTGGCTTTAGGAGTAGAATTTAGTGATTCATTACTTACATGGAACACCCAATGCTCATCACAACAAGTGCCCTCCACAAAGCGCATCACCCATCTAGCCCATCCCCACCGCCTCCTTCTGTCAACCCTCAGTTTGTTCTCTGTTGTTAACAGTCTCTTGTGGTTTGTTTCTCTCTCTTCTCTTTTCTCCCCCTACACGTGTTCATCTATTTTGTTTCTTAAATTCCACATATGAGTAAAATCATATAGTATTTCTCTTTCTCTGATTGACTTATTTCGCTTAGCGTAATACCTTCTAGCTCCATCCACGTGATTGCAAATGACAAGATTTCATTCTTTTTGATCACCGAGTAATATTCTATTGTGTGTGTGTGTGTGTGTGTGTGTGTGTACCACAACTTCTTTATCCATTCTTCAGTCGGTAGACATTTGGGCTCTTTCCATAATTTGGCTATTGTCAATAACATAAACATTGTCAATAACATAAATTCCCATAAACATTGGGGTGTGTGTGCCCCTTTGAATGTGTAAATAGTAGTACAGTTCCTGGGTCATAGGGGTAGTTCTATTTTTACCTTTTTTGAGGAACCTCCACACTGTTCTTCAGAGTGGCTGCACCAGCTTGCATTCCCACCAACAGTACACTGGGTTCCCTTTCCTAGTGAGCTTTTTTGGATAAATGTGGAACATCTCTGGAAAGTAGAACACACAGGGCACCGGTGAGGGTTGTGACGAGGGCCACAGCAGAGCAATCGGTCTGCCAGCAAATGCAGGCCAAAATCAAAACCAAAATACAAACTACGGTTCCATGTCCATCGTCGTGCATGCACCTGTTCTCAGCCACAAGACATAGGAGTGGGGCAGGGGTGGTGTCTGGGGACGCAGTTCTGCATTAGTCTTCGCAAAGGAGGCAATGACAAAAAACGTATTCATCTAAAAATCTCAAAACACATTTTTGCATTGTAGTGACTGAGATCCAAGATTTTCCAGACTTCTCTTGGTGCACTCTCCATCTTTTACAGGAAGTTGGATGCTGTCAGTGTGTCTCTTGTGTTAAAATATAAACGATTACCCAGAAAAATGCCTCATATCAGTGTTAGTAATAATACCCAGATCAAAACTGGAGGTGGAATCCGAGTGAAATTTTGTGAACAAACATATAGACATAATACGTAGCATAAAAGACCAACAGAAAGCTCAAAATAGCAATGTTTCTGTTTGCAATTTCTGTACTTTACCGATTTCATACAGTGAATAGGGATTATCTTTATAGTCAGAAAAAAAAAAAGTTAAGAAAGCAAGTTTTACTTATAATCTTTGGGTCCTTCTGTTACGAGCATTAAAATGAGCTAATCTCCTATAAGTTTTCATCATTTATTTATGACAAGAAATCATTTGTCTCATGCCTCTCTCTCAGGAAAATGTTTGCATTCCTTTTTTTTAATGTCTTATTTATTATTTTTGAGAGAGCACAAGTGGGGAAGGGGCAGAGAGAGGGGGTCAGAGGATCTGAAGTGCGTTCTGTGTTGACAGAAGTGAGCCTGAGGTAGGGCTCGAACTCATGAACCCTGAGATCACGACCTGAGCTGAAGTCGGATGCTCAAATGACCGAGCCAGCCAGGTGCCCTGTGCATTTTTTAAATTTGTTTGTTTGTTTGTTTGTTTGTTTGTTTAGAGAGTGCACAAACAGGGGAGAGGCAGAGAGAGGAAGAGGGAGAGACAGAATCTCAAGCAGGCTCCGCACTGTCAGCACAGAGCCTCCTGCAGGGCTGGAACCCTTGAGCCACAAGATCATGACCTGAATGAAATCAAGAGTTGAATGCTTAATCGACGGAGCCACCCAGGTGCCCCAGAAATGTCTGCATTCTTGAAGGGAATTCCTACAGCCTTTCTTCTAAACCTAACGATTCAAGAAGCGTGTGGAGCAATCTTCAATTTTCGTTTTCCACGGCCCTTCTTTAAGCAACAGTGGTTATTCTCTTTGATGGCTGCAGATTTGAAAACACAAACAACAGAGCCACAAGTACAAATGAGATTTGGATTCCCTAACTTTTAGCTCCATTGTGCCGACTCTTAGGAGGTTCACCCCTCATCAATTCTGTTATGATTTAAGAACCACAGAACAATCTGGCCGTCCCTTCCTACAAACATAATCCCCGATGCCTGCGGTCTTTCCTTGTCATTAGTTTCCCGCATTAGAGACGGAGGCACTGTAATTGTTTTCCACTTAACACGATCAGCCGCTGAGCAGACGTTGGGAGATGCGGTTCCTTGTACGGATCTGCCTGTGCGCACGCGGGCACCGGTGTCACCAGCAGGAGCCGTGCACATCTGCCCAGGACCACGTGCGGCTGCAGGGCTTGGGCCAGGGGAGAACGCACATAGTCACAGCCAACCGTCCCCTCTCCCGTATTGATGTCTTCGAGAAAATCTGAGCTGAACTCTCGCTCATTCTCAGGGCGGAATTCCCAGAATTACAACAGCAGTGTTGAGAGGTCATTGAATATACGTAGATTTAGGTCTTAATTACCTTTTTGATTGGGGGTTTATCTTTTGCGTGGTATTTTGAGAACGTAGCGGGACCGATTATTTTGTGTCATCTCCCACCACGTTAAGGAAATGCGGACTGTAATTGTGAGATAAGGAATTTCTGTGGGAATATTGAGCTGAAAGTGCATCCGTGATGGCAGGCCCTTCGTTGTGTTTTCTTACCAATATCGGAGCTTTCCCAGTGGTTGGATTTGCTTCTGTGCCCTTTGGTGGCGGAAGCTACTCGTGGGCTGGGGGATTATAGGGAAGGGATGGAGGAGGTGCCTGAAAACCGTGTTTCCCAAAGAAAGGAGTCAAAGTACTAGGAAGACCCATGTTTAGTGGACATCACGGAAGGTGGAAGCAGAAGGGATATGGGGGGTGTTCACGGCGGGTCAGGATGCCCAGGCCAGAGCAATAGTGATGAAACGGGCTTTAAAAGCACAGATTGCACTGTGATCCCGGCGGCCCCCTTCCCTCTGATATCTGCTGACGGGATTGCAACACCCTCACCTCTGTCCCGCGCCTCAACCGATTCCTGAGTGGAAGTAGCTTGTGAGGTACAGCTTCCCACAGAAAGTGACTTGAAACTGAATATTGAGGGTGAATAGGAGTTTGATGGATAAGGAAGGGGCCCCTGGAGGCAGAAGGGCTTCCAAGAAGAAGGAAACACGTGGCCCTGGGTTCTAGGGTGTAAGGTGGCTGAGGAAGTCAGCTTCGCCTGACGGTGAAAGCCTTTACCGTGTGGGAGACGAATGTGGGCTTGCTCCTGGGGGCAGGGAAGAGCCAGGGAGAAAGTTCCGGCAGAGGAGGATGAGTCGGGGATGGTCAACGCCCGAGCCCGGAGGACAGTGGTGGCATTCCAGGTGAGAAGGTGGGAGCCTGCAAGAGCACACCGACAGCAGGCACAGGCATTGGGAAGTGGATGATCGTGATGATCAAGAGGACATCGTGATGCCTCCTGACTGTGGTCTTGGGGCCCTGGAACAGAAGAGTCTCCACTCTCTCACCCGGGCAGCTATTTGGTTGGTGGTACTCCACATCCAGAGACGGCATTCTGGGGTCTCCCTGCAGCTGCCCTGGGAGCAAGTACCGGGCCTTGGTCATCCTCGCTTTCTCCATCCCAGAATCCATTCCTGGCAAGGCGGCCGGCACGTATCGGCAATTCGAGAAGGCAAGTTGGCTCTTCGTGATGGCGGGCCCTCCGACGATGGGAAGAAGTGCTGTGTCTCCTGGCTCCACTTTGTATCCCACGGCCGGGGCTGAGGGCCTGCAGCTGGGGCAGCGGCACCAGCATAGAGAAGAGATGCCCCTCACCTCACAGAGGGAGCTTTCTACCACTGAAAACAGAGAAGCAGAAGGTGACATCGTGACAGAGAAGGGGCGCCTGCTCTGGGGGGCAGTCACACTATATCCTGATATTCTTGACGAAGGCCAGGACCTTGACATTCTTAAGATAAACCCAATTTCTGAGGCTGTTCTTCTGGTCTATGTATTCATATGGGTACGTTTTCTTAGTTTGGGATCCTTTCTATTAGAAAGCTGAATGACACGGATTTTAGCTACATGTCAAGGAAACCATTATAATAATCTTTTTTTTTAAATTTTTTTTAACGTTTATTTATTTTTGAGACAGAGAGAGACAGAGCATGAATGGGGGAGGGGCAGAGAGAGAGGGAGACACAGGATCCAAAGCAGGCTTCAGGCTCTGAGCCATCAGCCCAGAGCCCGACGCGGGGCTCGAACTCACAGACCGCGAGATCGTGACCTGAGCTGAAGTGGGACGCTTAACCGACTGAGCCACCCAGGCGCCCTATAATAATCTTAACACATCAAATGATGTTTTTTGCACTGGTCTTGATACCTCTTGTGTCCAAGGTTTTATTAATGAAAAACTCTGTGTCCAAAGTAGTCATGGTTCTCTAGAGAAACAGAACACACACACACACACACACACACACACGCACACATTATATAATGTTTTCACAGCTTTAAATTGTTTGCTTCAACCTGAAGAGTCTTCAAAATTCTAATTCATTACCAGTGTATATCTTTCATGTATTTTTACATAAAGTAAGATAGCTTCGGGTTAAATGTATTTCCCTTAAATTTTTAATTGTGTAAATCAAATCTACTTCTGGTTACTCTGAAATTTAGATGGAGAATGTAAATGAAACCAGCTCGATGTGGTCATTTTACTAGTGATATTTGTTCTTGCTTCCTATTCTGGTCATGTCACTGCACTTAGAGTTGTTTTTAGGTTTGTGAAAAACTTTGCTCTGGCTCATTTCACATGCTTACCCGTGATTTCCATTGTGGCCACCGACACGCTTTCCTGGGTCATGTTTATTCATCTTTGTTAATACTGTCTATGGATATAAAGTTTGCTGGCTGTTGTGATGATCAAACTCCAGTTTCGTCTTGAATTAAATGAGCTAACAGTTCAACAGAATGACTCCATTCACAAATAGTTACCTATCCCAAGGCTAGTTTTGGGGAATAATTTAAAATTCCAGAATTATTGTTGGAAGGGACCCGAGAGGATTACAGGTCAGTTGTCCCCAGTTAATTGAGGAATGTCTACACTACTCCTAAGAAAACCAGCCAATTCTTAGTTATGACTCCGTGAGACATCGTTTTTATTTTTAGCAGTTTTAGCCATTAGAGGGTCACATGGCCTCGGCGTCTACCAGCCACTGACTGTTATAATGAGCAAGTTGCACAGACCAGGTTTATCCCTTAAACATTACCAACAGCAACATGGAATTCACTCAATAGGACCATAAATGTAGGGACTCAGTCCTTGGAATTAGCTTCTTGCAGTTATGCAAATTTCTTCCAGAAATTGCCTGCGGGAGAAAGAAATTTTCAGAGACATTACTTGAAAGAAAAATTACTTCTAAGAGCAAATCTTTTCTATCTTGCCCTTTCCTGCCTTCTCTCCTCCCAAATACACACTCCCCTACCCTGGTGTAGAATGGAACCCACATTTGAAATTATTTTGTGGTCTTTTATCTTTTTGTGTATTAAAACATTGTTAACACTGTCCACACTGGCAGCGTGAAAAGAAAGAAATGGTGCTCGCAGCTTGTTAAGTGCCTTTCCTTCAGCATTCAATCAAGGCAGAAAACTAGTCATTGCTTCATAGACCACAAATCATGAGCATTATCTTCTTAATTCTATGTGGAATATGAATACCCCAAGACTAGAAGTTTTAATAGGAAGCGAATATCCGAGAAGGCAGAACATATAACGTATTCAACGCAGGCAAGGATCTAAAAACAGTAGTATTCCAAATGGACTGTGTGGATTCAGGAGCAAGGGTTTGAATTCAGTCAAAATCTTCAAAGAAAATATACCTTTAAAGACATTTCATATCAAATTAGGCTTTAGAATGCAAACAAACAGGAAAATATTGACATGCTTAATTCTCCCCTGAAGGGAAAAAAATTACACATTAATCACGTAAGCGAAAACCAAAGAAGTAAACGAGCATCACTTCAAAAATCATAAGTCGCCAACAAGGTTCTAGGCGAAACCTGTATGGAGGTAGGAATTTTCCACTAGAATTAAGGCATGAAGGAGATTACAAATTATGTCATCTTTTATTTAAAAAGAGCCATTTTTCTGCAATGTTTTCAAAGCAAATGACAAACGTCTATTGTTTGTTTTTAGAGGTGAAATATGTACAATACATGGACAGAATCCAGATGTTTAAACCATCGTGCACCTAATAAGAAGGAAAAACATGTGTGGATTGGAGCCCAGGGAAATAACACCAAGGGAATATACCGAAAAAGGCAACCTAAACAAAAAAGAGTCTCAAGACAAGGGTGAAAGAGTTCAAAGAGTGGAGCTACATTTCAGGAAAAAAAAAAAAAATTTAACCTAAGCAGCAATTTTGGAGTCTATTTTGAGATTGGTGTTAGTTTTCAATTAAAGCCTTTATTTATTTATTTATTGGAAAAATAAAGCTTAATTATGGTGTTAAGAAAATAGAAAGAAAATATAGAAAGTAAGATACAGTGTTTGCTGACCCCAACAGCATCTCCAACGTGCATTTTTCTTCCCTGACCCCCTCTAGAGTTTCGTAGAACATGATGCCACTTAAGTAAGTGATCTTTTTCTTTCTTTCTTTTTAAAATAAATGTCAAGGAAGACACTTTTCACTTTTTTTTTTTTTGGAACTTGCAAGGAATAAGAGTTTTCATTCAAAATCATATTACCATGCTATTTTGTGATTTAAAAAATCATTTTGTCCTGGCCAATTTTAATGGCATCTGTCTAGAAAAATTTGGGCAAGTTGAGGTGAACTCGTTTCGTGAGGAAATTGCCGTATTTTCCTGAGCCGCGCATTTGTGACTGTCTGTCTTGAGTTTTGTTTTTTTTTCTCTTCTTCCATATCAACCTTTGTAGGATAAGGACAGATTTTCACTGATTTTTACAATCGGCTCTGGATTTCATGTGTGTTTCCCAGGGCGACTGAGGCAACTTGACAGATAGCATCAAGCATCTGTAAGGATAATGAAGTAATTCTGTGCCCAGTGAAATCTCTAACTACTCTCCGAGCTCGATTCCCGACCCGGACACGATCAAAAGTGAAATGACACTCGGGGTAATGTGACCACGGCCGTCCTGTATCGGGGCGCTTCTCAGACTTTAAGGAATGCATTGCTTTTAGTCTTGTGTAGACAGATAGGTGAAAGCACATAAATAATAATGTGAAATCAATCTGAGGCGAAACTGAAGGATAATTCAGACCTAGGACTTCCTCATTGCTTATCAACTTGTGTGACGTGGCATCTCAGAGCAGACTGGCACCAAGAGGAGTGATGATAAGGTCATTAGAATAAAAGTATTGAAGAATAAGAATGGCTTTTCTTCCAGTGGGAGGATTCTGGGTTGTAATTCATTTTGTCTTCTTTTTTTTTTAAGTTTACTTATTTATTTTTGAGGGGGGGGTGGGGGGTAGAGAGGGAGGGGGAGACAGAATCCCAAGCAGGGTCCCCGCTGTCAGCACAGAGACCAATACAGGCCTGATGTCATGAACCGTGAGATCACAACCTGAGCCGAAGTCAAGAGTCAGACACTTGACCAACTGAACCACCCAGGCGTCCCTAGGTTGAAAGTTAACAAAGAATTTTACTGGGTATCTATGAGCAGGTTTCAAAACCCATAGTTTGGAATAGAAATGTGAATGGTACCACTAGTAATTTATAAAGGCTGATATTTATAGAGCACATATCATGAGCTAAATGCTACGAGCATCCACTGGGGATGATCACCCAACTCCATTTTCAGTCCACCTTTAGGGCAGCAAGAGCTGGGAGCCCTCAGAGTGCTTAAGTCAGTTGCCTGGTCTTGTGGCTCCTCAGTTCTAACGTGGTGCATCCGACCATAAAGCCCACACTCCTGTCATGTCTCCAATACAAGCAACTGCCTGCATGGGTTCTGGACGCAGGAAGGAAATGGAGATATCGAGAACCCACACCGCCACAGTGAGAGAAAGCAAAGTATTTCTTCTTTTTAAATGTTTATTCATTTATTTTGAGAGAGGGAGAGAGAGAGAGACAGAGAGAGAGAGAGGGAGCTCAAGCAAGGGAGGGACAGAGAGAGGGAGGAAGAGAGAATCCCAAGCAGGATGCTGTCAGCGCAGAGCCCGACGCGGGGCTTGATCTTACAAACCGTGAGGTCATGACCTGAGCTGAAATCAAGAGTTGGATGCTTAACTGACTGAGCCAGCCAGATGCCCCCAAAGCAAAGTATTTCTTGACCAGATGGCCGCAGCTGCCCCCTGACGCCGTTCCACTTACTATGTGACAACGGATACGTCTCCGTAAGCATTTCTCTATGTGGACATATGTGCCCAGTGCAGATACACGCAGGGAAGGCTGTGCACAGGGCATGGTGGGGAGGGGGGCAGCACTCAATCATGCTTAGTGGGATGGGAACATTTCACAACCAGACAAGCAAACCATGAGGCAGGAGATCTGGAATGCCCTGCATTCTCCTGGCCCTCCCATTTGGGGGCCAATGTTTTCCCCCGTGGCCTTCGTGTTCTGTTGGACCTGAGAAGATCGGCCGATTATCTGTTCGGTGATTCTCTCTTGAGGGTGGGAGTGAAGACTTCCAGGCTCCCTACCTGCCGGACAGGAAGGCGGCAGTCCTGAACTTGGCTCTCCATCCCTCAACAGTGTTTAATTTATCGCCATGCACGAGTCAATGCACCTACACCTGCACCTTCCTGAGCAGCCTTCCATGACACTGCTGTACCAACCGCATTGTCTTTCCTCACTTTCTTTGCGATGAAGTTTTACACATCTTTTCAGTGTTTTGTGATGACCTAAAAAGCACAACATGTGTGTGAATGTCTTTCGAGACTATTAGCAAATGTTTCTCGGGATAAAGGTGAAAAAAAAGTTCTTGTGAAATGGATATTGGGTGATAGTATATAAACGTTTCAAATTTGAAATCGATCTAATAAAAGTATTTTTTCAATCCACTGATTTTTTAGTGGATTTGGAACTAATCCTAAGCATTGGAATTTCGTTTTCTCCTTCATGACATTCTCTTACGACACCTGGCAGACCAGACCCCACATATTATCTCCCAATGCCGCACCAATTTACAACCGCTCAGCAATCTGCAGAAATACCCACTTCTCCATATGACAGCCTAAACTTGATATTTTAACGTTGTATGCTTTTTTCCCCATTCTGTTGTTGGAAGATACTATTTGTTGGAAAGATGACATTTGCAACAATTCTTTATCTTGCACACAAATTCTTTATCATTTTGTTGATGGTTGATTTGAAATTTGATCATGATACCTTTTTTAACTTTTAAACTGTGAAATATATCAAAGTTTTCTTTACATATATGTTTTGATTTCCTGTCATTTAATAACTTCCCCATAAAAAGTCATAAATATTATTCTATATTTCCTGAAAATTTAAAACTTTAAGTTTTATCTTTGGTATTTATGTCCAGAGTAAGGTGTGTGTGTGTGTGTGTGTGTGTGTGTGTACGTGTACATGAATGTTTTGCAAGAGGCTGGGAATCAACTTTTCTCAATGCATAACCAATCGACTCAACACCAATTTTTCAAAATTAGGATTGTTTTCACTGACTCAAGCTGCCATTTCCACAATATGCCAGTTTCTTAGAACACACAATTCTGTGTCTTAAATAGATCCACCAACTGCTTACCTGCTCCAAAGCTATATTACACTCCTTAAATCATTTCATCTTTTTTTCTTATAAGGTGTTATGGTAATTCCTAGGGCCAGCCCTGGCTATTTGCTGTTATTTTTGTATGTCGTATTATTTGTCTACACATATTTA
Source organism: Prionailurus bengalensis (assembly GCF_016509475.1). Taxonomy (NCBI): domain Eukaryota; kingdom Metazoa; phylum Chordata; class Mammalia; order Carnivora; family Felidae; genus Prionailurus; species Prionailurus bengalensis. The sequence goes on along the minus strand of NC_057358.1, from coordinate 2,526,505 downwards.
TTCCTCTGTATACATTTTAGGAGCAGCCTGTCAGATACTTTTTTTAAGTCTTGATTAAGAGTTAATGGGGGAAGGTTTGCCTAAAAATGTGAAGAAAATTGATATTTTCTTCTATTCTTCTATTTTCTATTTTACAAACTCAAATCTTCAAGTAAAGGTTTTGTAAGTCTCCATTTATTCAGATTTCCGCCCCCTCCCCCTTAAATCTAGATCTTTTTGGAAACCAGGAATATATGTTTGATATCCAACAATTAAAACTGCCCAGTATATTTGCTCTGTTAAAAGTTCTAAGTCTTCATGAGGCAATATTAACAAAAATATATGTTTACCTGGGATGGCTTTCCAAATAATACATCATTACTTACATATTGTAATAATAAGGCAGATTTTCTGTCTGTATTATTTTTCATTGCACATGTTCTTTCTTGTTGGATCTCATCCCTTAATAATTTTCTCAGAAAAAGACTGGATCCTTAAAATATCTTTTAAATTTTGTCCTCAATTTAAATGATAATATTTTCAGGTTTAGAAAAATAATAACAAATCCCCCCTCATTAACTATTACCTTTTTAATATTTAAACTAGTTTAAAGTATTAAAGTAATAACGGTCTTCAGAATATTATCTACCACAGGTTTTTTTTTGTAACTTCCATATTTGATAAAGTCAGACTTCCATCATTTTAATAAGATTGCTGATGTGAATGCAGAGGAGACAGAATAAATATAAGATCTTGTCTCGTTGCTTGGGAAACTGACACTCAATTTTAAAATGTCTTCATCAAAACCCTTTGGATAATTTTGTTCTACAAGCTAATAGTTTGCTTAAATATTGGCAAATGACGTTGAAATCAGTCTTTAATGAGAAAAAAAAAAGTGAGATATTCAATGTCTACAGCATTTTCTCGTTGTTTAGGACCCTACAAAAAAGAAATAGGACTTTAGATCAGTGGACCCTGTTCCGACGACACGGTAATGCTCAGTTACTGCTTCCTTTCTTATGCCCCTTGAGAAAAAGCACCAAAAGTATTCTGAGATCATTTTCCAGTTAATCTGCTTGGATGTTGTAGATCCTTAAATTCTGCCCTTTGAAAATAAAAATGAACAATTCTTGCTTGTCCTTCTCTACATAATCAAAAATGATTATTGTAACTTGTAATGGTTATTGTAATGTATGTTGCAATAACGTCTATGATTTTTAGTGTTCCAGGAGAAATTTCATAAATACATAAAATCTACATAAATATGTAAAATTACATGAATCCTTCTCCTGGTAGCTCCTCATCTGAGATTGAGTTACTGTTTGATGATATAGGTCCCAGTGTGCAGAATTTAAAGAACGTTCTTCTTGACGAGGAGGAAAGCAGATAGATAGTATTGACAATCTCACATTGTTCGTTTCCACCAGGAGCTTTTAGACATGGTTTTTCTTCCCCATAACAACCTCATAATAGCCTTGTTTCACAACAGCAAAAAAAACACTATGGGATAAAAACATGAGGTTCAGAAGTTAACCGAGTCGATGTGTATAATGTAAACTTAGAAGAGCACAGCAAAGGCTCAACTCCAGGTTACGTCATGCTTTCAAAGTATTGTTGGGTGATTCAATAATTATTGATGGTAGAAAAGAGTGACTCAACCTTGCTTCATATTCTTCTAGGTCGAGCAAAGTTATTGGATCCATTGACATCACATCTGCCCCAAGGAATGGAATCACTTTTTTTTTCTTTTTTTCTTTTCCTTTTTCCTTTCCATGGAGCTGAAAAAGCTTTAGTTTCTTTTTTTTTAATCACGCCTTTGCCATTATCAATGCTTTCTGCCAGCATCAGCTCTTTCTGGGTTTTCATTTGATATAATTCATTTGTCTTCCTGACATACCTTACAGGGTGACACCACTCTGAAACTGCCCTTGATGATGTAACCTTCTCCAACTTTCCTGACTGCCTCTAATATCTGAGCTCTACAGCGGCCTCCTATTTCGCTCCCGCTGGCGGCTTGAGATTTCTTCTTATCTTCTTCATTAGGATGATTTCTGATTTTAAAGTAAGAACTCATTCTGAAGCCTGTAATCTTCTCTAATCATATTGCCTTTTATATGTTGTAGCAGTAGAACTGAAGAATAAAAACACCCATTTTTCATAGGAGACGGAGGTCCACTTGTGGCCATTCTCCAAATCTTGATCTTTCTATTGCATTAAAAAGAGAGAGAGAGAAGAATTACAGAGAGAAGGGGGACACACTTGAAATATACTGAGCAAAAATGGATGTAGGGTAAGTCTCAAGGTTACGTTTATATTATATATCATACTATGTATTTATATTATATTATATATTTATATTATATATCATATATAACATATAATGTATGCTATATATATTATATTTATATTATATATCATAAGTATAATATATATAATGTATATTATATATTATATATTATATATTCTTATGTTTTGGATCGAGTCAATAGAACAGAAATCAAATGTGCATTTTCCCCACCAAAGTCGCGAAAAGCGAAACGCCGTCTCACCCTCATTCTCCTGCAACCAGAGCTGGAAATGAGAAGGAATTCACGGCTGTGAAGTGAGAAGGAAAAAGCAACCAGGAGTGATGTAGAGGCTGGCCTCTCCTGTTGAGGCTGGGAGGACTGTTGAGAAGCGCAAGCGTTCTTGGTATTTCTTGGCTCTGCTGAAGTTCTCTTGTCCCATCACCAGCCTCGTGCAGTAGAGAAGGTTTTGTGGAGGTGGGGGTTGTGTAACCAAGGATTGGGGCTGGGGGGGACGTGACCTCAAGGCTCAACCATCGCGTCCTTTCCACCAGAGACCCAGGTGTCTATTTTCTGCCCTGAACCCTGATGCTCCAGGAGTTTTTAAGCTCAGTGATGGTTGTTTCTTTTTTTAGCGATATTGTTCTCTTCAGAGGCACCCTTCTCCTTTTCAACAAGTTCTATTCTTTTTTGGGAATTAAAAAAAAATAATGTATTTAATTATTTTTACTTTACTTTGTAATACTACGGCCTAGCACAGTTTTTTTCAGTGAATGAGCCGCACACTCCTTGGCTCCTGCAACCTGCCTGGGGGTGAGAGGTACAGTGGGAGGAAACGGGGAGTGACAGGTGTCCCTTACTTACCAGCTGCTGCAGGACTCCCCACATGATGCGTGTCCACACACAGGCCCCTTATGGTGTCACGGGTGGGTTCTGGGGGGCCCTGGGGACTTCTCATCTCCCAGTCGCCAGCAGGTGGATCTGCTATAGGTTCAGGGTCTTCTGGTTTCTCCCTGGTAACTGGCCCCCACCTCTGTTATCGGAGGCGCACTCACGAGAACCTCCCATTTCAATGTTCCAGTTTTGCAATGCGGTTTAAGTCCTAGGACCCGTGCTTCGTTATAGGGTAACAGGGCGGATTCCTCCATGGAGGCCTCACGTGTGACCTTCACTCTTGGCCTTGCTCCAGGTCTCCTGTCCGTGGGCCTCCATGGACACACGTGGCGGGTCAACAAAATGATGAGATAAGCAGATGCTGAAGACACAATGAGATTCTAAGTTCCTCTTGTTGCAAAGACACTGACTTTCCTAGAATTCACTCAATGGTCTGGGGTGGAGGGCTGGAGCAAAGCACCTTCTAATCCCTGCAGAGGAGGAATCAGACAGCCTCTGCAGGGGGCCAAGTGCCTGCAGGCCCAGGGACATCCCGCACCCCTCTGCGCTGCTTCCATAGGCTCCAAGCTTGGGGTGTGGGAGTGCTGTTCAGCCCGCAGGCCCGCAGTTAGTAAAAGCTTTCAGCAGTCTTAAGAGGCCATGGGGGAGGGGAAGGAAAAAAAAAAGGTTAAAGAGGGAAGGAGCCAAAAAGTAAGAGACTCTTAAAAACTGAGAACAAACTGAGGGTTGATGGAGGGTGGGAGGGAGGGGAGGATGGGTGATGGGTATTGAGGAGGGCACCCTTTGGGATGAGCACTGGGTGTTGTATGGAAACCAATTTGACAATAAATTTCATATTAAAAATAAATAAATAAATTTTTAAAAATTAAAAAAAAAGAGTTTTCCCAGGATGACTCTTTAATCTGTATTTTGCATCTGACCTACAGTTCTGGGGATCCTGGAGGAGTCCGTCTGGGACCCCATGTTCTGGTCATTGTCCTGCTCTGTGAAAGCCTTGAGCCTTCCCCCAGGGTCTGTTCTAAAGGCTGATTGCGGTGCAGGAAGGATCCCTGTGTGCTTTGTCATTGTTGCTACAAGATTCCCCTTTAGAGGATTTAGGTGTTCTCTCCACGTACATCCCGGGGGAATGCTCACTCAGAAAAGTGTCCCATTTGTGTGTGCTGGGCACACCGACCACGACTAATGTTTATTTTAATTTTCTCAACCTGAGTCTTGTTTACTTCCTGTGTTAGTGTGTGTGTGTGTGTGGGGGGGGGGTGTTTTCTCTCATTGTTTTGCTAAAAACGTAGCTTCCCCCAGTCCTGAATTAATGTAGAGTCTTGTCCAGGCCACATATTCAGAATCACTTGTTGAACGGCTAGCCCTGTGCCCTCACCTTTGTTCCGTCCCTAGGCTCTGCTTCTCAAAGTCTTTGCTGGTCCCCTCAGGCGTCCTTGGCCATCAGAGCACCTACAACACCAGCTCAAGTGCTTGTGTCCCGGGTTCAAATCTTGCCTTTATTCCTGAAATGGTATGGATTTCTTTTCCTGCCTTTTGAGCTTATCTCTACATTAAACATGTTTTATTTTTAGGTGTTTACAACCTATGCCGTATGGGAAGGTTTCTGGTTATTTTTAGGATCTGGAAATCATTATTTCTTTTTACCGTATTCCCATAAACGTATTTTGTAATGGAGAAAAAGGGCATCCATGATGTAATTTGCAACAGTAATATAACAAAATAGTATTGATTTCATATTTCAGATATGGGGTTAATCCAGACCCGGGAAAGTAGTTGCTGTTGATATATTCTTTTATATGTGAATAAAGGGTTTACTCTGAGAATTAATCCCATAAAGAGTATAGGAATAAATTTAACTACATTGAGAACACAATTGTTTTTAGAAGCATTTAGAAGGATCCATTTACATAAAAATAGTGTTATGCTAATTACTAATCATTCTTAGCTCTTTAGTGGAGCCTATGTAAAGGAATTAGGAAGTAGAGGAATATTTATTTTATCCAAATCCTGTTTTTTTTTATATGTAATAATATACAGGTCGTTGGGAAATTATCTAACTTAAACTTTTCGCTAATTCTCTCTATTCTCTTCTTTAATGAGTCTGAATTCATAGGTGATTGCCATACATAAATTAACATGCAGAATCTTACTAATATACTGAGAAAAAAGTATAGGGAAGCTTTCTTTCCCGGGCATGGATTATACTATCAAAGGCGTATTTTGAATCACAAACACATTCTCCTTGAGGTGCCCTTCTTTCTGCTTCTTGCTAACTCCAACTCTATGCTTCCTCCCCCCTTTCACCCCCTTATCTCCCTAAATTCAGTTGGGAACATTTCAGAAAGCCATTAACTAACTTTTTAAACTTTGATATTACATAATATTGATTGAGTTAAATAAGACTTGTGCAGACATTTCTACAGGATTCCAGATCCCTGACCCCAGCATTAATTTGAAGTTCCTTATCATTGAAAGAGCCCGAGTATTGATATGGAAATGGGACCGCCAAGGTTCCAAGTGCCTCCGCTTCCTGCTGTCATTCTTTAAAAAGACTGACCATGGCCACAGTTCTGCTGCGCCAGCAAAGATAAAGTTTGTCCAAGGTCGCACTTCAGAACGCGGCCTGGTTGGCGCTTGGACAGTTGGCGCTTACTCGTGGACCAAGCGACACGTATTATTGGTCGCATAACAACCATGACCCCCTCCTCCGTCCCTCCTACAACAAAAGTACACGATTAAGGTGTTGTTCTTACTTGTGGTGAAAGAGAGCTTCAATCTTAATAACGCCATTAATATTTTACATACCTCCCTTTGGTGGGTGAGAAAGTTTTGTGACGTTAAGTAATTCACTGATTTATAGTGATGGAGTTGGCAGGAGCAGGACCCTTGGACTCCTGGGCCAGTGTTCAGTCTTGCTGCACTCGCTCAGAGGATGAATAAGTGAAGACATTCACACCATGAATGACACAAGAAACACACACACACACACACACACACACACACACACAGGCAGCTCTCTCCTCAAATGCTTACCGTCTAGCTGTAATGAACTTATGTAAAATAACTATTGATATAAACCTGCAGGTGTTAGGATCTTTGGAGACAAGGATGATTCCTGAAGATTTCAGCCATTCAGCGGGAGCTCTGATACGCTTACATTGACCAGAGAGTGATGGAAGGGAACACACTAGAAGTTCGCGTTATTAAAGACACGTCAGCCACTGTGTCACAATTGGGCATCAAACATTAACACTGTGCCAGAGTGCAAATATTCAGACTCGTATCTCCGATATGGAAAAGGTTCTCGTCTCACCACCGCGAACCTATTTTCTGCTACTTTCCACATAATTCGAGGTCCCTGTTACCTGGAATCCAAGTGCTTTCTGATAATTAAATAATGCAAATATTGTTATCAGACAGTGAGAGCAAAAAGAAATGTTTTCTAAAATCCTGATCACCCTCCTATCCCCGCAGCATACACACAAAGTTTCTGGTTAAAAATGGCAAATCGAACTAGCGTATTTTTTTTTTAATTTTTTTAACGTTTATTTATTTTTGAGACAGAGAGAGACAGAGCATGAACAGGGGAGGGGCAGAGAGAGGGAGACACAGAATCTGAAACAGGCTCCAGGCTCTGAGCTGTCAGCACAGAGACCGACGTGGGGCTCGAACTCACGGACCGCGAGATCGTGACCTGAGCCGAAGTTGGCCGCTCAACCAACTGAGCCACCCAGGCGCCCCCGAACTAGGGTATTTAAACGTAAGCCTAACCTAAGACATGGAAGGCAAGTTTCCAAAGTACACCTAAGACATAAATCAGTCTCTGTTCAAGTGAAGAGGAAGGGAACACAGTTCAGAGCAACCTATCTCCAAACACTCACAGGAGGGACCAGTTACACTGTCATTATTATTTTTTACTTCCAATCTGTTGCAGATCAATACTTTTGTACACTATAATAAAAAGGAAATACTAGAAAATAAAAAGGCATAAAACGTCAGGACCAACATTTTTATTCTTACATCCCACAGACATAAAATTACTCGCTCAAGTCGCTATAAAAAGTTCTCAACGGTCACTGTCATTGCTTTTATCTCATTGCAGAGATAACTCATGGTTTGTGAGCCCACACGGTTCCGCACGCCCCACTGGAGCGTCTCCTGGTTCGTGTGCCTGTGGAGAAGGAATCCGCACAGGGCAAGAAACACTTGCAGGAGTGTGGCAGTGCCCGGCATCAGAGATGCCATGGAGCATGGAAAGAGGAGAGGCACACGGGTTCAAGGCTGGGTAAGATATGCCCACCTCCCCCACCCCAAGCTGGCAAGCCAAGAAAAAGTTAAGTGTAATCGTTCCACATTATTTAAGAGGGCAAGGGAACCACGGCTGCCTTGATAAGGGTTCCCTTCCAAACCTTGAACTCACGCACCATTTGTGACAAACACAGGGCAGTTAGGCGTGGGAAAATGCCCACGTTCACAATAGTCCAGATGTTTAAAAAATGCTTGAAAAATATTTATTTTTGAAAGAGAGAGAGGGGGTGGAGAGGGGCAGAGAGGGGGAGACAGAAGATCCTAACAGGGCTTCATGCTGACAGCACAGAGCCCCATAAGGGGCTCGAACTCATGAACTGTGAGATCATGACCAGAGCCAAAGTCAAATGCTTAACCAACTGAGCCACCCAGGTGCCCCCAGCCCAGATTTTAAGTAGCTGAGATGTCACAAGTTTTGGAGACAAGGACTTTGTTTTGGTTAGTCTCTGTCCCTATTTTCTCACACATCATAGGTATTTAATAAAAGTTTATTAAATTGGTGAATGAAGACTTAGAAATAAAGAGGTACGCATCACCTTTAAAGAACTAGCCCTCAGTAGTTAAAAGGACATCTAGTGTCTTTAGATCTTTTTAGATGAGTGATACCTTCGCGTTAAGGTGGGCGAAGCTATAAGACAAGCACGCATCTTGAAAATTGAATGTTTGATTCAGCAATCAGGCTTCTTCCCACAGAAAGTTATAGAAAGCATGCTCCAAACTGGCTTAAGGAAAAAGGAACTGTACTGACTTAGATGCTTCGCAGGGAAAAGGGGAAGGTTACACCTGGCCCTGGGCACAGATTAATCAGGGGTGGTCCCTGCGATGCAAAACTGCTTTCACCCTCCGTGGCCTCCATCCAAGTCCAGATTTTACATCGTTCAGGTTCAAGATGAGCTGAGTGCATCTAGGGGGCCCTCTCACCATTGGTTCATTGGTTCTACCACCAACACCTTGCTGTCCTCATTGTGTAGCATGAGGGTGAGTCCTGACGTGGGGTAGTGAGCTCCCCAACTGCCTTCTTTGGTGTTGTGTTGGCTACTTTTGGTTTTTGACTTTTCTTATAAACTGGAGAACCAGTTTGTCAGCGTCTACTGATAAGTTTGCCTGGATTTTGAGTTCGATGGTGCCGATTCTATAGATCAAGTTGGGAAGGACTGACAGCTTAATAGTGTTGAGTCTTTCAAGCCATGGGAACAGAATATTATTCCGCTTAGATAAGTTTTGATTTCTTTAAACAAACTGTTCTAGTTTTCCTGATATAAACTCTGTGCATATTTTGTTAGATTTATACTCAAGCATTTTGGGGGGGATGTTATTGTAAATGGATTTTTTAAATTTTCAGATTCTAATTGTCCATCGCTAGTATGTAGAAAGGCAATTAAATTTTACCTATTACACATTAACCACGCACCTTGCAACCTTTTCATACTTCTGGGAGTTTCTGGTTGATCTGAAGGATTTTCTTTTTTTTTTTTTTTTTAAATGGTCATTTTAACGTTTATTTATTTTTGAGACAGAGAGAGACAGAGCATGAACGGGGGAGGGGCAGAGAGAGAGGGAGACACAGAATCGGAAGCAGGCTCCAGGCTCTGAGCCATCAGCCCAGAGCCCGACGCGGGGCTCGAACTCGCGGACCGCGAGATCGTGACCTGAGCTGAAGTCGGACGCTCAACCGACTGAGCCACCCAGGCGCCCCTGAAGGATTTTCTATATAAGAAATCATGTTACCCATGAATAAAGACAGTTTTATTTCTTCCTTTACAATACACATACCTGTTTTTGGGTTTTTTTGTTTTTGTTTTTTTTTTTTTTATCTTATTACTAGCTAGAGCATCCAGTGAGTTGCTGAAGAGAGTGGCACGGGAAGACATTTTTCCTTGTTCCTGATATCAGCAAGAAAGTGTCCAGTGTTTCACAATTATGTTTGAATTTAGTTATAAGGGTTTTTTTTAAAACATTCTAGCTGAGAAAGTTTCCCCTCAATTTCTAGCTTGCTAAGAGTTTTTTTTTTTTTTCTTTTTATCATGCATGGGTATTGCATTTGTTAAATGCTTTCTGCATCTATGGATAAGATCATATAATTTTTCTCTTTAGTCTGTCAGTGTCGGGCTCATGTGATTGATCGTTGAGCACAGAACCAGTCTTGCAGACCAGACTATGTGCAACTTAGTCACGTGTATAATTCTTTTTATACAATTTTAGATTTGACTTGCTAATACTTAGATGGCAATTTTTGCGTCTATGTTCATGAGAGATATTGGCCAGTAGTTTCCTCTCCTTGTAATGTCTTTGTCTTGTGTTGGTCGGGGGTAATTCTGGCGTCAGGGGACGAGCTGAGACACATGCCCTTTGCCACTGTTGTCTCAAAGAGATTATAGAGAATTGGTATAACTTTTTCCTTAAATGTTCGGAAGAATTCACCAGTGAATCCATCTGGGCTGGGTATCTTCTTTTTCATAAGCGTATTGATTACTGATTTATTGCCTTCAATAATGTCAAGGAACTGGAGCATTTAGTGTAAGTTTGTGTCAACTTTGTGGTCATAAATTTGTTCATGTTATTCCCTATTATCTTCTTAATGCCCATGGGATCAGTTGTGAGGAGCTCTCCTTCACGACCAATATTGGGGATTCCTGTCTAGCGTCTCTCTCTGTTTATCTGTAATCTGGCTGGAGGTTTATCGATTGTATTAATCTTTTCAAAAAGTCAGTTTTGCTTTCCTTGATTTTTTGCATGACGTTTTGGTTTTCGATCTTATTCGTGCTCTGATACTTATTATTTCTTTCCTTCTGCTTGATTTGGAATTAAATCTCTCTTCTCTCTAGTGTTCTCTGCTGTAGACGCTTAAAGTTGTTTGATTTCAGATCTTTCTTCTTTTCTCATATATGAGTTTTAATTCTGTAAGATTTCCTCTAAGCACCACTTTCGCTGTATCCCACTCAATTTGATGCATTGCCTTTTCATTTCAGCTTAGTCCAATTGTTTTTGAATCTCTCTTGTTGTTCTCTCTTTTTTTACCCAAGTGTTACTTAAAAATTTCACTGTGGTTTGAGAATACGCTCCGTAAGATTTATACTCTCTTAACTTTGCTAAGGAACACTGCAGACCCGATATGTGGTCTGTTTTGGTCTCTGACGTTTCTGGTGGGCTGGCGACCAATGCATATTTTGCTGTTGTTGGATGGAGCGTTCCACAGGTGGCAATTAGAGGGACTTCATTTATGCATCGCCAGTGGGCAGCGAATTCCTTTGGCTTTTGTTTCCCTGAGGAAAAAGAGATCCTTCAGTTTGAAGGACCATTTCACCAGATACAAAACTTAGTTTGGTGGCTGTTTTCTCCTAACACTTCATTTTTTAAATTGTTTTTATTGTTTATTTAATTTTGAGAGACACAGACAGAGCATGAGCGGGGGAGGAGCAGAGAGAGAGGGAGACACAGAATCTGAAACAGACTCCAGGCTCCGAGTTGTCAGCACAGGGCCTGATGCAGGGCTCGAACCCATGAGCCAGGGGTTCTGGCTCTGAGCAGAATTTGGACACTTAACTGACTGAGCCACCCAGGCACCCCTTTCTGACACTTACTGTAATATTTCCCTTCATGTCTCCTTGTTTGTGTGATTTCTGATGAGAAGTTCACCATAATTCTTATCTTTGTTTTTCTCTCTCCATAGGACACTTGCATGCCAATGAAGTATGTACATTGTAGTAGGTAATTTATAATTTCTTTTTAACATTTATTTATTTTTGAGACAGAGAGAGACAGACCATAAGTGGGAGAGGGGCAGAGAGAGAGAGAAAGACACAGAATCTGAAACAGGCTCCAGGCTCGGAACTGTCAGCACAGAGCCCGACACGGGGCTCGAACTCACGGACCATGAGATCATGACCTGAGCCGAAGTTGGACGCTTCACCGACTGAGCCACCCAGGCGGCCCTGTAGTAGGTAATTTAAAACAAAAATATATCATCACTAGTTTTTTAGGAATCTAAAATTTTTATTTGAGAAGCATTCTGAGATTGCAAGAAAACCAGTAAAACTTGCAAGGATAGTCCCCCGAACACAGACACAGGTAGAAATAAAACTGACTCCAGACTATCTTGAGTATAATTAATAATTAAATTTTGAGAATGTTAAAAAATAATAATTATCTTATTGATTGGTGCTGCAATAAGGAAATGCCCTGAATTTCAACAGGTGTTTAAAATGTTTTAAATAAAGGGAAAAAAATGCTCTAAATTTCCAAATAAATACAGTTCTCTATTCAGCATCATATTGATGTTCTATATGAGATTTAATTTGAAAAATAAAACTTCATTTAGGGAAAAATGAGAAATCTTTTAATATTAAAATCCACTAGTATAGAAGGTAATAAAATGCTGGTGTAAGGCAGATAAAATAACAATAAAGGGACATAAATAAAAACATAGCGCAGTGCTGTGTTATTTCTTACTTGAGCAAAAACCGTGCGTAAGAGGAAATATGGTTTTAGTTTTGGACTATTTTAAATAGGGTACATAGAGGTGAAAATATGTTTTAGAAAGAAAATGCTGGGGCGCCTGAATGGCTCAGTCGGTTAAGTGTCCGACTTTGGCTCAGGTCATGATCTCATGGTTTGTGGGTTCAAGCCCCACGTCGGGCTCTGTGCTAACAACTCAGAGCCTGGAGCCTGCTTCAGATTCTGTGTCTCCCTCTCTGTCTTTCTGTCCCTCACCCACTTGCACACACTCTCTCTCTCTCTCTCTCTCTCTCTCTCTCCCAAAAATAAATATTTAGAAAGAAAATGCTGAAAATGCTAGGTTCATTTTTTACTCCATTGAAGTTGAAATAATTCAGCTGGTAATATCCAGAATGCAAAGAGATCTGTGATTCCACCGCGGGAAAGAGTTGCAGTTGTTGACGTAGACAGGACAGGAGCAGGGTGGTGTGAGTTTAAGCCACGGTGAGAAAAGACGTTTCTAAGGGATAGCATTCTATAGGCAAGGGTGTTGAGTAATCCCACATAGAAATTTCCTGTTGAATATAAACTGGCAAGCAGGTTAGAGACTATGCAAAGCAGAGCCCAGAGAAGCGGGGCGTGCACTTGACATTCCTTTAATATTATAAATGGGCTGATGGCCGCAAGGAAATGTTACCGTCTGTACTATCCTTCAAATGTGGGTTTCCCTGGAGGTCACTATACAGTGTGTCAAATCAGTTAAGTCATACACGGCAATTAAAATAGTTTTTCAATCTTCTCATTTTGTCACTCACCCTTAGGATGAAATTTTAAAATATCGAATTCTTTATTTTTAGAATGCAAAGCCTCTTGCACTTAATATCCGGAAGCTCTCCGTCACGTCACTGACACTCGTGCTGGGCGTGACATAAATTTCAAACAAAGGCAAAACCGGGACTTGCCAGCATCCAAAAACTAGCACACGAATCCACACGGACCCACGCAGAACAGTGAGCTCGGAACGTGTCCACACGGAGCCACACAGAACAGTGAGCTCGGAACGTGTCCACACGGACCCACGCAGAACAGTGAGCTCGGAACGTGTCCACACGGACCCACGCAGAACAGTGAGCTCGGAACGTGTCCACACGGAGCCACGCAGAACAGTGAGCTTGAGAATGCTTGCTGTACTCTGTCGGCGGTGACGCCAACGATCCTTATGCGCCGTGGCATTGGAAGGACTATAATAACTACTGAATAAAATACAGAGCTGGTAACTTGCTGTTAATAGGATTCTACTTTTGTAAAACAGGCTGGGAGATTTAGAACAGGCTGCAAAGAAAGTCAGATTGACACAAATTGGACTTAGCTACCCAGTTACATATGAATTTATAGGAACAATAAAACAGGTTAAGTTATTCTTGACAGGTTTAGAAGATTGAAACCAGGAAGAGCCAAGGCAAAAGCTATATAAAACACAAACGTGGGAGCACGGCTCACAAACAACAAGCGGTAGATGGGGAGTTACTGAAGAAAATTGCACACTTGCAGCTATAGAATTTTTCCTAAACGAAATATGGACTATCCCAAACTTCTATTCTGGGAAAATTAACCTTTGACATAAAGGGAACTCGACATACATTTTTATATAAAGGAAATTACATTTATTTTACTGTCACCTTTGTTTTTTTTAAGAGTTTATTTTTAAGTGATCTCTATACCCAACGTGGGGCTCGAACTTAAAACCTCGAGATCAAGAGTCGTGTGCTCTACTGACTGGGCTGGCCAGGTGTCCCGTACTGTCACTTTTTATCCTTGTTTAATCAACTGACCATATAATTGTATGTGATAATAACTTATAAAAAGATGCACATACGATTTTACTGTCATCTGGGCAAACTAAATCCTTCAAATCTCAACCCTACGGACATTGAGGGCTTAAGAATACTAAAGATTGATGTCACCAAGGGGTGGAACATCAGACCCCTGTCACTCCCCCCTCCTAAACATCAACAGTTAGGTATCCGTGGATAGACACAGCTCAAGGAGACCTCTGGCATCCTCTTTAAGAAACTCCAGCAACACGTGGAACAAAAAACTTGAGACTTTTGTCTCAAAAACTTTTGTAACCCGCAACAACCAAGAAGGACCAGCTTCAATCGGCCTGCATCATCCCATCCCCATGCTGTCACTGCTTAATGCCAGGAGGGGACGCCCAGCCAGAGGGTTCTCCTTGTCAGAAAAGGTGAGCACCAGCTTACCCAGTCTTTCTGGGCCCTGCACACATGGGGTTCCCCCACGCGCGGACTATGGAGATGGCCATGCACGAGAGTGACCGTGCTTCCCAGAGGCCAGTCTGCAGACAACCCAGCAGCTTTCTCTGCTGAAGAAACCAAGGACCAGCAGGACCATCATGGACCCCCTGCAGATTTCATTGCATTTTGTCAGTTCATGGACACCAGCCACCTGAGCCCTTCCCCTGCCTCCCAGCTAGTCCCCAGGACTACACCTGGTGTTTCCTGTGTTGTTGATTTTAGCCATTCTGACAGTTGTGAGGTGGAATCTCATTGTGGTTTGGATTTGTATTTCCCTGATGATGAGCGATGTTGAGCATCTTTTCATGAGTCTGTTGACCATCTGGGTGTCTTCTTTAGAAAAATGTTTGTGCCCTTCATTCATTTTTAATTTTTGTTATTGAGTTGAGTTCCTTATATATTTTGGAAATTTGCTTAAGAGGGCAGATTTAAAGTGTTCTCTACGAAGGAAGGAAGGAAGGAAGGGAGGGAGGAAGGAAGGAGGGGAGGAGGGAGGGAAGGAGGGAAGAAAGGAAGGAAGAAAGGGAGGGAAGAGGGAGGGAAGGAGGGAAGAAAGGAGGGAAGGAAGGAAGGAAGGAAGGAAGGAGAGAAGGAGGGAAGGAAGGAAGGAAGAAAGGGAGGGAAGAGGGAGGGAAGGAGGGAAGGAAGGAAGGGATGGAGGGAAGGAGCGACAGAGGGAAGAAGAAAAGAAAATAGTGACTGCAAAGTGATGGATTGGCAAAGTAACTTGATTACAGTGATTATTTCACAAATATGCATTTATCAAAAACCTCCATTTGTACATATTAAATACATATAATCTCTATTTGTCAATTGTATCTCAATAAAGATGGCAAGAAAAGAGAAAAATTCAAGAAAGGAAACACATTGACTAGGCACCTAGTACGCTCTGGTCAGTTTGCATAACATCTTATTTAAAGAGGAAACTCAGGTATTGCCTTTATTTCGCAGATGTGGAAACCGAAGGTCAGAGAGAATGAGCATTTCACACCGTTACTTAGTTCGGGAACCGGGTGCAAGCCAGCTCGGTCTGCTTGCAAAGCCTCGTCGGTTTTCCCATAGACAGTATGCCTCACCTCACACCTTCTCTAAGTTGTCTACAGAACAGTAAAATTAGGGTTATGCATTCACTGTGAAGACGGCCAATCATTGTTTCCACCCATCTCCCCTCTGGTAACCAATCTATGTCTCCAAATTTAAGAGTCTGGTTTTTTGTACATTTATTTATTTCCTCATTTGTTCTATTTCTTAAATTCCACATATGAGTGAACTCAGACGGCATTTGTCTTTCTCTGGCTTATTTCACTCAGCATTATACTCTCTAGCTCCATCCATGTCATTGCAAACAGCAACATCTCACCCTTTTTTTAATGTTTATTTATTTATTTTGAAAGAAAGAGCATGTGCACACATGACTGGGGGGAGGAGCAGAGAGAGAGAAAGAGAGAGAGAGAATTCCAAGCAGGCTCCAGATTGTCAGGGCTGAGCCTGACACGGTGCTGGAACTCACAAATTGTGAGATCATGACCTGAGCTGAAACCAAGAGTCGGACGCTTAAACGACTGAGTCGCCCAGGTGCCCAGAGGTCTCACTGTTTTTTTATGAAGGCCAATCGCTTTTAATTCCCAAAAGCAAAGCTGTGCACCGATTCCATCATTAGCTGCAGGCCCGAGCCACCCGCCCACCCAACATCAGAGGAGAGTGTGTTTTGCTGGCAATTATGGGGCATCCAGGCCATGATTTTTATGAGCTCACCCCTTTGTTTTGATTTGTTTCTCAGACAAAAATTATTAGTAGAGGTGCAAGTGTCTGGGGTTATCTTTGTCAGTTAATTTATAAGGAGTGATGCCCAGTCGAATACGTGTCCTGGAGTAAAATCAGATGACGTGAGACCGTCGGACCGAATAAACCAGTCATGCCCAGACTGCATTTAATTCCAAAGAAGCCATCTGAAAGCCACTATCTATTAAATATCTTCTCCGTAGGATGCAATTCACGTAAATGACACCCCAGTCCTCTACATACGCGTTATCATTAGTTACCCATTAGGAATCAGGGCCTCAGGATTTATGTAAATTCCTCGAAGTTTATGTAGTGACTCTGTAATGGTGTTGGGAATTGGGACCCAATCTGCCTCATTTTAGAACTGCTTTCTGGTGAGCCATGCTGTCGCCCAGAGGTCACTCCATCCAAACACCGAGTCAGGTGTGTTACTTTGGGGATCCCCAACTCTAAGTCCACGCGTGGAGTCTCCTTAGAGCCAAGGTCACCTCCCGCCATTGCTCTAATGATCATCTCAGGTGACATGAAAAGATTAATCAGTCCCCATCTTCGACAGTCCCACCCCCTGTGGTGACATTTCCTTGAAAACACACACCTCTGGTGTCTGAACGCGTGCGTGTGCCCTGCTGCTCAGTGACCCACACCTGGGCCCACAGCTCTGCTTTATTTCTTAAAGCAACTCACGTGATGAATACGCTGTTTGCGTTCACAGAGCGCCACGCGGGTTTGCATTTTGTTCTCGACTTTTACTTACCATACATAAGAAAATAATCTCATCCTATGGAAATTGCAAGCAATGGAAAAACCCCCTAGGGCAAAAGGAATACAAACGTAAGGCCACATCTTTTGAATTTTAGATAACAGAGATATTTCCCAAAAAGTAATTTGAATGCAGTTTTGCCATGATAATCACCATTTGTGAATGATTGGCGGAACGGTTTTTTTTTTTTTTCTTAGGTGGATATTGGGAAAAATTGATGTTTTCTTCACTGCTAACTTTGCATCAGAAACAAAAAAAATCCTGCCATGGTCAGGGCTGCTCTGGTTTGTTTGTGGCTATTTTTCTTTCAAGAGAAAATACTAGAGAGAGAGAGATTTGCGCTTGCTTTTGGTTGCTAGGGAGGAAAATTATCTTTAACTCGTGGTGTGAAATTGGTTTCTCCATCCACTGCTTCCGCTAAACTTGGCTATTTGTGTTTCAAAAGTATCTCCACATATTCACTGTGTCCATTAAAATAATTTCTTTACTCTCAAACCTCGGCATGGTTAATGAGCACGCTGTTCTCTTCGGTAGGGAGCGCATCTAGAACCCCATCCGACTCTCGCGTTCACCCACGGCGTCGCCTAACTTAGAAGGGGGGTGGGCACCAACGGCTTCATCTGCGAGTGGCCTTTGGAATGGGCAGCTCGTGTCCTCCAACCTGAGGACGCCACCTAAGGTCTGCTTTCTGCCCATCCGCTTAGGGAGGTGAAGGCGCCGACAGGTCTCGGGCGTCTGGGGGTGACGGCCCCAAGTTTTCACTCACACCACACTGCCCCCCACCCGAGGCTCAGATCCACATGTGTGACATTTTCCCCCAAGAGCCGGGCGCAGACGTGATGGCAGCGGAGGAAAGAAAAGGCCACCGGACTTCTGCTTGGCATTCTTGGCCTCCGCGTGGCCTTGAGACTTACCCGGCGAGCGTGCGGGAAGGTGACGGGTGTGCCACACAGCTCCTCCTGGCCGAGGTCGCTCCTGATTGTCCCCCGGGCCGCAGAGGTGTGCGTGAGGCCAGCAGCCCACACCCACCCGCGGCACAAGCAAAGGCCACTCCACGCACCGCCCGTGTCTCGAGTCACGCATCGTGTGGAACATCGTGGGGACGGCCGAGCCATAGGCGGCTCTGCAGTTTTGATTCCTGCCCCAGTGACTGTTTTCTCCAGGTGTGGACGAAAACCAATTTGACCCACGTAACGCATGTCAACGCTTTGTGTCCACGTAAAACAAGAGGAGGGGAAAAACTAAAATAGAGACCAGCGGACTTAACAAGACAAAATACTGTTTCGGAAGCTTGTTTGGGGTGTGTGTGCTGGGGCCTGCACGCGTGTGTGTGCAAGGCGCGCGTGTGCAAATTCTCTGAGCCGTCGAGCAGAATGGGCTTCCTGCTCCGGGCCTTGATCAAGAAGCGGGCACAGCCCTGCCGCGCTCACCGGTAACCCGGGAGGTATTGACGGGCCCTCAGCCCTGGGACGATGGATCGATGCCCCCCCGCAGCTCAGAGCACGTGCTCCACCCTCCCCGGGTCACGATGTCGTCTCTGAGCGTGAAGGACAGCAAAACCTTCAGGAATAATGATTCTCTAAATTTAAAGCTACATAGTTTATAGGGTTTTCTAATCAGAAAGGACACGTAGGAAATTGGAATGGAGGTGCTTATAGAATGACCTTACTTCCGTTGACAGTAAATGTGAGGTCAGTCTATTGACACAAAACAGTGGAAAGGCCGATGGCACACGAGAACGAAGTCTGAACGCGCGTCTCCTGTGCCTTCGGCGTGTGCTGCGCCATCCCCTGTGGTCCCGCCGCACAGGACACCTGCGCGGGTGACTGAGGACGGCCGCGTGGCCGCAGATGACTGACCGAAGCTGCTTTATAGGCTCTAAATAAAAGCACGAGGTAAACAGTAGCCAGCGTTTACATGAGGACAAGGTCAGACATCTGCAGGCGGGTGACCCCTGTCTGGCCGTCCTCCAAGAGACTTGCCAGGATTGGACCCCCGCCCCCCTGCTGGTCTCGGGGTCGCTGCCACCAGGACGCCTCTTCTTCCTCCCGACCGCAAAGTGCCTCTGTCAACAGAACACGTTGTCCCTGGATGGTGGTCCCCGATTGGAGCGGCTGAAACGAAGCTGTTGACATCTAGCTCATAATCAAAACAGGGAAGCCAGATAAATACAGCTCAAACCACAATGGGGGAAAAATCCGTGGGAGAGGCAGAAAGCAGAGAATGCTTGAAATATGGCTGTGAATGACGTGCGCTTATCATATTCCGTGTTACTGTAGTGCTTTCCAGTGCACGAAACCTATGGAAAAGGTCAACGTAGGTAAATATACGTCAGCTCGTAAAAGTACGATACATGGCATTTCATTTCATTTCCTCTTACGGGATTTTATCACTTTTCTTCCACAAGTGAGGCAGGTAAGGTGAGAGTCTCAGGTGCAGTCCCAGTGAGGTTCTCTCGAATTCCCCGTCCAGCTGTGTCCACTACAGCGTATGTCTCCATATACCTCGGGCATTATTAAATGATTCTCTTTTCAAGGGAGACGCGAACTGGGTGATGAACTGCCCGAGTGGTAAGCATTTCTTTTTTATAACACCAACATAAAAGGCCACACGCAGAATATGATCGTTTATGTATTTTTTAAAAACTTTTTAATGTGTATTCATTTTTGAGAGACAGAGCACAAGCAGGGGAGGGGCAGAGACAGAGGGAGACACAGAATCTGAAGCAGGCTCCAGGTTGTGAGCTGTCAGCACAGAGCCCGACGTGGGGCTCGAACTCAGGAACTGTGACATCATGACCTGAGCCGAAGTTGGAAGCTTAACCGACTGAGCCCCCCAGGCGCCCCTATGATCGTTTATGTATTGATGCAGTCCTCAAATGGCCCTGTTGAAAGGAGAAAAAAAATATATATATATATGGAAGTCCATTCTTCATGAACATGGTATCTCCCCTGGCAGGGGAGATATTTTGGCCTCGTTACCAAAAAAAAGATTTTTTTTTCCAAATGTCTATATGTACACACACACACACACACACACACTGTATAGAGATGTTTGGCTATTTTCAATGATATGATACTAAGTGTAAAACTAGAAATTGTATTGACCCAGTTGGACTTCAGAAAATGGTATCTCCCTGCCAGGGAAGGATGGAACACGAGTCTTTTAAGTTTTTAAAAAAAATTATTTTCTTTTAACATTTACTTATTATTGAGAGACAGAGAGGGACAGAGCACAAACAGGGGAGGGGCGGAGAGAGAGGGAGACACAGAATCTGAAGCAGGCTCCAGGCTCCAAGCTCTCAGCACAGAACCCGGTGTGGGGCTCGAACTCACAAACTGCGAGATCATGACCTGAGCCAAAGTCAGTCGCTCAACTAACTTAGCCACCCAGGCACCCCCAATTTTTTTAATGTTTATTTTTGAGAAAGAGAGATAGAGTGAGCAGGGGAGGGGCAGAGAGAGAAGGAGACACAGAATCCGAAGCAGGCTCCGGGCTCCAGGCTGTCAGCACAGAGCCTGGCCCGGGGCTCGAATTCATGAACTGCAAGATTATGACCTGAGCTGAAGTCAGAAGCTTGACCGACTGAGCCCCCCAGGCGCCCCACAACAGTGAATCCTGATTAAGCTTTGAATTTCACCACTTAGATTTTCCCCCCAGCTTTATTGAAGTGTAATTGATACAAAAAACTGATCATTGTAACATATACAATTTGATGGGCTTGGGTTTATGCGTACACTCGGGAAGCCATCACCACGATCAGTATTCCAAACGTATCTGTCACCGGCAAGCTTCCTGGGACCCCTTCTGATAGGAGCACTTTACGTGGGCTCTACCCTCTTAGCAGATGTTCTCAGTGCACAACACAGCATGTTAAACGTAGGCTCCATGATGCACAGCGGATGCCTAGAATCAACCATCGGGCATAACTGAACCTTTCTGTCCCCAGTCCCCCTTGTCCAGCTCCTGGAAATGACCTTTCTACTCTCTGCTGCCACGAGTGTGGCCGTGTCGAGACCTCATATGCTTGGAACCCCGCGGTATTTGTCCTCCTATGTCTGGGCTATTTCACTGAGCATAATGTTCTCCAACAAACTTTGAGCTTTAGCTCTGGGGGTGATATAAAGCTTCCATTTGTGCAAAGACTTGCTCATTCTGTGTATCAAAATCCAGACTCAGCGTTAACCTGACGTCTGAATACTGCTACATAACAAGCAGCCACAAGGGTCAGTGGCTGACAATGAGGAGTGTGCACGGGTCTGTTTCTGGGGTGCAAGTCAGAGAACTTGTGGCTGGCGGGTGCCCTCCCTGCCCGGGTGTTGGCTGCCTATTGGCGTGTTCCCATGGTGATGCCAGATGCAAGGAGGACCAGGCAGAACCCAGAGGACCTGAAGCCTCGTCCTGGCCCTGCTCTCCGTCACGTGCATCGTGCCTACGAGCCGAAGACAGAGAGGCAAGCCGAGTTCCAGGAGTGCGGGAGTAAAATCCCCGTCTTCAGAGGAGTTCAGCAGTTACTTGCCACTGTGGCTGCTGGTCGGGACAAGAACGGGGCCTCCAAGGCCGCCAACCTACTACCCTTGGCCTCTCTGATTCGGAAAATCAACCGGCTTGCCTGCTGACATGTAGCGTGTCCTGACCTGACATGCATGACCTGAACAAAGATCGTTACCTTTTCCTTTGTGCATAAAAGAAAAACATAAATGAAAATAAGTTTATGAGTTAACTCCTACCCACTTCTCAGATTTTACAGTTTCAATATATACTTTTATATACTTAACCCATTTTTCTGATTAATGAAACTATACATATACATTGTAGAACATTTGGAAGATTTTTTAACGTTTCTGAATATCTTAAATATGGTAGTTATGAGGATAAACAAAAGATACTGTAACCTTTTTTCCGCGCACGAGTAAGAGCTTTAACTTACATTGTACGTTGACATTACTCTTTAACAAAAAGAGAGAAATCATTTGCCTAAGTTCTTCCAGACGCTCCTTAGGATATATGAGTGGGCAATGTAATGAGTCGGGTACTATAATAAGCCTGAGTGTATGTATATGCTCCCGTTGAAAATTCTCTCAGGGAATCAAATCATGGACTTTCGTGGGAAGTTAAAACCACCTGGTATAATCAGCTAGGCTACCACATGCACAGTAGACTGGTGGGGATCATAATCATATAATCCAGGAATGTAGCTTGCGGGGCCAATTGCATAATTGACTCATGAAAATGAACAGCGTCTCCTTTACGAAACCAGAACAAGAATCAAAAATTTTTAAAAAATTTGTTTTAACGTTTTTTATCTATTTTTGAGACAGAGAGAGACAGAGCATGAGTAGGGGAGGGTCAGAGAGAGAGAGGGAGACACAGAATCCGAAACAGGCTCCAGGCTCTGCACTGTCAGCACAGAGCCCGACGCGGGGCTCAAACCCACGGACCGTGAGATCATGACCTGAGCTGAAGTCGGACGCTTAACCGACTAAGCCACCCAGGCACCCCTGTATTTCACAGAATTTTAAGTAGGTAGAAACTTTTTTTTTGAGAAGCAGCTTAAGAGGTTAACACAATCATACAGAAGGCAAGCAACGGAACACGATACCGACTTTTCGGCTTTGTTGCCAATATTATTTTCCCGGTTTCGAGAAGGCTACATGCAATGCCATCCGTGCAACAATTATCACACTGGCCCTGATAATGATCGTCAAGCACTCTGCCTGCTGTGATGCCGTCCGAGTCATCGTCTCTTCCCCCAGCTGGAGAAGAGGCTGAGGATGTTCCGCACATCTGCCAAAGGTACACTGAGAAATGAGATGCCGTTGTGTTTCTTATAGCCCACTCTGCGGTTCATTTTAATCTTCACAGCTAAGACATAATTTACTTTTTAATTTCCATTTATCTAGTGGTGTCATAATTGGGAAAAATAAGCCCTCTGATTATTAACGAAGTTTGTAGAGAATATAAATGAAGTGATTTCTTTGGATAGGAAAACCCATGCAGGGGACACACTCTGGGTGAGAGGAAGTCAGCCATGATGAGTTTTGAAATAACCTTTCATTTTCCATTTAGAACACTGCTTGCTTTTATAGGCGGGAAGGTGGCTGGGGATGTTCAGGGTGGGGGCCAGTGCAGGGAACACATCTTCCAAGTAATGTACATGGTACACGGCGTAGATAAGTGTACGTATATATTAAGTGTATACATTATGCATACTTAATGAATGTACCATAATTTATATCTATATTAATGGCGTTGATGTAACCATGCATGTATACTGCCCATATTTATATATGTAATGCATACTATGTGAGTATAAAACATACAAATTATATATAAATATTTTATGATATATATAAAGGTATGATATATAATTATGGGTTTTTTTTAATGTTTTTTAATGTTTATTTATTTTTGTAGAGAGAGACAGAGGATGAGTGGAGGAGGGGTAGACAGAGAGACGGAAACACAGAATCCAAAGCAGGCTCCAGGCTCTGAGCTGTCAGCACATAGCCCGATGTGGGGCTCGAACTCACAAGCTGCGAGATCATGACCTGAGCCAAAGTCAGACGCCCAACAGACTGAGCCATCCAGGTGCCCCTATAATTATGTTTTAAAACTTGATTTTAGTGATAGTTGTATGACTCTACGAAGTTACTAAAAAATCATTTAATTGGACCCTTATAAGTATACCCCAGTAAAGATGCCAATGAATGTATAATTGTAAAAACCACCAAAAAATATAATTATATATAAATATGGAAATATTATATATCATATATTTTTTGTAAATACAAATATGTATGGTATGTATATGTATGTATAAGCTTATATGTATATAGCCTTACACGTTACATAATTATATATTCTATATATTTAAAGCTATGTCCCTTATCCACTATGCCTATTTATGGAATAAATACCTGAATTTTGCAATTTGAAAATCATCTGTGTGATGTTGACTGCATAAACTTTTGTGTGAAGGTTGGTTGTAAACACGTATAATAAACTTTATTAGGGGAACTTCACATCAAGTGAAATACTAGTGTTTCAGATTGAAAAGTTCCTAGTTTTGTTTTTTTTATAGCTTGTCTATAACTTGGCGTATTGACCTCTTAAATTATTTATTTATTTATTTATAGCTTATTTATTTATTTTGAGAGAGAGAGAGAGAGAGAGAGAGAGAAAGAACACATGAGCAGCAGAGGGGCAGAGAGAGAGGGAGAGAGAGAATCCTAAGCAGGCTCTGTGCTGTCAGCCCAGAGCCCGACACGGGGCTCAAACTTACTAACCAAGAGATCATTACCTGAGCCAAAATCAAGACTCAGACTCTTAACTGACTGAGCCACCCAGGCGCCTCAAAATTTTTATTATTCTAAAGCCCCTTATATGTTTTCCTTCCCTCCACGGACTTTTAGCTTTCGATTACCATTGATTTCCTGCTGCCTGTCTTGTAGGAACTGTGAGGGGTCGGGCAGGGACCTGGCTTGGCCACCTGCTGGCCTTAGAACAGGGACATTCCTTTTACCTCTCATGGCATTTTTTTTTTCTCAAGTGAATAATGAAGGCTGTCCTAGTGTGTCATTTTTAAGGACTATTTTAATTCTAATATTCTACAGTAGTAGGATTCTCGATTGATTTTTATTTGTTTATATTATTTATGTTTTTGTTCATTCTGAGAGGTAGCACGGCACAGGTATTGAGCTCAGATCTGACTGACTCAAGTGTTTGCTGGCCGTACAACATCGGGCAAGTTGCCTCTGCCTCCATTCCTTCAACTGGAAGGTGGAGATGGTAATAATCTTTTTATGACGATGCAATGGGTTAATACATGTAAATCTCTCAGGGACAATGTTGGTTGTAAATGTTATATATACATCGGCTATAATTACGAATTATAATAAAAATATATATTGAATATGATCTTTTGCATATATATATTAAACCTGATTTTCAAGTTAATGCTTTATTTTCAACTCTGTTCCTTATGTGGAGTTTTTTTATAACAAAGCAGTGTTCCTGACCAAGCACTATATTGCCCTTTCTCTAATTTATTGGGCGATTTGGTTGAATGAAGTGCTCAAACACAACCGAGGGAGAGTAGGAGATTTGGCCTCGTCCAGTGTCTTGCTTTGGCCCACAGCACCCAGCTCAGTGAGATGCGCCAGTTCTGGGTCTGGACCTCAAGCTACCCCGTGAGGCTGCCCTCCCTTCTGATCTCCCCTCCCGTCTTGTCGCGAGAGCTGGCCTGGGCAGGCCTTCCGGAGACGAAGATACAGATGAAGCAGACCTTGGCTGCCCAATCCCTGTAAGCAGAGTCCATCTGGGTCGACCCAATGTGAGAGGGAATAGCCAGACTGGAAGGACTCCTGGCCTTGCCCGAGCTAGATCGTGGGCCCTCCAATCAGTCACTAAATGAGTACCCTTGTTTCAACCCCCTGCACCCTGGATGATGTAATATAGCATCATGGAGGCAAAGAGAAATGTCTAGAGTAGCAGAATAAAGAGTAAGTATGTTTATATCAACCAGTGTTACTAACAGAATAATTCTGTGAGCTAATGAGCACACAAACGGAAACACACAAGGATGTAAGGAGCATATGCAGTGTTTTATGCAGGAGAGTTTAAAACCCAGACAAGTCTAGACAGTGTGTTAAGTATTCACAGAGTTGAACCTGACTTCATGTGTATGATTAGCTAAGAGGATTTAACACACGATTTAGCACAAAGATGTGCATGGATAGGAGCCCATGAAGCATGTTAAATTGCTATATTCTCTTTTGATATTTTAGAGCCTCAGATTCTCGGGAGAAACGCTACCCAGTTCCCGTTTTGGAAGGCACTTCAGGCCTGTTTTGGCAAGGCTGGAGAACAAAAGAAAGAGAGGAATATGAAGGCTCTTACTCGATTTTTCCAAATGTTTTCAGAGTTTTTGTGTTCATCCCAAGAAGAAGAGAGAAGACAAATGAAAAACAGGAAAATGACTAATTGAATTAAAAACAACGTGACTCATCAGCAAAATGTCTTCTTAGCCCACATCTTCCAATTGACTGATAAACTAAATCCCCCATTCAAGTGAGTTCTGCAGTCTGATCTAGGTGGTTAGACGTCTCGTTCAGGGAAGGTTCATCTTAAGCAGCGTGACCACTCCTTCTGGTCCATCTTCCACCATTGGGATTAAAGCTTTACAGAAACTCTATTTTCAAACAGAAATTCCACTTCTTGATATCAAATAGTCAGTGAGGTTGGGATACTTTCTTTTTAACTATAGTTGACTTCATTTAAGGAAAATTAAAACAGAGAAAGAGGGGGGAGGAAAGGATCCCTTTTTTTTTTTTAATTTTTTTTTCAACATTTATTTATTTTGGGGACAGAGAGAGACAGAGCATGAATGGGGGAGGGGCAGAGAGAGAGGGAGACACAGAATCGGAAACAGGCTCCAGGCTCCGAGCCATCAGCCCAGAGCCCGACGCGGGGCTCGAACTCACGGACCGCGAGATCGTGACCTGGCTGAAGTCGGACGCTTAACCGACTGCGCCACCCAGGCGCCCCGAAAGGATCACTTTCAAGTGCACATACAGCAATCACCAGTACAGGCCATGATCTGGTTGACCAAACAAAATTTAGCGAATTTTAAAAAAGTAAAACCCTACAGATTTACATTTTCTGATCGTACTGTGATTAAACAAACTGCCAATAACAGAAAAATAGGAAAATCTCCCAACACTTGGAAATTAACAAAAATACTTTAAAACAAACAAACAAACAAACCAACCAACCCATGTTTCCATGGAGCAGTCTCCAGAGAAATTAAAAGTGATTTTGAACTGAATCAAAATGAAAGCACAACATGTCAAAATTTTGAGACAAAGTATTTAGAGGAAATCTATACCATTAAATCTATACCATTAAATACTTACACTGGAAAAGTAGAAAGGTGTCAGATTAAAAACGCAGTCTTTGGGGCACCTGGATGGCTCAGTCGGTTAAGCTCTGACTCTTGGTTTCGGCTTCAGTCATGGTCTCGGCTTCCTGGGTTTGAGCCCTGTGTCAGGCTCTGTGCTGGTGGCATGGAGCCTGCTTGAGATTGTCTCTCTCTCTCCTCTCCCTCTGCCCCTTCCCCCACTTGTGCTGTCTGCCTGTCTCAAAATAAATAAATAAATACACTTAAAAAATTCAATCTTCCATTTTAAGCGGCTTGGAAAAGAACCAAGGAAACACACAGCAAACAGCACCGGTTGGTTCTGGAGCCAGCAAGTGGATGGGATGGTCCCCACCCATGGCTGCTGAGCTGTAGCACACATGTCAGGGAGGTGTCAAAAGTTTTATTACTCACCTAACGTGTCTTCCTGGGAGAGCGCAGTGGCTCCCAAGCGGGTCTGAAGTGGCTTGAGGCTGTGGGGAGAGGGGCTGGCTTGCAGTGCTAATCTTGGTTGTCAGGTGGGCTGGGGTAGGGTTCCCACCCCTGGGCACAGGACTTGGAGGAACATTCCACTGAACGAGATGTGTGGAAGTCCAGTCAGAGCGCAAGAAGACACTCAGCACCATCATACATAAAGAACACAAAGTAAAGCAGGACGAGTCACTTCCCCCATCCACGTACTAGAATGGCCACAGTGGAAAACAATAGCCTCTGTGGGTGTTTTCGAAAAGATGATCCTCAATTCATTGTAAGCCCCTTGGCTCAAGTCTCCAGAGACTTTGAACGAGTCTCTTTGCACATTCTGACCAGGTTGATGGATGTTTCTCCTGGGGAGAGGTTTCACTCACGTCTGTTTTCTTTTTGTCCTTATTTCCTTTATTTCTGCGACTACCTTCAGCGTATCCTTTCTTCTCATTTTATAAAATTTACCTTTTTCCCCAAAATGCTGATTTCAGGAAGAGGGTTTTTTTGTTTGTTTTTTCCTTTCAGTATCATTCAAGCTGAGTATTCATTAATTTTCCTGAAGAGACCTCTTTTTCAACCCATGCCTCCTTTTAAAATAGTATTCCATAGCAATAATATAATTGATTTGTAAATCAATAAATGTGTGAAGATAATAGAAGACCCAGAAAAAAATACATTACTTCCTCTGCATTCAGGATCTCCAACCTTCCAGGGGCACCTGGATGGCTCAGTCGGTTAAGTGTCCGACTTTGGCTCCGGTCATGATCTCACAGTTCGTGGGTTCGAGCCCCACGTCAGGCTCTGTGCTGACAGCTGAGAGCCTGGAGCCTGCTTCGGATTCTGTGTCTCCCTCTCTCTTCCCCTGCCCTGCACATGCTCTGTCTCTCTCTCTCTCTCAAAAATAAATAAACATTAAAAAAAAATCCCCAACCTTTCAGGCACCAAACCTTTGTCTTGTACCTGTACGAATTTGCTCTGAAATATTTAGTAAGCCATCTTTATTATCAGACAGAGGCTGAAAGTGTGGGTATTTCTGAGAAAATTATCTGAGGACTCCCCAAAACTGAGAGAACTTCACCAGCCACAAGAATATGTGCCTGAGAGACAGCACAGCAAGTTTCCCAGGGAGGGATATTTGAAGACATGACACTTCTTTCATTTGGGTGATGGCTTTTTCTTCCTAATCTGGTAGCTGTTCCATACCCTGAAATGGTCTGTCAGTCATCATCCGTGACAGCATTTACCATTTCAAATTCAGACCCTGCCTTGGGGCACCTAAGTGGCCCAGTCAGTTGAGCATCTGACTCTTGATTTCGGCTCAGGTCATGATGCCAGGGTCCTGAGTCCCTCGTCGGGCTCTGCACTGACAGCGCAAAGCCTGCTCAGGATTCTCTCTCTCTCTTTCTCTCTGTCTCTGTCTCTCTCTTTCTCTCCCTCTGCCCTTATCCCCAGCTCATGCTCTCTCTCTCTCTCTCTCAAAATAAAAAACCGTTTAAAAAAAAAATTCGACCCTCCAAATCCTTGGCGTGCTTTATTATTATGTTTTCCATCACTGGTTAGCTTTCTTAAGTGATAAAATAAATATGGGTCATAGATTATAATTCTAGGTGAATTTCTCTGAATTATTTGTTACATGGATTTTTAGAAGTAGCATCAAAAACTAGAATTGTGATCGTGTGAACAGGGAGTAATTGATCCTACCTGTTTATTTGAATGAGAGTGCTGGTTTCTAAGAGGTTGTCTATTTTAGGGATTATCTCAAGTTATGTTAATTTCATGGCCTCACTGTCCTCAACATGGAGTGGGAAGTGGCAATGATTCACACCATTGCATCTAGCTTATTCAGTCTTGCTATTCCAGTCAGAATAAACAAAACCACGTTACAACAGATATATAAATTAGCAGTACAGGAATTACGAGCACATCTCAAGAGCAGGTTCCAGGTGGCCGGTTAGTTAGGTAGAATGTTATACTTTAGGATCGGGCCTGGATGCATTGCTGTGCTAAGACAGGCCCTGGGGGGTCACTTAGCTTCCAAGGTTGTGTCTGGAGGACAGACACCACCACTGCAGCCACAGTCGGGCACGTCCAAGGGATCAGACAGTGGTGAGGAGGCTGGAGGGTCTCCAAATGAAATGGTGTCGTGTACACGGCCCCCATCATGACCGATGGAATGGAGCTGTGGCAAGTTGGCATATATTTGTGTGACAAGATGTTCATCATGCAATTGTTTAAATTTTGTATTTGGTTTAGTAATTTAACAATGTGTTAGGAAAGCTTTTATGTGTGTGTGTGTATATATACACACATATATACATATATACACACACATATATGTATATATACATATATACATATACATACATACATATACACACATGCATATATGTATATACATACACATATATATGCATATATGTATATATGTATGTATATACATATATACGTATATGTTTATATTTATACACACACACACACATATGTTTTTCACTTCAGGAGCCACATGACTTTGAGGTTTTCCTAGACTTTACTTTTAAAAAAATGTTTTAACGTTTTTTCATTTTCGAGAGTCAGCACACGAGCAGCGGAGGGGCAGAGAGAGAGGGAAACACAGAATCTGAAGCAGGCTCCAGGCTCTGAGCGGTCAGCACAGAGACTGAGGCGGGACTCGAACCCACAAACCATGAGATCATGACCTGAGCCAAAGTCAGATGCTTAACAGACTGGGCCACCCAGGCGCCCCCAGACTTTGTTTTTTAAGGCAGTTTTAGGTTCACAGTAAAGGTATGCAAGAATATACAGAGATTTCCTTTTTTTTTTTTTAACGTTTATTTATTTTTGAGAGACAGAGAGAGAGCATGAGTGGGGGAGGGGCAAAGAGAGAGAGGGAGACACAGAATCTGAAGCAGGCTCCAGGCTCCACGCGGTCAGCATAGAGCCCAAGGTGGGGCTCGAACCCACTAACCGTGAGATCATGACCTGAGCCGAAGTCAGACGCTCAACCGACTGAGCCACCCAGGCGCCCCTATAGAGATTTCTCATATGCCCCCTGTGCCTGCACACACACACAGCCTACCCCCTTGTCAACGTCCCCCACCTGATGGTACATTTGTTACAATTGATAAACCCACACTGATGTGTCACTGTCACCCAAAGTTCCCAGTGTACAGCAGGGCGCACTCCTGGTGTTGTGCATTCTGGGGCTTTGAACAGATGCTTAAGGACATGCGTCCACCATCGTACTGTCCCACAGAGTAGTTCCACTGCCCTAGAAACCCTGTGCTCCGCCTGCTCATACTCCCGCCCACATATATTTTATAAAGATATATTTCCTTTCATGTAGATGACTGCTTTTTTCCTAATTCAAGAAATATAATATATATGTATTAATATATGTAATATTAAAACAAAATATCGTATATACATATTAAAACTATGACAGACTGTTGTTCAGTCTAAAACATATCCTCTTTGATCCTAGTTTTTCTAAATGCAGTAACAGAAGTTACAGGTAAGAAATTATGTCTATATCATTTAGCCAGGATTCCAAAAATGAATTAATAATTATTCAGGAACTTTGCTCTTTGAGACAATTACTATGCTGACGTATGACACTAATAAGCCCTTACTTTTAACTGAGATCGAAAGGGAGGCTTGTTTGCGATGTTATTTATGAAATCGATAAGAAACTAGCGTGATGGTCAAGAAGGCACTTGCATCTCGGGAAATTAATACCCCGACAAGATTTCTTTCTTTGAGGGTAACTTTCTGTGCCGTGAAGCTCACCCTTGTCCTATGGAGTCATGAAATTCTCCTCGCAAGTTCTCCATTTCACGTCGGATGTTTTAATGAGCAATATCTATCAGCATGCGCGTTTGCGAAAGAAGAAAGCCCGGGACGTCTGGCGAAGATGGTTCTCCTGGTTCCCTGTAGGAAGGAGTCAAGGGGGGCATTACATGGAGCGCGGTGTTCGCGTGTGGAGGAGGCCGGCCCGGCGATCAACATTAGCTGGTTAAATACACACAGTAAACAGCCACGATTTTGTCTTTACAAAGATACATCGAGCAGCAGTGCCCTTTAGGGGTTACAGAGAGCAGAACTGAGCTACTAAAAATGGAAATTTATTCTTCAACATATTGCTGCTTTAAATGGGGAATATTCTGATGTCTCTAAGGCTCTTCTGGATAATTTTATCAGTTTATGACCCTAATACTTCAAGGCCACGAAATAGCTCTTCCTTTTTTTTTTTTTCTTCTTTAGAGAAAGTTAGGGTATGTCATCTTTTCCATGAGTGCTGTTTCTCTGTCATCCAAGGTTTCGTCCCCTGATCTAATTGAAAGTATGCCACATTATTTGGCAGAATGGCGGCGCCTGCCTTCTAATACGGAAGAAAGCCACGTAAAAATGAAACGTGATCAGTAAGTCACCAAAGATGTTTATGGAATTTTCTTTACCGACTTTTTTCTTCAACGCGAGCATATGTCTATGGTTTTTTTTTTTTGGCACTGCTCTGGTCTCTTGTGTATTAAATGGCTCGCGCAATGTTTAATGAAATAAGCCAACGGCTGCAGAAGCAAAATTACGACGGTGGCAACATATTCACGGTAATACAAAAAGAGTTCGCCATTCGCTGGCAGGGGCGATAATGCTGAGCCCTGTTAATTTGCTTTACCCTTGGGCTGAAAAATGTATTTAGGTCATGAGAAACATATGATCTCGTGTATGGGCCATTTAATAATTTTTTAAATTGATCGTAACTCTTAAATGTCCTTCGCACCTACGTCTTTATTCCAAGTACTTTTTTTTTTTTTAATGGACCCTTTCTGTTGTGTTGCAAAGTTTCTGTAGCAAAGATCATTTTGTTTAGCAAAGCATGTCTGAATATTCCTTTATATTTTTTTCGAACAAGGGTGGAAATACACTCTAACTTGATCCTTCCATTACCGTGCAAATAATGTTGGTTTCCTTGTAGTGTTAATTAACACACCTTTAATGACGACGCTATTAATTAGGGAGTGCTAGCTCCTGTAGCAAGTGCAGATGTAAATACTTGTGTGCAGATCCTAAGAGGTACTTTTAAGAAGACTAGAGAAATGTTAGTCTCCATTTAACCAGACGCGACTCTCAGAAAACTTGAACATGTGTCATGTGAGTCGCTGATCTCTGAAGGTGGAAGTGAATTCTGTTTGATTTACGTAAGGTTTAAAAAGTCCTGATGCACAAGAAGACCCAGCAAAATCATTCCGTGAGCGAGGACAGCATGGCGTCTGTGAGCGACTCAAAGCGTGGCCCTCCCCAGTAGGGCCTCTATCAGGAGGCTGGCCTCCATCCATTATTGTCACGGAGATATCCAAAATACAATTTCCATTTGTAACTCACTCAATCTCTGTCCCACTCTCCTCTCCTCATTGCTCTCTAAGCTCAGGACCACCACAGC
Organism: Prionailurus bengalensis; assembly: GCF_016509475.1. Taxonomy (NCBI): domain Eukaryota; kingdom Metazoa; phylum Chordata; class Mammalia; order Carnivora; family Felidae; genus Prionailurus; species Prionailurus bengalensis. The sequence goes on along the minus strand of NC_057358.1, from coordinate 2,493,927 downwards.
ATTCAAAATAAGTAAATTGTTTTCTGACTCCATTCCCCGGTGGCTACTCCTTGGTGCATCAAGGTCATCGGCCAGAAATTTTTCAAAATCAGCCGGCCTGGTGGAGACAGAGGGCAAGGCCTGGTTCACCCAAAAGCTGAGATAGCACACGGTCTGGAAGATTTGATCCGCTTCTCATTTATCTTAATTCGTTGTTGTTTTGCAGGAAAAATGCTAATGGTTGTTGCATAAAAGCAAAAAAAAGCCAACTGAAGGTCATTTCCATGCAGAGAGTCCAGGACTGTTCAGAGCCGAAAAACACTTCTTTTGCCCTCCCTGCGTGTTGCCATTTTCATCAATCAGGATTTCTTGAGTAGCTCGTGTTTGCCGCTTCTAAAGAAGACTTTTCCTATCAGTGAATTTATTTATGCCAGGAAATATTCAGTAGGCAACTCACCCACTGTCTTCCCTGCTCCGGCCGGTTCCAAGGTCCCTGTGTGCTGGGTCTGGAGCACAACTGGGGCATGGTCCCTCATCAAGGAAGGCAATTCCTCGGTATGTAACGAGGCCACCCCGTTTACTTTGTTACTATGATAAGAAACTTAACAGATGAGATAAACGGAACTACAATTTTGTGGCGCGCCGTTCATCTGAAGGCTCTTCTTTTTATAGTCAAATAGATGGAGAAATATCGTAGCGACCCGTTTTAAGGATCCAGATAAGAACCTGCCCTATGCCTCTGAGGCACCGTGGGATTTTAAATACACATTATGCCGGTCAATTCGTGTAATTCTTTGGGACAGCCCTGGAGCTTTATCACCTTGCCTGTCTTGCCAGGCCACACCGTACCTCCAACAGAAGGAACACACCAGAGATGATCCTGTATTCCTGCGTCGATGCCCCTACCCACTTCCTGTTTGCCCCAATTTGAATGTTGGCGGAAAGAGTTACAGGTGTACTACTAAGCTGATCCCTGCTCCTTCCTCTCACCCCACCAGGACCCAGAGGTTGGTTGGGCTGTGCAGCACGGGCCCAGCCACTCCACTAGTAAGGACTGGAGACGAACGTGGCTTTGATCGTGGAGACCACGACTCTAGAATGCAGGGACTCCAGACGGCTGGTCTCACGTGCAGGTGTTAATCCAGCTGGCGAGTAAATGGCAAAGCAAGACTCCAGATTTGCATCCCTTCAAAATCCATGTTCCTTTCTTTCTGCTGCCTTGGCTGGAACAAAATGGGGCCCCTGGATGAATTGTTCCTTGGCCACATTACCTTTCTTCAGATCAACGGAAAGAGTTTTATTTGGCCACGGAGATAACGGAATCCAGGTCAAATGACAAAGTTGTGGAAAGTAAGGTCTATCACCTGTGTAGCTCAATCTGTTATTGGTTCCACTGCCTGATGCTGTTGTCATACACACACACAAACATGTGTGTATATACATATATGGGTGTACATGTTTAGACAGATGCGCATTTCTGTATGGTGAGTGTCCAGGAGGATGATGGTGATAGTGGTTATAGCTTGGACGTGAAGAAAGCCCACCAGGGAATGCATTTTGAAATGATTGTGGTCAGCCTAAATAGCAGCTTGCACATTAGGGGTAGTTAGCACATTTTGGCTTCATTGGGCAGTTGGCCTACACCCACTGATGGTCTCCCAAAATGCCATCGTCAGTCATAGGAATGGGTCACCAGGCAGAATTATTCCTTGCAGCCCTTTTGCATTTGGCCCTCTGTCCTTCATCAGAAACTGCAGAGTGAGTGGGGAGCACCATGGGCCCCTAGTGGGGTTCACAGGTGACAGGCGGAGCTCATGGAGATTGGGCGGGAGTGATACCTGAGCTAGGCAGAGACTGCTGGGAAAGAAACTGGTTCAAGTCCAGACTGACAGTAACGGCCAGTGTGCTGGGAAAAACAGTGGAAGCCGGACTCCTTCTATAGCTTTGGAGGCATGTTGATATCCATGAAGAAGGTTAAATCCTGCCATACAGTATTATTTTTTTTAAAGAAATGAGCCATATGATACGTTACGTGATAAGTAAGTATGCGAAGTTTTAACATGAGTTATAGACCAATATTGTGAGAATTCTGATGGTTATGGAGTCTAGGAGTAAAAAACAATGAAACGTGAGTGGGACCTGGAAAGAAAGAATTTTTGTCATTGTGATTTTGGAGGAAGGCACCAGAGCTAGGAGAAAGGGAGGATGTGAAGTCAGTGAGTGCACGGTCTCTTTTCATTAACTAGTGTTCTTTGAATTGTTGACTACGTGGTTCCCACGTGGCCAAGCCTTTGGTTTCACTCATTTAAACGACATTGCCAATTTCCCCCTGCTTTAGATTCGTGAAGGCTTTTGTGAAGGACGAAACTCTACTGTGCCTGGCCCCTCCAAAGATTCTGCCCTCCTGTTCCTTGCCCAAGTTTGTTGAATCTTTTTGAATGTTTCTTTCCTTTTTTTAAAAAAAAACAATTTAAATTTATTTATCTATTTTTGAGATAGAGAGAGAGTGGGAAAGAGAATCTCAAGCAGGCTCCATACTGTCAGCGCAGAGCCCAACACAGGGCTCTATCTCACAAACGTGAGATCATGACCTGTGCTGAAGTCAAGAGTTGGACACTCAACTGACTGAGCTACCCAGGCGCCCCATTTTTGAACATTTTTAATGATAGATTTGAAGTGTGAGCTTAGGGTAACTACTGCCTGGGTTGAATTCTATCTTTGTAGCTTCCAGTGTGAATTTGGGCATGCTACAAATTTTTCTAGACCTCAGTTTTCTCCTGTACAAGTCAGACACAAAGGTTTTATCAACTCCTAGGGTGGTTTGGGGCTAGCAAGGTGCAACATTAAAAATGGTCGACACATGGTCAATATTGGCTTTTAGGATCTAAAGCTATTCTTAATTCTTGCATGAGCTATTCTCTTCTTAACAACTTTCTTTTTTATAGATACATGACTGATACACGAGATCATTCTTTTTTTTAAATTTTTTAAAAATGTTTTTATTTATTTTTGAAGGAGAGGAAGGAGAGAGAGAGAGAGAGACAGAGCATGAGCAGAGGAGGAGCAGAGGGAGAGAGAGAGGGAGACACAGAATCTGAAACAGGCTCCAGGCTCTGAACCATCAGCACAGAACCCAATGCAGGGCTTGAACTCACAGACAGCGAGATCATGACCTGAGCCGGAGTTAGACACCCAACCGACTGAGCCACCCAGGCGCCCCTACACAAGATCATTCTTTACCCAAATTTGCTAGCACAGAACTGCCCATTCCCTCCAGCTCACATACTATGAATTTGAAGTCAGCTCCTGCTTCTCACCTTTAGGCCACTCATATTTAGCTATTTATTTTTCAGAGCACTTTGATCATTGCTTTACAACCCAAATTGGATGTCACTGACAATTTCAACATAATTGTCAGTAGCTCTGAAAATATGTGATATATTATTTCAGCAGTTTTCTGCTAAATGCTCAACAGTTGGCTCCCAGATTTTAAAAAAAAAGTACATTAGATCTGTGTACATAGATTTATTATAAATTGTGCTCATATAAAGGAGGTGTAGCGCACAACTCATACATAAGAGCCACGTGTGCAATAGATGTCATTACACACTCCGTACAGCTAATTGATTCTCCCGCAGATGGCTCTCATTGATTTTCGCCAAACTCTTGTATCTCTAGGCAAGCTGATTGTGCCCGATGAGCAAGCATGATTGTGGCATGAATGTTGGTTTATTAAAGTCAAACAGAAATATGTGGAGACTTCACTATTTCACCAAGCGTGTCACTGAGTTCTCTGATGTTTTGGATACTAGTTGTCAAAGAGTAGAAGGAAATCTCATCAAGAGTTTTGCTCTTCACAAATTAATAGCTGCAGACATGAGACACTTTTGAATTTAAACTGCATTATTAACGTTTTCCATCATTTTATTAAGTCTATATCATCCACCAAACATTAAATCAAGACCTGGTCACTAGTGTTGGCCCGTCCTCATGGCTTTCAAGCTACCAACATGAAGTCACTGATTGATTGCCAGGTCGGGAAGAAACCCACAGTAGCACACGGTTCCGTGGCATTCCTGCCATAGAGATAGAATAAGTAAAAATCACCTGTGAACGTAGCTAACCGTAACATAATTAGGAACAACACGGTTTGAGTATAGATAACCTTGGTTTTTAATGTAATTTATTTAATAATAGGTTCATGCAATTTGCTCTCTCATAATGTCTGTGTTTGACAAGGAGCCCGCGATATTCCTGAAAATCTAGCAATCAGCCCATGCCATGTGCAACAAGCTTGTTCCAGTATGACACTGTGTTCAGGTTCATAGCAAGACAGACCACCCATGGCTCACTCTGGTCTATGTGAACGGTGTTTTATTTGTTTTCCTCCAGCTCATGCCCTGTAATCCACTTCTGTTCCCCTTACTTCTCAGTTTAGCGTTTGCTACGCCTTTCCAAAGTATGCCTAAGACACCAGGACATTTACAAAATATACAAGGAGAAAATAAGATTCCTTCTTTCAAACTTGGATTATGAACTCGGAACAGGAGACAGACAATTATCAACCAGGGAGCTAACAGCGTCGGGAGGGGAAGGCCTGCAGGGGGCTTGGGAGAGCCCGAGAATTCATGGGGAACCTTGCAGAGGCGAGGCTTGACCTCAACTTGAGCTAGGACTTCCTGAGCAGACACAGCGGGAGGCACACCACTTATTTTGTGCAACAAATACTTCTGGAGAGCTCGTGCATTCCCCATTCAGGAGGAAATTTCCTAAACACGTTACAAATATGAACTCATTTAGTGCCTGTAACGACCCGGTGAGGCAGGGACTATTACATAGCACTCAACAGGCAAGGAAACTAAGGCACCAAGAGGTCAGTAACTTGCCCAGTCGGAAGCACAGGCTAGGCAACGTGATTCCATGGTGTGTGCTGTCAACTGTCACATGGCCTTCCTCTGCCACTACGACAGCATGTGACCACCTGCATTTCTGTGGGTAGCGCTGTAGCATGGGCCACGTGGAACAGAGGGGGGATAACCCAGCTGGAGATGCAGAAGGGCACCACCTGGTGGAGGTTTTGGTAGCCACAGGAAATTCTTGCATTGTGTTCCATGGGGTAGAAAAGTCCTGAATGACCTTTGAAGAGCAGTACAACAGATTTTGAGTTTTATCATCAGTGAGAGAGCTCTCGTACAGATTTATTGCACGGGTGTGCCGCACCGAGACCTTGTTTGATTATACTATGCCAATGAGGCATATAAAAAACATTTTCTTACTGTGTGTCTCTTCAGAAATTTTACTTGCTACTGACCATCGTCTGCCGAGAGCCAGCCATGTTTGTGTGGATCAGCCCTTGGGTCCGCTGTGTAAATTGGACTAGTAGAAATATTTATCGCAACTCATATACAGTCCCTGTTGATGAGCACCTACTTTGTTCCCTGCTGTTTTGTCGTGTACAAGCAGCACAGCTATGACCGTTCTGAGAAATTCTCCAGGGGCCCCTGTGCAAAGCGTTCCCCGAGATGCGCCTGCGCGAGGCGGTGCCGTCGCCGTAGGACCTATAATCCCACGACTTCACAACTTCAGTGTCAAGTTGTTTCCCGAACGAAGTCTTCCCAATTTGAATTCTTAGCGCCCCGGCACTAGAGCGCCATTGATCCATTTCCTCACCAGTAATTTATATTATCATATTTCTCAAGTATTGCCAATTCGGTGGGTGTGAAATGGAATTTCTTTGGAATCGCAATTTGCATACCCCGGATTTCTGCGTAGTTCGGGCCTCTACCGCAAGTTAATAGAGGGTCCGACCTGACTCTTCTCCTGTAAATAGGTTGTTTATCACTTTCGTTCATGTGTCAGTGAAATCCATTGTCTGCTGCCTCTTGGCTTGTGGTCCGTCTTTGCATTTCCCTCATGGTACTTATTCATTAATACAAAATACGTCAGTCCTTCATTGATTCCTTTAATTAACAAGCATTTATTCGTGCTTGCTCTATTCCAGGTGCCGTGGTGGGTGCTGGAGAAAAAAGATGGGGCAGAGCAGTCTAAAGCGTATGTGCTCTTGAGGTTGACATTCTTGTGACTCCAGGGTTTGGGATGGAAAGTTTGAGGCTGTGAAGCTCTATGGGGAGAAAGGCCTACACCTGTGGCTTATTTTTAATGGGTAAGCCTCACTCCTGGTGGCTTGTGTCCCTCGCATGTATGGTGGCTCCTAATGTTCAGTTCCATTTGCTTGTTTTTAATCCCTGTTAATGCAGAAGCTCCGGATGGAGAAGGCCTTCCCGGGAGATAACTCGTGAATCCTTCTGTAGAAGCCAAGGCTGCTGGTGAGTTGAGACCACGTTAGTCCTTGTATCGACACCTCTCAGGGCCCCGTCTTACCTCCTGCCCTCACCCCTGTCCTGTCCTCTTGACAGCCACCAGCTCTTTGCCTGTGTAACAGCCCCTCTTCTCAGCTACATGGCCGGAGGGCTTCTGCTTCGAGGTTTCTTGGGACCGACGTTTGGTCTCATACGCGCCTGGTCTGGAAGTGCACAAGATTTAACCGCCCCTGAGCACAACCTTGACCACTGGGAGACAGGATGTAGTGGATCAATTCTTCTTCCCTTTTGTGTCTTTTGGGTGGAAAATGCCAAGCCACAATCCCCTTGTCTCCTCAGTGTGTCCTGGGGTGGGCGTTCAGTGACTATGCCGAATCAGTCGAGAAACACAGGAGGAAATCCCACGGAGTGCTGTGCTCCTGAGATGTATTTGTTGGTTTATGTGAACGAATGAATTCTGTGCGGATCCGCTTGTGTCTGAGACTCCATGGGGACTTGTTGACCAAATTACTTCTAATTTGAATCAATCTTGCCTTCCGTGTATTGAGGGGTGTTTTTGACAGAAATTTGAGGTATCGCTGGCTGTTTGATTTCTCCCTACCCGTTGGTTGTGAATTAAAATGTTTTATTTCCACTCACACCGGAAATGTTATTCTACTGATCGAAGCAGAGATTTTATGATTCATTTACACCAAAATTCTGATTAAATATTAAGCTAGTGAAAATCTGTATCAAACCTTTTTTTAAAAGTTGTGCAGTCAAAGTAATTTTTCTAATTATTTCAATTGCCAACAACCTGTTTGTTAGTATCCAGACGTAGCCTCTGTTTGGGCATGATAGGAAAAGATATGGCCGTCAATGAAGGAAGTGCCAGAAAAAAGCATTATTGGTTGTAGCATCTTGGCACATGCAGGGCAAGCCCATAATCACAATCCTCTCCTGGACTAATGGATTCATTCTTATCAAGTTTGTAGATAAACTTCATGACCACAACTTTCTGTTTATCTCCTCCATTGGAATTCTTTCTGCTAACATTTATGAGTGACATTTGAACAGCTGAGGGTTTTCTTTGAAATTATTTTTCCATTAAGATCAGCAATCATTTGCAAACTTGTGAATTCATTAAAACCTATTTTGAAAGAGAGTGGATATATTGATGCAAAAACACTGTCAGGCCTTGAGTATGATTGAATCTGAGTACTTCCAAACTCCTTTTGAGAATTTGCAATGAAATGGATTTCAGTCAGTTTCAGATTCAAATTCTGACCTAAATTAGAATGCTAATGGGGCGCCTGGGTGGCGCAGTCGGTTGGGCGTCCGACTTCAGCCAGGTCACGATCTCGCGGTCCGTGAGTTCGAGCCCCGCGTCGGGCTCTGGGCTGATGGCTCAGAGCCTGGAGCCTGTTTCCGATTCTGTGTCTCCCTCTCTCTCTGCCCCTCCCCCGTTCATGCTCTGTCTCTCCCTGTCCCAAAAATAAATAAACGTTGAAAAAAAAAAATTTAAAAAAAATTAGAATGCTAATTCATTAATTTTACTCCTACAAGGGTTAAAATATTTACACAAAAAATGTAGACGTTCGATAGCAAAAGTCATTTATTGTTTTAAGACTTGGCATAAAAGGCATACAATTTTTTTTCCGTATAACCACTGTATTTCATACACTTTATTTGTTAAGTGAATACTGAAATTGTGTAGGTATCTTGTTACAATGCAAATACATTTATTTTGTTTAAAAATATTTCCTTTCCTCTTTTATTGCTTACAGAAGTAACACGAGTTTGTAGCTGAAAATAAAGATTATCTCTGAATAAATATTCAACCGTTTTGCTATTTATTTGTTAAAATATGTATTTGATGGCTTGGCCCTAATGACAAAACTTTGTTGAATTTTTCTTAGTATATATATTAACTCTCATATTTATAGAATTGGTATAATTGTAATTCACCTTTTAGAAAAAGATTACTGATACATTGTATTTTACAAGTGCATTCTTTTTTTTTTTTAATTTTTTTTTCAATGTTTATTTATTTTTGGGACAGAGAGAGACAGAGCATGAACGGGCGAGGGGCAGAGAGAGAGGGAGACACAGAATCAGAAACAGGCTCCAGGCTCTGAGCCATCAGCCCAGAGCCCGACGCGGGGCTCGAGATCGTGACCTGGCTGAAGTCGGACGCTTAACCGACTGCGCCACCCAGGCGCCCCTTTTTTTTTTTTTTAATTTTTTTTTCAACGTTTATTTATTTTTGGGAACAAGTGCATTCTTAAAGCAAATGAACATATTACGATAGCTTCTACATATACCTCAGTACAAACAATACATGTTCTAAAATTAAAACTTATCTATTCATATAAATCCATTTATCATAGATGGATCAAGTTGACTAAAATACATCACCAGGTATACAGATGGTAGGGTTAAATTCTGTTACATACTGTATGGAGAAATGTCTTGTTTTTGTAATGGGTTTCTCCCTATTTTTAGTACACCCCAAATCTACATTCAATAGATATAATTAATTCAGTGTCATGGGCGGGGTCATATGACCAGTCATACAAGCAAGAAGTTCCTTTCACAGGATCCTGGGGTGGAAAGGCTGATGGGTGACAGAGGCTTCACTTTTCTCATTCACTCACATTTCCTCACAATACCTACTTTTATCCCTTTTAAAATACGCTTTTTACTTTCTCTCGTTCACAATTTTGTCTCCAAAGATTTGTCGAACACTGTTTTTCAGGGAGTTCACGGAAAACCAACTGTGGGACCGGAAATGGAGTGGGGCCGGGCTTCTTGTACACTCTGGCTTCTCTAAACTCTCATGACACTGAAGTCTCATGGAGACAGCAAAATACCTCCCCAGGCATATTACGACGTGGGCCATTTTATAGCACAATTTGAATTTCCTTTGGTTGGAAATGACTGACGTGCAGTGCTGGCAAAGGGTGGCTGTGATCTGTGGGTGATCAGGAGGCCTTCGATGGAAGATATGCCTTGTCACATTGTGTCAGATTTTGCCAGGTGATAAAAGGGACAAAGCAAGGAATACCACCAAGGCTCGAATCTCACGTATCTCCGTCTTCCAGGTCCCAAAGACTGGTATTCTCCAAGGTCTTCTGATAATGCACCCGTGATTTTCTTGGCCCAAGCTCAAGTTAACAGAGAAGAATAGGATAAGCTGTTGCCTTGGGCCAAGTGTCATTATGAGTGTTGGGATGTCTTTTAAGAATCGATGTCTCTCTAGAATCTTAGGGCAAGCAGACGACTAAAATGACAATTATGTACAAGGCGATGAAGTGAATATTCACTCATTTCTTATTGAAGTACGTAAAATGCACACGGATATACACGTTCTAGGATTCAGTAAGGATATTTTACATAATAATGAAATAAAACAATATTTGTAGGTAAAATAAGATCTCCTCTCAGTGTTTAAGGATGTGGACTCTCACAGGCTGCTTGGGCGTGCAGCACAGCTCTGGAACTGACTTGTTACTTGGCCTTGAACATGTGTTATGGATGGAATGTTTGTTTCCCCCAAATTGATATGTTGGTACCCAACCCCCAGAGATGGTGCTAGGAAGTGGGGCCTTTGGGAGGTGATGAGGTCATAAGAGTGGAGCTCCCGTGAAGGGATTAGTGTCCTATAGGAGAGTCCCCAGGGAGCCCCCTCGTGGGGCACAGCAAGAAGACGTCGTCTATGAACACGAAGTGGGTTCCCACCACACAGCGAATCTGCTGGTGCCTGGATCTTGGACTTTCCAGCCTCCGGAGCCGTGTAGGGCAAATTCCTGTGGTTTAACTCACCCATCTGTGGTCTTCTGTTACAGCAGCTGCAGTGGGCCAAGATAGCATGTTACCTGGCATTTTCCGCTTCTGAAATATGGCGGATAATAATCGGAAATATGTCCTCTGCACGCACACCACAGACACAGCCGCAAGAGTGTAAATACGTGGGTGCTTTAGCCACCAACAAGTCCTTGTCATTCTTCCCAATGGAATGTGTGATTACTATCACTTCCTTATTCTCTTGAAGTCCTGAAGTGCACAACGTCCTTGCCGTGGTGGGACCTCGGCGCAGGCACGTCCGGCTGCTTGCGCACTGTGGCTAGTTTATGAGACCCCGGGAGTGGCAGGGAGAAATGAAAAGAAGAAACTGCATAACTATTAGGTTGTAACGTTTGATCAGTAAGTTGACAGAATTATGGAACCGGATACGCAGCAGAATCAGAGAGCTACCCTCGTGGCAAGATCATGCAAGCGGTTTTATCACCCAGTTGTAAGAAATGATTATCTTAAATAGTCTCCCTCAGCACTGGGCAGACATAGTTAATTATCCAGTCGTTTCTAGGGCATTTCAAATAACTTCTATGAACCTGTGGCTCATTAAAAATTCTAATGCACAGAGTCATTTAGATTCCGCACTAATCCTCATGTGTGTATTGTTTTGAAATTTTCTCTAACCGTTATTGAAAATTCCTTTTGAAGTCACTGCCACTCCATACCCTGACAAGGAGGATGCTAAGAATGATGTTTTGTAAAAACTTTCACCGGGAAAAATGCGTGGGACAACGGATCTCATAATTCTGAAGAGAGAAAAACAGGTGTGCCCTATCAAACGGACTTAAAATACGATGCTCGGATGAAGAGGGGGGCGGGGCTTTGAAATATTCTATTGAAGAGTTGTCAGAAAAGGGCATTATAAGCAACCCCCCCCCCCAATTATTCATTCACAAAGCAAAACAAAAGCAAAACATCCGTGTAGGGAGGTAGTTCTGACATCAGAATTACAAACAAGACTATGTGACAGCAACACCCGCCCGCAGCAGCCGGTTCACAGGGACTGTGCGTGTTGTTCTCAAAGATGATGTTTAAATTCATTTTAGTTTGTGGGCGACGGGGGCCACTGAGAGCTTTGACATACAAGTTGGACTCCTCTCACTCCGTCTCCCTCCCTCTCTCCCTCCCCTTCTTCCCTCGGCCCCCTTCCCACTGCTGTAATCAACTTAACAGAAGGGGCAGAAAACAAGATTTCTTGTCCAATTTTTTCAAGGATTATTATTCATGGTTTTTTTTTTTTTTTTTTTTTTTGCTGACCTCAAATTTTCCACCATGACCAATAGTCTGGTCACTACACAGGGAGGATCCTGAGCCCTGACCTGCTCCCTGCCCGTGTGCGGGGACGGGACAGTCACGGCTACCCTGTGGGAGGTGGGACGGGCAGGTGTGCACACAGGACACGCAAGCTGCCCTGGACGGAGGGCGGAAGGAGGGACGGGGGAGTGAGGCTGGGGACGGGGTGGGTGGCTGGGACACGCCTCCAGCTCTAATGGTGACACGAGACGGCCCTCTGTGACCCAGCACAAAGCCAGGTCCTCAGTGACAGTAAGCAGCCTGGACTCAGGATGTGTGTGTCCCGCAGGGGAGGGAACGGAGCACAGACAGGTGGCATCATGCTGAGCGGTTGGGTGCGATCCACAGACTCACAGTGAGTCACAGATGCCCATTGCGGGCGGTGTTGACCACGTGCCGCCCCCTGGGGCCCCGGGTGAGGGGGACTTCGTGTTTTTTCTGCAGGTTCTCCCTGAATGGACAGCAGCGGGACCCCCGGAAGGGTCAGGGGAGTTGGGGGGGATTGGACAGAGTCTCCATGTGTGCGAGTCAGGGTTCCCCAGACAGACAGAGCTGCTGGCTGTGAGTGGAGATACAAATGACTCATGATGATGGGCAGGCTCAGGTGGCTTGTAGGCTCAGGGGCCCCACTGTCCGCCACCTGCAAGCTGGACACCCAGGAGGGCCTGCGGGGAGTCTGAGGCCAAACACAAAGGCCAGAGGACCAGGAGCAGTGACGTCCCAGGGCAGGAGACGGACGCCCCAACTCAGGCAGAAAGAAAGGCCACTTGGGCCCTGGGGCGGTTGAATGGCACTCTCCACACTGGGGACAGTGACCTTCCTTGCTCAGTAACCCCTGCCAGAGACACCCCCACGGACACAACTCTGAATGTCGGCCAGCTTTCTGGGGGCGTCCCTCCACCCCATCAGGTTGACCGACCACGTGTTACCGCTCGGGAATGGCAGGGATATCCCTTGGGATATGTTCTTTCCTGGGGAGGAAAGGACACGGAGACCCAGGCCCAGAGCCCGCTTGAGAAGAAAGCAGCACCGGGAAAGGAGAAGCTGGCACCCCGCACACCGGCCCGGCAAGCACCAGCTTTCTACCGCTGGAGGGGAGGGGGCCAGGGCCGGCCCCACGGAGCCACTGCTGACTGGGAGGGTTTGGTTGTGATTGATGGATTGATTTAGAGCACAGGGAAGGAGCAGAGAGAGAGGGACAGAGAATCCCAAGCAGGCCCCATGCTGTCAGCACAGATCCCCACGCGGGGCTCGAACTCATGAACCGTGAGATCATGACCTGAACTGAAATCAAGAGTCAGACGCTTAACCGACTGAGCCCCCCAGGTGCCCTTTGGGGACGTTTTGAATCCTAGAAACCTTACCGACTTTCAGAAACAGTCAGGCCGCGTTTAATTTCCCCAAACAGCACCCCCTTTCTGGCCCCTCGTATTTCCCTCTGTAATTCTCTCCCCACTTCCGGAAACACACATCTTAGACATTCTGTTATCGAGGAGCTCACGACGGCAACGCCAGCTTATTTGTTTGTTGAGGTTCCCGGGGGATTTTGTTTGCTCTTGTTCTTGAAACACATTTTCTCGGGGCAGGTAATTCTAGATTGGCATTTACTGTTCTCTCCATGTACCGAAAATGCTGGATTTGGAAAAGTCAACATTGGTCCAAAAGGATCGTCACTCTCTCCCTCACTGCTTTTAGGACATTTTGTTTGTGTTTGACGTTCGTGCGTTTTCCTATGATGTGGTGGGTTTGAGGGGGATATGTTCTAGTTGGGGTTCTTTGCGATTCCTGAAACTGAAGAAGAATTTCTTTTACCAGTATACACACATGCGTACTCGTTTTTTTAAATATTTTATTTCCTTCGCGTTTGTTTCTTTTTTTCTTTTAGGGCTCCAATCCCACACATGTTTGTGCCTTTCCAGATAGAATAGAATAGAATTCTTGGTCATTAACTTCTCTTGAATATTTTTCAAATTTTATCTTCTGGTGCTGGATTTTGAGTGCTTTCTTTTTTTTCTCTTTTTCAAAAAATTTTTTTAATGTTTATTTGTTTTTGAGAGACAGAGAGAGAGAGAGAGATCAGGGGAGGGGCAGAGAGAGAGGGAGACACAGCATCTGAAGCAGCTCCAGGCTCCGAGCTGTCAGCACAGAGCCCGACGCGGGGTTCGAACTCACGAACCGCGAGATCATGACCTGAGCCGAAGTCGGACACTTAACTGACTGAGCCACCCAGGGGCCCCTGGGTCCTATCTTTAAGTTTCTCCTAGTTGCTTTTTGGTCTTTTGACTACGATCAAGCATAGTAATTGTCTTCCTGTTTTCCTAGTCTCTCTTTAAATATGTCTACTCTGTGATTAAATATATACAGTAAGTTTTAAATTTTAATTATTGTATTTCAATTTGTAGATATTCTGTTTGATACCTATTTTTTTCAAATCTACTTGATGATTTTTTTAATGGGCATTTGGCCTTTACTCATATTTAAACACTAATTTTTTCAGTTTAAATATTTTAAACACACTATTTTATATTCAGCTGTGATTATTCTAATATTTAAAAGTTTTTCAGTTTTGATTCTTTTTTATAGTTTTTGCTGTACTGTTCTGTGCATGGCATACTGTTTCTGTCTTTTTTTTAAAGTTTTTTTTTTTAATGTTTATTTATTTTTGAGAGAGAGAGAGAGAGAGAGAGAGAGAGCGTGAGCAGGGGAGGGGCAGAGAGACAAGGAGACACAGAATCCGAAACAGACTCCAGGCTCCAAGCTGTCAGCACAGAGCCTGACGCGGGGCTCGAACCCACACACCGTGAGATCGTGACCTGAGCCGAAGTCGGAAACCCAACCGACTGAGCCACCCAGGTGCCCTGTTTCTGTATTGATTGTGATTATTAACTGTGAACTCATATTGTGTGGAAGTTTCCCTGTGAGAAGTGGCTGAGGTTAAATGTGGGGTCTTGTAGAGCAAATTTGCATTTGATAATGCAAGTTTACTCTGTTTGTTGCCTACGGGGGTTTCTGACTTAACATTCCTGGGTGAGGTTTTGCTCTGACCACCCAGGTACTAACACCCTGGGAGACATTCCCCGGGAGGGAAGGAACCCCCTGTGGGTGAGTTCTGAGCCTGAGGTATCTTTTCTTCAACCCAGGGGTGCAATTTAAGGTAGACACTTGGCCTTCTCTCCTGGTGATGGACAGCTTCTCTCTGCCATCCCACTTAGCTGTGTCCCTTGGAGTCCCAGTGATTCCGATGTCCCATCGGAATTTCGAGTTAGGGGACCACAGCAGTCATCTCCCGCTCAGCCGCCCCCAGAGCTCTGGAAAACCTAAGGCTAAAGTCACTTGGGTTTGAAAAATGCCCTCGGGGTCAAAGCCTCAGCATCAATGCTTAACTCTATTCCTCCTTTTTTTTTTTTTTTTTTTTTTTTTTAAATTTTTTTTTTTCAACTTTTATTTATTTTTGGGACAGAGAGAGACAGAGCAAGAACAGGGGAGGGGCAGAGAGAGAGGGAGACACAGAATCGGAAGCAGGCTCCAGGCTCCGAGCCATCAGCCCAGAGCCTGACGCGGGGCTCAAACTCACAGACCGCGAGATCGTGACCTGGCTGAAGTCGGACGCCTAACCGACTGCGCCACCCAGGCGCCCCTATTCCTCCTTTTTTTAACTGAATTAGGGCCACTGGGGGATCCTCACGGTATTGAGGGATAATTGGTGTTACAGCAGATTTTAACATGTATCTTCTCCAGCACCACTGGTTTCTGGTGGAAGCGTCCGTTTGCACACCTAGTTGACCCTACCTCTGGACACGGAATTCCCAGCATCACGTGGTAGCAGCTGGGGGTAGACGGGCTGTGCACCCGCCGGACAGGGGTCCAATCTGGCCCCTTCCCTCCTCTTTGCTGCAAGAGGGTGGTGCTGAGAGCTGAGTCTGATTCTGTGTCGGCTCAGGGAGATTCTAAAATCCGCGGTGTGCTCTGTTGGTTCGTGTTGCATGAATTCTGTGGAAGGCTTTCCGGCCACCGCTCCTAACAAACGGCGTCATTTTAGAGTCAGGGGGCAAGCCGTTTTACCTTGACCGGCGTCCGTCACGAGAGCTCACCGGCCCTGCTCCTCGCTGCCGCCTGGTGCGGGACACAGAGGGACCGCTTTGGTCTTGTCGCGTGAGGCCCTCTGCAGCATCCCCACCGGCCACCGCCACGCAAGATGGCAAGTCGGCTGTAATGCGACGACATCAACATCTCTGCTAATAATGCCCAATCAGCAGCGTTTTTCCAATAACCAAATAGTGTTTATTAGTCCCACACCCGCCCCATGCTGCTGCAGGGTACCTTCGCCGTATCATCATTAATTAGGGTAATCAAATTCCTCTTTTATCTTCGTTCGGCGATTACAAAGTCACTTTGTCAGGCATAAATTACTTGTTCATTATTATGGAAAAATGTGTTTCTTAACAAACTTCAAACAACATATACGTTATCTTCTGTACCGCACTGTCTTCTAGGAAATAGATACCATTTTCCACACTGAATAAGTATAATTCAGAAGGACATTTCTAAATAATACCTCATCCGGCTTTATGTTCAGTCTATGCTATTTCAATGCTTCATTTGACTGGGATCTACAAAGTGATATAATTCATCTTTAAAGTTAGCATCATTTTCCTCTCTTCCCTTGGAAAAGCTTTTTGATGGATATATTCCTGGCTGAAAGTCACACAGCACTTTTAAAAAACCTTAGTGTTAGTTAGCATTGAGATGCTATGAGCCCTGAGTGCGTATATGTGTATATGTCTCCGTAATATGTATATATGTAAATATATGTTTGTGTATATATCCTTATCATGGTGTTAGCGGTATGAAAAAGTGGCATTAAAAACACTGAAGGACCGGGGCGCCTGGGTGGCGCAGTCGGTTAAGCGTCCGACTTCAGCCAGGTCACGATCTCGCGGTCCGTGAGTTCGAGCCCCGCGTCGGGCTCTGGGCTGATGGCTCGGAGCCTGGAGCCTGTTTCCGATTCTGTGTCTCCCTCTCTCTCTGCCCCTCCCCCGTTCATGCTCTGTCTCTCTCTGTCTCAAAAATAAATAAACGTTGAAAAAAAAAATTAAAAAAAAAAAACAAAACACTGAAGGACCAAAGCTATATACCTCCAACCAGGAAACATCTTCCACTTAATTTTAATTTCAATTATAAAATTAATTACATGATTTTAATATTGGATAGGAACCCCCTTCTTTCGCCTTGCCTACGTGAAACTTGAGTCAGAATCACCTGGGGTGATGTGGACAAATGGAGATCTCCATTCCCAGAGCCAGTTTAAAGTTCTCTGGGTGTTTTTCTGTACTTTGCGTTGAACACACCCCGCAGGTGATTTACGAAATCTTGATTCGATGGCTCTCTTGTCATTCAGCCTGTAGGGGAGGCGACACATCACCTCTGTCCTCTTAGGGTCTCCTGGCAGGCCTGAGAATTACGTTCACAGAAGACCGGCGACCAGGAGGAAATAGTTCCGAACGTCTGGATTCATTTAATGTAAGTTTCACATGACACTGGAGCCCCACTGAGGAACGGAGACCCCAGGATGAGGCCAGGCCTGAGTGCTGATCTAGGGGGTGGAACGAAGCGATGCACTCGTAGAAAAGTAACTAGAATGTGTGGGGGAGTAAGGAGAGGTAAGGGTTAGTTTAACAGGGTTTAACAGATTTTCCCTCCCCCAATCTCTGGTGACATGCGTGTGTCCTTCCTCCTGGTATAGGGAGAATGGCTTTCACAAGGAAGTTTCATCTCCTGGAAGCAAAGGGGGTCGGGGTCAGACGCCCCTTCTTGCATCTGCTGTCTTCAAGTGCCTGTAGCTTTAAATAATCCTCACGCCAAAGGGGCATGTTTTGGGGCGGCGTCTTCTGCCACTCTCCAGCCCTAAATCTCACCTACAGCTGCCTCTGAGTGGAGAACATTATGCGTCCTCTGTGCCTCTCAATCCACGGGTTGAGGGTTCCATGCGGACCTACCTTGCAATCTGCTGTCTGACCCTGCTGCTGGCGGCTGATGCTTGTCTAAGTCTTCTCCAGAGCTTAGGAAGATTCGGGTACATTTGTTTCCCGGCCCTCCCACGGGCCAGCTTGCCTTCCGTGCTCTCTTAGACGAGATTCTAACAACTTGCTTATTCCTTTCTCTCCTGTAACTGAGAAGTCACCTGGGGGGTCACGGAAACTGTTGGCGGGAGAGACCATCCCTGACTCAGGATTCAGTTATTTTTGTTCCTCTGAGACCTCTTTCTGGAAGTCTGATAGTTTTAGTCTTTTTCAAACATATTTCTTAATATCTGGAGTTAAGGAATATCCAGAATGTCCAATGCTCCAAGACCTTGTTGCCTACATACCAGCCCTTTGCTGACTTGATGAAGATTAATATGGCCGCCTTGCAAGCTACTTATTAAAGATGGCAGACCTCACTTGGGAAGGTCCTCTTTTGATCTCTTTTTGAACACCAGCCGGTTCTTGCCTGAGGTCACTTTTTTTGGTCATATTTTACAGGAGAAACCATGTAATAGCCACTATGCAAGAAAACTGACCATTCTCAACTGCTGGCTTACACTGTGGACTCCATCGCTACGTGGTGTTTTGCCGCATACGCAGACAGTAGTTTTAGCAGATATTTTACCGCTGCGTATAACTTTTCTGATTCCAATACCAGACGTTGTATGCTCTGTTGCCCTAGTGGTAGATTTTTCCGTGTTTATTTTTTTCCTACGACAACACTCATCGTGGTGCAATTTTACATGTTAGATAAAATGATGCTAGGTATGTTAACAGGTAAGTTTTCAAACCTCAGGCATTCATAGTAAAAGAAATCTAAATCATCCTCAACTGACCTTGAAATTAAATATTCCTGGCTGGGGGAGACTCTCCTCCAAGGACACCATAAGGGACAGGATGTCCTTCCATCGTGCGGTCTGCCGTCTTCAACAAGTAGCTCCCAAGGCGGTCACGTTAGTCTTCGTCGACAAGTCTGCGAAGTGGGGGGAAAAGCAAAGTGCTTCCTGGAGGCAGCAGAAACCATTTCCATTTCCATTCCATTCATGAGAAGTGCCCTCCACAGTCTCGTAGGCCCATGGGTGGCATAGACGCATCGTTCCTCCATGCGTCGTCTCTTCTCAGAAGCAACTTCTTCCTGCAGAGGGCATAGCAATCCTGGTGGGCGGTCACCTCTGCCAGCGGGCATTTGGGAAGGCTCTCTGAATGAAAGGATTGTACAGACAAAACTGCGGAACGTTTCCTTGGTTGATTTGCTTGGTGAGCCCCAGCAGAGTAAGGTTTTGGGGTTGGTGGAGGACAGATCCTAAGCAGTAAGTTAATGCTTTAGATGCCAAGCTGTGGCACGTAGAAAGGTACAGATCATAAGCTCAAGTCCATGATGCAGTCTGAAATTAAATTTTATTTTCGAGTACGTGCATTTTTTTTCTGGAAGATGGCCCATAGCTTTCTTTGGAATCTAAAAGGCTTCGTTATTGAGCCTGTTAGGTATTTAGAATGGACACAGGCGATGAAGGGTGGGCGCCGTGGCTACCCTGAGAGAACTCCCATCTCAACTGCTTCTGTCCAGTTTTGTGTGACTGTGAACAAGTTACTGTTTCTCTCTGAGCAGCTTTTTCTTATTTGCAGAGTAAATAATGGCATCACCTCCACCTGGATGCTGGAGAATTAAGTGAATCGACGTGTACAAGCACTCTGCAGGGCCCACACATGGTACGTGCTCGGCGAATGTTAGCTGTTTCTCTGCTCAAAATTCTGCAGATGTTTGTGCTATGAATGAAGAAAGAAATGGAAGGTAAGAGGCTACTGCCATAGAGAGGATAGACAAAAGGGGCAGATGCAGAGGAGGCATTAAACTGGTCTGCAATTGTGTAGAAGCCCTTAGCTGAAATATATTCGCTGTGGAGCTAGTCTTTTTATATCACTCATTTTCCAGCAATTTGCATGACATTAACTATAATTATCACTGCTATTACAATTACTATTATTGTTTGGCTCTCTTCCTAAAGCTAAATGAGTATCTGTTAGGGGCGGAGGCTGGCCGTTCCTCTCGCGGAGTTAACAGTGGGACCGTAGTTTGGAGTTCCAGCATCCGTGACACAGAGTTCTAAGTGATTTTTTTTATCCAGTTTTGCCTGCAGCCAATAGGCACACTCTGCATTAAGCCCAGTTCTTTGCTATATCGGAGACTTAAAATGCAGTGTTATAGACAACATGGTGATAACGCGTTGTCCAACAGAACTTTTTTCCAGACTGGAAAAGTCCTGCACCTGCTCTATCTAATAAGGTCACCCAATTCCTACCATAGCCATGTTGAATATGGCTCAAATAGGACAATTCAACAGTCAAAATGTCCTTCCTGTAACCAAAGGCCCAAATTTTAATTTTATTTCATTTCAATTAATTTAGATTCACATGGCCACATGTATCTTGTGGACACAGTATATGACAATGCAGCTAAGCTGTATGAAATCTAATGTAGGAAACCGACCAAAGAACCATTTCGACCAGGTACCAAAGTGAACCCGGATGAGGAGCAGTGAGGTTGAGTCTTAGTGCAAGAACACTTACATGGTGAACGGTAGGTGAGAAAAATCAAACGTGGTCACGGGGAGTCCGTACCCGTCTTCCTGGGAAGACGCAGCGGGAACATGGCCTTTTTCCTGTCAGTGACATGCCTGAGCATCAGGCTCCTGTTCCTATTGATGGAGCGGATGTCACAGGTGCCAGTTACTAAAAATGAGACACGGTTATCGACATTTTGATAGAATTCAATTATGTATTGTTTAAAGGCCTGAATGTTTAATTGTGTTTGAGGGACTTAAAACTCCTGAGTAGTCCAAGGTAGTAATCAGTTCACTCTCTTCCACAGGCTGTTCTCCCAATGTCATCAATTCCCATGCTCCATGAGGCGTAGCTTCTCTGTCTGTTGTATCAGACCGTCTTTCACGTGTCTGAGGACGTCACTGCCCTGATTAAAACCCTTCATGTCCTGTCCTTGCACCGAAAACAAAACCCCAGCCCTGGAAATTCCCAGACCTCCGGTGACTCGGGCCCTCAGTGTTCCCACTCTCACAGCCCTGCATGTCTGTCCTTATGTCTCCTGACACCATGAATACCACAGCCAGGCAGTCCCGTCCACCTGAACTGAAGGCACCTTGACCCTGCACACCTTGCCTTCTGCTCCATTTTTGTTTCTTACTACTACAGAGAAATTATTTGTGTTTTTGCTTGATCCACATGTTTGAAACCTTTCCTATTATACAAGCCCCTTTAAAAACACAGCAAGGACTATCTGGTTTATTTTTATTACCACTGGTTAGCACAGGTCAAGAGCATTGTGTTAGGTTGTTGGCGAACCAGAAATTCAAGGACTATGACTCAGTGATTGTCCTTTACCCGGATTTTACCGAAATCCAAGATTTGTGAGAAGTCTTGTAAACAAATCTAAAAGATCCTGGTTAGATTTTTTTTTTTTGAAAAGTAGAGACCAGGTATCAAATGGGGGACAAAGAGGACTTTTTCTCTCGAGGTAACAATGTCAGGTGAGCCCACAGGAGTCCTGTCGGGGTCATGGGGCTGTGCCAGTCTGCCTCAATCAGAGCCAAACAGCAGAATGCTGAACACTGATATGTTAAACAGGGATATATTTATGTGTATAAAAGTGGCCAAAAGCAAATAAGGTAATGCTTTTATTGAAGTTGACAGAAAAATAAAAACTTGAAGCATATTTTCATTATACTGCATTGAAGATTTAGCTATCTGCTCAATAGAATTATTTTTCGAGGGGTGCCTGGGGGGCTCAGTCGGTTGAGTATCAGACTCTTGATCTGGGCTCAGGTCATGATCACAGGATCATGAGAGGGAGCCCCACCTCAGGCTCCCAGCCGATGGTAGAGCCTGCTTGGGATTTTCTCTTTCTCTCCGCCCCTCCCTCACACACTCTGTCTCTCTCTTTCTCTGTCTCTACTCTTCCCCTGTTCAGGTGCCCACTCCCTCTTTCTCTCATAAATAAATAAATAAAATTAAAAAAGTACACTACCAATACAGAATACAGAATGGAACAAAATATCTGGAAATCATGTATCTGATAAGGCTCTGGTATCTAAAATATATAGAGAGTTCTTATAACTCAGCAATAGGAAGACAAAAAGTCCAATCAAAAATGGGCAAAGGATAAGAAGAGACATATCCCTAAAGATATACAAATGACTGGTGAACACTTGAAAAGATGTTCAACATCATGAGACATTAGGGAAATGCAAATTAAAACCATAGTGAGATCCCACTGCACATTCACTAGGGTATCTATAATCAGAAATAACAATGATAGGGGCCCCTGGGTGACTCAATTCGTTGAGTGTCCAGCTCTTGATTTCGGCTCGGGTCATGATCCCAGGTCATGGGATAGAGCCCTGCATTGGCCTCTGAGCTGACAGCGTGGAGCCTGCTTGGGGTTCTCTCTCTCTCTCTCTCTCTCTCTCAAAAAAAAAAAATTCTTTATCAAGAGGAGACACATATGACAGTTGTCTCTATGTGTAGAATTGTGAAAAAGGATCCAAATTTCCAAACAAAATTGTGAGAATATATTTTTGATGTAAAAGTATTCTCTCTTCTCAGGTTCATGGATTTGAGTTGAATCAATGCAGAAACATTTAACGGGAATTAATGCCTTTCTTTTATTTCCCTTCATTTGATTCTAACTACAGGCTGTCATTATACATGGACACTGGCATAAAGTTGTTTTGAATTCAATGAAAGAACATGCTTTGAAATAGGTGTAGAGGATTTTATGCCATGACTGCTAACTAGTCTGTCTTTGTTTGCCATTAACAGGCTTTTAAGAAAAACATATGATATGGAAGAGTCAAAATGTCATCCACTCTAACTCATGTGGACTTAGAATGTGTACAGTCACCTACACTGTCCCCATGGTCTCCCCATGGGAGACGGTCATCGAGGGGATGTGACTGCCATTCCCATGAGCCAGCCTTGGACAGTCGGAGGCTCCTCACCCTCTCCTGTCCTTGGGGTACAGCTCGGCTCACTGTTCCCATGGTGGGAGCTGTTCTCAAGGGTGTAGCCTTGACAGGGTGAGGTGATGTTGAGACCGTCTAGACTGAGTATGTGACTGAGCCCGGGTAAGGCCTCTCTCTGGACTTTCAGGATTCTGGTGTGATGTAGACAGGAATGGAGATGTACTCATTTTGTGACCATGCAAGACCACCTTATATGTAAGTTCCCTTGCTTATTTAAGTGCCGCCTATAAGTGCCACTTATTTAACTTATTGGACAACTCTCCTTGTCCTCCAGGTATTGGGGGCCAGTTTGTGAACCAACAGTTGTTCTCACCTGTCATCATGAATCACTTTACTTAGTGATAATGTTAATGCTGACAACATCTTTGGGATCTTATATTTGCAGTACTATAGAATGATATTTGACAGTTTACCCATGTATTGGTTGGTTTGAAAGAAGCAGGGGGTGGTTCAGTTGGTTGAGTGTCTGACTCTTGATTTTGGCTCAGGTCATGATCCCCGGGTTGTGGGATCAAGCCCCGAGTCAGGCTCCACCCTGAGTGTGGAGTCTGCTTGAGATTCTCTCTCCCCCTCTCTCTCTCTGCCCCTCTCCCTTGCTCATGCTTGCTCCTTCTCTCTAAAATAAAATTTTAAGAAGAAAAGAAGCAGGGATTATGAGGTGAAACTATCAAAGAGAATCTGAAGTTTGGCAATACTTTATACATTAAGAATAGAATCTATAATTATGAAAAATGCAAGACAAAAGCATACCGTCTTAGAATGCTAATCACTGGAAATCATAACAAAAAATATTCACAGAGCATTTACAGTAATTTGAATATTATTTCAGAACCATGGATAAACTGTACAGCTGATTTGAAAGGGTGTATCTAATAGGAATCAAATTAATAGCCAATATCAAGACAAATGATGTAGGACATTCTGTGTTACCTAAGTCTTCATAGGGACATCAGTGCAATTTCTATTAAGATGATGAAAAGGGGGGTTGAGAAAGAAGGGAAATGCCTGTAGGAAGACAATCTGCTTACAGGATCTGCTACTAAGGAGATTGATGTCTGAAGGCCTGAGTTCAATTTCAACTAAGTCATGTCTGAGACCTGAGGCATTGAGGGAGCATGCAGAGAAAGGTAGAGAGGCAGATAGCAGGGCAGATTTAACCTCGGGGAAACGAGCCCCCCCAAATCCATAATTCCTCAGTCTCCCAACTGGAACAGACATGTCGGAATTTTAGACAGTTGTGTTGACTCTGGCCTTTTTTACCAGCTTGCAGGCTCGTGGATTTCCCTACAATGCCAAGAAGAGTGAGAGGATAGAAGTGTTTTTGGCAAACTCAAAGACACACACGATTAGGATGTAATTCTGTGGAGGGGCGCCCACATGGGAATTGAGTCCACGTGGGAATGTGGGTAGAGGAGGGTGAAGACCAAGGGTCAGTGAAAGTGGGGGTGGCGGTGGAGACAAGTTATGCATTCCTTGGAACTTAACTTAGGATGCTGACACATATTCTAAGAGCATCGGGGAGCGCATAGCATGTCTCTGGCATGGGGGCAGCATATCAGGGCTTCATCTGGGGCCCCGGAATTGGATTAACAGCTGAGCCTATCCACCCTATCCAACTGGCCCCACGGTTGGGCGCTGAGCGTGTGAAGTTGGGAAGGGAGGAGGTCCCTGCTCCTTGCTGGTGGCGTGTCAGGCAAGGATGCTTGAGGAACTGGGAGAGTATTGCTGAAATGTGGGTGGCCAGCGCTGAGCTGGGTGAGGAAGGAAGGAAGGCAGGAAAATATGAGCTTCTGAGCAGGACTCGAATATAGGAGTAAACCGTGTTAATAAACTATTTCGTGTGTGCACCTCTTGAAACCCTATTTTACTCCTTTGGAACTCATGTCCCCATGCACGGTGAGAAGAAACTGGGCATTTTATTAGAATTATAATTTTTATTTTTATTTTTACTTGTTGCCTGAGAACAGAATCCTGTCGAAATGTAGAAATCCATGATAAGCGTTAGGCGCAGGGCAGGACTGGCCTTCTCCTGTGGAAAAATCCAGACTTGGTCTTCCACGATCCTCCTGCTCAAAGTTCTTCAGCTTTCTTTGCCTTTCTCATGCCCTTGAGATAATCTGTAATGGCGTGCGGCGCCCCCTTATTCCTTCAGGAAATTGATTATTCTTTGATTTCACACTCTCTTAGCTTCCTCTCCAGTTAGTGTGAGATTGGTTGAATTTTCCCTGCCTTCCTGGCTTTTTTGCTTCATAATCCCCCATTTGCTCAGACTTATAACAGTGAGGCAGTGTCGGTAATATTTGGAAGTCTTCTGCAACGAGCTCCTTTGACAAGATCAATGCCATGAAAATGAAGACCGAAATGCCCTTTTTTCAGGCAGGTATTTATACTTATTTTATTTGGGACAAGAAGTTGATGCCAGAATGTGAACAATAAAATTACATGGAAAATTGTTATTATGAATCATTGAATATTTAATGAGTTATAGAAATGAGATTGTCAAACGCTAGGGGCTGGGATGGAAAAGCTATGAGGGAAAATTATAAAACTGGAAACCCGGAGCATTGCAGTTCTGAACCGACAGAAGCATCCTCAGCACCGAGGCGGGGATGGGGGGGTTGTCCTTATAAGGTAAGGCTGCAGTGCAGGGTGCTTTGGTGCCTTTGCCTAAAAGAACCTCGGAGAACAGGGGGATGCCATGGCCCTTAAGGTTTGTCTTCGTCCTTCTCCTGAATTGGGGTTAAGGTTCAAGCTGAACAGCAGGGAATTCATTTTTCCACCCATGAGCCCACTTTCCTGGTCACATACTGCAGGAAGTACACATCAGATCTTCACTTCTGATAAGCCAGTGCACTGTCCTCGGTTTAAATCTCTAGTGGGTGTTTTGGTGACCTCCAGCTATCTCAGAATTTCTGCTACGTCACCAGAGTTACCCTCACAGACGTAGCTAAGAATTGGGCTTGGAGAGCCCCACCGTGGGTCTCTAGCCTGTATCACGAGACAGCCCAGGCTTCAGGGGTAAGTGGACGTCACACGCCACTCCAGCCACCAGCACAGGACACCGCAGATCGGGGGGTTTAACCAATGATCTATTTTTCACACTTCTGGAGGTCAAACATCCAAGGTCAGGAAACAGTATGTGTTTATATTATAGAAGATCAGGATTAGGGGTGTGGTCATTTGATTCAGAGCACAGTTTACTTTTTCTTCATGCAAATAGGACTGAATCCATGGAAGAATGCTTATAAGAGACCACTGAGGTCATCATTTTTCCCAGTCTATTTTCATCAATGGAACTACTTCAAAGGAAATCTTCCCCCAGAGAAAAGCAGAATTCTGGGTTCGAAAGGGCTTCTTGATAACCACGGATGCATGTGTGTCATTTTCCTTCCTCCCGTGTGGTTCTTCTACCTCCGAGGCCCTGGGATCCCACCACTCCAGCAGGGCTGCAGAGTTCGGTCTGAAAATCACTGGACGCCGTATTTGTAGAGAGATTTTAGGTTGACGGGAACATTAAGAAAATATAAGCTGCCCCTGTCTCTACACGTGCACGGCTGCCCCCCCTGTCCACGTGCCTGCCAGGCAGTACGTTTGTCACGCTTGGTGACCCACACGGGCACGTCATCTGCACCCAGGGTCCACGGTTTACCTGCGGACTCACTCTTGGTGCAACGAACAGATGTACGATGATGCGTATCCATCGTGGTAACACCACAGAGTGTTTTTGTAGTCCTGAAAATCCTCTGTGATCTGCCTGGTCCACCCTCCCACCTGATTTTATAATGGAGAAAGCTGATGCCAAGAAATATTAAGTATTTTGCCCAAGGCCAAACAGATAATTAGTAGCTGATCCTGAACTATTGATTTCCAGCCCAGGGATCTTTTTTCCTAATCAAATATTAATAATGAACAGAGGAACTGTTCTTTACTCTCATAGTCTTATTGTACTTAAGCAATTTTTTTTTTCCTTCTGCCCTCCAATATAGTGAAATAACTAATGATTTCTTTCCAGACATTAAGTCTTGGGGAACATTCTCAAAATCTTTATAGCAGCTTCTTGAAATTCACCAACAATCTTTCAGGCAGATATTGATGTTTTCTGGCTTAATTGGCTCCTTTGCCATCTGCCGCTGTGAGGTCACGGCGATGGAGACCGAATGATTTAGCGTTTTTTCAGACAGAGTCACAGATTTCTTTCCCCTTACCTTTACGGTACATTCTGCTGCTTTAACCACACCAGTGCCTCTACTGATGCACCCTTAGTTGTCTTAGCCAATCAGCTGAATCTCTCAGTCTTGGTTCTCGTACATACCTTGTTCGTTTTCATCATGCGACATTCGTGATTGTAGGGCTCGTCTGCCGTACATGGTGCCTGGTGCTTTGTGCGTTCGTGGGCTAACTCTTGGTGGGCTTAGTCATATGAGCCATTACATTCTGTAGACCACCGTTCTTTCGCCTTTCCGGGGCCTAATTTACGGTTTTGTTCTCCATCGAAAAGAACACTGCTTTTCTGATAGTTTCGTGACATTTACAACAAGCAGTTGTTATTGATCTTCCTCAAAATAAGTTTTCTGTACAGATTTTTTAACTTTGTGCTACTTGAGATGTAATTACTCAATTGACCATCCATGAATTGATTTTGCCAGTGGTGCTGGAGTTTCTAAAGAACGCCCTTGGAACTTTAGGCAATTATAGTTTGGAACCTAGACAGCCAGTCTCTTTCCCGATCTTCCGCCCTTTTCTGAGTCTTTCGGCTCTCAGATTTGGGGCAGAATTGAATCCTGAATACGTGAATTTCCTCAGGCCCATTCGAGTGGTTTAGTCAGGGTGAAGTTGGGATTCAGGGTGATGCTGCTGTCTGATGAAAACAGCCAGCATTGCCTGGGAGAGTGGCTACAAGTCACTTCTAACTCCAGTGGTATTGTGGAAAAGGCTGTGATGGTGGTGGTGAGGGAGCTTCTAATGTCAGATGCTAATTGGAATCAGGAGCCTCTTCAAACATTTTGGGTATCTTTCAGGACTTTTTGTGTTCTCTTCTCTGACAGAATGATCACAGCCTTCCCAAATGGTGAATGCATAGATAAAAACCTGTCTGAAGTACATCTAAGCACAGAGGATAATAGAGCTGGTCCTGAGGCTCAGATGGTCAGGGCTGCTATCCTGGAGACAGCATCACCACACGAGTCCTAACCAGAAGACCAAGAGGAACAAAGGACGTGAGCCGCAGTGACCCACGGTAAGTGTTAGCAAACTTACACCCTACTCCGTTTAGTATGGCTCTGCACCGCCCAGGCTGAGCTAGCAGGTCATAGAATAGTTTGCCTAATTCATGCCCGAGACCTTACTAATTATAAATATATTCAGTATTACAGTTAAAACTGAATTATCTAGAGAGATGTCTCAATTCATCAAAATGCATGTGAAGCCACTTTAGCAGTCTACTTCTATATGTCTAGATCTGTGTTTTCAAGGATATTTTTGGTAGCAATACATCCTTTTTGTCACCTTATCTGATGTGGAGGCTGCACACGCACCGCTAAGCATCTGCCAGTGATGCGGGGGCAGACTGAGGGGCCCCAAGACCTGTGGTCACCCGCCTCCCCACCCCCACTTCTGCCCTGTTCTGTGGCACTTCTGGAGGCAATAGAGAACCCAAGGGGGCCCTGAAAATCACGATTCAGAAGGACATTCTTCTGGACTACACATTTGCTACTGTGGTACTTTGCCAAAATCAGAGTCACTAAACCACACTTTAAGTAAGAACTGAAGGGAGAAATCCCACTCTCTCTTCACTAGGGCGGGCTACACAGCTCTGGTCTGAATTACCATCTTAACAACCGTGTATTTAGCACCTACTTTGTATCAAACATTGGGTCATGCTTGCAAACAAGACACAGCCCTGTCCTCATAGGTTCTATATCCCATTGGACAATAAGCATGATAGAAGGCATATCAATTAAAAAAAAAAAGCTGTAGTTTTAAATGAATGTTATGAAGGAGATAAATATGAGACAATAGAATACGATCCAAGAGCAGTGGTGAGGAAAAGCATCTGTAAGGAAGGGAAGGAGCTGGCCGTGGGCAGAGAGGAGAGAAGGGAACATCTCGGGGGAGTCTTTGGAGCCTCGAGGCGTGTTGAAGAAGCCAGGAAGGAGGCAGTGCCCCACGATGCTTTGATTTCACGTCCCTGGTGATTAGGGACATTGAGCATTTTTTCATGTAGTTTTGACCATCTGCTTATCTTCTTTGTAGAAATGTCTATTCAAGTCATGTTCCCCCTGGTACATCAAATTCTTTTTCCTGTGGAGCTGTAGTTTTTCCTTATATGTTCTGAACATTAACCTTTTGTCTGATATGTGGCTTGCAAATATCTTCTCCCATTTCTTAGGTTACCCGTTCATTCCATTGATTGTTTCCTTTGTGGTGCAGAAGCTTTTTCACGTGATGTGGTCCCATGGCCTATTTTGTTGTTGGTGGTGTTTGTGCTTTTGGTGTCATACCCAAAAATTTATCATCAGGATGAATGTGATGAAGCTTTCTCCCTAGATTTTCTTCCAGGAGTGATGGCTGTTGTCAAAAAAAAAAAGTTTGTCTATCTATCTATCTATCTATCTATCTATCTACTTATCCATATCTATATAAAAGTTTTGGCAAGGATAAAAAGAAACTAGAACCCTTGTAATTGTTGCTGGGAATGTAAAATGGTACAGCCATTATGGAAAACATTATTGAGGTTTAAAAAAATAAAATAAACCAAATAATTTAAAAATAGAATAACTATATAATCCAGCAACCCCACTTCTGAGTATTTTTCTTTCATTGTCACGAAGAAGTGAAGATCCACTGTACAACATAGTGGCTGTTGTTAACAACATCGTATTGTACCCTTAAAATTCTGCTAAGAGGATAAATCTCATGCTAAGTGTTCTTATCGAAATAAGAAGAAGGGGGAGGAGGAGCAGGGGGAGGAGGGGGAGCTGGAGGAGAGGGAGGAGAAGGAGAAGAAATAGAAGAGGATGAGGAAGGGAAGGTGGGGGAGGAGCGGGAGGGGGAAGAAGGAAGAAGCTGGGACAAATCCAACATGGATGGATCTTCCTGAAAAAAGAAAAATGTGAGAAATAAACGTGGAGAGACAGACAGGGGTGGAGTCTCAGGGAGGACCTTCCAGGAATCTGATTGTATTCTAAGTGCAATGAGATAGTATGGAATGGTTTCAAGCACAGGAATGTTGGTATTTAATGTATTTTTAAAATACATGTTCCATTGCAACACAGTAAATGGACAGGATGGTGGGTGATGGGCAAACAGGGTAGAGAAGCCAGAAAGATATTGCTTAATTGAGCTCAGCAATAGTCATGGTCCATGGCCCGTTTTAGAGAGAGATTCTATTGGGGCACCTGGGTGGCTCAGTTGGTTAAGCGTCCAACTCTTGATTTCAGCTTGGGTTATGATCTCATGGTTTGTGGGATTGAATCCTGCATTGGGCTTTGTGCTGAGTGTGGAGCCTGCTTGGGATTCTCTCTCTCTCTCTCTCTCTCTCTTTCTCTCTCCCTCTACTCCACTCATGTTCTCTCTCTCTCAAAAAAGTTGTCATTTTAGTTATTCCTAAGAAAGTGTCTGCAACTTTCACTTCTATAGAATTCTATCTCATATCAAGTGTAATAGGGAGTCAGCTAAAAAATAATATTAATCACAAGTTCAACTGATACTAATGTTAGAGCATCTACATTTTTAATCCTGTCTAATTGAAAAAAATTCCTGGGGGCGCCTGGGTGGCGCAGTCGGTTGAGCGTCCGACTTCAGCCGGGTCACGATCTCGCGGTCCGTGAGTTCGAGCCCCGCGTCGGGCTCTGGGCTGATGGCTCAGAGCCTGGAGCCTGTTTCCGATTCTGTGTCTCCCTCTCTCTCTGCCCCTCCCCCGTTCATGCTCTGTCTCTCTCTGTCCCAAAAATAAATAAACGTTGAAAAAAAAGAAAAAAAAAAAAAAAGAAAAAAATTCCTGAAAACGATAAGAAAAATCACTTCTCTGTTTTGTCATAGGATTTTCACGTACTGAATCAGATATGTATATTACCTCTTTGTTTCAGCAAGTAGGAAAGTCAGAATCAATCTGAAATCTGACTTCAATAGTCAGGAAGGATTTTGAGATACGTCTCTCTTTCTGGGACTGAGAAACACGATTTTTTTTTTCTTTAGCTGGCTGATATGGTGGATTGTACTGATTGATTTTTAAATTCTAAACCTGTCTCACATGGCTGGGTTAAATCCTCTCCTGTTAAGGTGTGTAATTATTTTTATATATTGTTGGGTTATATTGCCAATGTATTTTTGTGGATTTTGGTTCCTGAGTAATACTGGTTTTTGTTTTTCTTTACTTGCAATGTCTTTATCTGGTTTTGGTATCAGGGTCATTCTGGCCTCATAGAATGAGTTAGGAAGTGTTGTCTCTGCTTTTAATCTCTGGAAGAAATTGTGGAGAGTTGGTATCATTTCTACCTTAACTGTTTGATAGAAGTCACCAATGAAACCATCTGGGCCTGGTGGTTTCTTTTTCGGAAAGTAGTTCTCAGTTTACTTTGGTTAATAGATAGAAGCCTCTTGAAAGAGCCTATTTTCTTCTTGGCCGAGTTGGACGTTTGTGTCTATTGAGGTTATCGAAACCGTAATTCACCTTTCTTCTTCTTGTAATGTTTATGGGATCAGTCATTTCTTTTACAATATTAGAAATTTGTATCTTCTCTCCCTTGTTTTTTGGTGAGTCTGTGCAGAGCTTTTTTGGCTTTACCGATGCTTTCAAACACCAGCTTTTGTTGCCATTGATTTCCCTTATGGTTTTCTTATTTTCAATGGTATTGATTGCCGCTCTGATTTTTATTACTTTCTGTTCTGATTGCCTTAGGGTTTAAACTTCTCTTCTTCTCCTACTTTACTAAGGAGGAAGCTTAGGGTATTGATTTTAGATCTTTACTCTTTTTTTTTTTAATGTTTATTTTTGAGAGGGAGAGGGAGAGGGAGAGTCAGCGAGGGAAGGGCAGAGAACGGGAGACGGGGCATCTGAAGCGGGCTCCGCGCTCTCTCTCAAACTGAGAGATCATGACCTGAGCTGGTCTGACAGTTAACTGACTGAGCCACCCAGGCACCCTACTCTCTTCTAATAGATGCATTCAATGCTATAGATTTCCCTCCAAGTATTGCTTTTAACTATATGCCACAGACTTAACTTTTATTTTTGTTATAATTTAGATAAAAGTATATATTTTTTCATTTCTCTTGAGATTTCTGATTTGACCTATAGGTTATTGAAAAGTCTTTGTTTTTTTCTTTTTTAAATGTCCAAGTACTTCAGACTTTCCCAACTGTCTCTGTTGCTGATTCCTGGATTTTCTTTTTTTCATTGTGGTCTTAAGGCATACTTTGTATTTCTACTTTTGTTTATCTTATCTTTTATTTTATGTTGAAGCTTATGTCCCAGAATATGGTCTATCCTGGTAAATGTTCCACGTGACCTTGAGAAAAATGTGTGGCCTGCTGTTGTTGGATGAAGTGTCACTTTAGATGTCATTTTAGATCCAAAAAGACATTTGGGACTTCATTTTTTTTTATCCACTTGGACAATTCATATCTTTTTTTTTAAATGTTTATTTATTTTTGAGAGAGACAGAGACAGAATGCGGGCGGGCTAGGGGCAGAGAGAGAGGGAGACACAGAATCTGAAACAGGGTCCAGGCTCTGAGCTGTCAGCAGAGAGCCCGGCGTGGGGCTCGAACTCATGAGCTGTGAGATCATGACCTGAGCCGAAGTCAGACGCTCAACTGAGCCACCCAGGCACCCTATATCTTTTAATAGGAATCCAATTTCTAAGCCAAAAAGTATTCTTTTTGGCTCTTGTGTCCCTTTGACATTCCCCTTTCATTGTATTTTTTACTATGGTTTTGGTCTTTATTTATTTTTTTTGAGGAGGCCTCGATTTTCTAACACTACAGTGCTAGATAATCCCGTATGTTTCCTACTCTGTCTTTGGACCTCCCACTTCCCCGAGGAGCACTTGGCCCCTTTTATTTGAGAATGGGCTTAGAACTCGTGCCAGCGGTGTCCCTTTTTCCTGGCGGGTCATGGTTTCCAGGTGCCCTCAGCTGACACAGCAAAGCACTGTAGGTGCATGTGCAGGTCCCGTCGACACATGCCCACGTGCATGTCTATGTGCATCCACCTGTAACTCTCTCCACATGCCACCCATGACCACACCAGTCACGGCAGCCTCCCATTCCAGTTGTAAATGCACATGAAATCGTTAACTTGTGTGATGAGTCCTGGAAATTCCACAACTTCTGTTTCGTGGCTCATACGTGCAGATGGACCCCATCCTTAGCTGAATAGGACACACGGACGAAAGTGAGCTGTTCTTATTTCCGCTCCTGTCATGGGCTCGATATGTGAACGCCGTCTCTGTCTCCAACTCACTGGGGAGCAGTGGGCAATTCCAAGGAAGAACAGGCATGGCTTTCCCTAGCCTTGTCTTTCGTCCCACATCAGCATTTTTGGCACAGATGTTTGATTAATTCAGGGAAGTGACACAGGACAGGAAGGTTGTGCTAGAGCCCCTGCGTAGTCGTGTTTCTGAGACTGTGAATGGCTCGTGTGCGGGTTCTACCCGGTACTCATCTGAGTGGAGAAGGTGGCCAGTCAGGGTGGCTAGTGGCCCCACTGCCCTCATTACGGATGTTCCACACTTACCTTGGACTCACTTCGAGTCCCTGTGAATTCCCACACATCGTGGGCCCACCAGAGTGCATACTCTGGAGTGTCACAGATGCTGGGTGAGCGAGGGGCGACACTGAAGGCTGGGCACATTCTCTGCTCACACACGTGCCCCTTGTCTCATCAGATGTGAATTACAAGGAGTTTCGAAGATAAAATCGCTAAGAATTTCAAGATGGTGGCATTAGAGTGTTCAGCTAAGTACAGGGTTTTTGTGGGCATAGGTTACACAGCCCCAGAGCACAACATGAAACCCAGTGTGTGCCTTTCTTTAGGGAGGAACACAATTTCCTGCATCACGTAAGGAAGTCTTTGTTCCACCAGCGGGAGTACCAGGTACCGCTCACTGATTAAAACCCATTCATATCTCAGGGGCAGACACAGTAAACCATTCACAGATATTTCCTTTCCAAAAAAGCAGATACCGAACTATCTTTGCAGAAGAGCTCCTGAATAGGAAAAATAAATAAATTAGTTTCTTCAAAAAGGGCTAACCTGTGTGCAAAACTACAAATTCAATGCTTACTGTGTGCCCTCAACCAACTTACTTAATCTTTTTAAATAAATAAAATAGGAAAGATAATTTCATCTTAAAGATAGTTGTGTGGAAGAGAGGTTATAAATAGAAATTATTTTAGCACTTATCCCAGCAAATATTACGTACCTGATCAATGGTCATTATTACTGGTGATGCTAGCGGCATTACTGATAAAATACTTCAGATCAATAGACTTAAAAGGCTATTGAATAATGATTTAAGAACACGGAAGATAGTTGATAGATGTTATAGACCGCCTCAGAGATCTTCAGTTTTGTTATTGTAGCTGTTTTAATAATATCTAAAAATCGACCTGAAAATATTGACCATGGTTTTAAAATGATTTGATTTTCATATCAAACTGTTGTCCACTCTTCATGATGTATGCCCAAAACTCATGGGTCACTGACAATACTAAAAGATTTATATTAACACATAAGATACTAAAAATATTGATACCACAATATAGAAATACAAAAAAAATCTGCATTTTTTTTTCTTTAGCAAACTCTCCTTTGCCTGAAGTTCTATCTCTCCTTTATATTTGTTTTTTCTTAAAATATTATGTCTTTTCACTGCATAAAATCATTGAAAATCAATCTTCTCATTTCTGGAGCATACTTCCCCAGCTTTATACGTTGAGTTTCCCTGGGATCTCCCTCTGCTTCCTTTTTCCTCAGTGCATCCCCATATCCAGCACCCCCATGACACAAGCATCTCAGAACAAACATTGTAGTCTGGCTCAAGACCTGCTTCTCCAAGTTAGATTTGTTAATGTTATAGGTATAGATGGATGGATAGATAGATAGTTAGATAGACAGATGGATAGAGATAGATGGATAGATAGATAGATAGATAGAGTGGATGGATGAATAGATGATAGATGGATAGATAGGCAGATAGATAGATAGATAGATAGATAGATAAGAGGGATGGATGGATGGATAGATGATAGATAGATAGATAGATAGATAAGGAGGATGGATGGATGATGGATAAATACGTAGGTAGGTAGATAGAGAGAGATAAGGTGGATGGATGGATGGATGGATGGATAGATAGATTATAGATAGATAGATAGCTGCATGGATGGATGGATGGATAGATCATAGATAGATAGATAGATAGATAGATAAGGTGGATGGATGGATGGATAGATGGATAGATCATAGATAGATAGATAGATAGATAGATAAGGTGGATGGATGGATGGATGGATGGATAGATTATAGATAGATAGATAGATAGATAGTTGCATGGATGGATGGATGGATGGATAGATCATAAATAGATAGATAGATAGATAAGGTGGATGGATGGATGGATGGATGGATGATAGATAGATAGATTATAGATAGATGGTTGGATGGGTGGATAGATGATAGAAAGATTGATAGATTGATAGATAAGGTGGATGGATGGATGATGGATAGATACATAGGTAGGTAGATAGAGATAAGGTGGATGGATGGATGGATGGATGGATAGATCATAGATAGATAGATAGATAAGGTGGATTGATGGATGGATGGATGGATGGATGATAGATAGATTATAGATAGATAGTTGGATGGGTGGATAGATGATAGAAAGATTGATAGATTGATAGATAAGGTGGATGGCTGGATGATAGATAGATAGATAGATAGATAAACTGGCTGTCCACTGGATCTCAGAATTACTGGAGCATCTCCATCAGCATGAGCTTTCAGGAGTCTCCTCATGGATTAACTCAGTTCATCGAATATTACAGGACAGCATCTTCCCTTTCGTAGCCCTTCTTGGGCAATATGAAATAGTCACTCTGCTGACAAAACAACAAAATTCTGCATCATTACAAAGTTTACTTATAGGACACTCTGATTGGGACATTAAGCTGGCAGGTGTAGACAAGCTTGAGTTCACATGACTCTCCACCTCATCCCTCACGGTCGACGCTGTGACTGTGCTTAGCCCCATTAGGAGAGGGAAACGGGGGATTTGAGGCTGATCAGTTTTGGCGTCCCAGCTTGTTTGGGGCCGTGGAATGGCACTGCTTCTGCCAGGCCTCCGGCGTCTCCAAGACCCAGGTAAGTACAGTTTTACCCCGGTATCTCCAGCGGGAGCCTTACCCTCGAGTGTCCGGGAACCCGGGCTGGGCGTGCAGGCCGCCCTGCCCCAGACCCTGCCTGCGCCCTGAGCCCCCGGCCGCTTTTCAGCAGCTGGTGGATCTTGGGGCCTCACAGACGGCTCCACTATCAGAAGCGGCTGCCTGGCTCTTCCGCCTTCTGGAACCAACATCATTCTCCAGAAGAACAGGTGCTTGACTTGTGGACCGCTGCCCCACCCCCGCCTCTGCTCACAGGTCCTGTCCCTTAAGGCAGCCCCTGACTCCGGTTCCAGCCCACCGCATGTGGCACCCGTGCAGAGATTCTCACACAACCTCCCTCGTTTCTAGACCTAGTGTTCCGTCCTCATGTATTCTCTTTCCAGAAAACTCTAACATTCCCGTCTGATTACATCCCTTTGATGATGGACAAATTGTGTCCCCCAACCCCGAATTCTCATGCTGAAGCAGTAACCCCAGGGGGGCTGTGTGCAGATAAGGTCTATGGGGGTGGTGATTAAATTTCAATGAGGTCATGAAGGCAAGACCCAATCCTACAGGTCCGTTGTCCTTTTAAGAGAGGAAGAGACCATGTGGCCTCCCTCCCAAGTGTGTGCACAGAGGAGAGAGGACATCTGCCACCAAGGAGGGGCCTCCCCAGAGCTTGACTGTGCGCCGCTCCCACACCAGATTGGATGGAGGAAACCCCAAACGGATGCATCACAATACAGGCCCCCTTGTTTCTGGAGCCAGGTCTTTGGGGCAGGAGCTCAGGCCGTAATGGACCAAGCAGTTAGGTTACCCCGGGAGGAGAGAGACAGAACGCAGGTGGAAGGGATCATCCGGAATTGATGGCAGAGGAACAAGATGGATGGTGCCTGTCCCTTGAGGTCCCAAACCGAATCCAGCCGCCACACTGGGTGGGGCCTTCCTCGCTGATGGTATCCTTTCTTTTCTAAATATTAAAGAAAATTTTCTTGTGTTCATTTATTTTTGAGAGAGAGAGACCGTGTGAGCAGGGGAGGGGCAGAGAGAGGGAGACACAGAATCCGAAGCAGGCTCCAGGCTCCGAGCTGTCAGCACAGAGCCCGACACAGGACTCGAACCCACGAACCGTGAGATCATGATCTGAGCCGAAGTCGGATGCTTAAACGACTGAGCCCCCAGGCGCCCCTCCTTTTTAAATGTTTTGAAGAAACTGTGACTTGCGATCCCTACAAACATTAATGCAACCACAGGGTGAACTCCCCCCTGCAACCTGGTGTTTCTGAGCAGAGAGATTCCACAGTGAGCGCTCTTGGTGCCACGGGAGCTGACCTTGCAGTGAGGATGCTGGTGCCCCGCCTGTGAATCTGCCCCCGAGGAGCGATTGTGTTGGCCCGTGAATGTGGGGATGCGCTGGGGAGAAGCCAAGGCCGGCGTGCGGTGGGCTCCCCTCACCCCTGCGCAGGGCGCCAGCAAGCCCGATGGAAAGGGAGGGGACCTCAGTCCAGGCGAGGCCACCGCTGATGCAGAGTCTCCTGGACAATCTTCCTGGGAGGCAGCACTGCCACCTGCTTCCTGTATCCGTGTGGGACGTGCCACCAGGGAGAAGAGTGGACTTTCCTTAACACCTTAGCACCCAGGGGTGGCCGTCAGACAGCGCTCCGCCGTCTCCCGTGTCACTGACCCTGTGAGAGCCACTCAGCAACCCCCTTCCACTGAGATGTTCGGTTTTCTAGACAGGCTCCGGGGAGACAGGACGCGGGGCAGAGTCACGGGCGTGTGCCGCTGAAAACCAGCCGGGTTCTTGCAACACAGGGTAGGTGGGGCACAAACATACCTGCGAGCTTCTCATTTGCATATCACCTTCAGCTCTGACAGGAAGGCATTAAAGGGTTATCTTTCCGTTGATAACAGCATAAAGGGAAGATTGGGCCTAATCCGCCAAAAATTAAGAAATGCAAAAAAAACAAAAAAACAAAAAAAAAAACAAAACCAGAGATTAAGCTTGGAGGACATGGATGTTAACAGCTTTTCGGAAAAAAAAAAAAAATCCTTTCCAGTGCACTATAGGAAAATTTCCAGCTGTATGTATTTCAAGTCTGTGTCGCGATCGGCGTGTACAGGATAGACTTTTACTGCCCCAGAGCCGTAGAGCCAATGTCGTCGGTAGTCACACGTGCCTGTTGTGCAATGAGCCGGTCTGTCGGAGAAACCATTCTTTTTAAGCCTGAGTGGTTAGAAATCACTCTAAAATAGTCGAGTTACATTTCCATCACAACTAAGCACAGACTAATAACCATAATTGAATCTTTGTAATGACCGAAGTTCTCGAGGTCTGTCAGGGTAATTATGAAGAAACTCCATTTCATTATATAGAGGAAGCGTAGGTGTTTGATTGGGTTCTCAGGCACAGGATATTAGCATTTTTTTTTTTTTTTGTCTGAATTCCTGATCCAGCTTCCTTATGATTTTTGTGACTCACCTGTTCTGCCAGGGAGAATTCTGATTGATTATGTGGTTTCTGGTTAATTAGGCTTTTATGGCTTTCAAGAGCCAGGTCCGGACGCAGAGAGAACCCCGGGCGGACGGAATATTCAGCACCTGGCTGGGAAGGAAAGATCCCTTTACTAACGACCTGGGTGGAGCCATGATGACAAAGAGGCAGTTTCCACGGACGCCTACAAATAGAAAAATTACTTCTCCGCCCTCCTGCCAGTTGATTTTTTGGTTCTTTGTTCAGCATAAAATGAAAGGCCCGACCGCCGGGGACTGTAGGACACTCAGAATATCCTTCAATATACTAGAGGGAAAATACAGAGGGCTTTCAGGGCTGAGTTATCTGGGATCTCTTCTCCTTATTTCCCCTCCAGATATTAAATAAAATTAGAGTAATGGCCATAATTAACTCCGAGTCTCATCTCAGAAGGATAATTTATTACCAGGTTAAAACCCCTTGAACCAGAACTCTAAGTGATTTGTAGTGATTATTATACAACACTTTCACATTTTTGCTGACCTAGTTTTCTTTTGCAGAAAGACGGGAAGAAACTAAATAATGGAGTAAAAATGAGTCTTACCCATTTCACCGATTGCATGATTTTGTCAGGCTATTTTAAAAAAAAAAGAAGCTTCAAATATTGGGTTCTTGACTCACTGGCTGTGTCAGGTAACTAAGATTCTGGTTAGCTGCTTCTTTCAAGAGCAGCGTTGAGGACACGGCTATGAACTGGGGCCGGTGGCTTGGGCAGGCCATTCATTCAGTCGCCCGCCCTGTGATCTCCGCTCTCAAAGGGTTTGCGGGCAGGGGGAGGGGAGAAGCCAGGAAACATATAGAAATTCAGAAAATAGCATCCACATTGAAATATAACTAACTCAAAATTATTTTAGACCTATTTCTTTCAAGGTGTGGTAGTGCTGAATGCTAGAGCAGGGCTAATAGGGTGTCCTGTTTGCGCTGTGACAAGGTGGGGAGACCAGGGTCAATTCTGAAAACAGAAGTCGCAGCAGATATTTAAATGGCAATATGAAACAAATAATAATAGTGATAAAAAACAGAGGTGGAGGGGCGTCTGGGTGGCTCAGTCGGTTAGACGTCTGGCTTCGGCTCGGGTCATGATCTCACAGTTTGTGGGTTTGAGCCCCGCATCGGGCTCTGTGCTGACAGCTCAGAGCCTGGAGCCTGCTTCGGATTCTGTGTCTCCCTCTCTCTCTGCCCCTCCCCTGCTCTCTCTCTCTCTCTCTCTCAAAAGTAGGTAAACATTAAATTTTTTTTTAAATTTTTTTTTCAACGTTTATTTATTTTTGGGACAGAGAGAGACAGAGCATGAACGGGGGAGGGTCACAGAGAGAGGGAGACACAGAATGTGAAACAGGCTCCAGGCTCCGAGCCATCAGCTCAGAGCCCGACACGGGGCTCAAACTCACGGACCGCGAGATCGTGACCTGGCTGAAGTCGGACGCTTAACCGACCGCGCCACCCAGGCGCCCCTAAAATTTTTTTTTTTTTTAATTAAGAGGAAAACCGAGATGGAGAAACTGAGAAAAGGGTGACTATGGGTACGGAAGGAGCTCACAAGGAGTGTGCAAGAAGAGGGTGACATTGGACAGCATTATGTGAAAGTGTTCTCCACAATTCACTTCTGCTTTCAGGCTGGCCTGGAAATGTGTCACAGAAAGGTGGCCCTTGGTGTACGATTTTGACTGTAGATGTGCCTCAACTTACAGTTGAGGACAGGCGTTTATGGTCTCCGATACACTGTTCTTGCCAACCTCTGCTGGTGTCAGGGTCAGGTGAGGAGAGTTACTCTCATTCCCATGATTGGGCTTGTTTGTTTGGCTAGGTTGTTTCTGTTTTTAAGCTTTAGCGGGTTTTGCCCTTCTGGGAAGAAAAAGACCAGAATTCAACTCATGTGGTTTCTGCGTATTGCTCTCTGCAGACCGATGGCTCCAGCAGCAACTGAAGGGAAACAACACAGCAACTGTGCCACGTCGCTAAACGTGATCACGTCCCCATTTCTTGTCCGCTTTGCCCTCTCTCAGAGGTGCAGACAGCTGGGCCCTTAACACTCTTTCCACGAAGATCAGTAGTGAACGGAGACACAGACACCAGAGAGGCAGCAAAATACTAATGACGCTTGGCAACGCGAACTCCCCAGTTTCGTGACCTGCTGGAATGAACGATGCTAAGAATCTGACATTTCCTGGCATGTGGGATCTTTGAAACCAAAGTGAGAGATTTACTTGGAGCCGCTGAGGGAACACACAGCTCATGGAACATACCGGTAAACCATCTACTGTGACTTCCTGCGTTCAAGTCTTTGACGCGTTGGCATGGCTCTTCCGTGGGCTCCGCAAGCCGAGTGTAACAGGACCGTGTCCCTGACAGTGTGCGTCTTAAGCTGTGACCCCGGTAGAAGTTTCGTCAATAGGTCTCCAGAGAGTCGTGCCTGTATTTTGTCATCTTGATTCTGAAGACAAACCAGAGCCTGTTTTATTTCTCTGCGGCGACATTTCATGTTTTTTCCTACATTCCTTAACAGTGAGCCCCTGAACGGCCCTTCACCAGAAGGATTTTTTTGGTGTCCAATATCACAATGTCCTTCTCCAAACCTTGTCACATTGCCTTCAACTGAAATATGTCTTTTGCCAAAACTAAAGTATTGCTTTGTTCTTATTTCATAATCTGCCTGTTTCCTTAGAGATACTTTTTTTTTCCTATGTAGTAACCCAATGCATTCTTATCCCTGACGAATTCATGAAAAACTTGACATGTATTTATTTTTAGATTGTTTATACAACTATTTGGGGCAAATATATATCTTAGCTTGTTTTGATGTGTGTGTGTGTGTGTGTGTGTGTGTCTGTTCAATGTCCAGTTTACTCTATTGCAGCGAGATCTCTGGGTAAGGATCACATCTGAAATTCATCCCACATGCCCTTTACTGTCTTATTTATTTATTTTTTTGACATTAATGGCAAGCCAAAGTTGCAATCACTTAAAGTATTTTTTAAATGACCGTTCTGAGGCAGGGTCATGGTTTTCCATTCAACATGCACACTGTGGTGCAGCAGAGACCCCGTTAAAACTCCATGGTGACCCTTGGATCGTGTCCAACCAGGGCAAGTGGCTTCTGACCTCTGATTCTTAGACTTCTTGTTTGTAAAATACATACCCTATTTTCTCTCTCTCAGAATAATTGGCCAGTTGGCAACGATGTAATAAGCTGTCAACCACATAGAAGGTGCTCGGTCATGGGTCCCTCTTCTTTCATTATCATTTCATTTATGGATGACCGTCTGCGTGTGGGGAATTCTCTCTCCTGGGAATTAACAGAGGTAACATGAACATGGTGATCATTGCTTCACAGAAGATGAGGTCATCTGCACAACTAACATATTAAGAGAAGGGAGCTGGGCTTCGGTGAATGAACCTTATTATGTAGGAGGTGATATAATCCAACCCGTGTCACATAAAAAACAAAAATATAATATTATAGATAAAATAACATTAAAAGTTTTTAGGGAGATCTGACTTGAAGGGACAAATCTCTGGCTGTGAAAACTAGCAAGGATATGATTGTAAGGAAGAAAATTGTTCTCCATTTGTGACCTGTTCTTCATCTTCAGGGACTTCTCAGAATTATTTCTGATGATCAGGACGCTTTCACAGGGCTACATGACGAGTGGGGCTTAGCACCTTGATTGCATTTCCTCTATTTCCGGACGAAGACAGTGATTTTCATTATTCGAAATAGGTAGATATTTTATTTCCTTGAAATGAACATAATCTCCCCAAAGCTCTGAACTTGGAGCTCAGAATTCTGATCATGCCCTAGAGTCTCACATGTTTGGTCAAATAATGTAGATGCAGCCATTTGTGTGTGGGGATGGGTGTGCGTGTGTGTGTGTGCAGTGTGTATATGAGGGTGTTTTGGGGGGCCATTCTCTGACTCTGCACCCCATTTGCTTATACTGTTACAAGAAAAAGAAACATATACATTCATTACTCTCCTTATTTATTTGATTCACCCATGTATAGCGCCCCCTCTGGTCGTTGTCTGCCTGGTTGTTGAACGACTTGGCTACCGTTAGATTCCCCAACAGCAAGAAGTGAGCTCAGGAGAAACGCAGCCTCTTCGAGGCCGGTGCGCCCCCTCGTCTCCGGTCCCTCCCTGGGCGCTCAACACGTAAGCCTCAGGTGAGCAAGTAATACGTGCAGCACATTCCTCTTTCGAGAATTTTTACAAACTTGACATCATGAAGGTCAAGATAATATGTAACATCGCAGAGGCGTTCTGACAAAGTATTGTTATTTATACGTTATTTTAGGGAAGGCAAGGATATTGAAAACAGCCATGTTAGACCTGTTTTGGTGTGGCTCGTTTGGCAGAAAAGATTTGAATTTCCTGGCATCTCTGTTTTAACACATCCCGAGAAAAGACCCATGATCACCAGAATCCAAATGGAACACAACATGACACGTGTATGTCAGGATCCACAAATTCACAGTACTCATCAGAGGCATTTACTATGAGTGTACATTTCTTTTCTGCCTGGATTCAATGCCACAAAATAAAGAATCCCATCAACTCGAAACAGGCTGTCTTAAAGTAAAAATTAAGAAAGGCAATTATTGGAAGCAAAGCCCCCATCTAGCATAAATAAATTCAATGATGTAGTTAATTAAATTGTGAGTTTTATCTCTCAAGGGTAATCTGGGCTTATGGTTTTAGAGAGTCCTTCCTTGACTCTTTGTGATGTCATAGGACGAATGGGGATCACGTGGGGGTGTGCATGGCCACCGTGTCCTCCTGAGGGTGTGAACTCCAGGAAACCTGGGCTTGAGTCTCAGCTCTAAGATGAGTAGCTTCATAAACCTGGTTGTTTAACGCTCTGCTCCTTGGGTTAGTCATGTGGGAAGGGAGTGTAGCAGTTAGGTCTTAGAATCTGAGACATGCAGAGGGGCTTCCTGAACTCAGCACACCCAGTGATGACCTCTGTCTCTACTCCACGCTGATCTTTACGTGGAGTGGATGGTAGCCCAGCCGGGGGGCTGTCTATCCTTCCTGAAACTCCTGGTTGTTTCACTAAAAAATAGGAGTAGAATTGGATGTGGAAGAATGTGAGTGGAATGGTCACATACATTATATCACAGGCTTAGGAGATAGCAACAAGCACTTCAGCTTCATTTATTCCAAGCCCTGTGTTTACATAGGGGTGTATTGACTGTATCTTTAAAAAAGTTTTTTTAACATTTATGTATTTTTGAGAGAGAGAGAGACAGACTGCAAAAGGGGGAGGGGCAGAGAGAGAGGGAGACACAGAATGTGAAGCAGGTTCCAGGCTCTGAGCTGTCAGCACAGAGCCCGACATGGGGCTCGAACTCACAGACCGCAAGATCATGACCTGAGCCGAAGTCGGACGTTTAACTGATTGAGCCACCCAGGCACCCTGACTCTATCTTTCATTAACAGGTATTAAATGACATTGACTTAAAACAAATGAAAACTTTCAGAAATTTTAGGAACCAATTGCCTGTCTGTTGCAGTGTTTTCAGTCCCTTCTGACTCAGCAGAAATGGGGCCGCACACAATGGTCCATGGATGTTTAGATTCTTACTGAAATTAAACAGAAGAAAAAAAAAACAAAAAAAGCACCAGGTTATGGTCCAATCAGTATTTTGTATCCTGTTTAATTATAACGTCCAAGGGCATTTAACATGCTGTCCTCTCTTACTTATAAAGCAAATATGTACAGATTAGATTATTTATATATATTTTCTCAGTTAATGGAAATGTCAGAAGGACCCCAACCATGAATGAAATTTCTCCCACTTCCCATAGAGAATTTCACTCACGGTTCTGAAATGGATTCTTCTCAGAAGACCTCTTTTTTATTCCTTTGACCTTTCAGATCACCCACTACTGTCCTTTTAATTTATAATTCTCCAAGCTACTGTTATCTTTCTTCTTTCTTTCCCTTACCAGCCTCTGCCATTCCTGCTCTGCAAAGTGCATCTGTAAGATGAATGTCTCGTGGTGGCCCGTAGAAGAAACATTTTGAGTCAGACCGCCATCGTTCTGTCTTTGATGACCTCCCCTCCTTAGGTGATAAGAAATGACACGTTTTCACGTCACCGGGCAACTCGCACACTTAACACTGGATTTTAAAAGTCCTGATGGCACGCTGGCTACAGCCATCATGCATCTGTGCTTAATGAGAATAATTAATCTCTGTGTTGAAGTGAACTTTTACAGGAGGTCAGGGGAAGTGCGCGGGGAGCAGGTCAGTGTGGAACAGCTGAGCGA
Source organism: Prionailurus bengalensis (assembly GCF_016509475.1). Classification (NCBI taxonomy): domain Eukaryota; kingdom Metazoa; phylum Chordata; class Mammalia; order Carnivora; family Felidae; genus Prionailurus; species Prionailurus bengalensis. The sequence continues at coordinate 2,449,265 of NC_057358.1, read as the reverse complement.
GGAGCCTTGTCCCTGCCTGTCGCCGTGTGAAGTCTGGAGGCACGTGCTCGGTGAACTAGCCCTTGAGCCCCGTCTCCCCTTCCCGCGTCTCCCGGTGCCTGGCGGACAGAGGAAGACGTTCCAGGACAAAAGTCCTTCCGCCGAGGACGATCTCAGCACAACGACTCACCATGGTGTCCTGCCTTATCACTTCCGAACAGACCTTGGAGCTTGAAAGGGTTTAGAAATTTGCTTCACTTGCCATTTCCCGACATAATGAGGAAATCAATGTGTCTTGCGTTTCGAAATGCTTGTGAGTCCGGAATAACTCCACAAGAGTGTGTGCGGTGATAAGCAGAGGCGAAGCAGCAGGGACACGCTCATCACCCCCGCATCAGAGATCGTCGACAGATAACACCAGGCCCGTGGACCGGCGGGGACCCTCCAGATTTTGTGTCTATGGAAACAGACCAGGTTTTTGGTGCAGGTTCATTTAGCAATTGTGAGGGGTGTCCTAGGAAGCACGGAGGCTGTGCCCCAGACACAGATGGACACGGGAGGGGAAACCGACTTGCTTCGTCCAAACGTGAGCCCTTTGTATATCACACTCAGCCTGTACTTGTCCAAACGGCGCCTGTCAGGAGGCAGTTATCCGCGCGTGGGGAAAGAAGAGAAAAGTCCCTGCCAGCTCCTCGGGGGTGAGCAGACGTGTCAGGGAGTACAGTGAGCTTCGGGCCCATGGGAGTGTGGCCAGCTCCCGCCTCCCCGGGCTGAGGGCGCCCCGAGTGTCCTGTCCCCGCGTCCGATTGCCGGACAGGTCGGTGAGCGTGTGGCTTCAGCCCGTGGAGACAACGCTGACACATTCCCGCACATCTTGATAAAAATGTGACCGTGCTCCCGACAGCCTCTTTGCTCAGTTACACGGGGGGAAGCGCACGGAGAAAGCAGCCTTCTCAAAATCCTGTTTCCATGCAAATGCTTGAGGCCGAGTGGACACAGGAAAGGAAGCCACCGCGACCCTCGCTTTGAGAAAGCTGCAGGTGTTTTCTCGCCCGGCTCTCTCCCCCCGGCTGCTGGCCCTTCCCCGTGGCTCTGCTGACCGTCTCTAAGCCCACGACCCAGGCGTTGCCTTTTCGAATGCACTTTTCAATGTAGAAGAGTTTTAGATTTACCACGAATTTGGAAAGAATGCACAGTTTACATGGACCTCACATTCAATCCCCCCCATTTTGAGCAATTTACCAGTAGGGCACGTGTGTCACGATTACTGATTAGTGTTGCATCCTGTAAAGAACAGTACATTATTATTGCTTTGCTGCTAACTAAAGCCCTTACTGTTCTCAGATTTCCCTAGTTTTTACCTATTCTCTCCTTTGTGTTCTGTGTTACACTTGAGTCTACGTGTCTCCGCGGGTCCCTCTTGGCTGTGACATTTTCCTAGACTGCCCTTGGTTTGGATGACTGTGACAGTCTTGAGGGCGGGTCAGGTGTTTCGTAGAATGTCCCTCACTTGGGATTCATCTTTTGTTTTCCTCATTGTTACCCTAGGGTTAGGTATTTTGGGGGAAAAAAAATCACCGTGCACAGTGTCATCTTCACTATCTCACGCCAAGGACACGTACCATCAACATGTCTTAGCTTCCTGATGCCAATCTCGATCGTCTGAAAGAGGCCATGTTTGTTGGTTTCTGCACCGAGAACTTACCAGAATTTCCCCTGCCTTTCTTTTCTGATCTCTTTGGAAGGAAGTCGCTTTGTCCCGCCCACATTAGGGACTAGGGAGGTATGGAAGCTCCTTGTCCTCTGCCTGACAGATTTATATTCTCCTCACAATTCATTTACTCGTTCCATAATTTATTTATTTTTTAATTTTTAATGTTTATTTTTGAGAGAGACACAGAGACAGAGACAGAGACAGACAGTGCGCGTGAGCATGAGCAGGGGAGGGGAAGAGAGAGAGGGAGACACAGAATCCAAAGCGGACTCCAGGCTCGAGCCGTCAGCACAGAGTGCGACGCGGGGCTCGAACTCATGGACGGTGAGATCGTGACCTGAGCCGAAGTCGGACGCTTAACCGACTGAGCCCCCCCAGGCGGCCCGTTACTCCATCATTTATTGATGTTAGTGTGGACTGACACATATTTATTTTATCCTCTGAGTGTAACCCAGTAATACTTTTTATGTTCTGGTGCCCGTATTCTTCCAAATCAGTACGTTGAGAACTCCTTCAGCTGGTCTTGTGTCTCTGACTTGCCCTCTACATTGTTTCGAGAACTTCCTTACCTCCTTTTTTCTTTATCCTTTTTCTCTTTTCTCTTCTTTCTTTCTGTTTTTTTTTTTAGGTGATTCCCAATGGGAGGGAATGAAGTAATTTATTTTATTATTTTATTTTTTAAATTTATTTATCTAAATTCAAGTTAATTAATATACCATGTAGTAACAGTTTCAGGAATAGAACCCAGCAATTCCTCTCTTACATGAAACACCCAGCGCTCATCCCATATAAATGCCCTCCTTAGTGCCCCTCACCCATTTAGCCTATCCCTGACTCACCTCCCCTCCAGTGACCCTCAGTTTGTTTTCTGTATTTATTTTTTAAAATCTTTTCTAATGTTTATTTATTATTATTATTATTTTTTTTTTTTGAGAAAGAGAGAGAGACACAGCATGAGCAGGGGAAGAGCAGACAGACATACAGAATCTGAAGCAGGTTCCAGGCTCTGAGCTGTCAGAACGGAGCCCAACACGGGGCTCGAACTCACGAACCGCAAGATCGTGACCTGAGCTGAAGTCGGATGCTTGACTGAGCCACCCAGCTCCCCTGTTCTCTGTATTTAAGAGTCTCTTGCGGTTTACCTCCCTCTCTGTTTTATCTTATTTTTCCTTCCCTCCCCCTATGGTCATCTGTTGTGTTTCTCAAATTTCACGTATGAGTGAAATCATATGATATCTGTCTTTCTCTGACTGACTTATTTCACTTAGCCTAATACCCTCTAATTCCATCCACTTTGTTGCAAATGGCAAGATTTCATTTTTCGTCGCTGAGTAGCATTCCATATGTGTATGTGTGTGTGTGTGTGTGTGTGTGTGTGTGTGTATCACATCTTCTTCCTTACTTTCTGATACTATAACATTATCTAGGTTCCTATGGAATATTTCCTTCACTTACCCTAGAACTCACCATTTCTCCAAGGAGCCCTGGTCCCTTTTATGGGAGAATGGTATTAGAAACAAAATGTGGACACTTGTGTGTTGACTGCTACTGGGGAATCCTTGCTTCTCGTCCAGGCTGACAAAGCGTAAAGACACACATGAATACGTTAACCCTGTAAGTCTGTGACTATTTCCATATGTGACCATCTGTGTGTACGTCAAGTGAAGCATGAGTTTATGTTGATGTTTCTAACTCTAATACACTAATTACCATGTGGGTCACTCTTGGCCCCTGACTTCTTGCTACCCCCTTTCCTCAGCTGTACAGACAACAGAGGCATCTCAATCAGCCTTCCCGTTTAAGGAAAAGCTCCAGGAAATCAGACCAGAGGCAGCAACAAATATGACCATCCGTGTCTCCTGTCCCAGCTGGAATTAACCAGCTAGATCTGAATCAAAGAAAGTATTGGCAAGCGTGTTGGTTCGGGTTTGGTCCAGAAAAATGTCGATCGTCCTTGCTCCGTTTCTATCTATCTAGAGGTGGCATGGGCCCTCGTCTACACTCCGTCCATTTTGTTTTGAGAGGAGAAAATTATTGGTTTCTTTTACAGTGTAATGAAATCAAAGTAAAGTTTTCCTTCAAATTTCAGCTTGGAGATCTGACCGGCTCTGAATGGTGGGTGACAATTTCGGTTTGGCTCAATTTGCTTGGGTACATCCAATTCATCAACCATCGAAATGAATTCCATTTCACGTACCTGCTAAGTGTGATGAGGGTTGCTTGGTTTTACGGTTTGGGAAATCTGAAGAAACCAGATGTCCTTTGCTTACAATGCTCAGTGGAGGGGCCTTTGCAAATCTGCGGGTCTAGGTGGAGAGAACCCTCCTCGCGCTCCTACCCCCAACACGCTGTCGTGAAAGGCACCTCTTCCTGCGTGCACACCACCATCTGGTCTCAACACCCTTCCGCAGCCTGGCCAAGTTTGACTGGCTTAACGGGTTAAGTCTGCTAGAGCAGTCAAAATAGTTCAGGCATAGAAACACCATCCCACATTCTCACGTCCTTGGGGAAGGGAGTGGCCGATCGGAGTAACTTAGTGTGGTTTCATTTTTGTTGTTGTTCACGAAAGTAAGATGTTAAACGCTTATTTAAGGAAGGAGGGGTGTAAGTGGAGAAGGTGTGGCCAGAAGGTGAATGACTATCTGCCCTCCTGGGGGGACCGTGGGGGGCAGGGCCGTCACCAATTCCTGCTGAAGCCCTGATCTGAGTCGGCAGTGAGAAGATCGATGACTTATCTCCTGCGGTCACATGTTTGCCAAAGACTCAGAAAATTAAAGTTCCTCATCCAGCACTTTGCTGAGAAAGTAGTAGTTCCATTTGAAGTCACTTGGTGAACGCTTTGACCCTGTGCCACTTCAGAAGGGTCTTTCTTACGTGAAAGCAAAGGAAAGCGCGTTTTGCAAAGCCCCTCCGAAAACAGACGCGTTTTTGCTGTAAGTGTCACGGGGTCGTTCTCCCGCATTCTCAGTAAGGACACGAGTATTTTGACAAAGAAGATACCTTTGCATTTTCCGGTCCAGGTGTAACCTGAGTGGGCATCGCCAAGCTTGTAATTAGAAAGATTTGTCAAAACAGACATTGCAGGACCTAATGCTAGGTTACCTCCACGCTTAATTGTAACCTTTGAACGTCCTGCTACTTACCATAGGATGTAAAAATAGAACATATTTCCCCAAAATAATGAGCAGCAGGCATAATTGCAGACATCCTCTTGAAAGCACTAAAATGTGAGCCCAGATTATCAAGGTATAGAGACCCGAGAAAACCAATTATAATCATGTTTAGTCACTTCTTGAACTCTTCGGCATGTGCGGGCAATATGACATAAGAGACGTATCCAGCAGAGAACTCAAACGTCTACTGGAATGTTTCAGCGGGCTGCCTTTGCCTGGCTGGAAACGGGAGGCAGGAAGGATTTCTGATTTACGCAAAATTTTCAGTCATCCGTCAGTTATTAAAACAGCCTCCTGTGAAAAAGGACAAAGTAACAAAAAACAGATTTTTATGTCCGTCGACGATCTTGTCACTGCGGGTAGCAGAGTCCTGATCTGCTCACTGCTCCAGTCTTCAGCTAAAGAGTAGGATTAAGAAAAGCTGCCGGTTACACCTTTGGACTTGGGGGTCTGGGAAGGCTTTCCAGAGGCACATGGGGGCACGTGACAAGGTTTTGTCCAATAAGGTAATGGAAGAAGCACTCTAAGTGGACAATTAACAAGCTCCTTTCCAGACACACGGAATGGTGGTAGATGGTTGCACTAGGAGTGGGTGTGCCCGGCAGGGCTGCGTCTTTTTTCTGCCACACAGTTTTGTGCAAGAAGTGTTAGTAGTGAGAGCTAACATTAGCCATGTGTAAAAGCAACTTTTGGGTGGAGTGAGTCCATGGGCTGACTTTGGAGCTCCTGAGTCTCGCTGAGGCTTCCCTCAAATTGGTCGCTGACACACGAGTCAGACCTGTCTTGGTGCTCAGAGGTCCGTGGGAATTATAGGAGGGGAGCCCCCTGCCTGTAAATACCAATGGAGCCATCCAGACACCAATGCCTTACATTGGAGCCAATTACCACGACCAAGGAGGACATTTCAGTATCTTTAACAACATGGTCGAACTTGAAGCGCATCTCTTTACCGACTCAGCTTCCAACGAATGGGTCACCGGTACCCTCCCAACACTGTACAACCTGCCTTGGTGACACATTTGTGTACGGCAAAGTTCCTACCACATGGAACCCGCTGATCTCGGAGAAAATCTGACCTTGATTCCAACACGGGGTCTACTTTGTCTCTCTTGAAAAACGTTCTGCCCATAAAAGTCTACTTGGCTCTCACCGAAAATCTAATCTTTGCACGATTCCCCTATTATCTTTCAAATCTGTCTGAGGCTTTTCCATTTGCTTCCCTGGTGCTGCAAATATGTGAATCCTAAGTATTCTAAATACACAGAAAATAAGGTAAACCAGAATAGATTTGCCATGAATTTATTTTTATGGACTCTTTTCCAGTGATCACATTTAGAAAGGATACCTTGTTTACACATATAAAGAGAGAGGAAATTAGGTGTCCACAAACCTTATATAAAAATCAATTGCAGATAAGTAGAGACTTAAATATGAATGGTAAGCCTTTACATGTTTCAGAAAATAATATAGAGGAATACTGGTTATCTTAGGGGAAGTGTGCTACTTATTAAACAAGATGCATGACCCTTTCTGTATGGTTTTGATAAATAAAATTTTCGAATGTGAATGCTGTTCACATGCCAATCTTCTCTTTACTCATTTGTGCTTAGCGCCCTATCTTTCTGTGTGTCTGATTTTTCTGCTTATGGCTTCTTCTAGTTCTTACTCGTGCTGTCTATTTTCCTGAGTGTGTGTGCATGTGTGTGTTTTATCGTGTTTACATTCAGTGGTACTTTATCTTTGGAAACACTTGGGTCATGGGTTGAAGGCATATTTCTCTCCAGTAGTTGCTTTTGCGACTGTCCAGTGCAAACACAGGATTATTTAAAAATAAGTTCAATTATCACTTACAAGGAAGTCTGTAACCTGAATCTCTTTATAACAAATAGGCTCCATATTTTGTGGACTCGGAGATCTCTGGGCTTCTCTCTCTGCCGTCAAAGTCACACCTGGAGAAAACTTGGGGCATCTTGTAACAGCATCACATGCACCGAAGAATCCCCCGGGGGAAGCTCCTACCTTGTTACTTTTTTATCTCTCTGGTTTTCTACCGCTTTGCTCCTTAATTTTTGAGCCTCTCAGTTAAGCATTTAAAGCATATCTTTTGAAATATACATCCTATTCAGAATTATAGTGGTTCTGCCACATTAGGATTGGCCAGGAAGTTCTTTTCTGACCATATATCAGAAGATCTTCAGTAAGTTTTTCTCATCTTTCTTTGACAATTTTCTCTCTGCTTTTAAATTGCCATTTATTCTGTGAGTTCTCTGAGAATTCTATTATCTGATTTCTTCACTTCCTGGTATCAATAGCAATACAATTCAGAGGGTTTTTGTTTGTTTGTTTTGTTGTTTGTTTTTAAGACAGACAGAGAGGGAGAGAGAGCAGGGGAATGGCAAAAGGAGAGAGAGAGAATCTTAAGCAGGCTCCATGCTGAGCATGGAGTCCTATGGGGGGCTTGATCCCATGACCCTGGGATCGTGATCTGAGCCGAAATCAAAATTCAGATGCTCAACCAACTGAGCCACCCAGGAACGCCGAGAGATTTAAGAATACCATTCAACAAATATTTTCAGGGAGTCTGACAGACAACACATGTGGAAACAAGAATTTGTCTACTAAAAGCACTGTTCCTTTTAGCTTTGCAAGTGAATAACTGTGGTGTCTGGGTGGCTCAGTCGGTTGAGCATCCGACTTCGGCTCAGGTCATGATCCCGAAGTCTGTGAGTTCGAGCCCCGCGTCAGGCTCTGTGCTGACAGCTCGGAGCCTGGATCCTCCTTTGGATTCTGTGTTTCCCTCTCTGCCCCTCCCCTGCTCATGCTCTGTGTCTCTCTCTCTGTCAAAAATAAATAAACATTAAAAAAAATTTTTTAATGAATAACTGAACTACATTTCCCCCCCAATATCATATTGCCAAGGTGTGAATTCTGAAGCTGGAATACATTTCCACAAACTTTAGTCTGGCATTTTCTCTATGAAAATATGTACCCTTTTTGTTAGAAAATCTACAAGAGTATATTTTTTGCAGACTGAGCATAACTGTTCTTTGACAGTTTTTAGGAAATGGTAGTTGTAAAGGGTGGCAACGTATGAATGACAAGACTCAGTCTCGAATGTGGCTGTGGGCAAATTGCAGTCAAGGAGAAAATTTCCTGTGGACGATGGGGGTAGTGGGTTCTGAATGCCATGCCACGGGGGGCACGTGCTTTCTTGGAAATTGGGGGACACCATGGTAAATGTTGGTTGCAAATCTCATCTCCACATTAGACACCCAGACTCTGGTGTCCTCCGGGCACATTTTAGGCAAAGAGCTTCCCTGTGACTTAGTTTGAGCCATTCAGGAGCAATACTGAAAGTCAAGCCACTGGGCCCTTGTGTAGGTTTGGAGACAGCACATTTCTGCAGAAGAACCCAATCATTTTCATCCTCTGGTTTAACGTAAATAAGGTGACCCAGAAGTCTGCTGTCTGGGTTGAACAATCATTTGAGACACACAGAGAGCTGGAAGATCTTGTATTGATGCCCATGAGAAGGACTGAAAAGATAGTTTCGCAGTAGTTACAGATTCATGGTAATTTACCCCGACCTTGTAGTTGTTTAGATATTGGTAGGTAAGTGAAGCCTGAGGTAGCTGCCACACCCAGGTTGCAGGGCGAGCCGGAATTACTTAGGTGGGGATGCCGTTTGCTACTTTCTCCTCCATTTCTGGCCACAGAGATAGCATATGTATTTTTAAATTGACAATTATCATTCTAATCTCCTTTATGGGTTTAAACCCTTTGCTTGTACTGAATCAGTGCGACTTCAAGCAAAAGTCCATTTATTAAATCTTTTATTAGGCTTTTCATTATGCATGCTTGTAAAGATCTTAATAGAGATGTTAAGTAATGAAATTTTGCAAGTCCCTAAAATCTTCATAAATCTCCATAAATTGACTCTTTATGAGAAACCTGCTTTCATTGTGTCTGATTTTTATTCACATGCAACCAAAATGTTAATATACTTTAATTACAGCTAATATGATTTATCTCTTCACTCGTTATATAAGTTAATTTTCTTCTAAAGAAGTCCTGTTTTCAAATTCTCTCCAGCAGTGTAGAATTAAAGTAATTATAGTTTGGCTCAGGAAATTAGTCGTGAAGGTTCACGAATGCTAAAATAAATTGGAGTTTTCGCAGGATAGATGAGGCCATATGCTTTCCAGAAGGAAAGAGGAGAACAGAAATGATTTCGGATACTGGGTTTCCTGTTGGGTAACTTGGTAAATCGCAAGAAGTCTTGACGTTGCAAAACCCAGGGCAAACAGAACGGCCATAGTTTTTATGGCTTCAAGCGACCAAGCCAGTCTGGAACGCACACATTTGGAGTCGAGGCGCGATTCTACCCCCTGACCACAGACGATGCTTTATTCAACACCTGGTTTTGTCACCTTTTGGCTTCATTTGAGCGATGAGCTCAAAAAGGGTTCTAAAACATACTAGAAATATTTTTATGATCTGTGTCTGCTGTTGTAGGCAAGGAATTTTGATTCTCCTCTCTTGAGTGTTCGGTCATGCCCCCCTCTACTCGTCTTCAGATTCTACCACCACGATGCCCTTGCACCTTCAAAAAGTAAATTCGCAACCATATCACTGTGCGTCTTTCTCACACACCCAGAAGGTATCACTCGTGAAATGTCTCATAGATGCTAAAAATCTGTCCATGCACAATGGGTTTCCTTGTTCTGAAGCTGGTGATTAACGTGCTTGTTTTAACAGAACAGTAACTTAACAGAAATATTCCCTGTGAATTAAAACAGAGCGGTATTTCTGGAAAATACTCCTATTCTGGAAAACATTTCTCTTCTGTGTAGGCAAAGATTGTGGGGAAACAGAAAGAGTTCACATGGAAAATAAGCCAGCAACCACGCGATGAGGGAAAACCCGGGAAATATACCACAAAACCAGCGTCTAGCCCCCTAGTGTCACAGTATCGCAGGGAAATATCCTAGTCTGGGATTCTTGAATATGTATTCCCGGGTACAGTTTTTAATTCCTATAAATAAAAGATGATTGAAAAGGACTTAATTATTTTTTATGCTTCCTACAAAACTCATAGCCCCTTGCAGATTCGGGGTATATCATCAATGAGCAAATTGTGCAGTGAGTTCTTCTGTGGGTCTTTCCCAGTTACCACGGAAGTGTCTCCTGTGGTAGAGAAGTAACCACCCCCCACCCCCCCGTGTACGAGGGTTGTCTGTGTTTGTGAGCATGTGTGTGCAAGCCCTGGCGGCTGCATGATGGATGTGTCTCATATGTTGGGAATGCTCCGTGATTGATGACCGGCTAGATGCTTCCATATCCTGCTATTCATCATGTAGATTTCCTTATTAATATCTCTTAATCCACCAGTTCATGGATGAGAAGTTCTCTATAGTGCTAATCATGCTCCATTATAGACTAAGTTATTAAGTGTCTCCACAATTTACCATGTTGAGTATGTTCAGAAACACATTACCTGTTCTCATCTCAAATTTCAACACACTTGCAATTTGGTTTTTAAAGCAGTCACACCACGAAGGTCCTATAACTGTGCTCAAGACCGTAGGCTGCCACAGTCTTCAGAATCTGTCTGAGATTTGCATTTCGGTTGCCTATTTAATGGTTTTGTAGTTAAGAGCATGTTACATTGAGGGCCGCCTGGGTGGCTCAGTCGGTTAAGCGTCCGACTTCAGCTCAGGTCATGATCTCAAGGCTCAAGAGTTTGAGCCTCACATCAGGCTCTGTGCTGACAGCTTGGACCCTGGAGCCTGATTTGGATTCTGTGTCTCCCTCTCTCTCTCTGCCCCTTCCCTGTTCATGCTCTATCTCTCTCTCTCTCCTTCAAATATGAATAAATATATGAAAAAAGAGTATGTTATGTGAAATTAGCTATTTTTTCTCATGTAACAAATGGGTATAGTAACACCTATCATACAGGGTTTTTTGGGGCAGGATACACAAAATACCTAGTACAGTGCCACATACATAGGAGGGTCTCAAGGTGGTAAGTTCTGCCTTTTTCACTCATTTATTAAGAATTTAGACATTGCCTAGCATGATGGTTAAACCATGAACCTCTGAGTGAGAGATCTAGGTACTAATTCAGTTTCTGACACTTCACGTCCACCCAAAGTACTTAAAGCAGCTGTTTCCAGCAGAAACACAAGGCGAAGCACAAGTGCAAAGTATATATTTAATTTTAAGGTTTGCAGTGGCCACCTGAAGAGGGTAAATATAAATGAAATGAGTTTTAATAATGTATTTCACACAATACGTACTGAATGTAATCGCTAGAAAAATGTAACGCGGCATTTTATATGGTTTTTCTCATAGTCTTCGAAACCCAGGGCATGTTATACACCTTCAGCACATCTCAGTTTGGAGTTGGCCACAATTAAGTGCTCATAACCACACGTGGCTTGTAGCTATTGGTGAGTGGAAACTAGGAGAAACGTCTGATAGACAGCAACCTTTTATACGAGCAACACATTTCAGTTTGTGTCATCCATTAAAATTTAATGTAGTGCTTACTTACAGAGTATTATTAGAATCAAAGAAGCTAATGTGCAATAGATAACACTCTTTGCATGGAAATCTGGTTCATGGTAAGGATCCTGTTAATATTATCTGTGCTATTATTACTTGTCAGGTGCTGTGTTGGGAACTGTGGCTACAGATATGACTAAGGTTCAACACCTACCCTGGAGAAGGTCGGGGGTAAATGTGGACCAATGGCATTTAATTTCAATGCACTTGGAGTAAATGGAAGCATTCAGGACAGCTGGTGGCCGTGTCTGCTATTTTGGGTCCACTCCCCTTCCTTCTGTAACCAGGGAGGCTGAACCTTGCAGACCGTGTTGTCTGGACTTCCTGGGCAGATGGAATCATGATGGTTGAGCCAACGGGAGACCCCAACAGAAAATTAAGGACACTGGAAAGACAGACACATTTCTTTCCTGGTTGGGCTCCAAGTCTTTGATGGAGTACAGCCACAGCTCCCCACTGCAGAGCCACTGATGTGGTTTGACCTTTCACCCCTGACCTATCACCTCTGCAAGGCCCCGGGCCCTTAACCTGGCCCACCTCTCTACATAGCCTTTTCCTGTGTTCTATCCTCTGTGTACGCTGACTGACTCAGTAGTCAACTCCACAATTCGCTCCAATTCCCACGTTCTAGAATTTGTGTTTGTTCTCACTTGAGAGGTTCCATGGTTTTCCTTTGTTCGCTTCCCGTTCTTGCCTCACCCCTTGAACCCAGGGAAACTGCCCGTGGATGCTGTAATGTGCAAATTGTGTAAATTCCCTACTTTTGACCTCCAGTTAGTGTGCTTCTTGGCCAAGCACTTGGATGTTGCCAGCACAAGGGTCCCTTTGAGCGAAATGGGGAGCGTGGATTAAAGGCCACGTTCTCCCGAGATTCTGGAAGTCTGTGACGGTCCTGCTTGTCCAGGGTGGGAGGGTGACATGACGGGTAAACAGAACTGTGTGAGGAAGCCTCACTTCCCAGTGTTCTCAACCTGCTCCCCAACTCTTCCCTGGAGACAGCACCCCCTTCCCCATGCCGTCCTGCTTGAAACCACAGAGCGGCATGAACCGCACACACCGTGATGAACTCAAGACGTGGAGCTGAGCCCGGGAAGCGGAGCGCCTTACACACTTCCCCCACCACATCCCAGAAGGCTTTCAGCAACCACTTACCTATGTGTGTCTTCATACTCCAGGTTTTCCCAATGAGTCGTAGATGAACTTGGAAACACAGTTATCGGCTGAATGTTTTGTGGGGGTTGGTAAAAGTCAGCACCACCCAAGCTGGATGCCTTTGAAGGAGGGAAATTTATTCTCTCATAGATCTGAAGGCTGGAGGTCCAGATTCAAGGTGCCAGGGGGGGCCATGCTCCCCCTGAAAGTTCAGGGGAGAGCCCCGCCCTGCTGCTTCCAGTTCCTGGTGGTTGTCAGCCATCGTCGGGGTTCGTTGGCTTGTAGCCGGGTCCTCATGTGGCCTTCTCTCTGTGTGTCTGCCTTTGGCCAGATCTCATCTTCTTGTAAGGAAACTGGTCGTGGGATTAGGGTCCACCCAAATCTAGTACGAATGTTTCTTAAATTGATTACATCTGCAAAGACCTTATTGCCAGAAAGGTCACATTCACAGAGTGAATCTGAGTGAATATTTGAGGGACACTCTTCAATCCAGTACAGTTACAAAATCGTTTTTATTGTAATATCCACGTTTCTTCTCAACCTTTTATTCTGAACAGTCTGATGTTTGAATGTGTCTGAGTTATTCACATATGAATTCAATTTATACAAATTTCAGTATGTATCATTTTCATTCCTGGCAATTTTATATTCATGTTTCCTCTGCATATTCAGTGTGAACTGTAGTGTTTAATAGCATTTTAAAATATCTTTATTCTTCTTAAGGCTAACACATCAAAGATAAGATTTTCCTTTTAGGCTTGTCAGTTAATATCTCCTCCTCTCCCATAGTTTATTTATAGTTACTGGCTAATGTGAGAAACAGGTCCAGTATTTTACAATGACACATGAAAACAGCTTATGAAATAAGAGATAAACCATGGAGGCAAAACGTGTTATTTTTCTACGGTTCCTCCAGTAAATTGAATCAGACAGCAATCTGTTTGAAGATTCATCTCACAGTTGAAAAATAAAAATTTTAAATGAGCCGAGCACTAGCAGGAAGCATTTAATTGAGTAGTGGGCTACTGTCCTACTGAACTTGGGGAAAAGAATGTAACAATTCTCGTGCCCGATTTGGTAATAAGTAGACAAAATAGAGAGTCGAGGAGGACCCATTCCTACCAATGAGTGCCTCCTCGGGTCCGGGAAGATTGTAAATGACACTCACAATTTTGGGTAAGGGGGCCAGAAAATATACCTTTCGCCACTGTGATAGACAAGGAGGTTAAAACGATACGTGGAGAGACGTTTGGCCATAACCAACGAGCACAATAAGATACCCTCGTTCCCAGTTTTTGACTTCCAGGTAGAGATACTCCACACAGAGGTTGTGTTTCCAATGTGTTTTCGCATCCGGGCCTCACGAGCACGTCAAAGGAGATAGAGAAACAATAAGGAATCCCTAGAAGAGGGGACAGAACAGAAAGTACTAGGCCGACAGGTGTAAAACACAGAAAACTGTTTTATGATTAAAACAAATGGATCAGATGCACTCGTTATGTGTCTATTTATTGGAAATGTTTATGCATCTATTTATTGGAAACTACTTACCGATTGTTCACCGTGTCCCTGCCACTGCTCTAGACAGCAGGGACTTGGCAATGGGAAGAAAAACAAAACAAAACAAATCCTCTGACTTTCTGAGAGGGATAATAAAACAGATTACATATAAATATATGTATTTATAAACATATAACTTAATTGGGATACATTGATTTGGATATAAATTATGTATCATAGATTATATGAATAGGCTTTACAAATACATACATAAATGAGATGTATTCCACATATCATATAATACAATATTATATGTAATTCATTGCAGTATAATATATATGTTTATATTAGCTAAGTAAGCATATTGGAGACTGTCATGTGCCATGAAAATAAAGAAATGGGGAGACGGTATAGGGATGAGCAGACAGGCTAAGTTGGAATTTAAACACGTTGGTTACGAAAGGCGTCAGTGAGGAGGGACATCCGATCACATAGGAGGAGGAGATGGGGAAGGGGCATCCAAGGGAAGGGTTTTCCGGAAAGGCAGCATCAGGGCCGTGTAGGAAGAAGCACGGCTGATGGCTGGAGCGTCTGGTGGGTGGAGACACAATTAGACAGCCATGTTGATAGTACCAATGGGAGATGGATGGGGAGTGTAGGCAGACAGAGACGATGGGGATAATGGGAAGTGGTCCAACCCTGGATACATTTTGATGGCCAAGTCAACATTTGTCAGTATTTGATGACAAGTTTGTTGAGGGTGCAAGGGAAGAGGGTGGTCAGGGAGAATCCCAGTTGTGAGCCTAAACAGCCTAAGGAGGGTTTGACTAGGGGAAATGACCAGGAGCGGGGAGAGTGGGCCAATCCGGAGCTCAGTTTGGGAAATAACCAGGTTTGGGATGTCTATTTGTTATTCAAGTAAATGATATAACATGCTGTTTGGAGTATGCTGTAACTTGGGGATATAAATTTGGGGGTCACCACTGTATAGGTGGTCTTTAAAACACAGTGGAGACTAAGTGCCACCAATTAGCAGGAAACCCAAGGGCACATGATAAGTGGGAGCCACCGGATGGAAGAGAACAGATCGACATTGTCAAATGTTGCTCTTAGGCTAAGTAATGCGATGACCAAGAAGGAACCATCAGATGTGGACCCCTGGGCAGCTTCGCAGGGACTCTCCCAGAGGCATTTGGGTGAAGGTCTGATGGGTGTTAGTTCAAGGAAGAATGGACAAAGTTGGGGAGAATCAATAGGGTTGTTGCTGGAAGGAAGAACATATAGGAAATGTTTGGTATAAAAAAATTAAACCCAGAGTTAATTTTATTTTCCTTTTTGCTTTGTTGTGTTATGATAAAATACAAAATAACATGCTTTGTGTGTTGATCCAAGGCTCCATCGGAGGCTGGATATCCAAAGCTTTGGGAGAGAGGAGTGAGCTCCTGGAGCTTCATAATGAAGGCAAGAACGAGAGAAGCCAAGTGCCCAGGTGGAAGGTGTGGACTTGTCCAAAGACGGGCGGGTCGTGTGCAGTGCAGGAGAGAAGCCAGGCACAGAGGCAGCCATGCAGGTGGGCAATGAGTGGTGGGAATTCGAGGTATTTATCTCCTGATTGCCTCTCAGAATTATAAGCAAACAGGGAGCAAGGTTGACCTCTGAGTGTGAAGATTGAAATCTGGAAGATGAAATTTCGCCTTCTGCCCACAATGGACTTGTGGAGACCTACCCTCCACCACATCAGACAAAACACATGAAGCAGTCGTGTTGAGACACCGGAGCACAGACAGAGTGCCAACGAGGAGGTGCCAGTTGGAACTGTCTTCCGTGCTGGTGGGGACGCACACTCGCAAAGTGCCTTTGGAAAAACCCTTGGAAGTCTACTATAAATGTAAACATATTGTTACCATATGACCTGGTAATTCTCTTCCTGTGTATTTACTGAAGAGCAATGAAATATGTTCACATAAAAACCCCGTTTATGAAAATTTTTAGCGGCTTTATTCATAATTGCCCAAAACTGGAAAGAACCCAGATGTCCTCCAAGTGATGAATGGATACAAAACGGTGCTGCCTATACACAGTGGGATTTTATTTGGCAACAGCAAAGAAGGAGCTATTGATATGTGCCGCAGCATGGATGAGCCCCAGATGCATTATGCTAAGTGAAAGAAGCCAGGCTCAAAGGCTGAGTGATGTATGACTCCATTTATGTGGCATTTCCAAGAGGCAGAAATACAACCACACTAATGGTGGCTAGAGGTGAAGTGTTGGGGATGGGTCTCCCTACAAAGGACCAGCATGAGGACGAATTACTTGGGATGTTGGAACTTCTCCATCTATAGACTGTAGTGGTGGTTACATAGATTTCACACATTGTAAAGACCTTTATAAACATATGCTACCAAGAGTGTCTTTTCTTATATTTTAATTTTCTGAAGTTATCTTTAAAAACGTGAAATGAGGGGCGCCTGGGTGGCTCAGTCGGTTGAGTGGCCGACTTCAGCTCAGGTCATGATCTCGCGGTCCGTGAGTTCAAGCCCCGCGTCGGGCTCTGTGCTGACAGCTCAGAGCCTGGAGCCTGTTTCGGATTCTGTGTCTCCCTCTCTCTGACCCTCCCCCGTTCGCGCTCTGTCTCTCTCTGTCTCAAAAATAAGTAAACGTTAAAAAAAAAATTAAAAAAAAAACAAAAGAAAAACCGTGAAATGAAATGAGTGATTTCCAAGGGACATATTAATTATTAACATTGACTCAAGGTATGATAGGCTTGGACAGGAAAGTAACCATAGAAGAAATTAATAAATGGGGGTCAACACACATCCAAAAGACCCAAGCAAATATGCCCAACTGATGGTTGACAGAGGTGCAAGAGAAAGTCAATGGAGAAAAGATAACTTTTTTGGCCAATGGTGCAGGAACGGTGGGACATACACTTCACTGTTTGTACGAAAATCAACTCAGACCGGATCATGGGCTTACCTATAACACACAACTGTAACATCTGCAGAAAAAACCCAACATGGGAGAGAACATTCAGAGCCCAAGGCTGGGTGAAGGTTTTAGACTTGACACCAAAGCATGATTCCTAGAAGAGAAGATTGACAAATTGGACTACATCAAAGATAAAAACTTTTGCTCTGACAAAGATCTTGTCTTCCCCTGGATGAACAGTGAAGCTCTAGACTGGGAGAAAATATTTGTAAAAAACCCAGGCCTTGTACCCGGAATCGATGAAGAGCTCTCAAAATGTGAAAATAAAACAATTAGGAAACTACATTTGGAAAACGGACACAAGACGTGGGCAGACATTTCACCAAAAACAGCACACAGATACCAACAAGTATAGGAAACATGGTAAATGTCAGTAGCCACGAGGGAAACAAACAAAAACCAAAACTAGATGTAGATGTTACTGCACACTTATTATAATAACTAAAATAAAAAACTGGGATCACACCAAGTGCCGGACAAGACACCAATCAATGGGCTCGCTCACACGTGGCTGGTGGGAGTGCAAAGTGGGGCAGCCGTGTGAAAACTATTGATGGTTTTCCTACAAAACGAGACACGCACTTATAACAGGACCCGGCAGTTCTCTTGTATACTAATTCTAGAAAATTGAAATCTTAGGCTCACACAAAAGCCTGCACGCGGGTGTTCATGGAAGCTTTATCCACAATGGGAAAAAACTGGGGGAAAAAAACCCACGAATTTCCTTCAGTGGGTGAAGGGTTAAACCAATTGTGGCACAAACAACTCGGATGCATTTCAAGGGAATTACGCGCGGAAGCCGGTCTCCAAATGTTACATGCTGCAGGAGTCCGTTTATATAACATTCTTGAAATAACCAAATTGTAGAGATGGAGAGCACATTAGTGGTTTCCAAGGGTTAGTGGTGGGTTGGAGGGGGATGTGGCCACCAGGGGATCCTCGTGGTGCATCATAATTGTGGGGTGATTACACAAGTCTACACATGTGACTAAACTGCACAAACCTAAACATGCACGACAGACGACAATTCATAAACTAACAAATCTCAGTGAGCGGCGTGGGTCACAGCAAGGCCAGTTCCTGGCTTTGATGCCGTACAGCCGTTATGTAACAGGCCACCGCCGACCCCTGGGGGAAATTGACTGAAAGATACACGGGACCTCCCTGTACATTGTTTTGCAACTTCCTGTGAATCCAATAAAACGTTAAATAAAAATACATGTAAACTGCATGTGCAGATGTATGCGTGTGTGAACATCATCAAACTGTTCGTTTTACTTGGCTTAGTAATTCCGATTTTAAGAAATTTGCTTCGGGAGATCATTATATAGTTGCCCAATGGGGTTTATTATAGCAGAGTTCACAACAGAAAAACTTTGGGGAAAAATGTGTACTACTGTCAAGAAAGAAAGCCTCAACTATACTGTGTGAGATACAAATAATTTTTAATACAAAGGGAAAATCATAATATAATGTGTATTAGAATGTATGATGTTGTAAAGACGTATACAAAACAACTCTCATTCCGTGAAACCCGCCCCAATGACCACTCCTGAAGCCAGTCAGTCAGATTCCTCCTTTCTCCTTAAAGCTGGTCAGCCGGCAGGTGCAACCAAAGAATATGCTTTCACTGCCAAAGCTTCAGCCAGTTTCTAAACAATCCTAACCGTCCACCAGTCCCTGAGGCCGCACTGTGAACATCCGTGGTCCATCAGATCAGCTCCCCGCGGTGTTCACAGCACGGCTCTCCCTGGCTTATGCAAATGAGCAACTCTGGCTGCTGTTTCAGACCCTGAGCCTGTATTTCTTTTCATCAACAGCAGCAGCGGCGGGCCAAGCAAGTGGAAAAGTACTCAGCAAAAACAAGGAAGGGCTGAGAAGGGTGAGTCATGAGATCTTCAGGAGCCATATCAAAAGCTGAGGACGGTCTCTTTCCCTCTGGAAGAGGGGCCGGCACGGCCGCCATCTAGATTTGTTGGACGACCAAAGGAAGGTGGATGCAGGCTCCGGCAATACTGATTTAGAAGGGTCCCGATGCTACGCCAGTAATCACACACTTGATTTGGGAGGTCATTCGTGTCCACCCATGAGCCCCAAGAGGAGACATCCTTCCTCCTGTGGATATTCCTTTGGTCGTGATGATTCTCCGTGCGTCTCACCTTCGTCAAGCATGCATTCCGCAGCTTAACTTTTATGTGTGTGTCGTCACTTTCGTGCCCTCCTGTGTTCTCCCCATACCAGTGAATCGGGGACAAACGCCATTTGAGATGGCCTGGCCTCTCGGCACTGAGTGACCACGGTCACACACGTGCAGTGTGGCAAGCCCACCAAGATGGAAACCATGCTATTGAGGGAGATCTGGTGCTAGAAGTTGATGCGTCAAAGTGGGGCCCACATACTCAGCTTCAGGCCCCTCCAATGCAACACAGGAGCAGCTAACGGTCAGCCTCCTGGAAGGTCGTGCATTTATGCCTTTTGTGCATTAGAGTGAGCATTCTCGTAGACTGGAGACCCGGTGGGGCGCCCCACCCATCCCCCGGTCTGACTCGGACAAGCCTGTGAGGGGGGCTCCCCACCTGGGAGTAACAGACACCCGGTAAGGAATTTCGTGGCCGTCACGTATTTCCAGGTAATCTTCAGTGGGCGTCCTCCCGCGACACTCAGTTTTCCAGGAGGCTGTCCCTGTGGCCACTCCCTCCCTGTGTCTCCCAGCCAGGGTGGACCCAGCCCTGGCCATGACCTCGCATCCTGGGAACCGATTTGGTACCCACCGAGGGTCCAGAACAAGGCTTTCAGCCTCCCGGTGAGTGGTTTTGCACACTGTCCCCGGCCGACCTCCTGCGGGTCTCGTCAACATGCTTTCCAATTCGTCTCGGCTACATGGCTCCCTTTTAACTGTGGAAAGAATGACAATAATGGTCAGGTTATTGTTAAACAAGATAAATTGTTATAAATTATAATTTTCTCTTAAAATATTTTTAACGGCACGTTAACTGATAAGGCACAATGGAGGGGAAGAGAAAAGAAAGGTTGCTAAGGAAACAGTAGGTTTAAATGAGCGTCAGAATGAATAAGAGGTAAAATGCATGGAAACTGGCTATATAATTAAGCTCTGTCACCGTTTCCCAGTTGATAGCGGTCGGGGCTGCAGAAAAGACAGGCCTCTTTTCTGATCCGCCTGGGCCCTCGCTGGTGTCATGAGTGAGGCCAGATGGAATCTATTCCCCTTGGCCAAACTCCCTGATTCCCCAGCCCTAACTTGGGTTGTGCCCTCGTGGTGAATTATACATT
This sequence comes from Prionailurus bengalensis, assembly GCF_016509475.1. Taxonomy (NCBI): domain Eukaryota; kingdom Metazoa; phylum Chordata; class Mammalia; order Carnivora; family Felidae; genus Prionailurus; species Prionailurus bengalensis. The sequence goes on along the minus strand of NC_057358.1, from coordinate 2,428,901 downwards.
TCACACGTTAGCCTCTGTTTCCCGACTTTCCACGGAGGAGGAGGACACTGCAGAGAGGCACAGGGCCCGGGGCAGGGTCCCGTCCCCCCGGCCCCGGGCCATGTGCGGTCCCCAAGGCCTGGCTTCTGCCCGGCTGCGTGCAGCCCTGAGAACCGTGGCGTCTTTGTCTGACAATGGAAAATATTACAAGCCATCAATAAGGCTGATTTTCAGAGAGCACGCACCAAAACGAGACATTTCCCTGAGAATTGCCTGGCCGATTTCCTGACCTGGAATGTGTTTTCCTTCTTAAAGTTTTTTGTTTGTTTGTTTGTTTCTTTTATATTAAAAATAACAAAGCAAAAATTGCTTTAGGTTAGATAAATAGAAGCCATATGCCTATGGTGACTGATGGTCAATGAGAGTGGGTCATGACTGGAGAGACAAGGGACAATAGAAAAGGGTAGATTGAGAGAGAGAGGGATAGGGAGACACAGAGACAGAGAGAGACAAAGAGACAGGGAGATACAGAGACAGAAACAGAGATACAAGGAGAGACAGAAAGAGGCAGAGAGAGATACAGAGATAGAGAGATAGAGGAATAGGAAGAGACAGAGACAGGGAGAGACAGAGACAGAGTGAAAGAGAGAGAGATAAAAAGACAGGGAGATACAGAGACAGAGAGACAGGGAGACAAAGACAGAGAGACGGGGGAAAGGGAGAGACAGAGACAGGGAGAGACAGAGACAAAAGACAGAAAGAGACAGAGAGGCAGAGACAGAGAGATAAGGAGAGATAGAGCGAGATAGAGAGACAGAGGGACCAGGAGAGACAGAGAGAGAGACAGACAGACAGAGACAGAAACAGACAGGGACAGCGAGGACAAGACAGACAGCAGGCACGGAAGATGAGAGACCGCATGGAGGAAGGACCACAGGACGGGTGGGGAAGGAGGAAGGCGGAAGTGCGGTCTGAGCCCCCATGAATGGAGGAGCCTCCAAAGGCACAGAGAGGGGGGCGTTGTGGGTCTGCGGTCCAGGAACCAGAGAACTCACACAGCCCGGAAACTAAGTGTCACAGATGAACTGTCCCCCCGTGAGTCCATTTCATCTGGGCTCCATTCTACTTTCCATCAGTCGGGTGTCGTGACGCAGAAGAGCCTGGCCCGGTGTCCGCAGAGATCTGTCCCTTGATGTCCCTGCTCCCCAGTGGACCCCACCACCTGCCCATCACACAGAGCGGCCACGATCGCGGGTCTAGGGACCGTGACTTTGCGCCTCTGCTCATCACACTCTCAAGTCTCGTTCTGCGGCATCCCTAAGGATTACCTTGATATGAACGGGGAGTAGGGACCGCCACACGAGCCTTTCCCTTGTCCGAGCCCCAAACTGTCCTCACACAGGGAGGAGGGCCTACTTTGTTTTTTCCGTGAAAAGGAGAGCTTTGAGAATGCGAAATTCAACGCTCGTGATGCATTTCTAAATCTGTGCCCAGACCTGTAGGAACAATAGGATGGAAAGTTTGAGAATTGTCTCCGATCACTTGACTTGGCAGGAGAGGGAGAAACATAATGATACAAGACAGCAATCATCTGCCTTCCCAGAAATGCGGGTAGAATCAGAGAGAGGGTTTTATTGAGCAGAATTCGGTTCTGTGGTAATTTTAGGGCAGGACTTCCTGTGGCACGAATGTTTTAATCCTCAGGTTTTATGGGAGGGTCTGCAAGGAGCCTGTTCAGCATTAGAAAGAGATACCACCCGGGAGTGTCTGTCCTCAGAAGCCACTCTGCTGTGAATGACAGCTCATTGTCTTAAAGTGTACCAATTGTCCCGCTCCTGCATTATTAGATGACAGTTACAAATGCGCTTAAAGAAATCCGCGGCCAGGTCCACCTGGCGTGAGACGTGCAAGGTGTGATTGGAGGATCTTCCTACTTACAAAATCGTCTCCTCAGGCAACTCTTAGGGCTCCCACGGCGTGCTAGCTGCTTGCAGGTAGGGACCCCTCTGCCTGGGCCTCACAGCATGCAGTCCTCAAGCATCCCATCCCCACTATGCAGGGGGGCACTCAGTGCTGAGGCCTTTTCCGCATTTGGTGAAGCAATGGCTTTCCGGAAGCTCCTCATTCAAATGCAAACCTGCCATCTGTGTGTGGGGATGTTATCAAATACTACCGCTTATCGACATCTCAGCTGGCCCTGAATTGAAGGCCCCGGGGCCTCTCGGGGAGGGTGTGGCTTAGGGACACCAGTGGGTTTGCTCCTGAGAAAGATAAACATAGAAACATGAAAAAAATTGCTTTCCACATAATGTCCAGCTCGATGTGACCCTAATTGTCTGTCTGGCTCTATTCCAAACAGTGTTTATTTGATCAGTGCCAGCTCGCTTCCCGAATTTGTCTGGTGCAAACACTCACAGGCCCCCCAGCATCGAGCATTGGGATCCAAACAGGGGGCGTCCACAGCTCAGCCTCTGGTCATGTCAACCACACAGGAGAAATATCCAACCTGAACACTATCCTCTGAACAAGATTTCGAGGTGACCGTAACAGGGAGTACACACTCTTCCCCAGAGTCACTCTGATCCTTGTCATGCGGATTTTATGTCCCTTACTACCTGGGGCTTCCTTTCGGCTCAACTCCCAGAAAGAGCTGTCTCTTGACAAAAGACACCGAGTGACCCTCTCACAACGTACGTATTTAGCACACATGAGCTTAATCGCTCTGAAGAAAACAGAAAAGGTTGTGGGCCAAATTCACTCATGTTGGAGAGACAAAGGACTGTTCGGCGTCCAGTTTCTTGCCTTTTCACGGTGAGTCTGGGTGGGAGACTGCAGGGGGGACTGGTGACCACCGCAGGCTCCCGCCTGAGACCAGTCAGTGAATGACAGCCATTAATATAAGCATCTTCCTGAAGACTTCTCTGGATTGTAATTCCATTGGAACGCCATACTTCCTGGACATAATCGTGTTCTTTTCATCCAATTCTCATTCATAAAAACATTTCGTGACTCTCTCACGTGTGACTTCTGTAGGTACACACTGACCGTATTTTGGCAAGCGAAGGATAAAATCTACGGGCCTTTCCTGGGGCTCAGGCAGGGCATTTAACCAGCTCAAATAATAGCAAGGTCATTTCATCTCAGATGCCTCTGTATACGGTGTGGACTGGCCTACAGCTTACTTATCCCGTTCATTTCAGCCGTGTTCATAATTGACACCGACCTCGACAGTTTAACTGAGTCTGGTCAAGTGCTGAGAGAATTAGTTTCTTCAGCTCCCACCTGACCCGAGGAACCGTCTGGGGTAGGAAGGATGGCAGGTTGGGACTAACGCAGCTGAGCGGAGACAGTTCTCCTAGCTGCTGCTGGGAGACAAAACAAACAAAAAATAAAAACACCAACGCTATTCTCATATATACTTGCGTTTACAGAAAATAAAATAGCAGCAGGAGGGGAAAAGGGAAAAAAACAAACAAGCCATCGGAAGAAGACAAGAAGCCAGGCTGCAGTAAACACACCATCACAGCAAGTTAATAACACACGAGTGATGCTTTTTAAAAACCAGGACTTGGATGGTGGAAAACAGAACCAACACAACAGTGATCAAGGGGCCATGTTCACAAGCACGGGAGGGGAAGCTAGTGCAGACGCGCTGGGAGCTTGGGCGGGACCTCACAAAGTGGAGTCGCACCGCGTGTGCACCGCGTGGACATCAATCAAGTTCTTGGGGATTTCCCACCTGATTGGGAAACTTCTGTTCTAGCAAAATCCTGCACACAAATGTTACAGCGTCATTATTTGTAATCACAGAAACTGGACCAAACTGCATGCCCTTCTATAGGATAATGGATAAACAAACCATTTGTGGTTTGATAAGAAGAAACACTACCCGGCAATAAAACGGAATGAGAATCAGGATATGCAAAGATATGAGTAAAGCTTAAATGCAAAACGCCGGACTGAAAAGGCCGTGTGCTACATGAGCGCTTTGATAGGAGGTTCCAAAAGAGGCATGGCTGAGAGATGGAAAGAGATCGCTGGTTGCCAGGGGTTCAGTGGTAGGATGGGGGGGAAAGGTGAAACACGGGTGAAGCTATCCCGTGGGCACTGCGGGGGTGGGGAGGTGTCATGGTGTACTTCTCAAAATCCATACAGTCTCACAGCACGAAGAGAAGACCTCAGCATGTGCAAATTTCATACACATACACACACGTATGTCAAGACGTCCCAGGATGGGTTGCAGGATGTGACAAAATAATCAAAGTCTAATAATCATGTGATCTAATAATCAAGTGATCTCACTGAGGGGCTGGGGGAAATGCTGACCTCAGTCATCTGGAGGTCTTGGAATGAAGTCTAAGACCAAATGCAAAAGAAACTGTACACAATCGCCGTATGCCAGTTGATAAAGTTGTTTTCCAAGAGGGTCCAAATGAACAAGCCTGGAATACGAGCCGTGTAGACTGGCATCGGACGGTTATGGGAACGGGGGGTGGACGGCGGATGGCAGGAGCCAGTGTTCTCACCGGCGGTGCGGGAGGTCGAAGAAAAGCAAGGAAGCAGACTGGAGCGTTTGGGGTCATAGCGGATTAGAACTAGGCCCCGTGCTATGAACTCATGTGCAGCTTCACAGAGATACAGAGAATTGCGCCTAGTCGTATTTGTATCCCCATGTGCATACCTGGTTTAATGTGCGCACACATCTCCTTATGTCAGCTGAGAGGTCTAGAAGCAATGGCTTCCCACTAGCAACACGCACAGCATCACATCGGGGTTTGTCAATATTCCCCAAGAACATGGCTCCTTAGACATGAGCTTGCTTCTGGAACCAGGGCAGGAAATACACAAGGCGAGCCTGGAATATGTGAAAGTTCCAGGAAATAGGAAAGTGTTACACACACACGCACACATGCATGCACACACTCAACGATGGGCTTTGTCGAAGGGACACAGAAGCCAACTACGGAGTCCCCAGTAGCCAAACCTGGAAGAACAAGAAAATAGATATGGTGGTACGGATGGGCTTATTACGCAAGGTATACAATCAGTGTCCGTACGTCCACAGTGATATAAAGAGAAGATTAAATAAACGCACGGAGAACAAGCAACGCATCCCCCAGGCAGAAGAATTCCTAACATTTCTTTGACACCCCCCCTCTTGGCCACGAGGCATAAGTCATCATTCCTCGTGCGTGCCCTCCAGAGAGCAGCTTCCTCCCCAGGAACACCGAGTTGAAAGGGGGCGCAAAAGGACAACTTTACCGCGTAAACCTGGCACACCGCATTTCTGCTGGTGTTCAAGCTTAGCGCCCACAGCAATGTGGACAGTGCACGACTCTCCCATGTGTGGTGGCCATAGAACTTCGTGCTTTTCCTCCAAAATACACACCATCCCCGACTGTCCACGAGAGAAGCATCCGACAAATCCCAAGTTAGCACATTCTACAAAACACTGGTCACTACTTCCTAAAGCTGTTTCAAGGCCATCCCAACCAAGGAAAAGTCACTGTTGGAGCCGAGAGGAGCCTGCCCGACCCCATGACTAAGCGTCTGCCCGACTCCATGACTAAGCGTGATGTGGTGTCCCTCACGGGATTCTGGAGCAGAAAGGGGACATTATGTAAAAGCCAAAGGAAGTATGAATAATGTATGGACTTTGGTTAATGATCATGTATCAATACTGGTTCATTAATTGTGACAAATATACCCTATTAATCTACTAAGGTGTTGGTAACAGAGGACATCGGCGGTGGGTTACATGGATGCTTTTTATAACATCTTCACAATATTCCTGTAAATGAAAAACTGTTCTAAAATTAAAAGTTTCTTTAAAAAATTATAGGACATCACAATATTATTCAGAAAGAAAAGAATGTTTAATTCCCTCTTTCAATGAGCGGGTATGAGCGGTTTAAAACCAGCAAGTACTTGGGGCGCCTGGGTGGCGCAGTCGGTTAAGCGTCCGACTTCAGCCAGGTCATGATCTCGCGGTCCGGGAGTTCGAGCCCCGTGTGGGGCTCTGGGCTGATGGCTCAGAGCCTGGAGCCTGTTTCCGATTCTGTGTCTCCCTCTCTCTCTGCCCCTCCCCCGTTCATGCTCTGTCTCTCTCTGTCCCCAAAAAAATAAATAAACGTTGGAAAAAAAAATTAAAAACAAAATAAATAAAACCAGCAAGTACCAAGTGGGAAAATATGCCGGCCTTGCCTTTGGATTTCTTCCAGTCACGGATGATTGGGTGACTCCAAAAGAGGAATGAAAGAGAATGGCCCTAGGAAGTGGGCATAGGACGTGTTTTCTGCTGAAAGGAGAGGACATGCTATGGTGACCGTCACAGGCTCTGCCCGATGAGGTTTGATCTGAACTTTGGAGAAATTGCTCCCTGATACGGATATTCTCCCTTTGGTACATGAAAGAGGGTCTTTTTGAGGCCAGTGGAAAAGCAGAGTGAGGGAAGGGGGCTGGGGAGTGAAAAGGGTCTGCCGAGAAGACAACAGCTCTCCTGGAGCCCAGGGTCACTAGGGGTGCGGGTAGCAGGTGCACCCAGGGGAGGCGCGGGCTGGGAGCTGGCTGGACGCAATTAAGAAGCAGCTTGAGTAGACGCCTTCCCGCGGTGCGGTGAGTCATTCACGGAGAAATGGAGAGATGGAAAATTAATGAGGGCAATTTTAGAATCAGGGCGCTCATTATAGTGCCATGCGTATGCTTTGAATTAGAATAGGAACAACAGAACAAAGGACTCTGAAGGGTGCTCTTTGCCTTGAAGTGGTCCCGGCTTTCACCTCGAGACACGGGAGCACCAGCAGCCTCTGCGCCCTAACACCCGGGTCACTTACAAGTCGGCTGACGCACCGCTCAGCTCCGGGGCCGCCAAACTGGTCCTTTCAGGGCTGCAACGCACGGCCTGCCAACTAGGAGAGTCCCGCACCGTGGTCCGGAGGGGAAGAGGTGTTCTTGCATCCTGCGTGTTTGGGGAGGACCCAGAGTTTAAGAGTATTACCTTGAAAGAATTCTGTAGGTGATGACACCGTTAGAAAACAGCAACCTAGGTTTTAAGGTAGTAGGAAAGCTGGAGAAATGGAAAAAAGGAGCCAGGCTGACGGGCACAGAGCAGCAGAAAGGGCGGCTGTGAGATTCAAAACCCACGTCCGTGGTTTTGCATCGGTCGCCGGGTCAGGCCACTGGTCACGTTGGAATCGGAACCCCGGTCTGCTCTTTAATCTGATAACTCGTGTCCTTAAGCGTGGGCAACATTTTAAGATCTGTGCCATTGGTCTCGTCTTCTGATTTTTCTGGACTACCACACGTTCCTACTAAACGAGAGAAATCACTTTTGCCAGCTTCTGTGTTTGAAATGGTCGTTTCACCATTGAATCACCATTAAAGCTTTATTATTTGGGGTTACCAATTTAGGACAATGTTGAATTTGTAAACCCCTGACCTAATGGCTCTATGGATCTTGCTTTGACATTGTATCAGGATAAAAAGATGTGTCTACATCTCTTTTGCTGTACCTTTAAGTAAGAGTTTAATTAGAAATAAGTGACATTTAGAGGTAACCGATACTGAAAAAAAAGTTTTCGAATATTTTCTTTTTCCATCAGCAGTCTCCACTTCATGGATCAGAAGATTGTTTACTATCAATTACTTTGCAATTTGTCAGAGTCACATAAATTAGGAAATTTGTTGTACACTATGAAGCCTAGAACAATGCACATTTCAATAAAATGAAAATGTTGCCCATGAATAAAAATGCAAAGGTAAATGGGAGCCTTCACTCTCTCTCTCTCTCTCTGGACCTATGTCGAAATAATGAATACTATGTGATCATTTTAATTCAGTTCCAAATCTTTCCCATTTTTCTTCGTGTGATCAGTAGACATTCTTGATATAATTACAAGCTGTCCTTTTGCTAAAGACTCAATTATGTTCTGCTGCATGCACAAGGGCAAGAAACAAACATATGGGAAGCATGTAGAGTCCATAAAGTCCTAGTGAACAGAGAGCAGCTGAGATTATGATGTGAATTAGTCTCATCATCTATAAGAGTTAGAGTAAAAGATGTCTCCATATATTTTGTTTTTGCTTTTTTGTGTGGCCGTAATTAGCCGTGATTTGGATCTATCAGTACTTTCTTGTTATTTGAGTGGGTTCAGAGCTAAGTCCGGTGGATAAAAGAGCCCTGTCTAAGGCATTACCCAAACAATAGCAGTCTGTCCCCTCTGCAGCTGCCTGGGGCTATGATCTCTGTTGGGGCAACAGTAGTCTGGCTGGGAATTTAAAAGGAATTTCTGGGGGCACCTGGGTGGCACAGTCGGTTAAGCGTTCGACTTCAGCTCAGGTCACAATCTCGCGGTATGTGAGTTCGAGCCCCGCGTCGGGCTCTGTGCTGACGGCTCAGAGCCTGGAGCTTGTTTCGGATTCTGTGTCTCCCTCTCTTTCTGACCCTCCCCTGTTCATGCTCTGTCTCTCTCTGTCGCAAAAATAAATAAACGTTAAAAAAAATTTTTTTCTTAAAGGAATTTCTGGAGAATTAGATGACCACAGGGAGTTTTGAAAGGCTGTGACATATTCTCAGACATCTAGAAAGCTACGTGCATGAGGGGATGTCTGTGCCTCTGCCCAGGGAGGACGGAAGATGTGTGCAGGGAGGAGGGCCCCGCTGCTTAAGGAGCTAACCTTGAAGCCCTGTCCAAGCAGAAAGGGAGGGCGAAGACCATCTTGTAATTTTTCCAAAGTTTGGAGGCATGCCTTCCCACATAGACCCTCTTGGCCAGGGGTGTGAGACAAACAGGCCAAGCATTTGAGAAATATCTTCCAACCTGTCATTGGCAGGCCGCTAAGTTATACCAACCCTGGGAGAAAGCAGCCAACGGAATGTGTGTCTGATGGATGCAGTAGACAAATGCTTTCAATTAACTCTTATAAATATTTTCAAGGAAGTAAGGGAAACGATGTCTAACCAATTATAATAAAATATAATAAAACATGTCTCGCCAAACAGAGAATATCAACAGAGACATATAAATTATAAATAGAAGCAAACGAAAAAATCTGGAATTGAAAGGTAAAGTAACTGAAATGAAAACTTAATCAGAGGGGCCCGAGAACATATGTGAGCTTGTAGAACTGGAGGGTAAGTCAACAGAGATAATCCAGTCTCAGGAGCAGAAAAGACAAAAAAGCAGGGAGTTGGCACAGAGATTCCTAAGCCCGTAGGACTCCATCAGGCGGACCCACCATACGCACCAGGTCCGTCCCAGAAGGAGGAGAGAAATACATAGCAACAGGAAAAATATGCCGTGAAAAATACCCACGTAGAAATCCAAGAACCTCCATGAAATCCAGGTAGGGGAGACTTTAACAAATTCACACCAAGAGACAGTCTAATTACGCTGATGAAGACAACAAAGATTAAGCCAAGGCGTGCAAACATTTTAGCACAATACTTAGCACGCTGCTCACAATTACTTGTTAGCCATTGTGGATAGTATGCGTGAGTCACCGTTTATCACGAGGGATAACATTTATTGAATGTTGCATAGTGATATGAAGACATGTGAGATGCATTATTGTATTCAATTCTCATTAAAAAATGTCCCTTTCTTCTCAGCCTCCTGCTTGTTCTCCCCTGATTCACCATCCCCGCCTCATATGAACCGATCCCACAACCTTCCAGGGGGTTCCCCAGGAATTACCCTGACACGTTCTCTGCATCGTTGTCAAAATCACCTTTTGATAGAAATTGGATGCCACTTTTTTCTGCTTAAACTAATTTCCTACTTTTGTCTCTTAGGACAAAACCTGTAACTCTTGTCAAGGCTCACAAGCATGTCCCGTAAATGTCTCAGCTTTCTGTGTTCTCTCCTCGAGAAGCCAGATGTTGGACATCACTTGCTTCCAAATGGTTAATCTAGCTTCAGCCTAAAGACCCTGTTCTGGGAAGGGCTTTCCTTCCATGACTTCTCTACTCTGGCCCTCGCTTTTGCTTCCAAATATGCCATGTGAGCCCCTGCTGTGACACTCGTCACAGTTTGTTGTAATTACTTTTTAAAGTGCGTCTGTCTTGCTAGTCTCTAAGCCTCGCAAAAACACAAAAGCATAGGGGTGGTTCCCCTTACCACCAAATATGCAACAATTAGCCCAGTCCTGGCGTTGGTCAGATGGCTGGATCCGGTATTCAAGGCCAGCTGCCCTCTTCTTCCAAAATGCCCAATTCATCCAAGCGTTAGTGTTGGCCAACTGAAATGAAAAATTTCACTCCAGATAGAGGATAGGGCGTATTTTATTGTTTGCTCGCGGTGGTACAGTGAAGCATGGGGATGCGTCTAGAAAGCACACGCACAAATCAAAGACAGGATCTGCAATAAATCATCATGAGAAAAGCGATGCTTCAAGAGGATTGAGGTACGGCCAACCCCGCCTGCTCACCTCTCTTTCCAATGTTTCACTGCTGAGGAAAACGACATTTTAACACACCTTCTGTCCCTTTCTCCGTCCCCTGTGTGACTCTGGTCGGCTGGCCTCTGACGAAAGGTGTAGCTACCTGTTAGTTCAGGTAGAAGGTTGAATTTTTCTTTTCCTTCTGTGACTGGCTCCTCCCTTCATACCTCGTGCTCGTCTGGCAGTTGGCTTCCCGTTTTGGAAGGCCTCCCCAGGGTTTTGAGTTTTGCCCGGCAGCCGCGGGCTCGTGACTCGCGACTTCATTTTTCCTGGCGGTGCAGGTGCGTGGTAGGGCGGCCGGGGGTCCCCCCTGTGCTGAGGTGCACAGAGCCCTCTGCTCTGCCACCTGCTCACACAGGAGAGGAGGTACGGGCCTCTCACCTTCCCCTGCCCGGCCCCACACCTCCTGCCCATGGCTTGTTCTCTTCCTACTTCCACACGGGTCTTTCCATGAAGAAAGACCATCACTGTAGTTCTTTTGTTTGGTTGGAGACTGAGCCGAAGCAAGGTCAGAGGGAACGGTTGGGAATGGGAAGTAGATGTCGGGCGGGAAGGGTAGAAATGTGTCCAGAATTATTTTGTGGCAAAGTTCTGCTAGTGTGGCCTTGTGGAAGGGAGCCATAGTGGGGTCACAGGCCAGCCCGGTGCGGGGGAGAATGAACCCTGGTGGCCTGGGGCAGAGCTTCTGTGTATGCCCCACGATTTACGGGCCCGGGCAAGCTCTGGGCTGCATCTTTAAGTGGACGGGGCGCCTGGGCTCTCAGTCGCTCAAGCGTCTGACTTCGGCTCAGGTCATGATCTCGTGGCTCGTGAGTTCGATCCCCGCGTCGGGCTCTGTGCTGACAGTCCGAGCCTGGAGCCTGCTTCGGATTCTGTGTCTCCCTCTCTCTCTGCCCATCCCCTGCTTGTGCTGTGTGTGTGTGTGTGTCTCTCTCTCTCAAAAATAAATAATAAAAACATTTTAAAAAATTAAAATGGATATAATAGGGGTGCCCGGGTGGCTCAGTCAGTTAAGCACCAGACTTCTCAGGTCATGATCTCGTGGTTCTTGAGTTTGAGCCCCGCATCGGGCTTTCTGCTGTCAGAGAGCCTGCTTCAGATCCTCTGTCTCCCTCTCTCTCTGCCCCTCCCCCACTTGTTCCCTCCCTTTCTCTCTCTCAAAATAAATAAACAAACTTTAATAAAATAAAATAACGTGGATATAGTAGTTACACTGTCATAGGATGTTGTGAAGGGGACGTCACATAAGCACTCAGCACAGTGTCTCATCATCAGTAAATCTTGATCAACATTTTCTATCTTCAAACTCACACCATATATCCTGACGACTAACAGTGTTCAAGAGAAATGTGTTTTGGATGAGTGTCTTGTGTAGATAAGTTGTTTTTATTTTCTTTCTGTTCAAATCTCTCACACAGTCCTCAAGGCTGAGGCTGATAGGGCAGGACAAAGCCCCTGGGTTTGCAGACACCTGTTCTGGAATGTCTTTAGTTCTTTTTACTCTTTGCTTGTCTGCATTTCTGTCTTCTCTTCTAGATTGTTGGTTTTAGGTGAAATTTAAAAAAAAACTATGGGGAGCTTGGAAGAATGACAGCAATACTTGATCTCTGAACATGCCATAGAAAAATATTTGGGAGAATGAACTAGTGTCACGGGGAAAAAAAGTCTGCGTTGTGTCCCCAAAGAAAGCTACCCAGTGGGAGCTGTAGACGAGTAAGTTCAGTGGGAACTTAAACTTGCAAATTCATAGTTTCCTAAAAATTTAATGTCGGATGAATTATTCAATGTCTACAAGCCTCAGCTTTTCTGTCTGTATAATCAGCATGATGATATGGTTAGTGTAAAAAAGTAAGAAATGAGAATACACAGAAATCGAGCAATTCACTGATATAACATGAGACTTTCTCCTCTTCTCTGGTAATTATATACCCACTTATATATTAAGATCTTACCCACCTCATCCATATATTCTCAGTCTGTTCTAACCACCATTATCTTATCCGTCTGAGAGCCATGCAACTTCTCATCTGTAACATCCCCTTGAAATTGAACGGGTCTTGTCACTTCCTCCCTGTGAGAGCTTGGGCGAGCTAATTCACTAAACTTTAACTTTCTTTCTCTTTTGCCCACTAAATTGGATTAAGGATAGTGGTTCTGGTGTGATAGCTCTGAGGACTCAGTGGAACAGTACTTGTGAGGCACTGGACACTGTGCCAGGTAGGAGCTTTGGGAATGTCACGGGTCCTATCGGTTTCACCGGTCCACCATATTACATATCCTCTTATCGGAGCTCATGATCCTGCTTTTCATGTAACTCAGTATTATTTTCCACCTGCCTTGGAAAATGCCGAAGAGGTACCTGGTTTCCACTGTCAACTGAAGAATAAATCATTTCAATAATGCCTAAGAAGAGGAAGGAGACAGAGTACAGATTCTGGGCATAGACCCATAGGTGGGGGCGGCGTGCTGGAATTGGCCAAAGCCATGTTGCTACAGCCCCTGTAAGATGCTCAGGACTTCAAGCCAACTGATGTCAGGTTGGAACTTAAATGGTCCATGGAGACAGTATTTATTCCGTGAAAATAGACAAAAACTACCAACGAGGGCCCCTCCCCATATTGTAAAGCACGTCCTGTGTTCGTCAGTGTTCTCCAGAGAGGCAGAACCAGTAGGGTGCATCTATATAGACAGGGATCATGTCAATAGCTGTCGATGTAGATGTAGATCTGTAGGTCTAGATACAGGGGACAGCCTGGAGGCAGTTGGGTCTCTTGGGGTTTGTCATCAGAAGGTCCGTGACAGCCTCTGTCACTCAGCTCACCCCACGTCATCACGTAGGCATTTTATCATCTTGCGTCATCACAAGAAGTAGTGAGTATGGAGATATTTTGAAGGAGAGAGAGAGAGAGGCCACGTTCGTGTAGCTTGTATCACAGTACACAGTCATGATTATTCTATTTTATTATTACGTATTGTTATTAATCCCTTCCAGTACCTAATTTATGAATTACACTTTATCATAGGTGTGTGTACTTAGAAAAACATAGCGCATGCAGGGCTCAGTACTGTCTTCAGTTTCAGGCATCCACGGGAGGTTTGGAACGTATCCCCCACATTAAAGGGGGGATTACAGCAGGTGCCTGGACCGAATGACTGACAGCGGATTGGAGCACGAGCTGTAGTCTACAGAAGCAGAAAACAAAACTCTGCCTTTAAAAACTGTCTTGATACGCAAAGTGAATATAATACATACATATGGATACATACCATCACCCAATAATTGCATCTGAAAAGAGCCTCTTGTAGAGGTCTATACAAGCAAAGCAGAGACATCCAGAAACAACGGTTGTATACAAAATGGAATTCAGAATTCTGCAAAGTCTCAATTGTTTTTAACCTTTTGCGCATTTAATTTTCTCATCAAATACTCCTTTGAATGGCTTACTGGATCGACAATAAAGGAAACTCATCTCATATGGCTAATGTGACATCCTTTTCCATGGTTTCACATGGGAGATGTTATTTTTATTGTCGGGTTACAGGGAAGGAAGGTGATTCTGAGCATTTCTTTCATGTCTTTCTTTGATCGTGAATCACGAAGAAAATGCACCTGAGGTGTCAGAGCTGCTGTAGCAAATGTTGGTGATTAAGTAAAACAAAGAAAACAAAATCATCCCCCCTACTCTCAAAGTGTGGGACGCGTCCTCTCGGCGTGCCTCTCCCTAGCCCCGCACCCTGTATTCTTCTAGGTAGCTCCCCACGCTACCCAGCATAAGGCTTCAAAATGTTCTTCTTTTCCGATATATGCTTCCTTTCCGATTGTTTCGATGTTTCATTGAGCCATCGTGCCCTAGCGTTTAGTACTGCAATCAGGAGGAGTGAGAGCGATAGAAAGGTCATCTCTCCTTTTTCCTATCGCTGCTCAGAACCCGGCGGAAGAACGTGCCTGCCGAGCAGGAAACAGAGAGAGCCATCATCATTCGTGAATTCAGTATGTAATGCCATCAACGGTACAGAATGCTCCACACCGGGTCCTGACGGTGCTTCTGGGAGATCCGGGAGTCAGTGCAAGCTGTGTTTAGCCAGAGGCAGCCCCCCAGATTAGCTGTATTCCCACAGCCCCAGATGCCGAGAAGTCCTGCTTATAACTTTCTACATTTATACTTGCCAGAAGGAACGGATAGAATTTTCTACTGGGTGATGATTAAAATCGGTGAGTATCAAATCAGTTAGGTGTGCGTTCGAGCCCCAAGAAATAATTGACATTATACTGATAATAGCAATTGAGGGAAGAGTCTGTATTCCAGGTGTGTATTTGTAAGCAGGAAGCTGGCAGGCAAAGAGTTAGCAAATAACAAAATAACAATGACGAGCAGGTGCTAAGTTAGAAAACCAGATCATGTTCTCCAGGGCAACAAAACCACAACCTTCAGGGTTATATTCTCTCCTGGAAAGAAATTATTTGCTTATTACCAAAAAAAAAAAATCAATTTAGTTTTCTGAAAATTAACAACAACAACAAACTTCACATGGTCAGGGCTTTAACCGACAATGAATAGTACATAGAACAAAGTTTTGCCCTCAAGAAAAGCCAGCTTTCTTTTGGACATGTCTCTGGGACGCTGTTCGAGCCTCGGGTGACATCCAAAGGACACATGGTCCTCTTTTCTCTTCCTTTATTTCCAAATTGGGCATACGTTTCCTTGACAGTTTTGACTGTGGAAGTGATATGTTTGCCTTGAGTGTATTTTCTAAATTTAAAATTCACAGGGTCCCCATGGTCTGATTAGCACAAATACTGAGGAGGCCAGTAGCCCGTAGGTCTGGAAGCCAAGGCCGTCCGTGGGAGGCAGAAACAGAACAGGCAGACCAGGGCACAGACGGGGTCGTGCTTCTAATCACACAGTTGGCTTTACGCAGCTTCTCCTGGGATGTGCCTATAGAGTCGTTTCTTCTACAAGAAGATATAATCAAACCAAGCGTGTGGTCCACCGTATTTTTTCCCAAAGGGGATCAAGATCTATCTTGCAGAATTGCTCGACATCAAATTACACACGGCTTGGGGGAACTAGAGAACATCACACACGTGAAGTGGCCAATGTTTTCTTCATCTTCTTCCCCTCCTGGGTTCCCTAGCAGCCAAGTCTACGGAGGAGGATGCCGTGGCTTCTGTCGGGTACACGTGTGATGGCATCAGCTGGGCTCACAGGCATTTCCGTCGCCACCTCCTAGGATGGGACGAGGGGCGGCTCGGCGGCTTGCGGTGGGCCTGGAGGGGGTCCAGTCTCGGGTCCTGCCTCCCCTTGCAGACTGACTTCCTGTACAGCGGGAGCCTCGGCTGGGGAGGGGGACCTCAGCGTGGTGTTGTTCCTTTGGGGAATAAAATCAGGTCTCTTCTGAACCCGAAATATCACTCCCATTGCTTTCCAGGTGACTAAAGTCATACAAGAGGAAACAAGTCTCTTGAGGCAAATGGATCTGGATTTAAACCCACAGGAAGATATCAATGATGCTCCTACAATCCTCTGGGAACACGCGGTTTGGGAGGTACAGCAGTGTGGGGACCAGGGCAGCTGGAGGGTGGGGCGGGAAGGGGCCGGACCCCCGAGGGGAGGGACTCTACTTTCTTAAGTAGGGATGCACTCCACTCGAGAAATCTTGCTGAGGCAGAAGCAGCGGGATTTGGTAAATAAGTAAGTGTGAAGAAAGGAGGTGACAGGGGAAAGACTCTGAGTTAGAAAAACGTTTCATTTAAAGAAGATAAAGCTCTGAAATAGATTTATTTTTGACACTTGCCCCAGCAACCTAGGCATGCTCTGCTTCAAAACACAGTCGTGTTAGCCCTTTGGTGCTTTTGATGATGTTGTTACAATCCTACTTCTTTCTCTCAGTTCTATATTGAAAATACAAAATCAACCTGCCGCCTTCTCCCTTACTGTCTCTGTCTCTCTATGTCTCTCTATCTCTGTCTCTGTCTCTATCCTTCCCTCTCCTCCTGCTGCCCCTTTCTCCCCCGCCAGACTTGTCTGCTTTTCCCGTTTGCTGTGCATCGAACATATGCATTTTTCTCAACAACGTATTTTGATGAAAACTCTCCAAGAGATCAGAAAAATGAGAGATTTAGATTCCATCTTGATTTATTTATGGTGTTTTGAGCATATCACTTTGAATAGTTTTCTTAGTGCGCTTGATATTTCAAGACCTCATCCGACGGACAGAGGTTCCTGGTATCAGCCTTCCGCCACTTTGTGTGACGTGTAGAAACCTGACTCTCATTTAGGTCCTTTGATCTCCCCATGGTCTAAATACGCGTCCTAAGTATTCCCTCCACATCCTCGCGTGTTGAGAACCACATCGCACGGTGTCATAACCTGTGCTTCAGCCATCAAATATGGACGATAAAGATAACCCATTATATTACTCAGTTATTTAAACTTCTGTTATATTTATATGGGTATTTTTTACCCATTCCAACATTTGTTTTTGTTTTTTTTTTTCCTTTCTGAAATTCTTCGTTTTCTTCTCCCATGGAGAAATTCCTTTATCATTCCCTTCAGGTAGGTATCTTAGAGGCTGTTTCTCAAAATTTCCTTTGTCTGAAGTGTCTTCATTCCACACCGCCCCCCCCCTTCTGTATTCATGAAGCGTATTTCACCGGATAGAGAACTCACATTTCTCAGTCCCATCTCAGGATCTTAAGGACACGGTGGCCTCTGTGGTTTCACGTGACAAATCCATTGACAGTAATGGGCCATTGCTCTCTGGCTGGTGCCAATTTTTGTCTTTGTTTTAATTCTTAAAAATTTAATTATGATGTGTCATGGCACGGATTTCCTTGAGTTTATCCTGTTTGGATTTTACTTAGTTTCTTGAATCTGTAGATTTATGGGGTTGTTTTCCCCCTTAAATTTGGGGATTTCCAGCTATTATTAGTAAAATAGTTTTTCTGTCTTGCCTGTCCTCCCTTCCTCTCCCCTGGGACTCTGGTGACATGAATGGCAATTCTTACATTATTGCCCCCTGATCCCTAAGACACTCCTCTTTTTGTTTTTGTCTATTTTCCTCATTGTTCAAATTGGGTAAATTCTATTAATCTGTCCTCAAATTTACTGATTCCGTCTTTTGTCACCTCCACTCTGCTATTCACTCCAGTCCCCAAGATTTCTACTCCATCCTGTAGGATTTCCATTTGATTCTCTCTCTCTTTTTTTAAAAGTAATATCTTTGCTGAGATTTTCTATTTTTTCACTTATTCTGTTAGAACTATATTTGCTCTGAAAGCGTTTTCACGAGGCTCCTTTAAAATCCTCTTTGGAGAATTCCAACATCTGATCCATCCTGCCGTTGGTATCTCTTCATTGTCTTTTTCTCTTCCAAGTTTTGATATCTCTGGCCTTTGGTGTGACAAGTGATGGTCTTGGACATCTTTGGCCATCATGAAATGATTTAATCTCCTCATCACCCTCCGATAGTCCCCATCCTTCCTTCTTCGGTTTGCTTTTCTCTGCAGGCTGACCCTCTACTGAAGTGTGTCGAGAGGATGGGTGTCTATGTGCACCTGTTCTCTGGGCCCTGCCAGCGTCCCCCTAGCAAAAGTGGGTGCTGGCTCATAAGGCCTTGTTGCAGAAGATGGGGTAGAACTTTAGGTCCTCCTGGGCCCACCAATGCCATCTTGCAGAAAGTGGGGTGATAACTTGTAGCACCTGGTTACATCTGGGTGGTCATGTAGGCACAAATCTGGGAGAGGGCTGCTCTATCACAAGAGACGGAGAAAGCAGAGACTGACTCACACTGCCTTGTGGTTGCAAAGTGGGAGTGCAAGCTTCAGTCCCCAGTGGGCCCCTGGCGCTGGTGGGAGAAGAAGGGAATGATGGCTCCCTCTGCCCACCCCCCATTCTACTCCACTGACACAAGGAAACACTGACACATCACCAGTGAGACCAGCTTCCCTCTAACAAGTGTCCAGCAGGAGAGCCGGAGCACTGGCTGGGTCTGCCAGGTCAGGAAAGGAGATCAGACCCAGACCCTTGGATCCACCAATACCGCCTCATTGGGGCATTGACCTTCTGTCACCAGCTTTGGTGGATGATGGGGGTGCAAGATAGCTCCCTGCTGGGCCTGCTGCAACCCTGGAGGGAGGGGGTTATGGTTCAGTATTTCTGGCGGTCCTTGGCTAGATGAGGGGGGCATGGCCAAAAGGCTCCTGTTGTTAGCCTACCCTTTCCCAGTCCTTGGGAAGAGAGAATGGGCTTTCCTCAGAGTTTGTTTGTCTGTGTGTGTCTGTGGGAGACTTGGGGTTGGATGTCTCTACAACAGCCCGGCTGGGAAATATGAGAAGCAGTAAAGAAACCTGGAGGGTCCGCAAAGAACTCACTGCCATGTTATCTCCCCTGTCCTGAGGTCCCTGGGCAGTGGGCCTTCTTTTCACCTTGTAGTGTCTTCCCACGCTTGTATATTGTGTTGTGTGCAGTTGTAGGTTGGGCGGTAGCTGTTGCGACAGGGAGGACCTGGAAGGGAAGGGGCTGATCCATGGTGGCTGGAACCATAATCTTGTGTCAGTTGGATGGATTTAGAGGTTGAGGTTTGCTCTTCTCCACAGGATATGAGCGATTCAAATGAGTTCTTGAGCAAATAAGTAGAGAACATTCATTTCATCTCTTAATGACATCTTGAAAATTTGAAATTGTTGCATTCATTTTAGGATATAATTTCCTCAAGATGCAATGTAGTCACCGGCACTTTTTACCCTGTATGATATTAGCCCATCCTGTAAAAATCTGTTAACTTTACTTTGACAATAGCCTAATTCTCAGAAATTCAGTTTTAATATTGGCTTACTGAGGAATATTATCTCCTTAGCAGATATGAATCTACACGGAACATAATGTGATGACAGCTCATAAGGGGGTCTGTGTGACAAAGCTGATTCTTACTTAATGGCTTTATTTTTTCCCTTGCTTTGGTTGCCTTATTTCCTCTTTCCTGAGGACATAAAAACAACATGCCTCTTAAGAAACATGTGATTCTGGATCAGTGGAAATTTCTAGTCGGTTGAAACACTTCTTAGGTCTAGAATTTCACCTTACTTGCCATTGCATTTAGAAGAAATTAATTTTATTCTTCCTGCCCCTTTTTCCCTTGAAACAAATTTAAGCTTACAGATAAATGTAAAATTAGTACCAATGACTCATGCTCCCCGGTTCCTCTGTTGTTAGCATTTTACCATGTTTGTTCTAAGACCTCCCTGCCTTCCGTATCCTATCTTAATCTCTATCTACACAAATACACACACACACTCACCACTCTCAGGTCTCTCACAGCATCATGTGCAGCTGCAGAGCTGAAGATAAAGAAAGTATATTGTGGATTCACTTTTCAACCCTTGTTCTAGCAACCTTTGCAAAATTCTACTTTGTATCTCGCAAACTAACAGACAAACAATCATATATTATCAACATATAAGCCTCCACATCAGGAGATCAATACTGACCCAGTGCTTCACACCAATTCACACTTCCACTAAATTCGCAGCAACATCCCCTTGCGTTTCCCAGGCTCGGGATCCAGAGTCCTACTGTGCATTCAGTTGTTCTGTGATTCAACCTCCTTTGACCTCAAAGAGCTTTTTATTTTTCCCCCCCTCTGAGGACTTTGATAAATTTAAGGGGACCCTGGTCAGGGCCCATCTGGGGATTTTCCACACCCTTCAGCGCACACAGTAGTAGTAGGGACTGAGTGCCCTTCCCAGTGGGCCACATGAAGAGGCACATCATGTCACCGGTGGGCACGTTAGCCTTGTCACCTTGTCTACTGCGCTTCTTAAGCCAAATGTCAGCACTTTCCCCTTTGAAATTAATATACATTCTCTGAGGAGACTTTTGAGCTCATACCCTGTTTCTTCTAGAAATTTCATTTGATGGCTTTAGCACCCATTGGTGTCTCCTGCTGTGTGGGTTGTCACATGGTCATTTCCTAGTTCCATCATCCCTTCTGCATTTATTAGTTGGCATATTATCCTAAGGAAAGGCTTTCTTTCCTCGGGTATTATTTATTTACTTCACGTATTCATTTGTTTACTCATGTATTTCTGTTTTATTCAACAACTTGCAATGCACTATCACTTATATAAATACTTAGATTGCCCTGCGTTTGACCATGCTAAGCCCCTTCAAGTTGGCTCTTGTGTCCTTTTGACCCATTCTTCCCATTCCTTGAAGTTGCTCTTTCCTTCTTGGCATAGGACCTAGAGCCCAAGTCCATCTTGCACTTTCCCTCCCTTAGCCCTGGAGTCTGCTGGAGTCCTGGTTCCTCTCATTGGAAGATGGCTAGGAGAAACCAGTGTGTAGATATCAGGTGTGTTTATTGATTATGGGATTGGAGCTAGGGGGTACATACATGTGCACACAAGCACATATGTGCGTACCAACACATCTCTACGTTTTTCCTATTTGTGTTATGCAATTTTAAAAACTGAATTCATACATGTATCTGCAATTCCAGCCCAACACCTCAGGGTTTTCTATAGCCTTCCTTCTTTGCTTGCTTATAATTCTCTGACCTTGAGAAAAATGGTGCCCAGTATCCTTAATATATTTCCTCCTTAGTTCGATCCGTTTATTATTTTCTCGATGTCCAATGTCCCTCTTGCATGAGTGACCTCTTTTTCCTTAAATCTCCATGACCACCATTCCCTCAGCCTCCGTATTCTCCAATTCCTTATTCCTAGGCATGCAGGTAACACATAGGTACCTCTCTTCCCAACATTTTGGTATTGGGATGGCCAAGGAAAGTGGGAGGAAGTGTTGAGGATAATGGAAGGGAAGCTTAGTTTTGTTTTTAAATGAGAAACATTTTAAAAAATGAGACCCCCCCCCCAAAAAAAAAGAATTAGTTCCAGTATAGTGAATGTCGCTGTTTCAGCTTACCAACAAGAATAGTACTAGTAATATGGGAAGTAATGTTCTGGACGAGGACCAGCAGGTATACAAGATTCAGTGATATTTAGATTCCTTGTGGTGTACTCTGGGAGCACCACATGTAACTTATGGTAGAAGTCTGAAGCTGTCAGCTGAATTTGATGTATAAAATGTCTTTAATTTTAGATAATTAAACTTAACACATAGTATAAGACACCTGCATATTTTTCTTTCCACTTTGTGTGGAGAGGTGTCTGGCCTTGCACAGAATTCTGACTTGAGTGTCATGTGATTGTAACCAAAGAACATCTGAACCCTGTGCCTTAATAGGAAGACCCAGGTCTTCATTCCAGTAGTTCAAGGTCTATCACATGACTAGTTTCCCCCCATAACTAAGTACCACAAACAGGGTGGTTAAGACAACAGAAAATTGTTCTCAGGTCTGGAGGCTAGAAGTCTGAGATCAACGTGTCGGCAAGGTTGTTTCCTTCTGGAGGCTCTGAGAGGGGAACTGTCCCAGACTCTTCTCCTGTTTCTGGTGGTGTCACCAATCTTGGCTTTCCTCAGCTTGAAGCTGCTTTACTACAGTCTCTCTCTTTCTTGTCACCTGGTCTGCCTCCACCTGCGTCTCTCTCTGAAGCTCACCTTTATTTGTCAGTTATATTGGATTAGGGCCCAGCCAATACCAGTGCGACCTTGTGTTCACTTGGTTGCATCTACAAAGACCACAGTTCCAAATAAGATCACATTTGTAGCTGCTGTGGGTCAGCACTTGAACACATACTTTGGGGTAACAAAATTCATTGCATTGCACTTTGATAGTGAGATAATGGAACAGTTACCATGTGTCTAGATACACCTGCTTGGTTTTTTAAAAATATAATCTCTTAAGGGCATGAGCTATTCAATATTGCTTACTGCACAGTTTCCCTAAATCAGTGTTTGTTTCCCCAAGTGCAAATAAAATTTTGATGGCAAAACAAGTGTGTCCCAAGGATCTATTGTGTTTTGTGCTGGAGTTAAATATACAGCCCACATGCCCCAGGCACTTTCTCCCCGGGGTCTTGTCAATCCAGAGGTGCCAAGACTGGTAACAGGCTCCACTTAAGGCTTGCACGGTGGGTCTTATCAAATGCAATGTTTTCATTTTCCATTTTCCTCTACCTTCCTCAAATTACCTGTTATGTGGAAGACAATAATGTGCAAAAAGTTAGCAACTGTCAAAATAATTTTAAAACATGCTACTTACAAAGTGCCGCTGTCTAGTATACTTTCCTTCTTGCTCAGCGTCAATGACTAACATTCATCAAAGTGGGGAAGGCAACTGCTAAATTGAACGTGATGCCTGCCAGATTTGACTATCCTTTCCTCAGAGGGTGGGCCGCCATGTCGTCGGCATCTGGGTAAGAACATTTCAATGACAGGATGGGCCCACTTAGGGGCACTGCAGCGTGGAAACCTGGGCATTTGTTCTCTGAAACAGTAAAACAAGTTTTGAAAATGATGTGAGGGGACAAATGGGGCAGCAGGAATGAACTTCAGCTACATCACATTCCGACTGACCATCCTCACCCATGACGATTCTCTGGTTTTCTAGCCACCAACCCATGGCCCGATGAGGCCAACTTCCCTGGTGATCCCATCTACCACCATCCCTCCCTAACAGAGAAACCAGTTAAAACCCCAAAGAAAGGCCGTTAACTTATTTTATCACCATTGGAAGACCCCAGGGCAGAAATGAGACGTGCTAGTCTAAGGACACGAATATCAAGGGTGGGTAGATGACTCTGTTGTCAAGACTCAATGACTGACTTTAAAAGTTAATACAACCATCTGCCTCATCCATGAGGAATATGTCCCAAGACCTCCAGTGGATGCTCGAAATCACAGATAGTACTGAACCCTACATCAACCATGCTTTTTTCTATACACACAGACCTGTGACAAGGTTTAATTTATACACTAGAAGAGAAACACTAACTAATGATAAAATAGTGCAAGGTTAACAACAGCTGTAATAAAAGTGATGTGAATGTGGTCTCTCTCAAAATATCTTCTTGTCCTATACTCATGTGCCTTCTGCTTGTGATGACGTGACATGACACAATGCCCACGTGGTGAGGTGAGGTGAGGAGAGCAACGAAGACATTGTGAGGGGGGGTTGGGCTACCACAGGCCTTCTGAGGACGGGTCAGGAGGGCCACCTGCTTCCAGTCCCGGCTGACAGCCTGTAGCCAAAACCAAATGCTCCTGGAACAAGAAATGAGCTGCACGTGTGTCTGTGGGAAAGCTCACACACAGAGGATGGGGTGGGGGGACATGGGAGCCAGCTTAATAGGCACAAAGAGAGAAATGTATGTGACACAAATAAGCTCATAGGGATGAAATTGGGAAATTGCTATGTCTACATGTCTTAATTTCTTAATCGAGAGGTCCTAATCTCATAGCTCTGCAGATTTAGAGGAAGTAAAGTTGGCTGAATGATAAAAAAAAAAAAAAGGATTTATTAGGGGGTAAAATAACCAAGACTTTCAAAAAAGATGTTTGGTTGCCTGCCATCAGATTCTGTCATCGTTCTTTTCCAGCTGAAGATGCATACTGGGAAAGGAAGTGTTAAGTTTTAAGTTATTTTCACTATTTGAAACAGTGATTTGTGTTTTAAAGGTGAAATTCAATGTCACACATTCAAAATCGCTGCAGTTAATTTCAAAACTTAATTTTATAAGAACATTATTTTCAACATAAGAATTCGTACGAAGAATTCCAGGAAGTCTAAATGAGTACAAGGCAATGGGAAGCTCCAGAAAGTGACAGGTAAAAAGGTGTTCCTTTTAATTTGCTGCAATCACTGTTTTATGCTCACATCAAGGTTATTTCTAGGCCAGGGTTGGTGAAGCCTCGGTGACATTTGGACCATACTTGGACTTCTGTTTTAATGTGGATGCTCTGGAATAAGAAAAACACTTACAAGTGGATGCAGAGATGATGCAAAGACCAGAGACGAGAATTGTCAGGAGTCTGGAACAAAAGTCCATGTAGGGAAATTGCAAAAAACTCAGAATATTTCATCTGAAGGACAACAAAGTAGAGAACAAGAATAATACTGTTTTCCAGAAGGTATTTGTCATCTGATATGGTTGCGTGTGGCAGACAAAGGGCAAGACGGGTTTCACCAGGACAACAATGTAGACAAGAACCCCATAAAAGGGAAACTTAATGATGAGAAGCCTGTGGAAAGTGACCAACAGTCTGGAGGAGAGCCTCCTCCAGAACATTTCTGTGCTGGCAATATGGGCACACTCACTGACCTCTAACTTTTGTTTACCAGGCCTAGGATCCTAAGACATGACTCTTCCTAATGTTGGATAATGGCTGTGTTCTGCACTGTTTTTTCCAAGTCAAAAGAGAGAGAGGTTTACGGTTTAGAGATATTTATAAGCAGTCAAGAGTTATTATATTCACAATTTGCAAAACTGCCTTGACATTCAGAGGTTCAAAGTCAGAAAACTTTGGAGCCTTCTGCACACAAATAAAACTCCCGATATCCCGTAGAACTGCCCAGCGGTGCACGCCTGGAAACCGTGCCTTGCTTAACAGACCACATGCGGACATTCAGATCCGTCAGATGATAATGGAAGGCACAGTGCTTGGAGCTCCACCTTCTCATGTATGACAAGGCAAATGACTCCGCTTTGAGCATAATTGTGCTGTGAATGCACTTCCCGACCAAGCGTAATAGTCACCAATGCAAGTCCTACCTCAGGGGGAAAAATCCCGAGTCTTAGTTATTTCTGT
Source organism: Prionailurus bengalensis (assembly GCF_016509475.1). NCBI lineage: Eukaryota > Metazoa > Chordata > Mammalia > Carnivora > Felidae > Prionailurus > Prionailurus bengalensis. The sequence goes on along the minus strand of NC_057358.1, from coordinate 2,403,771 downwards.
CAGTTGGAAAATTACATTTGTTGCAAAATAACTAAAAATGTTTCTTAAAATATTCAAGTGCTATTCACTTCTAATATTCAGGGAAAACTGAAAAATCTACTTTGATTAGACTATACATAACCAAAGTGATGTGGTATGAAAACATAGTCTTTGTGCTGGGACAGTTCTGGGTTCAAATGACAGACTTGCTATGTGCTCCTGGCAAACTAAACTCTCTCTACCCACTTCCCCATCAGGAAAATGGGAACAGCTCATTGGTACACTACAGGGATTGTGACACAGCATGAACAAAGCGAACATGGAATCAAAGGGTCTTATTTGTTACCTCTCCCCACGCCCCATTCACCACTGATTTCCCTGGTATCTGAGGACGCTGAACTCCCCTTATACTGGGAAGTTCGATTTGCCACAGGGGAGCCAGAGACAGCAAGGGGTTCCTGGTACAGGGAATGCTACAGGATAGGTGGTGTTCCCTAGCAATTCTCAAAGAGATCAACAATGTCCACATCCACAATTGGTGATAAGAGCCCCTAGCGTCTTGGGTCTACTACTTGGGCTTTGGGTAGGTAACCCTTCCTGAAAATGCTATATTCCTTCCTGAGGAGAAGTAGCTCAAAAGTAGATTTAAAAGGCATCGCTTGGGATGCCTGGGTAGCTCAGTCGGTTAAGTGTCCGATTTCAGATCAGGTCATGATCTCAAGGTTCCTGACATGGAGCCCCGTGTTGGGCTCTGCCCCTCCCTTGCTCACGCTCTCTCTCTGTCTCTCTGTCTCTCTGTCTCTCTCTCTCTCTCTCTCTCAATTAATAGATAAACATTTTAAAAAAGGCATTGCTTTAGGTCTTAGGTAAGGTTTGCTGCAAACTGATTAAGTCTGAAGTCTGAGTGTTCTATCCTTCCTAGTATTGCACATAAAGGAAGACACATGAGTGCACGTAGATGTGCTCATGCTGTGCGCGCACGTGCACGCGCGCGCGCACACACACACACACACACACACAACCGGGAAACCTCTTGAAGTGAAATGTGCTATTTTAGCTCCTGGGGTCCCTAATCCATAAATACCCATACTAATAATATACAATCAACTCTCTCTGGAAAGGTTTAAAAGCAAAAGAAATATAAACAAAGCTTTTGCTTACCCCTAATTTGATTCCTGGTTAGAGCCAGCACCGCTCTAGAGTCTATGGTTATTATCCACATGTATTTCCATTTAGAACGTGCCAGCTGGGGCCAGCTCTCATGGGAGAATTGTAACAGCTGTCCCAGTGGAAAATAAAAGCGTGTCACTTTAAATTTTATACCAGGGCCAAAGAAATGTCAGATTCCTGCCTCAGCTGTATAATGACACACATTATCTTTGACCTCAGCACGGCCCATCAATTCATGTTCATAAGAAAATTACACTTTGGATTTACTTGATTCCTGTTCTTTATCCAATTTCTTACATAAAAAGGCAATTTAATCTTCTCTCCAATGCCCACTGGATAAATATCATATTCAACACTAGCATGCTAATGCTTGGAAAGTTTGATGATATTTTTTGAAATGCTGGCCACAGTATCCCCCTCTTTCTTCCTGTACCACTGAATAATTGCAATCGAGTCATTTTAATTAGTTATTCTGGGCCTCTGATAAAACCCATTGCGTCTCTCCGTTGGTAAATCTTAGGATAAATAAGTCTTGTTTCCTTTATGGTCTTGTCAACCCCAAGCACATATCTGCTTGCATGGACTTTGTTTTCCAGCCCACTGACTTTCCAAGTATGTTAAATATGTTCTTTACCATATGTTTTTGTGAATAAGTGGGATACTTGGACTTCTAACAGTCTTCAGAGGATGCATTAAAGGTTTCCAAATGCTTTAAAAATTTTTTTTGATGTTTGTATTTATTTTTGAGACAGAGAAAAAGCACGAGCAAGGGAGGGGCAGAGAAAGAGGGAGACAGGGACCAAAGTTGGCTCCACACTGTCAGCTCAGAACCCGATGCAAGGCTGGAACTCACAAGCTGTGAGATCATGACCTGAGCCAAATTCAGATACCTAGCTGCCTGAGCCACCCAGGTGCCCCTCAAGCTTGCAAATTCTTAATTTATCAGACTTTAAAAAGCTGTTTTTATTTTGGATTTGATTTTCAACCATTGCTTCTGTAAGATGCAGTTTTGGCCCATAGACTCAAGAGAGAAGAACATGCATTTGTTTGGGATCTCATGTAACATGTAGATGGAGAGAGAGAGAGAGAAATGATAGATAGATAGATAGATAGATAGATAGAATGGGTGGATGGATGGTTGGATGGATGGATAGATGTCCGATAGATAGATAGAGATGATATGATAGATATATAGATAGATGATAGAGAGATAGATAGATAGATAGATTGATAGATAGATAGAATGGATGGAAGGATGGATAGATGTTAGATAGATTGATAGATGGATAGAGAACTAATATACCGCATATCAGAGTACGTAACATCAGCATGAAGTACTGCCAGTGATTTTTCATGAATCACTTGGCTCAAGTAGAGTCTGCTAGATTTCTCCACTATAAAGTTAGGACTTTGGTCTCTCCACGCTCTGTTCTTTGGAAGGGGAGGGAAAGTAAACCACCTGATGGGGGAGGAGGAATCTACGTGTACTATTTTACCTGACACTCTTTGGAAAAGAGGATTTCTTCTCTCCTATTTACATATATATTATGTATATGCCCGATTATTTATTTATAGCAGTGTGCGCAGAAAGATGTTTAGTCCAAAACTGTTACTATTTGCGTGTCACAGCTCCAGCCGTCAGATCTCTTTGAGGTGGGGCACACATGACCTGCGATGCCCCCACCCCCCTGACACTCGAGCACATCTTCACATTCTGCCGCTCCCGGGTCTCCAGGCTCAGCATGCATTTTCTTTTCCCTGGCCATAGAATCTGTGATTTCTACTAGTGGGATTGGTTCCTTTATCTATTTATTTTTTAAAATATAATTTATTGTCACGTTAGCTAACATACAGCATATACAGTGTGCTCTTGGTTTCAGGAGTAGATTCCCGTGATTCGTTGCTTACGTACAACCCAGTGTCTGTCCCAACAGGTGTTCTCCTCAATGCTCATCACCCATTTCCCCCTCTCCCTCGCCCTCCGATCAACCCTCAGTTTGTTCTCTGTATTTAAGAGTCTCTTATGGTTTGTCTCCCTCCCTCTCTGTAACTATTTTTTCCCCTTCCCCTCCCCCATGGTCCTCTGTTAAATTTCTCAAATTCCACGTATGAATGAAAACATATGAGATCTGTTTTTCTCCGACTCATTTCACTCAGCATAATACCCTCCAGTTCCATCCATGTTGCTGCAAATGGCATGACTTCATTCTTTCTCATTGCCAAGTAGTATTCCATTGTATAGATAAACCACATCTTCTTTATCCACTCATCAGTTGATGAACATTTAGCCTCTCTCCATAATTTGTATTGTCGAAAGCACTGCTGTAAACATTGGGGTACATGTGCCTCTATGCATCTGCACTCCTGTATCCCTTGGGTAAATTTCTAGTAGTGCTATTGATGGGTTGTAGGGTAATTCTATTTTATTTTATTATTTTTTTTTTTAATTTTATTTTTTTTTAATTTTTTTTTCAACGTTTATTTATTTTTGGGACAGAGAGAGACAGAGCATGAACGGGGGAGGGGCAGAGAGAGAGGGAGACACAGAATCGGAAACAGGTTCCAGGCTCTGAGCCATCAGCCCAGAGCCCGATGCGGGGCTCGAACTCACGGACCGCGAGATCGTGACCTGGCTGAAGTCGGACGCTTAACCGACTGTGCCACCCAGGCGCCCCATGGGTAATTCTATTTTTAACTTTTTGAGGAACCTCCACACTGCTTTCCAGAGTGGCTGCACCAGTTTGCATTCCCACCGACAGTACAAGAGGGTTCCCATTTCTCCGCATCCTTGCCAACATCTGTTGTTGCCTGAGTTGTTAATTTTAGCCACTCTGAATGGTGTGAGGTGGTATCTCAATGTGGCTTTGATTTGTATTTCCCTGATGATGAGTGATGTTGAGCATCTTGTCATGTGTCTTGTTTCCTTTAATGAAAAATGGTGTCTGAGAACAAAGACTTGGGTCCTGGGTGTGCTCACTCTCCTATGGCTCCTGGCCTCCAGCCTCCCCAGGGGGCAGAGTTCAGAAAGGCATTTGTACACTAACCCAATATATATGCTTGTCTCTGTGTTTATTTTTGGATTTATCTGTCATATATATTAAAATGAACATCTATCTGTGCTCATATCTCTCAGTCTAATATAGGAGAAAAACATCTTTAAAATGTTGAAAGAAAACATTTGGAAACAGAATTTTTAATAGATTTTTTAATGCTTATTTCTCTATTTTGAGAGAGAAAGAAAGAGAGAGAGAGAGAGAGAGAGAGAGAGAGGAGAGAATCCCAAGCAGGGTCCACACTGTCAATGGGGCTCAATCCCACAAACCATGAGATCATGACCTGAGCCGAAATCAAGAGTCAGATGCTCAACTAACTGAGCCACCCAGGCGCCCCAATAGTTTTTAAATATAGAAGTGAAAAGAGGAATTTTAACACACACACACACACACACACACACACATGCACATGTGCACATATACACAGAATTCACCCCCATCAGGGGCACTGGCTCAAACAAGTCTTCCAGACTGGAAGGAAAGCATCCTAGCAATGCTTGGATTTAGAGTTTGATATGTGAATCAATCAGAGACTAGACAATTGAAATTATCCAAACTGGTGCACAAGGTCAAAAAGCAAGAAACAAACCAAGTGAGTATCTGATACTTTAGGACAGTAGCAAACAGTCTAAATGCAATTAGATGTATCATCTTAATTTCAAACAAAGTAGGTAGTGAAACAAGAAAATTAGCACAGGTCACCTGGGGTACTTCTTAATTGCAAGAGTGTCTGTTCACTGTGCAGACGTAACTTTCTTAACTGTGCACACAGGCAAAAACTCGGCTTCCGGAGCACGATGCAAAGCAGACAGAATTACAAAGTCACAATGGCAGTGCAATCCTACTTGGAGATTTTGACAATTCTCCCTTGGACAGCATTCAGCTGCCGTTAGCTGCTAAAGCTAAATGTCTTCTCATATATATATTAATGGTTATTTAAAAAATATTTTGCACACAATTTTTCACTGTTTTCTTGTTGACGTGGTGTGGCTTTGGTTGCTAACGTGTATTTTGTAAGACCTTGTATACAAGGGCAGAAAGTAGTTTTTATTAGAATTCTAACCATGTTTTCTATTTTATTTTATTTTATTTTATTTATTTATTTATTTATTTTTTATTTTTAAAAAATTTTTTTTTTTTTCAACGTTTATTTATTTTTGGGACAGAGAGAGACAGAGCATGAACGGGGGAGGGGCAGAGAGAGAGGGAGACACAGAATCAGAAACAGTCTCCAGGCTCTGAGCCATCAGCCCAGAGTCTGACGCGGGGCTCGAACTCCCAGACCGCGAGATCGTGACCTGGCTGAAGTCGGACGCTTAACCGACTGCGCCACCCAGGCGCCCCTATTTTATTTTATTTTTTAATTTTATTTTATGTTAATTTTTTTTTCAACGTTTATTTATTTTTGGGACAGAGAGAGACAGAGCATGAACAGGGGAGGGGCAGAGAGAGAGGGAGACACAGAATCGGAAACAGGCTCCAGGCTCTGAGCCGTCAGCCCAAAGCCCGACGCGGGGCTCGAACTCCCGGACCGCGAGATCGTGACCTGGCTGAAGTCGGACGCTTAACCGACTGCGCCACCCAGGCGCCCCCATGTTTTCTATTTTAAAAAGGATCTTTATATTTTATGGTGACTTTCATATGCAGAAGTGTTTTTTATGTATCAATAGTATCTTATCTTTTAAGAAATTTGATATTTTGAAGTTTTGCTCCTTAATTCAAAAATATTACGAGTATTTACAGATACAATTGTTTTCACATTCTTTTATGTTTAAATATTTAGTCCATCTATAGTTTACATTCATATGTTGTCTCAAAAAACTCATACAGTTGAGTTTTTCCATATATGAACCAATTATCATAATGCTATTCATGGAAGCACACCGCTACATTATTGGAAATTTCACTCATTATATGTTAAATACCCTTTTAAAATAGGTCTATTTTTAGGACTTCTGTTCTCCATTGATATGTCTGTTTTTGAATTAATACTTCTTTAAAACTTATTATAGCTTACAAAATATCTAGCTGTGAAATTCCTCTCTCATTATCTTTCTTCTATATTTCCTTGATTATCGTGTCCTATTGTTGCAGAAGAAATGTGTAATTATATTGTCAAGTTTCAAAATAAAAGCCATTTGGGATTTTGACTGAAATATAATTACATGTATACTGTGTACCTACTTCTGATTTTAATAAAAATGTCTTTATTATTTTCATCTTTGTTGGATACCGAATAAAAACGAGAACTCAGTTTTACGCCAATAAAATATGTTTTTACTTTTATAATAATATTAATAACCTCAATGTATCAAATGCTTATGGTATGACTGTGCCCGGCTCTATATTCTAAATGGTGACAATGATAAAAAATTATGATAATATAATCATAATCACGATTGCTACTTTTCACATACCGTGTTCCCGACGGCAGACCAGGCTCATTTCTTGCCTTATTCATCCTCCGTACCCACGGGAGGCGTCTCCGGCACAGCCCATGTCCACCTGCTGAGTGGAAGGCAGGACGGAACAAAAGCAGACATTTGTGTTCTGGGGTTGATCCGTGAGGGGCGTGGGGGCAGGTTGTGAGCACTGTGGTTCTGAGTGCTGACTTGGGAGCAGTGTGGAGAAGGCACAGAAGGTAACAAAGTGTGTGGTGCTGCTTTGGGGTTGAAATGAACACACACCAGACCCCAGTTTGTTTAGACCAAAAAGCAAATTTAATATAAGCATACGAAACTCTGTCATCGAGTACGAGTGTCTGTGTGTGAGCATGAACGTACGCACGTACACACGGAAATACACACACACACACACACACACACACACAAATACATGCTGGAGATCCGGAATCACTGAAACTGGGGACCAGAAAGCTGCCTGGGGACTCTCTGTCCCTGCACTCTGTTCGTCCCCCTTCCCTCTGACTCTCCTTGCCTTCTCCCCTTCCTCCTCCCTCTGAGCCCCTTCCCTTCCTCCTCCTTCTGACTCTCCCCTTTCTCACTCTCCCCATCCTTCTCCTCTTCCTTCTCTTTCTGACTCTCTTCTTTATATTATATTATATTATATTAATTATATATTATATTCTATATATTATATTCTATATGTTATATATTATACATTATATATACATAGTAAGCTATAATAAGTTTTAAAGAAGTATTAATTCAAAAACGGACGTATCAATGGAGAACGGAAATCCTAAAAATAGACCTATTTTTTTAAATTTTTTTTTTTCAACGTTTATTTATTTTTGGGACAGAGAGAGACAGAGCATGAACGGGGGAGGGGCAGAGAGAGAGGGAGACACAGAATCGGAAACAGACTCCAGGCTCCGAGCCATCAGCCCAGAGCCCAACGCGGGGCTCGAACTCACGGACCGCGAGATCGTGACCTGGCTGAAGTCGGACGCTTAACCGACTGCGCCACCCAGGCGCCCCAAAATAGACCTATTTTAAAAGGACATTTAACATATAATGAGTGAAATTTCCAATAATGTAACGGTATGTTTCATGAATAGCATATATATATATATTTATATATATATATATATATATATATATATATATATATAATATATGTATAATGTAAAATTCAGGGCTGTGTCTAGATAGAAACATAAAGTGGACCTAATTGTTTTCCAGAAATAATTACCTTGTATGCAACTTAAGGAAAGAAGAATCATCTGTCAAAAGATTCTCTAAGATGAGTTTGAGGAAAGTCCGCTTCGGAGTTTATAAACTTTCTTGATTAGTTTGGCCTCTAAAGTTTGTTGGCGTTCAATGACCGAAGCCCTTCTATTCTTTGATGTATTTGGAGGGCAGTGCTTACCAGTTCTGGAGAAACAACAGCTCTCAGACGCAAGGGGATTGTGTGGCACAACCTATTTTTGGCACGCTGGAGAGTAAACGGCAGGCCAACGGTGTAGTCTGCAGACAGGTATCCTCTACAGGGGCATGTGAATCAGAGAAAAGCCTTAGACTCAGAACACCGGATACCACGTGTCACACATCCCGCTGGACCGCGTGCATCTCGTCACCTGAGAACCCCTCCTTCACGTCCTGCAGAGAGGAAGCTGAGGGGTGAAGGCAGGGCTGGAACTGAAGGGCATCGCGCAAGCCTGGTGGAGCGAGGCTGCACCGATATCGACTTCGTCTCCTTCCCCGCTGACCACCGGAAGCCCACCAGGCGACGTCCATAAATGGAAGGCCTTGACTATCTAGGGGGGGAGGCAGACATAGACACTCACCTGATCTGGAAGAGATACCCGCAGCCCGCGTGCACCGCGGCATGATTCACAATGGCCAAGATGTGGAGGCAACGGAAGTGTCCCCTGACGGATGGACAGGGAGAGAAAGTGTGGGATGCACACCCAGGGCAGTGTTGTTCCGCCTGTAAAAAGAAGGCCGTCCTGACACGTGCTGCAACAGGGACGGGCCGGGGCGTTGTGCTCAGTGAGATACGCCAGCCACGGGAGGACCACCGCTGCACGATTCCACTCATCTGCAGCATCTAGAATGGTCAAACTCGGGGGCGCCTGGGTGGCTCAGTCGGTTAAGTGGCCGACTTCAGCCAGGTCACGATCTCGCGGTCCATGGGTTCGAGCCCCGCATCGGGCTCTGTGCTGATGGCTCAGAGCCTGGAGCCTGCTTCCGATTCTGTGTCTCCCTCTCTCTCTGCCCCTCCCCCGTTCATGCTCTGTCTCTCTCTGTCTCAAAAATAAATAAAACGTAAAAAAAAAATAAAAAAAAATAAAATGGTCAAACTCGTGGCCCCAGGCAGTAGAGGGTGGTTGTCGGGGGCTGCAGGGGTGGGGGAAACGGGAAGAGGCTGATCAGGGAGCCTGACATTTCAGTCACGCGAGACGACTAAATTCTAGGGATCTGCCGTGCAACATCGTGCCTGTAGTTAACAACACGCGTCCATTCGCCTAAAAATTTGTCAGGGTGATAGAGCTCATGTTTCGGGTTCTTACTACGGTAAGAAAACTGGGGGCAGGCCAATCACACACTTTGATGTGCTCTTTAGTGAACCAACTGTGACATCCGGAAGGAGAAAGAGGTCCGCGAAGAAACATCAGCTGTGGGCAGGCGAGAGGCAGGAACGCTTTCCAGAGGACGTCCCCAGGGCCTCCATGTCGTTATAAATTTGTCCAAAGCCGTGGAATGCACGACGCCGTGAACGGGCCCTGGGATAAACTCTGGACTTCGAGGGCTGATGCCATGTCCACGTGGGTCCGTCAGTTGCGACAAACGTGCCAGTCTGGTGAGGGATGTTATAATCTTTGTCTCTGTTTTTCATAGCAAAACCTTTTATTTCAACATTACATGCCTCAATTCCTAAATTCTCCAGAAATCATAACGAAATAGGCAGGTGCCTGCGTCTATGTCCACAACTACCAAGCTGACTGGTGTGGCTGTTTTCTAGGGCTCAGTATTCCACTGGCAGGCAATTCCTGGAAGAAGGGAAAGTCCTGTGGGAGGCTTTGAACAAAATAAAGCTCAGGAAACCTTGTTGCTTCAATTTGCACTGAAATTACCTTCCTGGACAATTCGTTAAAGCCGCACAAATACATCGCGCGTTTATGAACAACAGAGGAGGATTCTGGTCTTCATGGCCACCCATGCCTGGCGGTTCGCTTGCCATTCACACGGGACCCAGGACAGTTCACACAGGTTACCCAACACCTGGGCTCTCAGCCCGGAATGCCAGGAGAGTCGCCCATTCAGTTACACCTTTGTCTCCTGGTGTGGATGTTGATGTGGGGGAGGAAGCGTGCGGGGAACCTCTGCCTGCCCTTCAGTCTTGCTGTGGCCCTAAAACTGCTCTAAGAAAGAAAAGAAGGTCACCAAAGAGGATCGGGGTGGGGCAAGCAGCTTCGGGGGGAGGAAACCACCAGGGTAATAAGAAGAGATTCTGACCCCCGGGCACAGAACAGGGATGGTTTTGGCGATCTCTTCCACCTTCTTAGCAGCACACGTTCCCAGCCAATGCCACTTACAAAATGTGTACATTCGACGGCAGATTTTCCCAAAAGCTTACTTTCTCCTAAGTTACAGATAATTTAATTCATGTGACCTAATTAACATAACACTTGGTATCTTTACAAGGACCCCAATGAATCGGTCATGAAATAGTAAATGTTAACTCTTAGAGGAGATATCCATGTAGATGTGTGTGCAAATATATGCTGTGTCTATATATATACATAGCTACGTGTGTGTGTGTGTGTGTGTGTGTGTGTGTGCACGTGCGTGCGATTAGGGTCCAGAAGGTCTAATTCATCCATACGGAAGGCAAGGCCAGTGGTCTTAGTCTGATCAGGCTGCTAGAAAAATACCATAGACGGCAGCTTAAATGGCATTTATTCCCCATGGCTCTGGAGGCTGGAGGTCCAGACTCAAGGCACCTGCCGATCTGTCTGGTGAGACCCGGCTTCCTGGGTCACAGACGGTGTCTTCTCCCTGTGTCCTCACATGGAGGGAGGGGGGAGGGGCACCCTGGGGTCCCCTTTATAAGGACACTAATCCCATCATGGGAGCCCCACCTTCATAATCTCATCAGGGGTCCCACCTCCTGGCACCATCCCTAGAGGTTAGATCTCAACATATGGGTTTTGGGGGCACACAGACATTCAGTCCCCGGCACTTCTCCCCCGAAATTTCAGGGGGCAGATGTGGTTCGCGAAAATACTTTAGGTCTTATGAGTATGTTAACCACTCAGGTAATCCAAGCATAAGGGGATGACACTAGAGAGCACGGGAGCTGAGGGCACTTAGAAAATTGACGGAATTATTAAACAAAACAAGATAATATGTAGTTTGTTGTGCGCTACAAGGTGAGCAACTATATAAAATGGCAGCCGTGAATCGCAAGATTAGTATTTTAGTTACATTCATAGAAATTATCCAGAAGTACATCGAGCAGTAGATTATACAACTCTGCCAGTAACTGTGCTCTCCGAGGGAGGCCTTTCTGTGGTTCTTTATATATTTATGCTGTTTTCTTTTCAACGCCCGTGACAGCTGACCCCCTCATCTTGTGACCATTCTGCAGGCTCAGGTGTCACCGCCGAAGGTTACACTCGACGACACCTGTGAGAGCTGGAGGACAGCTGCAGGATGATGCAGCTCCCGGCGGGCCGGCCTGGCACAGGTGGGTCCACGTGCAGGGAGCCTGCTGGCCCCACCCCTGGGCAGTCTCCACTCGCTGGAACTTACAGGATCCGGCGGTTTGGGAACCGAACGCTCTTCGCTTTGGCCAAAGACAGAGTAATGACTGGAGGGGTCAGGAGGCACGCGAGACGGGCGGAACCGGGGGACAGGAGGGGCCTAGGGGACCCAGCAGTGGTCGCCGGCGTGAGTCCTGCCAGCACATGGGCCCAAGGGACCGTCCGGCAGGACAGGGCGGGTGACAATGTGGCACTGGAGAGGACAGAGCCTGTGTGGAAGGAACAGTGTGGGTGCGGTGACAGCGACACCAATAGCAAGCAGGTGGGGACAGGAGGGGAGGGTCACATCTCCCAGGTCTGCATCAGGAGGGATCAAGTCAGCACCCAGTGCCCCGGAGCCACGTCCACCCAGGGCCAGATTGATGGCTGGCTGGACGCTGGAGGTGACCGAGCGGATGGGGCTCCCTGGGGACACCGATGACTGTCTCAGCAGCAGACTGTATTGATGAAGGTGGAACAGTGAAATGCCAACTCTTGGGGACCCCCGTGCGCCTGGCGTTTGGGAAGCAGGAACCGTGTGGAGAGACAGTGAGGGAGTCAGATCAAAAAGATGACAGTGTTGCCCTGATGCGCGGAGGGAGCGGTCCATGGAGGCCGCGTGGGGTGACTCAGTGATAGCGGGACAAGAGCCGACGGAGATCCGGAAACTTTTCTCCCCTCCCCCCTCAAAAGGGAGCCTTTACAGAGAAATTCCTGACCGTCCTGCCTGAGATCCAGGCGCCGGGCACCCGGGAGTGGCCAGCTTCACTGCCAGAGTGCCCACACTCCCCCGGCAGGTGCCTGTCCCTTCCAGCCTGTCCCCCGAAACGTGCACACAAGCTGACCTCCAGGGGCTAATGGTAGCCCTGGTTCCCCACAATTTCTAGGTCACCGCTCGTGTCTCCTCATCTGTGTCCCAGAACCTTGCAAGGCGACACAGGACAGGCCCTGGTGTCCCAAAGCTGAATGAAGGAGGGATGGAGGGTGAGGCACGGTGGCCCCGTGGGGTCGGAATCAGGTCCAGGAGCAGCATCCTCACTGCGATGGTTTCGTGACACTCGCTGACCCCTGAGACTCGGGGGAGCCCGAGCCCACCCCATCGCCGTTTTACTAGCCCACGTGGCTGTGTCAACCACGCCCTGGCAAGGTCTCCGCTCTCCAGGGAAAACTAGCTCAGTCTCTCCGCCCGGATGTCTCCTCTCCTTCACCGATTCTCTCCTCCTGATCCCATTTGCAAGGTCCTTGCTCTCGTGGGACTTTTCCTAAAATGACCTGGCGCCCGGCTGTCACTTTCGCCGGCAGAACGGAGACGCCAGATCCGAAGTGAGATTCCCATAATTCGTGCGTCTGGGGACAAAGCTATTCTTAGCTTTCATCCCAGATTCAAGGTGCTTCGCCATTCTCACATCAACAGAGGCATCACCTGCAGGGGAGCGATCTCCTCCTCCACCAACTGAGAGGAAGAGTTAGGTCCTCGGGCGACACTGTGTGACATGAGACGCAGAATGAGATGCAGGGTCCAGGGTGGGGCCCAAGCGTGTCCAGCTCCACTCGCCCGGGCAGCGAGCCCGCACCCGTAACAGATGGAGGGGAGCAGGGCTGGCCACGGCCCGTCTGATTTTGGAGACGGGTCCGGGAGAGTCCAAGAGAGCCAGGAGCTGCGGGCAACCGAGGGCCCTGAAGCCGCCTGGGAACTTGGGCCGGAAGGACCAGCCCCTTCTCGGCACATTTCTAAGAGTAGCCTCTGCCCCCTTCCACGGTGCCGTGGCCGTGGCCTTCTGTCTGCAGGTCCCTCCTGCTGGACCCCATCCGCTGGAAATAAGAAACAGGCCGGGGAGCTTCCTGCAGACTGGCTCCTGCTGAGGGGACCATAATCCGCAGGCGGCTTCCCCGTTGGCACGACGTGTCCACACACAGTGTTCCTTTCGGCCGTTAACACAGGACTGCGATGTGGATGCCAGCATCCTGTTTCCCGACACGGCCACATAACCCGAGGCGTCGTGGCGACCTTCCTCAAGTCACCGGGCCAGGGAATGAACGATCCCGGACTGCCAGCTCTGAGTTAGAGTGCTCCTTTCCCCATACCGTCTAGCGAGGGACAAAACGGTACAGATTATCTACGTACACTCTGGCTTCCACCGAAACTCTAAAATTTAGACTCCACTGAAGTTTCACAAAAAAAATGATTCTTGATATAGCCTGCAGACCTAATTTCACAGTCTTGCGATAAAGGAGTTAGGACAACATACAGTGTATTTGGGATTACTTCTCACGGCACCCAGTTTCTCCCATTTTCGCTGCCTCCCAGGACTCTGCCAGGGCCCACGGCTCTCACTCACCACACTCACCCCAGCCTTCAGGGACGGCACCTGCCGTGTCTCACTGCTTAGGGACAGCGCTCCCTCCGAAGGCCACTGCCGTGAACCTTCTGGACGACCGGCCTGCGTACTCTGTTTCCTCCCAAAAGCATCACGTGTGCGCTTGGGTAAGAAGTGTCCTCATACCGCATTCATTAGTGAGCCTCACGGCAAGACTTGAACATCCGGAGAAGGTTCTGGAAAGCAGCGGGAAGAGTGCAGGTGATTTCCGAGTCACAGCACATGTGACAATTGTCTGCTACCATCCACTCGTTTCAAACTTTTATTTAGCGTGTGCGTATACATGATGTACATACATATACAATGTAGCGTGTATTATGTGTTATAAACCATATTGCTTTATGTAAACACACATTGTATAGATACATATACGCATTTATTGGATACATAATGTGGACACATAGGTGCATACTATATACACAACCATATGTACCATAGACACAATGTAGTATATGCATATACACACATGCACACATAGACATGTGTGCATATATATATACATACACAAACTGTATACCCTGTACATATATGCGTGTGTATGTATATTCCCCCCGCCCCGACTGCATTTACTGGAGTGTTAAGGTGTGGCTATGTGGGCTGCACAACGACCCTCCCCTAACAAACGAGCACGTGAACTGAATCTTTGCTCTCTTCGGACGCAAAGCATTGTTCTTGTCCTCGGTGCTACTGCTGATTTCTGGCTCCTTTTGAATCCCGTTGATGCCGAGAGTCGGTTTTACTTATCTGGCAGTGACAACTTGAGGCCACCTCCAGGACGTGCCCACAGTTTTTCTGTTTTTACACAGATGACTGCATATTTTAATGGCAGTCCACGGTGAGGCTCTGGGGCACAGCTCATAAAGAGCTATACACACACACACACACACACACACACACCCCAATCATTTTCAGAATCCCTCTGGGTTTGGAAACCATAAAATGATGGAGAACTTCCTTTCTCCTTCGGAGGCTTTTATGAAGCGATTGTCTCCAGACCCACGAGGCGCATTTAATTTTTAATGTGTTGTGTCGCTTCCAGAATAGTGCAGGACCCCACTGTTAATTACAGGCTCGCGCCTCTCTTGTTGATGGGTGGCCATATGTTCTACCCCTGTCACACCCGGGATGCCACTCCCATAAAGCCGTCTCAGTGAGGAAGAACAGGGGCCCGGGTTTATCTTCAGTGGTGGAGAAGTCTGACTCCTTCAAGAAAGACATTTTAAGAGCTGAATCAAATGTTTGATCTTCTACTAAACTGCAAAACGAAAGCCATTTTTAACAAATGCTGTCGTTAGAGCCAACTGAACAAGGACTTTAGGAGGACTTTGTATTATTGCCTAAAGTCCAATTTAAAATCACTTAACTTGTCACCTTAGGGGCTTTATCTATTGATTGGGCATCAATATTTAATCCTCTGTTTCTGAAGAAATTGCAACATAATAGACCATCTTCAGTGCTTTCTTTAAAAAAAAAAATCCACTCCTGGTGTCTATATTTAGAATATAATTTTTAAGATTTTGCTTTTTAGAGAAAGTACTTTTTCTAAGATACATTTTCTCTCAAAGGGTATTTTGGAACTTTATATTGGTGTAACCTCTCTTTGGATTCTTACTTTAACCTCTGTGTTCATAAAAGATCAAAATGCAATTACTTCACTCTTCTCAAAAATTAGAGCGCACCGCTCGCTTGAGGCTGCCTTCCATGTCGGCCGGCGGGGTCTCGGGCGTTTTGAAGATTTGCTGGCAGTCTGATGTCGCGTCTTTCCACTCGGACGGGGAGGCAGTGGCCGTATTTCGTTGCTGTCAGTCCCGATGCGCGGACATAGACGTATCTGCCTGTGGAGGTCTATCGATGCGAAAGACACGGTTTTCATATTGAGGGATTACCGGGCTTAAGTTGACCCAGATTCTTGCTTTGTTTGCTGGTGACTTGGTATTTGTAGAAATGGAGGAAGAGGTTGCTTAGACGCTCTAATGTCAGGTAACAAAATAATTTTCTCAATGTTTCCAAGCTCCTTTGGGAAATTATATGAATTACAACTTGAGCGTTTGGAGATTTACTCTCTCATTTTTTGTTTCCACACATCTTTTAGAAACTTTATTCCTCAACGTAAACAATTATGCTCGTTACATTTTTAATCTAGGTTCCTGGTGAATCAATTCTAAGAAGCCCCTGTCAAAACAACGTCTCTGACTTATATTTTCTAACATGTCCTTTGCTACTAAGTTCCACAGAGTGACTGTGACTCCGCCCATCCAGGCTGGGATGTCGTGGGTTTTCCACCAATATCTGTGGCCACCCCAGCCAGGGAAATAAGAATATGCTGACTGTTCCAGAGCCTCCAGAATTGTGCCCAACTTTCAAGGTCAGCATGAAGGCTGAGTGACAGGGATTAAGCACTTGAGATCAGATACAGAGGTTGAATACTGTGTTTCCTTCCACCACCGGCTGCTTATTGATTTTTCTCAGTCGGCTTATCTGTAATGTGGCTGCATTAAGAGTACATTGCTCACGGTGTAATTTGAGCATTAAAAGTCTGTATCAATGGGAAGTTTTTATTTTCTTTTAAGGGAAACGGCTTTACTGTGTTCTTTTATATTCCTAGCGTTGTTTGTTTTTTTTAAGGGATGATTAGCATATAATGAAATACATACTTACTTTTTTGGAGCTTCAAAGTTGCAAAGGGTTTGGAAATATATACATTGTAAGTGTGCATTCTGATGAGTTTTAATACAGTTATGCTTCCATGTAACCATGATCTGAGCAGGAAGCCGTGTTTCCATCGTCCTCCAAAGTTCCCTTGGACACTTTCCCTGCAAACTACCATCAGGGCAGAGCCTGAGGCAAGCACTACCACACTTCCCATCAGCACAGACTTGCTTTGTCTCCTCTATGGTTTCCTATAAACAGCACCACTTAGCGTGTGTGAGTTTTGTATCTGAACTCACTCGCGCAGAAAAATATTTCTCAGATTCAGGCATGTGGTCATATGCTTCCAGAGCTCATTCCTTCTGACTGAGGACTCTTTTTCCATTGTAAGAGTAGACAACTTTTCTTTTTTGACCCATTTCCTTCCTGACGGGCAGTTGCTGTCTCCAGATTTTGCCTGTTTTGAACAAAGGTTCTACGAACACTTGAGCGTGGGTTTGTGTGAAGATGTATTTGCTTCTCTTGGGTGAATGCATAGGAACGGCATTTCTGAGTCACTCTATAACCTGCTGTGTCACTTTACAAGACAATGTCACAATTTTCGAAGGGGCTGTATCGTTGTGTAATCCCCGCCATCTTGCTCCATGTGCACACCGGTTATCACCGGTCTTAATGTTGGCCTCGTTGATGGGTGTGCACGTCGTGGTTTTAATACAGATCCCCTGATCGCTGCTGATGCTGAATGTCCTGCCATGTGCTTTTTGGCTGTTCACGAATCCTCTGTTTTGAAGCGTCTGTTCAAATATCTTGTCTACTTTTTAAGTTGGTTTGTATATCTTCATGTTAGTGAGATGTAAGAGTTCTTTACGTATTCCAGATACAGATCTTTTTTTAGATACATATATCTCACGTGTTTTCTCCCGGTCTGTGATGTGCCTTTGTGTCTCCTGAAGTTTTCTTTCTTTTAAAGAGTGGGTATTTTTAGTTTGGATAAAGTCCAATTTATTAAGTCTAGTTTATGCTTTTATGCCTTGTTTAAGATGTCCTTTCCTAACCCATAGTTATACAAGTTTTTCCCAAGTTTCCTCGTGTTCAGTGTGTTCCCATGGAAGTGTTATGTGAGCAGTATACGAAAATTAAAATTTCCTAGTAGCCATATATATAAAACAAGTGAAAATAAACAGAAACATTAATTTCAATAAAATGTTTCACTTCATCTAAGATGTGCAAAATAGTAATTTCTTAGCATATAATCAATATAAATGTTATTAATGCGATATTTTACATTTTGCGAGCCAAATATTACCTGGTGTGTGTTTTACAGTTTTAGCACGTCTGAAGTAGAACTACTCACATTTCAATTTTGCCAGATAATCGCAAGTGCGTGGAAGCTACCGTGTCGAACAGCACGGTCATAGACATTTGATAATTTAAACTTTTACACTGAGACTGTTGAGCACTTTTTTTTTTTTAACGTTTATTTATTTTTGCGACAGAGACAGAGCATGAACAGGGGAGGGTCAGAGAAAGAGGGAGACACAGAATCTGAAACGGGCTCCGGGCTCTGAGCTGTCAGCACAGAGCCCGACGCGGGGCTCGAACCCACGGACCGCGAGATCATGACCTGAGCTGAAGGTGGACGCTTAACCGACTGAGCCACCAGGCGCCCCTGTTGAGCACTTTTGAGTTCGTTTTCGTGTGTGGTGCGAGGTGAGAGTTGAGGGTGATTTTTCCATGTGGATGTGTATTTCCAGCACCATTTGTTGAAAACACATGCTTCCCCATTGAATCCCCTGGGCCTCTTTGTCAAAACCAATTTACGACGGCAGCCGCTGGTCAACCTCTAGCTCCACTGTCTTCATTGATCTATGGGCCTCTCCTTTGCCAACAGTGTGCAACGTGGCCGCCATAGCTGTGTAGTGAGCCCCAAAGGAGGCACTCCATGTCTGTCCTCTTGTTTCACAATTGTTGGGGGTATCGTAGGTTCTCTAGAATGTCCACGTGACTTCTGAAATTGGCCTGTGGATTTATATCTGAATAAACGTTGATTAGAATTGCGTTGGATGTAAAGATCAATTTGGGTAGAAGTTGCATTTTGACTACCCTGACTCTTTCAGTTCCTGAACTATGCCTGTCTCTCTTACAACTCAAAAACACGTATACGTATTACCTCCTTAACTTCCTCGTCATATGTGGTACTTTTCTGATCTCACCCATGTTTTATCTAGTTCTAGATGTCTCTCGTTGACTTTTTTAATTGATATTTTAATTGGCAGCTTTTAAAACTTCAATTTCTAATTGCTCTTGCTAGAAGGCAGAAACAGTCGGTTGTTTTATATATCCCATGGTGCGGCTAAGCTCACCTATTAGTTCTACAATATGTTAAAACGCTGGCATTTCTACGTGCATGTCGTGGCATCCTTAAAGGGGGCGGTTTTGCTTCCTTATTTCGGTTCTATGCCCTTTATATATCTTCTCGCTCTATCCCATTGGCTTCAGCCTCCAGGACAAGAACAGTCGGAACAGACATGCTCGCCTTGCTTCCGACCTTAGGCAGAAAGAGTCAGCCGTTGGCCCTCCAGTATGCTGCGGCCGTGGGAATCTTACGGAGACTGTTTATCAGGATGTGGGGTTTCTCTCGTGTACTTTGCTAAGACCTTTTGTCGTGAATGGGCTCCCAGTGCTGTGCGCTGCTTCCTCTGCAATAATTGCGTCCGTTTGAGGCCATGGGTTAAAGCTGAGGCTCTGTGACGAGATAGCAGCACCCCCCGAGCAACCGGAAAACCAAAACGAGCCATCCTCCGGGCCGTGCCACACATCGAGGTGCGATGCTGAGAGGGGGCTGGCAGGTGCCCATGTGGTGTGAAC
This sequence comes from Prionailurus bengalensis, assembly GCF_016509475.1. Lineage (NCBI taxonomy): Eukaryota > Metazoa > Chordata > Mammalia > Carnivora > Felidae > Prionailurus > Prionailurus bengalensis. Next base: position 2,384,464 of record NC_057358.1, on the reverse strand, counting down.
AGACTTCAGGGGAGGGAGGCCGGGAAGCGGAACTCAGCGTGGGAACACGGCTGTGCCCAGCCGCCTGGTCTTCTCTGAAACATGGTGTGTGTGTGAGACAGTGTGTGAGTGTGGGTGAGTGTGAATATACGTGAGCATGTGAAAGAGTATCAGTATGTGTGAGTGTGTGAGTATATGGCAGACTGTCTGAGTGAGTGTGTGAGCATATGAGTGTTGTGATGTGGTGTGTGTGACCATGTGGGAGAGATTGTGAGTATGTGGGTTTGTGAGTGTGAGTGAGTGAGTGTGTGCTTGGATGTGTGTGAGTGTACATAAGTGTGCGAGAGCGAGTGCCTGTGAAGGTGAGGGGTGTGCGGGGATGGAGGGACCATGCAGTGCCCAGGGTGGGGACACGGGGAGAGGTGCGGGGACAGGGACACGGTGGCCCTCAGACCACCCCCGGAAGGGGGGGGCGCGCCCCCGCCAGGGCAGAGGAAAGGAAGGGTGAGTGAGGCTCCCCGATGCCACCAGCACACAAGACCGCAGGGTCCCTTCCCCTGGGTGACCACACAGGTGACAGATGGCACCCCTGTGCAGGACACACTTCAGTCTCTGCTCTGAGCACCTCGCACACAGAAACCCACATGCCCCAGAGCACGGTTCAGGTGACGGTGGTCTGTGCACAGAGTGATGTGCCCGTCATTGTGCCAGTGCTGGTGATGCCGGGTTTGGGGACCCAGCGGTGAGCCTGCAGGTCCCCGTGCAGACCCTCAAGGGCTTTTGGGCTTCTTGTCCTGCAGGAGTGTGGCCGCTGAGGCTCTGGGGACGGGGATGCCCAACCAGGACAGAGGAGGAGCTGGGGACAGAGAGCCCCCCTCACTGCAGGGTCGGCACTCATAGGGAATGAGCTTCGTCAGCACTGGGCACCCACAGGGACACCTGAACCCAAGTCGGTGGTAAAGGTGTTGGGGAAAAGCTATTTGGTGATGATTTGTCGGAATTGTTACCGGATTATTGCGGCCCATGTTCTGTCCCTTCTCTGCTCCCAGCTTCCCACCAAATCCCCACCCTGGGCACTTTGTCCATCCCTATCTCTCAGGAAAAATAATTTTTTGAGTATTTTTGTTAAAAAATAAGAAGAAGCTGGGACACCTGGGTGGCTCAGTCAGTTGAGTGACCGACTTCGGCTCAGGTCATGATCTTGTGGTTCACGAGTTCGAGCCCTGCCCCGGGCTCTGTGATGACTGACGGCTCGGAGCCTGGAGCCTGTTTCGGATCCTGTGTCTCCCTCTCTCTCTGACCTTCCCTTGGTCATGCTCTGTCTCTCTCTGTCTCAAAAGTAAATAAACGTTTAAAAAAATAATAAGAAGGACTATCAGAGAAAACATGAAAAATAAGTCTAAATATTAGTCATTTCAGATCGTGCAATAACTATTCGCAAAAGCAGAACATGAAATAAATGGAGTTGCCGGTCAAGGCGACCACATCGTTGGGTTCTCAGAGGAACAGGGCTGAAAAGAAACGCCCCAGTGTCGTGAAGGGGCCTGGGACCCTTTGCCACCATGTCAACGGAACCGAGTTTTGAAAGATTTTGTACGTGAAAAATGCCCTCAGCTCCCCTGTTTGAAGACACGTACATATTCCTAGAAATACTCTTCAACGAACGTATTTATTTGGTGTTAGGACTATAGTAAATGTAATTTTCTCTATTTGGGTTTTCTTTATGGCCATAAGACCTGCAAAATCTTTGATCCATACATTTAAACACGTTTTTGGATGTTCCTACGTTGGATCCAACTTCTCTACCTGGGTCACTTGGCACTCACAATTAGAAGGACGGCAACAGGGACGTTAGGGCTGCTCCCTGGGACAAAGATCTCGAATGTAGGCTCCAGGAGAACGTGTGCAGTGTCTTCGCACAGCTGAGCACGTGGAACTTGGCATGCATTATTGATATAAAACAAGAGATTTTTAAAAATCCCACTTGGGCTGATTGCTTCTGCTGGAGGTGCTCCATTTAATTTTGCTGCCTCTGTTGCTGTACTTCAAAGACGCGAATTTGACACACAAGTGTCCTCTCTCTGAGGAACACATGAGAATAACTCCTAATTAATAAGAAACTTATGTTCACTCATGACCACAGTTGACCCTTGAAGGACCTGGGAGTTTGGGGTGCCAACCCCCTCACGCAGCCAAAAATCCACATTTAACTATCAACTGTCTTGAAACTTAACTACCAACAGCCTACTACTGACTGGAAGCCTTACCGACCGCATAGACTGTCGATGAATACTGATGTGGTATGTTGTATGTATTATAGACCGTATTTGTCCAATGAAGTGAGCTGGAGCAAAGAAAGTGTTATTAAGAAAGTCATGAGCAAAAGGGCACCTGGGTGGCTCCGTAAGATATGTCTCCAGCTATTGATTTCAGTTCAAGGCATGATCTCACGGTGTGTGAGTTCGAGCCCCACATCGGGCTCTGCGCTGACAGCGTGGAGCCTGCTTGGGATTCTCTCTCCCTCTCTCTCTCCCTCCCTCTCTGCCTCTCCTCTGCTCTCACTCATGCTCTCTCTCTCTCTCTCGAAATAAACAAACTTGAAAAGAAGAAAGAGAATCATAAGAAAAAATACATTTCTAGTACTGTGCTGTATTTTATCAAAACTCTGTATCTATATACAAGCAGACCTGCACGGTTCACACCTGTGTTGTTCAAGGGGCAACTCTATGGGTCGGGGCCACACACTCATGTGAGAAGTGCTGTGGATGAAGGATCGTGAGAATATCTGGAAACTGAAGGTAACATCGCATCCCAGGTTCCTAGGTGGCATAGACGAATTCAGGAAGAAAGCAAAATTCAGACTCCTTATTAACCATGAGTGATCCACACATGGCTCCCTGAGGGCTGTCCCTTTCCCTGGGGGTGTGCTAAAACATCTGCTAGTGTTCTGGGACTGGTACGGCTGCCTTTTGCCTCTCCTGAGAATTAGGCAGCGGGACACCCTTGGTAGAGACTTATCCCTTTAAAATGAAAAGAAAACCCCTCTGGGATTTATTAGGAACTGTGTTGTGTCCTACTGGCCTCAGTTTCGTGTTCTTCACGTAGATGGTTTTTGTGCACTTGAAGTCTCAAGGCTTATTGACTGCCTTCTGCCGCTGATTTGAATATTCTGACGTATGTAGTGCTGTCTGTCATTCCATACGGGCTCGTTGTTACTGCGATCCTCTGGATGCCCCCTGTCTGTAGAAACTGGAAACTGACTTTACTTACGTGATCGATTACAAAATGGGCCTTGATCTTTCCTCTTTACCTGCACCCTCACCCTTTGTCACAAGGCGTTCCTCCTCGTCTGGTTCTGAGCTTGGTGCTGCATTCGTTCTGGCTGATGGGATGTCAGCAGAGTGGTACAAGCCGAGCCCTGCGGAGCGTTTGCATGGGTCCACGTATGCTGGGCTTGCCCTCTGCTGTGGCCACGAGACAGACATGCCGTGGATAGCCTGCAGGTGCCAGGAAAGGCTGGACGGAACAAGTGCGGAGGAGTGGTCTCTCCCAACCCGCTGAGCCCACCGGAGAATCAGTGGTCTGCTCCCAGGCATGCAGACAAGCCAGAGAGGACCACAGTACATGCCGCTAACCCAAGTGTAGACTGCAGCTCACACGCTTGTGTGAATAGAACCGTGTGTGAATAGAAAATAGAACTCACCATTTTACGTCCCTGAAGTCTGTGGCTGTCTCTTATGCAGCACTACTGTGGTGCTCGACATATAACACAGCAGTAACACTACCACACCAAAGGGCCATCATCAACACCAATGCTTAAAACATCTGGCATTCTCTTTGGGACAAGTTGGCTGCTGGGAGTTAAAAGTGATGAAGATAGGCGTGCCTGGGTGGCTCAGTTGGTTGAGCGTCCGACTTCAGCTCAGGTCATGATCTCTCAGTCTGTGAGTTCGAGCCCCGTGTCAGGCTCTGTGCTGACGGCTCGGAGCCTGGAGCCTGCTTCGGATTCTGCGTCTCCCTCTCTGTCTGCCCCTCCTCTGCTCATGCTCTGTCTCTCTCTGTCTCAAAAATAAATAAAAACATTAAAAATTTTTTTAAAGAGATGAAGAAATGAATTGAACATTGGAAAATCATGAGGAAAGTGTTACAGTGAGCTGAGAAAATGCTAGGCCTCCTTAGATGGTCTAGAAGATTCTGACAGAATGCTGTACCTGTAGCTTAGAAAACCATGTATACATATTCACACACACACACACACACACACACAAGGGTCCTTTGGATTTGCACAAGGAGGGGTGAAACTTATCTAAGCAGGTGGCTGAAACTCTCTTTGTCTCTTGCTAGCTGCATGTGATAGGATACCACAATACCTCAGGAAAGAGATTAACACAATAAAGAACGGGCCAATTTCAGGGCATAATTCGAAGAAACCACGACATCCAGAAATTCCAGGATTTGAGGAACTGGAAAGCAAAATAATGTGTCTCTTCTTCACCTTCACCAGCAAGGAAAATAGTCTTAAGTTAAAATAGAGCATCAGGATAAAAATAAAGTCAATGATCTTTATTGTTAAGTCATCTGAAAGAACTAAGCTAGACTCACCTAGCAGAAGCAGAAAAAGGTAGGGACGTAATTGTATTGTCCCCTGGAAGCCTGCCATACCCAGACTAGCTCTGATGATGTCTAGAAGGAGAAACATTGAAACTCACAGACACACACACACACACACACACACAAACACACATCAAGGCTCTTGGTATGTGGGGGAAAATCTCAAATCTAAACCAGAAAGCCTACAGGTTTTCAAATTGTTAAGGTTTTTGTTTGTGTGTTTGACTGTTTATTTTTAAGTTGGTTCCTCAGGCAAAAGCACTAGCAAATAACAGATTAAAAATGCTAACATGTGGGAAGTCTTCTCGACCAGAAACTTTCCGTGGTAGGAGGTGGGGCGAGACAGTTGTGCAGGAGGCATGCCTCCCAGTGTCTCTCCAGAAGGAGTCAGGAAGCTTCATCGGAGGGCAGAGCCAATCCCACACCCCCGATGAAAGAGAGCCCACGGTGCATGCCTAACCCACCCATGACAGACAGGTGGATTGCTCCCATGTCTTGGCTATTGTAAATAATGTTGCCGTAAACATGGCAGTGCAGATATCTTTTTGAGATCCTGATTTCAATTATTTGAGATAAATATTCAGAAGTGGGATTGCTGGGTGATGATGTCATTCTAGTTTTAATTTTTTGAGGTGCCCCCACACTGTTCTCCAGAGTGACTGGACCAGTCTGCATTCCCACAACTGTGCAAGAGGGTTCCTTTCTCCACATCCTCACCTGCATTGGTTATCTCTTGTCTCTTTTCATTCTAGCCGTTCTGACAGGGGTGCGATGACATCTCATTGTGGTTCTGATCTGTATTTCCCCAATGATGAGTGATGCTGAGCACCTTTTCAGGTACCTGTTGGCCATCTGTATGTCTTCCTTGGAAAAAGCCTACCCAAGACCTTAGCTCATTTTTAAAAATGAGGTTATTTGGGTTGCTTGCGCTATTGAGTTACAGGAATTCCTTATGTATTTTGGAAATTAACCCCATATCTGATGGATGGTTTGCAGGTTTCTTCTTCTACTCCATTGGTTGTCTTTTCACCCTGTGGACTGCATCTTTTGCCATGAAGAAGCTTTTTAGTTTGGTGTCGTCAGAGGAGGAAATGCTGCTATTTGCTACAGTATGGATGAACCTGGAAGGCATCGTGCTGAGGGAAACAAGCTAACCACAGGACAAATAGTGCATCATTTCACCTACATGAAGTGTCTAAAATAGTCAAACTCATAGGAGTAGAGCGCTGGCCGCCAGGGGCTGGGGTGACGGAAGAGGAACGCTGTTCACGGGGTAAAACGTTTCTGTTGTGTAAACGAACCAGTTGTTGAGACCCGCCGTGTATCACGGTGCCTTCAGCTAACACGCTGTGTTGTGCACTTTAACGTAGGCAAAGAGGAGAGAGATCACGCTACGTCGTCTCCCCACAAAACACACACATCCCACAAAGAACACGAACACGCTGCTGGAGGTGTTGGGTGTGTTGAGTAGCTCGACTGTGGTCACCGGGTCAGCAGCACACACATATGCTCAGACTCATCAAGACGTATCTCGCAAACGTGGGAAGGTTTTTGAATATCAACATATCAGCACCAATATGAATATCTATATCTGAATAGCTCAATAAAGCTAAAAAATACCGTGACCCTAAGAAGGACAATTTGAGTTTCGACTGGAGCGTGGGCCCTCAATGTGCATGTCTGTGTCTGTGTGTTTCTGTGTCTATGTGTGTCAGTGAGGCTTCGGGGAAAGAAATGCACTTTCAGGACATCGGGGCCATTTTGTCTGGGCTGCTCGTCTGGAGGGAGTGACACGAGACGGGGCTACTTTCTGAGGAGACCCTGAATTAACACATTCTCATGATGTAGTGTATTTCCGGGCCCCTGGGCCTAACCACTGATAGAGAATGTCACCAAAAATAGATTCCGTATGTACGGGCACAAAGGGGTTGGGTCTAAGATACTTGTGAAAACCAATTTACTTGAGGAATAAATAGGGTATCATTGAGTTCGAGTGGAACAGCAAATAGGCTTCAGCAATTCTTGTGACCACAACCTCCATCTTCTAAAATCTAAAAATGAGAACGACATTTCCTCAGCCAAAGGCCCTAGAAGAGAGGAAGTTAGGATTTTCAATTTGTATGCACGCTAAGTAGTCACTTCATCCTAAAGCTGTAATTGAAAGTCTTTTATATGGTAAATTCAGAATAATTACAGAGCCAGAACATAGTAAATATGGCAGCCAAAGAAGTTCTTTGAAAACAAAAACTTAATTTTCGGTCTTTATCACGTATTTAATATTTGGCTTTTTGTGAATAAGACTTTCAGTGTCTCCTGTGAATGGCACGAACTGTATCCCAGCTGCCGTTGTCGTTGTTGTTGTTGTTTTTTTCCTGGGAAAACGTATTCCTTTTTCAAAGTAGCAAATGTGCAAGGAGAATATTTGGCCTAATACGTGATTATGTTTCTCTCGATAACAAAGACGGAATAATTTTAGAGAAAGAAGTTTCTTTTCTGGCCACTTATCAGCTCTCCCTCTGGAGCAGCCTTACATTTGTGTTTTTGTATTTTGTCACATCTAACCGAAATTCTTTAAAATGACTTTATCTGAAGGTCAGCTACCTTTTCCATCCGACTTAACTTTATCTTCAAAATTTGGTGACTTTGGATTTGGACTAGTGATGGGTGAAGATAAGAGTAATGCCACGGGCACTCGCACCTCTGGGGGTCCAAAATGGAGCCTGCGGAGCAAGCAGGGTTTAGGGCCAGCTGCCTTCGAGAAGAGGGGCAGGATGTCCTCTGGAAGGCGGGCTCTGAAGCCAACTCTTAGCAGGTTGGAACGGAAAGAAGGTAAAGTCACTGTAAGACTCTGAGTAGTGTCCCAGACCAGGAAGACTGGTCGGGGATCTGATTAAGGTAACCTTGCATCACAGAGTGGATGAGTCCCCAGAAGGGAGTCTTGTGGTTTGCATTGAGGGGAATTGAGAAAGGAAGAGAAGAAAACACCCAAAACACGTATTTCCAGTGCCATCAGGAGAATGGAGCCCCAAACATAGATTTTTAGTATCCCAATCTTATTGGTGATAAATCTCTAGAGCGAAATCGATGTTTGGGGCTATTTGGCTTGGGTGCCATCAAATAATATCTGCTAACTCATGTCCTTTGCTCCAACGTTTGCTCAACAAGCAACGTCTTGGTTGTCGTTTCTCTTCCCATGTAGGGTTCCGGTAGGAACAGGATGTCAGGTTTCTCGGCCCCGGTGGGTGCCCCTCCCCAGTTTTTCAGAGGATCCTTCTGTCTGCCTTGGTCTTCCAGCTCATGGGAGCCATTTCACGGATTGGTTTCCTGGGGTTGCCAGAACAAATGACCTCAAACTGGGAGGACTGAAATAACAGAGCTTGATTCTCTCACAGTCCCGGAGTCCAAGAGTAGGAGCTCCGGGTGTCTTTAAAGCCACACCCCCTCCAGAGGCTCAAGGGGGATTCTTCCTGGTCTCTTCCGGCCGCCGGTGCTGTCCAGGATTCTTGGCTTTTGGGCGTATCTCTCCAGTCTCTGCCACCGAGGTCACATATCCTCAGCCCCTTTGTGTGCTTGTGTCTTCTCCTCTTTTGTCTCTGATGAGGACATTTGTCATTGAATTTAGGATCACCTGGATAATCCAGAGCGGTCTCAACATAAGCGCCTTAACTTAATTACATTTGCAAAGACCCTGTTTTCCAAACAAGGTCACATTCACAGGATCTCTGTATTAGAACATGGACATTATTTCATTCACTTGATTTGTTGCAGTAAAGAAATGTTCAAAACCTCTCTCAGCAGGTGACGCCCCCTCTGTAAGTTCTTCATGCTTGATTTTAAACCATTGCTTTGCTTGCCTTCAGGGTTGTTTGTTCCCTCCAGAACTAGCAGAAGCAGGTGAAAACACAGTGGACTCCGCTGAAGTTCTCAGCGATCCTTCGTTAGCGGGACTTCGCATTATTGGAGAAACATTTTTATTTGGAATGTGATGGGAAAATCAATAATGCTTATTATGTTGCTCATTATATAAATCAATAATAAGCATTGTAATGTCATTAATTCTACGTCGAAGGTGTCATCAATGTGTTTTTTAGCATGTAATTACAAAATATATTCTACACAACAAGTGTTTCTACATAAATCTTTTATATTAAAAGTCAGCATGATGTTAGCACAGAAAATTGAATCTTTATTTCCTGCCTTATTGGAATGCCAATTGATATGGAACTGAAACTAGTTATTAAAAAAAGATTGGGTTGAATAATATACATCTTTATGTGATCATAAGGATCTTTCCTCCAAAAGTTATATCGAACCACTGAAGGGAATACCTGGCCAATGACCGTTTTCAAAAACAAACTGAGCCCATAAGCTGGATCGCGGTATTAGTGAGGCCATGACCATCATAAATAGTCCTTCTCAGGCTGATTTAAACTTTCCTTACACAGACACCAGGTGAGAGAAGACTGTTGGGCAGGAATTCGTTTCCACCAGGTCTCATGTGACGCACAGTATCTGTGCGTCCCCGAAGACCACAGTGTGACTGGGGCTGGGAGTGACCCAGCTGCTTGCTCACCAGGTTGCAAGTCACGGGACCAACCTGGGATAGGAAATAAGAATACAGAAATGAGCCCGAGTGCCATGAGGCGCAGGCTCACTTCTAGATGTTAGGTGACTTTATCCCTGTTTTGTTAGTGGCATCAATAGCTCCTTTATATACAACATCTTGCTTTAGCAGAAATTATGAACTTCTGCAAAAAGAAAAAGAAAGAAAGAAAGAAAGAAAGAAAGAAAGAAAGAAAGAAAGAAAAAACAACTATCCAATTACCAAAAGCAACTCTGATGAGGGGAAATATATTTAGGAAGGGCATGGGAACTGGATACCCACAGGCACACAGAAAATGTTGGCAAAATGAAGGATCAGTTTGCAGGACTCACGGAGCCCTGGCCATGGCTCATTTTGCCCTCATCACTAATGGAACCCCAAATAGATTGGAAGGACGGGGAGGCGGTGCCCCCGTTTAGAATCATGTGCACATTTGAGATAGCCCTCCTGGTCTGAGCACGGACGTACTCAGCCAAACCGCAGCTTTCCAGCGTGTGCAGTGACCTGTGTGTGGCCATGAGAAGTGACAGGTTTGTACAGATTCCTGAAGAGCCCAGCTTCATTTCGCACTGTCCCTGAGGTTGAAGCGGCTCTTACTAGAATTTTCTCCAGTTTAAGATTTCTGGATTAAAGTCACTTAAAAAAAAAAACATAAAATCTGCCCATTTTCCCTGGCGTCTACCCTTTTTCCCTTGGTATGCTTAACGTGTTTCCCACTTTCCTCATTTATCTCAACCGTAGATGTATTTTAGTCCTCCAAATGGTTTTCCAAATGAATGTAAGAGAGCTAGTAGATTTTTAAACAGCTCTAAACGGCCCTATTTTTCTAGTGTTATCAGTTCTAAAACGTAAACAAATTTAGCAAAATCAGAGCACCCTTAGGAGACTGCACTGTCCTCCAGCAGACTTGGGTGGTGGGGGCACGTGCAGCTGTAATCACTCCGGTTAAGTCTGAGTTAACACCATGTTCAAACGTCTAGTGAGATGCAGACAGTTGTGTTTAAGAAAACGTTTAAGAAAATACTTCTGCAGAAAATATTACCATATACTACGTGGTCTCCTGTGATGACTGCCTCGCCGCGTGTGGCTTTGGGACCTTAGAAATGCCTTGAGGCGCCCGCACAAGTGTACCTGGCACGTGATGTGGAAATGAGACAGAAATGGGAATTGAAATTGGTCTTTCTCCCTTTTCAGCAGTTAGGTTTGGATCACATTCCTCCACATGTTACTTCTCTTTCCAACAGCTTATATGTTTATGTATTTGTTCACGTTTTACTTGTACGTGGCTTTGCAACAAGAGAGAGTTTGCAGCTGGCCTGTAGAGCCACCGCACACAACCTGGAGTCCCTGTGGGTTTCTGCAGTCCGGTGCCCCTCGGGTGGAGACGGTGCTGGCCTCCAGCCCTTTGCGAGCTGCCGACGAAGGAAGCCAGGGATGGAAGCACGTAGGAATCTCTAGTAAAGGTAAGGCGTGCCAGGCACAAAAAGAGGTCCCTCCAGGAGATGAGCAGATCAAAGCTCTTTTATCGTCCTGCCCAGAAGAGAAAACACAGGTGCTCTAAATCGTGCAACGTAACTCAGTGTCTTACTTTGCACACTTTGTTACTTGCACACAGATTACTCCCTTCTTTCTGTTAGAAGGACATCTCAGTCTGACGAAATGCTATAAATTCTTCTGTCCCTAGAAATGTGACATTAAATAGAAAATTACGCCAACCCAATTTTCCTGCCTTTCTGCTTCCTTAGCCCTTGTCTCGTGTCATGGCAGAAAAACAATTTGCCCGCCGTTGAGGACCTCCTGAATTTTACTATGTGGCGCAGGGAGGGTTAACGGGCAGAATTAACTTTGGAATCCCACGGCGTGACTTAAGAACAGAGTTCTCGTGCTGCTGGTCCTTACATGGCCTCCTTTAATAGAGATTTCAATCCGCCGAAAAGATAAGCATTTGACCCAAATCTTTTTAAATGATTTCAAATTGTTCAACGATTAGATTTAAGCTCATTTCAATTTCATGGCTGTGGCTAAGATTTAAAGAAGAAAAAAAAAAGACGAAAAGGAGGGAACTTTTTGCAAAACGTCTCTCATACTGATGCTTTCCCTACGTGTTGCTTGGTGAGAATACCTTTGCAAATACAGGAAAGCGGACAGACCCTTAGCCAACTACCCACCCACTGGAGAAATCCTGCCCCTACGCCCCTTTTTTCCAACAACTGCACAGATCTCCTCGTTCCCATGAAGACATTCACTCCGCTCTGCAACATCGCATTGCTGCCGTAAACCCCTGGAGCTCCCCGTGCTTCATGCTGTCACACCTCAGACGTCCCTGGTCATGGCCTTATTGTTGTGCCTGAACTGACCAAATCAGCATGAATGTGACAGAAGCAGACCTACTTACTGGACTGAAGCATGAAGTGGAAAAGATCAAGTTTAGAAGAAAAAAAAAAAAGACACGAAGATTTCAGACAAAAATGATAACTTACAAATAATTGACCTCAAGGGTCCTCGTCTTAATTGGAAGGTGGTGAGGAGGTGAGATTCACGCAGAATCAGGGGTAATGCTCTGCTTAACAATATAGTCAGAACCGTCGTGGATGTCCAAGATGTAGGCCAGCAGACAGCATGGCCCCAGGCCCGAACAGAATTCCAAATTTCCAAGCACCCTGATAACATCAGAAAAGGAATCCAGACTTAGAACAGGTGCAGGTGTATTTGGGGTTACAAATATAAGAACGGAGGCCCGGAGATGGGGAAAGTTGGGAATAACCGTTGCTGAGGTTGAAGGATCATCAAGAAGCAAAGGCAGAGAAGTTCAAGATAGGATCGCCCCTTCAAGAGAACCCCAAATGTGGGCTGGGACCCCTTAGAGCCCTGGTTCCTGATGTGGCTGCCTACTAGAAACGCTTACCCAGTTTTGAAAGTTCTGATGCCTGGACCTCACTCCAGCTCGATGAAGCGAAGCATCACGGGACGTTTCCTGAACATTGGCATTTATCAAAAAGGGCCTGAAGTGGTTCGGCAGTCAGCACTGGCAGAGACTTGCTCCCTTAGCACGTTTTCTCTGGGCCGAGATGGGAACTGGCCCAGGAAAATACATGTACAAACACTGTGGGGGGGGGGGGCAGATGGTGGGGAGGTGACTGACGCAGATGGGACACGCCTTCACGTGGGAAATGCTTTACTTGGCTGAGAGGAAAAGACCCAGAAACTTCTTTACCATAGAAGACATCCTCTGGGCGTTATGTCCCCTTTAAGGCCTGGGTCACCTCTCCAGCTTCTTAGCCCTACTGGCCCTCAGATGGGTCTGTGATGGTGAGACGGCCATGGTTCTGGAGAACCCGGATAGGGCTGAGCTAGGTCTCTGTCTGCTCTCTGCCTAAGACTCTTTCAAGGGTACCTGAAGAAGGTGATAAAATATACATATTATATACAAGTGTATAAATACATGTTTGTGTAATAAATAAATACATATGTATATAAATATATAATATACATAATATGTACTATTTATTAGATATGTTTGTATTTATGTCTATGCGTTTGCTAATGACATAATCGCTCATGCTCCATTTCCAAGAGAAGATTCCTAATGTCTATTGATTATAATAAATCCTTCCTCCTCTCTGATTGATTTTCTGAATGGGTAAAACGTCACAGAAGCAAATGGAGAAACAAACGTGACCTCTGTTTTGTTCGGTTGGATTGATCAGCGGTCCCTTCATCCAACTGCTCCCAAGTGACGTTCTCTGTTCTGGGCTGTGACGTATCGTGTGCACACATTGCCTGATTCAGGGTCATTTCCAGACGCGGTGAAGGAGGACTTCGGTTGGGGGCAGGGGGGTTTGGTCTGCAGGGCGGTGTGGGACCAGAGGTCCTCAGCAGGGGGACTCACTGGGTTCAGACCACCTTCCCTGCTGCTCTACAGATTATTCCCCTCTCTGCACGGCCCATCTCAAATAGCCATCGGCAAGCAAAATCATATTGTCACGCGTAATATCATTTTACCAGCAGAGAAGCTGTAACTTACAAGGTCCTGTACATAGTCTGACAGTTCCTAACTTTATTTACTTATTTTTTTTGACTTACATCTTTGCTTAAATAATCTTACTGGCCATTGATGTTCAATGTATTAAATACCTTCTATATTCTCCAGTAAATGGTATGTCCACACAAAACTAGCACATTTTGAGAAAAATAAATAATAGCTATCTCATGGAGTACAAATGAGCACATGATAATAAGTCTTAATATCTTTGAGCGAACGTGATGTTTTCAGATGGGTTTACACCTATCTCTGCTCTGCGTGTCCCCGTGCTGATATCAGATGCTGATCATGAATGAACTCACACACGTGCCCACACCCACACACTTTGTGCCCACACATATCTGCAGGTAGGCCTGTCACCTCTGACCAGCTGTGTGTTATCTCACACAGACATTTGAAGTTAGTGACACATACCTGAGGTTGCAATTCCCGGAGAAATAACTTCTATCTTGTGAAGTTTTCTTTTTTAACAACTGATTTTGCATCGTCCCATACTATCATCAATTATATCAAGGGTCAAAAATACCCCAAGCGATTTTATTCACCTTAATTTGGCAAATAAACTTAGACCACAACGAAAATTTTTTTCTGAGTCATTTTCAAAATTGTAGTTTTTCCAATATCAACCTGCAAGATGTTGTGAACAAATAATTAGATGGACCATAGAGGCATGAACAAAACATATTTCCCAAAGAAACATAAAATATGGATAAGGTTTCTTTCTCACTTCCTATGGGCCACATCAGAGATTTGATTTCACAATTCATGGAAAAGAGCATTATAAACTTTTATTTTTATTAATGTCTATTTAAGTATTTATTTTGCAAGGGGGAGAGAGAGAGAGAGAGAGAGAGAGAGAGAGAAGGGCAAAAAGAGAGGGAGAGAGAGAATCCCAAGTAGACTCCACACTGCCAGTGCAGAGCCCAATGCGGGGCTTGATCCCACGACTGTGAGACCATGACCCGAGCCAAATCCAAGAGCCAGATGCCTAATTGACTGAGCCACCCAAGCACCTCAGCATCATAAACTTTTAATTCCACATATTCTTCTATTTTAAAATATATAAATTATCGTTGAATATTTACTCATGATATTACCCATTTCTTTGGCATACTGGTACATTTTATCATTAAAAAAAGTACAGTAGCCTTGTAGCTTTATAACTTAAGATACTAATTTAAAATATCCATGTCTTGGGGTGCCTGGGTGGCTCAGTTGGTTAAGCATCTGATTCTTGATCTCAGCTCAGGCCTTGATCTCAGGGTCATGAGTTCAAGCCCTGCATTGGGCTCCACACTGGGCATGAGGCATACTAAAAAAAAAAAAAATCGTGCCTTAATTTTTTATATTCAGTATATATACATACATATATGTATATGTGTGTATACATGTATATATACATAGATATAATATATACATACATATACATATATACATATATACATATACATACATACATATGTATATATGTGTGTATATATATATATATATAATAAGATTACCAAAATAATTATTTGGGAGCATCTATTGCACATGTTGAAAAAATCAGGAGTTTAGTCTGATGGAAGTCAGAATCTTAAGGAACCACTCTTATTTTCACTCCTCGTTTGGTGAGTACTTTGCATGTTCTGGTTTACATTTACCATGATTCTTTAGGATACAAAAATACAGATAAGATTTCTCGTTGCATAAGGATTTCTAGTTGCTGCCAAACAAATTTACTTTGGGATGAGGAGGATTAATTAGGTTTATTCAAATACTGTCATCAGAAAGAAAGTATCCCTGGGAAGAATACAGCATTTCAAGGTCATTCTCTGCTGCTCAGATTGCTGACTGCCATGAAGTCCTTGGATGGTGGGAATCGAAATTAGAAGCGCTGTTAGATAAGAGTGGCACTCTTCATTTTAGGCAATAGAGAACTGAAATAATATCTTTACGTGATTGAACCAGCATTTGGAGCCTAGAAATCCAAAAGTATTGGAAGGACATTATGAATTCTTATTCCTAAGTGTGGATTCTATTATCTACACTTAAGATGAAAATAAATGTCTTCTTTCTACTGAAATACCATAAGAAATCTGGGTCGCCTAAGAATTATACAAATACATCAGTAAACTTTTACCAAGAATGTCCAAATACTGAGGGTCGATATGCACGTTTATTGAACACAGATGTTTGTATGTATTAACGGATCATGCGATTTATATATGATGCAATTTATATTATGTAATATATATATAAATGAGCTATAATTCTTTTTTGTACTTGACTTTATACAATTCACATAATGCAGAAGTCTAGTATACTGAATTTATTTGAATTCTTTCTATTGCATAGTATCTGGACACCACACCTTACATTCAATAATATACACTTAAGTTACTTAATATAAGTGTATACTTAAGTGTTACTTAATATTAATATAAGTGTTACTTAATATTAAGTGTATACTTAATATACACTTAAGTTTTCTTGTGTGTGTTTTTTTTCATGGTTTCCTCTTGATGCTTACTTTAAAATCCTTGCTTGCTAGCTTTATGATTTCTTTCATTTTGAGCCTGTTTTTATTTTTGGTGTTTTATCTTTGGGGCCATATTTTCTTGCTAATAGTTTCCTTGTGATCTTTCATGATATGCCAGACATTTATAAGACATTTATGTATTTAAATTCAATATGACCTCAAAATCTACTTAAAAGTTTTGAGAAATACTACAATTACAATATTAAACTTATAAACTAAAATGTGTATCAAGGTTAAAAAATGACACATATTGAACCAAATTTAAAAACTAGAGATAATAAGGTTACGATTGATTTAGAAATATGAACGGATGGGTATTTTTCCAAGGAAATGTTATTTGCCAAAACAGATCCCAGAAGGCTTAGCAAACCTCCACAGAATTATTACTACAGAAGAAACACCAAGGTGTTTTAAGTTCTAGCACGATCCCTAAATATGTTCCCAACCTATGCAGATCAGAAACAGCTCAGTCCTGGGGCTCCTGGCTGGCTCTGTCAGTAAAGGGTGATCTTGATCTCAGAGTTGTAAGTTCAAGCCCCACCATGGCTGTAGAGAGTACTTAAGAAATGTCTCTAGATGCCTCCTGAGTGGCTCAGTCAGTTAAGCGGCGTTGGTCTCCCGGCTGAGAGCTTACAACCTGCTTGGGATTCTCTCTCTCCCTCTCTCTCTGCCCCTCCCCTGCTCACGCTCTCTTTCTCTCTCACTGTCTCTGTCTCTCCCCCCGCCTCTCAAAATAAATAAATAAACTTAAAAAAAATTGAGAATGCTTTTGGGAGCCAAAAGGAAGACTTACAAGTGGAGTTGGAACTACGTGCTCCAAGGGGAAAACTCAAAATCCTGAAGTTATCGCTTCTTCCTAAATACTTTTGAAAATATTTAGGCTATTTACTTAAAGCTAGACAAGTGTATATGTACACAAAACAAACACAAATAAATGTAACTTTAAAAGGGAATAATTAGGAAAAGGTAAGCCTGCCCCTGAGTAACACATAGGCTGCAGTTTTAAGAGTTACTACGAGATGTTACCTCTCGGCCACATGGACAGAGCAATGGAATAGACTAGAATGCTCGGTAATAAGTCAAATAACACTGCGATTTGACTATGTCAAGTGCCGTTTCCGATGAGTAGGGGAATACCGATTTTTCAGTATATATTGTTGGATTCGCTAAATAAGTATCCCCTAAATAGCAAATATAAAATCTCATGTTTTAGTTTGCTCATGCTGGAGGCTGCGAGTTGGAGATCCGGGTGTGGGCAGGTTGGTTTCTCCCGAGGTCTCTCTCCTGGGTGTGTAGACCGCCCTCTCTCCACATCCTCATGTGGTCTGTCTTCTGTGTGTTTCAGGGTCCTAACCTCCCCTTCCTATAACAATGCTAATTAGAGTGGATTAGGCCCCACCACAGTGACCTTATTTTATTTTATTTTATTTTATTAAATATAATTTATTGTCAAGCTGGATAACATACAGTGTATACAGTTTGCTCTTGGTTTGAGGAATAAATTCCCATGATTCATCGCTTCCATACAATACCCAGTGCTCATCCCAACAAGTGTCCTCCTCAGTGCCCATCACCCATTTCCCCCTCTCCCTCGCCCTCCGATCAACCCTCAGTTTGTTCTCTGTATTTCAGAGTCTCTTATGGTTTGCCTCCCTCCCTCTCTGTTTGAAACTATTTTTTCCCCTTTCCCTCCCCCATGGTCTTCTGTTAAGTTTCTCAAGATCCACTTATGAGTGAAAACATATGGCATCTGTATTTCTCTGTATGACTTATTTCACTTAGCATAATGCCCTTCAGTTCCATCCACATTGCTACAAATGGCAGGATTTCATTCCTTCTCATTGCCAAGTAGTATTCCATTGTGTATATAAACCACGTCTTCTTTATCCATTCGTCAGTTGATGGACATTTGGCTCTAGTGACCTCATTTTAACTTAACCACCTTTTTCAAGATGCTGTCTCCAAATACAGTCCTGGGACTCAATAAAATCTGGGGGAACATTATTCAGCCCATAACACTATACTTCTTAACTAATATCAGAACAAAATTTCCAGGAAGACCAGATATTCAAAGTCTTACTCAATGAAAAAGAGCCCATCAAGTTCTTGAAGAAACAGATGAATTTATGTGTATGTATACAACTCTAATTTTGGAGTTTCAAAGCATGAATGAAAACCCTGATGAGAAGTATTGACTCATTTGACCACCAGAAACATGTAAGAAACATTCACTTGGGAAAAATAAAATAAAATAAAATCCAAAAGACAAATAGAAAAATTGGAAAGTATTTGTTGTTCATCACATGAGCAAAATACAGATTTTTTTAAAGGTTATAAACTGACATGTGTGATGTGCGAAAGATTAACAGGGGCCTCATTACAGGGGTCAAAGATATGATATGAAGACAGCTCATGGAAAGAGAAAAATAACCTGGACCCTAAGGCTGTGAAATACCTCCTCCCTCTTGTACACACTAGTGATGCACACTGAAATGTCCTTGTCACTGTGATTGGCCAGCCATGCTGATGAGATGTGAGGAAACAGGCTGTCACACCTTGTCACAGACGGTGTTCGGTGATGTGTCGGTGTGGGCCAAGGGCCAGATGGTACATATTTCAGTGCTGGTTTTGTACGTGTGGAGCCTGAACAGCCACGCAGAGCCCTCCACTTGGAGGGACGCTGTGCTTGGTTTAAAGCCCTGCTGTTGCTGCTTTGAAATACCTAATAATTCTTGAACATGGTGCTGTGGATTTTCATTTTGTATTGGGCACTGCAAGTCATGTAGCCATGGTTCTGATTTGGGTTTTCAGACTAACGTGGCCTTAATCACTCTCTCTCTCTCTCTCTCTCTCACACACACACACACACATACACACACACACACACACACACACACACACATTTTTGGACAACCATTTAAAATGCAAAAACCATTCTTAGCTTGTGGGTCATACAAAAAAAAATGAATAGATATCCAGATGCCAGATTTGTGTTGCAGGCTTTAGATCACCGATCCCAGCCATAAAACATTTAAATTCTTTGAAGGTATTTTCATAATAACTAAGAAAATTTCTTTTCCAGATACATTTAATAAGTGTGATAGAAAACATTTTAGAAATTATTCAGCAAAGCTTTATTTGTAAAAGGAAATGACAGAAAAGTATCTCTAAAACACTAGATTTTTCAAATACATCGTGATGTGTGCACACACGGAATACTATACAACTGTCTAAAGGGTGAGGCATTCTTCATGTGAAAATGTGGATGGATCTGTGGTACACTGTTCTGATAAAAATAAAGTTGATGGGGCACCTGGGTGGCTCAGTCCATTAAGCATCTGACTTTGGTTCAGGTTATGATCTTGGAGTTCACAGGTTTGGGCCATGCATCAGGCTCTGTACTGATAGCTCAGAGCCTGGAGCCTGCTTCAGATTCTGTCTCCCTCTCTCTCTGCCCCTCCCCTGCATGCATTCTCTCTCCCCCCGCCCTCTCAAAAACAAATAAATATTAAAAAATAAAAAACAGAGTTCAGAATTGTGTCAGACACATTTACTCTTTAGGACAAATATCCACAAACATATGCTGGGGCAGAATATCAGGATAAATGGGACACCATGAGGTTGAAGGGACTCACGTGAACTCTTATCATGGATTTTAAATTTTTTTCATGTGAATGTTATGGTTTAATCCGAATAAATAAGAATCCCCTCTCTTCTTGGAGATGTCACTGTATCAGCATAAGCTGATTTCACTTAGGATGTCAAGTTAAGTACTGTTCCTATCATGATTTCAGCACTGAAGGTGTTTCCCCGGCTCACGTTCAATCCTGCGTGCATTGGCCATGTGGCTTTTCTCTCTCCTTCAGGTGACCATTTAGTTTTCTGTTCTACCTCAGCTCATGTGCTTTATTTTTTGATAGCAAACATATTTTCTGACAATATTTCTCATGGTTTTTGGCACATTATTCAACTCATTTTTCATATCAAATATAAAATATTTAATCAAATTAAGAGAGAATTTAAACGATAGCATCTATGTTTGAATAGTCTGTTCAGCTATTAACTAGTTGAATTTTAACAGACTATTTAATAGTCTGTTGGTTAGAGTTTCGGACCCAAAGCATTTTTGTTTATGTCATGAATTCTCATCACTGAATTAAAATCTCAGAAGCCATAGTCAAGTATAATAGTATGGGCAGTGCTATCTTGTTTAGACTTTGACGGAGTGAGCAGATAGAAATCCTTGTAGGAAGACTCATTTGCTGTGATCACTTCTGCCTTGTCTTTAATTCGATAACCTTGTGGCATTCCAAAACCAGAATACTCCGTTCTTTAGCATTTCTCAAAGCGTATTGCTGAAAAGTTAGTTGTGCTTTCAAACGATATTACTCCCTGCATAATGTCTCAAAAGTCCGGGATCATCTTAGAATGGAACAACCAAATCTGGGGCATGCTGTGAGGAAACAGTAACGTGTGACACACATTTGAGGAAGAAAATGTAAAAGCATCTTCTTCATTTTCACAGCCGAATGGCCATAGGATATTTCCTTAATTTGCTCACTCAACCCAACTTATCTTATATTGGTATATGTAGATTTTAGATCTACTTTTCTTTTGGCCCTAAAATACTGTGATTCTGGTAAAGGTATGACCATCATCATCATCATCATCATTATTATTACTATTTTATTATGTATTATTATTATTACTGAAAACAAATAGAGTATCCAAACCAAAACCAAATTAAATCATACTTCCTAATTTCATGCACCCAAATGCTCTGGTTTGGATGGATATCTAAAAGAATGAATAGCTATTATGCATTTTTCCATCCGGTGGGAAACTATCCTCCTCTCTGGGTATGATCTCTCCACCCAGCATTGCCAATACGCAGCGTCAGGGATGAAATCATTCTTCTCCTTTTATGCTAAATCCCTTTGTGTAAGATCTCTGTGATAGTGGGTAGACGTGATCTCTGGGCTGAAATGTGTGTGCCTGTGTGGAGAGTGAAAGACAGAGAAAGAGGGAATATTTGTGTCGTCTTCATTACAGTAATCCTCAGCAGCACTAAAATGTGTCCAGTGTTTTTATTAGTGTCTGTAAGTTGACTGAGCCATAGTTAAGGAAAGCACGGGGAGACAGGGTGAGTTGGAAGGAGAGTAGGAATACCGTGTAGTCACAGAGCAATGTCACTTAGGATGGATGCGATAGAGAAAGAAACAAGAAAGTAGTGTTATCAGAACATATTGGAGGACAAGGTACAGTTTAATGAATATTGAGAAAGGCACATGTGGGGCGTCCAGCTGGCTCAGTCAGTAGAGCAGGCAACATTTGACGTCACGGTTGTGAGCTCGAGCCCCACGTCGGGTGTAGAGATTACTTAAAAATAAGTCTTTGAAAAAAACAAAGGCACTTATACACAAATATTTACATAAAATATATGTTGCAATGATTTTAGTAACCTTTTTAATGTATAGCACCCAACAGATTGTACAGCATATTGCATATTTTCTGGAAGTATGCTGAACCGATTTAGTTTTTTATAAGGTGATAAACATGATATATACACGCTAGTCCAGCTGAATCTCTCTCTGACACCATTGAAATTTTGCAGTTTTGCATTCTGAAAGACTCGGGGGCTTGAGGCTTGACATGCCCGATGTGATTCAAATTTTTGCCAGGTCCGATCTAGGTCAACTGTCTTAGTGGATATGTTGTTCTTTATCCAATAAGATAGAAGCTTCAGGAGCTCAAAGAGCAAACAGAAGGAGACAAAACTGGCCCCAGGGACAGATGCAGCCCAGAGATCTGTTGGGAAGCACAGGGTGGTAAAGCACAGAGAGTGACGACTCATAATAACAAAACTCAGGGCACAATGACAGAGATTTTAAACTTACCCAAAGACATAAAGTCAACAGTCGAACTGGAAATTTACATTCAGCCCTCAGTGCGTTCACTTCTCTTCGTCTAGACAAATTTACATGCAGAGAAAAAGCATAATTTCAGGATGGATGCTTGCTCACTCCATATCCTGGCATGAGAGATTGCTCTCCCCCATATGTGCTAAACAGTGAGCAATCAAGTAAATTTTTGCTTCTTGACACTGAAGGGATTTAGGAGAATAACCCTGGCCTAGGTACCTACTAAAGACACTATGAACGTAATTGCGTAGCCAATCCATTGGTAATTAGTAAATATTTCCTGAATTGATGTTGTAGAGCATATTTCTCATTTCATTACTTAGACGAAAACCCATAGAATTCCACTTTACATAATAATCAACATAACAAATAGCATCATGTTATTCACCACCCACATACACGTTCAGTACTGTCTTCGGGTGAGAAAATAAGAATTTAAAACAAGAATTTTCTTAAGAAATCTAGAACCTGGAGCTTCAGTCATTTTGTAATACATGGGGCTTTTTGTGAGAATCCCACATATTATTTAAGTTGTTCATTGTATCGAGGGGCAAACCCCTAACTCATTGATTTGTAAAAACATGTCTTCTGTGCATTCGGAGATCTGCTTCGCGTTGGGTGCAGTCCGATGGCCCCGCTCCCGGAAGAGAGAACCACACAGCACCTTCCTTCCATGACAGTCCCGGTGGGGGTGCTTGGAAGGGCACTAATCACGTGCTGGAGCGAGGTCGACACAGGGGAAAGGTCTTGTGCCGTCATAATGTAGCAGAACTGCAAAGGCACAGAGAAGACACGACCCCAAGGGAGAAAAGAGAGTGGTTTTGAGGGTACGTCATTAGCTTTTCCTCTAGCAGACACCTGGGGTAAAATGAACAATTCTCAGTAGCAACCTCACACCTGGCTAGAGTGGAGTCAAACAGGAAGTGCTCTCTGCTCTTTTCCTGAAGTGATAAGGAAAGTGGTTGAGTCAGGCTGGCCTCTTGTTTTCCAGGGTATTGATCACCTTCACCGTGTCCTCGTCCCCACTGTTTTAAGAGAATGCCGGTGAATTAAACCAAGGAAGTAATGGGTTTCTGAGTCGACAGTCTATCGACTCAGCCACGTACACCCCAACCGTTGGCACACGCCGGTATGACAGCCATCTATGGAGACACGGGAGTGTCAGGCTGGTTAGAAATCCCCCAATGAGGAGTGAGTACCTGCCATCCAAAATCGCTGCAGCGGCTAGAGTCTTTGTGTTTCTAGAAAGCTACAATTAAAATACAAATTACCTGGGAAGAGTCTGTTTCCACAGATTGATTTATAGGTTACCAACTAAAATGAAGAGAATTTTTGGAATCAGATTCGGGGAGAAATGTAATCCAAGCTCTACCCAAGTTCCTGCAGTCTCTACAACACGACTCGGTGCTAGTCAGGTGGAGCTGTCTCTGTTCATCGCCACCTGGTGCGCAATTTTTTCTCTGCGCATTCTTATATTATCCCCCTTGGCCAAAATGTCCATCTCTTCTCTCCCAGTCGACCACATCGAATCCCTCCGTCAAAGCCTGGTGGCCTTCCCGGTGGATGGACCCGGTCCTTCCCAGCCCTGCTGCCCCTCCCTGTTCTTCCATGACTGGTCACACCAGCACAGCACGATTGGCTGGGAAATCCGGGAAGGACTCTGTGTACATGAAATCATTGAACTCTCAAGAATCCTATGAATTAATGTAATTATCCCCATTCTGGAGGGGAGGAGACAGCATAGAGATTAAGTGACTCATCCAGAATCACTCAGGGGTTAAGTGGTTGGAAGAGGACCAAATCCACCCAAATGGGTTCCAGCATCTGCATCCTGGACCACGGCAGCATGGCCCCAGCCTCCCCTCTGAGGACGGCATGCTGTGCACCGATGAATTCTAACCACAGCTGGATCTGGATCCTTCTCTCTGTTGCTGCACAGTTACTGTCTCCATGTAGAGAGAAGTAGATATGCATTTATGTACAGTTACGTAGCTTTATCCATGTAGAGAGAGATGACAGGGAGGCAGGGAGGTAGATTAGATAGATAGATAGATAATAAATAGATAGAAAATAGACGATAGACAGATGGATAGATGATAGATGGATAGATGGATAGATACATAGATAATAAATAGATAATAGAGAGAGAGAGAGAGAGAGAGAGAATAAATAGGTAATATAGATAGAAAGAAAGATTTACACATCCTTAAAGACAAGTAACCTCTGTCCAGGCAGAAGCCATACTGTTTTAGTAATATTGCAAGACACCTGTCAAAAGGGGGTGAAACGCAGTTTCTAGTAGGGCAATACTTCATAACTGTTAGAAGACTAGCATCCAGAAACAGCCAAGCCTGAATGCAGGTTACGTCGCTTACCACGGGATGAGCCTGAGAAAGTTTTAAAGCTTTCTGAGTCTCCCTTCTTTCATCTGGAAGTGGTCTGGAGTGACTGGTCGTTCCTCCCAGAACGTGGCTAGCGTTCAACAAAACTGGCTTACCCTGCTGGGAACAGCGCCCGGCATGTCAGGGATGCTCACTCAGTACTGCCACCGAGCGTGGAGCGTGCTGGACGGTGGTGACGTGTCACTTCACACAGAGGGCTGCCACGCCCCGGAATTGTTCCCGGGGAAGTCAACAGAGCCCAGCCTGACTCGTCAGCATGCATGCGTTTCTGTGCTTCGGACCTCAGATTTCACTAACATCCCAACTTTCCACAGGGAAGTTTTGCCCTCAGAGAATTGGCCTCAATTTCAGACGAAGTCACCACCGTCATTCTAAATACCAGCCCGACGGGGTCTGTTGGCTCCAACACCTTTGCGCCATGGTCGAATAGCTTTGACTTGCTAGTTTGCTTTCGCCCTGTTTTTTGCTGGTTTATGCGCAAAGAGGCTACCAGAATGATGTCGTGTGCAAGGTCTGGTGAGGGACTCAGCGCAGTACAACGTTGTGCACCGAGGACGTAGCTTTATCCACGTAGAGAGAGATGACAGGGAGGCAGGGAGGTAGATTAGATAGACAGATAGATAATAAATAGATAGAAAATAGATGATACACAGATGGATAGATGATAGATGGATAGATACATAGATAGATGATAAATAGATAGATAAGGCTTGCGCAGGCTACCGGCAGTAGACCCAAGGAGGTTCCGGGCGTAGAGACCGCTCCCTGGAGGTGAAAGGTCATCTGTCTCGCCACTAGCCCCGCCCCCAGCCCAAAGTGAGTCATTGCAGAAAAACTGCAGGTTATTTGTCCAACAGCCCCTCAGTGAAGTCGACGTAGCCGTCATTACTCCCTCAGTGGAGGTTCTGAAAACATTTCATTCTTTTAGATTTCCATTCAATTAATTTCCCTCCTTCCATCTGTTCTAGTAATTGGACAAGGTGATAAGAAAGAAAGAAATTGCTTGAATATTGACTTCGTCCTACAAAAATTCTCAAAACCGATTTCCTGCTTTCCTTTAATTTCTTAGGCTTTTTTTTTTCCCTTTTCATGTTTTCAGGTGTCTCTGGAGCTGGGTTTTCAGCCCTGCTGTCATTTCACTGCCCACTGGGCAGGCGCTAATGGGAGTGGTGGTGAGCTGGTTTGCAGAGACAGGGAGCACGAGAGACGGCTCTCTGAGCCATGTGATGAGTTGGAGCGGGGAGCTTTTCCTCTCAAGATAAATCACAAGTAGACTCCTTAGCATCCCTGTTCACTTGTCTCACCGCATGAAATAGGGCTGGAACCCAGAAATGCTTCCTTCCTCATCAATATTTCTACTAATAAGAAACGGGCATTAAGGAGAAACAGGTGCTTAAATGAGACTTCCTCTAAAGCAAGGGACTGTAGGAATATTCTGGAGTTTAAAAGGGCAAACCGTTATGACAGTTTCCATCTTTTTAAAACAGAGCACCTGGGACCTGGAGAGAGAATGCCATCATCAAGGTCGTCTCGTGTACTCCACAACAGAGCCAGACGAGAAGTGAATTTCGTAAATGTAATGGTATCCGTTTAAGACCATTTACAAACTCTATCGGTGCTATTGGTATTTACAGTCCTGAAGTCTTTCTGTGGGAAGAGGATATCATTGCTCTACCCTTTAGATACTCCCATTAACTGACTACCGCACCAGTATTGATCGAGAACGACAATCTGCCTTGACCATTGAACCTGCCGTAGACAAGAAATTGTGCTCTGTGGCAGCCCCCAGACACAGCTTCCTGCTCTGTTCAGTGCCAGAGACAAGGACGTACACAGAAATCACCACTCAGCATGGACTTGTACCGCGTCTGAAAGTGCTCACGCCTGGTACTGTTCATGGGGACGCTCTGGTTGGCTCAGTGGCATCCCTCTGAGTTCCCTCCACCAAGCCACAGTCCGGAAGCAGTCACCTACTGCCCAGCCCTGGACTCCTCTTGGGAATCTCCAGCAGCCTTGTTGCCTCTACTGCTGATGAAGACACACGGGCTGCCTCGGGGGTCCCGGAAGTATAGACATGACAGCCATACTGCCTGTGCCTGCCCCACCCCTTCCATCATGGCGTCCCATTTTATTGTAGGTAGAATCCCCTTTTGTGTTTGTGTCACGGTTTAGTCATGAAGTTGTTACATTTCCTTCCTTCCTTCCTTCCTTCCTTCCTTCCTCCCTCCCACCTTCTTTCTTTCTTTCTTCTTTCTTTCTTTCTTTCTTTCTTTCTTTCTTTCTTTCTTTCTTCTCTCTTCCCCCCCTCGCCACCTGTACAGAGATATACTTCACATACAAAGAGTTGCACAGGGGTGCCTGGGTGGCTCAATTGTTTTAAGTATCAGACTCTCAATTTCAGCTCGGGTCAGGTCATGAGGTCACAGCTTGTGAAATTGAGCCCCACAGCATTGGGCATTGGGCGCTAGGCTGACAGCATGGACCCTGCTTGGGATCCTGTCTCCCTCTCTCTCTGACTCTCCCCTGCTCACTCTCTAAATAAATACATAAATAAACTTAAAAGAAAAAACAAAGAGTTATGCATATATTTGTATTACTTTTAGGCGTGCCGTATAGTGAGTCAACAATTCTCTACATCGCTCATTAACGCTGTACATATTTCATGTATCTGTGGTGATGAGTTGGTATATAGACATATACCCATGATGCCATCACCACAAACATGGTAATAAACATATCCATCACTACCTGAAGACTTCCTGAGTCTCCTTGCTCTGAACTCAGCCAGAGATCTGCCGCCTTAGTAAGTGTTTAAACGTACAACACCGTGCCGGTAACTCTAGGCTCTACAGCAGAGTTCTAGAACTTATTCATCTTGTGTGAGTATAATTTCATTTCCCGTGGACAACAACTCCCCTCATCCCTTCCTTCAGCTCCTCGTAACCACCACTCTACCCTCAGTTTCTATGAGTTGGACTATATTAGATTCCTCGTGGAAGTGGAATCATGCAGTGTTTATCCCTCTATGACCACATAATTTCACTTCGCATGAAGTTGTCCAGGCTCATTTGTGTCTTTGCAAATGGTAGGGTTTCTGCCTTTTTAAGGCTGGATTATGTTCCACTGTCTGCATGTGCCACCTTTCTCTATCCATTCATGTGTTGATGGCCATGTGGGTTGATTCCGTATTTCGGCTGAGGTGACTAATGCTGCAAGGAACATGGGAGAGAAGATATCTCTCTGAGATCCCCGTTTAAATTACTTTAGGTCTCTACCCAGAAGTGGGATTGATGTATCACATGGCCGTTCTATTTTTAATATTTTGAGGAAACTCCATACTGTTTTCCACTGTGGCTCCACCAGTGAGCGATCCCACCAACGGTGCAGGAGGGTTCCTTTTTCTCTATATTCTCACCAACGCCTGTTGTTTCTTGCGTTGTTGGTATTTATTAGCCATTCTGACAGGTGTGAGATGATAGCTCATCGTGGTTTTGTTTTGCATTTTTACGATGATGAGTCATATGGAGCTCTTTTTGTATACCTGTTGGCTGTTCGTATGTCTTCTTTGAAAAAATGTCCACTCAAATCCTCTGCACATTTTGAATGGAGTTATTTATCTTTTTGGTATTGGGTTGTAAGAATTTCTTATATACTTTGGAAGTTAGTTCCTTCACAGATACATGGTTTGCAAATATGTTCTTCCATTATATAGATTGCCTTTTCACTGAGTTGATTGTTTTCCTTGCTGTACAGAAGCTTTTAATTTAATATAGTCCCACTTGTCTATATTCTTCTTCTGTTTTTTTGTGCTTTTAGTGTTAGATCCATGAAATCATTACTGGGATCAGTGACGTAAAGTTTCTCCAGTATGTTTTGTTCTAGGAGCTTAGAGTTTCAGGTATTATCTTTAAATCTTTAATCCATTCTGAGTTGATTTCCCCGAACAACCTAAGGTAGAGGCTCAATGTCATCCTTTGGCTTCTGGGTGTCCAGTTTTGCCAATACCATTTGTTTGGAAGAGACTGTCCTTTCCATGGCATGTCCTTGCTGCCCTGTCAAAGATCAACTGCCTGTACATGTGGGTTTATTTTTGGATCTCTATTCTGTTTCATTGATCTTTATGCCAGGGCCATACTATTTTAATTACTGTGCTTTGTAATACATTTTAAAATCAGGAAGTATAATGCCTTCAATTTTGTTCTCTCTCTTGTTTACTTTGTTTTTCCATATAAATTTTAGGATCGTTTTTTTCTATTTCTATAAAAAGTCCATTGGAATTTTGATGGAACCTGTAGATTGATTTAAATAGTATGGACATTTCAGCAGTATTAAGTTTTCCCATCCATGTTTTTCCATTAATCTGTGTCTTCTTTACTTTCTTTCATCAATTTGTTGTAGTTTCCAGTGTACAAATCTTTCACCTTCTTTGTTAAGTTTATTCCCAAATAAGTTATTCTTATTGATCCTATAGTAAATGGAACTGTTTTCTTTCTTTTTTTTTTTTAACTGTCACAGAGCCCAACGCAGGGCTCGAACTCACGGACTGCAAGATCATGACCTGAGCTGAAGTCGGTTGCTTAACTGACTGAGCCACCCAGGCGCCCCGGAATTGTTTTCTTAATTTTCTTTTTGGACAGTTCATTGATAGTGTATAGAAACACAACATGTTTTGTCTATTGATTTTTGTATCCTACAACTTAACTGAATTTGTTTACTATTTCCAACAGTTTTTTGGTAGAGTCTTTAGAGTTTTCTATATGTAAGATCATGTCATCTGCAAGCACATATTATGTTATTTCTTCCTTTCCAGTGTGAGGTGTTTTTTTTTTTTCTTTCTTTCTTTTTTCTCGCCAAATTTCTCTGGCTAGGATTTCCAGTACTAGGGTGAATTAAAAAAAAAAAAGTGAGGGTGAGCATGTCTTTATTATTCCTGATTTTACAGGAAAAACTTTCTGAAGGAACATACCTCCATATAATCAAGGCCACATATGACAATTTTCTCTCTTTATTTGAAAAGTCAGAGTTATGGAGTAGTAAAATTCTTGTTAAGAAAGTTTTTCTGTTGTCTGTTTTTAATGCCAAGGGTCTTCACATAATTTGTGTATAACGCATAGTGCCTGGGAGAATGGCCCAACAAAGGTTGAGGAAATACTCATTTTGAAGCTACTGGATGATAAAAATAGTTTTGAGGCCCATAATCTCCTCCAACTCCCTAGAGAACGAATAGAAGCCTGGATTCAACCCTGTGCTCTGCAGCCTAATTTTCATATTTCATTCCGCAAAGACTGGATCCATACGCCCACATACAGTTTTCTGGGCTAGTTATTTCAGTCTTCTGGGACATACAAAGTTTACAGAAATAAATGGATTTGTGTCCTCACCATCTTCCGAGCAATCCTAAACTTCAGGATAAAAATAAATCAATACACCATCGTTTCTAACGTTAAGTATATTACCACCTTGGGAGCAAGCCAGACATGTAAATAAATGGATGCATGCAGGTCACGTTCACAGCCACACGGCCCCAAACTGTAGGCAATTAGAAGAAGAGCCAACCACTTATCAAGAGATGTCAGATCGAGTTGCCCAGTGGAGTTGTCGTCTGGCTAGATCCTGAGGGACGCTTTGTAAACCAGCAGATTTGGAAAGCACCAGGAGAATTTTCATTGTAGGCCCACGGGCACAGTTCTAGGAAAGGACATGGAAACTTGGAGAGGAATCCCACAGGGCAAGAACGTTAAGGAACAAGGCACAAGGCACAAGAACGTTAAGGAACAAGCTGGAAGGAGGTGAGGCCACAGAGGCTCCCACATGCCAGTCACTTACTTCCTGAGGGAGAATCATCAGAGACAGGACGTGCACAGGAGAGAAGTGTAAGCTGGTCATTCGAGGTAGGAGTGAGGGAGAAACTAGGTAAGTGTTTCTTAGCCACCTGATGGTCCCTAATAGTCCCTAACGACTATTCTGGGAACCCTACCTGCTTAGCATTCCAAGCCTTGACTACTCTAGAGAGACAAAGCTACTATATGAGATATTCGTCTGGATAAGGTTGACAATGTTGGGCACATTCTGTTGGAGAAACAGCGACAACAAACCATGTTTTTTTGGGGGGCGGTGGGGAGTGTGAGCAGATTTGAAGACGTTTCATCTTCTATTTGGATGGCAGTAAATTTTAAGCAGTGAAAATTGCTGTATAATTTTCACTGCAGGGATTCCTGAATGTTTGTTTTCAAAGCTATACGATAAATACTACGACAATGCTGCCTTTTTTCTGAACTGCAAGGTAACCTAACGCTTGGGTTTGATGACGGTGTGACCTGTGTGATTACCTGTTTTACTGCTATTGCACCCCAAGTCCCTCCAACCTGCCACAGCGAGGCGTGGGATGTGGCCCAGAAACCCCACGGCTCACTAACAATTCAGCCCGCGATCAGGGTTCGGCAGGGAACTTAAATTAGATGGCCCATAAAACGTCCGCACGTCGCAGGGGAGACTCAGCTGACTAACCCCCACTTCTCTGCAAAAGTGAAATTCAGTTTTGATTTTCCTTAATGAACTTACGGTCAACTGTGGAAAAGTAGAAGTACCCAAAATCTCTTTCCGCGGTTAAACCCAAGACAGTAACAAAAGCAACAGGCACCAATATAACAACACAGCTTCCAGAGTGATACGAGGAAAAAGTCTTCAGTCATAAAAGAAGGAAAGTATCGCTTAGGGAAAGTCGGAAAGCATGTATTTCATGTAAGTCGGTTATGTGGGAGTCTGCGTTCTAAGCAAAGACCAAGGCACACGTTAAAAATGACTCTTTTTGGGGCACCTGGGTGGCTCGGTCGGTTGGGTGTCTGAATCTTGGTTTCAGCTCAGGTCATGATCTCACGGTTTGTGGGTTCAAGCCCCACGTCGGGCTCTGTGCTGGCAGCGCGGAGCCTGCTTGGGATTCTCTCTCCCTCTCTCCCTCTATTCCTTGTTCTTGCCCTTCCCCTGTTCTCTCTCTCTCAAAATAAACAAATAAGCCTTTAAAAAAAAGTTTAAAAAATGACTCTTTTCGCCCTTGTAGCTAGCACCTAGAAAATGACGAATATACAGTCAACTCTCATTTTTAAAGACATTTGAATAATCAGTTATTATGATGCACTAGAGTTTATGAGTTCTTCTACACTATACCTTCTGGCGCTAAAATCTGTTTCTACAACTTGCTGTTTCCTTCGGCTTCACGGCCTCCTATCCCAGTGAGGACCCACACCCAGGAGACACTAAAAAACGATACTCAATTGAAAGATGAAGCAAGCAACTGAAATTTCAACATGAGTCTAACATTCTGTCCGGTCTGTGCCCATGTGAGCACTACTCTGTAGAAATTCAGGAAACACACACACACACACACACACACACACTGACCACTAGATTTCCACAAGCTGTAGGTCTGGTGATTTGAACCAGTATAGCTGTTGTAAGAAGACGCTTGGGTCCCAGTTAGTGTCCAGGTCATTTTATTCAATGGTTTCCTTGTGTCTCCCTACTTGTTTCTCCATGCCTGACTTCCTGTTGCATGCTTCTGGGAATGAGCTTGCTGAGTTCTTGTGATGTCACTGCACTCTAAGGATCTTATCACAAATGGACTTTCGAGGTGATGCTGGAAGTTTAAACTGAGGACTGTGAATTTAGGCTCTAAATCTTGAGGGTATGAAAGCCATCAGGGGTGTCCCACCCTTGACAAAACTGCCATCTGATCTATGAAATATTCCAAGCTTTGGAAGCTCTGAGAGAGGAAGCCCGTGGGTCATGTGGGCGTTCTACCGTGCTCCCTGCCTATTGGACCAAAATGAACTTCTCCACGCTTGATTCGCACCAGAGTTTTCCAGTTTGGACTTATCCAGATCCACACACCCGATGGCAGAAAAGCTGTGCCTTTTATCAGTCCTTCTGCTTTTTCCTTGAGAACCTCTCTTTTGCTAATCCTAATCCCACCTGTTCTTGGGAGTCCAGCCCAATGTTTCTCAGTGCTTGTGTCCCTCTGCCTCCTCTCTATACTTCCATACCCTTAGGCGCTCCAAGCTGTACCCGTTAGTCAAGGTGACATCCTGACGACATGTGCATTTTAACCTTGTCGAGTGGCGTGCCATTGTGCACGGGGGTTTCTTTCTAAAATCACCATTTGTGTTTCATATGACTCAGCTGTTCCCCATAATATGTAACGGAGAGCACAGTGGTGTTTCAACAAACAATTCCTAACGGCATAATTAACATTTATTGAGTCCTTACTCTCTGTTAATGACTTCAGAAGCAGAATTTCATTGTCTCCATGCCACAGTTGAGTAAATGGAAACTCACAGTGGGTACAGGATCCTGGGGCACAGTTCCATAGCCTGTAGCCTAGCTCCAGAGATCCCATTCTTAACCACGCTGCTGCTGAGTGTGCCCCCCACACAGTGAATCACGCTGTGAGGACTTTTTATTTAGTGACCCTGCAGCAAGATCAGTCATTGGATCCCCCCCTGCAATGCCTATCCCAAATAGAGTTTGGATTCTTTTACCTCTGCTGCCATGCGGGAGCCCTGACCTTTTCTTGTTTACAAAATTTGAGAATTACACATTTATCATGATGCAAGCCAACCTCTTTCATTTTCCATCAAAAGATGTCTGTTACCGTGTCTAATAAATATATCAACCTAGTGTTTCTGGAGCCCCAGGCACCCAGGTTCTGCAAATAGCACTTGCCCACCAGGACTGCGGTAATGGTTAATAGTGCTGTGAAAAATAGTGCTGTGCTCAAGGAAAACAAATCAGCTGCTTCTTAAAAAAAATACTTTAATGAAATGTAGAATATACACAGAAGCGGTGCCACATACACACATAATTTAAAGAAGGGTAATTTACACGTTCCCATACTTGTGTCTCCAGCTTGAGTGTGTGGCTGTCTGTCTTTGGAAACATTTGCGGAGGGAAACAGAGCAAATGAGCCAAAGGCATACGCTTTTCTTTAGCCAGGGTCTTCGAGAGCGAGGCCCTCCGATCAGCACGGACGAGAAAAGAGCCTAAGGGTGGGCTTGTGATTTTACTCCCAGACACAAGCTTATTACTTATTCAAAAGTGTCTGACGTTGAAGAGTACCATCCCCATCAGTTAACAGATTTTCCATTTTCAGAGAAAAGTGGGCAATTCTGAAAGAATGAAGTCCTTTTAGGGGAGTTCAGTAATTCTTTAATAAGGTAATGAGGACGCAGTGCTAGGTTTCACTTTCCCGGAAGTCTGAGCGTGACACACAGTTGGGAAGTACGTGGTGACAGGTGTGGTTGTCTACAACATAACCCCGGAAATTAGGAAGCTTCATTAACACACTTAAGACATTGCCTCCCAAGAATCACATAATGCATTCTAAATATACATATTCTTTCATTTGCCATCATCAGGATCTAGCCTTTAGCTTGACAAACCCAGAATGCATTTCCCGAGTACATCGGGAAGCCAAACTATTAACTGATGATGTGAAATGCAAATGTCCTTGTAAACAGAGATACTCGTGGTACCATTCTCTGAATTTCCTTATCCGTTTCCTGAATAAGAAGACAGAATGAGAAATTCATTTTCAATAAAAAATATAATTCTCACAGGAACCCAAAACTTCACAACGATCAGCAGGGTCTCACAAGTGCACCCACTTACGTTGGATTTGCCATCATCATGACAAAGATGTTCTGGGGAGGAGAACGGAGCCTGGGGTGTGTTGGGTGTGCTCAGTCCACCTAATCGGAGTGGACGCAGGCATTGCCACCCAGCTGGGGACACTATTCCAGACACCTCTCCCCTTCTTGCCCATACGTCTTCCTGGGAACCATACTGATCCTCGACCGTACAAGTTGCCTGCCCTGTATTCCAAGACTCAACACCCATAATGAGATTCACGAATACTCTGTGCTATTAATTTTGGGCTAAGTGTGGAATCACTACAGAGGCACCATAGGACTGAGAGTTGGAGGTTCTGGGTCTTAGACGAGGTTGGGCTTCTGAGTGAGTGGCGTGCTTATCCTGCTGCAAAATAAGAGAAAGAGTTTAGATGGCCCCGATGTCTGGTTTGCTCTGGCCGCCGGCCTCTGCTCCTTCTCTTTTAATGTTTGTTTCTCTTGCGGGAATATATATTATCAGCAGAACAGATTCTGCTCTGGGGCGCCATAACGTACTCAGTGTGCTTTGACCTCCAGGTTTGGTAGACACTAAAAGAAACTTGAGCAATTATTGGTTTGTTTCATTCCAACTGGTGAAAAAAAGACTATTAAATAAAGATTTGCCAAAAGTATATCTATCACCAGGAGAGTTGCTCATCTGTCCACATTTATTCCTCTATCTACTCCTCTTCAGGAACCTGGGAACTAAGATACTGAGTTATGAGGGACAGGGAAACAGTGGTTCTCGTTGCTTCCATTCTCTTTACTTTCACTGGTTTTCAAGAAGGTTTAGATTGCTTCACCAAAGAGCTCTCGGAAGGCATGGAATGCTGTCTACAACAGGCTCAGGGTGCCATCTTGCCGGACTGCGTGGCTGTCACATGATTCAGTTGAGCCATCCAAGCTGTCTGCTCCCAGCGGTAGGATTGATCTCCTCTGGTCTTCCCCATAACCACTGCTAACACGTTGCCTCTCTATCTCACTCTTCATGCTCAAATTATATTGAGCAGAATAATCCATTTTCCATGACTAAGGGATTGGACCTCCCACGAATTTAAGTAGTTCTTCTCTCAAATCATAAACTATGAACACTTGGACACTTAAAGGTCCATTTGTAAACTCCAAACATGTTTTCTTGCCTCAGTTACATTTTGCTAGATACTAGGTTTTCCATAGTATCCAGAGATAAGTTCTAGATTAATTGTGTCCTATTAGTTCCATGCTCCAGACTCAGAACATGTATGCCCCGCTATCATTTAGCATTTAATCATGCTGCACATTTAGTAAAATGTTGTAAGTTGTTTAACACTTTCTCACATCCGGCATATCTAGACTGTAAGATCCTTGAGGAAAGGAAATACACTTTGTTTCATTTTATTCTTAAATAGTAACATACACAATGTCCTACTCAATAAATACTTCAGTTTACTTTAAAAAAACATTTTTGTTATTCACCCATAAGATATTCAAACTCAGATGCCAATGTTAGTCATAATTAGATATCACACACCCTTGCCTAAATCTCAAGGTCACGGCTCAGAAAATATGTCCCACTGTACCTACAAATAGGAGAAAAAAGTTAAGTGACCCAAATGAGAAAAAAAAAAGGTATGGCTGGCAGTCTAAGAACCATTGCTGTAAGCCTTTCTAATTAATACGTGTTCCTATTCTTGGTGTACATGAACTACTGACTTTTAACATGGTGGCATTGTTACGAGACACGCCGTTCACAACTTAGATGGTGATTACTGAAGGAGAACACTGCTATTCAAATCAACCAACCCAGGGTGTAGTTGACAGTAAAAGAGAACACTTTGCATCTGGTAATAAGAACTGAACTGAAAATATACTCAGAAGATACTATGGTATTTTTGCTGGTGAGTATTCGAGACACAACATGTCATTTAATTTATTGTCATTTTCTTTGAATATCTCTTCTTTCTCTTCTGCTTTCTTTCCTTGATATCCAAATACACACTATGTGAAGAGTAGTGAGCGGGATGGGAAGAGATTTATTTTATCCTAGTGGGAAGTGGTGACCTCCATCCAAAGGAAATGGATTTCAATTAATCAAAGATTAATCCTTTTCTTTTCTCTTGTTTTACTTTTATTCCTTTCTTCCGTTTCCTCGTCCTCTTTCTCTGAGTTCATCTTGCCCACCAAACCCTAATCTAGACATAAAACAACAGAACTTCTTCCCTTCTAACGGAGGAAGAACACTTTCTTTCCCTTGGGACACGCAAGACAGTGGAGACGCCCATGCCCTTGAATGTGATGTTTTATGGGGTTATTCTGGGTAGGCTGATGGTGATTGCTTTGCTGAGTCTACGTTTTGTCTGACATTTCACCACCATTAGGCAAACATTATTCTTTCTGTTGGTATTTGTTTAGTGAGCTATATACTCAGTGGTGTATGATTTATATAAGTCACCATCTCTTCCGGGTGGCTTAGGCTAAATTATTATCCAGGCATCCAATTTAGACACACAATAAGGGACAGATTACTAAACCCCCAATGTTATACCTCCGCCAAACAAAGCCTTATTCCTTATTCATGGTATCATACACAGTTTTCACGTTTCTAATGAAAATGGGGGCTGATCTGCCAGCCGAAATAGCTTTAGGGCGTTTTGGTATTTCCAATTTTATTCTCAGAGAACGCATATGTATATATTTTTTAATTTAGGGACTGATGTGGGCAGGAATATTTAGATATTATGGCTTAAAAATAAATATGCTCTCAAGTGCCTTCAGTGAGGCGGCCACACTTGGAGGTTGTGCTGCATGGGCCCGATTTCCTGTGTTCTGCCAGCATGAACTTCTACATATTCCCTCTTCCTCTGAAACGTGTCCTGGGTTGGGAAAGGAGTTTTGTGGACACCCTGACTTTCAGAGGCAAAGAGTGAGTTTCCATGGGATCCCCCCTCCCCCGGGAACCTTTGGAAGAGTCTGGGCAGGATCCTGAGGACCCCACATCCACAGCGGGGATGCCCAGAGAACAGCTCTGCGGAGGCCTTTGCTTTCTGAGGTGGATTCATCAATGCTGTCAAGAAAAGAGCTCAATGGGGCACCTGGGTGGCTCAGTCAGTTGAGCTTCTGACTTCGGCTCAGGTCATGATCTCACAGTTTGTGGGCGCGAGCCCCGCGTCGGGCTCTGTGCTGACAGCTCAGAGCCCGGAGCCTGCTTTGGCTTCTGCGTCTCCCTCTCTCTCTGCCCCTCCCCCGCTCATGCTCTGTCTCTCTCTGTCTCAACAATAAATAAAACCATTTAAAAAAAAAAGAGGTCAGAGGTCAAACGCATTTTTAAAGGCTTGAATCAAAGTTTCAAACACTGGTGGTAAGAATGCCTCTCAGAGTTTTTATGATGCTAGTGTTGCATGTGATCTTCTTTGGTTAAGAAAACCTTGGGGTCCAGGGCACCTGGGTGGCTCAGTCCCTTGAGCCTGACTCTTGGTTTCCTCATGATCTCATGGTTTGTGGAATCAAGCCCCACATCGGGCTCTGCGCTGACAGTGGGGAGCCTGCTTGGGATTCTCTCTTCCTCTCTCTCTCTCTCTCTCTCTCTCTCTGCCCTCCCCTGCTCATGCTCTCCCTCTCTCTCAAAATAAATAAATAAACTTAAAAAAATGAACAAAACAAACAACTTAGAGTCCTCATCTGGGATCACGTGTCGGAACCAGGGTTCAAATAAACACACGGCCAGGAATGTTACAAGGTGGAAATACAGTTTCCCAACTCTGTATGAAGATTGTCACCATATAATTCTCCCTGTTAAGTTCAAACACTAAGGAAATGGGGACTAAAGTAGCTGTTACCTTGACAGGCCTTCTAGACCTGGAATCGGTGACGGGAAGGCCACAGGGAAGATCGGCCAGTGTGTGTGCCCACACAGCCCTTTGCCTGGGGTGGATCCTTACCTCTGCCTTGATAGTGCATCTTGGAGAAGACCAGAGAAACCAGCAAAGAGGAGAACATGCCAGAATTGCTTACAGGATTTATCCAGAACCTTGTTTTTCTTTTCTTTTTTTTTTCCCCCGTGAGAAAATGATCATTTTCATTTCAGTGGAATACAGGGAAATTCAGATAATAGCTACTGTGGCTGAGAAGTAACACGTCCATTTTTCTCTAAATACAGAATAGAAGAGGCTTAATTTCCACCTGCACTAAGGGCTTCAGAGTCAAATCTTATGTCATAAGTAGATGCATTTCTTACTATTTTTGAAAATCTAGGTATCTGAGCGCAGAAAAGCCTGAAGATAAAAATGTCCATCAAATTTTATACCACTTATAGAAATGATTTCAAATATCGAAAAATAAGTTGCTTCTAAGATTAATGAGAGAAGGCTGGAGGAAAAGTTCCAGGACAGCTTTTAAGGAAAAACACAGAAGGAAAAACACTAACGCTTAAAAGGCGTCTTGTATAAAAATGCTGACTGCATTCCCAGACCATTTTCGATACTCACCTCCTCAGCTTCCTCTCTCTGTGCCAGCAATCAGAGTGAGCTTTTGATGAACTCTGGACATGAATTGGGGGATTTTTGAGGCAACAAATCTGTGTCACAAAAGCAATTTCTGCTTAACAAAAGCAGCAGAAAAGAATGAAATGCCTGCCCTGACACTTTGTCTGCAACCAGCCCTCCCATGGAAATGAGTCGAATTATAATACCAGTGTGTCAAGCAATACACAGCTAACTAAAATTTCCGGGAACTTCTTTATATAATGATAATATTAGTGTTTCATTTACATATAAATGATATAATTAGAAAAATATGTCTCCCTTTCATTCAACGTGTAAGGCTATTAAAAGCACCAAGCATCAGACGCGGTACTGGGTTTCTGTGAAGGTGCATTTGCTTGCTTGGTGTTAATCTAGGAAAAATTTAAGGGAAGGATCCTTCCCAGGTGCACAGGAAGACACAAATAGCAAACTAACAGCAATGCATTAATGATCGGGATTTGTCTTTTTATCTTCCTTCAAGACAGGAGATTAGAATCTATGGGAACGAAATTATGTATGTAATTGGAAGCGGTAAGACCTCTAATCTGGAGATGGAAATCTGTCTGAAAGTATCTGCCACTTGGTTGTTTAGATCAGCAATTCCTACACTTACAGATGAACAAATGACTAAACACTTAAAACAAAAACATAGGCAGGTAGCCAACGTCAAGTTGCCACCCTTTAATTGGAAGCAAAGGTAGTAAATGGAATAATTGGTGTTGAACATCATCACCATTTCATCTCCGTTGTAAGCGCACATGTGTGTAATACATACACGCACACACACACACACACACACACACACACATCTTATAGCTGCTTATGTAGATAGAGGAAATTGGTTGCATTCATACTGAGTGGTTTTGAAACCTCCTTAAAGAGTTGGATGGCTAATAAGGGTTATGAGAACAGTCTAGATATGCTTCCCTTATCATCCCAGAACTCAAATTCTATGTATTTCCCATCACCCACATGCAAACTTACTTTCTTTATGGAACAACTTTGATCACACCGTCCGGGCTACAGTTGAGGCTGTGACCACGTGCACCCTCGTGTTTCATATCATTTTTGCACACACAGGAGTTCCTCCCCCTCATAAGGGTTACACCTGCTCAGGCCCGTGTCCTCCCTGATTGCCCCCGTCCTCAGCATCACACGGCACCCTGCCTCCTCGTGGATGCCAGTCCAGGACTCAGCCAGCGTGGAGAAGGCTCACGGCTGCTGCTCACTCGTTCATGGCATCCGTATAATTAGCTTTACTTAAACCTTCTGTCACTGTCACCTGAGCTTTTAGTGAGGACATTTTGTTGTTTAAAAATGGGGATTTCATTGTTTACGAGTGGTAGCTAAGGCAATCTTGATGGTGCCAATGGTATTTGTTTTGACTGATTACTATTTGGAAATATTGCTTCTTTGTAATCTGGTCTATTGTCTAACCTGCATTGTTTTTCTCTGAAACACTTTTGCTAAATCAAACTCCACTGGCACTGTTCTAGAAAAACTGCTCGGATACACAGGGCTGCACAATCTCCACCTCATTCAACCCTCGTTCATGACTCTGGACTCGTTCTTGCCTGTTTGTGACAAAGCCACCCAGCCAACCGCCCAGACCAAGCGACTGCGTTTACTTCTCCATGGAAATAAGTACTCTTCTCGTCCTTATGAAGCCTCTCCTGTCCTGCCCTGGGTGTGGTCTCACATAAGAGTCCAAAAGGGCAATGTTCATCTGATTTAATATTTTAAACTGCTTTAGGGCAAAATGTCTCAGTAGTCTGGTCCTCCTTACAGAAAATGTTGGAGTCAGGAGGCTGAGAAGAGACGGTGAAGGGGGGGGGGGGCATTGTCTCCCCTCTGCCGTTGGGGTCCTTCCGCTGCTGTGCTGGCCTTCGCTGGCCCCTTCAGTAAGGCCTTGTGCGTCACCTGGATGAAGCCCCTGCCATCCCCCGCACTCTGGGGAGCCATCCCCGAAGCCTGCTGGAAGGTGCTACCAGCCCTGAGGTCTCCGTTTGCCCCCTGCAGAGGGGATGCTTCTGAAGATACCTCCCACCAGTTTGAGACTGAGGCAGGAGTGAGGCCCTTGGCTGTGGTCTAATCACATTCCCTCTGTCCCTTCTCCATCCTTCACCCTCACAACCCAAAGGAGCCGACAGTGGCCTTTTTCAAGGTCTAAACCGCCTCCTCCCACACGGAGGGCCAAACCCCAGTGACAAATGGAAATCGTATCCCTTCCGCCTTACCTGCATTCTCCCATCTCGACTTTTGACACACTGACCCGATTTAGAAAATCCTGCCTTCCGTGACCAATTCTGGCCTTAAGCCTACACTACTTGCTGGACAAATACAGTGTGGAGTTTCAGAAATTATTATTCATATTTTTTTAGTATGTTATTGGACCTGCTACCCTCCACTTCCTCCAGCCCCATGATGGAGAGACAGACACTGGGATGTCATGCATGTGACACAGAAAAATGCAAACAAGAAAAGAAAGTCAATATTCTATGTATAATACCTGGGTGCACTCGGGATTGTCCCAGAAGTCCGTCATTAACTATCTTCAGTACATCTACTTTTCTGGACACCACGTAGCAGTTAAAGAGAGGCAAAAGAATAAGAAAAAAGGGAAATGGAGACTACCAAAAGACAAGTTTTTCTTTGTCATCAAGAAGCCACAAAGCTGTCACTTAACCAAGCTTGTATCTTCCTGCTTCTCCTGCACACGTGTTGATGGCTGCTTGGTTGGTTTTAAGTGAAACAGGCTCCATGTGGTTGGGATTGTTGCCGTCTCTTTTCCCATCATTGTAAGCAAGAGCTCGAGCGATGAGTTTCTCATGTGTCATTATTTAGATGGAATAAAAATGATCTGGACATTATATTGAAACCCCCTTGCTAGAGGATGTGTGTTGGGAACATGCCCAGCATTTTCGAAGCCCCTCTGTGTGTTTGGGAGATGTATGGAGTCCTGCTCCCCCTGAATAATGACACGCCTCTGATGCTACAACACAGGCGTGTGGTCCAGCTTGTGTGCCCTGAGACACAGAATCAGGTGAGGCACTCTCAGGAACTGGACACACTCGGAAATCCCCATCTTCCAGTGATTGGCAGTGCACGTGGAGCTACTCAGTGTGGGGCGACAGTGCCCAAGCCTCTGGTTGGCGTCCCATGTGTCTTTGCTTCCCCGTGACTGTGGCGTGGTGTCCAAGGAGCTCACGGTGTGGTCAGTTGTTGTGTTCTTGGGTCGTCTCCAATGCTGACTTGTGACCTTCCCCCAAATTCTCAGACGATCAAATTATCTAACTGAAGTGTTTCACAGTTCGCGTCTCACCGAACCAGCCAGAGCATGGTCTGTTGCCCATGACCTGGGCAAGGCGGAATGTTGGTAGAAACCCTCGTGTTTTAGAATTGCAACAGGGCTGAATATTAATAGAAATTCCAGGCAACCGAGGGCTTCTAAGTGGCCTATGTGGGTCTACAGTTAGGGATGATTTTTTTTTAAATTCCAAAAATACCAAATAGAAAGAACTTGCTCTTTGAAAACAAATAATAATATATTGTCCACCAAGGGTGATGAGCTAAAAAACCTTTCTTTAAATTTACTCTATCGCTTTTCTGAAGGTGGAACAGGAGTGGACATAGGAAAATCCCTACACCCTCCGAGCACCTCCCTCTCCCCTCTCCATTTTGATGCTCCTCATACACTGAAACCTTGACACACAGTGGCGTTTCCCAATAGCCTCATTTCATCTCCTTCCCCAAATTTTACCAAATAATCCTTACCAGATTTAATCTAATTAAAGTAATGAACCAGCCAAACAAGGAGGTAAAATTAGTCTCTAACACCATCAGCCGAAAAACGCGTTACCGTGAACACAGATCAGTAAACATACTTACTTTGTCTATACTGCACATATTTTT
Source organism: Prionailurus bengalensis (assembly GCF_016509475.1). Classification (NCBI taxonomy): domain Eukaryota; kingdom Metazoa; phylum Chordata; class Mammalia; order Carnivora; family Felidae; genus Prionailurus; species Prionailurus bengalensis. The sequence goes on along the minus strand of NC_057358.1, from coordinate 2,342,312 downwards.
AAGTTTATTTATTTATTTTGGTGGGGGAGGGATAGAGAGAGAGAAAGAGAGGGAATCCCAAGCAGGCTCTGCACTGTCAGCACAGATCCCAATGTGGGGCTCGAACTCAGGAACTGTGAGATCATGACCCGAGCCGAAAGCAAGAGTCGGATGCTTAGCCAGCTGAGCCACTCAAGCACCCCACAGCCCTGAGCATCTTATTAAAGCCCTGCCATTGTTAACGAACACTGCTGTGAGTAGCTTTCTAATTCATCACGGTGTATTCTCAGATAGATCTACAGGTTCATGGCTGCGTGTGGTTCCTAAGTTATGGAGCCAACCCACATTGCTGGGTATGCAGATTACATCACCATTCCTGCAAAGAGACACTGTGGATAACTGTAATTATGTTTTTGAGATTCCTTTATAGAAATGTGATTGCGGACAGTCACATAGCTTTTAGGAACAGACACATTTCAATTAGAAATAAGAATGAGAGGCACTGTTGAATAAGAAAGACTTCAGCGAACATTCTGAAGAATATACAGAAGGGAGAAAGGGCTGTTTCACACTTGGCCTCATTATCAGGTAAGAAGAAATAGTTCTTACAAGCTGATTTCATTTGAGCCTATTATTTCCTTACAACACTGTGCCTCACTCATCGATTACTCAGCAGACACTGTAGGTCACCTACTCACTGTACATTCTTTCCTCTTTCATGGATAACCAACCTTAATTTTGTTTAAGGAAGCAGTATGTCTAGACAAAATGCACATTATCCTGATTCATTTACGGCGGAAAGTGGCCCGGGGCCACAGTGCTGGCCAACCAGACACAGTGATCCCAAAACTCTATGGATTGGGCTGAAGCTTTTGCTAGTCTGGCATAGACATCAGCTTTCTTTCTTTCTTACTTTCTTTCTTTCTTCCTTCCTTCCTTCCCTCCCTCCCTCCCTCCCTCTTTCTTCCTTCCCTCCCTCCCTCCTTCTCTCCCTCCCTCTTTCTTTCTTTCTTTCTTTCTTCCATTCTTCCTTCCCTCCCTCCCTCCCTCTCTCCCTCCCTCTTTCTTTCTTTCTTTCTTTCTTTCTTTCTTTCTTCCTTCCTTCCTTCCTTCCCTCCCTCCCTCCCTCCCTCCCTCCCTCTTTCTTTCTTCCTTCCCTCCCTCCCTCCCTCTTTCTTTCTTCCTTCCCTCCCTCCCTCCCTCCCTCTCTCCCTCCCCCTTCCTTCCTTCCTTCCTTCCTTCCTTCCTTCTCCTGCCTTCAATATAAATACATTGTGGATGGAATGGCATCTTAAAATTTGGAGACAATGTGCATGAGGACAAAAGCCACATTGTAAAGATGGCAGAGAGAAAACAATTGTAAACGGGGGGATTGCTGCCACTATTCCAGATGAACGTTGTGACCAGGTAAATGTGGGAAACATGGCTACCAGGAACTGGAATATAATGGGAGCTCAACAGGTGATAAACTCAACAAAGATGAATGAATGAATAAATAATTTTTGAATTATCGGTTGATTTGCTTTTCTCTACTTTTAACATTATTTTCAACCTGGAACGTACAGTAATCAACCTTAAGGAAGAATTCACTGCATGTGGATACTCTCAAATTTTAAGTTAGAGTTAGTCTGATAGCTCTAATATGGATTCCTTTTGCTTTCAAAACATATCATGCTTTCAAGTCCTGGGTTGAGTTAGGGGTCAACTCAAGACCTGGGTTGAGTTAGGGGTCAAGGTAACTTGACCCAGTTAGTCCTGGGTCAAGTCCCTGAGTTACGGGATCCTGGTCCTGGGTGGCTTAGTCGGTTAAGTGTCTGGCTTTTGATTTCGGCTTGGATCATGATCTCACGGTTTGTGAATTTGAGCCCCACATCAGACTCTGTGCTGACAGTGCAGTGCCTGCTTGGGACTCTCTCTTCCCCTCTCTCTGTCCCTCCCCAGCTGTCTCTCTCTTCCTCTCCAAATAAATAAATAAAATTTACAAATATATATATAATTTAAAGTTAAATCAGGCACCCATTTCAAGGAAAGACGATAAAATCACACAATCAAGACACAATGCCAAGTTTATTACAGAAGCATTATCTGACATTTCAGCTTGGTTATCAGGTCTAAGACTCGCATATTCCTTCCAGATTTTGTTCATGATTATCTTTACATTATCTCCAAATAGTCTCATATTAGTGCAAGTTTACGTTGAACTTGCTGAACTGCAGTAATTATTTTGAACAATATTAGAATCATCATAATTATATTCTCTCAGCATGAGTAATCAGTAGGATAGGTTCAGATCATTCTGGGTTATGCAAACTTAAAATTAATTCAGAAAATTGTCATTTGAAGATTTCTGAAGAAATATTTCATTTCATCTGAGTGTATGAGTTTGAGAATTCTAATCATCTCTAATTACTCTTTTTATTTTATTCTTTGCAATTGTTATGAATTGCTATCACGACTAAGAGGAGCGTCAATGAATATTTATATAGTTCTTATTTATTCTAAAGAACATAGCTTTTTATCCCTATCAAATTTACTGCCTTCCACCCAATCTCTCATTCTCCCTTACGGTAGAGAAATCTTAGCATGATTGCCTAAATTTTAGACCACTAATGAGGCTACATTCTTTAGTGACAGCATTAAAAAATGTATTGATTGGAACGGCTCCCTGGCTTTTGGTCCAGGGTTTAGTGTTCTATAGGGACAGCAGGAAAGGTGGTCCACGGTCCATATTCCGGGCACCATTTCATTTGGTTCACATCCAACTTACAAAAATAAATAAATAAATAAATAAATAGAAGTTTGTAAGATAATGAAACGCTAAAGAGATAAAGCATCATAGCTACTGATCACGTGTTGCCACCCTCCTGTTCCTTTAAAACCATCAGAGAGCAAAGTGAGACCGACGCCTACAGTGTGGGAACAGGTGGGTATTTGAGGGCCACCCAGTCCCATTTGCTGAATTTTATCAGCTTCTGTATATTGTGTGCAGATAAAAATTTCTACATGCTAAGTTCATAAGCTAGCAATATTTATTTGTGTCTATAAGAGATGTATTTACTTTTTGGTTTTTGTTATATTAAACAAGCCCCCGGACAATGTGTTTGCATTGTTCATCTGCGGGACGTAAAAAGGCCCAGAGGCTTGATCCTACCCCCGTGTGTGTGAGTGGCATGACCTTGGCGAAGTCTCTCATGCTCTAAAGCTTGCTCTCCTCATCTGCAAAGAGGATTGGACTAGATGTTCTCCGAGACCTTACTCGACGCCAGTACAGCTGGATGATGATGTCTCCGGATAACGTTACTAGTTGACAAGATGGATGTATGGCTTAGAATAATGAAAGTAGAAATTCATGGAAACAATGAAAATGTATGCAGGAAGCAGTGGGGCATTCATACCCTTAAGTTAAGAATATCATGCAACTAAATTTGTCTTTCTTTTTTTTTCCATTTTTTAAAATATTTATTTATTTGTGTGAGAGATGGGGGGAGCGCTTGAGTGGGGGGGGGGGCGGCGACGTGGCAGAGAGGGAGGGAGACACAGAATCTGAAACAGGCTCCAGGCTCTGAGCTGTCATCACAGAGCCCGGCATGGGGCTCGAACTCTCGAACCATGAGATCATGACCTGACCTGAAGTCGGACGCTTAACCGACTGAGCCACCCAGGGGCCCCTCTTTCTTTTTTTCTAATTCAATATGCAGCCCCATCTGGCAAAGGCTCACTTCATCCAAGGGCTGATTTTCATAAAATTCACATAGACGTTGAAGCACAACCCTGCATTTTATCAAACCTAATGATTTTTTGTTTAATTTGCAAAGAGTAAGGATTTCAGGTGAAAATCCTCAGGCCAAATAAAGAAATGATTTGTTGTAACCCAAAAGATAAAGTTTTATTAAAAATACATTGTGTGTTAATATTCCAAAAATAATTCTCCACACAATAAATGTATAAACGACAGTTCTATCAATTCAAGAAAAGTTAATCAGACTCCTCACCCAAACAAATAAAACCCAAATAAAAATTCCAACAAGGTTGCCAGACAAGGCAGTTAACACAAACAGAAATTCAAATTATTATGAGGTTATAAAGCATATTAAGTCAATGAAGACCCTTTCCGCAGAGAAAAAGAGCGCAAATTTCCATCTGTCTATTTCCAAGGTTTACTCAATTTATTTTCTAGAAAGTTTGCTCGTTTCCTCCCTGCCCACCCCTGCCTCTTCTGTTCTCTGTCTGCGGTCTGGATCTGTGATCTTGCTTTGTTTACTGAGCTATAGCTGACACACAAGGTGGGAGTAGTTTTAGGCGTGCAGCACGGTGAATTGACACTTGTACACATTACTTTTGCACACACACTTGATGAAGTGTGGGCGTGGGTGAAGCAGGTACCTGAAGGAAGGGCTCTTCACCAACAATCGTTGGGACAAAGGTCCGAGGCAGGCGCCAGGCTGCATGTTGGAGGACAAGCAAGCTGGCCGGCACGGCGAGTGTAAGCCTCTTAGAATTTCTGGTCTTAAAAGGATGCGGCGAAGATGTGAGGTCCTCAAGCTCATGGAAGCTTTAAATCAAGCAGCGAAGAGAAACGATCAACAATTAATCAAGAGCTTGAAGTGTGCAGGTGCTTCCGAGATGCGCAGGACAGGGCAGCATTTGGCGGTGGCCTGGCATCGTCTGGGGTAGGGAGACGTGCCCTCGACGTCATGGGTGCTGGATCGAGATGTAAAGGAGGTGAGAGTTAGTAGACGGATGAGCTTGTTGTGGGACAGGCGGGAGGACATCGGCCAGGCAGAGGGGACAGTGGGAGAAACACAGGACAGGAGGAGTGTTGTCCCCCCAGTGCCTCTGTGTTCTGTTCCACAGGACACAGGACAGGAGAGAAGGTTTCTGTCTCAGATTCTGCCTAAAAACTGCACCAGGCGTCAACGTCCAGTACAGTCTGGGGGAGCCATTTGACTACACCACCTGCCGTGTCCCCACGAAAACCTCCTCCAGCCAAACGTGGCCCCCATCGGTTTTCCGTCTGAGACTCAAACAGCAGAAAACTGTGGAAGTGAAGCGAAGGCGCCCATGTGTGTGTGTGAATGATCCCATGTATCTGCTCAGGCTGGAAAAACTTGCCTGGTTGAGCTCACGCTTCTTGGTGGCCGGGACTCTGCTTCTTGGAGACTGCTGTTGGATCGTGAGCTGCAAATCCCCAAGTCCCCACGCCCTCCACGTGTCAACCGTTTGCTTTCCTTCGTTTGTGTTTTCTAAATACTTACTTTATAATACATTTTATCAATTGATTCTTTAACTCTCTCCTGACTTTATAACGGAGATAACTGTAGAACACTTGAAAAATAAAAGAAAATAGGATCATGAAAAAAAAAAACACCAAAGAGAAGCACAGAACATATTTGTAACATGTTACAATGTGTTGTAAACTTAATGTGTAAACCACACAGATAAATAAAGGAACACCCAACAGAGTTGATTAAATATCTAAATGAAGAATTCAAAAAGAAGAAAAGCATATATTATTTTTGATAAAGCACTCAAGGGAGTACAAATAGATACAAATGCCTTGTAAATCAATTTAGTGAGAAGTTCAAAATTCGATGAGACAATTGACTTAAAAACGTGGACATTTTTCCCGCAGGAATTGTCAGACATGTGTACAAAGTTGCATATGTGAGATATTTATCACGGTGCTTTTAAAATCAATGAGAATTAAAAATACCCCAAATGTATAAAAAGGAAAAGGTCTTCTTTGTTTTAAAATAGTGTGAATTCTTGAGATGGAATGTTCAGAACACATTTGAAAGTTTAGCTTCGAAAGTAGTTAAAAATGTTTTAAACAGTTTATCACATATTGAAAAATTAGTATAATAAAAACATTTTACAATGGTTTCAGGCAGCTGGGTGGCTCAGCTGGTTAAGCGTCTGACTTCGGCTCAGGTCACGATCTCCCGGTTCACGAGTTGGAGTCCCACATCGGGCTCTGTGCTGACAGCTCGTTGCCTGGAGCCTGCTTCCGATTCTGTGTCTCCCTCGCTCTCTGCCCCTCCCCCGCTCATGCTCTGTCTCTCTCTCAAAAATAAATAAACATTAAAAATTTTTTAATTATGATTTCAATATGGACCCTCATACATATTATAGCATTGATTCTATGTAAATATTACTCTAGTAAACTATTAAGACTTTTTCTTAATATATATTTACTTATAGTATTAAGTTCAAGCGCTATGTTGAGTAATTTTCTAAAAGATTCCAGAAATAGTTTTTCCAGTTTGTCACTTACCTTTTGATATTCTAATAATTGACTATGTGGTTTCTTTTGTTGTTTTTCTTTAGGGAGTGCCTTAGACATTTCTTCTACAGAACTTGATATTATATAACCACGTTTATTAGATGATAAGAACTGAAAGCAGTAATTTAATTTGTGTATAAATCATAGTTTTTTTTTTTTTTCCAGCTGGTTAGCCTATTACCTCACAGTTGTTGACTAATCTGCCCCTTTCCACAGTAATTGGAGATGTTACCTCTGTCATGCACTACCTTGCAAATTCTCTGGCTATTTGCTAATTTTCCACTTAGCTTTGCAGACTGGTCCCTAAAGGTTGCTTAAACAGTTTAATGTATGTTATGGGAGTAGCAAAGGGCCCTGTTTCCTGCTAATATGTTTGTTCTTCTCTGGCATTTATTCGTCCAGTTGTGGTTCAGAATATTTTTTTTTAATATATAAAGCAAAAAATAAAATAAAATGCAAAAATAAAATATATAAAGCATTCTAAAGAAGTGACAGCCACGACCTATCCGAGTAGATAACCTCCGAGTGCCTGCCCCCTAAAGAAACATGAAAAAAAAAAAAAAAAACAAGCAGAAACTGTCGGAACCAAGGTTGTCAGAATCCCAGAAAACAAAGTTTTACAAATTCTGAGTCGAGAGAGAGTCAAATTAAAAATGGTAGCGAGCATTCAGGTCTTCTTGTGCCTCCCGCCTCCTGCCCTCTCAGCGGCCGTTCTGCACATAGCTATCCGCGTCCTCGGGTGGGACCCGGGTCAGTCTCTAGGAAAGTCAAGCAGACCTTACTTCCAAATCATGTCTGTTCCAACCTGGCTGGACTCCCGAAGGACTGAAGAAAGGTGCGTGCCTCTGTTTTTTCTAACTTGGACCTCCCCAGGGCCCCAAAGTTGTGAGTTGTGAAAACATTGTAAGGTGCCCAGAATAAACCCTTGTGTGTATGGTCACATAATTTCTGAACAGTGTGAGGACCACCCGCCGGAGAAAAAGGCAGTCTTTTCAATCAATCGTGGTGGGGAAAGTGGACACCCACTTGAGAGATAATGACACGAGACCCTTTACTCACAGCGTGGACAAAAAGTAGCTCGAAATAAATCAAAGAGTTCAAGGTGAGAGTGGAAACTACATCACTCTTGGAAGAAAATAGGGTAAATCTCCACAAGATTGGATTTAACGACAAAGGTATATACATGGCAAATACGGAATGTTTCTCTGTACAGAGTTTGTTGTTCTTGCTTTTGCCAAATACATAAATTGGACTTGATCTATCAGGTTTGCATGGTTATGTGGCCCTGAGGACATCTGTCTTTGGAGAGTTCCCTGGACCAGTGGTAGGTGTCATGTGAGGAAGGAGTAAGCTAGTGATGGGTTGAGCCATTGAGATTTGGGGATTTTTGTGAAAGCATGTAACTTTTTTATCCTACCTAAGGCATGACTCCAAATTCTCAAAGATGCAGGCCTATCTTTTTCTGTAACAGTTTCCAAAATTCTACCATTTACATTTAGGTTTTTAATATATTGTAATTATTAATTTTTGACCGATCTTTCCAAATGGAAAACCAATTGTTCCTGCTTCTTCTATCGTATGGTTCTTCATTCCCTAGCAATCTACAATGTCCTGTCTGCTAAATTTTATTTTATTTTATTATTTTTTTTAATGTTTTTATTTATTTTTGAGAGAAAGAGAGCACAGGTGGGGTAAGGGCAGAGAGAGAGGGAGAATGAGCATCCAAAGAGGGCTCTGCGTTGAGAGCGGAGAGCCCGACGTGGGGCTCGACCTCAAGAATGGTGAGATCATGAACCGAGCCCAAGTTGGACACTTAACCAACTGAGCGACCCAGATGCTCCTATTGTCTGTTAAAATTTAAATTACTATTCTAGTTCAGGAGTGTCCTCATGACATCTGAGTGATTACTTTTCCATATAAATTTATGAATCTAATTATCAATACCCTCAGGAAAACGAAAATCAAGTCAGTTGATATTTTGTTGAATTATAGAACACTTTAGAGATAATATCTTTACAGTGTTCAGTATTTCACCCATGATTTATTTTTTTTTAGAATTAGGGCATTACAAGGAATCGTAGTATAATGTGAACAAAGTGGTGATGGCTGGTGTTCTTGTCATATTTCTGGTGTTTAAACACCCCAGTTTTAGAGTTTCACCTCTGAGTATGATTTTTGCTGAGATTTTCTTTTTGGGGACATATCTTTTATCAAGCTGAGAAGAATTCATTCCATTACTTGTTTCAAAATAGACTTTTAAAACTTGGAACAGAGGGCTGCCTGGGTAGCTCAGTCAGTTGAGCGTCCAACTTTGGCTCAGGTCATGATCTCACGGCTCATGAGTTCGAGCCCCACGTCAGGCTCTGTGCTGACAGCTCAGAGCCTGGAGCCTGCTTTTGCTTCTGTGTCTCCCTCTCTCTCTGCCTCTCCCCTGCTCAACACGCTGTCTCTCGCTGTCAAAAATAAATAAGCATTCAAAAAAAATTTTTTTTTAACTTGGAATGGGTACTGAGCTTAATTGAACTTGTGTTTCTGCATATGTTGAGATGAAAATGTGTTTTGGTAATTTGATCAGTGAAAGAAATAAATTGCAGTACACCTTTTCTAATGGTGAATCGAGCACGTATTCCTGGAATCAACCTGGTTGGCCGCGTCCTGTTCTGGGAGAGAAGCACCGTGGCTTTGAATGGAAGGCAACAGTAACTGTTGGTACTCCATAGGAGCTTCCCCCGGAATATTTCTCAGGCTCGTTTCTTGCACGTGCATATTTTCTCCATAAGGCTTTTCAAATCTGAAAACCAAGGCAGTTTGTGTCACATGTGATGCTCAGGTAGACAGAGTAATTCAATTGGCCTGAAATACAGTGATGGCAGACTCAGCTTGTATCATGGGATAGTGTTTGGGGACAGATCATCCCCACATTAAGTGAAGCCATCGACGAAGTTTAAATTTCGCCCAAAAGAAACTTCTTCCGCTCTAGTTTCTACCGCATCGTGCACTTGGGTGATGGTGAGACTGTCCTGTGTCTGGGCTGGGTCTTTTCCACACAAACAGCTTTACTGTTCGCAGCCGACACGTTCCGGGACACCGTGCCAGCCTCTGTTGAAACTTGCTGTCCGTATTGGTCTAACTTCTTGAAGTTCTGTGAGCTATGTTGACATAACATTAGCTTTTCTGGACTCTTCTCACACTCTCGCACCTCCTTCCACCAGCTTGGAGCACATCATCTCCGAAGCCAGAAGAAGCAGAGCCTATAAACCAGGGCTTTGGGGTCACTGGGCAGACGGACCCCTGAGACTGGCGACTGGTGCGTCCTGTTTTCTCAGGTGACCTGGTGGCCCCTGACTTGTTGGCCCGTGACCGGTCCTGGAATCCCCCAAGTGACAAAATCAGCAGAAACAGGGTGGTGGGGATAGAACGAAGCACTCTGGAAGGCTTTATCACCGAATTAACGCATATTATGAAATAAATATTCTAATAATTTTGTAATATTAATAAAATTTCATATTACTTGAAAACATGCATCTAATAACTGAAACTTTGTCATGGTATCCAAAGATGACATTGGATAACAATAAAGTCAGGCAGGGCATGTTCTCAATTCAATAATTCTCTAGTTTATAATGATTTATAGAAGTCATTATTTTGAGTAAAACTGCTTATTAAGTGGTACATTTTTATTTCCAAATAGACTGGCTCGTATCTATATGTTTAACTAGCTTCCTGGCCCCATCGCTGTGCTGTGTCAGGGTTTCTGTGTAAAACAGTTTGTCTGACTAATTAAAATGTGATTTCAAAGCCTATTTGTTATTACTTCTATTATCTTCTTGTAGGGGCTCTGGAATAACATGTTTATGGCTGCTGCAAACTCATCTAATTTAATATTTGCCTAGTAACCTAAATGTCCCCATTTAACAGCAGCTGCCCTTGGAATACAGATTTTTTTTTTCCACAAGGCAAGCTAAATTTTAACTAATTGTCACTGCAATATTCCATTCTGACTGGGTACATGAGCCTTTTCGATGGTGAAATTGGAATTGTTAAATGCAAGCGGTTATTAATTTGTTCTCAGTACAAAGGATGCAATTATTCATCTAAAAATAAAGCTCTCAGGGTTGGGAGAGAATCAACGAATGGAACAAGTCCCCATAATTTAATATTCTTCGTTTTGATTTTCTTAGCAGATCTTCTGAATGACATTTAGAGGCCAGAACTGAAATTATTAGCCAGCATGACCAAACAATTCAAGGGACTGTAATGACTTCCCCGAAAATTATGAAATGAAACCAAATGATTACAACGTTTTCATAGTAATTGTCCTTTTCCACCTCAAAAACCCAGAGGAGGTCTGCAGAGCAGTGCTTCTGGGGGCTGGTGTGGACCCCAGGTCGGGCTTGTGCCTGTAGAGCCTGACCTCCATCCGGGTGCGGTGGGAGGCGGGGGACAGCAAAGGACCCTGGGGTCTGCATTTCTATTCAAGATCACTTGCCCAGCCTTCGCTCTTGCATCCCACACTGAGGAACAAAGATGCAAAGTTATCACTGAGCTTTTATTCACAGGATTTGAGTGTAGTTTAGAGTGCAGAATTTAAGGAGAGCCAAGGCATTTCCTTACTTAGGAAGCGGTGTGATTGACTTAGCCCTGGATTTGCCAAACAGAAGAATGCAGACACCTTATTGCTTAGGGAGAATAGGCAAGCTGACACCTCACAAATACCCCCCTCCCCCCAGGTGGGACACGTGACATTCCTCAGGCTCTCCTGCTGCCCAAGGACAAAGGAGAGGAAAGGAAGCGTATGGTGGGCTGATGGAGATCACAGTCTTGCAGGACAGGCGTCTCCATCAGTTTGCTGATAACTTAGTAAATTACAAGAAAAAGGCAATGTCATCCATAGCCTAATCTCCAGAAACCTGTAGGTTCAGTTTCCTGGAGCCCCTAATATCACCCTCCCCTCCACAGTGATGTGGGAACAAATGCAGAAGGAAATGGCAGGTGACATTACAAGTCCTTATAACCTGCAGCCCATTGACAGGTACTTGAGGCAAATCCAGAGGAGGACACTTCTCCAGGAAGCCCCTAGGATCCTGATGCTGATGCCTTGCTAGAGGGAAAACCATCAGCTTGACAACAGCAAGGCCTCAGGTATCTCGGGAGCCCTCTTTGGCACATCACAGTCCCTCCGGAGGCCTCCCTTTGGCCCTCACCCCCCCAACTGCACAGTGTATAAGCAGTCACTCCTTATAACCCCAGGGCAGCTCTTCCGGCCTGTGCTTTAATAAAATCACTTTTTTGCTCCAAAGACGTCTCAAGAATTCTTTCCTGGCCATCAGCTCCGAACCCCCTTCACTCCAAAACCCCATCTCTATGAAGCCTCCAAGTACACAATTGATAAGCATGTATTTTTTGAAATACATTGAAAAGACTCGTTGAAACTCATCATGCAGTAGGTGGCTTCGAGTCCATCCGGCTAGTTACTCACGACTTTCACGCTGGCACATCACTTTACCGGTTGGACCAACTACATGGTTTATAAAGGGCTGTTTCTAAATGAAACATGTGCCGGTGACAACGCTTTACGCTCGTGTACAGGATACCCCTATCCTGAAATCCCCTTGGAAGGTTTCCTAGAAAACATTTGACCAACGAATGTTATCTTGCAGACTGTCGCCATGGTTTTACCTGGCCTTGGAACTAGCGGGCGGGACAGCATGGCGGCTGAGGGGAGCCGTTGGACGGACCCTCTTTGCAGGAGCAAGGACAGGGTTCACCATTGTTCCGAGCGGCTGGGGAAAGTAACGAGCCGGGACCCAGTCCCTGCCACAACTCTGCCTCTTATACGCTATTCTCACTCATCGGGAGAAATTACCCTCAACCTCGCTGCCGGGTCCACACTGGCGCCCCGAGCTTCCCAACACACACAAGTCCGCCCCCCCGTTCTCCTCCCCTACATCGGGTGGCAAACTATGGCCCCAGGGTTAACCCGCACACTGGCACTGCTCTCCTCTTGTATCCATATACTGCTGGCTGCCTTCCTGCACCTGAAAAGCCTACACAACGAGCATGTTTCCTGTCTGGCTCCTTTCAGGAGGTGTGGGCTGACCTCAGTGCTCCATGGTCTTTCCTTCTGTCAGAAACCTCCAGCGATGCTTTCTCATTCTCTTTTCTAAAAATAACTGAAGAGAATTGTCTCCGTTTCCACACACCTCACTCCCTCTGTGCCCACGTGATGTCTTCCCTGCGGTGAGCGAGGCGGGTGTGTCCCCCAAGGCAGCCCTTCCCTGTGTCGTGCCATGGGCTCTTTCCCTTCTCATCCGCTCACGGTAGGGCTCCAGCAGGCCTTCCCTGTCCTCCACTCCATCGACGAATCGTCCTTTGAGAGTGTTAGCAAAATCTGCTTTCTTTCGTTGACAAAGATTTGTGTTCACTGGCCAGTTCTTTTTCTCTGCTGAATGTATGATAACCCTCCGCGAAGTCTGTCTGCACATGGAACTGGCTGGCTCCAGTGCAACCTAATTCAGCGGTAGTCTTCTCACCATGCCGCAAGGTTGGATAGCCTTCGTGGCCGTTGGGTAGCCACTGGATGCTCAACCCCATGGCAACGCTGGTCCCATGTCACAGATAACCCACCTAGCATCGGATGTCACCCACCACCCCCTCTCGAAGCAGCTTTTGTGTGGGCGTCAAGGATGACACACACCAGCCTCTCCTTCTGTCTCCCAGGCTCATCCCTGGTTCCTTCTCTTCTCTCCTCCACACCCTGGAGAGCCCCACCCAGTCTTTGTACCTCTGCTGGTCTCGCCGTTTATTCCTCAGTCTCGTCTAGTGGTTCCACGTACGGCCTCTGTGCCCACCACTCCTGAAACGTCTCACGTGAGCTCCAGACGTGTGTTTCCAACTATGTTCTTGGCATTCCCACTTGAACAGCATTAGTCCGTCTGGGCTGCTGAACACACACCACAGGCTGGGGGGATTATAAACAACCGGCACTCTTTTCTCACAATTCTGGAGGCTGGACGTGCAAGATCGAGGCACGAGCAGGTTTCGTGTTCTTGGCTCCTGGATGGCATCCTCTGGCTGTGTCCTCACATGATGGAAGCGGTGCGGGGTCTCCCTGGGGCCTATTTTATAAGGGCACTAAGCCCACCACCGGGCTCCCCCTTAGGACCTCATCAACGTCCGAGGGTCCCTTATCCTGACACCATCGTCTTGGGCGTGAGGCGTCAATACAGGAACATCGCACACAAACGTTCAGCTTGAAGCATGTATCAGACAGGCACTTTGGGTGAACTCATTGTGTCTGCATAACGTTCCCACCAGAGGAACTGCTCTCATGGTTTTAATGCACATGGCGTCTATCCTTGTACTGTTAGGGCCCCCAAATTTAGAAGTGAGATTCACTGCTTTTCCTTTGTTCATATACCATCCTCTCTATCTATAAATGCATAATATATAATATATAATCCTCTGTCTTTAAAACATATCCCAAATTCCCCAAATTCCGCCATCCTACTAAGAACATAATTGCATGAGTATCTCGTGCTCTCCTTAATGAAGCCGTCAATTTTCATCTGGCCCATACTAAGCACTAAATACTAAACACATGCTCTGTTGATGTACTGCGGACCTTCCCGCCCACATGGTTTGATGCCCTTTCCTGAAGTCCTTTTCTCTCCTTCACCGTCAGCTCCTCTTACTGTCTTTAAGACATCGGAGGGGCACCCACAGGACGGCAGAAGGCGTGGCGTCAGTCGAAATGGCACCTGCGTTCCCAGCACGATTCCTTGATCTCCACCAGGTCTCTGTCGTCCTCTGCACTCCGTCTGAGAACCCAGGCCCCATCCCTCCAACAGCACCGGGAACACGGATATGTCCACTCTCTGTCTTTCTCCTCCCCGTGGCTCCCCACAACCAAGCCTTCATTCTCCGCGCATTCAGCAGCTCTGTATTGAACATGTGCTAATCACAAGGGGTGTAATAGTAAACAAGACGGGAAGTGCTGAGCCCACAGGCCACGGACCTTGCCCTGGAAGCGGGGACTAGTGAGAGGACTCCCACAGCCACCGTGGCAGACTGTCTTGGGTGCGGTTCACTCTAGTTAGAGGCCAAAAGGAGAGCACATGAACAGAACCCCAGTTCGTTCTGGGAGGCTCAGAAAGGACTGCCCTGAGGAAGGACCTCTAAGATGATATTCCGGGGATGAACACAAGTAGGACTGGGTTGAAGATCTGGGATGGGGAAGGCGTGAATGCCCTAGGGACGGGAAGCCAGGCTCCCAGACGAGCTGGACGTGGGGACCGTGGTTCCCAAGCACACGGTAAGGGGAAGCGCTGAGGGTTACTTTGGCAAAACAGCTTCTGCAAAGCTACGCCCTCGGACTTCGGTCTTGGGGCAGAAGGAGGGTCCTGCTGCCTGGGAGTCGGTGGGGCGGGGACCCACCAGCCTCTTACGCTCTTACTTTTGAATGACATGGAATCATGTGTCAAAGGCAATGGTGGCATTGTTGTGTGCACACTAACAGGAGCGTGGATCCTCTGATTCCGGGGATTTTGTGTCTCGGGCACAACAGAAGGAAAGAGCCCTGGAGATCGGTGTGTCTCAGTCGCAGGTGCCAAGGAGCGTCCCGTCTGGGGACTCCGAGCACCTCGGGGACTTGGAGGAAAGCCCAAGAGCGCTGGGCTGGGCCAGCTGGCGGGACCGGGAGGGATGACGGAGAACGTGGAGCCTTCGAATGGGTCCCCGAGTGGGCCCAGGGTTGAGAACGAAAATCATCGGTTCCAAAATGATTCTACAAATGAGTGTGGAGAGAGAGTGTGGGGAGCTGATAGTATTTTCTCTCTCTGACACTGTTATCCGTGGCGCGGGTTAGCATTCGGAGAATGCTAGCTCTTATACATTTCACGTGGCCCATCTGTCACCTACTATGTACAGGGAAGTGACACGGTCTTTTCGGACGTTTTCGTTGGCTGTGTTTTCTTGCGTTTAGAAAGTAACTTAAACTTGACTGTAGATTCCTTTTCCACTTTTTTTCTTACTCACTCCAATAAGTGGTTAAAGCATTTTAGATGTCACACTTCAATAATTTCTATAGGTAAACTGGACCCTACATAACACAGACGATCTGAACACGAATAAATGACAATATAACAGCATTCATAGGGTATTTTTAAAATTTTTTTAATGTTTATTCAGGCTTGAGAGAAAGGGGAGACAGAGCCCGAGCAGGGAAGGGGCAGAGAGAGAGGGAGACACAGAATCGGAAGCAGCTCCAAGCTCCAAGCTGTCAGCACAGAGCCTGATGCGGGGCTCGAACCCACCAACAGTGAGATCATGACCTGAGCTGAAGTCAGACGCTTAACTGACTGGGCCACCCAGACACCCCCACAGATTAATTTTTAGAAATTTTACACATGTTTGTGGCTGGAAAATCCGTGGATCACAGTGAGTTTGTGCCAGCCACACAAATGTAGCTGTGTGTCACGTGAGAGTCACTGTTATTTTGAACAATCGCTCATTACTTATTTTTTAATTACTTAGGCATGACAGTTCTAATCAACAGATTTCTCTGGAAGATAGTCAGTAGATATTTAATGTAAATATTCTTTAGGGTTGTCAAAAAGTTTCTTTTCAAAACATTCAAAATAGGTCCACATTCATGTTAAGGAATTATGGCAAAAACACAGTTACAGGTTGGCGATTACCTCGAGAGGAGTGAAGGTAGAAAGTAAAAGGTAGGTGTGCCTCAGACTGCAGAGAAAGCATTGCTAGAAAAGTGTTCACCACGAGCCTGGGGCATCCAAGAACACGAGGTCACGAGTTACCTGATGACTAGGAGCATGGTGATGGAGACGAGGGAAACTTGGTGAAAAGCTTGGTTGGGAGATAAAAAGCTGAGATTAATATTAGGTATATTGAATTTTCTTTTTTTCAGGGAAGGAATCATTTATCAAAGCCAGAACCTTGTTGATTGTAATTTAAGAATATCAAACCGGTGTGGATCCCTCCCTCTTCCTCTCTCTCTGTCAATAAATGTTGGAATGAAGATAACTGATTCTTGGCAAAATAACTTGGGTGCCAGAATGTTCTGTAAAAAATAAATCATTCCATTGTTCCAGGTGCACTGTGGAACGATGTGTGAGATAAAGGCACTAGTGTGAAACTGACTTTCAAAGAGAGACCAGATGCTTTCGAGGTCTCCCGCTTACCTCTTTTCTTTGGGAGGACCTTCCACATGGAGGGGGCTGGCTTGGTCCTCCCGAATTTCAAGGCAGGGGCACCTAGAGAAGTGGTTAAATCTGCTACCCTGGGAAGCAGGGTACCAGTGAACCAGTGCACTGTGAAACGTCTCCAGGAAAAATGCTGTGGGAGGAGCTCCCGGTTAGCCCGTAACCTGTAGTTAAGGGAATACTGTGCCTATTTGGTTACAAGTTTGGCTTAAGTCCATTAGGACAAGGGAGTCAGGTCCCCTAATTAGCTGGGATTAAAGAGCAGAGAGACAATTAAAATACGCCAGGACAAACAGTAAAAGATGAACCATACTCGGAAAATTCTGAAAATGGCTGACGTTAGGTCATAAATACCATTCTTGAGATTTGCAGGCTGTTTGACCATGTAGATCATATATTATCATAGAAGACGGTAATCAAACATCCACTCTCCTAGTCTTTTAACATTTCAAATCTGGTATCATCTACTATTGGGACATAAACAGAGAATAAGCCGCCTCCCATGGAGTTTATGAATGAAAGTGCTCTCTAAATCATGTCAGTGGTATGATATAAACACTCACCTGCAGGTTTTAAAGGTTTTAATGCAACAAAGAATGTGTATACCACATTACACCATATTTTCCCATCATTGCAAGGATGTGACGTTTGCAGATCTGAGGTGCTTAATACCCAGACATGCTTGTGTCAGTGATAGATTATCTAATGCAATCTCATAAAGCTGAACATAAACCATCTCCAGATACTGAAAGGATAAAAGTATCATCCTATTTAATATTATAATACATGAAACACATTTATTTGAGAGCCATAAATGTTGTAGCTAAAGACATTAATATTTATTTTTATTGACTTAGTAATAATTAAACACAGATGTTTCTGTCTATTACGGTCTTCCTATATCGTATTACCGATTGATTTCAAACAAGAATACAGAATTTAGATGTTTGTTAGCTAAGCCAAAGGCTGGTGGTCCCTCTGTAAGCTCATACTCAGAGGCTTTCTTTTCTTTTCTTTTTTAAAAAATTTTTTAATGTTTATTTTTTGAGAGAGAGAGAGAGAGAGAGAGAGAGACAGAGCGTAAGTGGAGGAGGGGCAGAGAAAGAGGAAGACACAGAATCTGAAACAAGCTCCAGGCTCTGAGCTGTCAGCACAGAGCCTGACGCGGGGCTCGAACCCATGCACTGTGAGATCGTGACCTGAGCTGACGTTGGACGCTTAACTGACTGAGCCACCCAGGAGGAGGGGCTTTCTTTTCTAAAGGAAGAGAGAATGTTTCCCCAAGGAGCAGCAGTGGAGGAGGACCGTCTATGGGGAGAACCAGAGAGCACAGGGCAGTCTTAGGGTTATAGTAAAATGGCCCTGACTCGGGCACGGGTTTTCAAAGAGGGTTGGAGCAGGTGGGGCAGAACTGAGTTACCACGACACCACAGAACCCCCCAGGGATTACTGATGATATTCTGAATGGAATCTGAGTTCTTGGAATTACACAGCTGGGGTTCAGGGACATTGAACATTGACATCAATGACAATCTCACTTACATGAAGCTGAGCCCTGGAACATTTAGTTTCCAAAGTATAATATGGATAGTATGACCTAAATACATTTTTTTTAAAAGTCTGACATGACTCCCCCTAAAAAATGCATTTATATTTTAAACGTTTTCAAGATAGATGTCAATTGTATGTGTAAACACAAAACCCAAGAGCGGGATGTGATGAAATCCTTCTAAGATTGGATTATAATAATAGTTGTTGTGATGGTTATTTGATTGTCATTATCATTATTCTTAAATTTGTCTATATCTATAAAATAGCTTTCCAAGATTTGATTGGGGTCTCACTGAATCCATGGACCAGGTTGGGATTCCTGCCCCTTTCTGCCAGCCCACTGATCCACTCAACTACAGGCTCCGTAGAGGGCAGATGGCAGTCTAGAGATGAGGCACTCTCTGGAGTCTGGCCTTTGAGCAGATGGAGAGTAGACAAGGAGCCTTGGGGGGCTTCTCAAGAACAGAAGAAAAAGCTTCTGTTCAGGGACCTCTAGGACCCATGGCCAACTATGATCCACCAGGCATGGAGTCCTCATTCCACACAGCAGCCGGCCCAGCCAAGCCTCCACTTCTTCCAAGCCCACCCCACCCTCACTCTGCTCCACAGGACTGGAAAGCTCTCATTCCAGAGTCTAGGCTACTCCCACCTACCTGAAACATTGCTTATACAAAGCCCTGCCAAGGAGAAGCCCAGAACCTTGGCTCTAAGCGTTCTCATCATGCTCTGAAACCAAAGGAAGGAACCAAGGCAGGTGGTTTCTGAGCCAGTTATCCCTGGAAGAGATCTAAATGTGTTCATCGTGATCCCTCCAGCACCAAGAAGCTCCAAACGTGCTGGTCATGACTGAAAACTTGAGACCTGCATCACAAAGACTTGACCTTTACTTTTCTGGTGTTTCTAAGTTTGAAAACTAACCCTGATGGTCGTAGACAGCATAGACCACAGCGACTGTGGCCTCGGGATGGCGATGCTTTATGATCTGGCCAGCTGTGTGTATGAGCTATGTCACTTGAAGGTAACGAATTCTCTGGAGGGCAAGGACATTTACTGCTTCTGTCTTCCATATGGCTAGTGAAGTTCAAAGAAGGTGAATCACATTTCAGACTGGCAGGTCCGAGAGCTTACACTATTTTTCTTTCATTCTCCCAAGTTTTTCTAAGATGAAGCACTGTCTACCCCAGGGAAGTGCCTTCACATCCTTTTCGGTTTTCTCCTAAGACAAAAAGCTTTCTCACAAAACCTATGATTTTTTTCCCCCCAAACTAAAATGGCACGGAATTTTCCATAGATGTTGGTTCCTTTCTTAACTCTTCTGTCTTCAAGCACATGGTTTCTCCTCACTCACCTTAATGACGAAAAGGATACTCAGAACCAATTGCTTTGGAACTGGGAAAACAGAAAACCACAGTCTCAGCAACAGGTTACTGTAGAGTGAAAATATCTCGTCATAAATCACACTGCTTCACTGCTCATCAAGCACGGTCTTCCCGAACTTGAGGGAGGAAGAGGCAAAGGCAGCCTCTCGTGGTGTTTTTGCTTCTTGTGTTTGAGTCCCGCATACCGATAAGGAGAAAACAGAGCGCTCCACGCAGTTTAGGATCGCGGAACCCCATTTTCAGATCTTGTGTGGAAACTGACTCATAGAAACCAAGTGTTTGCCAAAACAAACAAACAGAACAACAACAGCAAAACAACCCACAATTATTTAAGACAAGTAAAACATGCAAATATGGACAAGTTATTATATGACTTTGAGGATTCCTTTTTAAAATCCTCTTAGGTGTGATGATGATATGGTTGTCCTACCTCCTGGCATATATACGTCTCCTTTCCAATTAGAAAGATGGAATAAACTATCTGGAGGCTAAATGACATATTGTCAAAATCGTGTTTTAAATACTCCAGCAGCAGGGAAAAAAGACCAGACAAGAAGGAAAGAAGGAAGGAAGGGAGGAAGGAAGGGAGGGAGGAAGGAAGGGAGGGCAGAAGGAAAGAAGGAAGGAAGGGAGGGAGAGAGGAAGGGAGTAAGAAAGGGAGGAGGGAAGGGAGGGAGGGAGGGAGGGAGGGACAATGAAAAGGAAGCATGAGGCCCAATCTCTGAGACAAGATTGGGGAATGTTGAGAAATGTAGGCCCTGGATGATTCACACATGGGGGTTCATTATACTCTTCCTGCTGCTTCTGGGTATGTTCGAAGTAATAAAAAGTTAAAAATGAAACACTCTATGGCATAAAAGAAGGTCTGATCGTTTGCTTTTAGAGTTGATACGAACACAGCGGATGTCCCGCTCTGCTCTGAACGGGGGCCCTGCTATTGACTTGATGAGGACAGTGTAAAGAAACAGAGTAGACATAGCCCAACGAGTAGTAAATGCCTCCAACGTGCGCATCAGTATATTCTAACAGCTTGGCTATGGCTTCACTTTAGTGACAAGGCTAATCATGGCTTCTAGGAAGTAATGGGAAATGAGAAGTCGATTCCATAACATTCAAAAGGCTGACCTCAAACATCTGTGGCTTTTGTACCTAATTAGGAGCTCTCTTGTGAGGGGAGAAAGGAAGAAGCAAGGCCAGGAGATTCGCAGGTGATATAGGGAGTGGTGAGACAAGGTGGGTGATTTGTGGGGCAGTATCTACAGAAAGAAGGGAGGAAGAGGGGTGAGGGAGGGAGGGAGAGAGGGATGGGTGGAGAGGTGATTTGGTATCGCTTTTCCCAAACGATGGAAAGCTGTTTTTCCAAGTCTAGGCATGGTCTCTCTAATGATGTGGACATCCGTATATGCTCAAAGAGATGACTCTAATTATCCATTGAGTTCAATTAAAAAAAGAAAAAGTGCTGAGTTGTTGTCCCCAAGGTGAGCATGATTAATGCAAAACACGATTCAGGAGGTTCTGAGTTCTGCCCGTACCTTGGTATGATTTGGATGTAAGGCAGGACTCATATTTCACAATTCATTGGTAAAAATTTCCAAGACCAAAATGATGACGGCCTGAATCTAAAAGTTGTCTGATTCAGGACTTGGAAGCTGCCTTATTCATCCATCTGCCTGGAAAAGAAGAAAGATTCCAAAAGGAAGCTATAACTTAACAGGCCGTATAAAATACTGTTTAGAGAAGGCATTTTCATTCCTAGCTTAGCCGTCCGCTAACAATATAACCCAAGTGTTGCTTGAGGCCTGTGTCTGGTAAGAGGCGTGTCAGTGAGACAGAGTGCTGATCAGGTGTGCTACAGCCAGCGTATTTCCCAAGGTCATCCTGCACAATTCGCAGGAGCTCAGTGAGGTGTCAGTTCTTGGGATTTCAGATGCCATGGTCATATGCTCTAAAGGACAAAGCTATTCCTCTTGTTGGGTTTGGGCTGGAGCGGTGGGCATGTGTGTACTCGGATACAAGCAGAGCCCTCCCATTCTGTAAAAATGGCGGATGGGACGCATGGTGCCCTGCGTGGTGTATACATGTTCATCCCCCAGTGGAACTATGTGCCCTCATTTCCTTTGCTTCTTTGTGTTTTTTTTCTGTTTTCTTAACTTTTTGTTTTTAATTTTTTAATTAACCCTTTAATTTTAGAATATGTATAGATTTACAGGAAAGTTGAGATGATATCGCAGAGAAGTGCCATATGCCACAGCCAATTTCCCATGACTAACATCTTAAATTAGTATGTGTATTTGTCACAAGTCATGAGCCAATGTTAATACATTATTACTTACTAAAGTCTGCATTTTATTCAGATTTCCCGAATAGGCCCAGGACTTTCTTTTTGTAATTTTCTTTTCTTTTTTCTTTTTAATGTTTTTATTTATTTTTTCAGACAGAGATACAGAGCATGAACAAGGGAAGGGCAGAGAGAGAGGGACACACAGAATCCTAAGCAGGTTCCAGGCTCTGAGCTGTCAGCAGAGAGCCTGACACAGGGCTTGAAATCACGGACTGTGAGATCATGACCTGAGCTGAAGATGGACGCTTAACCGACTGAGCCACCCAGACGCCCCAATTTTATTTTAAAAAGAGAGAGAGTGATCAGGGAGAGGGGCAGAGGGGGAGAGAGAGAGGGAGAGAGAGAGAGAGAGAGAGAGAGAAAGAGAGAGAATCTCAGGCAGGCTCCATGCTCAGTGTTAAGCCCAGCATAGGGCTTTATCCACGACTGTGAGATCACGACCTGAGCTGAAATCAAGAGTTGGATGCTCATGGGGCGCCTGGGTGGCGCAGTCGGTTAAGCGTCCGACTTCAGCCAGGTCGCGATCTCGCGGTCCGTGAGTTCGAGCCCCGCGTCGGGCTCTGGGCTGATGGCTCAGAGCCTGGAGCCTGTTTCCGATTCTGTGTCTCCCTCTCTCTGCCCCTCCCCCGTTCATGCTCTGTCTCTCTCTGTCCCCCCAAAAAAATAAATAAACGTTGAAAAAAAAATTAAAAAAAAAAAGAAAAAAAAGAGTTGGATGCTTAGCCTACTGAGCCACCCAGTCGACCCCTTACTGTCACTTTTTAAAATTAATTGCACCACATTGACAACCTACTTGCTCACTGTCTTATGGTTTACTAACACTTTAAATGTATCATCAGATTTGATAATAGTAAATAAAACAGGATCAATATTATGAACCACATATTTTTTGAATGAAGAAAACGCAACTCAAAATTGATACACAGCGTTACATAATGTGGAAGGGACCAATGGGGTTGAATCAAGAATTTCTAACTCTTCCTACTCTACCTCAATGGGATTCTTTCCTCACTTAGAAAGAAGGTATATTTTGTCAGAAGTATAGCATATTTATAGTAAAGTCATTCTTGACATAGCATCCATTCATTTAGCCACAGAACTTTTTGTTGTTGTTGTTAACATCATAGGAGTTAAATAAATGGGAAGCTGAAAAATCATTCTATGCTATAAGAGATCAGAAACACAGGAAACACTGTACTAATAGTTTACTAAAAAGAAATTGCTTCCTTCTCGCCAGTTACCTGCTCCTTTACTCCTTATTGACTTTATATACATTGTGCTTATGCTAAGCTATGCCCATAATTACGGACTCGGTACAAAACAATAACAAAATGCTCATTTTTTTCCCGAGATTAAAGAATTCAGTGTAAGCACGAAAGGAAAAAAGTTTGAACAACCTCAGAGAACGTGATCATAACTATTTAGACGCTAGTGGGTATCTATTTTCTCTTAGTATCTTCTATTTCTCCTTCTCCCTGTCTCCTCTTCTTCTCTGAATCCAGGTGCAGAAAATATAGCAATTAATAATAACCTGAATTTGATTATTTGGCTCTTCAGCACTTCATTGGGTTATGTTGACTTGGTAATTTGATTGCTCTGCAGATGTGAACTGTACTGATTGCATTAAAATATGTAAAGGAAATGAGGAAACCTCACCCGACAACGTGGAAAAGTGGTCCCCCACTGCTGGGCACACCCCCCAGGGGCAGAAAAGAGCATGGCGGCCCTTCAAAGTCTCTGCGCTGAAGAGTTTACTACTAAGGCCATGTAACACGTTACGTTCCACCTGAGGTGGTGAGTTTTCACACAGAGTGAAGTCTTCTAAAAATGTCCTGTGGTCTCGTTAAAAATTAGTTCATGGCAGGCGTGCTGGAGAAAAGTGCATTCCCCGGCCACTGGAGGGTGGGTGCAGTAAGAGCGAAGCAAGCGTGTGGGTTCTGAGCCACGGTTGCAGGGCTGGGAGGGAGACCAGGTCGTAGGAGGAGTGACCATACAGAATGGAACAGCAGAGGTGAAGCTCTCGTTCACAGAGCAGGTCCCCCAAGACAGGGAGGAGCAGACTGCTGAGGCTCCAAGATTACGTGGCATCAGGCTGAGCCATCTTGAAATAGAATCTAGGGTCTGACTTGTCCTTTCTGCAAGGTAATGGCCTTCCAGGTGCCAGTGGATGCAGGCCGGGCGTAGCATAGAGCATTTACTCCGCTCATGGCCTTGACCCAGAAGCTGGGAAGGACCTGAGTTTACACATATGGCCCGGGTTGCAGTCGCAAAGGTAGAAGGTTTGGATGAGCTCTAGTAGCGTGAAACCTCATGATCTACCAGAGGAACGCTTTGATGTTGGGACACTGATGGGCAGAAACACTATGCCAGATAAAATATGAGACATCTGGTTACTTTCGCGTTTCAGATAAACAATGAATAGGTTTTTAAAGTAGAAGTATATCCCATGCATGCCCATCCATTTTTATTTGACAAATCCGACCATCCTAGATGAGCGTGACCTAGGCTTTTATTGCTTGGAACTCTAGAAGAAAATTTACACAGAAGGGTTTCCTGAAGGTACGCACAGAGCAATGTGACGGGTTTTCCAAACAGAGAGGAGAGCGTGATCCCCACCGACCACCCTCAAATAGCTCGTTTGGTTCCGAGGGCTCCATCACACTGTGTGTGCCATTAGCAACCCAGTGTTGTTTCCGAGATCCACCCCATGTTATGTTTCCTACTTAGAACACTTTATTTTTCTGCTTATAAAGTATTTTTTGGATTTGGGGCAACATTAAAGCCACTGCCACCTAAATTTGAGGGTCATCAGTCAATGTAATGCACGGTCATAGATTTACTCTGGAAATGCTTGGATATGTTTCAAAGCCTTATCTACAGGGCTTTTAAAATTCATTTTACAATATAGTCACAACAATTTAGAGCGCAAGTAAGCCCCCATGAGCTGCACTGAATAATTCAGAGCACAGGGACCTGACACTCATTTATTAAATATGGAAAACATGGCATTTATGCAGTGCCTTTAAAGGCTCTGTGTCTATCAATGACAATTTCCATCTATTCTGAAATAAAATGCACAATGTGCCACTGATATTATGTTTTCTTGGATAACTCAGACATCATTCTTCCAGAGGTAATAAATTACAGTATCTCCTTCCTGAAACACGATAGTCAATTAGCCATTATCTACCATCCAAACAGTCAACTCACTCCTGAGAGGCTTTCTAGATTAATTCTGCCAGTCAGCCCAGAAGCAAATTGATAAAGATTTTTCTCTCCATTGTAGCAGAATTTATGAATAGTCTGACTTTGTTTCTCATCGAGTCCTCATTTACCTGCACCGGGAACCCACTGTATCTGTGCTGCCCGCTACAGGGTGCACGTGCACTGCGTGTGATGGCCAGTCTGCACCGAGGCGCATGGAGGTGGAAATGCACGCCAGGGAGTTGAGACATGGGATAAAAACAAACAAAAAAACCCAACACTATTTTCCATCAATTACATGCTGTAATGTATTTTTGAAATAGCGGGCTAAATGAAATATACTGTTAACATTCCACCTGTTTCTTTTTATTTTTGGATGTGGCTACCGGAAAATTTGGTATTTGTCGACGCAGTTACCTTGATATTTCTGTGGATAATGCTTCATCCGACGGTGCCCGTCGTGGGTGGAGACTCAGATGCACTGGCACGTGGTTTGGGCTCTTAGGGGGGGTTCTTGGAACAGGCAGCCTTTTCCGTGGTCTCTACTCTCTGTTTGCGGCAAAATTCATGGGTGTCGGGCTTCTGTTTTCACCCGTTGCGGCGCATTTCTCCGAAAGTATCGTGACTATTGTTCCCATTGTTTTACGACATATGACCTTCAGTTCTCACATCTCAGACCTTTGTACTTGGCCAAGCATCGCTGTGCCCACTCCTCGCAAACTCCGTCTTCCCAGGGTCTGTGCCTTCCCACTTCGCTCATCGGCGGTTGATCGCTGATGTCCCTGCTGAGTCTCTGTGCGTTCATCACATCCCTGCCCAAAGGGGTGTTGGCTGTTTCTTCTGTGGGTGATATTTCCGCCCGTTGTGATTTCATTTGATCTAATGCTTTTAACTATCACCGACAGACTGATCTGTTCATATGTGTGAGTGTGTGGGTGTATGTAAATTATATAAAAATCGGTCTCTTTTTGGTGCCCCAGGGAGACAGAGCTGATTCGCCCCATGTGTGGGCACAAAGGCCAGATCCCACCTGGGAAGAAGCCCCACGGGGAACTGTTGCACGCTGGGCAGGGAGCCAACAGCCTCTGCTACATGGCTGACAACCACGAGGACCTGTTTCTTGTTTTCACAGATCTGTGAGTCGACGGACGTTTTTGGCCGCTGTACGCTGGGTTCAGCTGGAGGCTGTGGGCCCCACGTCTGCTGGCCGTGGCTCCAAGCTGTGCGTTTGATTCTAGTCCTTTCTTTTCTGGGAAGGTCCCAGGCGGATCGGGTTGTGTCTCAGAGGATGTGTTCTCCTCATGGCTGGTCACCAGAGAGCAAGCTCCAACCTGCACAAGCGGTTGAGGGAAGCTGCTGTCGCCTCACGCCCAAACTCAGCATCGATGAGGCGCCAAGGTGGCTTCACCTTGCCGGGAACGTTCCCACACAGGAAGTCAGCATTTTATGATGTTTAAACATGTCCTGAAATGTTTCCTTATTTTCCAGTATTACTGCCATTATTATATTACTGAGCAAAGGCACAGAGTAAGAAGTGACTTCAGAATCTCAGTGGCTCACAAAACTATGTGTTTTATTCCTCACACTAATGTTCATGTGAGTCAGTTATGACTCCGCTCATAACAACCTCATTTTGTGACCCTCTCTGAGGGAACAGTCCCCATAAGTAACACTGCCAGTCTTACAGCAAAGAGAAAAGAGAAACATGGTGAATCTCAAATTGGCTCATAAAGCTTTTCCTTGAAAATGACACACATTACTTCTACCAACATTTCATTACCCAGAGCACAAGCCATGCTGCTTCGAGACTCAACGGGGCAGGGAGTATAATAGCCTCACAAGGAAATGAAGTAAATAATTGTGAACAATGCAATCTGCCATACTTACTTGGATTCAGACATGGATCATATCTGCAAACTTTATGATTCTTTTTGATCATGACGCCATTGGAATGCACTGATTTTTATCCCCTGAATTTAAGAATGTTAAGAAAATGATAATCTGGGTACCTGGGTGGCTCAGTCAGTTGAGTGTTTGGCTCTTGATATTGGCTCAGGTCATGATCTCACGGTCGTGGGATAGAGCCCTGCATCAGGTTCCACGTTGAGTGTGGAGCCTGCTGGGGATTCTCTCTCTCCCTCTCTCTCCACTTCTCCCTGCTCATAGTCTCTCTCTCTCTCTCTCTCTCTCTCTCTCTCTCAAAATCTGTAAATAAACATATAAATATTAAAATTATCACCATCAGCATCATCATCATCATCCTGCAGAATGGACTTTCTACCAAAAACTTGCTTGTGTGTTGAGACCTATGAGCCACACACACTCCAAGAAGGTTTGTTACTCTCATAATGAGGTTTTGGAGGAAGGCTCCCCCAGCAGATGTGAATACAGCCTGAAGGAGGGCTGGTTAGATTGAAGCATGGGTTGGGAGAGGGATGGAGTGAAGGTGCCTGTGCTCATTGTCTGGGTCACGTGTGGTTTGAACGTTCGCCCAGTGTCAGAAGAGGGGTACCAGGGCATTAACGTGCACAGATATAGAACACAGAAGAACAGGAGTGGAGGGGCTGGAAGGGCCAACTGTCAAATTTCAGAAATGAAATCAGACTTGTTAATACAGCCAGGCACAGCTTTCAGCTCCTGGTGAATATTCTAGGAGTTGGGTTGAATGTCTGGCAGGGCACGCCATGTGAGTAGAGTGGAACAGAACAGGATCGTCCCACAGACACTGAAATACAGCATCGGACCATCTCCACATCTATTTGGAATAAGATCCTGTGGGACATTTAGAGGCCACCGCACAATTGCCTTTAGGAATGAAAAATAAACACATCACCTCTGAGGGAAGACAATCTCATCTACCATCTCAAACCACAACTATATTTATTCATAAACAATACCTGATATGCAATCACGAAGACACAGATACGCAGCACTATTCAATGTAAGACTTGGGGGAGAAGGAAGATAAATCATGGATAGTTGCGTCTCAGTCAGCTCTCACTGCCATCACAAAATACACACAGACTGGGACTTCAACAACAGAAATATATTTGTCCCAGTTCTGGAGGATGGATGTCCAAGAGTAAGGTTCTAGATGATTCAGTTTCTGGTGAAAGCCATCTTCCTGGCTTGTAGAAGGCCATCTTCTATGCCCTCACAGCATGGGGAGAGGGAGAGAGCAGGAGGGAGAGAGGGAGAGAGAGAGAGAGACAGAGTGTGTGTAAGCTCTTTGGTGTCTTAAAAGGACACAAATCCTATTGGGTCAGGGCCCCACCCTTATGACCTTATTTAGCCTAGATTAATAACAGCCATCTGTCCAAATATAGTCACATTAAGACCAGGGCTTCACAAAACCAGATCTGGGCGGACACAAACATTCAGGCAATCACATATCGAGTAGGACCAATAGGAGATCAGCATAAGAGGATTATCAGATGTGAATTTTAGGATGACTAAGATTAATATGCTCAAAACTAAAACTCAAGACAAAAGAACAAATGACACAATTATAAATCCACAAAAAATCCACTTCCCTAGACATTTCTCTGAGGAAGATACAGAAATGGTCAATAAGCACATGAAAAGACGCTCAACACCACTAACCGCTAGAGAAATGGAAATGAAAACCGCGATGGGAGACCACCGCCCACCCATGACCACGGCTGCTTTCAAACAAGCAAACGAACACAGAACACAAAGACAAAAACAAACAAGTGTCGATGAGGACGTGGAGAAGTTGGAACCCACGGCTGGTGGGAATGTGAAGTTGGTGCTGCCACGATAGGAAATAGTATGCCATTCCCCAAAACATTAAAAACAGGATGACCTTATAAGCCAGCAAGTCCACGCGAAAGCAGGGGCAAGAAGAGATGATCTCACACCCACGTTCTTAGCAGCATTATTCTCAAGAGCCAGAAGGTGGAAGAAACCCTAGTGGCCACCAATGGGTGAACAGAATGCAGTTGATACCCACAACGGAATATGATTTCATCCTGAGAAGGGGGGAAATTGTGATACAAGCTACCACGGAGATGAACCCTGAAGAGTTTGCTAAGTGAAACAAGCCAGCCACAAAAGAACAAGTACTGTGTGCTTCTACTTATAAGCAGTATTTAGAGCAGTCAAGTTCATAGACATAGAAAGTGGATGGTGGGTGCCCGGGGTGGGGGGAGGGGAGTTGCTTTGAAAGCATTAGGGGGCTCCAGTTTGGGATGATGACAGACTCTGGAGGTAGATGGCGGAGGTGGTTGAGAAGCAATGTGAACAAGCTTCATGCCGCTGAATCGTCCGCTTCAAAGGTATTGAAATTGTAACTTTCATGGCTTGTATATTACACCACAATTAAAAATGAATTAAAATAAAAAAAATTATTTATGGATAATTTCTCCAGAATTGAAAGTGACAAAGAAGAATCACACTAAAAAAATCCAGAGCTAAAAAACAGAGTAACAGTAATTATAATGATTGGTGAATTTTAATAGGATATTAAAGACAGCTGGAAATAGATCTGACAAACATTTTTAAACCTGAAGCACACAGAGAGAAGCCAGAAAATAAGAAAATGAAAGAGGACATTTAATCTAACTTGTTTGATCATAATAGTCTATAACACTGATTCAAGACGCCAAGCCACAGATTCGAAAATCTCTACTAACTCTAAACAAGGGAATAAAAAGGAGACCACCCAAGTTTATCCTCCTAAAACTTCCATATAGCAGGGGTGCCTGGGTGGCTCAGTCAGTTAAGCGGCCGACTTCGGCTCAGGTAATGATTTCACAGTTTGTGAGTTCAAGCCCCGCGTCGGGCTCTGTGCTGACAGCTCAGAGCCTGGAGGCCTGCTTCAGATTCTGTGCCTCCCTCTTTCTCTGCACCTCCCCTGCTCATGCTCTGTCTCTCTCTGTCTCTCAAAAAATAAATAAATATTAAATTTTTTTTTAAATTTCTGTAAAGCAAACACAGAAAAAGTCTTACAAATATTCAGACTAAAAAAAAAGTCATTAACTTCAAAAGAGCAATATTGCAAGTGACATCTGACATCTCAACAGCAACAATAAAAGCCAGAAAACAATAGGACGACATTTTCAACATGTTGACAAAAATTATGCCAACATATAATTCTATCATAAGAAAATACATTCTTTAAAACCAGAGGCAAAAGAAAGCTGTTTGGGGGCAAGCAAAAACTAAGACGACTGTTTATGAACAGAAACACATTAAAACGACATTTGAAGATGATCTTCCAGCAGGAAGAAACTGATCAGGATGGAAGGAAGGTGACAATTATCAATAGAAAGAGTAAGTAAATGGGAAAACCTAAACAAATACTGATTGCACAAAATAGTAAAATACTGCCCTGTGGGATTGAAACTATATAGAAAATCTAAATATATACAAAACTTCACAGATTATTTTTGCTAACCTTCACACTGGTTTTTAGTTAGTGAAGTTTCTAGAAGGCCAGATAAGTCACAAGCTAAGGGAGTAGAAAATAAAAGTAGAAAACATTAGGACAATTCAATTTAAAAAGATGAAGTGAAATCACAGTCAAAGAGGAGAGCCAACTAGAATAACTTTTAGAATTAATACAGAGACTGGAAGCTGGGCGTAACACAAAACACAACTGCTTTTGAGAGACACAGCGTTATCTCCAGAAACAAAAAGTTGAAAATGATTTCAATGGAAAAGGTTATGCCGTGCCATCACTCTCCAAACAAATAAAAACAGGTTAACTATACTAAAATGAGACAGTTGACTTCCTTAAGGAAAGGCAAGGTATGAGAGATAAAGAGAAGAATATTCTAAGGTAAAATTCTAATTTCCTGAGTAAAAGTTTTGCCTCTTTAAGAATAGTTTGACTCTCACAATTAAAATTTGTCTGCAATAGACCAATCTCCAAGTGTAGTGGTACATAACGGGCTCATAGCGCACAGAGACAAAATTCAGAATGGGTATAAAATATGTGAACAGCTTGATGTACTAACATGATCTCACTGAACACAGAAAACACTCACCTAACAACGCCCGAGTACACAGTTTTCCCAAAGACACAAGAAATAGGTATCAAAACTGACCATAGGCTGGGACACATATTATGTCTCAACCAATATCAAATGACTCAATTCATGCAGACGACAGTTTCTAGATGCAGTGGAATTAAACTACGTAGTGATAATAAAAACATTTTAAATCCCACATGTATTTAAACATTAAACATTACATTTTCCAGAGAACTTAGGGGTCAAAGTGTAAGTCACTCTATACCAGTGTGTGTATAAATCACAACATCAAAATCTATTTTGAACTAAGCGGAACTTAAAAAATATATATAGGGCATCGATGCGGCTAAACCTGAGCTTTAGAGAAAATGAAATCTTTAAGTACATTTATTAAAAAGATGTGCCTGTAGGGAGGCCTGGGTGGCTCAGTCAGTTGAGCATCTGACTTCAGCTCAGGTCACGATCTCGTGGTTGATGAGTTCGAGCCCCGCATCGGGCTCTGTGCTGACAGCTCGGAGCCTGGAGCCTGCTTCGGATTCTGTGTCTCCCTCCCTCTCTGCCCCTCCCCCACTCATGCTCTGTCTCTCTCTGTCTCAAAAATAAATAAAAACATTTAAAAAAATTATAAAAAGAAAAGAAAAGAAACGTAATATATTGACCCAACCCCCAAGCACTGTATATCTTCAAAGCCCCCCTTCAAAAAAAAAAAAAAAGACGAGCTTGTAAACAGACATGTCAGCACTGACCTCGAGAAGCTATAAAAAGCACAATTAATTAAACCTAATGCAATTGCTCCATTTATGGAAGAAACAAATTCAAGCTTTCATCCAAATAGTGCAAAAAGAAAAACAAAATTGAGGAAGCAAAACACTAATTTGTGATAAAATCTATTAGCAAATCAGGTAACAAAAGGAAAGCTTTCTGTGATAGATTATTAAAAAAAAAAACACACAAAAAAAACTGCTACCATAACAGTTCACAGTGAAAGTTGAGCAAATTCCCTCTAGGATTAGCAACAGGACAAAGATGGATTGAATTGATTCACCAATTCAAAAAATCATTGTTCTAGAGGTCCTAGTCTGTGTAACAAGGCACGGAGAAGATAGCAAACAAATATAGATTATAAAGGATTAAAGAAAACCAACATTAATCACAGATGTCATGTTTGTTTTTGGAGAAAATCCAAGTGTGTCTCAAAATAAGCAGTTAGAGTTACACAAATTTAACAGTAATACTGAATATAAACTGTATATATATATATATATAGGTGTGTGTGTGTATATATATATATATATATATATACATGAGGAATTCTATTTTATAAGTGCCAGCATGAAACAATTTAAAAAAATTTTTGGAAGGTAAAATTTTAACCAACTACCATTTTCAACAGCATCCAGAGCTATAAGGGCTGATGAGTAAAACTAATAAAAAGTGTGCAAGAATCTACAGAAAGTAAAACTGTTAAGACCGATGAAGACATACTTTGAATAAAAGTATAATACCCCAATGCACATGTTCTGAAAGACTCAAGATTTGAAAGTGGCATTTAACAAAATTATGCATATATTTAGTGAAATCTCAACCAATATCTAAGACCTTTTTTTTCCAGTATGGTCATTGATAGATGTACTTAACAGACATGTGGAAATGTACACGGCCAATATATCAAAGAAAAAATTTAAGAAAAAATATGTTGGGGGATTTAAATTACCAGGTATCAGGACACTTTGAAGGCACGTTCGTTAGCATGAGGGTAACCAGCTAGACCATTGGGACAGGATGTGTAATGCCAAACATAACTAAACAGCCAACTAAACAAACAAAGAAATAAAACCCTAACATTTGATTTAAGACAACGCCTAGACCCAGTACAATAGCAAAAACCTGGATTCTTTTCAGTAATTTGTGCTTGGCTAATTGGATAGGTACCCACAGAGAAAAAGAAGGAAAAAAAAAAAAAATCTTCACCACCACCTTACAACATACTCCCAAAACAATTCCATGTGAAGAAAATGTGAAAGATAAGCATTAAGCTTTTCCTGTCAATGTCGATACTGAATAAATACGGCTTCAGAGTCCCTAAGATCTCCGCCTACACTTTCCGAGGGAGAATGTGGCCTGAGATGTGTTTACTAATGGGCGTGGCTCTAGACGCGTGGCTCTAGACGTGGCCTGCAGGCGAATAGGAAAGAGAATGCATTCAAGACCCAGTAGTAAAGAAAGGTTTATCGTCTACAATGCCAAACATTTAGCCTTAAGGGAAAAGATGAAAAACTACTGATTACATTTAATTGAAGAACTTCTCTGCATCAAAGATGTCATTGAGGGAAAAAAAATGGCCAGTTACTGACTGGGAGAAACACTGCTGGGAATGCACACGTCACGTGGCTCTGGAAAGCGGAAGGCTAATTTAGGTGCTCCGTTCCCACATCTAGGTAAATCCTTAGAGGAGGTGCGTCTATACACGCCAGCACTAAAATGCATGCATATGTGCATAGCAACATGATCTTTCTTCGCAACAGCCCTAAACAACCTAAAATCCTTCCCAAGCGGAATAAACATAGGGGCAAAAATGGAATATTTTGAACTGAAAAGGAGCAGATAATGCTATATGAATGTGGAAGAATGAAACGACATATTCATGCTGAGTGTAAGAAACCACCAGCAAAAAATACACGTGGTGTGATTTTAAAACAGGCTAAATTAGTGCATTTTGGAATAGGTCGATGTGATGATTGGGAGAGAAAATTGGGGTGTCTGATACACGATTTATTGACCTGCATGGCGTTCACACTGTGTGATAGCTCATCTAGCTGTGGACCTTGATTTATGGAACTTTCCTGTGTTTATGTTAAGTGGTATTTTATTTTTTTTCTTGAAGAGGAACGAGTGTATATTATTTTTTCCAGGATTCCTTGGGGTTAAAATGTCCAATTATTTTAGCTCTGGGGCTGTGTCTATAACGCTCAGAGCACAATCTCTAGAGCCTGAATTTCCAGGTTCAAATCCTGAACTGCTTTGCACTAACTATGTGACCTCGGGCAAGGTCACTGACATTTTCACACTTCAGTTTCCCCAGCTGCAAAAAAAAGCTAATGTCAGGGTTTTTGTTGAGAATTGCATGTGATAATGTGTGGCCATCACGTACTGCCGGGCACAGAGCAAGCCCTAAACTTCGGTAGATTTTTCTGCATTTCAATTTGCATTTTATTCTTACCAGATTTAAATCTTAAACATATGTAATTGTTGTCAATTCCCGTGACCTTTCCATGGGAAGCACTTTAGCCGGCGGTCATTATCTAAATGTGGTGATTATTGGAACATTGGCAATAAAATATAATTGATGCTAGCTTGTTACTTCATCTTTTGCAATATTAGCAAAGTGTATGTGAAAGTTCGGGTTGGGGCCGCAAATCCCTAGCATAAATGAGAATCAAAAACAAGGGGGTGTTCTTCCTGCTTTTGGTTATTGCTGGGTGTGGCAGTGGTCACAGATCGTGTTCCGAAAGCGGCACACAGGGGCGGTGAGGGAAGCCTGTCGACCTCCCCAGGAGTTTTGTGTTCAGCACGCCAGCCCGCCAGCTCCAGGGCGCCCACTGAGGCTCCGTGACTTGCAGGACATTCCCTTGCGTCACTCTGATCCTGTTCAAGGAAGCTAGCAGATTATTCTCCCTCTTTTCCGTGGATAAATTTGGTTTTATTTAACATGAGAAAGAACACTTCTTTTTTTTTGTTTTTTTTCCACCGGTGAAAACACAATGAAGAATCAGCCGGGGCGGGGCGGCGAACAAACTATATTCCTAGTGAAGTTGCAAGGATAATGGGGCAGTTAAGCAAGCTATTGAGAGGCTGGGAACTCATATTGATTTACTGTGATCTGCCTGCTGACCCTTTAACCCCGTTTGTGTGCAACGTGAACCACATCCTCTTAACAGTATTGTGTCAACCGGGGCGCCTGGGGGGCGCAGTCGGTTAAGCATCGGACTCTTGATTTCGGCTCAGGTCACCATCTCAGGGGTTTGTGAGATCGAGCCCCAGGTCGGGCTCTGCGCTGACAGCTTGGAGCCTGCTTGGGATTCTCTCTCTCTGTCTCCCTCACTGGCATGGTTTCTCTCTAAAAAATGAATAAACTTAATTTTTTTTTTTTTTAAGTATTTTGTCAACCCGTAACAGAAGCAAGCCAGACACGCGACCGTCAACGGAAAGGAACACGTTGTGTGCTCTGGTTCAAATGCAGGTGGCAAGGACGGAGGGTGTGAAAAAGGAGGCGTGTCTACAAGATCGGCCCAATCAGGGGACCCAGCCCAGGCTGGGAAAATCAGCCAGGAGCAGAGATGCAAGGGTGAAAACACGGAAAGCAAACATGGCGTGCTTCACCATTTTACCCGGGATCCGCCGTGGCTTTGTGCCGAAGGCTTTTTAGAAAGATGTGAAGCATTAAAATTACTGATTATAAGCACACCTTACGCCGTTCCACGAGGCCTTTATGATCACAGAAAAGCGGCCCACTTTCTAATTGCTGCGGAGGGACCTGTGGTGTATTATTGTATTAAGCCACGGTACCAGCATCCTGGTTACTTATGCAAAAACCACATCTGCAATTGATAGAAATATTTATCAGGGTGTTCACTAAAATGAAAACGCACTGGAGCAAGTAATAACGTTTAAAACAAATAGGAAAGTCCAAATGAAAATGAAGCATTTGAATAATTACACAGTGTGTAGCCCGGAATAAATGATACCAACATCCACTTGTGTTTCAGATCAACAACACTGAAATGTGGCAGAATCTTGATGATACTGTATGACAAAAACTCCATCCATAAAAATATACTTGTAAAACATTTCAACACAAGGGGAGATTTGCCGTTTTTCCCTTAGCACAGAGCAACCGGGTGCTGGAAATCATTCTTTTTTTTCATAGTTGGTTATCCCAGGAACTCATGGCTTCTGGACAAAGATTCCAGTGTTTTGAAGATTGTAGGGGATTGTTATAAATTCGCGTTTATTTCAGAGGATTATGAAGTCAGACGCACGAGCGGATGGTCTGCGCATCCGCCGTTTGGTTCGCGGACAGCGTTCCCCGCGTGGACTCTCCTCTTGGTTGTTTCTTCCAAAGTGTCTGCAGCCCCTTCAGGTGAGCGAGTTTTCCAGCGTTCCGGCCTCATTCATCTGTCCAGTCCTGAGCGAGCTTGTCATCCAGGGATTGCAGGGGGCTTCCCGTCTCTGTTCGGCTAGCAGGTCAGATTCACAGCAGAGGGTCCGACGGAAAGGCGTAGGTCCTACTGCTGCTGTCTAGTGGAGGAAAGAAACTTGCCAAATTGAGTATTTGTGGTGATTGGAAATCAACGTTCAGGTGCCCATTTTTGTCTGCAGAGAGAGTTTTGTGATTTCAGAACTTTGCGGCAGACGCACCCGTTGTTTGGGCAGGGTCAGAATGTGAATGGCAGGTTCCAGGCGGGCTGGCGGGACCGAGCTGGTCCCTCCCCACAGGCTAGACCTGCAAGGGAGGGACAGGCTGTCCGGGAGCATCTGTAGCAGTTAAGAGTTGAGTACACTGGAAACAGGCAACGTGCTGAGTGTGGACAGGCCTGTGACTGCCGTGCGAGGCCTTCCTGCCGTGTGGTCATTGGCAAATTGTTTCATTTTGTTTTTCTCAGTTATACGAGGTATAATTGCCAAGTAGAATTTGTCTTTATTTAAGGTATGCCATGTGCTGTTTGACACGCATATACGCCGTGAAATGGTCACCACAATCAAGCTAATTAACACATCCAAAGCCCCACATACTTCCATTTTTGGTGTGTGTGCCCAGAATGCTCAGGGCCTGCTTTCTCAGAAAATGTCAACAATACAGCGCGGCACCGTTAACTATTGTCGCCATGCTGTGCGTGACGTCCCCAGATCTCAGTCATCTTATAACTGGAAGCGGGGACCCTTGGACAAGCATCTCCCCATTCCCTACCCCCAACTCCCTGGCAACCACTATACTCTGTTTCCAAGAATTCAGCTTTTTATTTACTTTTTAAAAAAACGTTTAATGTTATTTATTTTAGAGAGACAGAGAGAGAGTGAGAGGGGCAGAGAGAGAGGAAGACCCAGGATCTGAAGCAGGTTCCAGGCTGTCAGCACAGAGCCCGACGCGGGAGTCAAACCCACAAACCGTGAGATCATGACCTGAGCCGAAGTCGGACGCTTCACCGACTGAGCCACCCAGGCGCCCCACAAGAATTGCAGGTTTTTCGAGTCCACATGTAAGTGAAACCGTTTGGTATTTACTTTTCCGACTCTCCCTTAGCCTTGATCTCTCGAGGTTCATCCATGTTGTTGCAAATGGCAGGATTTCTTACTTCTTACATACTCCATAGTATCTGCTTACCGCCTCGTCTTTACCCATTCAGCTCTCGATGGACGCTTCTATTTCCATATCTTGGCCGTTGTGAGTAATGTTACAGTGAACAGGGAAGGGCAGGTACATCTTTGAGATCCTGATTTTGATGCTTTTGGGTGTATGCCCAGAGGCAGGACTGATGGATCATGTGGTAGCTCTATTCTCATTTTTTGAGGAACCTCCATACTGTTTCCGGCCGTGGCAGCACCATTTCACTTTCCTGCCGATGGTGCCCGAGGTCCCCTTTCTTCCACAGCCTCACCATGCTTTCATCCCCTGTCTTGTCGATACTAGCCTTTCTGACGGGTGGTCGGCGACACCTTGCTGTGGTTTAGACTCGCATCCCCCTGATGATGAGCAAAGTTGAGCACCTTCTCACAGGCCTGTGGGAGAGGGCTGGAAGCGCTTGTTGGGAGTTTGCTCATCCCACTGACCTTCTTCTCACACCGCTGTTTCTTACAATGGCAGGAGTCCTCACGTCAACAGATCATGGCCTTGTGCTTCTGTGTGTAAGTTATTCCTGGGTCGCCTTTGAATCCCACAGAAGTTGCCGGCATCTCCTGGTCACACAGCCGGGTTCTGATGGCAAGGATTCCACAACCCGGGCCCTTGGGGTAGAGGTCTACTGCTCTTTGAATGGAGAAGTGAGAGATGGGAAGAAGACAAGGCACCACGGTGGAGAACGCACGCTGGTGACCATCCGTGGGAAATGTGTGTGTATTAGTCGGCTGGGACTCCTGCCACCAAGTACCACAAGGTGGGCGAACTGAAACAATGGAAATGTATGGTCCCACAGCTCTGGAAGCTGGAAGTTTAAGACCAAGGCATCACCGGGTTGGTTTCTTCAACCGAGGCTGTTCCAGGTCCCTCCACTGGCATCTGGTGCCGGCTGCGGTCCTTGGTCTTGCTGGCTGTCGTGTAACCCACCTTCATGCAACATCCGCCCCCCTCCCTTTGTTTCGGTCTCTGTGTCCACATTTCCTTCTTCATAAGGGCGCCAGGCACAGTGGATTGGGATCCACCCTCCCGATCTCGTCTTAGCTTGCTACCTCTGTAAAGATCCCCGTTCCACACAAGGTCACGTTCCAAAGTACTGAGGGTGAGGACTCCAACATAGCTAGTTTTGGGGGGCATATTTCAGCTCGCGATGGTATCGCTTGCTGCTGGATCCCCTACAGCGCTGGGGTTCACTATGTAATTTCAAGAGGTCTTAACTTCAGCTCTGGCATTCACTGTGTAAACACAGCTCATGGACGTGGATTTGCACGCACACGGTGAACCCCGGGAAAGCTGGGACGTGCTCACCTGTAATTTAGTTTTCAGTGCTCAGCTCTCTTGCCAAATCTGCCTCTGTGCTCAGCCCCTTCCTCACTCAGGCTGCAGGCTTTGTTGGGCACTGACGCCCTCCACCCCTCGGTGCCATGCGGGCTGGCCTCTTCCCAGGAACAGCCACTCCGCTCGGCGCCTTCCAAGTCCTTTCCGATGGGACGGAGGAGAAGCATCGAGGAGAAAAATCATGTCTTCAGGGTCAAAGGGCTCTATTACTCAACAGGAAGGATCTGGTCGAGAAAAGGATGGGAGAATTTAAATTTACAGGTTTGGAAATGATTTAAAATAGGCAGTGTGAGAGCGGAAATGATATTTCTCTAAATCCCGAGGGTGGTCACTTAGTCATCAGAATCCAGTGGTATCCGGTGGTGAAATCTATGCAGAAATATTAGACTTTTTACACAACTCTGCTAGAGTGTCTTGGGACTAGCGTAAAAAAATATAAAGTACCTATGAGCCCTCATGGAGTTTTGATTCTAGCTGATAATTGCACAGAACATGCAGGTGAACACCCAAATACAAACTTAAATGCCAATTGGTATCACACAGCCATGAACGTGCAGGGTGGAGACAGGAAGGGTCTGACTTCAGGGATTTATATTTCTGTTTCTCTGAGTTCTTATCTGCCCGTAGCTGGAAACAACACAGAATGTATTCTCTATTCAACAGGTACTTTGGCTTTTTGTTGTTGTTGTTGTTGTTGTGTTTCTTAACATGCTGGGAAGGATTAATTCCCTGTTGTACCCGATGCTGATATTAATTTTCAGGAGTAGGAAACAGGTATGTACTCGAACATCAAATAGGCTAGGCATTTTACATTTCTGCCTTTTATTGGGCTGTGTGACCCTGGGTAACTAGCTTTGCAAACTCTATCTCCAGTGCAATTGATGCTGTATATACATTTTCCAAGGGGAGGTGCATGGGACTTTCCAGATTGGAACACACCGTTCCCAACACATGTCACAGATCCCACATCTCAGGTTTGTTTGAATTCACTTCAGTGATATGCTGGGGTAACGGATAGACAAACTAGCTGTTATTCTGCACTGGAAAGCCCTTAGCTGATACGTAGAAGGTGAAGTGGGCCTTTCTGAAACTTTCATTCTCTTATCTATAATTTTAAAATGTCACTAATGTTAACGACCACTTTTCTGAATTTCCAAAGTCTAACTATTTCTAAAAGCCAAAGGTTTTCACTTTTTGTAGGTTGGGCTTCAAATGATTTATAATCATTTTTTTTCTTTAATCTTACTTTCTGTAATATTCATGTATTTCATTCCTGGTATGTGTTCGGTCATATGATGCTACTCTATGCATTACCTGAAATCAGGTCAATACATATTATTATCTTTCTAAAATTCTGGCAGTTCTGCATGGCAAAATATCTATGGGCTAAAAATTGTAGATAATAGATTTTGAAACTCTAAAACTGTCTTGTATTGTATTGAAGTAACACACTTCAGCAGAGACGAAATGGTAAATTATAATAGAAACAAACAAACAAACAAACAAACAAAACCCCTACCTGAGTAAGGTCAGATACTGACCCAGCCAAGGTTAGGGCACTTGGAGAACTATGGGGAAAATCTTTGCAATGTTTCTGCTAATCCCTTTGAAGAGTCCTTCCACCCTTAAACTGCTACTGTTTTGTGAAAGTGACTTATCGTCCTCACCGAAGCAAAGACTCCCTATCAGAAACCGATAAATGTTCACGTGATAGGATAACGGAAACTTGCTGAGACGTATATTAAATGTGGTCATCTCCAGGGGAATTTAAGGGAATTAACCATTCTTATCGTTTGTCCCCAAACGCTGTCCAA
Organism: Prionailurus bengalensis; assembly: GCF_016509475.1. Taxonomy (NCBI): domain Eukaryota; kingdom Metazoa; phylum Chordata; class Mammalia; order Carnivora; family Felidae; genus Prionailurus; species Prionailurus bengalensis. Next base: position 2,301,813 of record NC_057358.1, on the reverse strand, counting down.
GACGGTTGGTCAGGTTGGTGACCGAAGATTGGAAACTCCCCAGCGGCATTAGAGATCAAGGGAGGTTTGGTTCCCCTTTTGGGGGCGGTACCATGGTTCTCTGCACGGCAGAACCTCACGGGTAGGATGAGAGGGCTTACCATCACCCATTTGACTCTTTATTTATTAAAGGGTTATCTAGTTCAGTTAAAGTGAGACACAAGACATGCAAAGATTGGAAAAGAGGGATACAATTTTATTGACAACCCAAAGACTTTATAGATACATTACCAGAAATAATAGTATCATTCTTGTATAGAAGTTGAATATTCAAGGGGCGCCTGGGTGGCGCAGTCGGTTAAGCGTCCGACTTCAGCCAGGTCAGGATCTCACAGTCCGTGAGTTCGAGCCCCGCGTCAGGCTCTGGGCTGATGGCTCAGAGCCTGGAGCCTGTTTCCGATTCTGTGTCTCCCTCTCTCTCTGCCCCTCCCCCGTTCATGCTCTGTCTCTCTCTGTCCCAAAAATAAAAAATAAAAAAAAACGTTAAAAAAAATTAGAAAAAAAGAAGTTGAATATTCAAAATTAATAGAGTTTCTCTGTAGCATCGATAAATAAAAATTAAAACACTTTAAAATTTACCATTTACTATAGCAACAGAAATATAGGGAATTTAAAAATACAAATATGGGAAAAAGACTGGTAGGTAAATATGCTCGTCTTTATCAAAAGTTGTTAAAAAGTACTCATTGGAGAAGTTGATCAATGTTCATGGATAGAAAGAATAAAAAATTAATGTACGTAAGATATTTTAAAATTGATCCCTAGATTCCGTGCAATTTCAAACAGGGATTAAATCTATTTCAGAGAGACTTTTAGACTGCACACAGTAGACTCTTACCTGTATTACCTGGCTTTGCAGCCGTAACAAAATACTATAGAGCACGAACTTACAAACGGACATTTATTTCTCATATTCAGGATGCTGGAGGTCTGAGACCAGGGTGCCTGCGTGGCCAGGTTCCAGGGAGGACCCTCCTCCTGGTTCACAGATGCCGTCTTCTCTCTGTGCCTTCACATGGTGGAGAGGGGGCCCAGGTGCCCTTCTTTTTCCTGTAAGGCCACCAGTCCTACCAGATCAGGACCCCACCCTTCACACCTCCTTTAACTTTTATTACCTTCTGAAAAGCACTGTCTCTAAATACAATCCTCATGGGATTAGACCTTCAACCCTTGAACTTGGGGAGGATGAGACCAGAGAATTACCTATGAGAAACAGCTCTCTCACATCACTGGTTATGGGTTTCCTAATATCCACAATAAATAAAATAGTCTCTACCCAAGACGGTTATGGTGAAAATCACAGTAAGAAGTCAATGAATGACCTAGCAATGTTAGATGCTCTCATCCAGCTCTCTAATCCCTCCTCTTATGCCTCTGGAAATCGGTATGTTTTTGTTTTAGGTACAATACGGTGAGCCATCACACAAGTCATTTTATTTTTGTGACAGTAGATTTATACTATGGCAAGGCTGAAAATGGTAATTCTTTTTTAAAAAGTGTATTAACTTTCATACCATTTAATATCAATGGTTGGCATCAAAAATACGTATTTTTAAAGAAAGGCAACAATTGAAAAGAAAATACTTCCAATCCCAGTGTCTCTAATCAAATTACAGGGTATTAGTAAATTCCAAAGCAATGCTAAGTGAGCGTTTTGCAAGATGTCTTTATATTTTTTAAAAAACAGTGAGATGCAATAACCATATTGAAAACTTGAATTTTAAATAATATGGTTGAAATCTTGAAACTATAGATTAGTAATATCAAAATACTGACATAAAGCTTTACATCGTACACTTTCCTGAAATGCTTTAAAGAGAATGGTTTATATTTAAATTCCATATATATGAATTCTATCCTTAGTAGCTTAGGAGAAACATTAGTATAATACTTTGTCCAAGACAATGAAAATGTCTAAGTTTTAAAATTCTGAGCTCCATTAATTGGTCTCACGTTCTCTATTTAGAAAGACAGAGTCTCAAGTGCCTGAAATGACCAGGCTGTGGAAATCATCAATGGAAACCCAAGGTAAGTGCCAAAGTATCTGCATATTTGAATCATAATGAAAAGGTTATATAATTTAACAAATGCCTTATATGCCGAATACATAAAGACAAGCCAACGGAAAAAATGGATAATGACTTGAATACACAGTTCATAAAAAGAATATTAAAATGGCCTATAAATATATGGAAAGGTACTCAGTTACACCACTCACCCAGAGAAATGTAAATTGTAACCATGATAAGATGTTTCCATATACACACTGGAAAGGCTACAGTAGAATGAAGTGCTGAGGACAGAGTATGGGACAGGTGGAACCCTCGTTCACTGTGGGAGGGATTGCCATTTGGATTAACCAGCCTGGAATCTGTTGGACAGTGTCTAATAGAACTTCACTTACATGCCTGATATCCGGGCCAAAGACGTTTATACGAGTGCTTCTGACATCATTACACCCAAGAGCTCCAAACTGGAAACTACCTAAGTGCCCACGAGCAGAAAGGATAAATGAGTCAGGCTGTATTCACGCCGGGATGTCATATTAGTATTGAGAACAAAAAATTACGTAATCAGAAAATCTGGTATGAATCTAACAAGTGTTGAAAACAGTTAAACACCTAAAAAACGAATACTGTATGTTTCCATCCGTGAAAGGGTTGAAGCAAAAATAAAAATGTATGAAGTTAGACATTAGGAGACTGGCAATTCTTTTTCAACGTTTATTTATTTTTGGGACAGAGAGAGACAGAGCATGAACGGGGGAGGGGCAGAGAGAGAGGGAGACACAGAATCGGAAACAGGCTCCAGGCTCTGAGCCATCATCAGCCCAGAGCCCGACGCAGGGCTCGAACTCCCGGACCGCGAGATCGTGACCTGGCTGAAGTCGGACGCTTAACCGACTGCACCACCCAGGCGCCCCAGGAGACTGGCAATTCTTGACAGAGTTGGTAACTGAATGGAGACACAAGGGGTTCTTCTAGAACACTGCCCTGCTCCGTACCTCTGTCTGGGGTATGTTTCTGCAGGCGCATTCAATTTGTAAGTATTTATCAAGCTACCTACTTACGATCTGTGCATTTACCCATATGTAGTTTACACTCAAATGAAAAGACTTATTTAGAGGAGATCGTGTTTCCTGTGAAATAAACTAGATCCAAAACAATTAAACCACTTGTCAGATACCATCCGAAAGTCAAGGAACATTTCCTACCTAATAACAGTGTAGCCAATGATTGTTTCCAACCTGATTTCTCGTGGCAAAGGGTGTCTCTGTCGCCTATAACACAGGGACAAAAGCCCCTCCCCCTTTTCCCACATAAGGACAACACGTGGCCCTGACCCACTGAGCTTTTGTAGTTGTGAGGGAAAAAGTTAAAATGCATTGTGATTCTTTTTATTACTTGTTTAACTTGATTTCCAGGAAGGCTACCTTAGAAGTCATCACATAGACTGGTGACAACATCACAGTTTTGGTGCAAAGTCACACGCCAGCAAAAAGCCCGTTCTGCAACTTAATGCACTCTTTCCTCAAATCGGTGTTTTGGAAGAGATCAAGTGATCTCTCACCTGTATCCTTACATACTGGTCTTCCTTCCTTACCGCCCACGCAGGCTGATGACAAGGAACTTTACCAACCATCACTTCTCATCCAGCACAGAGGACGCGGTTCTTTCTTTATGCTCACTATTCTTCAAGATTCTGAGGCGGTTTGCCCTGCACACTTTCCAGCTCTGTTTGAGAGTTTACCTCGCTGGTCACACATTTTGTGGACCTCTATCTATCCTTTGCTTAACTTCATGTGTTAATGCAGCAAATAAGGCATCATCCTTACCGTGCTCAACGTAACCATTCCTCCAAGACAAGACCGTCTCTCTCACTGTAGACTTGTTCGCTCACGTCCTTAATTTGCCCAGTTCCGTCACGTACTCAAAGCTGAGACCATGAAAACAGAGCAACAATATGGTGACTAATTATGCTTGTCCAGTTGGCAGTAATGACTTGTGAAGGGCATTTACTTAACATGCCCCCTCCGAAGCTTTAGGACGTGATTGCGAATGGCACATGTGACATGCAGTAGTTTTGTTTTTGTTTCCAAAATGTTTGCAAGTTACACTGGGAAGTGAGAACACGGAGGCAAAGTGACAGCTCCCGTCACTTAATGAGACGTTTATTAAGAAACCAGGACTGATGATAAGCTGCAAATTAGCCATAATATAAGTAATCAGCAGAGATGTCACATTGGTGGAGGAAAAATGATAAACAGCCAAATGCTCATCCCTGCGCTCATCAAAAAGTACCTGCAGTTCATTACAGACGGTAATTTGCTGGAATCCCAAGATGTAGGTAGAGGAAGTGAGTGTTTTTTCTAAAGTGCATTCATCAGTGCTAGTCTGTGGTTTCAATGCGGATTTCAGAGATTCCTCAAATCACACCTTTGAGCTTTATAATTTTACCTAAGTACGATCCGTGTGAGTTAGTCTGCTCTCAGTAGACTCTGAGACTTCAGGATGTGTCAATAAAATTTAAAGAAATAATATTCCAGGAAAATAATTCAATAATATAAATATTTTCAAGTACTCCCAGTGGGCACATAAACATATTGGAAAAGAAATCACTAATTGCAATTATAATGGATTTCTAGGCTATGTGTTTGCCCCAAAGAAGGATATAGAAGGGAGAGACGTATAAAATGGGTCATTAAAATCCTTATTAAAGGACTCAAGATTAAGGTGTTCTAGAATGATGGAAGATGTCACAGGTAACGTTTCTTAATTTCCTAAAAACTTGATCAATACCTTTGAAACACTTGCTGGGGCCATCCCCAAACAGCTTCCGCCTGGAAAAATCATGTTATGCATACCAGGCACGTTTCATTTTGTTTGCATTATAAAGTTACCCCAAATGAGTATTCATCCTCCCACCCCTCCAACCTAACCACCTGGCACAGAGCCACAAACGCAGAAAACAACTAACAAATACGCTGATGTTTCCTATGTTGGCATAACGTTATGGATATGGAGACTGGACAATCTCTGTATCCAGCCTTTTACCAAGTGAAATTTATGTTCCTAGAAAGCTATTTATTCAAGCTGAACACTCCTCACTGTTTCAACCCAAAGATATCAAATATATATTAATTTACTCAAAGAATAAACAAAGGAAGGAAAGTGGGGGGAAAGGAGGAAGGAGCAGATAAATAAACATTAACTAGGTGAAGTCAGAACCACAGAATAGTATTTTGTCTTACTAGTAATTGCTGAACCCCAGTGGTCCCTGCAGTGCAAGAATCTGAAACCAGTGGATGTATTCAAGTCTTCTGCGTATGTTTTTTTAGCTTCCATCCGTAGCCATTACTGAATTATCACTTACTATGTAGTCCCCCAAAACACAATTTTCAAAACTCCGTTTGACTTTGTTAAGTGCTTACTGATCAGTATTTTCTTCTTAGACCAACCTGAGCAAAACCTCCAAAAGCTTTCATAGTAAAGTTCATCATTTCTTCCAGTGTTTTTAAATGTCCGTACAAATGGGAGGGGATTATATAATAAAACAGAGAAGAATATTTACATATTATGTACACTCTCAAATACTTCCATGTAAATGACATCATGTAATATCACCTATACTACGATGTGTTGTAATTAAATTGTTATAATTAAATTGTTTTCATCGGAACTCATACTGAAATCATTTCCAGATTGATTCCTTTCACTTAGTGATATGCATTTAAATTTCCCCCATGTTTCTTCATGGCTCGATGGCTCATTTCTCTTTAGCGCTGAATAATATTCCGTTGTCTGAAAGGACCACAGTTTATCCATTCATCTACTGAAGGACATCTTGGTGGTTTCCAAGTTTGCGCAATTATGTATAAAGCTACTGTAGACATCCATGTGTGGCTTTTTGTGTGGACATGTTTTCAACTTCTTTGGGTATATATTAAGGAGCATGATTGCTGCCTTATACAGCAAGAGTTTTATAAGACTTTTGTCTTATAAAAGGCAAAAGACAAAAGAGTTTTGTAAGAGTTCATTTAAGACTTTTGTGAGTAACCTGACGACTCTCTTCCACAGCGGGTCAGCCATCTTGCATTCCCATCAGCAATGGATGACATCCCCGCTGCCCCACGGCCTCATCAGCATTTGGAGTTGTCAGTGCCCTCGATTTGGGGCATCCTAATAGTTGTGTAGAGGTGTCTCATTGTTGGCATTTCCCTGATGCCCTGGAATGTGGAGCATCTTTCCATACTTGTCAACTGTACACCTTCCTTGGCAAGTGTTCTGTTGAGATCTTTTCCTCGTAATTTAACCGGGTTACTCGTTTTCTTATTGTTCAGTTTTAAGAACTCTTTGTTGTCAGTTATGTCCTTGCAAACTGTTTCTAGAAGCCTGTGGCTTGTCTTCTGCTTCTCTTCACAGTGTCTCATGTGAGAATGAAGTTCAGTTTAACAATTCTTTTTCTCATGGATTGTATCATCATACCCACGGTTCTCTAGATTTCCTCCTATATTATCCCTAAAGGATGCTATGCTTTTGTGTTTTACATTCAGGTCTGTGATCCATTTGGAGTTAATTGAGGCAAAGGGTGTAAGGTCTGCACCTGCATCTGAATTCCGTTTTGGTTTTTTTGTCTGTTTGTTTGTTTTGACATGGTGACGCACACTTGTTCCAGCGCCATTTGTCAAAAAGACTGTCTTTTCTCCATTGTGGTGTTTTTGCTTCTTGGTCAATGACCTAATTTTACTAATAATGGGCCAGTATTGGCTCAGCAGTTGGAACAAATGAGCCACACCAATGAGAGAGGACAGTAACGGGGGAGTCTGTGGGGAAGGGTAATATGGCAATTGTCTGTACCTGCAGCCACTTCTTCTATGAAACTAAAACTGCTCTTGGAAAAAGCCTTAATTTCACAAAATGCTGGTGGCAGCATCCGTGCTCTGTCTTCTCTAAGGTCACGTAGATACAGAGAGTGAGAGTGGGCAGAAGTAGCAATGAGGAAGGACGCGTGAGCTGTATCACGTGGCCAAACTTGTACCACGTTTTCCCCAAGGAAATAGCTAATAACCTGGAAAAAATGATCAGAAGATACGGCATTGTCACACTTCAGTGGCTTCGGACGGGCACGCTGGAATTAGCACAGCCTCCGAAGCACTGCTCCAGAAAAGCCTTAGGGGAGAGCGACGCCATCCAGACCACTTGCTGTGGTGTTCTGTTTACAGTACTCCTCTGTCTCACTCCTGGCTGTAATCCACGCAAAACACCAGCCCTCCACCACAGAAAAATAAAGTAGTAAGTGGCACCCGATTCACTGAACTTCAAAGGTGTTACAGAGTTAATAAGCAAATTAATTTATCATCTTCAACCAGAAGAGTAATTAAACTCCAGAAGAAATCTGACTCATAATTGAAAATGAGTAATGAGCAAGCAGGATGTGAAGAAAAATAAATAAGCAAAGTCATTAAGGGAGGAAGTTAGTCTAACAAGGGGGCATGATGTCGAGTATTTGTCACCTACAGCATGGAACATCCTGCAGCGGTGGGGTGGGGACGCGTGGAGGACGTGGCCCAGGGCTGGACGGGGCCGGGGCTCTGTCGGAAGGGGCAAGATGCTGTGGTATGCAGAAGGCAGGTGCCTGGACACCGGCCACACTCAGCCCTGGACGCCCATGGGACATTCTCGTCAACAGCCGTGAGGCATTTTGGTAGAAAATTACACGCAGCTACTATGCCCAGAAACTGTAACAGAGTTCCTGAACTTAATTACTTGCGACCAGTGACCTCAGCCCACCAAAGTTTCCGCCAGACTTGCTGAGGATGATCTCATGAAAGGCAAGTTTTTGTAAATTTAAAGCTGAGTCTGGCATTGTTGGAATTTTGACCAGATTTTGAATACCCAGGGATGAAAAGATGTAATCCGAAAATGTCCTGCCTTCTTTTTGTCAGTTCATGTCAATGGAGCAAATTGGGTCTGGTGTACGTGCCCAGCACTGTCCAAGAACCTTGCACTTCTAAGTAATTGCAATGAAATGGGAGACACAGTTGGGGTAATTAGAAAATAAGATTAAATAAAGCACCAAAACAGTTAAGTAGATAACACCGTAAGCACTTGCCAGGTAGAGGCCGATTGGGTCAACAAGGATTATTTGGATAAGCTCTTTAGACAAGAGACCGGCGTGAGAGACGCTTTAAGGGGTGGGGGCAGTCAAGCCACCGCACAGGAAATGCATTTTAATAGGAGCAGGTGCGCCTAAGCAGCCACGGCTGGCTGGTGGTTTGTGTGGACAAGCCGGGTCTGGAGATGGGCAGGTGCACTTTATAGGTGGGAGAGACACTGAGCAGGAGAAGGAGATGAGAAAATGGGAATCTGGCTTCCCTGCGACCGACAGAAGAGGCGATTCCACCTTTCGACCACTGCTGCTTCTTTCCACGTCTTTCCTAACCCCGCAAGAATGTGACTTGTCCGTCTTAATCACTGACTTCTGATTGGGTTACGATCAGTTACCGAATTAGTTCAGAGATGGGTAAATGTCTGAAACACCATCCCATTTACTCTCTTGACCAGCGATACATGAGTTTCTCATGCCGGGGTTTCTGTTCTTCTGAAGCAAGCCGTTGGCATCAGGGAACCAGCAGCAGGGTATTTCTTTCTCCAATTATGCCTCTGAGACTCTGAGAAGGGGCTAATCCTCTTAATCGCGTGGTAACTTTGACCTGCTTGTACACAGCCTCTCCTTTTCCCAGCCTTTTGTGTGGAACTTGGCTGTGCTTTGAAAAGTTATTAAATTACTCACTTAAAAAATTTTTTTTATTCACCACCCACTGCCCTACGCTCTTTTTTGGAAAACGTAGATTTTTATTTTTGATTTTTTGATTTTTTTAATGTTTTTTTATTTATTTTTTGAAGGAGAGAGAGAGAGAGAGAGAGAGAGACAGAGCACGAGCGGGGGAGGGGCAGAGGGAGAGAGGGAGACACCGAATCCGAAGCAGGCTCCAGGCTCTGATCTGCCAGCACAGAGCCCGACGTCAGGCTCGACCCACGAACCGTGAGATCATGACCTGAGCCGAAGTCGGATGCTCAACCGACTGAGCACCCAGGCTCCCCAAATTTTTAAATATACTCTTCCTGGAATTGCTTTAGCTGTACAGAAAAACTGCAGTGATAGTAAAGATTCACCTACAAGCCATACGCATTTTCCCGTTAGTAACGTCTTGCATCGGCAGGGCACGCTTGCCATGATTAATGAAACAATATTGAATGTTATTACCAACTCCAGTCCATATTCTATCCTGATTTCCCTGATTTCCCTCATGTCCTATTTGGGCTCCACGATCCCATCCAGGAGCCACAATACATTTAGCCTCCGTGTCTTCTGAGGCTTCTCTTGGCCGTGACCTGCGAAATACTAAGAAGTACTAAGATTCCGTACAGAATGTGTACCTGTTGGGGTGGATCTCACATTTTCTCCTGATGAGACTAGAGTTACGGGCTTCGGGGCACAAAAGAATGGAGGCGAACTGCCATTTTCATCATGTCTCATCAAGGTCTACACTGTCAACACCGGCCATCACTGTTGACGTCGTCCTTGCTCCCCTGGCTGAGGCCGCACGTCTGGAAGCTTCCTCTGTTGCAAAGTTACGCCCCCACCCCCTTCCAGACAGCCGGTAGGGCGGGAAGGCCACAAGGTCAGGCCACACTCAGCGAGCCAGGAGTTAGGTTCCAGCTCCAGGAGATTTGGATTATCTATATAAAAGCTTTAGGGTTCTTCTGCATGGAACGTCTGTTTCATCACGGCCATTTACTTATTCAATTATTTACTGGCATCAGTATGGGCACGAGGCTGTTTATTTTGTGTTCTGCAAAGGAATCCAATGCTACTTTATGAACTTGGTGCTTCCCATTATTCCACCATCAGCCTTTGGGAGCTTGGTCCGCGGTCATTAGACATTTCACTATCACTGCTTTTTTAATTCCAGTTTGTTTCTTTTCTCACTTTTTCACTTTCGGACACTGCAAGAACCTCCAGGTTCGTCTTCTATATTAAATAGTGATATTATTAACGAAGGCTCAGAGTTTGCTCAGGTTTTCTTTGTTTTTATGGGACGGCCTTTGTCCGACCCCCCGGGACCCGTGCTGCCTTAGGCAGAATGTCGTCTTTCTGTGTGTTTCCTTTTGCTTTCCTCATAAAGGCTCATCTCCAGGTGACCTTCCCTGCGCTGCCTGCCATCACCCCTCAGGGAGGGTGATGTGTGCATCTGCATTACAATTATATTTTCTTGTCATAGTGCATATTCACTCCTGGAGCTCCCCCAACCTCCAGATTTTTCTTAGTCTGTGTATGCTAAGATTCCCTTTCTGTGCTATAAAGTTCTAGGAGTCTGATAAATGTGTAACGCCATGCACCCACAACTGAAGTGTTACACAGAATCGCTTTCCTGCCTCCCCTTCACCTTCCCTTTCCACCACATGACTGCTATCACTGGCCATTTTGCCGTGTTTGTATTTTTACCTATTCTCTAACGTCATGTACTTGGTATCATGCACCACGTAGCTTTTCCAGGCTGGCTTCTTGCACGCAGCAATATGCATTTAAGTTTCCCTTCCATCTTTCTGTGGCTTCATAACTCATTTATTTTTATCACTGAATCACATCTCGATGTATACACGTCATGATTTTTTATCCAGTCGCCTATTGAAAGCCATCTTGATTATTTCCAGTTTTTGGTGGTCATGAAGAAAGTGTCAGAAAATACCCAAGAGCAGCTTTTATGGAGACATACACTTCCAGGTCAGTCTGGTAAACGGTGAGGAGCGCTGAAGAATTGTACACTGAGACTATGTCCTCCAGAGTGGCTGCACCATCCCCCGTTCCCACGGGCAGCGAGTGAGAGTCCCTGTCGTTTCCCACGGTCACCAAGGCTTGGTGTTGTCAGTGTTCAAATTGAAGTCGTTCTAATAAGTGTGCAGCACTCTCTCGTGGTTTTAATGTGCAGTTGCCTAGTGGCTCACGACACGGGCCGTCTTCTCCTAAGCGTGTTTGCCAATCTGTGTGTCGTCTACCGCGAGGTGTCTGTGCATATCTTGTGCCCACCCTTCCTTTATTGTAACTTAACCTAAACTTTACACCTGTTAACAACTCCCCCACTCTGCAGACACCATTCCAGTCTTTGACTGCATGAATGCGACTATTTTATAGACCTCGTCCAGGTGGAGTCATGCAGCCCTTGTCTTTCTGTACTGGGTTATCTCACTTAGCGTAATGCTCCAGAGGGCCATCCATGCTGGCTTCTTTGGCAGAACGTCCTTCTTTTTTAAAGCTGGATGTTGCTTCACTGTCTTTGTGTTTGATTTCCGGCACTTTTCTGAATGTCGAATATGATGTGACCTGATGGTTTTGTTTTGTTTTGTTTTTGATAGTTTCACAAGTGGCTAGCTGGGCATCACTAAGTTAGGGCTGCGGACCATTCTTCTGTGAATCTCACCTAATTCCTTAACCATGTTTCTTTTCTTTCTTCTTTCTTTCTTTCTTTCTTTCTTTCTTTCTTTTTTTGTTTTTTGCTTTTTATTCACCCAAGAGTAAGATGGCAGAACAGCGTTCTACAGTGTATAGGGTCTGGTATGTTGTAAATGCTAAATTTGTGATCCTTACAGCCCTGATTCCCACTATTACCATTAGCGAATAAGTCAATGGCAGATTTGTAATTCGCCATTAATTGCTTTCAGGCAAAATAATTTTAGATCCACTTTACTTACAAATGGGCGTGTTTGATGTTTTGATGCCCTGAGAATAACATAGTATCACTTTTGTCCAAAATACGTGACCTCGTTCTAATCATGAGGCTGCTTGAAACAAATACAAATTGAAGGGTGTTCTCCCAAATAACTAGCCTGTGCTCTTGTAAAATGTCACGCTTCCAACAGAAGACAGCAGAGTGTGCAGCGAAGATAGATTAAGGGGGATGAAAGTGTCATGGACACCGAATGCGATGTGTGCTCTGGGACGGATCACTGATGCTTTTTTTCCATGAAGACAATTATTGAGGAAATTGGCAAAATGTAATTAAGGTCTGTAATTAGAAAATAGTGTTACAGTAATGTTAATTTCCTGATGTAGCTCATTGTAGAAGTCTGCAACTTACTCTTCGTGATTCACAAAAATAATACAGATGTATAGGAAGAACAACGATCAAGCGGACGGGGTAGGTGAACATAGTGACAATTGTGGGATCCAAGCATAGGGGTCTGGGAGTTCTTGGTATTATTCTTGGAGCTTCCTGTGACTGATGTGATTTGAAAATAAATAATAATATAAAAATAGACCGTGACACTGATGTGCTGTTGTCTTGAATTCTGAAATCAGCGATCTTCAGTTAATTACAGCTAGCGTGACGAGATTCTTCACGCTCTGTAACCACCTTTTCCTTTTCTATATGAATACTGTTCACCTGTGAGTTTCTGAACATTTCATTTGCAAAAAAAAGAAGGAAGTTCTACAGCTTAATTTTTTCAATGAAAACAAATCCTCAAAAATTTTTCTGTTAAATTTGCAGACAATGAGATCGTGGTTCTTTATTTACAGAAAGAGTCAATAATTTTATTCTGTTTGATGAACTGTAAAACAGGTTGGCTTTGGTGAGAAGACAATTATTATTGTTCTTACTACTATTATTATTTGTAATATACAATGGCACCCTTGAACTCTGCTTTTGTGAAATCTTTTTTGCGGCAAAGGCACAGACACTGGCACACAGACATCCTTTTCTGGTCTTTGACTGTGCCTCTCTCTCTTTCTCTCAACCGAAACACTTCCAGATTGCTGCTGTGGTTACGCCGTGCTGCCTCTTCCCTTGAGTGCCTTTGTCTGGGACAGGACAGCTCATCATGAAGACAGTATATTCCAAATTCCTGCATAAACACAAAAGGTGAAACTTACTGCCCTTTGGGCCAGTTGGAAATTTTTAAAAATAGATTTTTTTCCCCTTGTAGCTGATGACCTACAAGATTTGTATTAGTCAGGTAGGCTGAAGCTTCACAAGGGTAGAGCCAACTGCCTACAGTAGCTCAAGCTGAAAATTCACGGTTTGCTAACCCCCTAAATTACCTGGCACCCCGTGTTCCTGGTCTCCGCTACACATGGGAAAGAAGCAGACTTTAGGAAGGCAGTGTGGATTTCCAGCAATCTGAAAATGCAACAGAAACTGCTTTGAAAATCAGATTAATCCTTCAGATCGTATCAACACGCTGGCAAGCCCCAACTTTTCTGGGCTACAATGCAATTTTAAATGCATAAATAACGGTGCTGGAGACGGTCTTTATGTAAAGGATTTGCATTACGCTGCACGAGTAAGGAAGACAGATACGTACATCATACTTTACCATTGGGAGGACACAACGGTCTTCTCAAAGTGGCAAGTGAGTACTTAGCAAACAAACCCGCGTTTAGTTTTCTGTGTCCGTTACTGAGGGGATTGCAGTGAAAATGTAGGTTGCTAATAAATCTGAGAAATTGCATTTAGTATGAAAAGTAAGGAATTTGGAACATGACTGAATCCCAGTTTTGTCGCTTCCCGGCTACCTCACCTCGCCTAAGTTACATAACCTCTCTACCTACCATGTTGAACACATATTAAATGAAAATCCTATAAACACACACACATAAACACTCCACGATGAAAGTATCTTACACACTGGAAACAGTAACCCGGTGCCAATCAGTATCACCCAAACAAGGAAAGTACTGATCACCCCACCCCCGGAGCTTCCTGTTTTATGCGTTTCCAAAAACCATAAATAATGTTAAAAACTTTCAGATTTTACAGTGGAGCAGGACCGGGAGGAATAGGAGAGTGTAGATTCCCATTCCTCTGTTGGGCCGTAAAGATTCTTGATTAGGGACTATCACTGCGAAGGCTCTTCCTGCGGCTGCTGCCCCCCGGCCCCCCTCACCTGCTGAACAAGCAGCAGCCCTAATTAGCTGGCGCCCGCCCCGCTGGCCCGGCCAGAAAGGCTCTCTCCCGAACTGGGACTTTTGAAATTCACTGCCATGCTTTGGGAACACTTCATCTCTGGAGCTGACAGGAGTGTGTGAGAAGATGCAAGAGATTAATAGCAGGAGGCAGCTGAAAGAAAACGAGCCTCGTGGCCACAGAGCATCTTTGAGAGCAAAGCAGAATCGAGACAAAACACCTTTTTCTTGGCTGTAAGGGACAACTTGCTCTTAGGTTTTCTACCCATCTCATCTCTTCCACGGCGTGAAATGGATTTCGTGGAAATGCTTTTCGTAAATAATTGTGAGTGGCAAGGTATCTACAGAGTCCCTCCTGTGTCCGGGAGCTTCCGGTTTCCTCAGTCCTTTGACCTGTTTCACTACAGCCTGCCTGCGAGGTCACTGGGACCGACCGGAGTAAACCAAGTTAAAAGGGTGAGCTGTGACCTCCAACAATGTGGAGAGTCATGTTCTATTTTACGGGAAAGCTGTCACCACGCGGATGACGGCGGTATTAACGAGGACATGGTGGCCACCATAGGAAGGTCTTTCAAACTTTCAAATGCAATCGGAACACTCGTTTTTATGGGGGCCCACCCTGCTGGCATGTTAGAGGCTGGTTCCTTACACCTGTGTGCAGTAGCAGAACCCCCCCGTGATGCCCCCGATGCAATTCACCCGATGATTTTAAGTAAACTACTATTTGCAATAGGTATACAAAAATATAAAACTTCCAGGCATAAGTTTGAAAAACATGCCAGACTGTGCATCAAAAATTATGAAATCTGGCTAAAAACAGTGAAGCCTAACTATAGGTACTTATGTACTACATGCTGGGTACAAAACGATAACTTCCTAAAGTTGTCTTTTCCCCAAACTGACACGTAGACTTCTTACAATTCCAATGTGAATTCAGCTCAGTCGAGTTTGTGTGTGCTTATGTCCTGGTCTGCACACATGTGTTGGTGTGAAGGTGACAAGTTGTCCCTTAAATTTATACAGAAAGCCTAACATCAAGAGTAGCAAGATTTTCCAAAGGAGATGAATCCAATCCTGACCCAACTCCCTGAAAACTCCCGTAAAAATGCCCTGGGAACATCTTCATCGAGGCCGGCTCTAGACCCTTTTCCCTCCCCGCTGCGTGCGAGCTGGGATCTGGCTTCTGCTCTCCCCTGAGGGCAGCCTGTGTCAAGGGCCTGTGTCAAGGGCACATCTGCGGCCTGTGTCAAGGGCACATCTCCCACACGTGTCTGTAAGGGTCTGGTAGCCCGCAGACCTCGTCGTGTCCACGCCGCAAAGTACCCACGTCGCTCCAGTTCTTGTTTTCTTTCGTTCGAGAGCAGCATCCACTCTCCCTTTGAGGAAATGTCTGTCCTCCAGCCACATTATTAGGAAGAAAAATCCCTTCTCCTTTAAAAAACAATGTTCCTCGGGGCGCCTGGGTGGCGCAGTCGGTTGGGCGTCCGACTTCAGCCAGGTCACGATCTCGCGGTCCGGGAGTTCGAGCCCGCGTCGGGCTCTGGGCTGACGGCTCGGAGCCTGGAGCCCGTTTCCGATGCTGTGTCTCCCTCTCTCTCTGCCCCTCCCCCGTTCATGCTCGGTTTCTCTCTGTCCCAAAATAAATAAAAAACGTTGAAAAAAAATTAAAAAAAAAACAATGTTCCACATTATTTTGAAGAAAAAATAATTCCTTTGTTCTCAACATCTTTTTGGTACGTAAAGGCCTAATATCTTTTTTCAAAGGTGCAAATCTAAAATATTTTATTCCGGGAGCATCCATTTTATTGTTTATCGGTGTTTGGCTCCTAACGTTCTGGAGAACATGATTTGAAATTGTCTAAAGTTGCCTAGAAAATGATAATTCAGAGGAATATTTCAATGTACATAAATTTTCTAGAATAACTGGGATATTTATAATTTGCCTCATACTATTTATCATCAGTTTTGCAGAGCATAACTTCTTCAATATCAGTTCTAATAAAGAACCTCAGAAGTAGAATATTAAGAGATAGTGTATTCTGGTGTTATTCTGTTACTTAATAAAAATATGTGTCTGTTGATGGCCTCATTCTGGTGGTCCTGATGTAGGATAGTGTAAACAGGAGGAAGATGTAGGTGTAGATATCAGACTCAGAGGGAGGAGCCATGGAGACACATTCCCGAAATCTCGTCCTGGAATCTAAAGGAGGCATCATCCCAACACGGGCCTGGCTGGATTTCAGTGCTACTATGGGCCGGGGACTCCTTTCCACTTTCCTTTGGCCCCCATTTTGAGCTGAGCTGCTATCTTACACCTGTCCCCCCCGCCCCACTGGGGAATGGGTGGGATGGGAAGATAACTTTGTCTCCAGTGTCACATTCAAAGGACAGAGACTGTGTGCCCCAAGAGCTGTACTTGACAGATTACAGCCAGAAGCCTCATCTGCCCTGAGACCTGGTTTTGATGATGAGATTTTGAATTTTGAGTGAATACTGTAGTGGGATAAACTGCTGAGGAGGCCAACACACTTGCATGTGAGAAGGACGTGAATCACTGCGGGTGGAAGGCGGGCTGTGGCAGGCAGACTTCAATACGGCACCCACGATGCCCACCTCTTCATGTTTACAACCTCATAGAATCTCGCCTCCTTGAGTCCGGAAGCAACGTGCAACTTGCTTTCAGCCAATAGAATATGACAAAGGTGATGGGATGTCATGGCCGTGATGACACTATTTTATTATTATTAATTTTTAATTTTTATTTATTTTTGAGAGAGAGAGAGAGAGAGACAGAGTGTGAGCAGGGGAGGGGCAGAGGGAGAGGGAGACCCAGAATCTGAAGCAGGCTCCAGGCTCTGAGCTGTCAGCACGGAGCCCAATGCGGGGCTAGAACTCATGAACCACGAGATCACGACCTGAGCTGAAGGCAGACGCTCAACCGACTGAGCCACCCAGGCGCTCTGTTTTTAGATGGGACTCCATCTAAAAAGCCTTATCTTTCTAGCTTTGAAGAGGAAAGCAGCCATGAGTCCTATAGTCCCAAGGACATAAATTCTGCCGAAAAGACAGAGTAAACTTGGAAGGGGACCCTTTCCTGGTCGAGCTTAGATGAGAACCCCGTCGTGACTGACACCTTGATCGTGGTCTCGTGGAGGACTCAGTTGAGCTGTGTCAGGACTCCTGACCCAGAGAAACCGTAGGATAGTAAATGCGTGTTGTTCTGGGCAACTACATTTGTGGTAATCTGTTACACAGCCCTGAACACTAATGCGATATCTGTGGTGGTGCTAGAGAGAATAATACCGTCCACAGTTTCTCACTTGAGCCTGCTGGACATTCATTGCCCACGGCTAACCACAGTTAAGAGGCACTATTTTGTTTCTGATAAGTTTTCTATATTCCTTGGAGAGAAATAAAGCGCTGTTCTGATTGATTTCTGGCCATGAGTTTGGGCTTAATATAAAGAATCTCCAGGAAGTCATTGAAGCAATCAACACATGCAAAATGGTGGCAAAAACACATTAGATTAACAGCTCATCCCCTCCAAGGATGCTATCAGAGAAAACAGCTGTAAACATGGCATAAATTCGATTCAAGTTAAGCACAGCAATCTAGTGCAGGCTATTGATCTTGTCCCTAATAAATTAGTGGGTGAATGCCTGGGTGGGCAGAACAAAGGTTGTTGAAAATTCCTTACCTATAAACACTCCTGAATGATTCCGAACCCTGTTTTCCAGACCTGATTTTATCAAATAGAGCTTAGGAACTAATTCCCAATTACTCAGGCAAAGGTTTGGTGTTAAAAGAAAGCAGTGCTTTTAACACCAATTAATGCACGGTTTATAGGGTCCCATATGGCACACATATTGGTGGAAGAAACGCCTGGATTAAACCAGAGATGAGAGTAAGCGAAAGCAATAAGTAAGCAAGCCTTTGCCAAATGAAAATGTGTGTGTACTTGCTGAAATACTTCGAGGCAGGGGCAAGATTGTAGAAATATAGGTGGGCTGCTGGTTTATTTATTATAAAAATAAATTTGGTCAACTATCATCAATGAAATGACCCGGTAGGTAAAAAAAATACCTTCTGGTCTATACTAGATTCTTCTAGAAAATGAACAAACACAGCTGTAAATAAAAGAACAATACATAAAGTTAGATGCACAACAGCACTTACTCTCCAAATGTGGCCTTCAGCAATTTATTGACTACTGAAAAAAACATATGACAGCATGAAGCCAGCAGGCCGCAGATAATAGACTCTCTGGAAAGAGGAGCCTTTATTGTACACACAGCAGTAGGTGATAAATGGCTCTAATGCCAGTGCTTACCATTTTCTTGTCTCCCCCAGCCCCGACCCAGCGTATCTGAGATCAGAGACTAATAGCCCCCCAGGAGGAGGTGTCTTGACACAGCCCTTTTCGTGGGTGAGAACGGCACTAATCAAACAACCATCAGTAACTTCCAATGGGGCCAGGCTGAGACCTGTTGTTTGTCTACCAAACACTTGCTATTTCCAGCTAGAAAACACGGGAAAGGGACATTGTGTAATTTTTTTTTTAATTTTTTAATGTTTGTTTATTTGAGAGAGAGAGCAGAGGAGGGGAAGAGGGGGAGACACAGAATCCGAAGCAGGCTCCAGGCTTTGAGCTGTCAGCACGGAGCCTGACTCGGGGCTGGAACTCACCAACCATGAGGTCATGACCTGAGCCGAAGTCAGGTGCTCAACCGACTGAGCCACCCAGGTGCCCCCGTTTTCTAGGTTCTTTTTTTTTTTTAATGTTTTCATTTATTTTTGAGACAGAGAGAGAGCACAGGCAGGGGAGAGGCAGAGAGAGAGGGAGACACAGAATCCGAAGCAGCTCCAGGCTCTGAGCTGTCAGCACAGAGCCCGACGTGGGGCTCGAACCCACAGACCGCGAGATCATGACCTGAGCCCAAGTAGGACACTCAACCAACCGAGCCACCCAGGTGCACCTTCGCCATTTCTTTGTGTAAAGGGGAGAGGGTTAATGATCCTGCAGTCAGAGTACAGCCAGAAGCCCCTGTAGTGTTAACTGTTCCTGTTCACAAGGACCCACACACAGTGACGTCTGTCCTAAGGGGGGCCGGGGCAAGTGGGAAACTTACTTCTGAACTAGCTCACGGCAGGCTCATTAGAAAAGGAAGCCACATCACTCTTGATTCACTATGACACCGCATCGAGGGGACTTCCTTGTGTTCCAGGAGGCTCCGTGTGTGTCTGAGTATTTTACCCGAGTGGGTCCTTACGTCTCTTTGAGACGGTTGCCCACCAGTGCTCACCACCCCGTGCACGGCTTCATCCTGCACACGTCTGCCTGGGGCCAGCGGGCCCCCCTGTGAGTGGGCTGGGGGTGGGGCCGTCCCTGAAGGTCATCCCGGTGGCCGGGAAAGCGCTCCCCGCCCCCTTGTCCAGAAAACGCCTAAGGGTCCTTGGAACTGGCTCCTGTGTGTTTGCTGGCCTTGGGGAGAGGAGTTTCTGGCCTGTTTCAGAAGGTAATGGCCAGAGCAGGGGGTTGGGGCTTTCTCAAGAAGCTCTGTGGCCGTTGTTTGGAGGGAAGCTGTGAAGCCGTGTTGAGGAAGGGATTTTAGCGCCCTAATGAAGACGGATGGCAATTAAGGGCTCTTGAATCATTTAATAAAGAGAAGAGATTAAGGAAGGCTGGGACCCCTAGGAAATCAGCGAAGAGTGGCGAGGTGGTTAATTAGCGGCGCGGCCTGCACTTGGGTGGACCCGGGGAAGTGCGGCCCAGATTCGTTTTGGGGAACGATGGGCTCTTCATTACCTGCAGCGGGGAGTGATGCGGGCACACGGCCATCCGGTGCCAGGCTCCACCGCCGTCTCCCAGGCGAGGAGGGTGGGCGAGACCAAGCCTCTTGTGGGTGGGAGCAAAGTCGGGGCCCCTTCCTCCGGCCCAGGATGGTGTGTGTGCAGGGCCGTCCCCTCCCCAGAAGCTGGCTTGGCCGGGGCTCCACCGAATCCTTTGGACCGTGATGAGAAGGGGCGGCCGGCCCCGGTTGACTTCACCGGTAGCTTCCAGAAAAGCGCACGCGGCACTGAGCCCGGAGGGGAGCACGTCAGAGTTTATGTACTGGGACACTCGTACCCAGAGAGAGGACAGAGCGCCCCGGCAGGGACCCGAGAGACCCTGGAGCCGGGGTGTCTCCGCTGCATCCCACGCAGAGGTGGGCAGAGTGGGCCTGGCTGAGCGGAGAGGCCGCGGGCAGAAAACACAGCGCAGGCCTGGAGGTCGCACCGTGGAGCCGGGCAGTGAGGACCCACCAATGAAAGCGTCCCGGGAGGGTCTCTCCCGCAGGCCGGGGCCCATGGTGGGTGATCCGGTCACACTGCTGGCTTACACGGAGCAGCAGGGACGGCCCGTGATCGGTGGCGCTTCACCGTCACAAGCCAAATCAAGCAGTTACAATGACCAGCAAGGTTGGAATGGCAACCAGGGAGTTTCCACCCACAGAAGGTTATGAAGATTGTTTCTTTTGTCTTTTTAAACTTATTTATTTATTTATTTACTTACTTTTGGTGGGGGAAATGGCAGATGGAGAGGGAGAGAGATAGAGCATCCCAAGTGGGCTGTCAGCACGGAGCCCGACACAGACATAGGGCTTAAACTCACGGACCGTGAGATCAGGACCTGAACCGAAATGAAGAGTCAGGCGGTTAACCGGCTGAGGCACACAGGTGCCCCGTTAAGAAGATTGCTAATAACATACAGTGTCCCTGGTGGCACCCTCCTCAGTCTGTACAATCAATATAATTAAAGGAGGGGCGATCGGGATGCTGAGGGCAGTCACCTTAATAAAAGGCATAGTCCTTTGCCATTTTCCAAGTGAACCCCAGTTTTCAGGCACAGAACCCACTGCCTGAAGGAGAGGTTAAGCTTTTGCAACTACAAAATGAGCACCGTGACAATGTCATCAAATCCTTTCGGTGTCTTTGCCTGGGAGACGGCGCCCTGGGGAGCGGGATAGCCAAACATTTTGAGCACCGTTTTATGCAAATTCTTGTCACCCGTGGTACCTTTAGAACATTATAGAGTGGGGGCACCTCAAGGACATTTAGCAAATGGAGCACTGACCCATGTCCAGCTTGCATTGGTCCCCACTGGGTCATATGCACCTGGTGGTCATTTCCCTGGCTCCCAGATGTGCTTGAAACAACTTCCACACCTGTGCCTTGACTTGTGGGGTGATGGATAGTAAATGTAGGAAGACCAAGTGGGAGCCTCTAGAACTTTCTTCTCCCGGTCAAAACACTGCATCAAAAATAGTGTTATGAGACGGTGGCTATACTCGCAGTCAGCAGAGTGTAACGAATTCAGCGACTTGTCCAATCACTAGGTCATACACCTGAAACCAATGTAACATTGCATGTCAACTTTACTTCAATCAAAAAAAAAAAAAAAAAAAAAAAAAAAACAAACAAAAAAAACCAGGATTATATCCTGGAGGGAGAGAGTAGAAAATTACTGCCACCACTAAAAACTTAAAAGCTACATGTGTGGTGGATGCCAAGATATCTCCATTTGCTTCACCAGGATGGCCTCTGCAGAAACCCACACAGCACCTCGTA
Source organism: Prionailurus bengalensis (assembly GCF_016509475.1). Lineage (NCBI taxonomy): Eukaryota > Metazoa > Chordata > Mammalia > Carnivora > Felidae > Prionailurus > Prionailurus bengalensis. Next base: position 2,280,201 of record NC_057358.1, on the reverse strand, counting down.
GGCATCTGAAAGCATGAGGTCACAGAGGTGGGTAACCAAGGGCGAGGGGCATCCAGAATGGAGAGTCGAGAAGGAGCAGAGTTGTAACCCTCAGAGCCATGACATTCAGGGGCCACAGTTCTTCCCATTGACCTCCCTCTCCCATACTTCCCCGGGAGAAGAGACCCACCCGAACCCTCAGGAACGTCTCCAAGAATCCACACAGAGCCTGTGGCTTGTGCCCGTGGTGGACGATGGCTATGTGCCCTGAAGAGCCCCCTTAAGGAACGGAGCGTCATTACCCCCACTGCTTAGAATGCATCCAGAAGACCTCCCTCAGCTGCTGCCCATTTCCAGGGACAGCCTGTGCTCCAGAACTGCCTTCCCAGCGTGGTTCAGACCCCTTCGGTCATGGTGGTCTGAGACCGGTCATGAGAAAGAGCGTTAGTCTCTCCCTTCAACTTGGAAAACTGGGTTTATGGGTTTATCTCATCTCCAGATCCTCTGTTGGATGGGCTGAGGCTGCTCTTAAGACTGATTCACAGCTCAGCCTTCCCTCTCCTCCTCATCTTCCCCCACAGAACTCAGTAGGTAACACCCTTCTGTGTGCAAACCTGTCTTAGGATCTGTTTTCCAACCTGTAGGTGTATGATGTGCTGGAGGAATTAGTCCAGTTCCTAAATGCAGTGATGGATTCCTGACCCATTTCCTGTCTCAAGTAATAGGACTTTCTTCATAAAGCACAGAAGTTAAGAAGATCTGAGTGATGGAGAAATCCTTGAGGCCTTGGTTTCAATGGACTGGCAAGGCTGAGAAGAATGTAGAGCTGTGTCTACATGAGTAGAAGCATGTTCTTATTTATCTAAACCAGACTACAAGGTCAATGTGTCCCTTCGCCTAAACTGTTAATCCCCACTTGCCCGGGAGTTTAAGACACATTGTGGATCTACACCCCAAAGCAAGTTTATGACACACATAATTGTTTTAGAATAAACTCTTTCCAAAGAGGAACGTTAACTTTTCCCAAAGAATGACATCACCTCAGTCCCAGATAAATTTGTACGAATCAGGTGGACTGAAATATCAATTCTCATTCAAACTGGATTTATATGTAACAGAAATATTTGTTATTATCATGAAGACTAAACTTTGACTCCCCTCACATGGTATTTTTTGCCTCGGTCCCAATTTTTCTTTCTTGATAGTACACCTTGCTTCTATTATTTTATAAAATATGGATGGCATCATTCATTTTAATTCTTAAAACAGAGTTCAAGGGGCACCTGGATGGCTCAGTTTGTTGAGCGTTTGATTCTTGATTTCGGTTCAGGTCGTGATCTCACAGTTCATGGGATCAAGCCCCACATCAGGCTCTGCACTGACAGCACCAAGCGTGCTTGGGATTCTCTCTCTCTCTCTCTCTCTCTCTCTCTTCTCTCTGCACCTCCCCTACTTGCGCTTTCTTTCTCTCTCTCTTTAAATAAATAAAATGAAATTAAAAAATAAACAAATGCAACACAGTTCAATGTAGGGAGTACAGATTGAGCACCGACTAAACAGAATTAACAAAACTGGCCTTTTACTTCAAAAAATTGTGAGATGAGATGTTACTTGATGGGAATTTCAAGTTGTGTGTAACAAATTCTCATTTTCACCTCGCTGCCTCTTTCCAAATATTCAGATGAGGGATCACAGGTGCATTTGGTTTCCATTCTTGGCAGCTTCCTGGTAGCGTTTGATGGTGGTGGACAGACTGGAATGTTGTTCCCACTGTACTTTCTAACAGGCGCTTGCAAATCAGAGCTGCACCCAGAGCCCCAGAACTCATGCCATATCTGTTTATTGCAACGTAAACCTCCCTGGGGGGTAAGGGGTTATCTCCAACTCTAGCCATTGAGTGAGTCCTCAGATCACAGTTTGATTTGGTTTGATGTTGGAGGCCCTTACATCTCTAAGCTTGGTACACATTTAAAAAATCGCAATTCAGATTTATTTATATATTTTCAAACAGAGCCGTTTAAGCACCCACTGCCTGCTCCATTCCAATCTCTGTGAGAGATTTAATTAATGCACATTAGCAGAGAAAGGCTTTAAAAATGGGCCATTTTCTAAAGACCGTGAAAAGCAATCTTATATTTCAGGTGATTTATTTCAATTTTATTTTAAATCATAATACTTACATTGGAAAGAAGAACGAAATAACTTATGTGCACATGTGTATCATTTTATTTCAGATAGTTCAAATACATTTAAACTTACAATATTAGCTATTTCCCTGGAGTTGAATCCTGAATGATCACCAATTTATGTTACAGCTCTTTTACATGCATTTTTCTACTATCTTGTGCCTCACTTTCAATTTTGCACTGATCACAAAATTTCTGAAGCTTGAAAACTTCTGAGTTACATATATATATATATATCTTCCCCCCTCCCCAAATCTAGAATCACAATTTTTTGTTTAAAACATTTTTCAGCCAACAGAAAGAGAGGGAGAGAGAGAGAAAGCAAAGGAAAGACAAAAACATCAATGATGATACGACCTTCTTTCAGCCCCACTGCTTCTCGGGCACCGCCACATCGCTGTGCTCACCAAACTCCTAGTCCGAGTATTTCCCTCCAGTGGTTACAAAGCCATTCTGGTGAGATCAGTGCCCCACACTTCAAAAACTCGAGCTTTGTTAAAGCATCCAACGGCCTACACTTTTAGGGAACTAAGGGCCCAGTCTCCACTCTTACCCTTCCTGCTCATCAGTAATGCTTCGCATAGCTGGTGATTCACTTCCTTTGTGAATGCTTCCCTCCCCGGCCTCCAGGAAACCACATCCCCGGGTTTTCCTTTGGATTCATGGAATGCCCCAGTTCATTCCTGGATTGCTTCTCTCTTCATTTCCTTGGCGATCACATCCGGAGGGAAGGAGGGATGATTGCTTCCTTTCATTAAACTCTCCAAAGATGGCCTGTTAACCTTATGAAAGAGATATTATACTAGGCAGTGTTTAGAATGAAAAAGATGTGTGCAAATTATTTCAGGCCACTTTGTCACTTGATATTAGAAACAGGAGGGGCGCCTGGGTGGCGCAGTCGGTTAAGCGTCTGACTTCAGCCAGGTCACGATCTCGCGGTCCGTGAGTTCGAGCCCCGCGTCGGGCTCTGGGCTGATGGCTCGGAGCCTGGAGCCTGTTTCCGGTTCTGTGTCTCCCTCTCTCTCTGACCCTCCCCCGTTCATGCTCTGTCTCTCTCTGTCCCCAAAATAAATAAAAAACGTTGAAAAAAAATTAAAAAAAAAAAAAAATAGAAACAGGAGAACAGAACATATGCAGAGACTAATTTCAAACTGTGCGGTGTTTTAGTGTAACTCGTCTGACCTGTATGATTAGCAGAATGGGAAGTGTTCCAGCCTGAGTCCACGGCAAGCAGATAGTTCATGCTAGCTGCTGAAGCATTCTTCTGGGCTTTAATCCTAAATAAAAATCTTTAGTGACAGAAGTCTCTGGGTTGATACAAAAGGCGCATATTTAAGTCGCATTGGCCAAGGCAGGAAGATCATGAAAATGCCACAGAGGAAGTGGACTTCACTTTTAAGGGCCACATTTCTCTGGGAATCTATGTGTCATTCTACATGACAAAGTTTGTCATCTGATGATGAATAAATCAATCATCAATATGTAGTGAATGAGGAGCCCTAGCGTGTTTTCGAATTTGCAGCACAACTGGGAGAGGATTGAACGAAGTCAGGTTCCACAAACACTCCACACGGGGCACTCATGCTCTCTTGGGGAGAAGGGGAACCGCCAATGAAGCTGAAACCGGATGGGCCCTTGCCTGCAGGCATTACCCGTATCAGCCTCTCTCTGAAGGAAAACTTACAGTACTGGCTAATATCATAGAACTCACTCACAAATTTTAGAACTTGAAAAAGGAAGACTGAAAAGTGTCTCCAGATCAGTCAATAGGTGCTTCAAATGAGCTGTAAGAAGCCTGATTTTTGCACTTACTTTGTTTCCCAGTGAATGGCCCCGGAATGCCACCTACTTAAGTAAGGGGAAAGTCGTGAATGAAAATATCATCTGCAGACCAGGAGCGCCCTATGTTTAAATGTGTTATAAAGCTTTGAAATGGAAAGTTGCTGAACGGCTGTCTGTATGGCCAGTCCTGATAATGAAAGAACTGTGACTCTACTTGTACATAATTGTTTTAATTGTAAAGAAGGATACAAAGCCCTTCCAGGTGGAGCCCAGCCCTTTGTGTAATTCTCCATTTCCTCCGTCCTTGGAGATAACCTTCATGCTGATCCGGATAAGGCGTCCGGAACACGCTTCTGTGCCTGGGCTGCCCGTGTCTGTAACCGTAAGGGACACGTGATACACCTGTTGCAGACACACTCCTTGTACAAAGGGAATCCTACTGTATAGTATTTCTGCAATGTCGTGCTTTTCCTCAACATTTCACATGTGAAATGTATCCCTGTGTCGAGGGATGAATACACTCAGTTAGTTAATTCAAACGACTACCGTTGACATAAAAATCACACAGTTCCTTCTATTCTCCTGAAGGATATGGATCTCGTTTCCGATCATTCCTATTACAAACAAATCTAAAGCGCCATCTCTCAATTCTATTATGCCCATGTAAAATGTTCTCTAGGAACTTAGAATTTTCTAGAAACATTGAAGTGGATTTCCTATAGCGTCCAATTTAATATTGCTGCACAATGCTCTCCAAAGTAATTTCGCAGAGGCACGTTACCGCCGGGGACGGTAAAGAGCTCCTTTTCCCTGGTCCTTTGTGCCAACTCTCTCTATGTCTCGTATTCTTTCTTGCAGATCTGATTAATAAGAAATGGACTGTCAGTTTTCTTAATTTGCGTCTCTTTGATTACCACTGTGGTTTTAATTCCCAACGACTTCCAAACTCACAGGGGCCGGCCTTGCCGTGGAGGGTTGTTGGGGTTTTAGCTTGAATATATTCACGGCAAACCTATGCCACCACGAGACTATCAATTTCCAGCACCGCTGACATACGTTACTGCTTCTAACATCAATTTTAAATCTGCTTTTGTACCTTTGGTCTTCTTATCTTTTTCTTCATAAACAGTGTATGTTGATTCAGCCTGGTTCTCTGTGCTGCTTCGCTCCTGGTAAAACTATCCTCTCTCCATGCACCACAGGGCTGGTGGACGTCTTCAGCCACGAGCGAGTCCGGCACCATTCATTCAAGATCAGTGGTAGGAAGACCTTCTTCCTTTCCAAGCGTCTGGCCACCTTTCTAAGGGGAGGGCAAACAACACCTTCCTATGCTGAAGCCATCGGTATTTCTTCCCCTGTTTCGCACAGGGCACAAGAGATCATTCTCCTAACGCAAAGGATCCTGTTCTCACAGATGTACATTTAGAAGCCCCTGTTATTATTGGTTTACATCTATAGAAGCAGAATGACCAGACTCCCCAGTTGGTGGAGGAGGTCATCAAGGGGACGTGAAGGCCGGTTGACCCGTGAGGTGGCTCTGGGTAATCGTAGCCTCCTCACCGCCTCCCCGTCCTTGGAATGTATGCTCTGCCCAAAAGTCACAGCCTTGAGAAAGTAAGGGGCTGCTGAGACTATCTGGACTGAATACCTGCCTGAGCCCAGTGACAGCCTCCATAGAAGCTTTTAAGATTCTGGCAGTGGGCGTGGGGATCTGCTCGTCTTGGAGCCACCCAAGACAGCCTCCCAAGTTCACTGGCTTATTACTCTTAACACCCACCAATCCGAAACAGCTGCCTCTTTCTTCTGTCTTTCCCTGCCTTCCCTGTGCGGAGGCCAGTGTGGAAACCAACACCAGTGGGTCTCACGGTTCTCGTCGGTCACTTGGCACAAAAGTCGGCATCGTTTGATATAATATGAGGCACGGGTGGGAAATGAAAGACGCAGGCTGCCCTGGAAAAACAACAACAACAACAACAACAACAACAACAAAAACCCTGTGAAATACAGAGCCAGCTGGCACACTCCTGAGTGATGAAAGCCGACTGCCTCCAAATGGGAAATACGCCATAAAGCAAGGGCCATTCCTTTCCTCCTTGTCCCTGCCAGGTGGTATCAGACCTTTGTGTACCCATTATGGTGGAATTCAGGGACACGAGAAACACTCGCCACCATTCCTAAGGGGCGGCTTTTTTTTTGTGCTCTAATTTTGTTTCTCTTGGACTTTTCATGAGTATTGATATTGGAAGATGGAGTAAAGCCACACACAGCTAGCTAGCCTCCATCTGAAACTTAAAGCAAACAAGTGGGCACTATTAAGTTGAATAATGTCAGCTTATCCCATGAAAAATTCCAAATTACTACTGGAAAGCCACACGCATTCACTTGAGAAATAATAATAATATGGCGGACAGGCGCAAAAATGATGAAGAGATATTGCCCATGTGCGAATCCCAGCCCCTTACCAGTCTTGTGACATGGAGCCCATTATTTAAGCTGCCATTACTTTGTTTCTTCTTCTATGCAAATAGAAGACTCCAACAGCCAGGTGCACTTCTGTGCTTCATATAAGTGGTTTCTTTTCTAATCTAGAAATAGCTGAAGAGAGGTAACAACCTCAAGAGATACTTTTTGCTGCCTTTGAAAAAATGGTCATTTCTCGAATATGGATTAAGGTTAGATTGATATTAAAGTTTAACAGAGAATACTAGTAATGAAAAAAAAATTGGATGATGCGATGAAAACCAGATCCTTTTTGAACCATTGCATTTCAGTAATGTCCCTATACTTAATTCTGAAAGGGTTTGTAAATTTAATGCTAAGACATTTTTCGTTCCCCTGGAATTATGAGCATTTAGTCTTAAGTAGTGTGCAAAGATTTCAAGCTAATGGTTTCTTTTACTGGTTCTGAAGACCCATATTACAAAGTTTCACTGTGACCCTGGTTAACAGAATAAAGTATCCGAAAGAACAAAGAGTTTTATGGGAAAAGTTGAAAAGAAATAAATTCTCATTTTAGCTCTGTCATGATAAAAATGTTGGCCCTGAGCCTTTTCCCCTAAGATCTCAACTTACCTTTTATAAAACAAAAGTAGTCCTAATATCCAGAAAAATTTTCTACGTAGCAATTGTTAAGATCAAATGAGAAAACATATGATGAGATACTTAATGAACATGAATCACAGTGGAAATATGTTATCATTGTATTCCTTTTGCTATGGTCTTAAATGCCCATTTGTAACGTAAAGCCCATATTCAGGACTTTCTTCTTCAGTTTTTCAGGGTTTGGATTGGGTGACTGTCTCTTTTTTTATTCAATTTTAACTTTTTTTTTTTTTTTGCCTACCGTTGACTACCTTTTTGGCTAAGTGACACATTTGTTTTGATTTTAATTAGAACTACAGTTTTACTTTGTATACAGATATTCCTGGGAGTATAAATTCCAGGCATGATCAATTAACCTTAAAAAAAAATCACCAAATAAGGTTTAATCGATGAATCTCCAAAAGATGAAATATGCATCAAATTAAATCACTCAAAATTATATTTAGAAAATGTAATGAAAACATGTTTATTTAGGTGTGTGGCTTATGTAAACTCTTGTTTCTAAATGATACACTTTATCCCTGGAAAAATTATGAAGGACACTGCTTATAAAATAATTACCACAGGTTTTAAACCTTTAATTGTTGAAATGTCTTTACCACCAAATGCACTATGATCAATTAAGTTTTGCATTTCATAAGTTCTCTTCAAAAAAATATTAGAAATAAAGATTTGCATTTTATGTTTATTTAAGAGGAAACATGGCCATAAAGTCCTTTCTACTCAACAGCAGATCAGTGGCCTAAATTCTGAACTACTAGAAGCTTAAGAAATAAAGCTTTTCTTTCATTTTTCTTTTCTTTTTTCTCTTTTGGTCTGTTCTTTGTCTTTTTTCCCTCAACCTACCAAGTAGCACTTATTTGTGTATATTTATATTATCCTTGGGTTAAATTTTGTTAAACCAAGATAAGCAATTTTAAACTTCAAGTATTCTTAATTAGCAGACATTATTTTGAGGAATAAATGGATGTCTTTTATTTTGAAATTTCGTAAGTCAGAATTTCAGGCTGATGTTAATTTTGTTCTTCTTCCCTCTTCCCCTTACATACCTAGATAGTTCACATTGTTATTTACTAATGCGATCTGTTTTTAGTGAATAAACATATTTTTTGCAGAGACTTCCCTGCCGCATAGCCTAGCTGATGACCATGAAATTTAGGAAATGTATATACATCTCGCTGATCAGAGAAAGAAAGGAGCAATGGCAAGAAAGAAGAAAGAAAACGTATCTTTTCCTCCCAAACGGCTAACTGCGAGTAACAAGGTCAAATAAAGGACGGATGAACAGAGGTTAAGGGAGAAGGTGCCACAGTCAGGGGCAGGTGGAGGCAGACAGACCGGGTACCCAAGATCTTCTTGTTTAAGGCAGGACTCCCCACCACCCTCATCTGATTGGAGCCAGGGTCACCCGTTTGTCTACTCCATTCCCAAACGGTTTTCATGAACAATGAATAAAAGTTCAGGAAATCCAAACATGCTTAGAGCTAGAAAGCAAGTCTTAATATACATAGGGACCAACCTTGCTCTCAATTCACTTAGGATCCTGTGAACTCTTCAGTTACCAGAAATTGAATACTTCTGACAGCTGAGGTTATAATATAGCAAAAGGAAATTTGAATTGAATACTGTGTTAGAGTCTAAAACTTTATGTTTAATACATCTTATCTTGAAAAAAAAAAAAGATAAACAATGGCTGGCATTTTTTGAGATAAAGGCAGCTCCAGCCAGAGGGACAGGGAGAAAGTTAACCTGGGTTAGCAGTTTTGCGACAAAATGTGCCCAATGGCAAACGTGTAGAATCTGCCGTGGGCGTGAATGCTGTCTTCTGCATACGAGCGAAATGAACTCATCTCAGTGTATCCCGGAGATCAGCTTTTTGATTCGTGCAAGAAGTGTGATACGTGTGGTCTGTGTGATTTCTCTGACTCGGGCTCACTACGAACGAAAGCGGGAGAAAAGAAGTCCCTCCTGAACCATGAAAGCAGCTCTCTATACACCATTGGAAAGTCACTTCATCTGCCTGGACTCAGATGCCTTATCTGCAAAATGAGACGGTTTGGGGCCAAATGCCCAAACATCTCTATTACCTAAGATCAGAAGTGAATAAAGCTGGCTACTTTGAAGAACGATATTTAATAATGCAGAAGCTAATTATGCAACATTAGAATCGTTGCGGAAACAACATAATATATGTTGTGCCTTGGTTTTGGCTTTGCTGACTCTTTCTTCCGAGAAAAGATTATGGCAATAAATCCAAATAAATATTATTCAGTATTAAAACTTAAATAACTGTTCCTTTGAATTTAAGCTTTTTTTTAATATGTTCACCAAGGCAAGAAAACCTTTAAGGAGCTGAGAATGCCTGAATACAGGAAAGAGTGGAGGCCTTCCCATGTAATACCTCTGCTCTCACGGGTAATGGGTCTGTGAGGCCATTTCTCCCAGATGCAAAGCAATTCAGAAAAGAAGATGTTTATTCCAAAAATGTAGCTTCACTATATTCTTTAGTGCTATGGCTGTATATTGAGTATATCATTAAATGACTGCATTTACATGAATGCAAAAATCCAGAAGAAGGCATAGCCTGATGGAAATCACCACCACAAGACTGTACGTAGAAGAATGCCATGGAAGAAATGGAACGATCATCGAGGCAATCACACTTCCTGAATTTTTGAGCCTCAGAACAAGTGGCACTATGCAAGGGGGGGAGGGGGCGAGAGGGAAGACTTACCATTTGTCCAGAACCTGCTCTGGCCCATCGGCTTCTCTCCACCTCACTCTCTAGATTTGCGCTGTTAAGACGATAGTGTTGCGAAATTTTCCCAGATAAAAAATGTATGAGGGTCAGAGACTTTTCATATAGGGCCTCGTAAGGCCGGGATGGGCCAAAGGTTCTAATCCGTATCATCCTTCTGTAAGTCAGGGATGCGTGTGGGGACCTCTGGGGTCATCATTTAAAAGCATGAACACACAAGGGTGTCCATCTAACTGGACAACAGAGCGGGAAAATGGAATAGTAAAAAAAATAAATAAATAATCCAGGACAAGGGGAGGAAAGAGTAACGGGAACAGAGAAAACATAGAAGAAATAGAACACGGACGTGAAATGGTTGCTACAAATCCAAACGCATGAGCACATTTGCTAAATTTAAATAAATGGAAGCTTCCAGTTAAAAGGTGGTGCTTCTGTTTGAATCAAGCCTGGGAGGCTGCTCCTGGGCCCCTCCTGCTCCCAGGTGGTGAGACTCCTTGGTGGGCCTTGGAGGCCACGGGTCTGACGTGGAGGGCGTCCCTGGGCTGGAACCAGTGAGGTCTTTGATGAAATTGAGTCACGAAGCTGAAAGCACTGAATTGGCAAATGGGACACTGGCCCCCAGGGGACCAGTCGCAGGGTGGAGGTCAGCGTGAGCACAGGCCTCTGAGCTGTGAATGTGGCCCTGAAGGACACAAGGGGCACAGCAGAAGCACCGTGTTCCCTGCGAGATGGCGTCTGTCGCTTCCTCCCACCACATGCCTCGCCTCTGGCTGTGATCTTGGGGGACCTTGTCTCTACGCGGGACGTCAGCAAGGAGGCCCGGCCAGAGCAGACTGGGGCCGGGAGGGAACCACGGGCCACCGGGGGTCGTGACTCTGAAGACCACGGCACCAGAATGGTGAGCTATCTGGACACCTTTTTCTGCAGGTGTGGTTTATGTCAGCTTTGAACAGACAAGATAATGATTGTGGGGGGCGGGGTTGTCAAAAATACCTACATGGTCTACACGGAAGCCATATGCATCTAGGCATACGGGATGGCTGAAAGAGGACAGGAAGAAGTTGTGACAGGCGCCCGCCAGTACGAAACCAGCTGATGTGCCTATAAGATTATCAGACAAACTGGAATTGAAGTCAGGAAGTGTTACCAGACACGTTATGATGAAAGGTTGACATAACAATTCAGATTGTCTTTGCAGCTAATGGTATAGCTTCAAAACATATAAAATGTAGAAAGCCAATATGACAAAGAACTTTTCAGAAAGCACATCAAAAATCCCTAGAGAAGCAAGAGGAGGAATTGAATCCCACAACAAAAAAGAAATGTTGTAAAAGAAACTCTCCAATAAGACAATGAAGAGCTCTTAGAAAGTCAGCTGTAACTACTGTTGAATATCTATGGGCACATCGAAAAATGTAAATGAGGACTTTTCTCAGTAGTATTAAGAACTGTTGGAATGATAGCTACTAGGAAGGAAAATTTAAGACAGGTAGAGATCAATCCAGGGGACCCAGTATCCAATTTACAGGAATTCCAGAAAGACAGATCCAAGAAAGAGTCTAGGCAAGTTTCCAATTATTATTGACATCAGAGAACATCTCTTAACACTAAAGTACTTCATTTTCCAAGCTGATGTTGCACACCCCATAATCTGCTAGATTGAACGAATAAAGACCTAATCGGAAATTAGGAGAATACTCGAAAACCTTCAAACAGAGAAGAATACGATTGTTCAAATACCAAAAACCAGAACAGCCTCGGACTTCCCACAGTGGTCCTGGAAGCTGGGAGGTAACAGAGTATTGCCTTCAAAATATAAAAGGGGGTGCTTTTCCCATTCAGAGTTTCTACCCAGCCAAAACATCAATCAGCTGTGCAGGTAGGAGAAAGGTATTTCAAGACGCGGGAGTTCTCAGAAAATGTGTCTCCCACGGATCCTTTCTCTTGTAATGACTAGGAACCACGTTATGGTAAACGTGGAGGTGAGTCACAAGAAGAAAGACAAGTCCAGGAAACAGTGCTCCACACGGAGGACGTCCGAGTCCGGAGATGGACCAGTTAGGGCTGGAAGGGTCTCTGAAGCCCCCGGAAGGTGCATTGCAGCAGGAAGGAGCCCCAGAGACAGAGGCTTTTGTGTTTGGCCGCGCTTGGAGTGACTTCTCAGTGGAGAGCTGGGAAGGGATGCTGGAAACAGGCAGAGAGGGAAAAGGGAAGGAAATTCTGTGCACTCCAGGAAAAACAAAAGATTTGTAACCTCAGAAAAAGGAACAAGATGGGGGCTCCTGGGTGGCTCAGTCGGTTAAGCCTCCAGCTTCGGCTCGGGTCATGATCTCGCGGTTGACGAGTTCGAGCCCCGCGTCGGGCTCTGTGCTGACAGCTCGGAGCCTGGAGCCTGCTTCGGATTCTGTGTCTCCCTCTCTCTCTGCCCCTCCCCTGCTCACGCGCTGTTTCTCTCTCAACTATAAATACACATTAAAAACAAATTAAAAGGGAAAGGAAGGAGATGTAATCGCAACATACTGCCAGGTGAGTGGTGAAAACCAGTCACAAGGACCACATCAGTTGCAGTGAGTGTGAATTTCAGCGGCCGCCCTGTTTCCATGGATTCGAATGACGGAGACGTGAGGGGGGAGGGAGGAGTATGAGGTAAACCACCTTTTCTGTGAGAAGAATGGAAAAATGAAATGGTCGATGGGGATACATTGCAGAAACAGATACTCAGTATAAAGCGTCCTTGTCTGAGAGGAGACAGGCTCAGATGTGCTGGGTGCCCCGCGGGAACCCCACCGCGCCCTTTGCCTCTTTAATGCCTCTGCTGCTTGCTCCCTGGGAAGGCAGTAACAGAGCCACAGACCCCACCTTAAACAGAAGAATTCACTGTCTCATATCCTGGAGGTGGGGAGGCGGAGATCCCAGCTGGACAGGGCTGGGGCCTCTCTCCTGGACCTGTAGATGCTGACCTGTCCCGTGTCCTCACGTGGTCAGCCCTGTGTGTGTGTGTGTGTGTGTGTGTGTGTGTGTATGTGTGTGTGTGTGAGTCCTGATCTCCTATTCTCATGAGGACACCAGTCAGATTGGATTAGGATCCACCCAGTGACCTCAATTCTGCCTTAACTGCCTCTTCAAAGACCCTGTCTCCAAATACAGTCACTTCTGAAATCCTGGGATTAGGACTTCCACATGTGACTTTGGGGGGACACAATTCAGCCTGTGCACAACTTTAATGAAGTAAAAACATGATAGCAAGTGTATTTACTAAAACACATCAAGTTAGACTCTTAAGTGCATGTAATGCGTTGTTTGGAAAACATACTTCAGTAAAATTGATTTTAAGAGAATGTGCATGAGAGATTTGGAGTAAATTTTATTTGAACTAAGTGCTTTTTAAAAAATTTTTAATGTTTATTTTTTTGAGAGACAGGGCATGAGCAGAGGAGGGGCCGAGAGATGGGGAGACACAGAATCCTTAGCAGGCTCCAGGCTCCGAGCTGTCAGCACAGAGCCCGACGCGGGGCTTGAACCCACAAACCGCGAGATCATGACCTGAGCCGAAGTTGGATTCTTAACCAACTGAGCCGCCCAGGTTCCTCCTGAACAAAGTGCTATTTAAGCAGCTTTTAGAGATACCTCCTTTTAGGGTTGTCCCTGTTTAAATTATCTAGACTAAGAAAATTAACTCTATATTCTGGGTTAAATAACCAAAATTTTAAGTACCCTTGTTTATCCCTTTTTATTCATCCCTGTTTACCAGGCACACGTGCGCGTGCACACACACACACACACACACACACACACACACACTGAGTAGAAAGGAAGGAGAAACACACCGTTGTGAGTTTATCATCTGGAAAGTCCATCCCCAAGGAGACAGACAGATGGAAAGAGTCCGGGCGGCGGCTGGGGCAGCCCCTCCTGGCCAGTCCTGCCCCATCCATTACCTGCCACACACCCATCCCTACAAGTCACTGTCGCTGTCTCCCAGAACGAGTCACAGAAAAAATGGGATGTGTCTCCTTCTCCCTCTCCATCAAGCATCAGTGATTGGGGTCACATCAGTTATGATTCTTTGGAGTGTCCGTTTCATATTTCATATTTCCTGGTTTCTAACTTCTCTCCTGGGATAATAGCCTAAAACGTAAACTCCGTGCAGCAACCTCCAGATCACCCCTTGGATAACCCAGTCTCGCCATGTGGTATTAAAAATATGACAGGTTTCACTTATCAAAAATGCGTCTTAACAATGCTGATGGCCTGAAGTGAGGAAACAGCATCAACACTGACACCCAAGTTCAGCCTCTACACTGACGTACCCTGCAGCGTCTGTGAGTCTGGCTTTTGTCAACTGGAAAGTAAGTAATGAAATAGCGTGTGGCTACAGGAGCTCAGTGTCAGAAGGAGAATAAATGCCAGAGCATGTTCTTTTTCCTAGCCTAGTCATATTGAGTGGACTTGAACCAGTGCTCCGACATTCGTTTAAGTGTGGTTGTAGACCAGCCAGGAGAAAAACGTGTGTAACGGGTCCGGTACAGGTCTGTTCACCGAGGCGCCACTGAGGAAGGGCTTTGAGACGAATGTACTCTCCCGACTTAATCCTTTACTAACGTTGACTGAAGAAGTTACAGCTTTGAGTATTTACTGTCTGGTAAGTTCAAGAAACATCCATCAAAAACCCATGGAATGGCTATATTTGGTTACAGTTATTTTACTCATCTTATAAAAGAATATTCGTTGGCCGTTGGCTGTTTGGAAAGCACTGCGTTCGACATTCGAGACGCAACAGGGATACCAAGGGCTCTTTAACCTTATATACATTCTAATTAACAACATCCTTACGTACATGTGACACGATCATAAGGCAAAAAAAAAAAATGAAACTGGCAAATATCAGGATAGGAACACAGACAACATGCCGGGAAGCCTTCACATAGTGAGTGACACTCTCTATTTGTATGACCAAGAACTGAAATGGTTCACAATCCCGGGACCGACTCCTCAGCTCGTGTGGGCTCGGGCACGTTCAGAAACGACCCAGGCCGAGCTCTGTAAACACATCCGTGTGCACGAACACGCTGACTTCATCTAAAAAAACAGGGACGCTTTGGTCTTCCCACCGGCCAAAAGCTAGTTACTATTTCCTTTGGAGGCGTTCGATCAAATCTGCTAGGGGGGGAACATATTTTTTTCCTTTTTTTTCTTTTTTCTTTTTTCCACTTAGAAAAATGACCACCAAAGCTCTCTGGACAACGCACTTTGTGACGTGTGCTAAGTGAGGCCGGTGAATTGGCAGGTGCCCACTCTGCATGTGGCAGGGACGTGGCTGAGTCAGCAGGGGCCCCCTGCGTTGCGGACCCTCATTTGCACAGCAGCCAGGGCCTCCGTGAGGAGCACAGCTCCCTGAGAAACCGTGCCGCTGCAGTCGAGACGCCTGTCTGGCGTGCCGGGTGCCTCCTTTCTCTTCATTCACTGAAAGTGACAGGAGGACAGCTGAGGACTTCCCGTCTCGTGCACGGAGCAGCTGATGGGGGCTAATTGGGCAGTCACATGATCCCCGGCTTGTAACGCCATTCAGCAGGGCCAGCCGCCTGGAAACTGTGCATGAGGCTCCTGTGTGCCACTGCAGTGTGAGGATCTGTGGGGCTCGTCCCTTCTGGAGGTGACCCGTCCCGCCCCGAACTCCACAACCTGTTTCTCAGATGGTTCTTGCTCTTACCTGGCATTTCCTGTGGCACCAAAGGAGAAAGAAATGGCCGCTTCCAGAAGGTACTATAAGCTGTGTTGCTAGAAGAAAGACCTTCGGTCTGTGAGGTGCTCTTCCTGTAACAGCAAAGACCGTCGGGACCCTGCCCCCCACGTCCATGCGTCTCCGTGAAAGGCAGGTGCTTTTCCGTCTCCCTCTGTCACCATGGCTCCTGGTTCCCGTTTATGTTCCTTCATGCTCTACCCATGTTTCTACCCACATCCCGCCTTCTGGACACGTGCTTTTCTGCAGCTAGCAGTGTCTGTGCTTTGACGTGTAACTGATCCACCGTTCTGACTTTTCCATCGCTGCACTTTTCCCGTTATTACGACCAATACCAGGGACGCTCAAAGGGTGAGCATACAAGCACAGAGGAGGGCCAGATCGGGTGTCTCTCCCAAATGTAATTGTAATATTTAACATCCGAATACACAACTGTTGTGTATTGCTTCAAATAAATGTCAAGTCAACTTGTGCAAACATTACAATTTCCAGCGTACAGAAAGGGACACGAAAATAGAAACATTTTAAGATTTTTATCCAAGAATGATGTCATTGGAAAGGGCAGACCCAAAATATCAACTGACGGCTCCCAGTGGTAAAGCTTTCTCGGATTGTGGCATTCTGGCAACCAACTTGCGGGATTCATTTCTCTAAGGATAGAGTTATTGTATGATCACATGTAAAATAAATATTAAGTGCCAAAAGAAATGCTAATCAGCCAATTAAGGAGCAAGTTATTCATAGAGCTGTTATAGTTTCCAAACTTTGGGGCACTTACAATGTTTAGATATTACAAGATTTACTTTACATTCTTAAATAAGGACTTTTGGAATGTAGCAAATGGTGTAAATTATTTTATAAGGCAGAAGAAATATCTTACAACTGAATCAAAACATGTGTTTTATACTCTAAGTTATTAGGAAAGAAATCTAGGGGCTCCTGGGTGGCTCAGTCGGTTAAGTGGCCGACTTCGGCTCAGGTCATGATCTCGACGTCTGTGAGCTCGAGCCCCATATCGGGCTCTGTGCTGACAGCTCAGAGCCTGGAGCCTGCTTCCGATTCTGTGTCTCCCTCTCTCTCTGACCCTCCCCCATTCATGCTCTCTCTCTGTCTCAAAAATAAAAATAAACATTAAAAAAACTTTTTTTAACATTTTTTTTTCAATGTTTATTTATTTTTGGGACAGAGAGAGACAGAGCATGAACGGGGGAGGGGCAGAGAGAGAGGGAGACACAGAATCGGAAACAGGCTCCAGGCTCTGAGCCGTCAGCCCAGAGCCTGACGCGGGGCTCGAACTCACGGACCGTGAGATCGTGACCTGGCTGAAGTCGGACGGTTAACCGACCGCGCCACCCAGGCGCCCCAAAAAAACTTTTTTTTAAAAAAGGAAAGAAATCTAATATATTAGAAAGAATATTTTATTCTGTAGGATTTTTTTTAATTACAAAACGTTTTGAAATAAGCATTTTAAATTAGAAGATTTTTAACGTTACAGAAAAAATGCAAACATAATACAGAGCATTCTTACGTACAAAACACTTTATTTCTTCTGTTAATACCGTCCTAGGTGAGTACGGTATGTTTGTTACAACGAATGGACCGCTGTTGGTATACTGTGATTATCTAAAGCCTCTGATCTATTCAGATGTCCTTAGCTTTTCCCTAGAATCCTCTTTTCTGTTCTGGGGTCCCATGTAGGACACCGCATTGCATTTAGTCTCCACATCTCCTTCAGCTCCTTTTGGCTGGGACAATTTCTCAGACTCTCCTTGTTTTTGATGACCTTGACAGTTTCAAACAGGACTGGTATTTCATAGAATGTTCCCCATTTGTGGTTTCCGGGATGTTTTCTTGTGATTAGAACAGGGTAAGGAGTTCCTGGGTGCAAAGCCGCAGAAGTAAGCGCCATTCTCATCAAATCATATCAGAGTATACACGGGCACACTCATCTGTCGTGGCTGGTGACCCTGATCCCCTGGCTGTGGTGGTTTCCTGCCAGGTGTCTCCACTGTAAAGTTACTCTATTTTCCCCTTTCCTACACTTACTGAGTGGGCAGTAATAATTCATCCCGAGGGTGGAATTTCCACACAAAGTATTCAAAATTAATCTGAATGGGATATCTATTTAACCCCATGTGTTTATTCGGTTAACAATTTATAACCGTGTGGACTCATGGATGTATACAGTTGGCCATGGGCAACTCCTTCAGTTGACTCCTGAGTCCCTTTGACGTACTGTGTTATTGTCATCATTATTGTTATTTGTTTGGCCTTTGGTGGGTGCTGGGAGGGCTTGTTGTTACTGGACTGTTGTAGTTTTGGGCTCTGTCTGCTGACAGACCAAGGAAATACAGCTATGTGTGCTAAATTGCGTTTATGCACATGCCTATGAATATTTCTGTATGTAACCCTCTGTGTCTATATTAAGCTGTATGTGAGTTCATGTGACGCCTCCACCAGGAACCCGTCACCGCCTGGATCATTCTACCCTCCTCCCTGCTCATCTGTCACCTGCCTCCCCAACAGTGAGGAACGTGGCTCCCACCATCCACCATCTAGGCACAGAATTCTTCATTTCCAATGTACATGCACAGTGATGTGAGAGCACTTAACACACAGCCCTACGCGAAGCCTCCTTAACAACTAGAGTACAGCGTTCGGGTACACTTTCTTTTGTTTTAGGTCTTATGGTCTCCACCCCAAAGTTGCTTGGGGCAGCAAATGTTCCCGGTCCCTCTCAAGAGAGGGTCTTTTATATTCATTGTCATTCAGTTAGAATGTTTTTGTCACATTCTGGATTCCATTCTGGGATTCCCCCAACCTCCTAATTTTTTGTTTTTCTTTAGTGGACATTAAGGTTCATTCTGGGTGCTGATAGGGTCTACGGATTTTGAAACACGCATAATGTCACGTATCCACCATTACGGTATCATACAGAATTGCTTTTGTGCCTTAAAACGTCCACTCTCTTCACCTGCTCAACTGTCCCCTTTTCCCAAAACCCTGGCAAGCTTTTTTTTGCCTTTTTAAATCTTTTTTTTCAATATTCTTATAATATCCGTACTTTTGCTTTTCCAAAATGTCATAATTGAAATCATAGGGTTTGTTGTCTTATCGGACCGGCTTCTGTCACTTAGTAATAGAGGAGTCATTCGTGTCTCATTATGGTTTGATACCTTGTTTCTTTTTGCTGTTGAATAACACCCACTGTATGGATGTATTACAATTTCATTACTCATTCACCTATTTTAGAACATCTCGATTTGCTTCCACTTTGTGGAGGTACTGAATGAAGTTTCTGAAAATAAGTTTACGTGTGAACAAAGTCTTCGGCAGTTGGGTAAATGCCTAGGAACTCAATCAGCAGGCTGATTTAAGAAACCGGTGAGCCTGTCGCGGGAGGGACCGTGTCACCCTGCCGTCCCAGCTGCCAAGCACGGACTTCCTCTTGTTCCACCCCACCCCAGCTTCCTCTGGAAGGTGTGTGGCAATATCTCGTGGTCACTTGCCTTTCTCTCACGGCAAGTGATGTCGGACATCTTCTCATGTGCTTATTTGCATTATCATGTTGTCTCTAGTGAGTGTCTGATCAGATCTTTTGTCCATTTTTTTTTTCTTTTACCGAATTGGTTTCTTATTAGTGATTTAAAATTTGTTTTGGTACACTTGTAAACAAGTACTGTAGCAGATATATATGTGTTTTGCAGATGTGTTTCCCAATCTTGGCTTATCTTTTTATTCTCTTAACAGTGTCTTTCATGAGCAATTGTTTTTAATTTTAGTCGAGTCTGTCTGCTCTGTTTGTACTGACAAAATCACTCTTCTGATATCGTATCTGAAAGCACATAACCAAGGGTGCCTGGGGGGTGCGGTTGGTTGAGCATCCGAGTCTCGTTTTTGGCACAGGTCGTGATCTCAGGGTCATGGGATCGAGCCCCACATCGGGCTTTGCGCTGAGCTTGGAGTCTGCTTGTGATACTCTCTGTCCCTCTGCCCCTCACCCCCTGTTCGCCCTCTTTCTCTATCTAAGTAATAATAATAAATTAAATAAATGAATAAATAAATACAATAAGTAAAAAATAAAAACACATAACCAACACAATGCCACCTAATTCCCCCCTGTGTGTTTTTCTAGCAGTTTTATAGTTGTTCCTCATACATTGAGAGCTAAGCTCCATTTTGAGTTAATTTCTTTGAAATTGTAAGATCTGGGTCCAAGGTCACCTTTTTCTTCATAGGGATGCCCTCTTCTGCAGGCACCATTAAAAATGAAACGAAGCAAACAAACTTCCTATTTTCGATGCTTATCCTGTAGATACATAAGCCTTGTTGTTGTTGCTGTTTTTATCCACTCCTATCGTCTCCGTCATTGGTATATTTAAACCATTCACATTTAAGGTGATCACTGACTTGGCGGATTAATATGCCAATGAAAGACATGGAATCCTCAGTCCGTTCCTCCCACCCTCTGAGACAGGGTCTCACTCACTTCACTTATCCATATGCTATAATCAGTTTTGCTTGCTTATACCATTACCTTTTATACCAATAACAAATAGGAAAGCACAGTGTTTAATTTTATTCTCACTAACTCTCTCTTTGATGCTCTTTCTTTTTTCACGTAGATCTGAATTTCTGACCTGTGTGATTTTGCTTCCGCCTGAATAACTGTTTTTAACAATTCTTACAGAACAGATCTGTGGCACTAGTGCCCTTATAGTGAGTTTGCCTTGGAAAGTGTTTATTTCTCCTTCACTCTTACTGGATGATTTTGTCAAATATGGGAATTCTCGGTTGATGTTTTCTTTTTTTTAACATCTCGCTCCACTGTCTACTTGCTCCCATGGTTTCCGAGGACAAGTTGGCCATACTTCTAAGCCTTGGTCATTTACAGCAAAAGTTGTCCCTAGACTGTCCATAGCTGTACCTTCTCCAGAACTCCATGTAGTTGGCACCTTACCGTACGGAGCCTTTCCAGATTGGCTTTGTTCACTTTGTAATACGCATTTAAGGTTCCTCAATGTCTTTTCATGGCTTGATAGATGATTTCTTTTCAGCACTGGGTAATATTCCACTGTTTGGACAATGCTTTACTTATGCATTCACCTACTGAAGGACTCTCTCTCTCTCTCTTT
This sequence comes from Prionailurus bengalensis, assembly GCF_016509475.1. Lineage (NCBI taxonomy): Eukaryota > Metazoa > Chordata > Mammalia > Carnivora > Felidae > Prionailurus > Prionailurus bengalensis. Next base: position 2,259,519 of record NC_057358.1, on the reverse strand, counting down.
CTGCTTTTGTATTGTGTAAAATTTCCTCAGCACTAAATTCTAATTAATTAATTTTCTCCTTAACTGATGAATTTGCTATTTAACTTCTCTGCGTCAATGATTATATTTTTTCACTAAAAATTCAATTTGGTTGTTGTATAAATCCTTTTTTATAATATCCAAGTTAGCTCATTATTTCTTATTTTAATTCATTATATTAATTTAAATCAATTATCTCTCTTATGTTAGTTTCCTATTTCAGATATTTAAGCTTTTATTAAATTTCTTTTTTTCATATGGTGGATTTAATCCTGGTGGCTTGTTTCCTCACGTAACTTCAAAATTTTACCATGGGTTTATCTTGTCAATCATTTTCTGCACACTGGGTTATTTCCTTGCCCTTTGGACAGTAAAGGTGTTATGCCAAAATTAGTTTTTTGAATGGGCCACTCTGAGGATGGGAGGATATTGATAATGAGAGGTGATACACGTGTAGGGGTCAGGGGAGAATGAGAAATCTCTGTACTTTCCACTCAATTTTACTATGAACCTAAAATTGCTCTTTAAAAAAGATGAAGACAAAAAAAAAAAGAAAAAGAAAAAAAGTGATGTGTCTGTTGGCACTTCAGAGAGTTCACTAACTCATAATCTAGTTTGCATATATATTTTTTTGTATTTGGAGATTTCAACAGAGATAGAATGTGGAGACTTTATTTTTTAATCACGTGAAGCTATTACTAAACACAAACTTTCTTTTTCCTTCCTTTGTTCAGGGGCTGGAGACAGAATTGAACTGCTCCCCTTTTGCTCTGGAACACGGATTCCATAAAGGTCTGTCAGTTCCACATCTATCTCTCAGGAGAGACTGTCCAGTGTGTGAACTTCAACCGTCATCACTGTGTTCTAGGCTGTGTCTTCAATATTATCTCATTAGAAACCCAGGGCTGGTACTGTATCAACTTCCAGATCTCTAGGGGAAATACAGTAAGAACAGGGCAAGATCTTCTTTCTTCTTGGGTCAGAGAATGCTGCTGGGGACATAGCGTTCTGGGAGTATAGATTTTGTGGCAGCATGCGGTAATTGAGATAGAAATAAGAATGGAAATAGACAAAGAGAGGTATCTCTAGGTATTAACAGTAATAAATTTCAATAAGACTTACAATACATTACAAGAATTGCCATCACCTAATGACCTTGATTCCTTTAGATATTTGAGAGAGAAATAATCTTTAAATGTCACACTGGCAGTGAATTGTGTTATTGGTGTGAGGGGAAAGTTCATGACTCTCAGTATTGCAGTAAGTTTTGTAGGAAGTTGAGGCTGAGAAGACAAGTGATTGGGAGGCTCTCTCTGCATTCTTCAGACCATGAGAGCTGGGTGGGTTCTACCCGAAGAGTTTCGGAGACAAAGACCCTAGAGATACCCTCATGCTGCTGGGAGAAATGATGTCAGCGTTCACTCTGACAAAGACTTATTTGAATGCCATCTTTTAAAATATATTTAATCATAATATTTCAAATGTTGTTTCATGTCTCCAGGGCCTCTAGAAACATTAGATGTACAAATAATTTACATAAGCAGTGACCTTACTCTTAAAAAATAACAGCACATCGATAATGAATGGACTCAAATATACTCTGGGGAAAACATATATTAAGAATATAAAATGAAGTCTCATAAGGTTATGAAAAGACCTGGTCATCAACCACAATCATTTCCACAAAGAGATTTTTTTTTAAAGAAAGATATGCTTTTATTTTGGCAAAAATAAAATTAGACTCCAAGAAGAGTATACATAAAATGTGATCTCGAGACTCTAGGCAAGCCTGCCTCAGAGTTGATGGAATTGGGCTTTAGAGTGTGGATTTGTCTTGCCCATTAGTGTAGGGTTGGCAACTGAATTGAAAGCCCTGAACCGGAACAGAGGTACGATCTATGTGGACCATCACAAAGGAGAATGGGCCAAGAGGCAGTGATATGAGCCTCAGGCAGTGGGACAGGTAAAGGCAGAGTGAGGGACAGAACACATTACAGAAGAGGGTCTATAACATTACTATGAAACACATTTAGTGTGTCTTCAAAATGGGCATTTGTTCATTGGTGTTATTGCTGGTTTGCCCATTAATTTATTCCTTCTTCCCCTCATCTTCCAGGCACTGTTTTAGGCACCACAAAACCGTGGACAAAACCAGACACAGCCTCCATCCAGGAGAGTGGGTGGGAACCAACACTTATGCAGTGTCGTGGGTGAACGTCCTAACAGGTATAGAGACTTTCCTTGGGGACACAGTGGAGTACCTAATCCCCGGGTTCCTATCATCATGTCTTTAAGTCCCTCAACCCTCTCTTCTGTACTAATCATCCAGGATATTTCTTACCTCCGATGTTAGTTTTCACCGCTAGATATTCCATCTGGGTCATTGTCTATTTCCCATGTCTCCACATGCTCAACTTTTCCCGGGTACTTGCAGGTATGAAATACAGGTACACAAATGACTTCCAATGTCTTTAGTTAGTAATTCTATGATTGGTGCCATCTCTGGGTTGGTTTCCAGTGATTGGTTATTCTTTTCAGTATGGGTTATATTCCCCTGCCTTTGCTCATGCCTGGTAAATTTTTTTAAAAAATATTCATATATATTTGAGAGAGAGAGAGCCCGAGCAGGAGAGGGGCAGAGAGAGATGGGACAGAAGATCCAAAGTTGTCAGCGCAGAGCCCAATGTGGGGCTTGGACTCACAAATGGTGAGATCATGACTCGAGCTGAAGTTGGACGCTCAAATGATTGACCACCCCCCCCCCCCCCCGCCCCGCTCCGGTGCCCCGTGCCTGGTAAATTTTAATTGCTTGCGGGACTTTGTGAATTTTTTTTTACCTTGTGGGGTGTTAGATATGTTTGTGTTCCCACAAATATTCTACAGTTTTGTTCTGGGATGCAGTTAAGTGATTAGAAACTGTTTGACCCTATCGGGTTCTGTTGTTAAGCTTTGCTAAGTGGGACCAGAGCAGTGTTACCTCTAGGGCTGATTGTCCCCACTATTTATGCAACTGTACTCAGTCCTCCTCAAGACAGAAGACTTTCCAGTCTTGCCGGTGGAATGTGATTGCAGGCCGTTGTTCCTCGAAATCCTTTCAAGCAGTTCTTTCTCCAGGGGTCTGCCTCCTGGCCCACATACGGATCCACCCCCGGGTGAAGATGCAGAGGAGAGACTGCATTCATGGCTCCTGCTCTGTGACCCTCCTCTTCTCCAGCGCCCCGCTCTGTAGACCCTATTAGCCTCGGTCTCCCCCCAACTCCTGTCCCCCCTCCCTGCATGTGGCCTGTAAACCCTCACGAAGCACCAAGACTGGGGAAGCACGCACTCGCCTCCTTCCTTCCCGCCTCTCCGGCCACTGCTCCCTCACTGCCTGATGGCCGATAACTTGAATCCTGTTGCCGCATACATTTTGTCTATTTTTTTTGTACTAATTTCAGGGGAAAGGGTCCCTGCTACCTCATTTTAGTTGGTAGACTCCCATTCATGCATTTTTTGATGGTAGAACATTGAAGATATAATCCTAACTTAAGATGATCATATAGCATATGATAAAATGCAGAAAACATGACCTGAGATAGAAAGCGCTATTTCCTTTAGAAAACAACGTTGAGTGTTACGTCTATCATGAGACAAAAGTTTGATAAGTTTCTTCCTTTCTGCTGAATACATAACCAACATTAATCTAGTTATATTTGTATTGCAAATGCATTCTTTTTATCTTCTCTGGACTCTATATATGAGAATGCTAATTTAAAAAAAAATTTAATATTTGCTTATTTGTGAGAGAGAGAGAGAGCATGAGCAGAGGGGGAAGAGAGAGAGGGAGACACAGACACAGAATCTGAAGCAGGCTCCAGGCTCCAAGCTGTCAGCACAGAGCCCGACGCGGGGCTTGAACTCACAAACCGCAAGATCATGACCTGAGCCAAAGTCGGATGCTCAACCAACTGAGCCACCCACATGCCCCCGTTTTCTAGTTTCTTTTTTTTTTTTAATTTTTTAAATGTTTTTATTTATTTTTGAGACAGAGAGAGACAGAGCACCAGCAGGGGAGGGGCAGAAAGAGAGGGAGACACAGACACAGAATCTGAAGCAGGCTCCAGGCTCCGAGCTGTCAGCACAGAGCCCGATGTGGGGCTTGAACTCACAAACTGCGAGATCATGACCTGAGCCAAAGTTGGACACTTAACTGACTGAGCCACCCAGGTGCCCCTAGAGTGCTAATTTTCATTAACATCTATGCACCCTATACAATACTGGGTTTATATATAAAAATACCTATAATGTGTACATGTATTTTTAATTGCCCCATTCAAAAGATGCCCATTTTGGTATTATTTCAAAATAAAGAAGGAGAAAAGTAAAATTTAGGAAAAAAAATGGTTTATTAAAATGATTACCTAAGGAGTACATAATCTGAGATACAAATCTATTGGTCTAACCCTTGAATATACTCTTATTTTACTAAAATATTATGCCTTAAATATCCTTACTTTTTTTCTTTTACAGATTTGTTTTAATTTTTTTTCTTTTTTTCAACGTTTTTATTTATTTTTGGGACAGAGAGAGACAGAGCATGAACGGGGGAGGGGCAGAGAGAGAGGGAGACACAGAATCGGAAACAGGCTCCAGGCTCTGAGCCATCAGCCCAGAGCCCGACGCAGGGCTCGAACTCACGGACCGCAAGATCGTGACCTGGCTGAAGTCGGACGCTCAACCGACTGAGCCACCCAGGCTCCCCTTGTTTTAAAAGAAAAATAAATTTGAGTAATGAAAATGTTATCTTCCCTACTGACGTCTTACGTTAAATCTAAGAGGTGAAGCTTAGGTTATTTTATTTTATTGTATTTCTCAAATAAAAGCATTAACAACCTAATGATGTAATTAAAAATCATACCTACAAGCCCTCATTGATGGAACCACAAAGGGAACGTTTAAATTAATAACCCATGGTTAGTATTTGAAAGAGAAACTGTTTAAGATTCAAGCTTGACGATAAAGCAAGCCTGTTTCAGTAAAAGTTCTAAGAGAAAATTATGAGTCCGAACTCCTAAGGAGATTATGCTGCTATAGATTGGAACGTAAGTGCTCAAGAAGACAGATGATGAATATCCTTTAAAGTCTGTGAATCTTTAAATGCAGGCTGGAAAAGCAAGGCTGCATTGAGTTTTTATGATAGTCTATCATTCCCGGATAAAAGAAAGCACAAAATCAATACTTTCACACTGTATCCAGTTCTTACTTGTAATTTCTAGCTACAACTCGATAATTAAATAAATATAAGTGCTTTTCTTTCCAAGCTATTTGGAAAAATTATTTTTAAAAACCCTAAAACCCTAGGTAGATACTGATTTAGATGAATAGCATCATATACACAATCCTGTATAGTACGTTTTTCCATTTGCAAAATTAATAGGAACTAAGATGAATACTAATTTGGAGACATTTGGTAGAATACAGTTCTTTCCTCCATTGATATATGATTAATAATTATCATATGTAATGTCTAAACACTGTCTAATGAGCCTGAAAACACTAAATTAAACAAACATATTAACCTTGTAGCATGAGTTGGTTAGCGGCCTATGGAACCAAACATTTCCCCATGACAAAGTCAATATTAATGGGAATCCAGGCCTTGGCTAAGACAAAAACCTTCTTTCTTCTTTTTCTATTTCTTTCACCAGTGGCTACAAGTGAACATTCAATTTTTTCTTTTTTTTTTTTTTTTAGTTTAGTAGAAACTATTTTATTCTGAGCAAAAAGTATACATGACAGTTTTTGGAAGGACATCTCATGGCTGAGCGCCATTTTGACTGTTGACCTGCAAGGGCCACTGAGGGAGAGAATCAAAAGGAAAGTGAAGGTTTTTTCCCTTTAATCCTGGCCGAGGGTTGTTTTCAACCAAGTCTCACATGCAATCTTTTAAACAAAGTTTTCATCTCTGAATGCTCATGTTCTTCATGAATCTCAAAGAAATTTGGAAATAATTCCACTTGGCAGACAGACACCAGTCTAGCAGGATAATCACTTTTCATTTTTGTATCTGTACCTGCACAGGGACAAACCATCTGGAGAGAGAACTGGAGTAAAGCCAGACTGTTCTGCTGTTACATTTAATTTAGACAGTTTTTATGTGATGTGAACTGCATCTGAATCCCTGACCACCCTCAAGTCACTGACTAGCAGTCCTCAAGCACGTCACAGTTTAAGCACCGATGGAGTATGTATGTGTACCTGCGGTTCTGACTTAAGTTGCTCACGGAATTCAATAGAAAGGAATAAATTCAGAGTAAATGCAACCAAATGGCAAGCATGGTCTGTGTCTACTGTATGTTGCAGAGTGCAAAAATAAAACACTTTTTCTGCCGCTGGCCCATTATAAACTAGTAAGAAGACAGATGTGCACACAGACACCGCCAATGCAGGGCAGAATACGATTCCGTGTCCGTCTTGAATGTGTCTTCTCCTGAATATGTCCATCACGATGCTAGTGAACTCATTCCTACTGAGGACATTGCTAGGGCCTCTGAGCTGATCTCGCTGGAATTAGTGCCCCCTTCAAATCAGCTGCATGAATTATGCTCTTCGAACACAAACGTCATCTTGCCTTCCTACTGACTGTCAACCTCCACCGACTGTACCTGCTTCAGGGTAACACGCCATCTGCTGTAACAGCGTCCTCACATCTTACCACCTCTGCGATGGCCATTCTTCAGCCACTTCAAGCATCCTACCTATGTCAGAGGGAGTCCTAACACACACACACACACACACACACACACACACACTCCTCTAACGGAGCATCCCTGATTTTCCAGGATAGAGTCACTTAATTATTTGTTCAAAGATCTCATTCATCTTTGTATGCTTTCCGGAGTCCACAACATTGTCTGGGGAAAAGTAAATGTTCAGTAGTTTATTATACAAATAATTGTCCTAATAAAAACGTAAACTGGTACAGAGGTACATAAAAATAAATTATTTTTGCAACGGTGGTTAAAGGGAAATTTATTGAAGGCGATGGTGTATTAACTTTGCCTTGAAAAATGAATAGGTGTTCTTAAAGTCAAAGATGGGGGTGTGGAATAAGACAAGAACTCGCTGAAGGAAATAGAGGCCAGGCCCCATTTTCTCTTCTTTCAGACCGAGATTCGCAGCCAGGCCTAAATACAAGCAGCAGTCCGGGCTCCGGTCCCGTGCTGTATGGACCGCGGACCACCCCTCAGCTGCTCCCTGGCAACCTAGCCTCTGCTCCTAACTTAAGGGGATCCCGATTTTGTCCGTGGCGGCGAGGTGGCTAGCTAAAATTTTGTCTCCTACATTCTTCTGAGGCTACTGATGATCGTTTAACCCACTTCCGGACAAAGAGACATGAGTAGAATTTTCTAGAATTTCTGAGGACACGTTGCTTTCTGGACACAGATGCTGCCTTGCCTTTTATTTCGTGTGTCTCCCCTCCTCTGGCTAAGCTGCGAGGGCCGGCGCTTTAGCCGTCATTGTCGGAGCGTGGCAAGAGATGATAAAAGATGTCACGAGCATGAGTTGATAGGATGATACAAACACCAATGTATTTGCAGATTTCTTGGTGTTATAATGTAAAATTGTAGCCAGATTTGCTTGATTTACTCTTTGCCTCTCACAGCCAAACACAGCCTTTAACGGAAACAGGCCTACAGTGGATGTTGCCATGGATTAAGCAAAAGGAAATGTGATTCTTCCCCATTGCCAGCTGTGCTGATAAAGCATTTAGAGATCCATGCGGCAATTTATAATCCTACTAATAGTCTTGTGACTGTCTTAGGTGCGTACCCAGCAGCTGTTAACATATGGGAAATACGTAGAAGTGTATTGACAAAACGTGCCACTGATTGGCTTTGGCCCCGACGTCAGACTAATTACATATTTAAAATGCGGTATCCACAGAGTTGACCCTAAACACCTTTTCTCCAAAATCGGTAAGATGTATATTGCTATAGGCTTTTGACACCCCTCTCTGAGTGGACGGACCAACACAGAAACTTAAACCTGGATTAATTATAAACCAACCAATCAGATCCTTCAATTTTGTGGCTTACACTTTTTGGGGAAAAAAAATCAAAATCTACAATTATGACACTAATGTGATACTCATTTTTCAGTAGAAACTCCAGGCAAATTATAAAAAGTCCAGGAGATAATTTGAGGTTGGAAAATCCCTGATTTCATACTTTATACTGGATCATTGAAGCTCATGTTTAAAATTACAACAGGGATTCCCTAACAGGAATTGTAGGCAAGACAAACTGATACGTTTGGGGGCGGTGGATTTTTTTTACATGTTTTGCGAAGATTTAAATCTTTGGGCCTGAGGGTAGTTGTGGGAAACTGCACGTCTGCAGTCGTGGTCAAGACTGCTGGCCGACAGGGCAGTCTGGAGGGCTGTGTCTTTTATGTCACAATGCGGCTAACTTTACATAATTCCTTTGTTTAAAGGGAACAAAGTCTCTTCAGCATTACAGCTATAGATCTATCTGATTAAGGCACAAAGACTTAATACATCTTTACTTAGTAAAACAAATACACTCATTTTGTCATGTCCTCCAACAATCCAGAGAATTTTATATTCTAATCTCATCCTGCATCTGTCCCATGGGCAGCTTTATTTCTATGAATTCTATTTGGGGAGGAGTTAATTCAGCAATTATCACACAGAGATTGCTGTCGTGTTTGAAACCGAGCTCTTTCTCCCACAGCCCGGGTCAAAATTATGGTATGAGACACCTTGGTTTTCACGGAAACTGTGTCTCTTGGAAGCGGACTGCTCTGGCGATTACAGGGCCTTGCTGATTTTCACGACTATAAAAGAAATGCAGGAAATGTTTTTCCCGGAAATGTCTATGTTCTTGTGATACTAACACATTTTTTAAAAATCTGGCTTATAATGTAATAAATGTTGCAAAGTCTCAGGGGCTCTAGGAGGGGTACAAGGACTAAAGCTGGAGTTTTGACCAGGTCCGGCAGAAAGGGACAACAAATGACAACACTTATGCTGTGACGAGCCTGCCCAGTCGTTAAGTGGCTGACGGCAGAGTCACCCTGGACGAACACACAGAGCAGAAGAGGCTGAGAACTCACTTAATCCCAGAGGAAGGAGGGAAGTATTAGGCAAGATTGACACTATCCCATTTCACATTTGAAGAGGTTAGTTTATTACTCCAGGGTCACAGGATTCAAAGTCAAGTCTTTTGATTCCACATCACCAGCTCCTTAGACTACCTACACCATACGGCCGTCGAAGTTTCCTTCGTAAACCCCTTGCTTTCCTTAACCTCCTGTCCTCGTCCAGAGCACCGTATTCCTACCTCAGCTATCGTGATTTATTTTATCATGTTTTATTTATTTTGTCACATTCTATTTATGTTTATGCATGTGGCTTATTTGAGTTCTCCCACCAGAAGGAAAGCATATTTCTTTTGTTCCTAAAACCTCTGTTCATTCTTGTGAGCCACAGACAGCATGACAAACACATCCCTCATCGAGAGGATTCCGTCACGGTGGCACCTGTTTAGAGATATCTGTAGACATGAATCTTCCTGACGGCCCTGAAACGTCGCCTGTACAGTGAGGTGCTCGCTAAGTGTCCAAGGCATCGCCCTGCGGGCAGTTCCAGGGTGTCGGGGATGGAGGGCTCTGTCTTCAGAATGACACCCAGCATAAGCATCTGAACCAAAAGAAGATTAAATCGATAAGCATTTTGCATGGGAAACAGGCAGTCCAGGCCGGTGCTTGATTTGAATGTGCGAAGCACTCAGTGCAGAGGGAAAATGTTAAGTACGTTTTTAAAAAGCTGTCGCCGTGTCATCAGAAGAACAGGCAATCCCATGCTTCTAAATGCAATCAAATTGGACTCAAGAACACATATCAATAAACCGCTAAACTTGAAGACCAGTGTGTTAGACACTCCACGCACGTCTGCACTCAAATGCCAAGTGGGTGTGGCCGCGTGTACTCCATGCTCCCAGTGATTTCTAGTCCCGAGAGCCCCGGTGTGCTTTGTCCACCTGCGGAGGGGTGCGCTCTGCCTGTGGGTGGGCTCTGCTTGCCCGGGACCGTGCCGGCGCCCCCCGCTCTCCTCTCCCCTCTGGTACAAGAGTTCAAGACCCGGCAACTACTTTCTCTGCGGCTTCTGCTGGCTGAGCTTATGACCGTATCCATCAACGAAGCTTTGCGTCAGATTTACCGAGACGGAAGAAAATCAGAAACCATATTATGTCTCTTTCAAAAACAGGAGTGCAAAGGACAGGATTCAGCAGCCCTGAAATTAAGCAGCAAGATTGGGCTTTTCCCTGCAGAGATGATCTTCCCGAGTGCATAGTGGCTGCCGTTTTCTGGCCCTGTGGCCACATCCTAGGGCGGTACCTTCCATACTTTCTGATTTGGGTCTCTTCTGTGGGTTTCACAATCGCAGCATGGGCTCCCGCTGGCCCTGATACAACCACAAGCAATGGAACCATTGACCTTGAACTCCCTTGAATACCCTTGGGATGATCATTGTTGACGGTTGATTGTGTCATCTCCTAGGTGAAATTCCTTAATTTGAGTTAATCCGAAAACATTTTTATCTTTCAGTAAAGTTCTCCTGGCTGGATAACGATCCTTCACGGGACGAAATTATTTTCTATGTAACTGAACAGCATAGTAAAGGTAAATACAAACACATGGACCTTACAAAGACTCACTCAAAGTCATCATTTACCCGTCATCAGAAAGGAAGTACTGGTGACACGATTCGACCCACACATGCCTGACTTAGCTTCTCCCAGGTGATCATGCACACAATGGGTGAATCTGCAACCAGGATGGCATTCCACCGTCCCCATGCATCCTTTTATGCCTGTTTTACCGCACTCTGCCTCTGATTCGGCTCCACACGGTTTGGTTGAAGGCTGAGGACAGGTCCCTGAGAGGTAGTTTGCAGTGGAGATGCTTGTGTACGTCCTCCACGAGGGGGTTCTCTCAGGAGGCACCCATGTGGACTGAGGGAAACAGGAGTGAGTAGAGGAGGGAAATCATCACATGCTGGTTAGACGGCAGTCTAGCCTCTCTCTGTCTGAGCCCACAGGGAGCCCCAGGGTGACAGAGCAACACTGTCCTCCCGGAGGCAGATACACCTTCATATCAGCTCACTATGGGCCCTGGGATGCCCCTGATTGGACTCTCCCGGGCATTTCTGGGGAGGCAGCTCAGGCCGGGGTGAGGGTGACTTTCTGGAAAAGGGTGCCGCTGCAAGCCACGAGCGGGCTCCACTCCCTCCGCCGAGGGTTCAAGGTCGCAGGCTGCTAACAGGGTTCAGAGCAGGTCACCGACAGGATCTGCTATGGAGCTCACTTGTGTGCTGTGTTTGAAGAGATCGCTAATATTTGAATGGTCTCAAAGCCAACAAACTGGATGTAAAAGACATGCGCTGATGAGTCTCCCGGATTCCTCTTTCCCCATCTTCCTCGTTATTTTTAAGATATAAAGAAAGACAAATACGTGTGAGTTTGGACTGTGCCCTTTTTGTAGATCTGCACGATATACAGCAGCGTATGATGTGAGAACCCACCGTTCACCGCTCTTTACTTCGCTTACCTCACAGATATGTTGGCACACAGATATCGTCCTTTTTCCTCCAGCTGCGGAGAAATGCATGTTTGGGTGAAATATGACTCTTCCATGCAGTAAGCTCTTAGCAGGCCCTCACTAGAGAGGTGTTAGCTAGTGCATGTTGGTAGAGCTCTGTTTCTTTGGACAAGCTGTCATCGATGCTCCTTTATTAGAGATCTGGTATCCGTGAATCAGTCAGTGTGTGGCGTAACCTTGTACGTATGTGAGGTGTTAACATCTGATCACCCTGGATGTGTGCCATGAAGAGGCTGATGTACACGCCGCGGCTGTACCTGTGAACACCCTCCTTTGAAACTCATTTATTGATGAAACTCCTATGAATGCCGATGAGCTTACACAATTTACAAATAGTCCAACAGATGGACTAAACAACAAAGGAATAAAAAGAGCTGCAAAGTCATAAAATGTCTCCTTCTCTACCATGAGTAACAAGAGTTCCAAAGCACTGCGGCAAGCTCATCTCATAAAAAGTTATTTGATTTATGTCAGTTTCACGCAATCGTAGTTTCATCGGCCTGCATTGCATTATATTAAACTTAATTTGTATCGATTTCAGACCTCTGATAAATCAGCTCTTAACAAAAGTCTAAGAATTAAGGGATATTTTATGATATATCATAACAGAACAGCTGAACTCATTGGTTTCTTATTGGGCCACCATAAACCAAATTCCTGTTGATAACTGTACAGGTGAAATTCTACCGCATGATTTTTCCACCCTTTATTCCACAACGAATAGAACATCTTGGCCTCAGAAACTGCTATGTAGAATCTAAGCAAAAGAAATAATAACAATGATAACCATAATTATAGTTACCAAACGGTAAAGAAAACACCATGTTTACGCAAAATATAACTAACTGGTAAGTGCTTCGGTGGAAAATGCAAGTCAAAAGGGCCACTTAGCTCGGTGCCTTACAGTGTCTGAAGGACTTTTGTTGGTGGCACTTTAAACTACGCATCCTCCTCATGACCTCAACCAAGAGACCTTCATGTATGCTTGTCTTTCGCCCAAGTAGATTAATGAATTCAGGGTAGAAGAGATCCCTGGAGTGATTTGCATGTATTGATTAAATGTCATGAATGTAGTGCAGGAGGGAAAATTACTAGAGACACAGGAAATGGGGAAAGCGCAATTTGTGACCGCTGTTTAAGTAAATGACTTGGTGACTCTTCCTGGCATGTGATTATATTCTTTATATTTACCCCAACAGCTGTGGGAGCGGTGAGAGGACGCCCTCCAAGCGCTGTGTTTCTGACGGACTCCAGCGCCACAGGGAACCCCGGCTCCAGAAATTACCTCGTTCCCTTCACGAACTCTGTGATGACTCAATGGTCCCCGGCTGTATGCTTAAAGCACATCCAACAAAAATCACATGCAGTGAAACCTTGGTTTGTGAGCAACAGTCGTCTGGAAACTTGCTTATAATTCAAAGCGCTTGTATATCAAAGCGTATTTCCCCACAAGAAACAATGGAAACGCAGGTGATTTGTTCCACAAGCCAAAAATATTCATATAAAAACGATGACAATACTGTAATAGAATACAAAATAATAAAGAAAATACAAAATATAAAGAAAAATAAACAAATTAACCTGCACTTACCTTTGAAAACCTTCGTGGCTGGTGTGCGAGAGACAAGAGAGAGGAGGGTTCTTGTGTAGGATGACTTTCGCTATCACTAACAGAATCACTGCTATCTATTGGCTCCATGGAATCTTTTTCTTTTCCTGCAATTTTAACAAGGAACCTATCCAATGACACTTGCTTTTGCCTGCTTTTGAGGATTTAGCAGAAAAGTGACATTGCATTGTCATTAAACAGATTCGTCACTTGCACTGCTACAGCCTTATCCGGGTAGTGATTTTCTACAAAATTTTGCATGGTTTCCCACATTTATTTTTTTTTTTAATTTTGTTTTCAACGTTTATTTATTTTTGGAACAGAGAGAGAGACAGAGCATGAACGGGGGAGGGGCAGAGAGAGAGGGAGACACAGAATCGGAAACAGGCTCCAGGCTCTGAGCCATCAGCCCAGAGCCCGACGCGGGGCTCGAACTCACAGACCGCGAGATGATGACCTGGCTGAAGTCGGACGCTTAACCGACTGCGCCACCCAGGAGCCCCGTTTTCCCACATTTTAAACATCTTCCTAATCTCATTTGAAGTGAGGAATTCCTCTTTTTCTCCTCCTCCTTGTCAGATGAGATGCAGACGTAGAGTTCTTACACAATCTTGCAATTTCGGCCACTCGCATACCTCGTTCGTACTTGTCCATGATTTCTTTCCTTCTTAACTCCTATCATAATCATCTCCTTCTCACCACCTTTCTTTTCAACCTTTTTCTGCATGGGGTCCATTTTATATGCTCACATGGATGTTGTCTACAGTACAGTATTAATAAACTCTTGTCATAGACTGTATTTAATGTAAATGGCAATAAGGCAGCAGAGGAAAGTGTCTATATCTGCAGGCAGCCTGACCTAGAATGAAGCAAAGCGTTCCTAAGCTCACTCTTGGATGGAAAAGCAAAGAACGGTCCAGAAGTGCTTGGAAGTGACAAAAATACACTAGTGCCAGTTGTGGGCACTTTCCAACATTCTGAAAAATCACTGATTTCTGCCAAACACTGTGGCCTGAGACGGAGCATCTGAGCATGGGAGATGATCACCCACAATCCTGCAGAGAGAGAGAGAGAGACAGACAGAGAGAAACTATTGGCTCTGTTGTGATCATGTGACATTCGGCATCACGTACTGCTCATATTGCAAGACACTGCTCGTTTATCAAGCTAAAATTTAGTAAATATGTTTGCTCGTCTTGTGGAACACTCGCAGAACAAGTTACTCACAATCCAGGGTTTTACTGTATTTCAAAATGGAGACCGGCACTGATGTTCACAAACAAAACAGAAGCACCATGAGAAGATGTGGGTCCAGGCGGCACAGGAACATCAGGAGGACAACTAGGAAAAGACCCTCACACGGCCCGAGAGGTCATCAGAAAGGAAACATTCAGACTGCACCTAAGTGATGCCCAGTGTTTGCTTTGCTTAGCAAAAGAATACATCTCCATAAGTCAAGGTAAAGAACAGTGATATTAAACACGAGGTACGGGGGACCGCCTACCTGTGCCTCTCTGAGAGTTCCTTACGAGGACAGGGTCTGGGTCCTGCCAAGTCACAAGAGCTCTGGATCCTTTCGTTTATCCCAAATCGCCCAGGAAACACACCAGTTACTTCCCAGCACCAGCCCCTGCCTTCCCCCCGGCGTCTGCCCACCTTATGGCTATCACAACATGCGGTCTTAACTTCTTATTTCTTATTCAGGAAAATATGCCATGGTCCCAGACTTCCCAGCACAAGGGCCTTGCGTATGTCAGAGGGCCGAGGCCTTTCTAAGGATCGGATCTGCTCATGGACTAACACGCCAGGACATATCATCCTATGATTCTTTCTGTAAGGCCATGTATAAAAGAGGAGATGCCAGAAGCACCCATGAGGAACACATCAAAGCCATCACCAAGCAGACAATGGGGACGTCAGGAAAAGAAGTCTGGTGTTACACTCCCAGCAGCAATGGCCTGCCCAGGAGACGGTATGAAAATGCACTTGAGTTCTATGGAGTATTTTCAATATGGAATTCTGTAGAGGAGAGGCTCCTGAATTTTGATTAGGATAAATGAAAACAACAAAAACACAATTCCATTGCCAGCCTGACTCTCTGTGATTTGATGTGCTGCTGGATGGGACATTTGGAAGGCATTTAAGTGAAGTCAGGGACACAAGAGACCGATTGTACCCTGAGTGCTGTCTAGCACATCGGCCCACACCAATTGCATAAATATCAACAGCACGGCATTACCTTCGTTTGTCTGGGCTGCTGCAACAAAATACCAGAGTCTGGGTGACTTGTAAACGATGGGTGTCTACTTCTCATCCAGCTGGAGGCTGGTCATCAGCAACTGGAACAGTGCTCTCACGGGACCTCGACTATAGTGGCCCCCTGACCTCAGACTTCCAGCCAGTGATGGGAGATGTAGAGGGGCAAGGGGGCTGTCTGGGATCTCTTATAAAGGCACCAGTTCCACTAATGAGAGCCCTACCCTATGGCCTAAGCACCTCCAAGAGGCTTCACCTTCTAACACACTTTTGGGGGTTAGGTTTCAACATATAAACCTGGAGGACACAGACCATAGCAGACATGAAGCTCCTGGATCAGAGACAAAGGATGTTGTTGCTCATGACACAGCAGGCAGCCTGAGCTTCATGTTCAAAGAGGT
The DNA here is from genome assembly GCF_016509475.1 of Prionailurus bengalensis. Classification (NCBI taxonomy): domain Eukaryota; kingdom Metazoa; phylum Chordata; class Mammalia; order Carnivora; family Felidae; genus Prionailurus; species Prionailurus bengalensis. The sequence goes on along the minus strand of NC_057358.1, from coordinate 2,243,571 downwards.
GCCCTTTGTTCCCAAGTCAAATACCAGCAAAGACGAGGGACCAGGTGGGTGCTACACACATGGGAGGTCCGTGACACAGTTGGTGACCTAAGCAGAAGCTTCCAGAAGGAAGTGTAAACTATATTAGGGAACTTCCCCCAAGTCTAGTATAGCTGAAGTCTCAAAAGCAAAAATGAGGCTATGGTAGTACACAGAATGTGACTTGTAAAAGTCAAGAAAAGCTTAAATAGTGCATTAGTAATGGTCACAGGCCAACCATATATGAAATATGTCATCCAAGGTAAGAGACAAAGCCAACAGAATTCAGGTGAAAATGTAGACTAGAATCATAGTGACAGAATGAACATGGCATCACTGTTTTGTTTATTTATTTATTCATTTATTTATTTTACACATTGACTAGAAACATATTAAGTGACGAAGGTAATTGGTATATGGTTATTCACTCAATGGGACATAGGTAAGAAGACATGGACCAGAAACCCCTAACTCAATAATCTTTCTAAAGAGTTATGGTTCAAATATGGAGCAAACTGAACTGTGGGTTTGAGCCATCAGTCCTGCTCAAGAGAGAAAAGTGTACTTGAAGACTCTCTCCCGGGGCTGGAAGCTCAAATATCAACCAAAACTTAGGCTGTGCTAATGATATAAAGGCTGTCCATTGATGTTTTCATTTGATATATATCTACAGACAAAACATGCAATCTGTTATTTGTCATAAAAAATAATACAAATGTGGGGCGCCTGGGTGGCGCAGTCAGTTAAGCGTCCGACTTCAGCCAGGTCACGACCTCGCGGTCCGTGAGTTCGAGCCCCGCGTCAGGCTCTGGGCTGATGGCTCGGAGCCTGGAGCCTGCTTCCGATTCTGTGCCTCCCTCTCTCTCTGCCCCTCCCCCGTTCATGCTCTGTCTCTCTCTGTCCCAAAAATAAATAAAAAACGTTGAAAAAATAATACAAATGAAAGTAATTCTGTGAAAGTAAAAAAAAAAAAAATGGCAGACAGTTGAAAGCAAGAAGGAGGGAAAAGTTGATAATATTGTCATCTTACTAAGTTAGGAATCAGAGCTATTGTGTGATGTTTGCGAGATAAGATGTGGAGGTGTAGGAATAAATTATAAATTATGAGCAGATTCAATATGAACTGAGGGTAATTATGTAGTTAAGTCATGAGGCATGGAAGAGAAAGGGGACAAGACAGTGGTGTAGGTAAACTACCTTGTCATCAACCAGAGAAAGAAATCTATAAGTAGAACTGAATTAAATAATCACCAAGACCTCGTAAGATGGTAACCCATGCATGAAAAATAAAGGAGACTGCTCCGGCAGCTAGGTCAGTAGTGGGGAAACGGGACAGAAGTGTGGGTTTCAGTATGCACCCTCTGTATTCTTTGATATTCTGTTTTTTCTTACAGAACAGATTTAGAAGATGAGACCCAGCTAATTGTTTAGAAAAGGGCTAGAAATGGGGCGGAGGTCTCAAAGTCAGGATGGGCTTTCTCCATCGTGGTCATCTGAGGAACTTGTTGGACATGAGAGATCCCCCCGGTCTCACCTGCTCAGTGCCTCCTCAGGAGCCCTGCGATTCTGTCCGCAATCTGCCTTTTGAACACGCTTTGGGGTGGTTTTGCTTTCATAGATCATATGGTAGCCATGCCACATGTCTCCTACCCACAGCTATAACTGTACCAAAATTCACTAATTCCACAGTCGGTGAGAAGTGGGCCCCTCACACTGCTCTAACAACCGCCGTGACATGAATATTGATGTGGATTGACATGCCTGGACATGCATTCCTTCAGGAAGGTCGTGTCTCGTGTATTTTCTGTGACCGAGGTTGGGTCTGGGAAGGAAGCAGAAAGGGTTAGGTGGTGAGGTTATTGCTCTGTCACTCCATAACTGCTCTTCGGTCCATTGTATTGATAATAAGCAGCGTTGACAATAATAATCGCACAGAAGTGAAAGTAATCCATACTAATCTGTGCCATATGGATACACTTTTTTTATCAGCCATCGATGACAAGATCATTCAGAAGAAGCTTTAGTAGTCAGATTTCATCGGCTGCACAGACACAAATAAATGGATTCCCCAAAGGTTTAGCCTACATGATTAATTTTCCTGCCCGAAGTGTGTGTCTGTGTGTGGGGGGAGGGAGTCACTTCCCTCTTTGCTCTGATGTGATCCTTCTTTCTCCTCCTCTGCTTTTGTTTCTTCTCAAGGTCGACCTTAACAATCCTAGAGGTTTGCTCTCTCCAGGTGGTACTTTGTTCCTGCCCTTGCTCCTTGAAGGACTGTTGAATCCTTGTTGGTTATTTCCAGCTTGCTGGACGCGTTCCAACCTCCAACTTGACAAATAATGAGTTCTTTTATGTTTCATGGTAGAAATCAATAAGTGGTGCTTTAATTGCTCAAAGGAAAAGGAAACTCAAGGAAAATTGCAAAGGAAGTTACAAAAGGGTTAATTTCTATTTGGAGGAGAAGGAGAAAGAGACTCCCCCAGGGTTTCTGCTTCATCTTAGTGGTATTGAAATGTAAGCTGCAACTAACAGTCTGGTTAATAACAATTCACGCCACTGTCAATCTTTTTGACCGATGCCATCAATATTTTACACCGCAAAATAACAACAATTAAGAATCAGGACCAGGAGAAGCACCTGGGGGCAAACGTGTTTCGAAGGCGACAGTGAAATTGACGATGTCGAGCCAGCGCTTCCAAGAGACGGTCTGAGAAAGGTTTGCTGCGATTGTATTTTCCAAACAGTGTGAACAATCACTCGTTGCTACAAAGGGACATGATGCACGGGAGGGATACTGCAATTCCAGTCGGCAAAACTCAGATAAAAGTGATTCAGGGTCAGGTATGAACACCAGGAGGAGTTTGCAGGTACTTGGGACTAACACAGGTGAGGCACTAAAGAAACAACGAGTTCACAAGTAAAAACTGACTTCAAACAGTGAATCTTGGAAAATTGCTACCTGATACACAAGCCAGCTTGCAAGGCATACCAAAATAAATAAATAATAAATAAATAAAATAATAAACTCAAATCTCTATTTTTCCTCCTCTCGATGCAACGTTGGTAAGTTTTAAGAGGTGAAATTGGACTTTGTTTTGTTTATCCAATTTTCTAATGAAAAGGAAAGCAAGAAGGCATCAAATTAAAATTCCATTTTATTTATGACACGAGCTCGAGTTGAGCATTTACCCATTTTATGTCATTTCAGATTCAGATTTTAAGCATTAGGGTTTTTTTTCTTTTAAGTTTATTTTTCTATTTTGAGGAAGAGATTGTGAGCAGGGGAGGGGCAGAGAGAGAGGAAGAGAAAGAGAATCCCAAGCAGGCTCAGCACTGTCAGTGCAGAGCCTGACCTGGGGCTTGAACTCACCAGTCGTGAGATCATGACCTGAGCCCAGGTCAAGAGTCGGATGCCTCACCGACTGAGCCGCCCAGGCACCCCCAGGCATTAGTTTCGAAGTTTACAAATGAGACACAGCCAAAAACACATCTGTAGTCTGAGCAGAGTCATGGTCCCTTACCCAGCTGCAGCTCCAGGAAAGGGCCCTTTAGGAATTCAAGAGGGTCTCAGTGAGAGGATTCGGACAGAGCCTCCTGTAGGATGGCGGTAAGGGGGTCTGGGAGGCGGGACATTCTGGGCTGGATACCCTTACGGGTGCAGCCGTGGGTGATGGCTGTCTGTACACACCTCTGTCCCGGGTTGGGAATCATAATGAAGCCCAGGGTCATGTTGGTCAGGAAGCACTGATCACTCAGGACGTATTGACTGTTTTCACAGCTCTGGTTCTATCTCGTTCATGTTCTGATAAAAGCACTGCTTCTGCCAAAGGAAAAAAAAAAAAAAACCAGATTCACCAGGCCCCTTCTCCTTGTGTGGCTTCTCCTGTGGGACCTTTGTCCAAGTTCTCTCAGGAGCTCTTACGTGAAACCACTGATAAAAGAGACATCATTTATGAAAAAGGCTCAAGGAGACGGTCACTGGTTTAACAGTTCATAAAACACGTGTGTTTCAGAATCATCATTTCATTAATGTGCACCTGCTATGTTGTCCAACAGTGTTGTCAGGGACATAGTTCAGTGCTCAGGGTTCTCTCTCAAATTCATTTACACTGCTATCTGCCAGGAAATCGAGAATGGTTTTCAATCTCCTACCGATTTTGGCACCTACAGATGGGCCCCACATGTCACACCTTCTCTCAGATTAGGCACCACGTGGTTACAAAACTGTGTTTCATGGCGTGTGTGCGCATCACATTTCCATTCTTAGCAGTATGGTGGGAACACTGCATGGAGGAACCTCACTGTTTTCATTTCACTTTCTGGCATGCACTTGGTACCAACACCTTCTCTACGTCGGTCTCACTGATGAGTAAGAGAGGAAGGAAGGACCAGCCAGGGGAGCTGCCCCCTCCTCCAGCTCCGTCATGGGCATCATTGGCAGCTTGTGCGAGTGGCTGATGGGCAAGCTAACAGGAGCAGGAAAGGAAGGAATGGGTCCTGGGTTGTTGGTGTTTGAGAATGCCATCACCTTCCTTCTGATCCAGAGTCATCTTTGTCCTGAAGGAAAGCGTGACCGTGGGGATGACAGCGACCCTATTTCGTCCTACATGGAACACACATGCCCGTTCTCCCCATGGTCTTGCAGAGTCCCAGGCACTGTTGGTGCCCCTGGGACATTCTGGGTGCTGAATGTGGATGGGAAGGCCAGGGAAGGGCAGAGCACCTGTCTCCTTCGCCCCAAGAATGCTCATCGTTTACTGGACTTCACTTCCTAAACCAAGTTCAAAGATGAGTTGTTAAGAACACAAGATGGCGTCAGCAGACCATGAGCCTGAGTGGGGCCCCCACACACACCCATGACGCTGGCCCTCCCATCAGTGCGTAGGCACACTCCTCTTCCTCCCACAGGGGAAACAGACAGACAAGAAGACCCTTGACTCCACTTCCCCTGCAGCTACCGCTCAGTTTCACTTCTTCTCTTACAGAAAAACCTTTGAAAGAGTTCCCCTTACAGCTACCTCCAGTCTCTCTGCTCCCATTCTCTACCGAGTCCACTGACCCTGGGTTTTGCCCACACCATGGCCACAAAGCTGCTCTTCCCAGGGTCACTAATAAGCCAAGTCCAGCGCCAACTCGGAGTCCTAATCTTGATGTGCAAGCATGTCTTTACCGTCATTCTGTCCCCTGATTTCCTAGATGCCACTCTCCACCAGATCCTTCTATTCTCCCGTGGAAGCTGCCTCTTCACCTGCCTTCTGAGCCCCCCATGCCCATAGCGCGTGTTGACATGTCCAGAGAGTGTCCTTTAAGCAAGAGGTGCAGGGCACAGCCTTCTCTGCCCCTCTAACATCCCGCTACCTGGAAGTGAATGCAGTCGCTGGGGATCTATTCAGTTGTCGTGGCTCACAAGGACTGTGGGCCACCACCGGGCATAACAAAGCTGGAGCTCTGGGGAGGACATTCAGGACGTCACCGGACTGTCATTTATCCATGGCTGGTCTTCCTGACTTCTCTACATGAGAAATATAATCGTGGTGCTTGGGGTCTTCTGTAACAGACAGCTGAATCTGTGATACACAATCTGATAAGTTACTCCTAACTGCCACCATTCTCTAGAATATACAGCTTGTTCTCAAGATAAGCATAACATTCACAAGATGAAAATTCCTTAGGAAGGAGAGGGCCAGTAAAACCGAGTAGAAGTGGGAGATACAACCTAGACATCCTTCTTCCATTGCAAATAACTCCTATTTCTGAATTTTTGAGACAATTGGCGCTAAGTTTATATTTGAAAACTGATGAAATCTTGCATAGAAGTCTAACGAGGTTATATGTAAGAATTGAAATGTAATTTTTTTTTTTTATTATTCCCAAAACATTGGATTACTATTCTCATTTAGAGAAGCCATTTGATATTGAACATTTTGTGTAAGGTGCTAGTTGTCCTCAGGATTTTTTTTCTCACGTGTATCTTTTTTTGTTTGTTTTTGAAAAGCCTGTATTGTATCCATTTTCTTATAATGACGGCTTTGTCATAAATCACATGATTATAGGTCTGCTTCTGAAAGTTACATTTTGTCACTGACTACTGGTCAAATGGTCAAAACTTATACAATATCATACAGATTTGATTATTGTAGCTTTAAAATAAATCTTAACACCCATTTGTTTATATTTTCCAGCTTTGTTCTTTTTTAAGGTTAGCATAGTAAATTACGGCATGTTCCATTTCCACATAAATTTTAGAATAAGCTTGTCAATGTTCACGACAAACATGCAGCAATTATGACTGAGACTATTTTGCATCTACAGATTTACTCGGTATTACATACTCTTTCTTAATTTTCTATAGTGATTTGTAGAAATATGATGGAATTTAGTATGGTGACAGATGGTAAGTACATTTACTGTGGTGAGCATAGCATAATGTATAGAATTGTCAGATCACTACATTTTATACCTGGAACTAATGTCACATTGTACATCGACTGTACTCCAAGAACAACAACAACAAAAATTGATAAGTCAATCTGATAAGCTGATATAAGTCAGATCAAACTTGGACCTTCATCTGCAACTTTAGTGAAAGATGTCTTGTTTCTTTTATCTATAGAGATGTGAAGTGAGAAATAGTTCCCTCTCTTTTGGGATTCTTGCTGCTAATAATAAAAATAACCTTCCTTTGTGTGGTTAACAATGCTCTCATTTGTGAGGCACCTGGGTGGCTCAGTCGTTAAATGTCCGACTTCAGCTCAGGTTATGATCTCATGATGTTCATGGGTTCGAGCCCCACGTCGGGCTCTGTGCTGACAGCCCAGAGCCTGGACCCTGCTTGGGATTCTGTGTCTCCTTCTCTCTCAGTCCCTCCCCCACTTGCACTCTGTCTCTGTCTCTCTCTCTCTCTCTAAAATAAATTAAACATTAAACAATTTCCAAGAAAAAAAGATGGGTTGGCCCTCATTCTTTAAGGCTGAAATTATTATCTCCATTACTAATAAGAAAGAAGGTCAGGAGTCTAAATCAGTTGTCGATGAAAAGACAGTGTCAGAGGGGGGTCTTGAACATAGATATTCTGACTCCAAATCCAGGGTTCTTTTTATGTAAAGATTGCTTTCTTAAGTAACATATATTTGTATCCAAACTCAGAAATGATCAAAGCAGGAGTCTAATGCTACTTTGACATCTGAATTCCAAGTTTGTTGATTTGTATCTGTCATCAACGTAATCTGGACCCTGTGGAGTATTAAGAACAAACTGAAACCCTCAAGTCATTACTGAATGTGTCCCATTCGTAACAAACATTTATTTATTACTACCTCATGGACGAATCTCTCCTACTCCCTCCTGGACAAAGATGACAGTTACGCAATGATAGCATGAACCGGGCTGTGGGATTTCGTCACACTTAGAGTGACTTAAATCCCATTGCCACACTTAGAGTGACTTACCCATTGCCATGAATGCCTTGACTTATTGGAACCCGCTGGCAAAACCCACAGTATTCTGCTAGAATAAGATATTTTCACCGCAGTCAAGCAGAATAACGCCAGTAGGGATGAGAATTGAATATATCAGAATCCCTATTTTTCATGATTGAGGCTAAGGAAAAGTGGAGGGCCAAATCAATTTTCTGACCCGGTAAAATGGCTTCATATCATTTCAGAAATTGAAGACATTATAAATGTAATCCATGTTAAACTTTTGACACCAGGCGTAAAGTAGAAAATATCATTCTTTACTGGAAGTTCCCACAAAGAATCATTATCTTTTCAGTGGTGACATGAAACTTAGCATGTTAGAAAATACTAATTTTAAAAAACAAAGGCTGCTGGTTAAAATAACCCGCTCATTTATCTTACATATTTACATTTCATACTTACATTTTGTTTACATATTTACGTTTATGATACCTTGGATGAGGAAGAATACTGAACTGGAGGAAGGGAGAGACAGGCTGACCAGCAGCTAGAATGAGTCCTGTTGTGAAGGTCTTAGCATCTGTTTGAGGGTAATCTCCTAGCGCTTTCATACAGATGGAGGACCAGGACTGGGGAGACAGGCTTCCAATCTGTGGATTTGAGCCAATCACACAAACTGTTCTGAAAAATAGTGGTTATAGCATTATCATAAGGTAGGATATTTTTCTTCTTTTATTAGAGAGATATCACTATTTTTACTCCAATCACTACTAAATTCAGAGCCATTACATTGATGAATATGTATATTCACATTATATATATATTTGTGTATATATTTATATATATGGTGCGCATATATATTGAATATAAAAAACCTTGACTTCAAAGAACTTTACTATTTAGAATTTACAGTTTTGTTGAGGAAAAGTGTGTGAAATAAAATTGTCAGTGTCAGTTTAAAAAAATTTTTTAATGTTTATTTCTGAGACAGAGAGAGACAGAGCATGAGTGGCAGAGGGGCACAGAGAGAGGGGGACACAGAATCCGAAGCAGGCTCCATCCAGGCTCTGAGCTGTCAGCACACAGCCCGACGCGGGGCTCGAACTCACAGACTGCGAGATCATCACCTGAGCCGAAGTCGGACGCTCAACCGACTGAGCCACCCAGGTGCCCCAATGTCAGACAGTTTTCTTAATCAAAAGCCTGGGTTATCTACACACGACAATCTTGGTAGAAAAACGTGATATTCATCTCCACACTGTACTGAACTTACTAGAATCCAGGTTGTAGGAAATGCCATTTAAGGGGAATTTCTTAAAGCACTAGGAACCTATTTGTCTGGATCAGGGGCTAGTCATTTGGAGCACACATTACCAGACAATAATCAGATTCAGGTATCTGCTTTAAGCCAGAACCATGGTGCCCAGAAACGCTCTATAAATTTTGGGTGTATTGAATCTCCCTTCTCTGGGGAGACACTTCATGCCTTTCCCAGGTCCTCAAAGATTAGAAAAATATAGATGATGCCATTTGGGCTCATAAAATCCCTTTCACCGAATTCTATTTTGGTCTTGTAGTCTATCATGAACCTTACGTGCAGAACTCTTCGTGCAACGACCACACCGGTGTAACCACTATATTTTACTGTTGGGATTTCGTTTCATGAAGTTGTGTCCACGACGTGACCACAAAGGAGAATTGTGTCTCACGGTGGAGTGCCAGGGACAGCTGGGACCTTTTTCCTCCTCCGAGAAATGTGTCCCTCTTGTCTCGTGGACACTCGTTTCAACGTGTCCTCATCCGATGCGGGTGGTAGCAGAAACTGCCGTAGGACTGGGGGCCTCGTCCTAGACAAAACGATGAAAGCTCTCTTCTTCAGAGAACATCCTTCTTGTGGCTTCATGTATTTTGCTTTCCAGGGACTTACATGGACCCGAGCCATTTTGAAATACAAAACTTGGTGCGCCTGGGTGGCTCAGTCGGTTGAGCGTCCGACTTCGGCTCAGGTCACGATCTCGCGGTCCGTGAGTTCGAGCCCCGCGTCGGGCTCTGTGCTGACAGCTCGCAGCCTGGAGCCTGCTTCCGATTCTGTGTCTCCCTCTCTCTCTGCCCCTCCCCCGTTCATGCTCTGTCTCTCTCTGTCTCAAAAATAAAGTAAACGTTAAAAAAAAAATTAAAAAAAAAAAGAAATACAAAACTGATGCATTTCTTTCCACACCGTGGCTGTGAGGAAGTCCTCCGGCCTCTTACAGGCCTGATGTAGTAATTCTATAGGATTTTACAGCACGAATTTCCACAAACTCACTTTCTTCCTTTATTCTATTTCCCTTCATCCCAATGTCTTTATATGTTTTGAAACCACTTTACACTTTTGGGGTACCTGGGTGGCTCAGTCAGTTAAGCATCTGACTGTAGGTTTCAGCTCAGGTCATGATCTCACAGTCTGTGGGTTCAAACCCTGCATCCGGCTGTGCACTGACAGCTTGGAGCCTGCTTGGGATTCTCTCTCTCTCTCTCTCTCTCTCTCTCTCTCTCTCTCTCTTTCTCTCACTCTCTCTCTCTCTCTCTCACCCTGCACCTTCCCTACTTTCTTTCTCTCTCTCTCTCTCAAAATGAATCAGTAAACATTAAAAAAAAATACTTTAAATTTTCTTGAAAATGCAGCAACAGAATTTAAAAGTAAAGCAATTTTGGTTAATTATCAAGTGATGATTTAAAGCAGAGTCTATATTCTTACTTTAATAAAAAAGATTTCTACTTGCATTTCAGGGAATTTGGATGTTATATTTGCTTCATTTCTCTAGGAATTTTGAATAACCCAGAATAAAGCCCCAGGTTAAGCAAAATAATTCATGAAAAATCTGAGACTTTTTGAAAAGTTTTTAAAGGATCTCTGCAGCAAACCCAAGTGCTTTACCAACAATTGATTTTATGCAGGACCAGTTACATAATTTCTGACCCCCAGTGCAAGAGGGAAATGCAGGGGCCCTTGCTCACAGCATATTAACAATTTTTAGACAGTGCCAGCAGAACATAAACTAAGGTCAGACTGTTCTGGATGAGGGGCCCCGTGTGACATCACGAATCCTACACCCATGAATCTGATCATGTCATGGATGTTAAAGTCTAGTTTGTGGTGAAGCTTTTTGTGGTGAAGCTTAATTTTCCTTTTTTTTTTTTTTTTTTTTTTTTTTTTTTTTTTTTTTTTTTTTAGTGCAAGGTACGAGAACTGCACCTTGAGAGAACTATTTCACAATGGGAACATGAAGACAGAAGTCATAGTGTCAGTTGGCTTAATTCCCACCCTGGGGGAGATCTCCAGGTGCGCCACGATGCCACAATGTTAGCATGCCACACACTGAGTGCATGACCACCCGAACGCACAGAGGGAATGATTACTCTGCTTTACAAAGAACGGCTGGCAGAGACACAAAGAGGTCCATCGCCGTGTCTTTCAGCATCGAAGGAGCCAGGAAAGCACCTATTCTAATACACTTGATGGAATGACATTAACTTGAACTTGGAACAGGCATTTCATCTCTTGGTGAAAAGTTCATAATCCTTTTATTCAAATATCATTGTTATTCTAAAGAGTATCATAGGCTGATGAAATACATTTGCAGAAAGTTAGGAAGATCTGAAGAAATTGACCAAAGTTAAAAAAAAAAAAAAAATGCTTGGGGCACCTGGGTGGCTCGGTCGGTTAGGCATCCGACTTTGACTCAGGCCATGATCTCACAGTTCATGAGTTTGAGCCCCGTGTTGGGCTCTGTGCTGTCAGCACAGAATCCCCTTCAGATCCTCTGTCTCCCTCTGTCTTTTCCCTGCTTGTGTGCACGCTCTTCTGTGCTCTCTCTCTCTCAAAAATAAATATAAACATTAAAAAATAATTCCTGGAACTAATGAGATATTATAGCAAGGAAACCTCTCTCTCTCTCTCTCTCAAAAATAAATACTAACATTTAAAAAAATTCCGGGAACTAATGAGATGTAGCAAGGAAGCAGAACACAAGGTTCACATACAAATGTCAATCACTTTTTTATATACAGCAATGAATAAATGGAATTTAAAATAAAAAATACAATACCACTTACATTAGCACTCCAGAAATAAAATACTTAGGTATAAATCTAACAAAATACTTATATGAGGACAACTACTCTGATGAATGAAATCAAACAACTAAATAAATGGAGAGATATTCCACGTCTGTGGATGGGAAGACTCAATTTTGTCAAGATGTTAGTTCTTCTCACTTGACTGTAGATTTCACACAATCCCCAATCAAGATCTCAGTGGGTTATCATGTGGATGTCAACAAACTAACTCTAAAGTTTACAGGTAAAGGCAAATAGCCCAGAGGAGCCAACACCAAAGAGGAGGAGCTAAGTTGGAGACTGCCATGTCTCAATGTCAAGACTTACTAGAAAACTGCCATCAAGACTGCGTGGTAGTGGTTAAAAAACAGACAAATAGATCCATAGAACAGTGCAGATCCACAAATAGAGTAAACTAAGTTTTGACAAAGGAGCAAAAGCCATGGAGCAAAGATAGTCTTTTCCACAAATGGTGCTGAAACACCTGGACCTCCACGGGCAAAAAATTGTTGTAGACGCAGACCTCGCACCCTCCACAAAATGAAGTCAAAACGGATCATAGATGCAACGTCCTAGGAGACGATGTGGGAGAAAAGCTGGATGACTTTGGGTTTGGGCATGACTTTTTTCATATAATGAAAGGCACGATCCATGAGAGAATAGATAAAATTAAAATCGACTGCTCTGCAAAAGACTCTGCCAAGAACATGAAGAGACGAGCCACAGACTGGGACAAAATTGTTGGAAAAGACACATTTGGTAAAATAGACAAAGAACTCTTAAAATCCAGCAATAAGAAAATGAAAACCTGATTTAAAAATGGGCAACTGATTTGAACAGACACCTCACCAAAGAAGGTATTTAAAGTATAGGAAAAAATGATCCATGTCATATGTCATCAAGGAAAAGCAAATTAAAACAACAGTGAGATTCTACTACACAGCTATTAGAAAGGTCAACATCCAGTATGCCGAAAATGCCAAATGTTCACGAGGATATGAAACAACAGAGACTCTCGTTCACTGCTGATGGGAATCCACACTGGTACAAGCACTTCGCAAGATGGGTTGTGGTTCTTACAACTAAACGTACTCTTACCATAAAATCCAGCCATAATGTCCTTGGTATATACTTAAAGAAGTTGAAACTATGTCCACACAAAAACCTGCACACAGATGTTTACAGCAATTTCATTCATGATTTCCAAAACTTGGAAGTAAACAGGGTGTCCTTTAGTGGGTGAATAAACTGTGGTCATTCCAGACAATAGAAATTTATTCAGCGCTAACAAGAAATGAGCTCTCAAGCGGAAACTTAACTTTTTTTTTTTTTAATGTTTACTTAGTTTTGAGAGACAGGGGAGGGGCAGAGAGAGAGACACACACACAGAATCCGAAGCAGGCTCCAGGTTCTGAGCTGTCAGCACAGAGCCCGACATGGGGCCTGAACTCAAGAACCACAAGATCATGACCTGAGCCGATGTCGGACACTTAACCGATTGAGCCACCCAGGAGCCCCAAACACAGAAAAAACTTAAATGCATGTTAGTAAGCGAAAGAAGCCAGTCTGAAAAGTCTACACACTATATGATTCCAACTCTATGACATTCTGGAAAAGGCAAAACTATGGAGACAGGAAATTATCAGTGATTGCCAGGAGTTGGAGGGAAAAGTGATGAATGAGTACAGCATATGGGATTTCTAGGGCCGTGAAGGGCTCTGTGTGACACTATAATGGTGGTGCCATTATACATTTGTCCGAACATACTGGAAGGCTGCCCTAATGTCAAGTATGGATGTGGGATGGTGATGATGTGTTAATGTAGGTTCATCAGTTGTAACATATATTCCACGCTGGTGCAGGGTGTTGATAACAGGGAGGCTGGGCATGTGTGGGAACAAGGGGTATTTAGAAACTCTCTGTACTTGCCATTCCATTTTGTTGTGAACCTAAAACTGCTCTAAAAAATAAAGTGAATTTAAAAAATCTAAAAACATAACACACACAAATTCAGTGACCATTATCCTTAACAATGTGAAGTCATTGAAATACTTGTTTATTGTGAATCTGAAATGCAAAGGCCAAGAAGCAGACATAGCCTTGTGCAAAGAATCTGGTTCCAGGCAAAGCATTGTGGATTGGGGTATTTTTTAGGGTTACATTTTTATGTCTTAATCTCCCTAATTATAGATGCTAAGTCACCACATAAATCTGTTTCCCTTTTCTTCTGTCTTGTCTGCAACATCCATGTTGGACCCAAATGGTATTTTCTTAATTTTACAATTTACCCTCCTTCTGGGACTGGGGAAGGTGCTCACTGTCCCAGGAGATCAGGTGTCAGGCCTGGAACCGTCACCCTTGCATGGAGGACTTCTGAACCAAGAGTAAATAATAATTGTCACCAAGCTCTCCCCAGATAATTGTCCAAAAGCTGAACCAAGGACCTGAGAGCCGCGGCTTTCAGCGCGATTTGTGCCCCTGATTTTTCAATTTGAAAGAGCTTGTCAGATTTCTTGACATTCCGAGAAGATGCTTTTCTCTTTCTACTGTGGATAAATGTTCATTATCCTTAATTGGCATTAAGTGTGAGCGTCTTGCTGGTGATTGCCCATCAGTCCACGGCTCCTATATCAGCCTCATTAGGTTTCCTGTTTACGCTCACTATAAGGAAATAGGTTAGAAATATTATAGGCAGGGGCTGAAGGCATTCAAAAAATATTTGCATTGTGTCAAATTGCCAGTTTTTGCACAAGCTAACAATTTATTTTCTCCTCATCACCGTGAATGCTACAAATTTTGTGGCTTACACTGCAATTTCATTTAAAAGGCATTATAGCCTGCAATCTGAGTTCATTTGGTGCTAGTCTGGTAAATGGCCAACTCTCATATCAAAAATTTCAATCTAAGTACTGATCGGCGGGTTAATATTATAGAAAGTATGCCCCGGGGGGACATAAAGACATGGCTGGATTTTAGGGCCTGGTGAAATAGTTCTCTGCTCCAAAATGGGCACAGTTTAATCAACAACACGTCATGGAGTAAATATGCTCCTTCCTGGTGCCTCAGCGGGAGGGATACTTCACCAAAATCTTACAATTTTTTATCATGTACTTTTGTTTGTTTCAGATGTTAATTTTAAGTTTTTTATGTTTATTGATTTTAGAGAGAGAGAAAAAGCGAGCAGTGGGGGAGGGGCAAAGAGAGAGGGGAAGACCCAGAATCTGAAACAGGCTCCAGGCTCTGAGCTGTCAGCACAGAGCCCGACTCAGGCTCGAACCCACAAACTGTGACCTGAGCCCAAGTCTGACGCTCAACACACTGAGTCACCCAGGCGCCCCTAGGATGTTAATTTTAAAAGTTGCATTGATTTTCTAGAAGCATAAATTGATACACACACACACACACACACACCCTGCCCTGCAAATAGATAAAATAAAACAAGTTGAAATATTTTTGCAAGTCTTTAGAAACCCCGTGAGAGTGTTGCTGGGGTTCACTGTGGGGTGAATTATGGTGGACACTGTCTCCCAGTGTGGTCTTCTACAGACCCACTCCCCCAACTTCTGTACGCATTCGGAGAGGTCCTTTAATCTCATGGTGGTATCGGATGCCTGTGTATTACTATTATTCGTCATCAAGAGCATTTTCCTGCACAGTCATCTTTCACATGGTTGGAGGGACTGCTCCCCAGTGGGCCCACGGCAGCCACACGCCCAGCACATCGAATCCCCGCGTGGGAGCCCCCTCGAGAGCCACAGGATAGGCCTGATTATCTCCCATGTGCAGTCAGGTGCGGCGGGGCTCAGGAGACAGTCGTTTGCTGAGGGTTCTGGGGGAAGCAGTGATGAACCGTGGCACCAGCCCCGGGTGTCTTAGGACTCACATTTCCTCCTGCCTTCACGGGCATCTCTCTGCGGTGATCTACCCTCATGGAGGGGACAGACCGGTTCTGATCTGGACTGGAGTGCGGTCACTGCTCGGAGAGTACCAAGTCGGCACCACGTGGCCCTGACGAAGCTCTGTGATGCGTCGTGGAGTCAGCCCGTGGTCCTTGTGGCATCACTGCCTTGTCCTTCTTCAGCAGAAAAGAAGGGGTAGGACTGCCTTCCGAGGCTCCTTCCAAATCGCTGCCTGTGGCGACTTTAAATACTGGGGCGCGTGTGGCCGATGTGGTGGATGGAGAACTGAGAAAATAATACAGAAATAGGTAAAAATAAAAACAGAGTATTCTCTACAATAAGCTCTCTGATTGTGCTGGGTTTGCTGTCCACTCAACCAAACATTGTCAGACTCAACCAAACATTATTTTTGGCAACTCTTTTGAAATTTTTAGTAATTTTTAGTATTTCTGATTGCTTAATTACATTGCAAAATCTTCAAGGTCAATACATCCAATACTACATAGATTTTGCATTACTCTTAATGAATAGTAAGAATAAAACAAAGTGGGATGAAAACGAATAATGAGACTCTTAGTCTCATGCTAGAAATGAGGCACAGACAAGTTAAGTAACCCTCCCAAGGTCACATAGCTGTGCCATTGCGAACCAAAGAGTTAAAGGATCGGTCCTACTCTCCACGGAGTGTTTTTAACCACTACTCTCTGCTGCAAGCTTATTCTCTGCAGTGTCTGACCCACCTCTTACCAATGTATTTGGGGCCTGAAAAATGAGATAGTATTAGGGATTTTCTAATTCATGCTCAAATGAACATACAGATAAAAGCGTATCATTCTACATGAAGCTTCCTGGGATATTTTGTTGAAAAACACTACGCCAAAGTCAAAATACAATTTGAGAGAAAGAAAGGGGGAGGTGTTTGGAGAAGCTGGAGGACAGACTGCCTCTTTAAGACTTCATCAAATTAATTTGAAAAACTGTTTTCCAAAATGTGTGAGCCAACCCCCCCCCCCCACCATTAAACCAGAACATGGGCGTGGCCCAGCCAGATACACTTTGCAGAAGAACAATGTTACAGGACATTCAGAAAATTTATATTATCTTATTATACATTTCTGCAAAAGATCCTGTGGTCATTAAATATTCCAGGCAAGCTGATACACAGTGTTGGGAATGCTGTTCTAGTTTGTCGTCAGCCGTTCGTAACACGACGTTCCCAAAGACGGCGGCTCGCGGTTGAAGGCAATGGTCAATACTTGAAAGCTACAGCGGCAGCATTTCAAATTATTTTCATGTGTTAGTATCAGAGACAGGAAAATACATCCCCGATTATGTGTTTGTAACGTAAGTCACGAGAAGAGATCAAATGCAAGGAATTAGTACAAATGCTGGTTTAATCCATATGTCTTCATGTGAGGCTTTCTGGGGTCTATCGATGGGGCTGCACAAGCTGATGGGTAATTTAGCATCCCCTGGGCCATCCCAGGCACCCGTCTTCATCCCGGGCACGGCTCCATCCGCCCACAGAGGTGATTGCCTTCCTTTATTTGCTGGGCAAGCCTGACTTGCATGTTTCATTTTCTCGCTCATTTGCGGCCAAGAGGACCTCCGGAGAAAACCCTTCCCCTGGAATGAAATATTGGCAGGATGTGGGAGAACTTGCTCATTATTTCCAAATTAAATATCTGTCTCTGAGACGCAGGGCCAGCTCTGTGCCATGTTGCATATTAAATTCTAGACGCACTTGGGAAGGAAGAAACCTCCGTGTCACAGATGGGTTTGTCACCACCGGGGCGAGCAGAAGTTCTCCGTGGCCCGTCTTGTTTCTTATTCTTTTCCTTCTCCTCCCACTGCCCCTTCTCTTTCAAGGGAAGCTCTAAGGCATGTTGTAGAATCCTGACATAAATGCGTGATGCCCTGTGTGCACACACCTACGACAGGCCCAGGTAGGTACTTTGGCTCCACATTTGGTCGAATAAATAAATCTTCGACGTTTGGTGCTCAGCCTCAGGAAATACCTCATCCTAGTCCATTTAGGCTTCTGTGACAAATGCCAGAATCTGGGGGCTTACACACAACAGTCATTTGTTTCTCCCAGCTCTGAAGGCTGGGGGCCCAGGGTCCAGGGTCCAGCAGATTTGGTGTCCAGTCAGAACCTGCTTCCTGGCTCGCTAAGTTTTCTGGCTGTGTCCTCACATGGTGGGAGGGGTGGTGGGGGGCTCCCTGGGCTCTCTTATGTGAGGACACTAACCCCTTGGGGTGGGCGGGGGGGTCTCACCTCTTAATACCATCACCTTGGGGATTCCCTTTCAACATAGAAATTTTGAGGGGAGGGGCACCTGGGTGGCTCAGTCAGTTAAGCATCAGAGTTCAGCTTGGCTCAGGTCACGATCTCACGGTTCCTGGAACCTGCTTCAGATTCTGTGTCTCCCTCTCTCTCTAAAATAAATTAAAAAAAAAAAAAAGAAATTTTGAGGGGACACATTGAGACCATGGCACATCCTAAAGGGACCTAAGGAAGTAAAGGCCACCAGAAATTCACCATTCTCCTGGCAAGTCTTTTTCAAATTGGAAAAATATACAGATACTTAATAATTTTAGAAAATTACTGTTTTGATGTTAAATTTATGATTTTTAAAAATTTTAAATTTTTATTTATTTAGAGAGAGAGAAGGTGAGCATATGTGGGGAGGGGAAGGGGCTGAGAGAGAGAGAGAGAGAGAGAGAGAGAGAATCCCAAGCAGGATCCATGTTGTCAGTACAGAGCCCGATGTGGGGCTCTATCCCACAAAGCATGAGATCATGACCTGAGCCAAAATCAAGAATCAAACACCCAACCGACTGAGCCACCCAGGCACCCCTGTGATGATCTTTCTTGATTAGTCATACACATGAACATATACATACATACATGGGAGCTGTTACTGAACTACAAAAAAAGAAGTTAGAAATTGACTCTAAAAGATGTTCCGTCTCCCCTTCTGTTCATCTATTGAATAATTCTGACCTAAGCCACGAGGCAGGACAGACAGAGAAGCCTGGGCACAGGGAGGGTCAGTGGGTAGCAGGGCTGGGGCTTGGGGGAAATCCATGACAAGCCAGAGCAGCACCCCACAACACGAGGAGGGAAAGAGGGCCCCCGGGCGGGCAGCCACCTGTTTTGGGAGAAACAGCCTGAGCGGGAAGAAGCCAGTGTGCTCCCCATGGGGTGAGCAGCCAGTGTGGACGGTGCCCCGGCAGGGGGGCCGCTTTCCTAGGGCCACTGTTACACTCTACCACAACCGGCTGCTGAAACCACACAGACATTTCCTCCTTCAGCTCAGAGGCCAGGAGTCTGAAGTGAGTCTCTCTGGGCAGGCAGGGCACGCTCCCTCCCGAGGCTCCAGGGAATATCTGTGCGCTCCCTTTTCCGAACATCCCCTGGCCCCAGGGCCCTTCCTCGGTCTCCAAGCCTGCAAGCAGCATCTCGCAGAATCATCCCACCTTCTCTTTCTGGGTAGAGTCTCCTTGATGACCCCCAGGGTGCCAGCGAATCTCTCCAAGTGGCGATCTGTCATCACGTCTGCAGAGTGCCCGTCACCACGTAAGGACCTTCATCTTCACAGGACCTTCTGTCTTTGGGGCTCATGATTCAACCATACCAGCGAAGAGCCGGGGTGCCCCCCGCCCCCTCCCACTGCATCTTAGCTGGTCATATAGGATTTCCCAATCATACCACTAAAAATAGCAACATGTCCTTTTGAATTCATGGCTGATTGAAGATATCTTTCCTAATATCTGTAAACGAAGTGGCTTCCTCCTCTGGACACAGCCTGTACCTACTTGGGCCAGTTTTTCGGGTGACGTGAAGGCGTCTGCTGTGTAGCACGATCCTTCGTCAGAGGTGCCCTGCAGATTTCTTCTTCAAGGGAGACAGGACAGAATAAAATGAAACACTCAGTCTTAAAACTAAGGCAATGACTGTTCAATAACACTTAGTGAGTGAGGAGACACATCTGCAAGTATTAATTCCATTCTAAGGATCCTGAATTTCTTGGGATGCTCTCATCCATCTACTCCCGAATACCGGGGGACGCGCCAGTGTAGCAGAGGAAGAAAAGAAGCTGCAGCTTGGGCGGAGGAAAACACAGAGGAGGGGAAATCGGATTCCCGTGTCGGGGACTTCACTTAAGGCACGGCTCAACGGGGACGGTGATGACCTGTGTCACCCTTTCCTCGGGCCCTGCTGCCCACCATCTGGGGCGAGGAACACTTCATTTCTGGTCACGGATTGAAACCTCCACACCTTCTCAGATGGCATAAGCTCAGGGCTTACAACAACGTACTCCTTACGGCCCTCTACAGTTTGCAGAGCTCTTGCAAACAAACGCACGGTCTCATCCGCGAGGCATGTCTGAAGCACGGTATGTGGTAAAGCCGAGATTCAAGCACATGTGTTCGTCTCCAAATGTCGACACTATAAACCATGCCAGAGAAGCAAGAGACACACAAACTCACATCCTGCTTAGAAATCCCACAGTATCCTGAACTAGACCGGGGGCCATACACAAAGTCACCTTAAGAAGAAAGCAAGCCCTCACAGAACCCAGCTGAGCATAATCTGATTAAGAGGATTAGCGTATCAACAGAACGAATGTGTCAATAAGAATTAAGAGATATGAACTGTGTCCATTCTTCCAATCCTTGGGTTCCTTCTGGCTCTGAAATGATGGGTTTATGTGGCACATTCTAACTGCTGTGAGGAAGTGTCTCAGCCTAACCCAATCTCTTCTGTTGAAACCTCAAACCACACGGTTAACTCCCTGTGTCCTGATCCCATCCGAGGAAGAAATCGTCCAGCATTTTGACTTCCCACAGCAATTTCCTCCAAGGATGGGGCATTCAGGCGGACTCCCTGCCCAGAAAGACCACCGCACTTTGCCTCGTAAGTTAGCAAAACGACTCTGCTTTTCTGTCAGTCTTCGGACAAACCCGTCACCTTCTAACGTCTAGAGTTGCTTCCATTATTCCACAGCACCCCACGGTCTGATGTGCACCCACTTATTATAGTTATTATTATCATTTTAGTTTGGTCTTACAAGATTTAATTTTGTGCTTGTGAAATTTTCCACTGATGTGATGGAATTGACTCAACCATTACCCTTCCAAACGTACGTTAGACCCCACCTCGTTTACTGCCTTTCTAAGTATAAAAAGACATCCTTTAACTTCTGTGACATCATTTCCAGAAGGCAAGTCCCCAGGGGAGGGATGAATGCATCCATCATGTACTACCCCATAGCTGCCATAACATCAGCTATTGCTGTATAAAGGATTGCACGGAGTTAGATGTGTGGATACTCCATGGCCAATTCAGGCCCCTTCACCTTGCTGTCTTCAGGCATTATCATTTAGCAAGTACAAACCCCTGCCACCGGTGGACTTTTATCTTAATTTCTTCAATTATTATAGACGATTCAGTTTTCAGTTTCACCTTGTGTGGATTTTCTGTAGCCTTTCAAATGGCCTCGTTACTTATTTGACCAGATTTCTGAGTACTTGGATAGAAGCATGGCTTGAGGCAGAAATGATGCAGCTGTTATAAGTTCCACGACACAGTGAAGATGACAATGTGGTTCAGGGACTTTACTGAAGTCTTTACATCCTTCTCTGATCACAGATTGAAGTATTTGGAAGGTCTGTAGGTAAATCTCTCATGGTATTATTTAGGACGGCAATGTTTTTGCAGAAATGATCCTAACTCAATGTGCACTGAGACAAATGACCAGAAATGCCAGTAAAATGACATAAAACCACACCGATGACATTGCATACCCCTTTATTAATGTTTTATTAATTTATTTTGCATATATTGATCAGAACTTGGAACTCTACACTTACCGTTGATAATCCAGTATCTTCTTATAAACTGGAAAGGAAATTCTTTTTCATCTTTTTATGGCTACTTTTTCCGTAACTTAAAGTTAAGTCAACAACTTAACCCGCTTACTTGAGTCTGCTCGCGTGCTTGGGAGCTTCACAGAGTGTTTCACGCACCTGACTGAGGTCTCAGAGAGTCACCCGTGGGCTGTGCCCTCCCTGGTGCCTCCTGACCTCCTAGGTAATTACCCACCCCCCTAAACCCCCTCCACCGGACACGGTGTCCTGTCCTCCGGGCGGGTTACCACACGCACAGTGAAAAGTCTCTCTTGGGCACAGATTACATGTACTGTCTCTCCTGTGCAGACCTGCCCCTTTGCTATGGAGGGAAATTAAACTGCTTCGGCACATCCATCCCTCCCTGAGCACAGCTGACTATTCTCCACCACCTCACTTTCTTCCAGGTGATTGCACACGGATTCCTTGAAGGTGTGTTCCAATTCCTTCCCAACTCTAGAAAATCTAAGCTGACCAGTTCATGATTATGAAGATAAAACTTCTTTAAATTTATGGGGTGCCTGGGTGGCTCAGTCAGTTGAGTGTCCGACTTCAGCTCAGGTCATGATCTCGCAGTTTGTGAGTTCGAGCCCCGCTCGGGCTCTGTGCTGATGGCTCAGAGCCTGGAGCCTGCTTCAGATTCTGTGTCTCCCTCTCTCTGCCCCTCCCCCGCTCATGCTCTGTCTCTCTCTATCTCTCAAAGATGGATAAACGTTAAAAAAAAACATTAAAAAAAAAACTTCTTTAAATTTCTAGAATGAGCAGTGTCATCAGTGCCCCCTGTGGCTTCAGGGACTGTGATTGCTGTGGGTTATCAGACACCTGCTGTTACCTGAGAGTCTGCGGTCAGGGCTCAGGGTCTGGGTCCCCTCCCTGTAAACCCTCTCTCGTCACTTTCTCTCTGCTACAGCTGACTGCAATCCAGCACGTGGCCCTCCATTCCTAGATTTTCTTGTCTTTGTTAAATGTATTGATGTTCGCACATAGAATCATCCATCTGATACCAAAAAAAGAGGGGTCAATTGGAGGAGTTAAGAGCTTTTACAGCTGAAATTCTTTCAGGCACTGGGATAGAATATTCACGTTAGAATTGTGCATATTTTTTTCCAGCGCTGCCTGACTTCCCAGATGACTGCTCAATTGACTACATATGTTGAGATTCAGATCGCCAAATAATTATTCACAGATTGTAAGGAAAAGACTTGCAGGGTTTTTATAGAATCTGTGATGAGGTGTGATGATAGGATTTCGGTTGTGTGATAAAGCACTCTAAAGTCAACAAATGTGTTCAAAGTAGTTAGCCAAATATTCTTGATAAGAAGGCTCCTCTTGGATTTTTGATTAGGGACCTTGGGAAACCATATTACTTTTCCTGTCTGTTGCCATCCAGCGGCTGCACCAGGAATAATTTGCTGAACGGCACATTTGCGTCCTGAACCAAGGGAAACAAGTCACAAAAGCACAGGACATTCACTACTCCCCAGGAAGGGTGGGACCACTGATACCCTCCAGAGCCAATATAAGCTACTGATGTGGTTCCCAACACAGCACAGCCCTGGAGATCAAATGGTCTTCAAAACCTACATCCTTGCCAGAGTGGGATCTGAAAAAGAACACGAGTTTAGCGAGTAAAATCCTGCCTTATTCATTTCAAGGGCAAAATATTTCCATCATCTCTGAATCCAGTGTCTAACATGGTCACTGAGGCCTGGAAGACCTCCCTGAGAGCAAGAAAGCTGTATTTGCACACAACTGGCTTCACCCAGGAATAGGCACCGCCATTTCTAAGAAAGCTGAGTTACAAGGCCAGGATGGGTGGAGACATTAGCATAGCAAACGGGGAGAAATCTTAAGCACAGTCGATCAGCGACTGCTCATTGTGTATGCCACTCCCTTCTTTCTGTGCATTTGGTGGGAATATATTACAAAAACCCCGAAAGCACTCTGTTGACTACGGAAAAGCTGAACGATCGTGTTTTTTGCGGGGGCATTGGTCCAACCTCTCCTTTGATCACCAGTTCCTGCCTCATTTGATGGGTTGGCGGTGAAGACTCAGCCTTCGACCCTGAGAGCAAACAAATTCCAACTAACCAACCCAGTGACCAACTACACGCCCGCAGGCACACACACACATACACACACACAACAAAATCAAGAGCAATGGACACTAAGAGCTAACAGGTGTTGGGTGGTCAGAGAAGCTGCTTTTGAGGATGCACTATTTCAGACTAACAGTAAAGTTTATGAGGAGTGGGCTGCTGAGTCGTGGAAGTGTCTGCGTAACTTGGACAGAACTGCTGACCGTTTTCCACTTCCGCTGTGCTCCTCAGCATCCCCACAAGCAACGTGGGAGAGATCCAACTGTTGCACATCCTTGGGTCATATGCACTCAAAATTGTCAGGCATGTGCTGTGTTGTTTGTCATCTGCCCAGGTATACAGTGGTATTGGATTGAGGCTTCATTTGCATTTCCCTAAAGGCTGACAAAGATAAGCAGCTTTTCCAGTGCTTATTTGCCACGTGATTCTCTTCTCTGCTGCAGTGTCTGAATTGTTTGCCTTTGTTTTACTGGGTCATCCATTTCTTACAGGTGGATACTGAGAGAGTTTTGTGTACTGTCCACACAGGTCCTTCCTCAGATATGCATTCTGCAAACACTCCCAATTTGTAGCTTGGCGAATGGCATAGTGTGTGTTTTCATATGGTTCGCTGTATCTTTGAAGAACAAAAGTCTTTAATTTTGATGAACTCTTGTGTCATAGGAAATACTCAACAAATATCTATTAAATGGATAAATAACCCACTATTTCAAGTCAACTCTTACCATTGATTTCCACCATTTACTTATTAAAGTTTTCCAGATATGGGTCATGCTTTTTGTGTTATAGAAATTTTTGCCAAAATCCAAGGTCATAAAAATTTTGTCTTAGGTTCTCTTTTCAAAGTTTTAAAGACTTTTTAGTATTTTGGGATTTAATATTGTGGAAAGTATGTGTTAAAGCTCACTTGTTTTGCAGATGGCTGTTTTGTTGTCATTGTCCCACACCATTTATTGACAGGGATATCCTTTCTTGATTAAATTGTGTATGCGTCTTTGTTGTAAATCAATTGAATACATATGTAAACACACATGTAGCCATATTTGAAATTCATCTTTGTGTCTCTGCCTTCATCAATATCACATTCTCTTGAAGACCGTGGCTTAATAGTAAGTCTTGAAACAAGGTATGAATGATCTACACATTTGTTACTGTTTTTCAAAGTTCTTATGACTATTCCAACATCTTTGACTTTTTTTTCCATATACATTTTATAACCAGCCTCTCAGCATCTACTCGTCAATCATGCTGGAATTCTGACTGGTATTGCTGTGAACCAATAAATCAATCTAGGGAGAATTAATATCTTAACAATATTGAGTCTTCCAACCCATAAACATGACATCTATCCATGTGCCCAGTCAGCTCTCAACATAGGAGTGATGTACATACTTTGTGGGATTATTATCTAAGCTTCAGGGGTTTTGGTGCTATTGTAAATGGTACTGTATTTGCATTTTAATTTTTTTCTAATTTCTCACTGTTTGTATATAGAAAAGATATTGGTTTCCGTATATTGACCTTGTATCCAGTAACTTCATAAACTTACTAGTTCTATGAGAGTTTGCAGATTCTTTGGTAAGTACTATGTAGTCAATTATGTTGTTTGAAAATAGAAACAGTTTACCTCTTCTCCAGACTATTTAAATTTCTTACCTTTTTCTTGCCTTATTGCACTACTTAAAACTTTAGGCACACACACCACTACAGTGATGAAACAGACATCTTAGACTTGTTTGCGATGTGTGTTTTCATTTTTACCCAACACAAAATATTTTTTTAATTTTCTTTCTTTCTCTTTGACCCACTGGCTATCTAGAATTTATTTATTTATATATTTAATTTATTTTATTTATTTTTTTAGAATTGTATTTCCAAGTATCTGTGGGCTTCTCAGATACCTTTTGATTTCTTCATTTTTCTTATCGGAGAAAATACTTTGAATGATTTCAAACATTTCATAATCGCTCTGGGTTGTTCTCTGTGACTCATGATAAGATACTTTGGTGAATGTTCTGTGTGTCCATAAAAATAATGTACATTCTAGTGGGGAGGGGCTGAGTGTTGTATACATGTAAATTAGGTCAGGCCAATAATTTTTTTGTTCAGATACTCTTAATCCTTGCTGATTTTTCATCTGCTATTACTTGGATTCCTGAGACAGGAGTGTTAAAGTGTTCAAGTGAAATAGTGGATTTCTCTATTTCTCCTTTCCATTGTGACGATGATTGTTTCTTTCTCAAAATAATTTGGGGATAACCATTTGCTTTGTTCCTTATTAAACAGGGATATTTGTACTGATGGAGAACCTGATTTATACCCACAATTCCTTCTGTGAAACCCTGGGGGCCAGATGACTTCTGAAGCTCAGAATTTTGGGTGTTTTAGAAAGACGATATGGTGCTGAAACAACTATCTTGTAAGGCTTGGAATCAAACACATTAATATCTCTGCAGGGAAATACGCAGATATTGGCACTCAGTGGGTACAGAAAGACGTTCATAAACAGCCTCATTTAGCTCAGTCCATGAGTGTTCCCAATGAATTAAGACAAAACTTCCAGTTTTCAAAGATGTTGGATTTGGGAATTAGAGATAAGGGACTGTGGGACTGAAGCAGCTTATATTTATAGATATTAATACTATAAATTACAATTAGATTGCTTGCTATGTTTATTAGAAGCACAGGAAAAAAACAACATAAAATAAAGATTAATAATAAAATGATTGTATCAAGGTGGCTGATGGGAAATACTCATGAGCCTGTCATATCCATGCGCTTATATCCAATATACATATATATACTTTTTTTTCCTTTATCATGCCTATATATCAATTCAAACCTATTCATACCTCTTGTTTTAAAGTGAGAGTTGGGTGTCCAATAATGGGGCTATTAAATCTGGCCAATATTAAATTTTCATCGATCATTAAATAACCGGAATTTCCTTTTAGGCTATTAGGGGCAAAAATTATTTTTGGAATTGAGTTAGTCTTATGAAAGCAACCAAAAATCTTTTATTGCTTTACCGGTCTGCCAGTGTATTATGGGGAAACATTCGCTTTAACTACATTTAATTGAAAGCCACTTTCCAAAAGGAGAATTCTTCGCACTGCATGGAAAGGAGAAGCGGGTCTCACCCATGCACCGCCCTCTTTAGATATTTGAGGCTAATGACATTCCCTCACCCCCTTCCTTACTGTCAGTGCCAAGGCCGGCTGTTTCTTGGCCTGGTCTACTGACCTTGTAATTTGCTTTATAAATGCAACTTCTGTTTCTTGCCGCGTTTCTGTGACATTTGAAGAGTTGAAAGGAGAATAGAAGCGAACTGATCTCGTGTAAATGCAATTAAGCATGTACAGATTCTCTGCTCTAATGAAAGTATATTGCCAAGTCAATCTCACGTTACGTTTTAACCTAAAAAGCAATATTTTCCCAAATCTGCTTAATCTTCAGTTAATCATTCAGAGAGGCTGATAGACTTAAGGCTTAATCCACTCATATGCTTGTTACCTACAAAGTGCCAGGTTCACAGGATCTTATTGATGACATCGTACAGGTTCTTAACTAATTTAAAAGTTCTTACAAGTTAAAAAGTTTCCCTGATCTTTGCTCATGTGGAAGCTAAACACTCAGAAGTTCAAAAAATGTTCTTGTTGCAACACACACACGCACGCACACACGTGGGTATGCACAGGGTCATACAGGCACACGCACGGAGACACACACACACACCATGAGGATTAAGTCCTTCATGTTTTCTTTGAAAATGAAATACCCACATTCTTCTGATTTCTATACAGGCGATTTGGAAAACAGTTTAAACAAACAGCTTTTTCAAGAATAAGAATCCCTGATGATTTAAAGCTTCCGAAATGCCAAGAAACGACTTAACACTCTTCCTGCACTTAACACGTATTAATTTCTTCTCAAGATTTTGGACTGTCACTTCTGGGACATTTTAATCGAGTTAATGTAAAACCGAAGGGCCGAAGAATGCTTGCAGGAAAGGAGATCTGATATTAGTATTTGGAAAATAATTTATTTTCTGTTATTTCTTCACAACGGGTCCTAAGCCTCCATGAATTATTCCTTACCGCGCAACACAGTGTGACAACAGCACTGTGTCTGAGTGTCTGTTCGTCTGTGCCTCTGCAAGGGCGACGACGGACCCTTCTTTCTCTGCCAACGTGGGAAAAGAAAGCTCAGCAGCTTCGAGAGAAAAAAGACACGCGTGCTGAGCCACGCAGACGTCGGATCATTTCCTCGCTTACACACAAAGCATTTTTGCCACCTGAAGGTAGCTGACCTCGCAAGTTTTCCGTTCTCCGATCTTCTCCACGCGCAGCTAGAAAGTAAGTGCCTGATAAAACCGACCCCGACGACCCCATCCCCGCCTAGGGCGCAGATTCCCCGCCTCTGGGGCCAGGAAACCGAAGAGGGATTCAAGCGCTGCTCTCCAGACCTCCGAGGGCCGGAGACACCTGCCGGTCGGATTGTAATCTCCAGGCCAGAAATCTGCCTCGGGCTTCCGGAAAGTACCCCAGTCGTTGCACAAAAAGCATTTCAAGGCCATGATTTTCAAAAGTGAAAGCAGCATCTCGTGCCAAAGCCCGGGACAAAGAGATTAAGTAAAATCGTGTCGTAGAGCAGTCGGCATGGAACCGCGCACGGGTAACCAGGAGCTGGTACCAGAACAAGGGTTGAGCATGGCGGCGGCGATGTGATCGCGACACTGATGACAGCGACAGTCGTGCGTGAGGGCGGGGGCTTCTCCCTGCCCTGACGCACGCAAGGGCGCACCTGTGGCTGGGGGGACACACGCGGGAGCCCCATGCCCGCGGTCCGCGCTCCCCAGCTTCCAAGTTTCTACTCCTCAAGCCCTGTGTTGCTCGATTCCGGATTCAGCGGGTTGCTGTAAGTCTGGGCCTTTTTTTCAGCGTTCTAAAAAAAGTTATTTCTGACAGTTTCTGCTTGTTTTCCGAAATTTCTGTGGAAGGATGTGTGTCTGCGGCTGTGAGCTGTGCCACGGTGCTAGCATCCTCCTAAATTTATTTTTAATGCCTAGTTTATAAAAGGAAGCTTCTCCTGCACCCCAGGCCCTGCCACCCACTACCTCCAAGCGTGGTGTTCACGTCCTAAGTGACACTTCCTTGTGCTCCCAGAGGAGGTGACACGATTCTCGATGGGTGCCACACGAGCCTTTGCAAACCGCTTTGTGGCATCAGTCACGCTGCATCAGAATTGCGGATTTCAAGTTCTGTTAGCACGCATGCCCCTTCGGCTCCGGTCCTGCGTCTTATCCACACGTCCCTCACTTTGCCAGACGCAGAACACCTGCTCCCCAGATATGTCTTAGGCGATCAATACATGGAAATTTGCTACATGTCCTTCCATCAAAAGCATCCTGATCTTAGTTACTTTCGCTTTTCTAAAAGATCCAAAGGAATCAACCAGAAACACGTTACCCGTCATGATATAATTCAACAAGCTGTCCATAATGAAGGTAAACATAGGCAAACTGCTGTTTCCTCATGGGAAACTGAGGTTTAAAAAAGTTGAGAAATAACTCTTTACACATGCAAACAAAATATAAGAAACGTCTTGTTAAAATACATATTAAAACTATAACCCCAGGGGCACCTGGGTGGCTCAGTTGAGTGTCCGCCTCTTGATTTCAGCTCAGGTCATGATCCCACAGTTCATGAGTTCGAGCCCCACGTCGGGGCTCTGTGCTGACATTTGTGGAGCCTGCTTGGGATTCTCTCTCTGCTC
Organism: Prionailurus bengalensis; assembly: GCF_016509475.1. Lineage (NCBI taxonomy): Eukaryota > Metazoa > Chordata > Mammalia > Carnivora > Felidae > Prionailurus > Prionailurus bengalensis. The sequence goes on along the minus strand of NC_057358.1, from coordinate 2,214,351 downwards.
CTCTTCTACTCACATGAGTGAGTGCACTCCCTCTAAAATAAATAAATAAATAAATAAATAAATAAACAAACAAACAAACAAACAAACAAACAAAAAACTCTATCACCACACTAGTAATAGGATGATAAAGTACCTAAGGAATATGCTTCCTGATTTATAGGAAATACCTGTATGAAGACAGTTGTACAACCTTACTGAAGAGAAATGAATGAAAAATGTTATGTCTTCCTTGAGGGTAGGACACAAAATTTAAAAATAAAAATTCTTCCCCAATTCACACATTAATTCCAATAAAATATAAGCATGCCTTTCGATTAAAATACCATTTTTATAAAGAAGGTAAGTTTGAGAAACATTTCTTAAATTGAGCTATAACTTAACAGCATGAGAACAGTATTATCTTTACAGTATTCAGAACTATTATTAATAAAGTTTTCACCACAAAGGAAATGTGTTTCTTCAGTGTACCCCAAAAGCAATCACTTAACATTTAAAAATTATTTTTGAAGTTGTTACCTTCCCTTCTGGAAATAATATCAATACTCCTTGGCATAGCAATTGTACATCACCTATGATAGAAAAGGAATCAATTAAATTCCCTTTCCCACCAATTTCAATCATTTTATTATTTTGTCAGCATTTCTATTTGATCTCTTGTATGATACTGTAAGCATCTATCACTTCTTTTATGAAATTTTGATTGTACCTATTGACTCTCTACTGTGCAATACAAGAACTTTATTATCCTTGGCCTTCCTTCCACATTCTCTATGTAACAAAAGTTGTCTGCTGTAACTGTTTTTATGTTGTCACAGCAGATACCCTCTTACTGTAACAGCAGTAATTGGCACATAATAAACCTCGATAAGTGGCATGTACTGTTATGTCAGAAACGTTTAGCGGGGAAGACAGACCTTCATCCCGATGACATAGGAAGTGTCGGATTGTAAACGGTTAAGAATTCCACAAAAGAAAGCAGGACAGGGACACATGTACAAGCAATTGTCTGGAAAAGCAATTGGTGGTGCCACACCTGTGGTGTGGAGGGTCCTCACAACATTAAAAGGAGCACAGTCACAGGGCCGGCAATCCCACTTCTGGGTGTCTGCACAAAGGAATGGAATCAGGATCTCAAAGACACACTGCCCCCACCCCCCATGCTCATCACAGAACTAGTCACAGTAGCCAAGACATGGGACAACCTGAGTGCCCATGGGCACGTGGAAATGTGCAGAGAAGGAAAAGTCTCTCTCGCTCACACACACACACGAATACTGTTCAGTTGCAAAATCTTGCCATTTGCAATAACATGAATGGACGTAGAGGGCATTGTGTTCAGACACAGGAGAGATATGGCATGGCCTCACTTATATGTGGAGTCTAAACATGTCAAAGTCACAGAACCAGAGAGCAGTATGGTGGTGCCAGGTGCTGGGGGGAGATGCTGGTCAAAGGGTGCCAAGTTTCAGGTAGAGGATGGATAGGTGCCGGGCAGGTACTGCAGAGAATGGAGACCAGGGTTAATAACATTTCAAGTGCTGTGCACGTGAAATGGGCTAAGATAGTGGATCTTAAGTGCTCTCACCACACATACTCACACACACCTACACACATGGAGAACCATGGAAGCTGATGGATGTGTTACCTAACTTGATTATGGTGATCATTTTCCAGTGTATACAGATAGCAAAATATCACATGGCATACCTTAAATATATAATTTTTTTTTGTCAAGCAGATCTCAACAAACCATTAAAAAGAGAAAAATAAGGGTTTAGAAAAGTAGGGTGTGGGAGCAGGGGAATGAACATGTCCAAATGTCCTGAGGTAGTAGGAGGCATGAGGTGTTTGAGTAACGAATGTGATGATGCATGGCTGGATGCCAGGGACAGTGGGGATGAAGGTGACAATGAGAGCCTGGAACAAACCAGCCAAGTCACGGGAAGGGTTGGACGCTCACACGACGAGCACCGAGCGGACACAGGAGATCACAGCCAGACTTGGTGGCAGAACAGCACGCGGGCTCTGCTGCGGTGTGCTTGGAGGAACAGGAACGTGGGCACTGGTGACCAGGCGACCGCAAGTGAAAGGAGCAGAGATTTATCTAGAAGGAAAATGTTTTTCATGTTGTCAAGACCCGAGATCAACTCCAAGAAGCAGTAGACAATAGTGACTACATTGACTCTTCAGTTGAATCCTGTTTGATATGCAGCTGCTTGGTGAGGTCTGGTTTCCTTCATGAAATCGATGCCACTTAAGTTCCCACAAGTTGTTCAAAATCCTGATTCACCTTGCTTTTGTTTTTGTTTTATGAGACATAATGACCTGTTCTTTGTTTGTTTCTGGAGCTCTGTGTGGTCCCCTAATGACATGCCTTTTATGTTTATTCCCGTTATCTTTGCAGTTCTTACTTATCATCACTGTTGCTTGGACTGTATTTCATTATTATTTTTGAACTTATTCTTTTTAGAGAACGTTGACACTTTTTTTCTTATTTAGATCAATTGCCTTTCAGGCCCACACACTCCCTCATACCAAAGTTGCCTTTCATTGGATTCTTGTTATTTCTGCAACTTTTTCTAGGTCACTTTTTTTTAATTGGTTTTCTTTTTCCACCTAGCAGGATCAAGTCAATTTTTTTGTTATTTATTTTTTTTTTATTTTTCAGAAGGGCAGCTTGTGAGCTCATATTCCGAGCCCTTACATGACTGAATACGAGTGTATCTTTTGAACTTGATAGGTTTGCTTGAGAGAAACTTCTAGAAGAAACTATTTGCTCTTGTACATTTGAGGGTCAAAGTCCTCCCTAGTCCAGAATTTATTATTATGTGTGAACACCTTATCCCTTTTCACTGGTAAGGATATTTTCCACCCCTAGATGCTTTTAGGGCACTTCAAACTTAGCGTTCTTTAAACTCATAATGATGGAGCCCAGGGATTTCTGTTTGCTATGACTACAAAAACATTCTGTAGCAAATCTATCCAGAACTTCAGTGATTAAAAGGGCAATCATTATCCTCATGGTTTTGAACGTTGAGGGAAAGGTCCTGTAGCCTCTGCTTGGCTACATGGCTCTGCTCTATCCTCCTGGTGACTCTCTACCCAACCCCAAACCCCCGCCGGACTGGTGCCTTAATGCACCTGGAAGGGCACACAGTAGCAAGTGCAATCACACAGGTGTTCTTCAAGTCATAAGACGTGCCTCACACTCACCAGGGCTTGACCAGCCACAGCAACTCACATAGCCATGCCGAAAATTAACAAGGAAAATACATTCAACTCCTTTAGCGGGAGGAACTGCAAAGTCAAATGGAAAATACCACGGACCCTGGTAAGGGTGAGGATTTGAGGCCATGACAATACCCCACTGGATAAGGTTTCCCCCACCTCCACCCGTGAACCTAAAAACTACCCCATGAATCTGGAAGAGCAGATGTTTCTAATGTTCAGCGTTCTCAATTTCCACATTCATGGATGACTCCTTCAGCTTGGAGTAATTTTCTTGTATTTTTTTTTCTGTATCATAGGTATGATTTTTCTTCTCTGTTCTGTAAATGAAGTGTATCATAGTTTTTGACATGCAGATATTGAATCATCCTTGCCTGCTAGGGATGAATCCCACTTGATCTTGGTGTGTGATCCTTCTACAGTGCTGTGGGATTCAGTTTGCTAGTATTGTGCTAGGACTTTTGCATTTATGTTCAGCAGGACTATCGGCTGGTGGTTTTCTTGTGTCCTCGTCTGGCATTGGTATCCGGGTAATGCTAGCCTTGTATGATGGGTTTGGGATTGTCCCTCCTTTGTCTTTTGAAAGAGTTTGAGATGCGTTGGTGTTAATTCTTTATATGTTTGTTAGAATTCACCAGGGAAACCATCTGGTCCTGGGCTTTTCTCTGTTGGGAGATTATGGATTACTGACTCAATCCCCTTACTCATTACTGGTTTGTTCAGGTTTTCTTTTTCTTCACAAGCCACCTTTTCATCCATGAATTAAAACATATTAACGATGTCGTTGTTTTATCTTGAAATATGCCTCATTTTGGAAAGTGCTATAAACCAGGTCTCAGAATCTCCTGGAGTCACATGGCATCTCGCCTCTGTCCCAGATGCTAATCAGGCAGTGCACTGAGTTTCCAGAGAACATGTGTCTTTTTTGTCACTATGGTGATGTTGTCAGTGGCATGGAAAAATAAGATGAGAAAAATGAAATAAATGAGAAAGAGAGGATGCAGGAAGGATGGGGGAAGGGGAGAGAGAGACAAAGCTACCACCTGGTCTGGTCCACAACTGATGTTTATTCCAAGATGCTGGCACTAGTAGTAAGTCCCAGGGAGTGATGAGGTGAGGGAATGCAAAAAGTAGACCCCTACAGATAAAATTTGACTAATAAAATTAGCTCAGAGCAAAACGGTTCTTTAGAGAAACCAAAACAGATGCATAATTAGAGATGGAAAAGTACTGCAAAGAGAGAAAATCAACTTGAAATAACATCATCTCTAATGGGTTGTGTTGATGTTTATAAATTGGATGTAAGCTATTTTAAAACACACACACACATTTTGTGACTTAGAGTAGCTAAGTGCCCTAAGGAATTGGGCACACAAATGGAAATATCTACAGTGCAAAATACTGAACACTAAAAGCCAATTACTTCACATTTAAAATAAACACATCTTAAACAGACTGCCCGCAAGCCTATCAGTTTGGTGCATCTGACAAGTCATGTGTGGCGTGCAGTTAGTTACTGAGAGGATGTGAAGATTCATGGGGTAGTTTTTAGGTTCAGGCCACTTACCCGCTCTCTTCCCAGTTTTTGTACTTTGTTAAACAATGGAGAAAGTTCAGCCTTACACATTACAGAGCTGCATTAACTCATATAGCTAATAATCTCAACTTACCTTCTACAATCCTTTCTGCTCAGTGTTACGTGCACTTTGAGGAAACTTTCTGAATACTGCTTATGAAGGTGCAAAGGGCACATCAAGAATTTGAGAATGGGGTGACTGGGTGGTCAGGCAGTTAAGCATACGACTCTTGAGGTGGGCTCAACTCATGATCTGAAAGTTTGCGTGTTTGAGCCCCGTGCTGGGCTCTATGCTGACGGCATGGAGCCTACTTGGGATTCTTGCGCTCTCCCTCTCTTCCCACCTCCCCCCACCCCCCGCTTGTGTGAGCTCTCTCAAACATTAAAAAATTAAAAAAAGAATCTGAGAATAGAATTGAATTCCACATTCTGCTCTTCAAGAACCTCATAACATGATGTTACTTTACTCATCCAAATTATTTCCTAATTTAAATTGTTTCCTCCTCAGTGCCAGGATGACCACAGGGGTGCTGTGCTGTTACACACCTCTTCTCCGGAATAACTGAGGCCCAGTCTTCAAGGCCTCACCTGTTTGGTAAACCTCTGGAGCCTCCGAGCCCCTAATGATTTCCACGTCCATGTTACAAAGATAAAGAGGCTGAGAAAGGCAATCCGCCCTCTGTAAGTGTAGGAACTATTCAGTTGGAGGGCACACGCAGAAAAGTAAAATAAATAGTATTGAATGTATAATAAAAATATTTAAGAGCTTTGGGATTTCAGATATACCCAACGTGTGCACACCTTGCCAGTACATTTTAAAGACTAACCCAAATAATGCAGTTAGTTTTGTCACCCTACTTTACAAAGTAAAAGTGCATACTGGAAGATTTTTAATCTATTGACGAAAAAGGCGTATCACTTATTAAAACCCAGACACATGTCCTTACAAATGATCTTGCCCTCTGGAGTGGCGCTCATGATACTGTTATAAGCCCAGGTGGGCTTTACAGAAGAATCAACACAGAAAAATGTCATACACGATCTCTTGTTTCCACAAGGCAGCACGCAGTTTGAAGAAAAAACTGACACGAGTAAAGCCTTTCGCATTTTTTTTTTACTTATTTTTAACTCAAACCAGTCCATTTCCCTGATAATCCAAAGGTGTGGGGAGAAAACAGCAAACGATGAGGTCACCAGACACCATGGTTAGCCTGGAACCCAAGTCCATAAAGCACTTGCTCTGAATTGCTTCCTTTTTCCCTGTGGAGGGTTTCAGAAACCACGTACCGCTGCTTAATTAAATGTAGGGAATTTTAGTAACTAATTTCTTCAGCTTACAGTACAGAGAAAATATATATTTACTTCATTGGTGACAACATGAAATTTGTGGGTGGAACCTCTTTACAAATTCAAATGTGCACTGTGGAAAGTTCAGTTGATTTAGCGTCTGAGATTGGGAAGACTCCGGAAGTTAGGGGAAGCTAGCATGTCTTCTCCTGCTAGGAGGGACCCTCCCCTACACACATGTGCAAGGAAGGGAGGGAGGGAGGGAGGGAGAGAGGGAAGGAAAGATAGAAGGAAAGGAGGGAGGGAGGGGGGAGGAAGGAAGACTAGGACAACTTTTTAATTTTTTTTAATGTTTATTTATTGTTGAGAGATATCAGAGGAGGGGCAGAAAGAGAGGGAGACACAGAATCTGAAGGAAGCTCCAGGCTCTGAACTGTTAGCACAGAGCCTGATGCAGGGCTCGAACTCACAAACCGTGAGATTATGATCTGAGCCGAAGTCGGATGCTCAACTGACTGAGCCAACCAGGCGCCCCAGGACAGGACAACTTTTAAGCAAATGCCGAAAACCTAGCCACTGCACCAAATCCACAATTACTGCATTTTCCTCATTGCTCTCCAGGCTTTGTCCTCTTGCCTGCATTTCATCACCCAGCTGCAAGGACGCCTTGTGGTTTCTACAGGCTGGTTTTCACTAGAGTTTGTGACATAACCATGACCTTCTCATGTTGCCCCATTCACTCAACCCTGGTACACGATGGTGAGGATTTATTCCCGTTTCCTCACCTGGCGTAGCAGATCAGCACATTTTCAACTACATCTGTGGGTTCGTATGTATGGGTGGAATCCTGCTGCTTTTAGGGTTCGAGACCTACTTCTTCCATGGGGTTGGCTGGAAGTTTGAACAGATAGAAGGAGAGAGGGTGGTGGAAGCTGCCAGCTGCTGCCAAAACCCCCATCCTCTCGGCATCCAAGCAGCCAGCCCTCGTTATGGAGCCTCACCAGGGGCTCCCAACGGCCATGGAGTTGAGCTTCCCACCACGGACCATGAACTAGAATGATGGTCCCCATGTCCACCACACTTGGGAGGAAACACCAGCCTGGACTTCTCTCCCCGTTCCCCACACTGAGCCCCAAGAATGGCAATGACTAAAGCAAATGGAAAAGGCAGCAGTGAGCGTGGGTAGGTGGTGGTCCACTGGGACCTGTTGTATCTGCACAGGGAGGAGCCACCAGCTTCCTCATCGGAGTGTCCTTGTGCCTTGGGTCCCAGAAGCTCACTTCCATGTAACTGATGCACAGGGCCAATAAACGTCATCTTTAGGTTGAGTGTTTGACAAAAATTATTTGTAGTTCTTTCTTAGGATCTGCCTATGAATCCATCTAAATCTCAGACGGATGTGTCTATTGTCAAATCTGGTTGTATTTTCCTCTCACCTGTGTATTATTCTCTATCCCCCAGGCACAGGCTAGAGAGAACATGAGGAGGAAAGACTGCTGTAGGTGGCTGAGCACCTCTCAGGTCCCAGGTGCCATGTTCGTCTGCAGGAATGGGCACAGAACAAGTGACCGCCTCCCCCACCTCCCTCATTCCTCAGGTTTGTAATATTTTTACCATTTTATTTTATTTTATAAACAAATTGACACATATGCACGTTTCTAATTATATAAACAAAGTCATATCAACTATGTATTTTTCATTTTTCTTTTCTGGTTGGGCTTCCCCTCTGCTTCTTGCCCACACATTACCCTGAGATAACTCACGCTAATAACCAAGCATTTATATTTCCCAATATTGTCTTTATGTTCATACAGTTATGTAAAATCTTGTAACGATACAGATAAACACACGCATACATCTGCGGTTTTTGTTTTATGAAGTTTCCTATTTTATACACTTTTTCTGTATCCGTTTTTTTTTTTTAAACATTTTTGAGACAGAGCACGAATGGGGGAGGGTCAGAGAGAGAGGGAGACACAGAATCTGAAACAGGCTCCAGGCTCTGAGCTGTCAGCACAGAGCCCGACGCGGGGCTCAAACTCACGGACTGCAAGATCATGGCCTGAGCCAAAGTCGGAGGCTTAACTGACTGAGCCACCCGGGCACCCCTCTGCATCTGCTTTCTTAACACTGTCCTGAAGGAGGAATTCTAGGACATTTTAATAGGTCTAATCCATTCCTTTCAGTGACTGCAAACTATTTTATCCTATGAAAGCTCTGTAACGTGTTCAACCCACCGCCGTTGATGGGAATTTGCTCTAGCAGGTTAGCGAGTGCGGGGCAGTGGGGAAGTGGAATTTAGGAACAAAGTAAACGTGACTAAAAAGCTGGGCTGCTACTATGACGACGACGTCTGCTACTTTCAACCAAGCTGGTGACGAGGACCTCCCCTTGCTGGAGGTGACAGCTGCCACCACTGAGACCTCATGGCTGATCCTCATTGAGGACTAGGTTCAGAGCTGAATGGAGTGTGCTAATCACACATGGTCACTGACGAGTCATGCTGGCATGACTGCAGCAGAGTGGGACTGTCAGGTCAAAGGCGTGTGCATCTTCTATAGACCTGTTAGAACGTCCACATGCACTTGTTCCCACTTCTACCTTTGTTGCCTGAAGTGCACATCTCAGTGACCCCAACCAACAATGGGAATTGTTGTTTTAACTTGGGCCAGATGGACAAAAAAATTACTAAAAATTTAAGAGCATTTAATTCCCTACCAATGAACCTGAACATGTTTTCACACATTCGACGGCCATTTATTTGGACTTGCTTGATGATTTTTTTGTAGGTGTCAAATTTACTTTTAAATTTCACATTTGGTTAACTATTAAGGTGTAACTGATATGCCAAATGACACATATTTAACGCATACAGTTTGATGCATTTGTACATATGCACACATTTGTGAATCCATCAGCACAATCAAGGTAATAAACATATCCATCACTTCCAGAAGTGTCTCCTGTCCTTTCGGGGTGTGTGTGTGGTAAGAACACAACACGAATTCTACTCTTCTAAGCTTTAGGTAAACAAGACATATTGTTAACTACAGGCTCGACTCCATTTCATAAAGATTGCTCCCAAATCTATCACGTTTTGCTTTGTTGAGGATACATTTTGCTAACCCAACAGGTTACAGTTTTTCTATGAATATGTCCACCTTTTCTGGTATTTCTTCTGTGTCTCCATTCTTGGTCTGAAAGTTCTGCACCCTGAGATTGTCCATCTTGTCCCTTACATGTCCTTGTAAGAACATTCTTGAACTACTTCTTTTGCCTTTAATCCAACTGGAATGTCTATTAACGTATGTCATAAATTTTTTTTTCCTGGCAATCATTGCCACAGCACCTTATATATTTTCAATCTCCTATAAATAAATGTTTTGACGCATAACTTACCTCCAACAAAAGGCACCTGTTTTAACAAATGATGAGTTTTGACAAATACTCAGGATACCATGGCCACAATCAAGGTACAGACCATTTGCCTCGGGCCCAGCCCAAACATTCCCTTGTGATTTTGTGCAGCCAATCATCCCTACCCAAGGCCTCAGACAATTTACTGATGAGATTTGTCACTGTAAATTAGAATGGTTTCTTCTAGAACTCCATGTAACTATGTGATGTGTAACTCATTCTTTTTTTATTGTTAAATGGTCTTCCGTGACCTGACTAGATCTCATTTGTTTTTAACCCCTACTACACTGCTGGATATTTGGGTTGTTTACATTTTTGGCTATTATGATAAAGCTTCCATAAACATTAATAAAAAGAGTATCTAAGTAGACCAATGTTTTTTTTATTGGGCAAGTGTCTAGAAGTCCAATTGCTGGTTCATACGTCAAATACGTATGGAATATCGTAAGAAACCACCACACTGTGTTCCAAGGTGTCTGATCTTTTCACCTTCCCTCCGGCAATGTGTGTCAACCCCACCGTGTGCAGCGGCATCCCACCGACATTTTGATCTGTGCTAACAGGGTTAAAGATCCTGAGTACCTTTTCCTGCTTATTGGGCTTCTGTATATCATTTTTGTGAATCATCCATGTGTTGTGTGTATTCTGAACAAAAATCCTTTATCAGATACATGTCTTTGCAGACATGATCTCCCTATACGTGGTTTGCCTTTTCAGTTACTTGATATTATCCTTCAGAGAACAGTTTTTATTTTGATGAAGCTCAATATATAACATTTTAAAAATGAATCATGCATCTGTATAATACAAACCACAGGTTGGGCTCACTTTATTTTTCATTTCGCTATCCAATTGTTTCTACACAATTTGTCAAAACATTTTTCCCCACTAGGTTACTCCCATATCTTTGTAAGTAATCAGTTGACTCTGTATGTTTGGGTTTATTTCTGGACTTTATTCTACTCGATTCATCTGAAGACCTAAATTTATGCCCTTTACAATCTTAATAGAGTTTTGTAGTGACTCTTGAAATTAGGAATTGTAATTCTTTCAATTGTGTTCATATCTTTCAAAGTTGTATTGGTTATTCTAGGTTTTTTGCAGATTCATATGGATTTTATAATAGGCTTCTCGGTTTCTATCAAAGTATTCTGAGATTTTTTGATATTACATTGGATTTATAGACCAGTTTAGGGAGAACTGATATCTAGGCAGTACTGAGGCCGTTAATCCATGAACATGGTCTGTCTTTCCAATTTTTAAATTAAAAAAATTTCAGCAAGGTTTTGTAATTATCAGAACATAGGTCTTATACATGTTTTGAATTAACTGAAGTATTTTATGTGCATAGATACTATTGCAATCAGATACAAATTTTCCAAATGGTTTTGATAATATTTATAAATAATTGGTTTGTGTATGTTGGGTATTGTGTCACAGTGAATTCACGTGTTATTTTGGCAACTTTTTGTTACTTTTAATTTTCTGTGGCCAATAATAATATAACTTGTAAATAAATCTTTATTTTTCATGTCCAATCTATAGGACTTCTCTTTTTCTCTGCGTGTCATAGGCTGGCCCATCCAGAGCAATATCGAGCAGACGTAACGAGTAGATAGGACTGTCTGGGTCCCGATCTTAATGGGAAAGCATGTAATCTTTCACTCTGCAAACTGTGGGGTTTTCATATAAGACTTTTATCATGCTGAGGACATTCTCTACCTCTCCCCATTTTTTAAGAATGGCTGTTGAATCTTATAAAATTGCTTCTGTTGAGATGATTAAATGATTTGTATTTATTCTCTTAATAGAGTGAACTAATTATATTGATTTTAAAGTGTCAAAGCAATTTTACATTTCTAGTATTTATCCCACTTGGTTATAATATACCTTTCTATTTATGTGTGGCTGGATTCTATCAATGAAGGTTTTGTGAGGGGGAATGCTGTTTGGACTCACAGGGGATGTTTATCCTTCCTTTGTGTGTTGTCTTTGTCCTATGGAGTCAGGATAACACCAAGCTCATAAAACGAATTAGGAAGTATCCCGCTTTTTTTCTGAAAGGTTTTTTTTTTTTTTTTAATGTACAATTTAGCAGAAAATCAATGATGAGATTTTACTTGTGGGAAAATTTTAAATGATAAATTGTTTTTGTAATTGACTTGGGGCTGATCAAGTTTTGTATTTATTATCCACTTTTATTAATTCATATCATGCAAGAAAGCCTGCTGCATCTAAACTGTCAAATTTATAGAAAGAAAACTGTCTTAAATATTCCCTCAGTCTTTTTCCAAGTCTTTAATGTCTTTGAGGATTCCTCTTCCATTCGTGATCATGGCAATTTGAGTTTTCTTAATCTTTTCAATGTAACTGAAAGTTTCTCATTTTATGAAGTTTGTTCAACATTTGAGTTTGTTTCCTTGATTTTATGTTTCCTGTTTCAATGTTTTCCAATTTTGTTATTATCTCTCCTACTTACTTTGGGCTTAATCTTCATTTTATAGCACCGTTATGTGGAAGGTAATCTTATTGGGTTTCATTAGATCTTTCTTCTTTTTGAATGTAAATATTTGAACCAGGTTTCTCAAAGTGTGGTCTGGGGTTTCCTGACAACTCTCCGAGGGGTTCTGAGACACCAAAACTATTGTCATGACAATTATATCATCTGCCCCATCGTAGAATTATTGACTCTTGTACCTCCAGTCCAAAAAGAAACTGGCGGGTGAACTGTTGGTGCCTTAGCAGATCAGATGCTTTACGATAGCATCACTCAGTGCAATGCACCCACGTTTAAAGAATGACAGTATCAGTTAAGGTTGTTCTTGTAAGAGCAGTAAAATTATTTTGTTAAATGCCAGCCGTAATACACGTCTTTCCAAATATTCTGTGGCATGAAATGGGACGTTTGCATAAAGACTTGCTGCGTGCCAGAGTGTGATGGTCTTGAGAAAAGCAGTGTGTACTTGAATCTGGGGCCAGACGGGCAGAGATTTTTTTCACCGAGCTCCATTTGACTTCAACCCCTACAGAGCTATAGTTACTCAGGCGTGGCTATTTTGCATTTTTTTTTCCAAAAAAGAGCAAAATGAATCTGTCACTCCAATAATAAAATTATTAGTGTCCAGTGATGAAATTTTAAAATTTGAGTGCTTGTCAGCTTCTCAATAAAGTCTTTCCAACGAGAGCATAAAGGGTATTAGCGACAATGTGTCAACATCTGGGAGATCTCGGTGACCCTGAACAGATGTTAACTGACCTGTGAATGAAGTTACAGGACCAGATGCTGGGAGAAGACTCATTTCTGGAGGTCGGGGGTCTCTCCCCGCCCCACCCACCTCAGGGCAGCACGTTTAGTGCCCTTCACCGTGACTGTGACCGCGAAAACACAGGACTCTCAGTCTGTGACACGCTACCAACTCCCGTGGTGCATCCGAGGGGGGCCTCCGTGGTCTGCATTCTCCCCCAAGCCCAGAGAAAAGTAGTCTCTTGGTGGTATTTAAGTGACAAAACAATAACCCCTCCCTACATACACTTCTGGTTCCTGAAAAAAAAATCTAGTGTTTGGCAGCTCAGGAGTAAAGATTTACAATCTGTTTAATGAAATCTTCTAATATAGGGTGTGTTGTGTCCAATTTTTTTTCTTAAGTAAACAAGCAGATTAATTAGTTTTGTGATCAACAAAATGATAAATGCCATGTAAGACCCTTATGGAAACAAATATATTATTCTGAAGGGGGCAGCCAGTTTTTTCCCCCCTATCATTTTAATTTAAAATTACATAATTATTCATTATTATAATCATTCACCCTCAATATGTCATCATTTCTTTTGTAAATCCTGTCATCAAAAACTCCTCCCGGTCAGACTTCCTACCAGGAGTGTGTTTGTGTATGTAACTCATGTGACAGAAAGTTACTTTTCGGGAATATGGAAAATGAGAATTTGACAGTTATACGTGATTGTCCCTTCATCTTGTGCATATCGATTTCTTTCTTCTGCAAAAATACAAGAGAAAAAAACATTTAAAACCTAATAAACACTGCCTATACTTATGTCTTGGCCATCTTTTACTGAAGAAATTTGGGAATTAAAAACTAAAGACCAAAATTGAGTTTTAAAACACAGCTCATTTTGTACAATTTATCCATATATACCCCCTTAATGTGCATAAACTACCTTCATATTGTATTTTTGTCGCAGAAGACAATTCATTCAGTTGTCCTGAGTGCTAAGAAAGCCACCTCAATCCCTCTAAATGGCCTTTGCCACCATCATTCCTCCCTAATCATTCTCTTCTGTCTTTCCCGCATGGAAATTTGTCAGTTTACATCAATGTATCCCACATCTCCTAAAAATGACCCTCGAGAAAGAAGAAACAACAAAGCAGAAAGGTGAGAGCGGGGTTACACAGGAAGGAAGTTTTGAAGGTGTATCGCAATTAGGAAAAAGCAAGTGCTTCAAGTGAACTTTGGAAAATTGCCAGGGCAGGCTCAAGGGACCTGGAAGGGCTTCTACGAGAAACACTCGTTTTTGTTTTTTTCAACAGAGTATAAAACAAACATCTGGAGGCTATTAACAGAGAAGCGATGCTCCATCTGATTTTTTCTTGTCCTTCATTCACAGAAAACCAAAGTGGTGTCCCTCGGGTGGGCACCATGCTGAGGACAGAGTTGTGGTCTGATGTTTCTGGTCCCGTCCATGCAGGAGAATATTGGGATTCACAAATACTCATGTGAACACGCTGCTGTCATCCCAGGGACTCTACAGATCAGGTTTTCTTAGGTCTCTTGAGGAAAAGTCCAACCATGGCCGAGTTTCTCCCAGGCCCATGGTGAGAGAGCACGTCTATACCCTGGCAGAGATGTACTCAAGTGCCTTGTCTTATCCTGGAAGGTATGAGCAGAGCTGGACAACATCAGAGCCGGTGCACGATCTTCCACACTTTCTCTTCCCCCTCTGAGGGCGACCAGCACTGCTGTGGATGGCATCTGTGACGGACTCGAGAAATGAGGGAGAAATCAGTGCTGTGCTCGGAGACGGTGAGGAGGGCTGTGACGGAGACTGCTGTCCAGTGCAGCACATCTAAGCCTATCCTGGTGGCCACAGAATCTGAATCAGGCGGAAGGTGCACAGACTCTCGGCAAACTTGCATAAGATCTTGTCTTACCCCATTAGTCTGAACACCTGAAGAGATCGCGTCACATAAGAATGAAGTGGGTTTTTTTCTCCCCCCCCCCCCCATTCATCCATTTTAATTCTGGTATTCGGGATTGTAAGCAGATTCTTTTGACTTCCATCCCAGCTTGCTTATTTCTCCTGGTGATACTTCTGACACTCTTGGTAGGAAGCTAAAAGGACGAGCGGCCCGTCAGCTGTCCATCTGACACTCCATCAACTTCCCCACAACCCCCAGTTCTCCCGGAGCTGGGTGGACTCCCTCCCAGCCAATGAACTCCAGTTTCAGCCAATGAACTCCAGTTAGAGCAACGTGTATTTTCCTGACCCTCCAGCCTTCTCTTCCCACTTCATGAGCACCCAGGTGCAGAAAGGAAGTGAACATCGGTGAGCCTGGGTCCTTGAAAGACCGTGTGGCATGGAGCAAAGGACCACGGGCCACTGATGCATCTGTGAGCGAGGCACGTGCCTTAGTTCTATCAACCCTTGGCGATCCGGTGTTATCACTGCAACTTAACCTAGTCACACCTGACAAACACGCTGTGTGAGAGTGTCTGAGAAGAGTCTGCACACGTGTGTGCTTGTGCCTGGTGTGGGGTACTTGTTGGAGGTGAGGGTGGGACAAAGTCTCAAAGTCGGGGATACAAATGAAGGACAAGATTTGCTCCCCAGAAGAAAATTATCTACACCCTCTAAGCAGACCAAGACTAGTGTATGGGAACAGCACGGCAACTGCAATGGTCTTGCAGACATTGGGACACTTACCACTACGGGGTGTTAGGTTCAAAAATTAAGATGTTTGAGGTACCTGGGGGGCTCAGTCAGCTGAGTGTCCAAATCTTGATTTTGGCTCAGGGTATGATCTCAGGTTCCTGCAGAGCCTGCTTGGGATTCTCTCTCTCTGTGCTCACTTGTTCTCTTTCCAAATGAACAAACATTAAAGAAAAAAAAAATAAAGATGTTTAACAAAACCCATGTTCAAGTTGCCCTTTTGCAGGAATGAACATAGTCTTCACCATAGCAAATGTCTGATTATTTTTGAGAACAGTTTTGGAAGCCAGAGTTTTTAAAAATTTTCTACTATGACTGGAAACCATGTTGTAGGTGAGGGCAGGTGAGCTTAGATTCAGATGTGGTTCCTCGGGACTTTGTAAGTTAAGGGAAACACAGAGAGAATCAACCATCCACGGAAGGGTATCCAAACGCCACATTCTGCTGGAGGAATCCAAAATAACTCTGGGGAAGGTCGTGGGCAAATGACAGGGAAGGGGCTGCGGGGAAAGGGCTGTCGGAGAGCTCTGCCTGATTGTGGTATGAGGTGTATCTCTAGGAGCGGAACCAGAAAGGGACATCACAGAGTGAGAGCACAAACAGCACAAAGAAAGCCCAACGGAACACTCGTGTGACCCGTGAGGAACGCCACAGCGCAATCTGAATGTAGGTGCCCCCTAAGTCCAGAGTGAGCCACATTTCCATTCTCCTTGGTTGTGATTGCTGTAAGGCCGCAGCAACTTCCCTGAGCCTCCTGTGTCACGGCACACAGGAGTGGGACTGGTGACAAAACCTGAGAAACACCCCTCAGGAGTGAACAGTCGACGGGGACTTAGCATGTTCTGTGATCTTCTGCAGGCTTATTAGTGGAAAGAAAACCTTCCCCCCGCCCCCTGTCAATTGCTTTGAGCCCAACTTGACATATTTCACTTTCAGACATTTCACCTCCCTTTGTACCACCACTTACAATTTACAAATGATGGTCTCGATTCGAAAATAGTACAAGTTGGATAATAGTGTTAACACATTGCACTAATTCCACGCCCGTGGCATGGTAGTGTGCAATTTATTCTGGTCTCGCAGATCGCTATTTACCCTCTGTTGTATTTGCAGATATACATTTAGTAGTAAATGCTAATTGGAAATGTCAGGATTTTTCAATCTAATTAGTATAATTGCTTACACAAGAGGAGCAGAAGTCTTTACATTTTTGATGTAAATCCATTTTCAGTGATTGCCAAAAAGGCTAGTGTTGCTTCTGTTTCCTAGGTTACCGGTGAGAGTCGTGCTTGTCAAGCCTCTGAGTCTCTTGACACACGAAAGCATTTGCAGAGATGAAACTCTGAGGAAGATGCCAGGCGCTTGTCAAAGACCCCCCCCCCCTTTTTTTTTTTCTTGTCTCATATGCTCCAAAAAGAATTTGTAAACTTGGACTTCAGATTTTTCTGCTCTAATTGTGAATCCAGTCATGTGTGAGTCAACCCCTGCTTAAACTGTGTTTAAAGTCGGAGAGATTTTAAATCTGTCAGAAAGACACAGCTCAGTGTCCGCCGATCTCCATGTAGCAAGCACGCAGCAAGAAAGGTGGACATCACAGGTGTGTGTTATTTCTGGGGGTGCGGAAAAACCGAGTTGGCGGTGTGAAAGTCAAGCTGTCTTTTGAGAACTTCATTTCCAAATTGCCAGTAACGTGACAGAAGTTCACTCAGAGAATTTTTTCTGCAAATAGTGTAGTTTTAGAAACAAACCTACAGAACCTGGTTCGGCTACATTTTTTCTTCCCGAGCACCATGACCTGACACCATGGATGACAAAAAGGACACGACAAATATCAGCCCCTCCTAATATTTCATCAGTCTGACCGGAGAAGACATTAACTAAAAGCAAAAGAAGAAGATAGGTATTTAATGGGTTTTCGGGCTAGAGCGGCTTTGGCTGGCGCCATTGTTCCCGCCCCGGGGAGAGGCCCCTGCATCCTGTCGTGTGGCCACAGTGGAACGCACTCCCTTGTGGTCAGGCAGCACTGGGACCTGCCAGAAGTCTCTGTGACAGTCTCCGTTCCTGAGCAGAAGCTCAAAATATGGTTTGTTGGGTTTGTCTTGACTTGTTGCTCTTGTGAAAGAAAGTCTCTTCGCCATGAGAATCGTGTGTTCCAGGTAAAGGATGCTTCCACCTGAGTTCTAGGAGGAGAAGGCTCAGGGACAGAGCGGCAGCCTTGGCAGAGCTGAGAACCACACATGATCCCGGGGAGCCTTGCAGGTGATTTGGGACAAGCCTCTGAGGTTGGGGGGTGGTTTTGAGCCTGGCAAAGTGGGCTGTTCCTGCCCAGAAGTCTTCAGAGACCCCCTCCCACCTCTGCTGCTGTCCGACCTGCATGGACTTACTCTCAAGAGCCATGCTTTTGTTTTAAAAAAAAAAATATTTTTTTAACGTTTATTTATTTTTGAGACAGAGACAAAGCATGAACGGGGGAGGGTCAGAGAGAGGGAGACACAGAATGTGAAACAGGCTCCAGGCTCTGAGCTGTCAGCACAGAGCCCGACGCAGGGCTCAAACTCAGGACCGCGAGATCATGACCTGAGCCAGAGTCAGCTGCTTAACCGACTGAGCCACCCAGGCGCCCCATACTTCTGCTTTTTAATGCTTTATAATCTTCTGCTTTGAATCTTTCCCATGATCAAATCTTAGCTCAGACGTCCCTTTCTTAGCCAAGGTCCCTGCCTGTTTATAGGCAAGACGACCATGAAGTCGATTAGGATTCGGGGACCGGGGTCGGTGTCCAGGTCTGTCCTGGGACCCCTTCGCTAGTCAGCATCTTTATCTCCAGACTGTGCAAAGTGGAGCTGGATCCTCCATTTATTTTCCACTCGTGAGTCTTTCCAACCCTTCCTTCCTGAACCTCACATTTAACACAGTCATCTTAGGAAAGCTAACTCCAATGAGACAATTCCATTTCTTTCAGCATTCCTATTTTGCCAGGCTAGTCATGAAGGAAAGCTCTGAACTCCTTGGCCGTAGGAGCGTTTCCCTACTGGTCTGCTCCCTTTGCAAGTACAGTGCACCTACTAGGTGCCACTGTTGCTACAATGAGCCGACAAAACTCAAACACTCCACGAACGTCTGAACTGGGACAGGTTCCTCAGACTCGCTTTCCACTCTGCTTCCCACGGAGCTGACAAGACAGCCATGAGCAACCTGTTCTCAAAAGTGGTCGGTCTTAACTGCCTGGAAAGAGAGGGAAATGCTATCCCAGGGCTGGGGGCACCTCCAAGTCCAAAAACCCCACTGAGCGTGTGTCAGGAGAGAAAATAAAGTGAGGAAGGGTAAATCCAGCTTGGGAGGTGAGGTTCACAACTTGGCTAGAGACCCGTGTCAAATTTGTAATCATAATGCGATCAGCAGGATCTGGCCGTGGTTTCATTCAACTTGCAGTCCCCTGACCACGATTCAACAACTGGTCAACATACTAAGAGAAGCGGTCACTAACTAGCTGGCTTGTCGTTGGGTAAACTTTGCTTCTCTGAACTTGGCCTCCCTCTGCGTGTATTGACTCACAGATAGTTACATGTCATGTGGTCTGGCACATATCCATTGCTGCTTTCCACCAAAAGTTCATCATTTGAGGAACGATCGCATGTGGTAGGTTTGGGTGGCTGCTTTCATTTCTACCATTTTCAAGTGCACTTGCAAGTTTTTCATCCTGTAATGTTTTGGCATAGGTAGCACGGAACAACTCCGTGAAATGAGGTCTTTTATCTGAGGAGCCAAGCGCAAGACGACAGGGAGGCAGGGGCTGTTTGCGCTGCCCTACAGAGTGAAGCCGCACAAACACAAGTTTGGAGAAGCAGCTCTGTGTCAACCTGCCAGCAGCCATGCCCAGTGGGGGAAGCTCGGCGGGTGCGGGCGGGTAGAGGGGAGATGGGACGGATGTCACGGGACTGCTGTTGGAGCAGAATGATGCTGACAACTGGAAAAGTCACTAATAACCAGATGGAAAGACAAAGCTAGGGAAGGGGGTAGAGGGGTCACCTGCCGGTCTCAGCGCCTGACGGGGGAACAGGGTCTATGTCACATGGAGGATGAGGTCAAGACCAGCGGGAAGACACTCACCTACAGCCACCTGTCCTTCCATGAAAAGACAAATGGACTGTGAAGAAGCATCAGAGAGCACCATGACTTCACGTTCTCGGAAACCACTTGACTTAGATTCGTCTCAAACACTTCCGATTCACCGGACGCAAGGCAGTAAAGCCGAAAGACATCTGGAAGCGGTGTGATGTGACAGCGTGTCCCCCCGGGTGCGAGGGTTGGGTGGGGATGGGGGACAGAGCCCTGTGGGTGAGGCAGCCGTAGACCAGGAGCCAGGCTCCGGAAGGAGCTTCTCCTGCAGCTCGCTGGGGCCAGAGGCGGCTCTATCTGGGAGTATTTGTGACATGTGCTATGTCCGAATTCTGCAATTTGCCTTCCAGAAACATTTAGGTCACTTCTTGACCAGAAATTGAAAGGACACTCTTCACAAAGAATGGATCACGGTATGCCCGCACCTGAAATTCTGCACTGTCGGAAGCTGATGAGGAGTTTCCAGCCAACCCTGGTTCATGCCAGCAGGGCCGTGGATACGCCTGGAAGCCTCCAGAACAAAGGTGGTAAACAAATCGTGCGTTAAAGGGTCACTTTCAGGAACCATGTGGAAAAGCTCAGAAGGTGTTTTTGGCGATAGAGCGGGTTTTCGTCCCTGCCCAGAACTATACACACGAGGCCGATCCCTGAAGCAGCAGGTCTCCTAAGGGGCCTGGCGTGAAATGCCAGCCTGATAATTGTCACCATGAGTCACTTGGTTCACGGTATCTTTCAGATCCAGTTGGCAAATGTGCTTGGGAGGAACGATCTTCGATTGAGGTACACAAATTAGCATTTCTTCTCCTACAGGAGGAGGGAGGCAGCTCTGACACACGAAACAAGTGGAAGAATGTGTTGAAAAGAGGGACGACTCTCTTTGTCTTCAAATACATAGATTTTTTTTTTCCTGGCTTTTCGAGACCCCGGGGATGAACGTGCAAGAGGTACTCACATCAACAATGGTTTTGCATGAATTGTACTTGCATTTAAAACACGATCACCTTTAAAACTAAGTGGGGGGAGTCAGCCTACAAATAACACATAGCTCAGCAGTGCTCTGGGCAGAAGTTGGGCACATCCAAGCGTGAGAATATAATCTGTCTTTCTTGCATTTCTGCAGAGCAGAACGGCCTCTGACTGTTCAGACCCCTTCTGAAGAGTGCTTCTCTACCTTCCTTCACAAAGCGTTTTGGCAGGTTTGAGTTTCTGGCTGAGTGGTTCTGCTACTGTGCTTCCCATTCAGGATTTTCTATCAAGTTCTACTGTCTTGCTCATCAGAACCAGGATACTTTATGAGACTTGTATTTGTCACTTCACGTTTTAGAAGTTCAGAAAGGGTAGCAGGTGAATAAATCTTTTTCTAAAGGAAAAGAATATTAGATTTTGGGGGGGGGGTTCATCACTGATAAAAGCATGGAGGAAGTTTCTCTCTCTCTTTTTTTTTTTTTTAGAGTTAAAAATCGATTTTTCATGCCATTTACCTAAAATACCATATAGGGTTATGGGATGACAAAGCATCTGTCAAAGCGCAGCACTTATGTAAATAATAGGAGGAAATCTGGGAGTGAGATGTGTCTGCTTGGAGTTTTGTTGGAACGTCTGGCTCTTGTACTGGGCGCCTGGCTTCACGCCCCCGGCTTCATTTCACCTGAGCCACATCCATCTGACAGCCTCTCCTGGCCCTTCACGCTGCTGAGAAATAAAATGCCATTTCACATTCATAGCGTCCATCACTCCATCAAGTAAAGCAAATACCATGGCCTTTGTAAGAACTTAACGCACAGACTTTTATGGACCTGGGTCACATCACGTTTCCTACAACCTCCCGTCAGGGACCTGGTCTCCAGTGATTAGGCTGTGACACGTATTTAATCCTGCCCCCGGCACCAGCGACACACAGGAGAGACTCAGTATTTCAGCTTCCTCAAGGAGAACACAAACACAAGAACAACAAGGGAAACCATTTAAATTATTTAGAAGAAAGGTACTTCAGGGCTTTAAAACTACTAGTCGCAGGACTGTATTACTGTTAAAGAATAATGAACATTTAAGACTTCGTATAAAGCCACGGTAATTGAGACAGGGTGGTATTTATGAAAGGACAAACATAATACTGGAACAGAATAGACCCTCATAAATACAGGTGACTAGTCTTTGACAAAAAAGCAAAGGCAATACATCAGAGCACAGTCTTTTCCACAAAGGGCACAGGAATAACTGGGTGTCCACATGCAAAGAAATGAGTCTAGACCTGGACCTTCCAGCCTTCACGAGAATTAACTGAAGATGGATGGCAGACCCAAACGTAAAATGCAAAACTATAAAACTCCTGGAACGTAGAAGGAAGTCCAGGGGACCTCAGCTCGGATGATGACATTTTAGATCCAACACCAAAGGTGCAATCCATGAGAGAGAATGGACAGGCTGGACCTCATTAAAATGAAAACCTTCTGTTCTGCCAAAGACACTGTCGACAGAATGAGACAAGACACAGACTAGGAGAAAACATTTGCCTAAGACACGTCTGGTAAAGGACTACCATCCAAATACAGACACACACACACACACACACACTTACAACTCAACCGTGAGAACACAACCAGATCAACAAATGGGCCAAAGACCTAAAGGGCACCCCACGAAAGACGGCATTCACGTGGCAAGCAAGCACGTGAAAAGACGCTCTCCGTCACATGCCGTCGGGGAAACGCAAAATAAAATGACTGATATCACCACATGCGTATGACGACGTCCCAAGTCTGGGAAACTAAAACCACCACGTGCTGATGAGGACGTGAAGCAACGAGGATGCTCAGAGCCGGTGGGAACACAAGATGGCACAGCACCTGGGCACAGGTTGGTGGTTTCTCGCGAGACGTACTCTTGGCACACGGTCTGGCAATCGCTCCCCTTAGTGTGCACGAAAGGAGCTCTACACTGACGTGCACACAAACACCTGCACGGGGATTTTACGGCAGCGTTACTCATAACTGCCAAAATCTGGATGCAACCGAGAGGTCTTGCAGTAGGTGATGGATAAGTGCACTGTGGTCCATCCAATGATTATTCAAAAAGAAATGAGCTCTCAAGCCAAGACATGGAGGAAGCTTAAATACTTATTACTAAGTGAAAGAGTCCAATCTGAAAAGGCTCCATACCGTAGGATTCCTACCACAGGACATCCTGGGAAAGACAACTTTGGAGACAATAAAAAATCAAAAGATCAGTGACTACCAGGCGCCGGGATGAGACTCTCAAGGCAGTGACACTGCTGTGTGTGATCTTGTAACAATGGATACTGTCATTATACACTTGTCCAAACCCATAGAATGTACAGCAGGCGTGAGCTCTAATGTCAACTATGGACTTTGGGTGATAATGACGTGACATTGTAGGTTCATGGATTGTAACAAATGTATCATCGGGTGGGGGACGTTGACGGGGGGTGCTGGGGTTATATGGGAAATATTTGTATCTGCCTCTCAATTTTGCTGTGAACCTAAAACTGCTCTAAAAATTATTATTTTCTAATTGCAACCCCTTAAGGTCCTGGTCTAGACTTTCACTGGACAATGGATCTCCATCCCACATAGATGCTGTCTCTCTTGAACAGGGGTTTACAACCTGGAGACCATGGTTTTCACTTCCAGGTGAGGCTGACATGATGAATCAGATTTTGGAAACTCACCTCACAGAACAACGGGAAAGAAACCGGAGATACACCAGGAACTGGCAGAACTTATCTTTGAAAAATCACGCCTTTCAGGTTTTCATCACCGGTCAGACTACATCAGGCCTGCTACTGGGGAAAGGATCAGCGGACACGGTCCTGAGTTTTTCCAAAGCACTTTTGCTGGAGTTTCAGAGCAGTGCAGATGCGTGCCTCTGGGGTCCCTCCTCAGACCCTGCTTCAATCAGCCGAAACGCTGTGGCGATGAGACACAAGGTTTACTACCTCAGAATTGCTGTCCTGTGATGGCATTGAGAATAACAGTGCAGAGGGTGAAGGCTTAGCGGGTGTGTGAGTGCGTGGCTCTTCGCAAACTAGAAGAATAAGAATTTTTATAGAAGTTGTGACTACGATAAAAGTCAGAGTTTGTAGGGGTACCTGGGTGGCTTGGTTGAGCGGCTGACTTCAGCTCAGGTCAGGCTCTCGCGGTTCGTGGGTTCGAGCCCCACGTCGGGCTCTGTGCTGACAGCTCAGAGACTGAAGCCCGGAGCCTGCTTCGGATTGTGTGTCTCCCTCTCTCTCTGCCCCTCCCCTGCTCGTGCTGTCTCTCCTCTCTCAAAATAAACATTAAAAAAAATTCATTAAAGTCAGTTTGTAAATTGGAAGAGAAAAATCAGACTGAAATGCAGATATGTAGAGACTGTAGGTGATTTTAAATTTACATTTCTACTTTTATATTTAGTGTTATGTATATATTTTTATATTTCCTAAAATGACTATGTTTTTTTATCGGGGGAAAAAAACTTCATTGTATATAAACTACCTTTATTTTTATTTATTTATTTATTTATTTATTTTATTTATTTATTTTTTAACGTTTATTTATTTTTGGGACAGAGAGAGACAGAGCATGAACGGGAGAGGGGCAGAGAGAGAGGGAGACACAGAATCGGAAACAGGCTCCAGCCTCTGAGCCATCAGCCCAGAGCCTGACGCGGGGCTCGAACTCACGGACCGTGAGATCGCGACCTGGCTGAAGTCGGACGCTTAACCAACTGCGCCACCCAGGCGCCCCTATAAACTACCTTTATATACAGTGTTGTTACACATAATATTCTTTAAGTATGTTTCCGTTTTGCTAAAATGTATAAAGACACGTTATAAATAGCACACAGGTATAACCATACAAACGTGCTGATAACGTACTTACATAAGCACAGAAATTGTTGCTGTAAGCTGAACATCGAATGTTATTAGCATACGTCATTTCCCTGAACATAATCACCCTGATGTGTACGCGAATCCAATAGAATCAAGATTAGAATTTTAATAAATTACATTAATAAACTCTGTCAAAATTATACAGGTCTTCTTTTAGCTTTATATTAATTTTTTTTTTTAATGGAAATGCTTTCTAAAGCATTTCTCACATCAGGCTGGTTTTATAATTTTGGGACTCTGGGTATAAAGTGGGAGACTGGGATTATAAGCTTGGATATACGTATTCTTACCCGCCTGCGTGTATTACTGGAATCCGACATCCAGATCGGCACAACAGCAGCATCTCTACACCACAGACCCAGGTTGGAACAGTCCTCCTTGAGTAAAATCAAAAAGATGCCCAGTTTGCGTGTGGCCTCCAGCAAAAGATCTTCAGGTAAGCGACACGTGACCTCTAGGACTAAGGTTTACAAAAAGGAACTGGCAAAGATCAGTGGGGGCACAAGACGTGGAGGGCCAGGAGGGGGCAAAACCAGGCACCAGCTGGCTGGTGGTGAAGAGGCCTGAAGAGTCCTGGCTGGTCCTCAAGAGTCTCACACGAACCCTCACGAATTCCTATTTTACACTGCCACTTAGAGAAAGCTCAGGAAAGATGGAAAAACAGAAGTACAGTTCATCAGGGAACAACTGACCCGACGTAAATGTTATAACCCACGCCATTTTGACTCTAAATAATTACCTGGGAGCTTTGGAATCAGCACAGGGAAGAAATGTCAGCCCTGCTCTCTCCTCCTGCCCCATTCCGAGGGGGGCTGCTGGGGAGGGCCATCTGGGGGGCTTCGTTCCTGGGCCTCTGCAGTCAGGCGGGGCCGAGTGACAGAGAGGGGCTTGTGCATGGTGGACACGGGGATATACACCAGTGCGGGTGGGCCACCAGACCCGAGCGTTCCCTCGTCTCCCACCCCCGGCTGGGCATGAACACCGGGCTGGAAAGGTGAAGGAACAGCCACCAGCCTGGGCCTGAGTTATTCCATGATCAGGTACCACTTGCCCAAAGTCATTAACAGGCCCAAATTAATATCAGAGGCACTTAGGGCACCCGGGGGCTCAGACAGGTTGAGCGTCCGACTTCGGCTCAGGTCACAATCTCGCAGTTCATGAGTTCAAGTCCCGCATCAGGCTCTGTGCCGACAGCTCGGAGCCCGGAGCCTGCTTCGGATTCTCTCTCTACTCCTCCCCTGCTCAGGTTCTCTCTCAAAAATAAACATTTAAAAAAACAAATCATTGGAGGCACTTACATTTCAAGGTTTACGACAGCATCCAGAATTCACTCATGTAAAAATGGGAAGTAGAGTGCCGACACGGAAAGACGCTGAGGGACACGGCGTTGATGTCAGCCAGAGGCGTAAGGCACTGGTTCGAGATTGGTGAGTCTGCACAACCAGAGGCTGGCCAGGCCCAAAACTCTCAGGAAGAGACCAGAAAACAACCACATCAGCATGTGCCGGTTGGTGCTGGCTGCATTCAGTCTGGGTTAGAAAAGTCAAATGAATTCAAACACGAATCAGCTTCCCATCAGAAGTGAAGAAAACATGGAGACCAAATGCTGGGGGCCCTGCAGGGTTGGAAAAGGTGGTTGCTTTGAGGACCCAAGTGAAAGGGCAAAGTGAGAAAGATTTTCAGTGACCCCTCGTGGGCTACGCCAGGCAGCTGAGATCAGACAGAAGGCGTAGCTGCCTCACCTGCTTGCCCCCTACCTCCTCCGCAGCGGGGTGGCTGTGTGATTCAGTTCCTCCACTGGAAGGTAGACGGGTGGGTGCCAGCACCCCCAGACCGGAGCCAGCATGCTTTCATCCCACCCTCTGCTGCCGCTTGGCATTAACTCTGATTGTGTCAAGCCAGTAAATCAACTAACACTCAAATTCCCAAGACTAACGACACGGATTTCTTTCACAAAGGTTTTTAAGTTATAAAAACGGACAACATTGAGTTCACCCATGTGTTGTTTAAATACACATATGTCCGGGAGATCGCCAAACGCTTCATGCCAGCAGGGGGATACCATTTATTTACAATTGTTGGGACTAATTCTTGTGTTATTTTCTAAATTGTGAATAAAGCCACTTCAGAGTAATTTCCACAATGACCATTTGTATTCAGTAAATACCGTTATTTAAAATAAAGATCCAGGGAGCCTGGGTGGCTCAGTTGGTTAACCGTCCGACTTTGGCTCAGGTCGTGATCTCAGAGTCTGTGAGTTCGAGCCCCACGTCGGTCTCTGGGCTGACGGCTCAGAGCCTGGAGCCTGCTTCGGATTCTGTGCCTCCCTCTCTCTCTGCCCCTCCCCCACTCACACTCTATCAAAAAATAAACATCAAAAAATTTTTTAAGTCCTCCTAGAGAACACAAGATGCCACACATACATATTTTTGTCTTTGCTCATTCTGCCACAGGTGAACCACCGTCTCCACAAGTTAACCAATCAGCAAAGTCCACGAAGTCCCACCATTTTGTTTCCTCTCCTGCTTTTCATGCCTTGGTTCCTTCAGATCCTCGTATTATCACTGTTTTTTTTCCACCATAAGTGCACTCTTCCATCCCCATCACCTATTTCTCCATCCCTTCACCCACCTATCCTCTGGTGACCACTGTCTGTTCTCTAGAGTTAAGAGTGTCTCTTGGTTTGCCTCTTTTTCCCCAACGTTCGTTTTCTTAAATTCCACGTTTAATAAATCACATGGTATTTCTCTTGGACTTATTTCACTTAGCATTACGCTCTCTAGCTCCATCTGTGTGGTTGCAAACAGCAAGATTTCATTTTTATGGCTGAGTAATATTCCTGTGTGGGTACAGGTTGTTTCATTTTAATTATTACAGATAATGCCACAGAAAGCACAGGGTGCATGTATCTCTTTAGTGTTTCTGTATTTTTTTTTTTTTTTGGTAAATACCCAATTTACCATCATTTCTGGATGCAATTCCTGGATCATAGGGTAGTTCTATTTTCAACTGTTCCACAATGGCTGCACCAGTTTGCATCCCCACCAAAAGTGCACAAGGGCTCGTTTCTCTCCACATTCATGCCAACACCTGTTTTCTGTTTCTTCTAGCCATTCTGACAGGTGTGAGGTGATAGCTCATTGTGGTTTTGATTTGCATTTCCCTGACGATGAGTGGTGTGGAGCATCTTTTTGTGTGTCTGTTGGCCATCCATAGGTCTTTGGAGAAATGCCTGTTCATGTCTTCTCCCCATTTTCAAACTGGGTTGGTTTTTGGGTGTTGAGTCAGTTCTTTATAGATTTTGGACAGTAGCTCTTTATTGTACGTGTCATTTACAAATATCTTCTCCCATTCAGTAGGTTGCCTTTTAGTTCATAATATTTCAATAGTTACTTTTCGGTCTACACTACATAAAAGGTGAAGAACAACAGAGATGGATGAGAGCAAGTCATGGTGTGAAGGCATCCTAGATGAAGAGAAAGTCTGTCTGGAATCTGTAAAGCATGCTTGTCGGTGAAATGGCTGCTTCAGCTAAGTCTTAGTTATTGCTTTCATTCTGGAGGGTGACGGCATTATCTAGTCATTAGCCTACAAACTTTTTTTTAATCTTTATTTTTGAGAAAGGGGGGGGAGAGGGGAGAGGGAGAGGGAATGCAAGCAGGGAAAAATGGAGAGAGACAGGAGAGAGGGAGGGAGACACAGGACCCAAAGCAGGCTCCAGGCTCTGAGCTGTCAGCACAGAGCCTGATGCGGGGCTCAAGCTCATGAACCGGGAGATCATGACCTGAGCTGAAGTCAGATGCTCAACCAAATGCCCAGGTGCCCCTACATGCATACATTTTAAAACAGAAGAGTAGACTTGGTGGCCTAAGAACCCTCCTGGCAACAGATATGGTTGGTGGGACAGGACTGCTGGGCTTGCTGGTTTGGGGGAGAGGCTTGCCACCAGAGCGTAATGGATTTGCTTTGAGAGGGGCTACCCTGTCCCCGCTACATTCAAACCCCGTCTGTCGTCTCCTCGCCTTGCCCTCACGGCACCCGACCATCACCATGTTCTTCGCTGCTCATTCAAGCACATCGGAAATGCTGTGAAAGCAGGGCCTGGAAAGTGAGAAATCTGCCAGTGGGAAGGAGGAGGAGAAACAGAAACCGTTTTCTGGAGACGGAACCCAGGCTCAGTCAGGAAGGGGAATCGGGGAGAAGGGCACAGCACAGACACAGACCAAGACCAAGGCCAAGGCGCGTCCGGGATGCACTTTTGGGTTCAGCCTTCGTGTCTTTTGCATTGGAATCCATTTGCTCCCAGTTTACAAGGCAATTTGGGCATCTGTCCCCTTGTTAGGGGAGGGCAATACCATCTGCTCAGACGCTTTGAGAATTCTGTTGGGTACCATGTGCAAAACCCCCACAGCAGCAGAGTGGATGTCTCGTTTCAGATAGATGACACTTTCCATGGTGGACACCTGATTCTAATCCCAGCCACCCCCACGTGTCTCCTGGAACATGGCAACGTCACTGGACTTCCCTGTCTGGGGTCATGGCTGCTCTGGGAGCAGCAGGAGCTCCTACAGACAGAATTACTCAGTGGGACTCCCACTCCACACCATCCAACGGCTTCACAGCTCAGAATGAGGTAAATATTCCCACCGTCTGCATCATCAGGATGCAGACCCCCCCCCCCCACACCACCTGTGGTTTCTTCAGCCCTTTGCCATTCATTTGCTTGAACTTGACCTGGGTCCCATTTCGTTACCTCAGGGATGGGCTCACTCCTCCCCCTGAGGTGAGTGCCTCCCTCTCGGGTTCCCACACCTGTGCTCTAGGCACCACACTGAACAAGCTGCCGACTTCTCCGAGGTGGCCACCTCACTCCTGTCATCCGCTACAGACCGTGTTTGGTTTTCCTCTGCCACACTGACTGCTTCCCCGACCTAGCGCAGGCAGACCAGTCTGTCGATCATTCACCCCAATAATGAAAACTACATCCCTATAAGCGCAGACACATTCTTCTCTTTACTGCCTTCTCAGCACCTACAACCAGGTCTGGCAAACGATGTTATTTGTCAAAGATTATGAAGAAATGCCTGTTCCACAGATTCAGGACAGGGAATTTTTTACAAAGTATGGAACACGCTTACTGGCCAACAGAATGGAAAGTAGCCTGAATTATATCAATAGGTGGAAAACGTATGCTGCATTACAAAGAGTCATCTTCAAACTATCCAGGAAGGGCAGACTGGCCTCGAGGTTGCTCAGGGACTCCGAACAGCCAGCAGGATTAGGCTCCACTCACACTCTCAACAACATGTACCTTGCAGCCTCGCTGAGGCCCGTCAGCTCTCCGAAGGAACTAAAAGGTGGTGTGTTAATGCTGTGACAGTGGCGTTCTGGGTGCCATCAGAGCAGAATTACAGGAGTTGAAGGCTGATTCTGTTCATGGCAGCAGAGGGAATCCTCAGTAAAGGGGGGGGGGGCTATGCATCTTCCTGCCAGGGTTTTTGGTGAGGGGCACCGGCCTCAGTGCCAGCTCACAGGAGGGGGGCCCCTCAGGTCAGCAGGGTGGGTGGGCTGGCCTCTGGCAAGGACAGGTTAGGGGTCCGCTCCTGGAACCACATGTGGCTCCATCACGGACCCGAAAGAAATGAATGAGCAGACGTGGAACGGCTGGGAAAGTGGGTGATGGGCTTGAGAGGTTGTTTTGGTGCAGGCGTTCGTAACGGACCACAGGTGGTGGCCTACACGGACCGGTTCTCACGACTCTGCCCTGGGCTCACAGGGCCTGCAGATGGCACCTGCTCCCTGTGTCCTCACCTGTGTGCTCTTCTGAGAAGAGGCTCTCGGTCCTCTTCCTCCTCTTTGGAGGGCACGATCTACAGGATGTTTCCCCCATGACCTTTGACCTGTGTCACCTCCTCACAGGCCCAGTGTCCAAACACAGCCACCCAGGGGAGGGCCTTCTGCACAGGAACATGGGGGCACACTCGGTCTATAGAGAGGCATGTGGTCCCAACAGCGTGGAGAATGGCCTCTAGAGAAAGATACAGGTGAAGGGAGAGCCCTGGCCGGAGTCTGTAGGAAGGAGTGACTGACTTGGGTTTCTGAGGTCCCGTCCCCTTCAGATGCTGCACTGTGGGTTTGTGTCACTCAGCAACACCAACTGTGCTGACTTGTGGCCTTTTTCTTTTTTCACGAAAGAGATTACCAAGGTTTTACATAGCCTTTCATTGTGACCAACGGGCTGGAAAAAACTTTCCATGCCCACCCGTCTTCCTTCCCCATCTCGTAAGTTTTATGACCTCCTGATCACCTTCTAGGCATTCTGTGTCTGTCTTGTCTTCAGTCCCTGTTCACACCCTCTCCCCCAGATACACCTCTCCCACCTCATCGGGGGTCCTTTGTCAAACCAGGCACACAACGAAGATGGGACTTTGTAGAAATGGACTGGCCCGGGAGAGCAGACACCTCGCTTCTGAGAATCGCAGACGGTGGACGCAAAGCTTTGGTTACTCGTCATGTAAAGACCAAACCCAAAACCCACATTCATTACAGTTGCTGATTTTCACAGCCAATTTACTCACATTCATTCTTTTGACTTCCTCCTATGTAGAATTCAAATAAACTCCAAACTTACTAAGAGCAGTTTAACTTTTATATAGGACCATACAGCCCATCCTATCAGAACAGTGATCACTTGAGCATCAATGGCTTTTGGTAAGCCAATGCAAGTGACCAGTAAAAGTTATAGGTTTCTTCTTATATATATAAAAATTTTTGCCCCTCATGTAAATGCTTCACCTATTTTGGGAAAGATAATGTTGATACTATCAAATGCACACTGTGCTCCCAACCTGCCCCTTATAAAATGAAGGACGCAAAATTTAAGGAAGATGGAAGCTAAAGGCCTTATAATCTGGGAAAAAAACAAAAGTTGAATGTAAACCTTATATTGGTAAAGTTTTAAGTGTGCAGAATAGTACATAAAGCATTCAAATATTTTTTAAACCCTAGAGAAAAATAGTACATATATAACAAAATCTGCCAAATCTCAGGGCTTTATTTAAAAGGAAAAATTATACGATATAGTAAAAAAAATCACAATGGATCTTCTGGTGGGGGGACTCAGTGGGAGCTGTATGGGGAGGTGGGGATCCCAGATGATGTTACACACATGTGTCCATTAGTCAAACATGTACCGTTAAGACTTGGGCATTCTGATGTATGTACATTTCATGTCAAAGGTTACAAAATACAACCCTCATCATCGTCTTCATCAAGTGAGGGGTGGGCAGCAGACAGAGCCATTAGAAGCTCGCAGAATGTGAGGGATCGTGGAGACTGAGTGATGCATATTTTCTGCCTGCATTTGTTTAAAATTTCCCATAATAAAAATGTTTTGAACTGTCAAAGCTCTGGTAGGAGGAGGATTTTCAAGGTTTTGCAATAATTGAAGAGGTCATAAAAATGTGCATTACAAAAATATAGGTGGATGTGATAAATAAGTGAACAGGGAGAGAAAATCTGGGAAATAGGTTTAGAGCAACACACAGTAAAGTACGTATTTTCACTGTGTGACAAGTTCCTGTGAATTAAAACACACACCGAACCCTCACTCAGAAGGAGTAGCAAAAAATTAACGTACTTCACACGATAGAAACATACTGGTGAACAAACATCGATAGACCCCTGCAAATAAGCAAATGCCCGTAAATTAAAATTTTCCACCTATTTTGTGAAATTTGTTAAAAAGCTTAATACTTGGTGCTGGTAATGATGGAATAAAATGAGCATAATTTTGAGATGAAGATTCACAGAAAGTTTTGGAAGGAAGATGGGGATTTTGTTTTGTAAATATCAAAAGTCCTAAATACATGAAACATTTTTACCCAATAATTCGAATGCTGTGAAATTAGTCTTAGAAAATAAAGCTTTTAGCCTAATTGTGGTTCCATCAACACGTTAAGATATTTAACTACAATTTGGTGTTAAACTCTGGTGCAGACACACTGACAGAACGTGACGTAACCATCAAAAAGACTTTAATAAAATCCACTCACGACGTGAAGCATACTTAATCCCCAACAGTCTCAAAAGCTGAAGAAATGGGACTCCACTCACAAGAAAGGAACAGAGTAGGAGACGGAGGGAGCAAATGACGAGATGGGCTCAGTGGCCAGGGAGTCCCCAACAGAGGGCATCCGAGGAGAGAAACAAGACACCAGTGGGACCACACTCTGGAGTCTTGAAAATCTCCATAACAGGAGCACCTTTGATCAAGACACCGTACTGATCTGGCATATCCTTGACATGTCGGAAGCCTGAAAAGCAAGAACGGTTCTAGGAAAGAATTCTCCAAGACCTGCTACTTCTAATTTCCATTCACTTGGGGCACCAGCTCACCAGCTCTGTTTACTGATACCCAAAACGTCCTTTAACTGGGGACTTCATGAAAAACCCCAAGAAGTGTTAAAAATGACTGGCCCCGAACTTTAAATACCTATGAGGCTGCAGTGAAGATTACTTTACTAACAATTAAAATCCTTGAAATCTACAACAGCAGTAGCAGCCATCAAGTTTTTTGTTGTTGTTTTGTTTTGTTTTTTGTTTTTTTTTAAGATTTTAAGGTAATCTCTACATCTGACATGGGGCTCGAGCCCACAATCCTTAGATTGAGCTGCACTTTCCACTTACTGAGCCAGCCAGACGCCCCTATCAATATTCGGTCCTTTCTGATGCGGGTCTTAGTTACTAATATTATAGATAAAAGAGATAATAAATAGAATAATATGGCAGATGTACAGGCAAATGAACTATAGAATGATAATCTTTAATCTGGAATATTTCCTACACCTGTGTTTTTCACAACACTGACATTTTTAGGTGTAACAGGCACCCGATGGAATGCACAGATTTTAAGCATACAATTCAAATGAGCGTTGAAACATCATACACCCTGGTTACGGCCACCCTAAGATGCCAAGATGCCCAGCACACACCTCTTCCCACCCTCCCCAGGAAACGGCTGGTTTCTACCACGTTTCTTCCAGCTGTTCTTCAGCCTCATATAACTGGGACCCCACGTGTGCTCTTCTGTATCTGACTTCACTCAGCAAAACATTTAGAAATCCATCTATGTCATTGCATGTGTCATAGTGCCTTCCTTGTTCCTGCTGGGGAAGTGTTTCTCTGTACGAATAAACTGCTTCACTTATCCATGCAACTGCTCAGTGGACATCTGGGCTGTTCTCTACTCTTAATTATAAACAATAAATGCTATTTCTGTTTATCGCATGGGCATGCACGTGCACTTGTGTCTCCACTTTTCTGAGATAGGTATCCAGGGATTGAAAGCATCATGACGTACAGATGTGTTAAGCTTTACAAGAAACTGTGTTCCCAAGCAGTGTGCTCTCCTCCCGTCTGATGGAGGGCGTGGGGGTGGCCCTAGAAGGGCACAGAGAAGTGGGCTCCCCGTGTTCTTCTCTGCGTGGCCCCCTCCTGTT
Organism: Prionailurus bengalensis; assembly: GCF_016509475.1. NCBI lineage: Eukaryota > Metazoa > Chordata > Mammalia > Carnivora > Felidae > Prionailurus > Prionailurus bengalensis. The sequence continues at coordinate 2,180,387 of NC_057358.1, read as the reverse complement.
TGGATTCTAGGCTCCAGGAACACAGTGGTGGAGCCACGTCACTTGTAGGACTCTTCACGATTAAACCTAAACCTGTAACGTCGTCTCATTGTGCTCTGCTCTGGCATTTCCTGCCAGATGGCAAAAGTTCTCCCCCCATGTCTCTAGTTAATTATGTCAACGGAGAAGAAATGTAAACAAGAAATCGGTTAACTACGGCTGCAATTCAGAGTACTTTAAAAAATTATTTGCATTAGGTTTTTAGTGACCATACACATTTATACAGAACACTTCTTCTAACCGATATACAGGCGTACCCTGCTTTGGGTGGTACATGTCACATCGGATGCGGATTTTCTTCGGTAACACTCTGCCCTGTGACAACTATGGGGACAAGAGAGGATTGGTATTTGCATACATTTAAAATTACACATATAGGGGCGCCTGGGTGGCGCAGTCGGTTAAGCGTCCGACTTCAGCCAGGTCACGATCTCGCGGTCCGTGAGTTCGAGCCCCGCGTCGGGCTCTGGGCTGATGGCTCAGAGCCTGGAGCCTGTTTCCGATTCTGTGTCTCCTTCTCTCTCTGCCCCTCCCCCGTCCATGCTCTGTCTGTCCCAAAAAATAAACGTTGAAAAAAAAATTAAACTTTTAAAAAAATAAAATTACACCTATACAACATTCATCACATGTATACCTCAATCCATCAGGACCCCCACATGGACCTTCAGGAAAAAATGATTTCACCTGACTACTCATGTACTTGGGCACACATAATCTAGGGTTTGCCTCAACTGTGCTAATCCATCCATACGCTCATCTCTAGAAGTTCCAGATAAATTCCCAGAAGGCAGAGATTGAGTCAATATCCCTAGTAGGCTACTAGCTGCCTTGAACAAATCATCACCGTATCTCTCTTGTACACTTGGATTCAATTTCCAAGAGCCTTCAGTTTAGTTATATGCTGTCCAGTTAAGGGTTACACAGAACTGCACACGTCTTATTCAAGGTATTTTTTTAAGTTGCTAATAACTACTTGGAGACAACAAATCCCGTCAGATAATTAGAGCATCTGTTTCTCATTGTTAGTGCCTGTTCTTTGTCTGATCTCATTAGAGTTAAGATGTTCTGTTTCTTGGTGTGCAACTAATCTTTCACTTGCACCCTGGACATCTCAGGCATTGTGCTCAGAGACCCTGGGTCCTATTTAAATCTTCTCTCTTCTCAGGCCATTCATCCTATTTAAGTATGGAAGACACGTACCTGGCTGTTTTGGGGACTATGGCTGAAAGGTCGACTCGCAAGGCTGTTCTACCATACTGGTGCTTGTCCCTGTTCTTAGGCGCCAAACCTTTGGCAGTGTTGGTTCAACTCCAGGGTGGCCTCAGACTTCATACGCTGTCTTCAAGGACCCTGTATTGTCCTAATATTCCTCCCATTTGGCGGGGGGGGGGGGGGGGGGGGGGGGGGGAGCAGCTCTACTCCCCACTGCCAAGCACGCATGGGCACAGGGCTTGACTCCGCTCCCTGTGAGATAGGAGCCCACTGGGGAAGGGTGTGAGTGGGGCATTTCCCGGTGCTCAGTTGGGGGAGGCTGGGCACCACTGAAGACCCATCCTGGGGTCTTAGCCGGTCCTTTGGCTAGACAACGTGGGTGTTCCTTGGGTCTTTTTTTTCACCTCTACCCACTGGGTTTCAGGGTCAAGGTACGTAAGAGGCAGTGCTTCCCATGGTCAGAGGATCTAAAAAATAAAAATCCCTGTGTCTTTCTCACATCCCAATGCCCTTGGTCTAATTTTTACCCCACCTGTAGGAATTTTGTGACATTTGGTTTTTATGTTATTCAGAGTTTTTAGCTGTTTGGAAAAGGAGTGGAATGCATTTACTCCATCTTGCCTAGAACCGGAAATTGTTTTTTTATGTACAAACGAATCAAGACAAAAAGTATCGGGAACCCTAAAAGGGAAGGACGAGAGGTACTTAGAGTGCTTTTGGGCTTAAGGCTTTTATTCCAGCTTCTGCCTCTCTCATTGCAGAGAGGGGGCTTCAGGAAAGCCAGATGCTTAGGGTAAACGTTCTGGACTGTTGTCTCCGTGTGACGCTAAGGCAGCTCAGGGACTAGAAACAGAGAAAAGTGCCAAGAGCAGAGACCAGAGCAGACCTTTGAGCTCCAAAGTGACGTTGCATCTTTAGGAGCAGGAAAGGCAAGGAGTCCAGAACGCGGAGAACTCAGCTTGTGGGCTTGGGCGTTTCAATGTGGCTTCCAAGTCCTTTGTGTTTCCTCTGGCTCTTCAGCCACAGGACGCCAGCAGTCACAGTTCAGAGGAAGACACCCCTCAAACACAGAGCAGCACAGACGTGAAGAGGGCCCACGGACACGAACCAGCAGAGGGCTGCACCTCCTTCCCCAAGACAGGCCAGGCTCTTATTCTCCACCCCTTCTAGCAGTGGGATGATCGTTTTAGAGAATCCTCGTGGCTCCTCCCTCTTCCTTGCATTACCAAGATTCCGGAACAATTTCTTCCACGGAGCTCAGTTTGAGGTGATTGGTTCAGATTGTATTTTCCTGAAAAGGTCTTTATTTGGTCTTAATTTTTTAAAGTCTGTTTTCACAGAGTACAGTATTCTAGTCCTGTAGTTTCTTATTTCCAGTTTAAGAAGTCCATTCCATCGTCTTCAGTCTGCCCTCATTGCTGCATCAGTCCCTTTAAAGGGAACCACTGGGGACTTTTTCCCTCTCCATCTTTGTCTTCTGGAATGTAACCAGGGTCTCTCAAGACACAATTTGGCTGAATCTATGATTTCTTAAATCTGTGAATTTTTCAGATTTGGAAAAATTTTGAACTTTTCTCCAAATATTGCTACTGTCCTTCTGTCTCTATTATGCTGGGAATCAGGCCATACATTTTCACACCTATACTCCCCTTGTGACCTCTGTTTCGGAGTCCCATCTTTTCTTTGTATGGTTATTGCATAAATTTGCTCCTGACCTGTAATTCAGTTTATGAATGCCCCTCCCTACAGTTTGAGGTGTTTACTAACTTATAATCCAGTTGAGGTGTTATTAATTACAGATCTATAAGTTCCTTCTGGTTCCATCATCTAGATTCCAATTCTTGGGTAAAATTTTCCACCTTGCCATCTAATTCCCTAACCATATTCATTGGAGTTAAGAATTTGAGACCTAGGAATAATGTATCCTTTGCCTGGAGCCTTCCCCTAGATGTCAGGTCACCACCACTGAGGGCTACACAAGAGAATAGAGCCCGTTGGTGGTCTTCCAGTCACAGGCATTGCAGCTCACTGGGATGCACTTAGAGATGGAATGTCTTGTGTCTGCCCATTTTCAGAGTCATGGGCTACTCTTGAAGCAGAGCCCTGAAGAATCTCTGTGGGAGCGCGTGGTTCTACTTTGCTGGGCTTGGGGTTTAGCTTCCTAGCTACTGTTTTCATTTCTTGGTCATTCACTCCTTAGCAGCTTAGAATATGGTGATTTCAGAAAGGAAATTCCATACAGAATGCCAGGCCTTGTATTTTGTAATCTTCTGGTCTCCAGGGTCTTGCCCTCTTAAGTCCTACTTGCCTTGACAGCTTTCTAATGCTCTCAAGGAGTTGGGGACTTTGTGCAATTTATCCAGTTACTTTGCTTATTCTTGAGGAGAAAGTAGGTCTGATAGAAGCTGTGACACAGGTGGAAGCAGGAACAAAGTATTTCTGAGAGTGTACACATGCAAGTGTGCAGGGGAGGGACAGGGAGACTGAGAGAATCCCAAGCAGGCTACACACTGTCATCACAGAGCCCAACATGGGGCTTGATCCCACGAACTAGGAGACCATAACCTGAGCAAAAACCAAGAGTCGGATGCTTAACCAACTGAGTCACCCAGGCACCCCTGCTTTGTCTTAAATATTGATTTCAATGAAGTCAGGAGTCAACTCTTGTTTATAATTAGGTCACCAGCTACTGTCTTTGATTCTACACATGGCCAAGGTCCCATGTGCTTGAACTTGCTTAATGTATACCTTTTAACAGAGAAGACTTTATTTTACTGCATTTCAATTTACACGTTACACATTTATGTATTCAATATATTCATTTATATTTTATATGTAGATAAGATTTAAACACTGTTTTTAATTTTACATTTACTTTTGAGAGGGAGCGAGAGCACGAGCAGGGGAGGGGCAGAGAGGGGGAGACAGAATCCGAAGCAGGCTACAGAATCTGAAGTAGGCTCCACACTCTGAGCTGTCAGCACAGAGCCCGACGCGGGGCTCGATCCCACAAACTGCAAGATCGTGACCTGAGCCGAAGTAACCAACTGAGCCACCCAGGAGCCCCCTTAAACATTACTTTTAAATCTACGATGGAAAAAATTTATTTTCCACTCATACTCCACCCCCCACCCACCATTATTTTCCTTTTGCAGAAAGGACCTTAGTTTTGGGGTAGTTTCTATTGTTTTGTGTCCCCATGTTCCTAAGCAAACTACACCTGCTACTTGGGCAAAAGTAATGAGTTTACTAGAGACAGGGTTATAAATGCAGATAAGAAGTCAGTATATATAGGTTTGTATATCGGTATCCAAGACACCTTCCAGCTGTCACATCCAACGGGAAAGTTTAGTCCTTCCCTGAGTTGAGTTAGATTAATATAAAGAAACCCATCGTGTTTGCAACATTACAGTGATCATGCCAAAGCAAGGTTGATCTCAGCATAAGACTTCCAGCATCTGGAAACAGATCTTTTCAAAGTGGCTGCAGTCCATGGCAGCATCACAGACAACCCCCTCCAACCTTCCGTCCTCTGCTATTGTAATCCTCAACCCCCAAAACACCCTGGGTTCTTTCTGAAGCCCTATTGTCCCAATCATTCTTTCCCACCTCCTATAAGCCAGGACTGGATATGCACGGAGGCTAGACCATGATGTGACCACCTTACTGCTGGGCCATTATGCCTCTACTCTTTTGCAGAAGTCCCAAAAGCAAACAAGACAGCTTCTGTTCCATGCATCTATCATTCTTTTGGACACTGACCCTGACTCAGGAAAGGTTTCACCTGTAGACCCAAGTGTGGTCCTCTCTATCCCAATTAGTCTGGGAGGTTTTTTTCCATTTGTTTAAATACAATGTAAACTCTAGAAAGCAGGCGCTTATTTTTGCCACTGTACCCCAACACTCAATGTAATGTCTATCACAGGACTAAATATTCCTCTGTGAGAGGGTATAAATTAGTATAAACAATCCACTCAGCAGCACCAACCTATGGCTCGCCAGTCCATACAGCTAGCCGTACACCTGTCCCTTCTTTTCTGTTTCCTCTTGGATTTCTGCAGGTTTTCTCTGGATCCCTTCCAGGACTATCGCTTCCCTTCTCTTCCTCTTTGCATTGAAGCACACTGAAGTTCTTTGGTCTTAAAAATCAAAACCAAATAAAACCACCAACGCTTAGAGTCCACATGGCACACTGGCCGCTCACGTCTGTAAGAGATGCCTGCATATCCTAAAATCCTCCACACCCTTCTTCCCTACCGTGCTCCACCCAAACTGATAGACACACCAAAGAGTGTAAAATATTGTGAATTCGTGCGGGCGAGGTCCTGCAGAGTGTGTGTAGGAGTGGACCCTGGGAGCGTGCGAGCTGAGGACAGAGTTTAGATCAGGCTGAAATCACTTGCAGAGGAGGGAGTCACTGGTACCCATCGCTGAGCTAGCCTGAGGTGCTCAAATGTGCTCTCAAGTACACAAAGTGACCCGAAGACTTTGACAGCATTCGTTTATCATTTGTGATCAGTAATCCCTTGTTCCCCCAGAGGGTCTAGGATTTACTTCTTTTATGAAAACCTTGATACGCATTTTCTGAAGGGAGTTGCATGATCCTTGAAAAATACTTGAGTTGCTATTGGGCCAAGGCAGAAAACACAGTTGAGAAGAGAGGGTATCAAAGTCATGGGTTGTATTCAATTGTCAGAAGGCAGGTCAGCATGTTCACAACAATGGGACAGGATGGACATAGCGACTCCCTCCGTGTGTGATGCCTACTATGCTCTCAGTTAATCTTAGAGTTTGTAGACCTGATTAAATATCCCCACCTGATAGATGTTGAATTAGGTATTTGTTCTTCTATGGAAGAATCGGTTTTCAAACTAGCAGTATTTTTCTAAATCTAAGAGGGTTGATCAATTCAGTTGAATTATTAGAAGGGGTGAGACGAAGGTTCCGGTTTCTGGAATAAATGTGGCCCATGTACCGCTACTTGGGTTATGCTGCATTTAGCCTTCCCACCGGCTCTGAAGAGGATGTCTATCCCTAAACAAGGAAATGGAGACTCAGCACATGCACATCTTATCTAAGTGTGCGCAGTTAATGTGGGACATGCCAAAGCCCGGCTAGAGCCCGTGTCCGGGACCCCCGAAACCATCATCCTCTCAACAGAGTGATGCTTCTGCCATTAGACTTTGCCTGGAGGAAATTGTTGGCTAACACTGCAATGCAACATCGAAGTGCATTACCTCATAATCGAGCAGGTCCTTGATTTTTGTGTGTGCATGTGTGCAATGCAAGTACTCTCTTGTTAAAAGACAAACATCAGGGGCCCCTGGGTGGCTCAGTCAGTTAAGCATCTGACTTCAGCTCAGGTCACGACCTCATGGTTTGTGAGTTCCAACTCTGTGCTGACAGCTCAGAGCCTGCTTCAGATTCTGCGTCTCCCTCTCTGCCCCTTCCCCAACTCATACTCTGTCTCTACCTCAGACATAAACAAAAAAATAAAAACAAACATCTTTAATGGGGAAACATGGAGTTTTCCCCCTAAAAAGGCAAGGACATTCACTTTTACTCAACATAGTACTAGAAATCCTAGCCGCAGCAACCAGACAAGAAAGAGACAAGAAAGAAAAGGCATCAAAGTTGGCAAGGAAGAAGTGAAACTTTTGCTATTTGCAGATGACGTGATACTACGTGCGGAAAACCCAAAGACTCCACCAAAACGCTGCTGGAACTGATAAATTAAGTCACAGGATACTAAATCAACATACAGAAACATTTTGCATTTATATATGCCAATAATGAAGAAGAGAAATTAAGAAAACATTCCCATTTACAATTGCACCAAAATAAAATACTTAGGAATGAACTGAACCAAAGAAGTGAAAGACCTGTACTCTGAAAATTATGAAACACTGACAAAAGAAATAGAAGAGGACACAAATGGAAAGATACTCTATACTCATGGATTAGAAGAATATTAAAATGTCTACCATTTAGGGGCACCTGGGTGGCTCAGCTGAGCATCCGACTTCAGCTCAGGTCACTATCTCACAGCTCATAAGTTCAAGCCCCGCATCGGGCTCTGTGCTGGCAGCTCAGAGCCTGGAGCCTGCTTCGGATTCTGTGTCTCCCGCTCTCTCTACCCCTAACCCACTCGCATTCTGTCTCTGTCTCAAAAATAAACATTAAAAAAATGTCTACCATTTAGTAGACCACTTGGTCTACTACCAAAGCACTCTATACATTTAATTCAATCCCTATCAAAACACCACCAGCACATTCACAGAGTTAAAACAATCCTACAATTTAAATGGAACCAAAAAAGACCTGGAATAGCCAAAGTAATCTTGAAAAAGAAGAGCAAAACTGGAAGCATCACAATTCTGGACTTCAAGTTATATTACAAAGTGGTAGTAATCAAAACAGTATGGTACTGGCACAAAAAAATGGCACCTAGATTATTAGGACAGAATACAAAAACCAGAGATGACCCACATATGGTTAATTTTCCACACAGAAGGAAAGAATACCCAATGGGAAAAAGACAGTTTCTTCAACATAGGGTGCTGAGAAAACTGGACCACTTCATTGTATCTTACACAAAAATAAAGTCAAAATGGATTAAAGGCCTAAATGTGACATCTGAAACCATAAACATCCTAGAATATAGGCAGTAACTTCTTTGATATCAGCTGCAGCAACAGTTTTCTAGATATGTCTGAGGCACAGGAAATAAAAGCAAAAATAAACTACTGGGACTTGGTCAAAATAAAAAGCTTCTACATAGTGAAGGAAAGAATCAACAAAGCTAACAGCCAACTGATGGAAGGGTAGAAGATAGTTGCAAATGACATCCCCGATAAATGGGTAGTAGACAGCATAAAGAACTTAGAAAATTCAACACCCCAAAACTAATAATCCAGGTAAAAAAAAAAAAAAAAAGAGGCCAAAGACACGGACATTTCTCCAAAGACGACATGCAAATGGCCGACACATGAAAAGATGCTCAATGTTACTCATCAAGGAAATGAAAATTAAAACCACAATGAAACAGCACCTCACACGTGTCAGAATGGCTAAAATCAAGACAAACAACAGGTGTTGGCAAGGAAGTGGAAAGGAAGGAACCCCCTGCACTATCGGTGAGAATGTTAATTGGTGCAGCCACTGTGGAAAAAATACTCAGCTTCCTCAGAAAGTTAAAAATGTAACTACCCGATGACCCAGCAATTGCACTCCTGGGTATTTACCCAAAGAATACGAAAATATGGATTTGAAAGACAGATGTACCCTGATGTTTAGAGCAGCAGCATTGACCATAGCCAGGATATGGAAACAGCCCACGTGTCCACCATTTGGTGAATGTATAAAGCAAAGGAGATATACATACGCCACAGACTACTATTCAGTCATAAAAAAAGAAAGTTTGGGGCACCTGGGTGGCTCAGTCGGCTCAGGTCATGATCTCGTGGTTTGTGAGTTTGAACCCCGCGTCGGGCTCTGTGCTGACAGCTCAGAGCCTGGAGCCTGCTTCAGATTCTGTGTCTCCCTCTGTCTCCGTCCCTTCCCTGCTTGTGCTGTGTCTCAAAAATAAACGTTAAAAAAGTTAAAGGAATGAGATCTTGCCATTTACAACCACACAGAGCTAGAGACTATAATGCGGACAAAATGAGTCAGAGAAAGACAAATACCATATGATTTCACTCCTAAGTGGAATTTAAGAAACAAGTGGGGGGGAGGGAGGGAAAGAGAGGTAAAGCAAAAAAAAAAAAAAAGACTCCCTCTATAAAGAGAACAAATTGATGGTCACCAGAGGGGAGGCAGGGGGATGGGGAAAATAGGCGATGAGGATTAAGGAGGGCATTTGTCATGAAGAATACTGGCTGCCGCGTGGAAGTGTTGAATCACCACATTGTACACCTGAAATAGAACACTGTGTATTAACTGGAATTAAAATAACGCTATTCAGTGATGCGGTTGAAACTCAAGCACACACAACAGAAAGGCGAATAGCTACAAACGCCTTTGGAGTGGATGGTTTTTGCCTCCAGCAACATGCCGGCTAGGATGCGGAAAATCCTGAGTCGCACAACAGCAGGGGGAGAAACGGGAAGACAGAGGAGCCTGCTAATACGCACACCCCACGTGGAGAATCCTTTTCTATTTTGGGTTCAAAGTTTCTCCACACCCTCATGGTCTCACACGCTCGTGCACACCAAAAAACAATCTGATCTTGCGTTGCCCATGGAGAAGACCTGTGCCCAGCTCTCTGACAGCTTCTCAGCCACGGTCAGGCTTTGGTGTTTTCTGGAATTCCCCAGACAGGGAGCGAACCATACCACATAGACGGCCGTACGAGCTGCCCAGAACATCTTCACGTGGATGGGGATGCCTGTGCACCATTCAGCCTCCTGAATGATCACGTCTCCCCATCTCTGCTCACCTCTCCCCCGCAAAGGACAGGCTATCAAATGCACAACACTTCCATTGCAAAGGGGAAAATGGACTGCTTTTTCTCTCCAGGGTTTGAGGAAGCCTTCCTGTCAGCCTGAGCGGACTCGGCATGGTTGCCTGGATACTCACTCTCCTTCACTCTTACTCTGATTAAATAGCAATTTAGATTTTTTTTTTAAACCGATCTGTCCTCTAGAAATATGATCAGCCCTCCCTTACACTGATTTGTGAAGTGGTGGGTTGAGCATCGCTATTCAGGGATGGTTTTTCAATAGGGTAAAGAAATGGACTCCCCAGTTCCTTTATCCCCATGGAATGTATACAAACTAAACGCAGTGAAGCTTCTAAGGGTAAGTGGGTCCAGCAGATTTTGGGATTTCTAGGGAGTAAGGAGGGTGCAGGTGTGAGCTAAGACATTTTGTTTCACAACTTGAAAAAAAGCATTGTGAATAAATGTCCATTGGAATAGTTCTATGGGTGGGGGAAGGATAGAATCCCTCAAAACCAACATTTTTAGAGGGCTTTCAAAACACTGGTCTCTGATATTGTTATCAACAGACAAGGAAGTCAAAGCCCCAATGTCCAGATTCAGAGGAAATTCAGGATATAAAAATTCATACCTGCGATCAACACATTTACACAATCCAGTTTGAGGTAAAATCTGCATGTGATAGAATATACACATTTAAGGTGCACAATAAACCGTGATAGGATATCGCCTGTGAAACCATTACCATGGGCCAGAGAACCCACACTCAGCGTCCTGTGTTCCTGTGAGACATATCCCTCCCACCCTGCTCAGGACCCTCATCCTCAAGCATGAAGAGTCACTCTTTCTTCAGACTTCAGATCACTTGGACAATCATTCATGCTGTTGAGTGAAATAACAGTGCACCCCATTCCAAGGATACAGATCGTGTTCATTCCCTTCAACTGCAGAGACCTTTGAGTTCAGTGTTCAGCTCTTACAAATGAGGCATTTATAGGTCTCCATGCTCATTTTAAGGACATATGGCTACGTCCATGGGAAGTGTAGGCTTAAATTTTAAAGAAGTCGCTAAATCCTTTCTCACAAAGTGGTTGTACGATATATTCCCACCAACACAGAATGCCAGTAGCTACATATCCACGCTAACATCTCTTCTGGTCTTTTCTAAACTTTTAGTCATTCTAGAAGCCATGTGCATCACAGCTCTGGTCTGCAGTTCCTGAATAATACATTTGAGTTTTTTTTTTTTTTAATGAATTTGACATCTTTGATGAAATTTGTTGAACTCTTTTACATGTTTACTAACTGCACTACTTTGACACTGGAGAGTTCTGTATATATTCACACATCTGGAAACAAGTCCTCTATCAGATAAAGAGGGCTTGTTCTTTGCAAAAATATCTTCAGGTCTAACGTTTTCACTCCCCTAACAGTTTCTTTCAAAGAATAGTTCTTAGTTTTGGTGTCTAATTTACAGAGGTTTTTAAAATATTACAGACCATGCTGTTGGTACATTAAACTCTCTAAACCAAGATGTAAAGGATTTTTCCATTAGCTTCTAGAATTGTATAGCTTTTGGTTTTAAAATGAGATCTTTCTGGGGTACCTGGGTGGCTCAGTCGGTTAAACATCTGACTTCAGCTCAGGTCATGATCTCACGGGTTTGTGAGCTTGAGCCCCGTGTCGGGCTCGCTGATGCCAGTGTAGAGCTGATCCTCTGGCTCTTTGGATCCTCTGTCCCCTTCTCTCTGCCCCTCCCCTGCTTACGCTCTCAAAACATAAATGTTAAGAATAAAATGAGATCTTTTCAATTCTTAAGTTTTTATTCCTACCTTTTTTGACTCATGTCTGTTCTAGTTTTTCTTTTTTTGGTATGTCTAGTTATCCCGGCTGGCTGTCAGACCTTGTGGGTATTTCTCGAGTGCTGAATTAACAGTTTTCTTATAATTATATTTTGTTCTAGGATACAGTTACATCGCTTGGAAGCAGTTGGATTGTTCTGGCTCTTGCTTTAAGGATTTTTGGACAAGCCCAGAGCATGGGACATTAGTCTAGGTAGATCACCCACCCCCAGGACAGAACACCCTCCCACATTCCTCCACACAGCACCCCGAGTTATGAGGGTATCTGTCTGTGCCGTGGCAGCAGCTACACCTTCTGAACTGGAGTGCACCCTGAGCATGGTTCTTTGATCTTCCCAGAAGGTCCTTTCCAGGTCTTAGTACTTCCCTCCAACACGTGTGGTCATTTACACTTTCCAGAGCACTTCTTGGGCATTTTCAGCACCTATCGAGAATTCACGGTCCTGCAAACTGGAGCTGTTCTCACTGTGCTGGAATCTCAACTTCCTCTCCTCACCACAGGGAACCTGCTTGGTCTTGGCTTCAGTTCCCACTCCCTGGACCCCAGCCAGAAAATTCTCTGAAGGCCATAATCTCAGAAAATCATGGGCTCCTTTGTTTATAGTCGCTTAGGAAGGAATCCAGGTTTTTTTTTTTTTTTTCTTTCTGGTTTTATATATTCATCATTGTGGGCAGGATCATCAACCTAGTCCCGGTTATTCGTCTTGGCCAGAAGTATAGGTCATCTTTTTTTTTCTAAGAGGAGATTGCTATAATCTAAGAGTAATTATTAAATACCTCTCCACGTTATAATCAGCTAAAACCACCATAAATGTTGCTCTCTGCAAATCACTGTGCTTTTATGCCAAATCACTTTGTGGGTTACCTCATGTTGAATGTTATGAGCTCCAAAGTAGGTCAGTTCTGACATGCTAATAATTTGTCTTGGGAATAAACACACAAAATCCGAGGGAACAGTTAGCAAGAGGCAGTATGTGCTGAAGCAAGGGTGTTGGGAGAAAGCCAAAGGAGGGACAGAGCCAGCGGACAGGGGCAGGAAGAACAAACAAGAGGGAGGAGGAGACAAAAGTAATCTTTCCACTCTGGGGCTCTTAACACACGATGCAAACCATGGAATGCCTGAATGATTAGTCATTGTGCATTCCTGATGCTACGCGTGTACTTAGCCATTTCTATTCAATGTAGTACTTGTCCATTTCAATAATTGACAAACAACATGGTAAGAGAAAATAGAAAAGGCACCTTTAGGGGGAAATGTCTGGATTTTAGACAATCCCCCGTGGAAAGCTTTGAAAAAAAAATCATTTTGATAATAGTTTCCTAGCCCGTATGCCAAGTAAGAAAAGTGGATGGACACTTTTCATTTAACTGCTTTAAATATAATTTATACTCTGTCCTATCCCATATTGTTTTATGAAGTCAGCACTCACCAGATGGCATTTGAGAACTAGTCCAGTATCACAGTTTATCTGTAAACTAAATATTCTCATAGAAGTTCTAGGCAGTATCCCGTCTCCTATTAAATTGAGTATTCTTCTCAGAGTTCCCATATGAATTCGATGTAACAGTTCTCCATTAGAAGGGCTTTAAGACATTGGGGTCAAGTGAACAACATTCTATTAAGGTGAAGGATCATTGTCAATAAATAATTTTGAAGTGAGTTGGATTTAGTTAAGCAACCATGAACTGGACAGCTGCATTTTATAATTGACAGTAGAGAAACCAGAATAGTAAAGATAATCAGAGATTAAAGGTAGGTACTTCTCTTCTCGGCCTCTATGTACCTGAATTAAGACATCAGTTCCTGCTCCTAAAGAAGTTTAGGGATCAAAATTGAGAGACGTGTCTGCAATTTTGCAAAATTTCAACAAGGTCCCTCAGTTCTGCTTTTTGAAAAGCTCAATTTCTATTCCAAGACATGTAATTCATCATCAAAATTACATCATTAAATAAAGACATGATGGCTACGTCAAGCACTGGTCGACTTTAGAAGTTTCAGGATATTAGGGACAGGACAGAGAGGCCCATGAAACATTGGAATGGACCCTGAAGTGCAGGGACCTTAATATCATCTAGTGTTAGGAACTAGTTTTATTTGTTGCTAGGGAGGAATTACATTCAGCCCAAACTCCATTTAGGGAAAAAGAAAAGGCTTTTTCAAGGTCACAGGGTACAGAAGCAGTGGCCATCCCAAAGTCAGATTTTTTTTTTTAAATGAAGCAGAATGTTCCAGCATGGCGATAGGTGACCCCTGTGTTTAACCACAACCCTTCAGCTCTTGGAAAGAACTTTAATCATGAATACAGAAGCTTGCTGGGGCAATCTGGACTAGATGAGGCATACAGTGGCATGCACACAGAAAGCATTAATGCAACAGCCAAAAGGAGAATTAGAGAAAAAAGGCAAGATGAAACTAAAAGAACATCACCTAAATCAGGCCTCTACCATACTTTGCACTGCAATAACAAAACATAATTCTAACCATTCCGACCGCCTCCAGTAGCGGCCCAAGCCCAACCCATTCTTCTCATGGACCTGTATTCATTTCTACAGACAACGTATAATACCACCCTGATCTGGAAATCAGCGCAGTGTGGCCCGGGAAGGCAATCAGAAAACGCCATGGAATGTTGGTTTGCCCAAACTGACAAGATCTAAGCATGTTATGAACCACACACCTAAGGACCAGGATGAGAGACTAAGAGGAAAATTACCAGGTGTACTCACAACTGCAAAGATTCCTCCCCCGCCATTCCTGAAACCAGCCAGGGCGTGCCCGGTTGTAGTCTGACCTAAAGGTGGGAACCAATCAAGTTCTGCTGAGTGGTTTGAAATAAAGGCAGGAACCAAACAAGTTCTGCCGAGCGTTCAAATTTAAATGTCAACCAATAACAGCTCTGTAACCTCAAAAAAAAATTCCCTAACTTGTTTGTGCCTGTCTATAAAAGAAGCTGTAAGATCCTTGCTTGGGGCCTCTTAGCATCACCGGCTACGAGTATGCGGAGGACCGGGTTCGAACCTGCAATAAACGACCCTTGCTGCTTGGCTTTGGCTCTGGTGGTTTGTTTTTTTTTTTTTTTTTGGGGGGGGGGTCTCTCGAATCGGGGCATATCTGGGGGCTCGTCCGGGATCCCCCCAAACCCACCATACCCCAAGTCAACGGGTCGTCCCTGAGACCGATCAGTGAGCCGGCTCTGTCCGTTTCTGTATGTCTGTTCGTTTCTGGCTCTGTACGTTTCTGTTTGTTCATTTCTGGCTCTCCCACGCAGGATCTGTATCGGTGACTGACACGGCCCTGGCAGACGCGCTACAGGGCAGTCGGTCGGGTCCAGAAGGAGACGTCCACTGGCACCCGTCTGGGGCACCTTTTTGGGCCCATTGGAATTTTTCTGTTCGGGTGGCAGACACCCGAAACGCGCTAGCGATCTAAGTGTTGTGTTCTCTATTCTGTAACTTTTAAGTGTTAAACTCCTTCTCTTTCACAGGTGACCTGGCCTGGCCCAGCCCGAAATCCTCATAAGTTTACTGTTTCTGTTTTTAATCCTTTCCTCCACCTCCAGGATACAGATGGGCCAATCTCAAAGCACTCCTCTTTCTCTCCTCGTTGCTAACTTCAGGGATGTTAGAACCAGAGGACAGAATTTGAGTTTAGACATCCGGTGGGGAAAATTAACCCTCTGCCGCTCTGAATGGCCAACCTTCGGCGTTGGATGGCCAACCAAAGGAACTTTCTGCCTCCCTATGATTGCTAAGGTGAAATCAAAGATTTTTCTACTGGGTCGCGAGGGACACCCGGATCAGATTCCCTACATTCTTGTATGGCGGGGTTTAGTGGAAAATCCACCCCCTTGGTTGGCCCCCTTCCTATCCTCGGGAATGTGTAAGGTCCTTGCCATGCAGCCTGCAGGTCCCCCAAAATCAAGGACCCCAGCCGCGCCCTTGTATCCCATATTGCCCGATAGTCAGGACCTACTATCCCTAGACCCTCCACCCTATCATCCCCCTCCCCTCGCACCCCAGGCCCTGCCCGCAGCAGCCGCCCCACCAGTCGCCCCCCTAGGGGAACCGGGAGGACGGGAAGCAGCAGCTACACCAGAACCAGGAGGACGGGAGGCAGCAGCCGCGCCGGGCCCCGTTGAAAATGAAACCAACCGCGAGGGGCCAGCCGGCTGAATCCGCGGGCGCACCCAGCGTGAGCCAAACCCCCGCCTCCCTGACTCCACTGTGGCCCTACCCCTGCGGGAAATAGGACCCCCCGATGAAACAGGCAACCCCCGACTCCAGTATTGGCCTTTTTCCACCAGTGACCTTTACAACTGGAAAACGCAGAACGCTCGATTCTCTGATAACCCTAAAGATCTAATAGCTCTTTTAGACAGTGTCATGTTCACCCACTAGCGCACCTGGGACGACTGTCAGCAGCTCCTCCGCATCCTGTTCACCACAGAGGAGCGAGAGAGGATCCAATTAGAAGCAAGAAAGCTGGTTCCCGGAGACGACGGTCAGCCGACATCTAACCCTGACCTCATTAATGCGGCTTTCCCCCTAACCAGACCTCCACAGGACGAATGGGACTACAACACGGCAGAAGGTAGGGGAAGGCTACTCATTTATCGCCAGACTCTGATGGCGGGTCTCCGGGCTGCAGCTCGCAAGCCCACCAATTTGGCTAAGGTATATTCGGTCGTACAGGGAAAGGCAAGAGAGTCCAGCTGCTTACTTAGAGAGATTAATGGAAGCCTTTAGGCAGTTTACCCCCATGGATCCAGAAGTCCCTGAGAACCAGGCTGCTGTCGTTATGTCCTTTGTAAATCAAGCAGCTCCTGACATTAAAAAAAAACTCCAAAGGCTAGCGGATTTAGAAGGTAAACAGATCCAGGATCTGCTCCGTATAGCACAACGGGTCTACAACAACAGGGATGCCCCAGAAGAGAGACAGATCAGAGCCACAGAGAAAATGACTAAAGTCCTGGCCGCTATATTCCAGAAAGAACAGCCACCCCCAGAAGGCATTCAAACAACACGCCCTCCCAGGTGGCACTTAAAGATCAATGCACCTATTGTAAAGAAAAAGGCCATTGGATAAGAGAATGCCCCAAGAAGAAACAACCCCGCCCCAGCCAAGGGCAATGGCAGCCTAAAATAGCCTCCAAACTGTTTACCCAAGATACAGAATAGGGAGGACGGGGTTCGGATCCCCTCCCCGAACCTAGGGTAACATTGCAAGTGGAGGGGACCCCGGTCCAGTTCCTAGTTGATACCGGGGCACAGCACTCAGTTCTGGTCAAGCCCCATGGAAAAGTATCTGAAAAATCATCCTGGGTACAAGGGGCCACGGGAATAAAGTACCACCCCTGGACAACTCAGAGGACTGTGGACTTAGGAACTGGGAAGGGAACCCACTCCTTCCTGGTCATTCCCGACAGCCCCTGCCCCCTGTTGGGGAGGGATTTGCTTACCAAAACGGGGGCCCAAATTCATTTCCAACCGGGGGGACCCACAGTGACTGACTTCCACAACCAACCCATATCTGTACTCACTGTGAAACTAGAAGATGAATATAGGCTCCATCAGGAACCCACTCCTCGGGATCAGGGCATCGAGCCCTGGCTTCAACGCTTCCCAGACGCGTGGGCAGAAACAGGTGGTATGGGGTTAGCAAAACATCGCCCAGCCCTATTTATAGAGGTCAAGCCCGGGACGGACCCCGTCCGCGTGCGCCAATACCCTATGCCCACGGAAGCCAAAAATGGCATCACACCGCACATCCGCCACCTCCTGACTTCGGGGTCCTATGCACCTGCCACTCAGCATGGAATACCCCCCTGCTGCCCATGCGCAAACCCAACAGCAGGGAATACAGACCAGTGCAGGACCTGAGAGAAGTCAATAAGCGGGTGATGGACATACATCCAACCGTTCCTAACCCCTATACTCTCCTGAGCGCCCTCAGCCCAGAAAAACAATGGTATACTGTTCTGGATCTAAAAGATGCTTTTTTCAGCCTACCACCAGGCGCCTAAAAGTCAAGAGCTATTTGCATGCAAGTGGACAGATCCAGACAGGGGCATAAATGGCCAGCTCACTTGGACCAGACTGCCACAAGGATTCAAGAACTCTCCGACCCTGTTCGATGAGGCTCTACACGAATATTTGAGTACAGACAACAACACCCTAATATAACTCTCCTACAGTATGTTGATGATCTCTTAATAGCTGCCGAGACACCCGAAATCTGCATCCAGGGAACCGAAGGTCTCTTGCAAACTCTGGGAACCTTAGGCTACCGTGCCTCAGCAAAGAAGGCTCAGATCTGCAAGTCAGAGGTAACTTACCTGGGTTACTTACTGAGAGAGGGGCAACGCTGGCTAACGGATGCCCGGAAGGAGACTGTCCTTCGTATTCCCAGACCGCAGACACCACGACAGGTGAGGGAATTCCTAGGGTCAGCTTGGTTCTGCAGACTATGGATACCAGGGTTTGCTGAATTAGCAAAACCTTTATACCAGGCAACAAAAGATCAACAGCCTTCTGGTTGGACGGAAGAAGCCGAACAGGCCTCCAACGAATTAAAACTGCTCTGCTATCAGCACCTGCCCTGGGACTCCCCGATGTCTCCAAACCCTTCCACCTATATGCAAATGAAAACCAAGGCATAGCTAAGGCAGTGGTAACCCAGCATTTAGGCCCTTGGCGCCGGCCAGTAGCCTATCTGTCTAAAAAGCTAGATCCAGTGGCCGCCGGATGGCCACCCTGTCTCCGGATGATTGCAGCCACTGCCCTAATGGTAAAGGACACTGATAAGCTGACCATGGGCCAAGAGCTACGAGTCCCCACCCCGCATGCCATCGAGGGCATCCTCAAGCAGCCGCCTGACCGATGGCTGAGCAATGCCCGACTCACTCATTACCAGGGACTGCTGTTGAACCCCCTCAGGGTCATCTTCACCCCCCCACCAATGGCCCTGAACCCAGCATCACTGCTGCCAGACCCAGACACGGGAACCCTACTTCATGACTGCGCCGACATACTGGCTCAAGTTTATGGGGTCCGGGAGGACTTGCAGGATCAGCCATTATCGGACGCAGACGCCATCTGGTTTACCGACGGAAGCAGCTTCGTTCACCAAGGACAAAGGTATGCAGGGGCAGCTGTGACTTCAGAGACCGAGGTGGTGTGGGCAGAAGCTCTATCCCCCGGAACCCCGGCCCAGAAGGCTGAGCTAACAGCCTTAATGCAGGCCCTAAAGTTAGGAAGAGACCGCAAGCTAACCGTGCACACTGATAGCCGATATGCCTTCGCCACTGCTCATGTACATGGGGCGATATACAGAGAACGGGGGCTCCTCACAGCTGAAGGGAAAGACATCAGAAACAAAGAAGAGATTCTAGCCCTGCTAGCAGCCTTATGGGAACCCAAAAAGCTAGCGATTGTGCATTGCCCAGGACACCAGAAGACAACCGACCCAGTTTCCCGGGGCAACAATTTGGCCGATCAGACTGCAAAAAACAGCTCGGCCCCCAGCACAATTGCCGACCCTACAGCTGCCAGACCCCGGACCCTGGGAATTTCCCCCCAGCCCTGAGTATTCAGAAAGCGACATTCAATGGATGAGTAAACTTCCTATGACCCGAATCAAAGATGGCTGGTGGAGAGACTCTAAAAGCAGCATTATACTCTCAGATAAACTAGGATGGCAAGTTCTAGAGCGGATCCATCGCAGCACCCACTTAGGTTCCCGGCGAATGTTGGACTTACTGAGACAGACTGGACTAAAAATCAGAAATGTCTCTGATAAGATCGATCAAGTAGTCACCAAATGTACAGTGTGCCAACTCAACAATGCGAGCAGCAATCCTCAGACAACAGGGGTAAGACAAAGAGGGAGCAGACCGGGGACCTATTGGGAAGTAGATTTCACTGAGGTAAAACCAGGAAAATACGGATATAAGTATTTGCTAGTTTTTGTAGATACCTTTTCAGGATGGACTGAAGCCTTTCCAACAAAGAATGAGACGGCACAGATTGTAGCCAAAAAGATCCTGGAAGAAATCCTGCCCAGGTATGGTTTTCCAGTAATGATAGGGTCAGACAATGGACCTGCATTAGTCTCTAAGGTAAGTCAGGGACTGGCTTCCATACTTGGGGCTGATTGGAAATTACATTGTGCATACCGACCCCAAAGCTCAGGACAGGTAGAGAGAATGAACAGAACATTAAAGGAGACCCTAACCAAATTGACCATGGAGATTGGCACTAATTGGGTGGTCCTTCTCCCCTACACTCTATTCAGGGTGCATAATTCCCCATACAAACTGGGACTCACACCCTATGAAATAATACATGGTAGACCACCCCCCATCATCCCTAACCTAAAAGATAACCTTGTCAAAGCTGAGAACGATAATAGTCTTGAATTCTTGTTCTCTCTACAAGCCCTGCAGAGGGTCCATGAAGACGTATGGCCCAAATTAAAGGAACTCTATGAGACTGGACCTCCGCCTATTCCACATCAATTCCGGCCAGGGGATTGGGTCCTCGTCAAACGTATCGGCAGGGAACTCTGGAGCCCAGGTGGAAAGGACCCTTCCAGGTCATCCTGACAACACCTACTGCCATCAAGGTAGACGGAATCGCCACCTGGATCCATTTCGCCCACGCCAAACCAGTGGACCCATTCTCAGACCTCATCAGACCTTCAAAGACAACCTGGACTGTTGACCGGACTAAGGACAATCCCTTAAAATTGACCCTACGCCGCCAACAGACTGAGCCGTAACTATGGTATTTGCCCTTCTCTTGGTTGTTCTGCAAATTCTGTCTGTAAATCCAAACCCCCACAACCCCTATAATTTGACATGGGAAATTACTAATTTAGAGACTCATGAAGTCTACAACAGAACCCTAGGAACTGCCCCATTAAATACCTGGTGTCCAGATTTATATTTTAATTTAGAAAAAATTAGTCCATTAAAAGAAATGGAAGGAGGTAAATGGAGGCAACTGCAAAGGAGGGTATCAATAAGTAGAAATGGATTTTATGGAAGTGGGAAGTAAAACCCCAATTTACTGAAATGGCCTATGTCCAACCGTGTACCCACACCAGGTATGATGAGAACTGTAACCTTATTCGTGTAAGATTTACAGAGGAGGGGAAAAAGGACAGGCAGTGGGTCTCGGGACTCACTTGGGGACTCTACTTATATCAACATCCCCTCTTTGGGACTGCCATTCAAATAAAATTAAAAGTCTCCCCTCTTGTACAACCAGTGGGGCCAAATCAGGTATTAGGAAAAAAAAGAAAAAAGAGAGATGAGCCTATCCCCAGGCAGATCCCCACTACTCCCTCCAGCAGGACCCCCGTCCTTATCCCAGGAGTAAAAGCACAAGATGTCCAAAGAAATCAGAACCCAGAAGGTATAGACTCCCTATGGAAATTGCTAACAGCAGCGTATGAGGCCTTAAACCGATCAGACCCTGAGGCAACAAGGGCCTGCTGGCTATGTTATAAAACCCCCCTTCTACGAAGCCATAGGTCTGGCTGCCCCTTTTTCACAGTCAGGAGAAGAGTCGCCAGCAGCTTGCAAGTGGAATCGAAAGGGCCCCCGCCTCACACTGCAAGCGGTCACTGGCAATGGGACTTGTATAGGAAAGGTCCCTTCTAGCCATATCCAGCTCTGTGCCCTAATTACTCTGTGGGTGAATCTAAATGGACAATTCCAGCTCCTGACAGTTGGTGGATTTGTTCTAAGACAGGGCTCACCCCATGTGTTAGCAGGGATGTTTTTAATTTGTCACCCGAATATTGTATCATATTAGTATTTCCAAAGGTTATTTACCACCGAGAAAATGTATATGATCTGTGGACAGAAGGGACGGAAGCAAGAGAGTCAATAAGAACAAAACAGGAACCCTTTACGACCATAACTTGGCCACCTTATTTGGCCTCGGTGCCATAGGGGCAGGAACAGGGATCTCATCACTAGCCATCCAGCACCGGGGGTTCAACAGCCTAAGGGCAGCCATTGATGAAGATATAGCCAGACTTGAGGACTCCATCTCACACCTCGAAAAATCTGACCTCCCTTTGTGAAGTGGTCCTACAGAACTGAAGGGGGCTAGATCTAGTCTTCCTCCAACAGGGAGGTATATGTACAGCCTTAAGAGAAGAATGTTGTTTTTATGCTGACCACACCAGAGTAGTCCGAGAGTCCATGGCTAAAGTTAGAGAAGGCCTGGCCAAACGGAAGCGTGAACGAGAACAGCAACAAGGCTGGTTTGAGTCTTGGTTCAATCAGTCCCCATGGCTAGCCACCCTGCTTTCTGCTCTAGCTGGACCCCTTATACTCCTCCTCCTCCTCACCCTCGGGCCTTATATTATTAATAAACTAGTTGCCTTTAATCAAAGACCAAGTTAACACGATCCAACTGATGGTCCTTAGGACCCAATACCAACCTGTCATTACCGAAACATTTGAGTCACACACATAAGATCCAAGATAGGCTCTTAAGGCACCAAAGAGAGGGGGGAATGAGAGACTAAGAGGAAAATTACCAGGTGTACTCACAACTGCAAAGAAAAGATTCCTCCCCCGCCCCCCCGCCATTCCCGAAACCAGCCAGGGCATGCCCGGTTGTAGTTTGACCTAAAGGTGGGAACCAATCAAGTTCTGCTGAGTGGTTTGAAATAAAGGCGGGAACCAAACAAGTTCTGCCAAGCGTTCAAATTTAAATGTCAACCAATAACAGCTCTGTAACCTCAAAAAAAATCCCTAACTTCTTTGTGCCTGTCTATAAAAGAAGCCGTAAGATCCTTGCTCGGGGCCTCTTAGCGTCACCGGCAATGAGTGCGCGGAGGACCGGGTTCGAACCTGCAATAAACGACCCTTGCCGCTTGGCTTTGACTCTGGTGGTTTGTTTTCGGGGGGTCTCTCAAATCGGGGCATATCACAGGACTGTGGATAATTAGGCTTGTTTGACTCTACTCCACCTTGCATGTTGACATTGAATACTTGATCTCTTCGGGCACAAAGTTCAGGGATCAAATTTAAATGATCTGTAACAACACTAGTAATTCTTCACTCGTGTGCACTTTCCTCTGACCTGATACATGGAAGGCCCAGACTCAGGCACAGGCAGTGACCACAGAAGGGGCTTGGGAAGGAGAGCGGGGACAGGGATGGGCACGAATGTCTGCCACACTTAGGCTCAGGGGCTCCGTATCTACGCTTTCTGGACCAGGGAACTGGACAGTTCTTTGTTGTGGGGGCAGTCCTGCCCACCGTAAGACTTTTGCCAGCATGTGGGGACTCTGCCCCCTAGAGGCCAGGAGCACTCCACAGTCATGACAACCCAGAGGTCTCCAGATAAAGCCAAACACCCCCAGGGGCAGCGGAGGGACACTTTTCGTGTCGCTCAGTAAGACTTCCTGAGTTAGGGGCGCCTGGGTGGCGCAGTCGGTTAAGCGTCCGACTTCAGCCAGGTCACGATCTTGCGGTCCGTGGGTTCGAGCCCTGCGTCAGGCTCTGGGCTGATGGCTCAGAGCCTGGAGCCTGTTTCCAATTCTGTGTCTCCCTCTCTCTCTGCCCCTCCCCCGTTCATGCTGTCTCTCTGTCCCAAAAATAAATAAACGTTGAAAAAAAATTAAAAAAAAAAGACTTCCTGAGTTATTGGGGTCCTCACCCCCACTCCTGAGTCTCAGGGATGAGAGCACTCTCTGAGAGCTGGGAGAATTCTCAGCAGGTGATCCCGGCTTTCCTCCAAGAGCATTCCTCATCTGTATTGGGGTGAGGCATTCTCACATCCCTAGGCTTCCTTGATGCTTAAGATATTCATCGCTGGGATAGGGTCTGTACCCACATGGATTCATTCAGGAGGTAACGTCAGACGTCCCTGTGGCCACTGCAGCAGGGAAAGCAAGATGGTGCCACCACCCCCCACCACCCTGGCTTGAGGGGTTGGAAGGCAAGAGGAGAACGACCCCCCGTGGGTTATAAAAGGCGTTCTGAAGATACTCTCTCAGGGTAACTTACACATTCCCCAGCTGGGCACTGAGCACCTTGAAGACGAAGCCAATATCACCCTTTGGAGTTCCAACATACACACACTCATGGCCCACACGATGCTTGGTGAGGCTTACATTTGTTGACGTCATAAGCTTTTGAGACCGTTACTGAGAAGATGACCACCACCGAGAAGATGTCACCAAAACTGTACCTTAAACCCAGGACTAGCTACTGGGTCATGAATCCAAAAACCTCCAGAACGTCTTCCCGCTAGCCAGACATAAAATTACAGACAGGGCAGGTCTCCTCACGTCTCCTCATTGTCACTCTGGAGTAATGCACAGACCATGGTACCATTTCTTTCCAGTTAGGAAATAAGAATCACATGCATGTACAACCATGTTTCTACCATTAGAAACAACCAACCATCTGTGAAGGGATAAATTTACTTTCTTTCTCGATAAGGAGAATGAAAGTAAGTATAAATAGTCTCTGTGGTACTTCATTTAAGATACAGAGGAATAAAAAAGATTGTTGATAATTAAGAATATGAGTTATACCAGTTGGGGTTTACAAAATGAGAATAGTTTAAAATCCACAAGGTACCTTCAGCTCGTTACATCTTCAAAGCAATCCTAAGAGGTAGGTTTTTTTTTTCCCATCTTTAACTTAAGAGCTGAGCAAATTCAGTTAGTTACTGATGAGCATGGAGTCCATTAGCAACAAACACAAAGATCTGAATCCTGAAATTCCCCCAAATCCTCTGCTCCTTTCTTCCCACTGTGTCCCGCTGGAAAGTAAGTTTCCTTGTTGCTGCCATGAGATTAGAAGGCAGCGACGTGTAAGTAGAGAGGGAAGTTCACTACTGCACCAGGGTTCCGGAAATGCAGAAGCAGTTCACCGGCCACCTGCGGCAGACAAGGCCCTTGAGGGGGTCCGGGGGTCGAGGGGTCGTGAGGGATTCAGAGACCTGCACTGCCTCATCCATTCCTAGGGTTAAATGTGCTCAGTCCCATGGCATGTAAGATTCTGAACATAATGAAAAGGTGCCATTATTGGCTCAGTATCAATTTCTAAGAAATTTGTATGCATTTACATACTTTGACAATCAATGTTCTAGGACAGGCTTTTTCTTTATAAATTCAGTTGAAGATTTACCCTCTCAACCAAAGCCCTCCAATTTCTCCAGTTTTGTATTAATATACTGGATAGGAGATAGAGGATATGTATAGTAAGTTTAAGGCAATTATTTTTTAAAGGATTCTTTTTAGGCAGTCTCTACACCCAAATAGGGCTTGTAGGACTATGAGGTCAAGACTCAGACTCTTCTGAGCCAGCCAGGCGTCCTCAAGGCAATTTGATGTACCTGGAAAATCCAGCTTTCCTTTCGAGACAGAAGTTT
This sequence comes from Prionailurus bengalensis, assembly GCF_016509475.1. Classification (NCBI taxonomy): domain Eukaryota; kingdom Metazoa; phylum Chordata; class Mammalia; order Carnivora; family Felidae; genus Prionailurus; species Prionailurus bengalensis. Next base: position 2,155,430 of record NC_057358.1, on the reverse strand, counting down.
TATAAATTCATAATCTTGATTAAATAATAAGTATTATTCATTGGAAGTTTAGTATCATGAAGGTCTCTTCTTACGATACAGTCTGTGACAACACCCAGGTTATAAATATTGCCAGAGTGAATAAAAGAGGTCTAATGAGATCATGAAAAAAATCACCTCAGGAGGTGAAGAATATCTTAATACCTAATCTACTTAAGGTGATTCAAATTTGATACGTATACACTCATTTTAATTAAATGACCAAATTATAGGGGCACATGGGCAGCTCAGTCAGTTGAGGGTCTGACTCTTGATTTCAGCTCAGGTCATGATCTCATGGTTTGTGGGATGGAGCCCCATGTTGGGCTCTGTGCAGACAGAGCAGAGCTTGGTTGAGATTCTCTTCCCCACTCTCTGCCCCTCCCCAACTCGTGCTCTTAAAAAAATGACCAAATTCTATAGAAAAATTGTTATGTGACACAGTAGGCACTGTCCTTTCGTTTGAAAACAAGTAACCTAGAGAATATTTTACATCTTTCACATATGTTCATGAATCATTTTTTTATCCTATTACAGTAAAAAAGACTAGAGATAGCTTTCTCTCCAACTTGGACATGGGACGTCTGGCTGCTCGGCACTGAGGCCCAGGGGGTTGACTAATCATCCACGGCCATCCACATGTTAGAGGAAAGAGGCCAGGAAGTGACCCATTTCCTTCCCTGCAAAGCTCATATTTATAAGCTTATGCCTTTCCTATCTAGGCTCACATTGAGAAAAATGTAGACCTATCCTAGTGAATTTCCATTTCTAGAAGGTTACTAAAATGTTTCTGGCAATTTTATAATTTCTAGAGGTGAGAAACTCTCCCAGTAGCAGGAGTTAAGCAGCAGACCAATAATACAAATCATTACTCTGAATATGAAAACAGATACGCCCCATTTTTTGGAGATTTCCCTGGTCCATAGTTTCCTAGGTTGTTTTAGATCCTAATCAGACAAGTCCTGAGCTTTCCACTGACAGGAATGTTGACTTCCACGACATTCACCAAGATTTGGCCACTGAATCGTTTTTACTTAAATGTAGACACAAATGTCCTTTTATGATGTAAGGTCCAAACAGTCTTCATCATAAATTTACAAGTGGTTTATTACGCCCTGTCAGAAAGCTGATGTCTTGGTATTAACTGAACCAGTCACTCTGGCATGTGTTTAAGATCAGTTTTGTCCACTGGGTCTCACAACTTAGGCTTTTGAATCTTCAGTATTAACCTCACAATTGGAAAAGTTTTTGTGTTTGTTCTTACCCAAATTAACCTATGAATCTGGGTTAAAGTCCAAAGCCAAATATTTAATTGCCCTGGCTTTACATTTAGAATATATTCCTGTACTAAAGAACATTAACATGTGGACTATTCCCCAATCCTGCATCTACTATCAGAAGAGACGAATATTTCAACATTTTCTTGTTCAAATGTTGCAAGTTCTACAAATGGAGCCTGATGTGATCCTGGATTGGAAGCATCACAGTCTCCTCATACTATTTACCCCATTCTCTTTGAACTTTATATAGGATTTATTTTGATAGAGGTATTTTGGAGTTAAATGAGAAAGTCAAAAAGTTGAAATCTGACAAATGTGTGAAAGTCGGATGACATATACATTTGAGTTAGGTGAATTTGGAAAAAAAGGAAAGTGTGAGTTAAAAGTTTTACACACATCTCCCTCTCTCTCTGCCCTTCCCCTGCTCATGCTGGCTCTCTTGGTCTCAAAAATAAAAACATTATTTTTTTTTTTTCCAAAGTTTTACACATAATGTAAAATATGTAAATCATCAACCCCAATGGTCTGGTGTACAGGAGAATGGATGGAATTATAGACTGTAGTCCATATTAGTGTGACCTTGGTGTGATTTTTTTTTTTTTTTTGGCTTTTCTCTCAGTCTATGCAAACCTTTAAGAACCATTTGGAGGGGCCAACATGGAGGAGAAGTAGGGGGAATCCATACTCCCCACGCCTCTCAAACAAATAAGTGTAGAAACCAAAGGACTTTGAACACAGGAGCCTGGGAGGAAGACAGACTAAATCTACTAGGAATAAAATGGGAAAGCTGGAAAAAAAAAAAAAAAGGCTGCGTGGGCACAGAGGGGAGGGGCCCCCTTCAGAGAGACAAAGGAAGAGAGAGAGGGGCTAGGGTAGTGAAGGACAGTGTCTGGACAGGAGAAAGACCTCAGACTGACACCGAGAGGGATCTGATCTCTAACTGCCAGATTTCTTTGGACTGGGGCCTCGGGCTGGCTCCCTGTTCACACACCTGGGGAGGAGGGGAGCCAGGGGCCTGGGCGCAGGTGTAGGTCAGGGGCTCAGTCCACAGATGGAGAAAGCGATTCCCTCCCCGGAGGGCTGTGCAACAGTACAGAACCCGCCTCTGCATAGAGGACAGCAGAGAATCTATTGCTACAGAGCTCAACGGACTCAAAAAATAGTCATGAGGAATTAAAAAATGCTATAAATGAGGTGTAAAATAAAATGGAGACAGCTACAGCACGGATTGAAGAGGCAGAAGAGAGAATAGGTGAATTAGAAGATAAAATTGAGAAAAAGGGAGCTGAGAAAAAGATAAAAAAAAATCCAGGAGTATGAGGGGAGAAAATTAGAGAATTAAGTGATGCAAACAGAACAATATCCATATCCTAGGATTTCCAGAAGGAGAGAGAGAAAGGGGCTGAAGGTGTACTTGAACAAATAATAGCTGAGAACTTCCCTGATCTGGGGAAGGAAAAAGGCATTGAAATCCAAGAGGCACAGAGAACTCCCTTCAGATGTAACTTGAATCGATCTTCTGCGTGACATATCATAGTGAAACTGGCAAAATACAAGGATAAAGAGAAAATTCTGAAAGCAGCTAGGGATAAATAGGCTCTAACTTACAAAGGGAGACCCATAAGACTACTGGCAGACCTATCTACTGAAACTTGGCAGGCCAGAAAGGATGGCAGGAAACCTTCAATGCGATGAACAGAAAAAATATGCAGCTGAGAATCCTTTATCCAGTAAGTCTGTCATTCAGAATAAAAGGAGAGATGAAGGTATTCCCAAAAACTGAAGGAATTTGTCACCACTAAACCAGCCCTACAAGAGATCCTAAGGGGCACTCTGAGTGAAATGCTGAAAGGACCACAAAGGACCAGAGACATCACTACAAGCATGAAACCTACAGACATCACAATGACTCTAAACCCATATCTTTCAGTAACACTGAATGTAAATGGACTAAATGCTCGAATCAAAAGACACAGGGTATCAGAATGGATAGAAAAACAAGACCCATCTATTTGGTGTCTACAAGAGACTCATTTTAGACCCGAGGACACCTTCAGATTGACAGTGAAAGAATGGAGAACTATCATGCTACTGGAAGTCAAAAGAAAGCTGGAGTAGTCATATATCAAACAAACTAGACTTTAAATTAAAGGCTGTAACAAGAGATGAAGAAGGGCATTATATAATAATTACAGGGTCTATCCATCAGGAAGAGCTAACAATTATAAATGTCTGTGCCCCGAATATGGAAGCCCCCAAATACATAAAATAATCACAAACCTAAGCAACCTTCTTGATAAGAATGTGGTAATTGCAGGGGACTTTAATACTCCACTTACAACAACAGATAGATCATCTAGACACAGGATCAATAAAGAAACAAGGGCCCTGAATGATACATTGGATCAGATGGACTTGACAGATATATTTAGAACTCTGCATCCCAAAGCAATAGAATATATGTTCTTCTTGAGCACACATGGAACATTCTCCAAGATAGATCACATACTGGGTCACAAAACAGCCCTTTATAAGTATAAAAGAATCGAGATCATACCATGCACACTTTCAGACCACAATGCTATGAAACTTGAAATCAACCACAGGAAAAAGTCTGGAAAACCTCCAAAAGCATAGAGGTTAAAGAACACCCTACTAAAGAATGAATGGGTCAACCAGGCAATGAGAGAAGAAATTAAGAAATATATGGAAACAAATGAAAATACAATCCAAATGCTTTGGGATGCAGCAAAGGCAGTCCTGAGAGGAAAATACATTGCAATCCAGGCCTATCTCAAGAAACAAGAAAAATCCCAAATACAAAAATCTAACAGCACATCTAAAGGAAATAGAAGCAGAACAGCAAAGACACCCCAAACACAGAAGAGAAATAATAAAAGACCAGAGCAGAAATAAACAATACAGGATCTAAAAAACTGTAGAGCAGATCAATGAAACCAAGAGTTGGTTTTTTGAAAAAATAAAATTGATTAAACTCTAGCCAGCCTTCTCAAAAAGGGAGAGAATCCAAATAGATAAAATCATGAATAAAAATGGAATTACAAGCAATACCTCAGAAATATAAGCAATTATTAGGGAATACTGTGGAAAAATTATATGCCAACAAACTGGACAACCTGGAAGAAATGGATAAATTCCTAAGCACCCACACACTTCCAAAAATCAAGCAGGAAGAAATAGAAAGTTTTAACAGACCCATAACCAGTGAAGAAATTGAATCAGTTATCAAAAATCTCCCAACAAATAAAAGTCCAGGACCAGATGGCTTCCCTGGGGAATTCTACCAGACATTTGAAGCAGAGATAATACCTGTCCTTCTCAAGTTGTTCCAAAAAATAGAAAGGGAAGGAAAACTTCCAGACTCATTCTATGAAGCCAGCATTACTTTGATTCCCAAACCAAAGACCCAGCAAAAAAGACCTACAGGCCAATATCCCTGATGAATATGGATGCAAAAATTCTCAAGATACTAGCAAATTGAATTCAACAGCATATAAAAAGAATTACTCACCGTGATCAAGGATTCATTCCTGGGCTGCAGGGCTGGTTCAATATTCGCAAATCAATGTGATACATCACGCTAATAAAAGAAAAGATAAGAAGCATATGATCCTGTCAATCGATGCGTAAAAGGCATTTGACAATTCAGCATCCTGTCTTAATAAAAACCCTCAAGGAAGTCGGGATAGAAGGAACATACTTAAACATCATAAAAGCCATTTATGAAAAGCCCACAGCTAATATCATCCTCAATGGGGGAAAAACTGAGAGCTTTCCCCGAAATCAGGAACACTACAGGGATGTCCACTCTCACCACTGTCATTTAACATAGTGTTGGAAGTTCTAGCATCAGCAATCAGACAACAAAAGGAAATCAAAGGCATCAAAATCGGCAAAGATGAAGTCAAGCTTTCACTTTTTGCAGACGACATGATATTATGCATGGAAAACCCGACAGACTCCACCAAGTATGCTAGAACTGATACATGAATTCAGCAGTCTCAGGATACAAAATCAATGTACAGAAATCAGTTGCATTCTTATACACTAATAATGAAGCAACAGAAAGACAAATAAAACTGATCTCATTCACAATTGCACCAAGAAGCATAAAATACCTAGGAATAAACCTAACCAAAGATGTAAAAGATCTGTATGCTGAAAACTATAGAAAGCTTATGAAGGAAATTGAAGAAGATATAGAGAGACAGAAAAACGTCCTGTGCTCATGGATTGGAAGAATATTGTTAAAATGTCAATACTACCCAAAGCTATCTACACATTCAAATTGCACCAGCATTCTTCTCGAAGCTAGAACAAGCAATCCTAAAATTTATATGGAAACACAAAAGACTCCGAATAGCCATAGTAGTATTGAGGAAGAAAACCAAAGCAGGAGACATCACAACCCCAGACTTTAGTCTCTACTACAAAGCTGTAATCAAGACAGCATGCTATTGGCACAAAAAGACCAATGGAACAGAGACTCCAGAATTGGACCCACAAATGTATGGCCAACTAATCTTTGACAAAGCAGGAAAGACTTTCCAACAGAAAAAAGATAGTCTCTTTAACAAATGGTGCTGGGAGAACTGGATGGCAACATGCAGAAGAATGAAACTAAACCACTTTCTTACACCGTTCACCAAGATAAACTCAAAATGGATGAAGGACCTGAATGTGAAACAGGAAACCATCAAAACCCTGGAGGAGAAAGCAGGAAAAAAAAAAAAAACCTTCTTTGACCTCAGCCACAGCAATTTCTTACTTGACATGTCTCCAAAGGCAAGGGAATTAAAAGCAAAAACGTACAATTGGGACCTCATCAAGATAAAAAGCTTCTGTACTGCAAAGGAAACAACAAAACTATAAGGTAACCGATGGAATGGGAAAAGATATTTGCAAATGACATATTGGCTAAAGGGCTAGTATCCAAAATCTGTACAGAACTCACCAAACTCCACACCCTAAAAACAATCCAGTGAAGAAATGGGCAGAAGACACAAATAGACACTTTTCTATTGAAGACATCCAGATGGCCAACACACATGAAAAGATGCTCAATGTCACTCATCAGGGAAATACAAATCAAAACCACACTGAGATACCACCTCATGACAGAGTGGCTAAAATGAACAAATCGGGAGACTAGAGATGCTGGCGAGGACATTGCACTGTTGGTGGGAATGCAAACCGGTGCACCCACTCTGGAAAACAGTGTGGAGGTGCCTCAAAACATTAAAAATAGAACTACTCTATGACCCAGCAATAGCACTGCTAGGAGTTTACCCAAGGGTTACAGGAGTACTGATACACAGGGGCACTTGTACCCCAATGTTTATAGCAACACTTTCAACAATAGCCAAGTTACAGAAAGAGCCTAAATGTCCATCGACTGACGAATGGATAAAGAAGATGTGGTTTATATACACAATGGAATACTACTTGGCAATGAGAAACAATGAAATCTGGCCATTTACAACAACGTGGATGGAACTGGAGGGCGTTATGCTAAGTGAAATCAGTGAGGCAGAGAAAGAGATACCATATGTTTTCACTCTTATGTGGATCCTGAGAAACTTAACAGAAGACCGGGGGGTGGGACAGTTACAGAGAGGGAAGGAGGCAAACCATGAGAGACTCTTAAAAACTAAGAACTGAGGGGTTGATGGGGGGGGGGTGGGAGGGAGGGGAGGGTGGGTGATGGGCATGGAGGAGGGCACCTGTTGGGATGAGCACTGGGTGTTGTATGGAAACCAATTGGACAATAAGTTTCATTAAAAAAGAATCCTTTGGAAAACATACACTTGTTTTAGCGTATTTTCCAGTACACAATATAGTATACTGATAATCACCATGCTGTATGGTAGCTGTCTGGGACTTAATCTTGAGTAACAAATTTTGGAACCTCTGACCAACCCTATTCCTTCTCCAAGTTCTCAGCAAAAACCATATTGCACCTTCTGAGTTGGATGTTCAGATTCCTCATAGAAGTCCCACCGGGTAACATTTGTTCTGTGACTTATTTCAGCTGTTGTACTGTCCTCCAGTTCCATCATGCTGTCACAGATGGCTGGCTTCCTTTTTTATGGCTGGAATTCCACCGTGTGTACACACATTGTTCTCTATCCATTCATCCATCAATGGACACTTAGGTTGTTTCCATGTCTTGGATACCGTGAAAAACACTGCAACGAACATGGGCTATAGAGATCTTTAAGATCTGGATTTCATTCCCTTTAGATACTTCCAAGTAGAATAACTGGGTCATAGGGTAGTTCTACTTTTAATCTTGTGAGAAACCTCCATTCTGTTCTCCAGACTGGCTGCACCAGTTTGCATTCCCACCAACAGTGCATGAAAGTTCCCCTTTCTCCACATACTTTTTAATATCTGTAACAGCCATCCTAACAGGTGTGAGGTGACATCTCATTGTGGTTTTGATTTGCCTTTCCCTTATTAGTGATGTTCAACATCCTTTCATGAACTTGTTGGCTACTGTAGATCTTTGTTGGGGGAAAACATGTTTATTCAAGCCCTTAAGAGTTCTTCGCCCATTGAACAGTTGTTTCTTGTGTTGTAGGAGTTCCCTACACATTTCAGATACTGAGAGGGTTGCATCAGATAGACAGGCTGCAGATATTTTCATCCACTACTGCTCTTTGGTGAAGTGGATGGAGGAGGTCTCACGTGGGAGTCAGGACATCTTGAATGGCTTTCACTCCTGTGCTGAGATCTGAACCCTGTCTAGTTTGCCAGAAGTTCCCAACAAGGTCCTTTTAGTTTTGAAGCAGAGGGCAGCCAACAAAACACAAAGGAAAAAGTTTTTCTCACACCCTCCTCCTCAAAGCACGCCTACAGTCACAAGACAAATGGCAAAGTCATACAACTGATGTCTGTAAAACCACAATGCTCTGTAACAGACACTGGCCAGAAGGTTCTCCATGGATCGCTTCCAACGAGCCCCAGATTGAAGAGCAAGGATTTAGGTACCACAAGCCATGGTTTTCTCCTTATCGTCTGGTGAAAGAGGATTTTTTTTGGTAAATGTGCTTTTAAACTGTTGAATTGTGGTATTTCTCATTTTAAGCATCTTTTCATTATGTTTATTGCTGACTTATGGGAATAGTTCTCAGAAGCTGATTTTAGAAGCACAGCTGTGATTTATATTGTGGGCAAAACAGAACACCAGGTGAAGTGCCTTCTCCACTCCTGTTCGCCTTGTTCAAGGTAAACGTTACTGTCTTATTACCTGTGTGCTCTTCTGGATTATAAGAGAACATGTTTTAATATCTTACACAGGCAGGTAGCTGCTGAGAGATAGTCAAAGTTGTGTTTTCACACACATACTCAGATAAATTGTACAAATGTGTAGTTTAGAGGAGAATTAGAAAATGTGTGGAGGATCTAAAATGCATAGTGTCCATATTTCCTCAAAAAGAAATCCCTGAAAAGATTTTTGAAGAAATCTGCATAATGACTTTTAGCATACATTTTCTTCAGTAAGATTTTGAGCATCTACACTGGAAGGCAAAGAAATTAAATCTACAGTTTTAGGAACAGATGAATTAAGTGGCTTTAAAAATTCTTATTTTAGATTAGTTACTCCTACATATTTGAAATTCTAGAATTTTTTTCAGGTGTTTTATAAATGGATTCAGGTGATGTTTTTCTATTTAACTTATTTGTAAGATTTTAGTATTAAGGCATGATCCCATCCTTCTCTCCTAGATATCGTTTTAAAATGTGCTACAAGACCAAATTTGTAACCACTGAATTAAGAATTTTACATCCATGTTAATAGGAAGGGGTCTGTAAGTCGTCTTCAAATCTGAGTTACTGGTTATTCAGTCTACCAACAAATAGGAAGCTGTACATTCACATGTGCAAGTGTCCGATGTAAACCTCTCCCAGGTGCACACACACATTGCCTACACAGTCCTGTTTCTTCTACGCTCTAGGAAATGGAGGTCTCATTTGGTCTCCCCCCCCCCCCCCCCGATTTTAAGTTCCACGAAGCCGTGAGCAACACCTCACCTTGCCGGCCATGGTTTCCTTCTTTTCTAAGCACAGAATGGGTGTTAATACCTACATGTTGAATGAGCAGAAGGTGGTGTGATGGAGGGCAGGTGACAGCTCACATAACAGACAAGCGAACACACTGGCTAAGGCTTTGCCGGGGTCGCAGACTGGAGCCTGGCAGACTTCAAACAATACGCTGTCTTGTAAATATCAGAGCTTTTTTTATTTTTAAGTTAGTTACCATACAGTGTCATCTTCGCTTCAGGAAGTACAATCTAGTGATTCATCACTTACATACGACACCCAGTGCTCATCCCAGCAAGTGCCCCTCCTTAGTGCCCATCACTCATTTAACCCATCCTCCCCATCCCCCATCCCATCAACCCTCAATTTGTTCTCTGTAAGAGTCGCTTATCGTTTGCCTCTCCCCGTTTTCATCTGGTTTTTCCTTCCCTTCCCCTATGTTCATCTGTTGTGTTCCTCAAATTCCATATAGAAGTGAAATCATAGGATACGTCTTTCTCTGACTTATTTTGCTTAGTATAATACACCCTAGTGCCATCCACACTGCTGCAAAGGCAAGATTTCATTCTTCTTCAAAGGAAATAATCTACAAAACTAAAAGACAAGGGATGGAATGGGAGAAGATATTTGCAGATGTCATATATAAAGGGTTAGTATCCAAAATCTATAAAGAACTTACCAAACCCAACACCCAAAAAAACCCAAATAATCCAGTGAAGAAATGGGCAGAAGACATGAACAGATACTTCTTCCAGATGGCTAATAGACGTGAAAAGATGCTCAACGTCACTCACCAAGGAAATACAAATCAAAACCACCATCATATACCACCTTACACCCATCAGAAGGTCTAAACAACTCAGGCAACAACAGGTGTTAGTGAGGATGCACAGAAGAGACACCCCTCTTCACTGTTGCTGGGAATGCGAACTGGTGCAGCCGCTCTGGAAAACAGTGTGCAGGTTCCTAAAAAAATTAAAAATAGAACTACCCTACGACCCAGCAATTGCACTACTAGGCATTTATCCAAGGGATACAGAAATGTTGATTCAAAGGGAAACATGTACCCAATGGTTATAGCAGCACCATCAACAGCCAAATTATGGAAAGAGCCCAAATGTCCATCAACATATGAGGGGACAAAGAAGATGTGGTTTATATATACAATGGGCTATTACTCGTTGCAGGTTAGAAAATTAGCATAATTTTTTTTTTTATAAATTTTTTTTTTTTGAGAGAGCAAGCAAGCTGGGGGAGGGCAGAGAGGGAGATAGAACCCAAAGCAGGCTCCACACCATCAAGTACAGAGCCAGACATGGGGCTTGAACCCATGAACCAGATCATGGCGAGCCTAAATGATGAATCAGATACTTAACTGACTGAGCCCTACCACGTGCCCCCTAAATATCAGAGTTTAGACTACATTCAGTCTTACAGGTCTGTGCTCCCTTCCCCTGTTAAAGGCACATTGAGTTGTAGCTTGTGAACAAAATACTCCAAAACAAGACACCACAAACAACCTTTCCAACACCAAATTTTCCCCATCACGTTGACAGGCCTCCTTCAATTGATTTGATCAACTGCCCCACCAATGGTTGGTAAGCAGCCCGCAATTAAGCCTTAGCACAACAAGCATGCAGTATTTGTTCTGAACAGATACAGAACCCCTAGGAGGCCTACAGAAAACCCTCGAAAGTCTGGCGGTCCTGGAGGGGGAAGGAGTTCTGTCAGATGCACCTCTGAGCAGTCCTGCATCCTGGGCTTTAAGGTACACAGCACCCAGTCAATGGTGGTGGCACACGGGTGGCCCATGACTGCATGCCCCGAGTGGTAATGCAACAGGAAATGACGGTGCCTTCCTCCAACACTGCATGGGGGACTGAACCACAGCAAGGCACTGAGAATGACATGGGTGTTCACTCCGTAACATGCACAAAACCTAACATACTGACACATTAGCTATGGCCACCCGAGTTTTGTACAGAGGAGGGAAGTGAAATGGACCGTTGAGCTTATTCATCATCACACTAAAAATGAAGAGTAAAAGACACCATAGTGAATTTTTTTCGGGGGGGGGGGGGGCAGATATCTCATCTGGAGTCAATTGATAGTGATTAGAAGCTTATAAACACATGATCTGTATACATAAAATAAAAATACCTATAAAAAATGAAAACCATCTCTCTGAAGGATCCTTATTTCCTCTTTTGTATTCCCAGTGATAAATACTCAAATCCATTATTTCTGGCTTTAAATCACGTCCCTAAATACAAGTTTTATGTTGTTTAACATCAAACACCGTAAATAGCATCCCTACATTTTCAGGATTCAATTAACTTTTCCTCTCTAAGTTAGAGGTATGTTACTTTCCGGTATTTTTTTTTAAATTTTTTTTTCAACGTTTATTTTTGGGACAGAGAGACAGAGCATGAACAGGGGAGGAGCAGAGAGAGAGGGAGACACACAGAATCAGAAACAGGCTTCAGGCTCTGAGCCATCAGCCGAGAGCCTGGCGCGGGGCTCGAACTCACGGACCACAAGATCGTGACCTGGCTGAAGTCGGACGCTTAACCGACTGCGCCACCCAGGCGCCCCATTTTCCGGTATTTTCAACTTTTTATATTAATCCTAAATTTTATTTATTTCATTATCTATAGGTATTATGTATTGACTATTTTGTAGGATGGTGACATCAATACCCCCTTCACTAGGAGGGCTCATGGAAACTGCATACCGATCACCTATCGATGTGATAGGATCACATTTTCTACACATAGAGGCCCACTAGATAACCCGACAAGAAAATAGCAGTTGGTAATAAGAACGCTTTTAATTAGGGTGAGTTTTCAGATTCTGTCCTGAGTCAAACAAAAATTTGATGATTTTTGAAACTTAATTGTGAAGCAGGCACCCTCAGCTACCACACTCCATCAGAACAATAAATGGGATTTAAATGGAGAGCTCTGCTCCCAAAGATTCCTGTTTTCTGTCCATTTCCCTGTTTCTCAATGCTTCTGCTCAATTCTTTGTATGTTAAAAACTAGGCTATCGAAATATAATGCCAATTTAAGGTACAACAATTATTTATATTAGCATTACTGGGAGAAAAAAAATGCGATGTGGTAAATTAATCTTTGTGTGGCAAAGTACTTCTTAAAATAGGTTTTCAGCGTGCATGGTAATGAACTATTGCTATCTCGGCCGAACAGACATCTTGAAATAACTATGTCCGAAGTTGTTTAAAATCCGTTCCTGAAAATTTCAGTTTCAGCAACGCAGGGAAGACGGATTTCTCAGTTATAGCACCCAACAACACGAGCCCCCCCCTCCCGCTCCCAAATCCTTCACTCCACGCAGGGACTCAATCAGCGGTGACTTTTACATGCCTCCCTTTGACCTTCCCATGATCGTGATGGTGCCCGGCTGCCAAGGATCAATCAGCCCTTCATAAAGGCGGCAGCCTCCGGATTCATTTCCTATTATTAATTTTACAAGTTAAAAAGACAAGCAAGACAGGATTGCTTTCGGTGCTGTTTGCTCCCCTAAAATTACTTCCTGTGGACAATAAACAAACAAATTTCCAATTTGGTGAGGCTATAAACGTGCAGGCTTCATAAAAATTAATTTAAATGGATGTGATGGAGTTCGGGATTGTACAGATTAGGCAGACGCCTGTCGTTCTAATTGCCTGCTCGGTCCCTCTGTCACTCAAGAACACCACAGCTGCAGCCGCGGGCTCATCACTGCCTAATTCTCAGATCAAATTCCCATCTTCCATATACCCTTTAATAAGGCTCTCATTCTCCGTCTTTTAGCCTTAATTACCACTCCCTGTCTCCCCTGACAACCAAATTAGAAGGTACATGCTACAGCTCCATAATGATCATCATCATCATAATACTTTAAAAATCACAAACTACTCGACTGTAAACCCAGACTAACCTTGTCAAGGTTGGAGGTCTTCTGACAACTAGATTTTCTATGGATAGCTTCAGCACTGGAAGATAAGAAATACAATTATATAATCTCCTATTGATTTTCTTCTTCTCTCCTCCCCCCCCTCACTATTACGTACAATTACCTGAGAAGTTGAAGATAGAAGTGGAAAATTTACAGTCACCCGGAGCAGCAGGTTTTAACTCGTGGTTGAGTACAGGAAATTTCTATTGGGTGGGGGCAGGGAATAAGCCATGGCCACCTGTGTGATGAAAAGACTTTTGATTTTGTCACGGGGCCTTCTGAATCTCCAGAGGGACTTTGCTTTTTGTGTGACTTTGTGAAGGTCGGAGGATCCGTCTGACATTGCTGGATGTTAAATATCACCAGTTCGCCACGGTACCTTTACAGATACACCAGGATTCTAGTTTGGGGCTGTGTCCTAACAGGTGACTTCTATTTCTCAGGTGTTTTTAACCATGGTTATAAGTTTTCCATCATGCTTCTTGCTTCTAATATTCTGGTTTTGAGATACATAACCTTCAGATCTCCCCTCATGAGCCCCTTGCATGAACCCCTTGCATGAACATCCAAATTTGGTTTTTATTCCCTTTATCGGCATCGGGACCTTCCCTCAACCACCTGTCTGAATTCCTACCACCCAGGACTCCCTCCTGACCAGCACCATTTTCCATTAACTCCTACACGGAGGGTGGTTGGTGGCAGGGAGGGTGGTTGGTGGCAGGGAGGGTGGTGGGAGAGGCTGGTTGTGATGGTGCCCAGTGGCAGAGACCTGTTCGGATGCTAGTGGTGCGTGGGTGGTGGCAGTCAGTGATGGGGCAATCGTTGGTCATGTTGTTACTTTTGTCAAGTCACGTGATAGTCTTGACTAAAACCATGTTTCCTTTTCATTGCTTCTCTCTCCATTTTCTCCTTAATTTCCTCTCCCCCATTGATCCTGCCTGTGGACTCGTAGTGATGTAGAAACAATCTGGGCTTTTAGAAGATTAAGTCAGATCTTACTGACATCCTGCATAATTTATAGCAAACCTTCCAGCCTCCGTGAGTGGAGATGTCAGAGGAAATATGTCTGAAGTATTTTTCAGCTTCTCACGGGGCCTCACAAATCAAAGATCTCCTCAATACCTAAATATAACTACAGAGTTGGCTTTCGCCACCAGATGTAAAGTAAGGCAATTTTTATAATGCTTTGGGATATGTGTAATATCACATATTCATATATTTGCAGTCGTGCCTATGCTTGGCTGAATTTTTCATTTTTAGTGGAGATATTGATCATCACAAAGGTAGAGCCAAAGCAGAAGCTTCTGAAACTTAAGGGGATTTTCCAGAGTCACTCTGTCAGAAAGCTAACAGATAGGTAAACATAATTCAACAGGAATGCATTTATTCCTCCAGAAGAGATTTACGAGGAGTCGAAGGGAATTCGGTTTAGTACTAGGATAAGAACACAAAGCAGCCGGTGCCGTCCAGTATTACTAGGGTGGGCCGTGGTAATGATTGTAGGAGCAAAGAGCATTCCAATAGTACACCTGACATAGTCGATCTGGAACAAAAACCAGCAACGGGATCGTTGATTGTGGCTGAGGAAGTCAAGGACAGTGGGAGCAGATGTGCAAGGCAGTGTTTCTGCAGATAAGGGGAGCCCGCCAGAAGGCCAGAACTTCAGACCTGCGAGCCTTTAATTACCACGATGCCCATATTGATCCGGGCATCAAGTGCAAAGATGAAGGCTGGGGAGCAGACTGGGCAAGCAGGGCGGTTTTTTTGTTTTGTTTTGAAGCAGTTTATTGAACTATCTGCATGGTCTCAGGCGATTCTCACTCTAATCCCAGGCAATTGGAGGAGCCTTGGGGAAGCAAAAATGCAATGAGACCTTGACTGAGGGAGGCTTCCCTTAGAGATGGAGATGATTTATGGTGAGAAAACACACACAGTCCGGGTCAAAAAGCGAGAGATTAAGAGTCAAAGTGCTACTCACAAGTGACTGGGAAGCCATCTGAAAGTGACGGGGCATTTGGAAATCACCCCGTGACAACTTGAGAATCACAAACTTAACTCTGGGATAATTGAAGGGAATGCGCCAGATGAATACTAAGAAAAGCCACCAAATATTGGCCTGGCCACCAGACGGGTCCCTGTTCAGGAACATGTATACATTAATGTAACTCTCCCTACCGGCTTATGAATTAGAGTCTCTCGCCCACATGCGTTAGCAATGAAGTTAATGGATGTTCACCCAGAAGAAATTTCCCCACGGACGTAGTTAATAGCCAAGATGGGTTTTTAAAGGACACGCTGCCGCCATATGGAAAAAAGCTGAACGGGCAGGAAAATGCCGAGGCCTTGACAGCTCAGATTTCCGGAAACTATGGTTACAGATGGTTTGAGCAACCAAGGGTCAAAGATGGTCTTAGTAACTGCGGGATACGGAGCTCCCTCCTGTTTGCGTCCGTGTGCACAGGCATTTGACAGGATACACGGGAACATCAAACTCACCTGGATGGAAGTGTGAGCATCCCCGTAGTCTAGCCGGATGGCCTTGTGAAGTATTTAACCATGCTGTACCTCAGTGTCTTCATCTGTAAGCCAGAGGATGATCTCTGCAACGAGAAGTCAGCGCCTGTGGGGCGTTCGGGAGACCGCTCGGACTACCCACGCTCCGCGAAGGGGACAAGGCCGTCCCTGACGGCCAAGTAAAATCAGCCGCATCAACGCTGGTTCCAGGACAAGAAACGATGCAGCACCAGGAGGAAACGTTTCACTTGTGCTCCTCTCAAACAAGATGGTTGAGGAGGGGGCTGGGGACCAGTTCAAATCTGGAGATCTTTTGCATCAAAATTAGCAACTTGCCTTTCATTTGAGCCTCATCCACTCACGAACAGGGGTGGTCATAGTTACTGCAGAGGCAGAGACTCAAAACCACTCCTGTTCGTTCAGCCTCGCCAAGCCCCTCACACCAAGCACGCCTCTAGCTTATAGGGATCAGCCTCCCACACCCCCAGTGAACAACTGTATGTGCTCATTTTTATTATTCAAAGGAGCTAAATCTTTTGAGACTCCAAACCCATGATCTGAAATTACTAAAATGCCAGCATAAACATATAGGCATTATAAATAACCCAGCACATTAGTAAGCCCACTGAAATACCAGCACGTGCCCTCCCCATCCACACGTGATACTTCATTTTGATTCAAATGGGGGGGGGGGTAAATTCTAGTTATCCTTCTTGAATAATCACCTAGAATTAGAGACCTCTCCGATGTCAAGAATACTTCGATCCTGGTAATAAAAAGCAGAGGCCAGGAGTCTGAGAGGGACTGCCAGGAGAACTCCGTTCTGACAGCTACACGGCATCTCCAGGCCATTTTAGGGGCCCGGCACAGGGTCTGTAACCGCTACCCACAAACCCACGTTCAGGAGGGTCTGGGTTGGAGCACAGGTCTCCGTGCTCAAGGAAGTCTGAGGGGGACCTTGTGAGTCAAGGTCACAAAGTTTAAACCACGGGGAATTTTCTAGAACATCCGCCACTTGCAAGGCCTTGGCAGAGGCCCCGTCAAAGGACACACTTGACCAGGTACTTTGTGAGGTTTGCTAAGGCGAAATATTCTCTCCTCCTGCCAGTGCCCCTTGCTCAGTCAGAGGGCTGGCTGCTGGTCTGAGCAAAGCCTCTCCTGTGCCACATTTCCCCCCAAGTGGGGGCTTTGGGGACTCGGCTAGGGAACTTCAGGTTCAGGGGGACATGGCTCTGTGAGAAAAGTCCTCACACATCGCAATCTGGTTAGAAGCTAGGGACAGCTTCTAGATCACTCACTGCCCCATTTTTCCCCGTGGTTCTACGGGGCCAGACCTGGAATGTGTGTGTAGGGCTGGGGGGGGGGGTGTGCAGTCAGCAAAAGGTGGTGATCCTGCGGCCCAGGCCTGAGTGAGCGAGCACACACGCACACAGAGAAACAGGGTTTGCGATGCAGAGAGGCAGAAGCCAGCTCACAAATAACAGTCCAGAAATACTTGTAGGACATTACCAACATTTTTGAAATTTTGTAATGCTCATTTTTGGGGGAGAGAGAGAGAGAGACAGAACCCGAAGCAGGCTCCAGGCTCTGAGCTGTCAGCAGAGAGCCCAATGTGGGGCTTGAACCACTGAACTGTGAGATCATGACCTGAGCCGAAGTCGGACGCTCAACCGACTGAGCCACCCAGACGCCCCCTGGACAATACCAACATTTAAATGATCTGACACATTTCAAAAAATTTCTATCAATGGTTTTAAGACCAAGCTTCTAACTCCCTGTGTAGAAAATCCCGTGAATGGAGAGCTAGTCCAGACGGCAGCACACACAGGGGAAGTGGGCTCAAGATGTCCGTGAACACAAGGACTGCGTCACTTCGTGTTGTTTGGTGTTCAGTGTGATCTCACATGCTGGATCCCAAATGTACTGCCCTTCCTAAATAATTTCACAACATGATTTTTCTTAAAGGAACCCCCTTCCAGTTATAATGCTAAGAATGAGACCCACCCTTTAAGAAAACCTGGAAGGTTTTAAAACAGAAGACATAGTTATTTGAAAGCCAAGGCTACGGAACAAGGGTTGGCAAACCACAGCCTAAAAAACAGGCCTCCCGCCTGCACCAGTAAATAGTTTTATTGGAATACGGCTGTGCCTATGGCTGCTTCCTCCCCACGAGGACAGAACTGAACCATTGGAGCAGAGATCCACCCCAGGCCTGCAAAGCCCAGACCATTTCCCATGTGGCCCGTTTTCTGAAAAAGTTTGCTCATCTCTGATAGCATGTGACATGATCAACGTCTACGTACAGGCTCTCACTCCTGGGAAGGACCATTGAGAGTCTGCTAAAGTTTAAAAATAACGTTTAAATAAAATGTGTAAAATAAACACCGTATGTTAAATAACCATGCCCCATTATACCTTAGATTTAAGCAGAAAAGCCAGGGATGCTTGGGTGGCTCAGCTGGCTGAACTTCCAACTCTTGATATCTGTCATGATCCCAGGGTCGTGTCAGTCTCTGCACTAAGGACAGAGTCTGCTGGGATTCTCTCCTCCTGTGCCCTGAACTCTCTGAAATGAAAAAAGAATAAAGAGAAAAGCATACTCAAGAGCATGTATTTAGAGCAGGTAAGTTGATTTTCATAGCAAAAAAAAAAAAAAAAAAGTTCAAGATACCTTAAGGTCCTTACATTCCTGCCAGCTTTAGACCAATTAATCCCATGCTGCCTTTTAAAGGTCTTGTGATTTCCAAACCGAAAAGTTTTCATCCAATATTTTTATGGATTAAAACTCACTTTGCATTTTTTTTTTTTTGAGAGAGAAAGAGGGGGAGAGGCAGAGGGAAAGAGAATCCTAAGCAGGCTCCGAGCTGTCAGCACAGACACCAACGCAGGGCTCAAACTCATGAAGCGTGAGATCAGGACCTGAGCCGAAACCAAAGTCAGATGCTTAACCGACTGGGCCACTCAGCTGCCCCACTTTGTATTTTTTTTAATCCAGCATGAAGTCAAAGATGGATATTTGTATAATACTAAGAAAATACATTTTTAATCTTAGTTAAGTGTTTATAACTCTCAAAATCCCCAAACCAAGTCTCCTCAATGGTTTATTCAGGAGGAAATTAGAATTTTCAGTAGAGAAAACACACAAACATGCGACAAACGTGGCCCAGCGTCCACACACTCCCACACATGTGGTTCTGAAATCGTTCTTTATTGCTCCTGAAAATAGAGAAAAAAGATAGCTTCAGAGTGTGTCCCTAATTAGTATAGGCCTTGGCTTTCTCTGCATTCTCAATGTGATGTTAATAAAGGGTCGCTGCTTTCCGACAAAGACATCTCCCACACTTGATACTGAAGCCATAATTAAAATGGAAAAATAGCCCAGCCATGAAGAGTAAAGCAGAATATAGGAGAAAACACATTTTTTTATCACCTTGAGGTTTGGGGAGATGAAAAACAGTATTTTTCCCAGAGCCAGTCTCAACTGTCACAGGACACAGGACACTTTTGCCCACAGATGTGCCACAGGTAGCGTCCGGTCTGCCGTCCCAGGAACACAGGTGGTTTTCTGAAGGTCTGATTGCAATCCTCTCAGTGTAACGTGAATCCTTTTATGTATCATCTCACCCATCCCGGGCATTCGCTGAAGGATGGCACAGCCTCAAGAAACAGGCTGACTTTAGGAAAGCCATTAAAGCTCTTACAAATCCACTGGGAGGGATCTCTTGTTCAGACCCGCAGCCAGAGTCCTTCTGGAAGCTCTTCACAGGTAATTCATGCTCCCACACGGCAGCTGGTCTCAATATCCCACAACAAAACCCTCTCCTTTCTCTGGGAAGGAGTCCAGATTGGGTTGCACAGCACAAGAGTATGGAAACTCAGAATCAAGGATGTGCCCTTTCTGCACTGAAAATATTTCTGGAGACTTGAGACAGTCCTGATCAACAGTGGGTCAGTATACAAGATTATATAGGATTGTATTCAATCCCAAGTGAACAGCTAGAAAAGTTTTTTTTTTTTTTTTATAAATTTTTTTTTTCAACGTTTATTTATTTTTGGGACAGAGAGAGACAGAGCATGAACGGGGGAGGGGCAGAGAGAGAGGGAGACACAATCAGAAACAGGCTCCAGGCTCTGAGCCATCAGCCCAGAGCCTGACGCGGGGCTCGAACTCGCAGACCGCGAGATCGTGACCTGGCTGAAGTCGGACGCTTAACCGACTGCGCCACCCAGGCGCCCCTAGAAAAGAACTTAAACAAGGGATCTGGGGATTTCTGAAAAATATTTTGGGCTTCTGGGGGAAAAAAGGCAGAGTAGGACCCTAAGCTTGCCTGTCCCATGGATATACCTAGAGAACACATCAGTGCAAATAACCCAGGAAATGACTGAAGATGGGAGAACTTCCCACAGCTACATGTGGAGAAGAGGGCAGGAAGGGCAGAGACACAGTAGGCAGCTACATGGAACCACGGGACAGTGTGTGGGAGGGGCTGTGCAGGCACAGGGAGGGGTGATGGGAGAGGACCAGACCCCACCCCAGGCACCAGGATCCGCACGGGGAAGAGGAATCCCCATAACATTAGGCTTTGAAAAGCAGAGGGGGCTTAACTTCAGGGGTTCTCACCATCAGTGGAATTAACACCATCAGAATTTTAAAAGTCAGCAGGCTCAGCTCAGGCAGAGCCAGGCAGTGAGAGGAAACAGAGTCCGCGCCCTTAAAAAGACAGAACAGCCCTACTGAGACACAGCATAGAAGCAGCAGTTTGAAAAAATGCCTGGGGTCTACAGGAGGGATATCGGTTTACTAATCTCAGATCGTGGGCTGGAGGGGCAGGAATCTTTGGGAGACTCTTCCAAGAAGAAGAGGGCTGGCTGGCACCATTCCCTACCCCCAGCCTAGATACACCCACACCTGCAGGAACCAGCACAATGTGAAACCTTGCTAACACTGCCCACCCAGATCTTGTTCTCTTCTGTGGACCCACCCCCTTTCCCAAAGCAGCCTGCCTCAGTCCCCTCTGGCAGTGGACACTTCACAGACCCTGAAGACGGTCTGCCTCCATCCTCCGCACCACGGACACACTCCCCCGAGCACTGCAGAGCTTCCTCAAGCAGCTCCAGCACACCCCCCCATCCCCCAACAGACCTGCACAAATCTTGCCAACACCATGCACTCTGCCCTTGTGATGTCCTGTGGACCCGCGCCCGCCCCCCAACGTGACCTTGGCAGGAGTCCATCCAAAGTCGTGCCACAAGCATGGCAGTGTGCAGGCAGCCCCAACAGGGGCCAACACCACTCCACAGGGACCCAGGCCTTGGGGAGAGGGGAAGAGAACCACACACACCAGTCCAACTGCAGCCCCAGCAGGGGGCTGGGGGCAGACATCTGGTGTGACAGCAGGCTGCACCCACCGACAAAAGCCTCTCTGGAGAACAAGGAAAGCACACCGCAGCTCTGGCAGACATCTGGTCAGACTCTGCTCAAGCCCAATGCATCCCCAGGCTGGCCCCTGCATGCAAGGACCAAACCCTCCCCATAACAGGCAAAGGGAGCCCTTATAGAGGACCAGACTCCAGGAAAAGTCCACTCAGCCAAAGCTCAGCTAAAAGAGTAGGACACACACACAAGACACTCCTGAAAAGCCAGGTTTTGGTGAGCAGGGGAGACCACACTCCAGGGTAGGACAGGACCTCACCTTCAGAATGATGCTACTTTCAAGAACAGGGGCCAGAACTGACTTACCTAACACACAGAAAACAGACACAGAGTGAGACAAAATGAAGACAGAGAGGAATATGTCCCAAGTGAAAGAAAAGGACAAAGATCATAGAAATAGCAACACAAAATAGAGGTAAAGTAATACGAGTGATAGAGAAAGTAATGGTCAAAGACACTTCCTGGACTTAGGACTGGAGGACATCAGTGGGACCCTCAACAAAGAGAAAGAAAACAAGAAGTAGAGACCAAGAACTCAATAAATGAAAGTAAAAATCCACTAGAGGCAATAGATAGACTACAAGAAACAGAAAAAGGGATCAGCAACCTGGAGGACAGAGTAATGGAAGGCAATTAAGCTGAACAGGAGAGGGGAAAAAAATGGAAACAGATTTAGAGAACCCAATGACTCCAAGCAAAATAGCACTTGTATTATAGAAATCCCAAGAGAAGGGGAAAAAATAGTTGAAAATTTACTGAATCTGGGGAAGGAAACAAATCTAGATCTGGGAGGTACAGAGCGCCCCCAATAAAAATCAACCCAATGAGCTCCACACAAAGACACATAATTAAAGTGGCAAAACAGTGATTTTTTAAGCAAAGAAAAACTGTTACATACAAGGGAAACCCCATAAGGCTATCAGCTGTTTTTTCAGCAGAAACTGCAGGCTAGAAGGGAGGGGCATGACATACTCAAAGTTCTCAAAGAAACAAAACAAAACCCTGCAATCAAGAACACTCTAACCAGAAAGAAATTCACCAGGACTAAACCAGCCCTATAGGAAATGTTAAAAGGATGCTGAGTGGAAAGAGAAAGGCAATAACCAGATTAAGTATGAAGCACAAAAGCATTAAAGTTTATCTACAAACATCAGTCAAGGGATTCACAAAATAAAATGATGATGAATAAGACACCATCTGCCTAAAACATGGTGGGGCCAAAATAGGTTCAAACTGAAGCAACCATCAACTTCATATAGACAACTATATGTATAGAATATACAAACTTAGGGATACCCACAAACCAAAAACCACTGATAAAAAACAAACAAAAAAACAAAAAAAAAAAAAAACCAGTAAGGAATCCTCCTACATCGGTTAAACAAGCCAGCAAACTGAACAAGCAAGGGCAGGAATAGAAGGCACAGACAGGAATCACAAAAACAATCACAAAACAAGAAATCACACAATAGTAAGTACACACCTATCAATTAAGTTGAATGTAACCAAAATGAACCAAAAGCTTCAATCAAAAGACACAGTGTAACTGAATGGATTAAATAAAACAACCTATATGCTGCCTACCGGAGACTCCTTGCAGACATAAAATATACTTTAAAACAAAGACAGTAACAAGAAAGGAGGAAGGACACCATATAAAGGGAATAATCCAAGAAGATAGAACAATTTTAAATATTTATGTGCCTAGCATGGTAGCACCTGAATACATAAAGCAGCTAATAAGAAAGTAATCAATAGTAATACAATAGGGGACTTCATCCCAACAAGAAATCGATAAGGTAATGACTTTGAATGACACATTGGGCCAAATGGACAGCACATATATACATTCCATCCAAAAACAGCATACACATTCTTTTCAATTGCACATGGAACATTCTCCTGAATAGAGCATATATCAGGCCATAAAACAAGTCTCAAATTTAAGAAAATCAAAATCATACTATGCATCTTCAACTACAACTGTATGAAACTAGAAATCACAAGATAAAAAAACTAGAATACACACCACATGGAGATTAAACCTTAGGATACTAAATAGCCAATAGGTCAAATTAAGCAATCAAAGAAAAAAATCAGAAAACACATGGAGGAGCACCAGGGTGACTCGGTTGAGTGTCCGACTTTGGCTCAGGTCATGATCTCACACTTCATGAGTTATAGCCCTGCATTGGGCTCTGTGCTGACAGCTCAGAGCCTGGAACTTGCTTCAGATTTTGTGTGTCCCTCCCTCTCTCTGTTCTTCCCTGCTCACATGTGTGCATGCTGTTTCTCTGAAAAATAAACATGAAAAAATTAAAATAAAAAGTACATGGAGACAAATGAAAACACAGAGGTCCAAAATCTTTGGGACAGAGTGAAAGCATTTCTAAGAGGAAAGGATATAGCAATATAGTCCTACATCAAGAAACCAGAAAAAACTAACCTTATGCCTAAAAAGGAGCTAGAAGAACAAAGCCCAATGTGAGTAGAAGGAAATAAAGGGAAGAAAGAAAATAAGTTGATGAAACCAAGAATTGATCCTTTGAAAAGATTAGATTGACAAACTCTTAGCCAGACTCAGCAAAAAAAAAAAAAAAAAGGACCCAAATAAAATCAGAAATGACAAGTAACCACAGACACCACAGAAATACAAAGGATAAGAGAATATGAAAAATAATACGCTAACAAACTCGGCAATCTAGAAGCAACAGGCAAGCTACTAGAAACATGCAATCTTCCAATACTGAACCAGGAGTTAATAGAAAATCTGAATAGACCAATTGATTATAAACAAAGGTGAATCAGAAAACAAAAAAACTACCAGACATTGAAAGAATAGTCCATACCCATCCTCCTCAAACTAGTCCAAAAAAAGAGGAAAGAAAGCTTCCAAGTACATTCTATGAGGCCAGCATCACCCCAATACCAAAACCAAAGACACCACACAAGAAAACTACATGCCAATATCCCTGATGAGCAAAGATCCACAAAATTATCTGACACAATCGTGGGCTTTATTCCCAGGATGCAAGGATGGTTCACAAATCAACGTCACACGCCAAATCAAGAAAATGGAGGACAAAAGTCATACTATCATCTCGACAGAGAAAATGCACTTGACAAGATGCAGCATCTGTGATAAAAACCCTCAACAAAGTAGATTTAGGGGAAAAATACCTCAACATAATAAAGGAGATCTATGAGAAATCCACAGTGAACATAAATACTCATTGATGAAAAAAATTCGTTCTTCCCTTAAGATCAGGAACAAGACAAGGATGTCCATGCTGGGAACACTGAACAGCCACATGCAGAATGAAACTGAACCACTTTCTTACACCATGCCCAGACTCAAAATGGATTTGGAACCTAAATGTAAGACCTGAGATAATAAAAATCCTGGAAGAGAGCACTATAGGCAGTAATTTCTCTGATGCATATTTCTAGAGGTCTCCTGAGGCAAAGGAAACAAAAGCAAAAACTACTGGGACCACACCAAAACAAAAGCATTCTGCACAGCAAAGGAAACAATCAACAAAATTAGAAGACAACCCACAGAATGGAAGAAGGTATTTGTAAACAACAGAACCACTAAAGGGTTAGCATCCAAGAGTGATAAAGAACTTACATGCAGAGGACCTGGATAGACATTTCTCCAAAGACAATGTTCAGATGGGCAACAGACACGTGAAAAGATACTCCACATCACTCACCAGGGAAATGAAAATCAAAACCACAACGAGGTCTCACCTCACACCTGTTCAAATGGTTAAAATACAAAACAGTAAGTGTTGGTGAGGACAGAGACGGAACCCTCTTGCACCGCAGGTGGCAATGGAGACTGAGGCAGCCTACATGGAGGCTCCGCAAAAAGAATAGAAATATCAATGGACCCAGTAATTGTGCTGCATATTTATCCTCAAAACACAGAAACACTGGGGCACCTGGGTGGCTCAGTCAGTTAAGCGTTCAACTTCAGCTCAGGTCATGATCTCACAGTCTGCAAGTTTGAGCCCCGTGTCAGGCTCTGTGTTAACAGCTCAGAGCCTGGAGCCTGCTTCAGAGTCTGATACAAAAACACTAATTCAAAGGGATACATGTGCCCCTATGTTCATTGCATTATTTGCAATGAACCAAGTCATGGAAACAGTCTAAGTATCCGTCAATAGACGAACAGATACAGAAGATATATACACACACATAATGGATTATTCACCCATTACAAAGAAATATTTCCACTTGTAATGACGTGGATAAATGAAAAAAAGACAAACCAAGAAACAGATTCAACTCTAGAGAACACACTGACGGTCACCAGAGGGGAGGCGAGTGGGGGATGGGGGCAGTAAATGATGGGGATGAAGGAGGGCACTTACCTTGATGAGCACGGAGAAATGTACAGCATTGTTAGATCACTGTGTCATACACGTGAAATAGAACACGGTAGGTTAACTACACTGGAATCACAAATGAAAATATTTTGAAGCGACATTCATATTTAATGCAAGTTAGGTAACAGTCAGTCCTTTTCGTGACTAAGAACCAGGAGTCCACTGAAGAAGGCTCTCTCAAATATTCCAATGCTAATATAAAATATACCATGCAACTATCATCTTAAGTAGAAATATTTCTAATTCTGGATAGCAAATTCAGATTTTGTGAGCACTATTTAAAAAAAATTTTTTTGGGGGCGCCTGGGTGGCGCAGTCAGTTAAGCGTCCGACTTCAGCCAGGTCACAATCTCACGGTCCGGGAGTTCGAGCCCCGCGTCGGGCTCTGGGCTGATGGCTCAGAGCCTGGAGCCTGTTTCCGATTCTGTGTCTCCCTCTCTCTCTGCCCCTCCCCCGCTCAAGCTCTCTCTCTGTCCCAAAAATAAATAAACGTTGAAAAAAAAAAAATTAAAAAAAAATTTTTTTTGAATATTTTTGAGAGAGAGCACACGCGTGTGCGCGAGCGAGCATGAGCCGGGGAGGGGCAGAGAGGGAGGGAGACACAAAATCCGAGGCAGGCTCCAGGCTCCGAGCAGTCAGCACAGAGCCTGATGCGGGGCTCGAACTCACGAGCCGTGAGATCATGACCTGAGCCAAAGTCAAACACTCAACCGACTGAGCCACCCAGGTGCCCCTTGTGAGAGCTATTAAGCTCTATGTTTCTGCTTGGTAATACCGAATAAACATTAGTTTATGCGTTAACATGTAGTCTAACTTGAAAGTCCTTTAGTCAGCTATTTCTAAGTCCTTAGTAACACTTTACTCACTTTGTGGAGAAAGATTTTTTAGTAAGGATGAATCCAGACTAAATACACAGAACAATCTTAAAACGGGCCAAGTCTCTCAGAGTGTCTGGATCGTGGCACGAATTTAGTGTTTTACTGAAGATTCCAACAGACATTTATAAAATATCTGGTAACAGTACCTAATTTTAATCGTTTACATTGATTTCAATACACAGTCCCTAAGCAAGAGCTTCATGGTCCCCTCCAACACAGGGACAGAAAAGTTTCCAGTTAGTGTTTGTTGATCAAATGAACGACTCTCCAATTACATCAGCTGGTTCTGAAGTGTTTACCAAAGTGATTGTGTAGAACAGCACATGTGGAAAGCCATGACACATTTTGTCTTTCTAAAATTTAAGAGGTCACTGTAGGTTTTCCATGAACAATGAAACTTCAGCTGGCCTGTTTTCACAAGGTTTCACTCGTTTTTGCGGAGTTTTTTCTGATAAGCAGGCATCAGCCTTGCAACGTGACAGAGCTAAGTAACCCTGCTCGAGAAAAGTATTGCAGAAGCTTTCCATCTTCACACATTTCTCTCCAAGTGATTGAAATGGAAAGAAAAGGTCTTCGGGGCACCTGGGTGGTTCAGTTAATCTGGATCCTCAGTCCTGCTCTCTCCCAAAAATATTTTTAAAAAAATTTTAGGGGTACCTGGGTGGCTCAGTTGGTTGAGTGTCTGACTTGGGCTCGGGTCATGATCTCGCGGTTGACGAGTTCGAGCCCCGCATCGGGCTCTGTGCTGACAGCTCAGAGCCTGGAGCCTGCTTCAGATTCTGTGTCTCCCTCTCTCTCTGCCCCTCCTCATGCTCCCTCTGTCTCAAAAATAAACATTAAAAACATTTTAAAGGAGGAGTCTTCAGAAACCTGGTCTCTTTCCATACAGCCCTACACAGGGATATGGTTTGGGGCTGGCTTCCTCCATTATGGGTGTGGACCCTGAGCTGCTGTACTAGACACACAGATGGGCCCTGGGCTGAAGCACAAGGTCTGATGCTGGTTTGCAAACCGGGCCCCACAGGAGGAGGCTGGGAGAGATGTAAGAGGCAGGCCCACCCAGAGGGTAGGTGGCAGGTTTAGTAAGCCAGGGAACTTGCATACGATGGTGTCCTGGGCTGCAAGAGGGAGACATCACTGTCTCCACATAACAGACGATTACAGAGGCCTTGATGGGGTCTGATCCCCTATACCAACTGCGTGGCCTCAACAGCACGTTGCTCTCTCAAAGTTGCATCCTTGGAACAGCACCGGCCATGGGAATAGTGGGCAGTCGTGTCCTGTCAACGACGACCTCCAACAGTCCACCCCTCGTGACCAGCTCCTGCAATCTCAGATGCCCGCCCCTCCTCATCTACAAGGATGGCCCTGAGCTGTCAGCAGCTCTTACTAGCTGGGAGATGCTCATCTGGTGGCTCTGTGGCCGCAGCAGAGGCACAGCAGCAACACAATGTGTGAGAGAAAATACAGATCGAGATCGTGATTCCCCAAATACTTCCCTTCCCACCAAGAGTCCCCATGACCCAAATCAGGGGTTTAAGTCCCTTGAGCTGGGGATCAGATGACTCAGGGGATTCTTCTGTGTCCTCAGGTGAGGAAGGAAGATACATTACACCCATCAGGTACACACACACCACATCCTATTTGAATAGCACAGGTGCCTCTTGGGGAGGCAGTGATAATGTCCAAACCCGACCTATTTTGGAGAACAGCTCTTCTCTTATAGACATTTCAGTGCTCGGAAATGACAGGCTTTGTGGACTCTCATTCCGGGTTTGCTGGTGGATTTCCTAAAGGCTTCCAGGAGTGCTCTAATGTCCTCCAGGCCAGAGGGGGAATATGGTGGCCAAACGATCCTACAAGTGAACCAGCAAAACATCCCCACCCAGCCTTGTGGGGAAAAAGGTTGGCAGCGTTAGGAATCTGACCAGGTTGCTCAGACCTGCTGAGCAGGTATGACCACATACCTGCTGGGGACAGGATGTGCAAGACCAGGACCCCCTCCTCCTCCCTTTTGATGGTGCCCATTCCATTGCACATCTAGTACATTTCCATAGGACCAGCCTGCAATGGGACAGCAGGAGCCCAGTGGAGACTCACGCAGTGGTACCGGGTAACTCACCCCTCCCAGCAAGACTTCCCAGTACAAATTCCAGTAGATGAGATCTTTCCCAGGTGTGAGGAGGCTCACCGCTCCCAGCAGCATAGCCATGGTTTCTTGGGACTTCCCGAAGTTTATGGTATTGGATGCCCAGAAGGGGTCCCAGTCTGGTCTGTGGGGCAACAGCCCTGATGCTGGTTGTGCAAATGCACTAAAGCCTGAGGTGCTTTGGCACTCCACTCAGTAAAAGTGGTTTTGTGTATTGGTAATTCAATCTGTAGTGTTCCATTTTTCCTCTCCATTAACCCTGCTTGCGGGTTGTAGGGGAGACAGTACTTCCATTCAAATGTCCTGGTTTTTGCCCAACCTTGTACATGATGATCTTTGAAATGTGAAGCCCCCAATTCAATGAAGGCACCCATATATAGCACTCTGCCTTTCTCGTCTCCTAGTTTGTATAGTGAGGAAAGCTTGGGTTGGTGCCCACGTAGCATCCACACAAACCAAGACCTATTTAGAACCCTCACTTGGGGGAAGGGGGATGCAGAACCACGCTGTCAATCCCTCGCTGGCTCGGAACTCCGGGGGACGGTCCCACACACCTGGAGCATCGGTGACAAACATGCTGTTCCTGCATCAACCAAGTCTCTGCTTCAAGGGCAATCTGGCATCCTTGGCAATAGGCAATCCCACCTGGGTGTTACAGCGGCCGCTCCTATGTACCTGATCGGTTGAATCTACCAAAGGGTCAGTAGCCAGGACTCCCACCCAATGTACGGCTTTAGCTTCCTGACCGCAAAGCGGGGTCAGCGACTTATGAGCCCTAAGGCAGGGAGGATGCCTAAGGCTCTTGCAGACGAACACAGAGGTCTTTCCACATACGTTCTGGACCCACGAGGGCTTTTTCAGGATCGTCCACCCCTCCGTTTTCCATTATCCAAGCCATAGGGTCAGTCCCTTTAGAGCTGTCAATGCAACAGGCCAATGGCCAGGGTTCGTGGGTGACCACCAGCCAGACCGCTCTGAGCTCAGCTCCCTGGCCGCTGCACTGGCTGCCGTGTGAGAGGGGAGCTCCTGTTCTGTGGGGGCAGCTCAGGTTTCTGTCCCCTTCCAGAGCTGGGACTCAAGTCCCAGGGGCACAATCTCCTGTCTCTGCCACAGTGCCTGACCATATCTTCCAGAGTAACAGACGCATCTAACTCACACAGCACCCCTGCTCAGGAGCTGCCCACAGCTTTAATCTGTTTCACTAGTTTTGCCCTCTCAAGGTGGCTTGCTACTCTGATCCCATGTCCCACATAAGCCCTCTCTTTGCCAAGCAGCGTAAGGAACAGGAACACCATCATGTGGGGAAGCAAAGTCCACTAACCCCCCCCCCCCCAATCCCTAGGACAGCTTGCACCTTAATCCCAGCTTTTGGGCCAACAGGGGTCTTCCCCGACCAGATGACACCCCAAATCATACAGCAGTGCACATACCTTCGATTTTCCACGTTCACCACCTATCCTCTCTCTCACAGAAGTTCCAGCAAAGCCTGGAGGGTGTCCCACAGCAGACACAGATCTTCTCATCTTAACGTTAGATCATCGGTGTAATGGGCCCATTTCACTACATGGGGCAGAGAACAGGTCTGGGGCCACCATCCCATGATGTCGGGGTGGGGGGGGACTTGCAGGTGTCCTGGGGGAGCAATGGGAAGTACGTCACCACCCCTCCCACATCAAGGCACCAGGCATCTCCTTGAAGATGAAGCCACTTTGCAGGCAGACTTTTGCAAAAGCATCCGAGTACAACGGTAAATGCAAGTGACACATCTTAAAAATGGCCATATTTAAAGATCTGATAAGTTCACCGTAATGCCATGGATACCGGACTTTGATCTCTGCACTACATAACACTGAGATCACGGAAATTATAACTGGTAACATACCAGGACCATACTAGATTTTCAAGAATTTCACATAAATATAACCTAAAGAAAGCTTAGCATTTCTTATTTGACAATGCTTCTCATGTAATCTAACAAAGAAACCTAATTAGCTCTCTTCTTTATTGACACAATACAGATTTTGAGCTATTCCAGGGATCTGGCGGAAAAACCCCAAAGTTAGTCCAAGGTCAACAAGACTTTATTTAAAATCTTTTTTTAAAGTCATTTATTTTGAAAGAGAGAACAAGGGGAGGGGCAGAAAGGAGACAGAATCCCAAGCACCACACCATCAGCACAGAGCCCAACACGGGGCTCCAACTCATTACTGGAAGATCATGACATGGCCGAGATCAAAAGTCAGACACCTGACTGCACCACACCCAGGCACCCCCTATGTAGAGTTTGACTTTTAAAAATGTTTGAAAAACATCAAGAGACTTTAAAAACTTGATTAAGTAGGATCATAAGGCACTAACTGTTGTTTACCCATTTAACCCAAATGACAGACTTGGCAGGCAAATACGGAAAGTTACCTCGTGTGAAAAGAAAATTAACTCTTTCAATAAAGGCTGTTTTGCAGAGTCATCAGGCTCTCAAGTCAAGAAAACACAAAGCACGGGAAAAGCACACAAGACGTGCGATCTGTTTCCCAGGTATGTTAACGAAAAAGCATTCACGCTCCATACACATAGTCCGAAACTCATCCATAGTCCAAGAAAGCTGCATCCTTCCAGCAGGTAAAAAGACTCAGCTGTAAACACGTACAGTATTGGTATTAAAGCTTATTTTTCCGTAAGTCAAGTCAGCAGAGCGCCTTTAAAAACGGATTTTGGGGGCGCCTGGGTGGCTCAGTCGGTTAAGCGTCCGACCCTGGATTTCGGCTCAGGTCACGATCTCACGGTTCGTGGGTTCGGGCCCCGCGTTGGGTGTCGCCCTACCAGTGCAGAGCCTGCTTGGCATTCTCCGTCTCCCTCCCTTCTCTTCACTCCCTACTCATAGTTTCTTTTTCTGAAAGTCACCTTTAAAGACAAAAGTTGAACCAACAAAACCTGGTTTTGTCACCTGTAGGCGGAAGATTGGACATGTGGCGTCTCCACAGGTGTTCACGAGCACACAGACCTCAGAGCTTTCGTCACAAACTTTCAGCCACGAATCAGTTGCGACGACACAAGCGACTCATCCCTTTAGGACAGTCGGCTCCAAACGGCGCACCTGGTGGAAGGGAGCGCTTGTGGTCGTCTGCGGAGGGCGCCTCGGGTCCTTGCTCGGCCTCCCCGAGCATCGGGAGGCCGCAGGCGGTTTCGGGAGGGCGAGCTGCTGCCGCCGTCTGCGTTCTCCGAAGCCTCTCTGCCCTTCAGGCCTCCGGCCACCCTGGGCGAGGCTTTAATTTGCTCCTGGCTGCTTACACTTCAAACGCGAGACGCACAGCTTCCAGACCGCCAAGTTCCCTCGCAGCCGTTTGGGGCTGTCGCTCTACCGTCAGAGGTCCAGGGTCTTTATGTTAGAAGCGTCCCCTTCTGTTGGGGTGGGACAGCACGGAGCACCGTTTTCACTTCCTCCTCCACCCGCGCAAAGCCTGCCCCCTGCTTGTACCCTCCCAGGGTCCCCGGCCAGGACGTGTCCCACACACATACCCCCTTCGCCCGGGGCAGCTCGCTCGTGCCAGCCCCGCACACCGGGCCCCCAGCTCACTGCCCTGCCACCCTCAAGGCCAGACTAGCAGACGCCCACGCAGCCTACGAACCTCAGCTCTTCTCCAGACCTTCTGCTCAGAGCCTTGGTGTCCAGCTGTGCATCGGCGGCCCGGCCAACACCCACCGCAGGGCCCGCCCGCTGTGCCGCTTCTCAAGCACGTTCCATCGGCTGGCACCAGAGGGGCCCCCGTG
Organism: Prionailurus bengalensis; assembly: GCF_016509475.1. Taxonomy (NCBI): domain Eukaryota; kingdom Metazoa; phylum Chordata; class Mammalia; order Carnivora; family Felidae; genus Prionailurus; species Prionailurus bengalensis. Next base: position 2,122,968 of record NC_057358.1, on the reverse strand, counting down.
CTCTCAGGGTGATCCACAAGCATCCAACACAGAAGCCGCCAGGGCTGGACGGCCACCTCAGGATGTTCCCCACGGCCGCCTCTTCCCCGAACCGTGTCTTCAGCCTCAAGCCTGGCTCACACTGGCCCCTATGTGCAGAAGTCAGGGAGACACCGGAGAGGGGGTCACTCCAGACTGGTAGGTGGCAGGTTTAATGGGCAAGGACACTCACATACAAGGTAGTCTTGGGCAGCCACGAGAGGAGTGTTGATGCACCCTTACCGACCAGAACCTGAAGCTTAGGGACCCCTTCCCCTGGGTTCAGTCCCACATACCGTACAGGTGGGTCCCGGCACCTTGCTGTCACAAGGTGCATCCGTGAAAATGGCTCCTGCTCTGGGAACAGTGGGCAGAGCTATGTTCCAAGGATGGAGAAGGCAAGGGGCCTCCACCTGCCTAGGACCAGCTTGTGGGGAAGGGTGGTCACGTCCTCTCCGTGACCCTCAACAGACCAAAACATAAGCTATGGACTTACTGTGCTATCAGACCTTCGAGAGGACCGAGTGTGTCCACACAGTCCCAAGCTTGGTCCCGAGGGCCCCTGGCTTACGGGCCAGCTCTCTGGTCAGCACCACTACCTCCCACAAAACCTGACGTTCAGCTGTTTTCCTGGACACCGCCTTCTCTCCGGGTTCACGTCCCCAGAGGCATTCCCACGGGATACCCCATCATCCTCCCAACTTCTTTGCTGTAATAGACAGAAAAGTAAACGTCCCTACAAAATCCAAACAGGGGCCTGATTTATCTCCTGAAAACACTGGTATTAGGTACAGATAAAGAAAACAATGTAAGTGCATTAATACAGCAATTACAAGGATCGAAAGTTTTAAAACTTTACACTGGGAGATCAATGGAGTTACAGACTTTTTTAATAAATGGCATATGGTGTTTGGCAGGGATCATATAGATGAGAGACATGGGGAGACTTACCTTCAGACATGGTTGTAATTATAAGTCAGAAAAGCCAAAGAAATTGAAGAGGATCCAACCAGCACATTAATAGCGGTTGAGAAGTTTTCCATATCTTTTTATTTCTGCAAGTTTTGTAGTTTTCTTTACTTCTGACTGACCTGAAATGCTCATCTTTTCTTATCTCCAAGAGCAGCTTGGGACCCTGAGGCAATTAAAATATTGATTAGCCATTGCCTAAGTTTTAGCATTACTGTTAAAAATGGAGGCATGTTAAAAATTTTCAGAGTTTGAGCAGAAATCGATTGAAATCGGGCAGCACAGAGCTGTGAGTGGGTAGGAGCCCCCCACCAACAGAAGACTTTTGTAGAGAAAAGGCAAAAGCAAAGGGGATTATTGACTGACTACAGCTGGAAGCCTAGCCCACTGTGATTGTTTGTCCTTGGGGGTCTCCGTCCAGTTACCTTGAGGGATCACAGGGCTGGGGTTCGGGTTTGTGCAGATAGTTGGCCATGGCCTTCGAGGCATCTCAGGCTGCTGGGCTCTTGGACGTAACTTAATTGTATTTCCTCATAAAGCCTCCGCACACTCCCATGAGCACTGTATTTTATGTCGTTGGACAGGATCCACAGAACATTTGCTTTGGCAAAAAAGATGAAAGGTTGGCTGGAAACAAAACCTGATGCCCCTTCTGTCTTCAACTGGGCTGTTATCAATCACTTCAGCCATCATTAGCGCTAAAGTGCCCGCCTGCTTTCACATGTGCTCAAAGGGACGTGTGGATCCACATGTACCAGGGAGGACACTGGAACTCGGCCTGTGGCAGCAGCGAGATGACAGTTACTGAGCGCTTGCTGGGTGTCCAGAGCACCTGTGTTTTTCTTCTAGCAGCCCATTTAAACAACAAACCGTGTGAAGGTATTTGTCCCAACTTATAAAGGGAAGCAGGGAGGGACTTGCAAAGTCACAGGTCTAAATAGGAGTAGGAAACATCCGATACCTTTTAGAGGTTTAGTTACTATTTAAATTTTAATCCTCAAAACAATCTCATGCCCAAGCTCTGTGGGGGAAGGTCTGACCATGTGTTCAAGTGCGTGCTTCGATTCCAACTTGACCACTTTGGATTGCATTATTTTCCCCTCCAACTCACTCATTCAGTACTTACCAAAGTTCCATACTAGAATTAAATGGGTTTCCAGAAAGAGCCTCCAATTCTAATCCCCAAAGTATCGCATTTTGGGTCCCAGATTCCAAACCTCCTGAGAAGTTAGGTTTTTTTTGTTTGTTTGTTTGTTTGTTTTTGTCTGATGAATAGGTTAGTGTTTTGGACTGAGCAAGCCCCGTTATCCCTCGGAAAAACGGCAAGTGCTGGAAAACCAGTGAGGTCATCCAGAGTAACTTTGATACAGATGTCCCCTAAGGGTCTCGCAGACTAGGGAAGATGTGCTATTTAACGGATTTCTTGTTTTTTTCTTTCACTTTGCTCCATCCTGTCCTTGCCACATTCCCAGGAATTACACCATTGCTGGAGGAGGATTATGACGAGCTCCCTGGAGGAAAGACGGATTCCTGGGGCAGGTTTTCTGGTGCCCTGCTTCATCTATACTTTTACGGATTCCAGCAGGCAGCCCCTACCACTTGAGGGGGGGGGGTGTTGGGTCCCAATAAGCCTCTTTGGGTGGGGCTCCTTATATTCTTATCACATAGCTTTTTATTTCAGTTGGCATATTACATTAGTTTCAGATCTACCAACTAGTGATCCAACAAGTCTAGGTGTTACGCTCCCAAGGGTAGGAACCATCCATCCCCATAGAACACCTCTACAATCCCCGACTCTATCCGCCCCTTGTATTTCGTGAACTATTCACTCCCTATCTAGAAGCCTGTACCTCCCACACACCTTTACCCATTTTGCCCAGCCCCCAACCCCCCTTCACTCCGACAACCCGATTCTCCTCTATAGTCCAATTCACGCTTTTTGTTCACGGTTTAGACCCCACATGTAAGGGAAATCACACAGTAGGGATTTCTTCACTTACCATAATACCATTTAGGTCCATCCATGTCGTTCCAAGTGGCAGCCTCTCCTCTTAATATTTGCATAATATTCCACTGTGGTGTGTGTGTCCGATCATCCATATAGGCTTTTAAGCAGTCTTCACTGCCCTGGTTTCTCCTTCCTGTCATCTAAGATGGTTGTACCTTCCAACACTTTTCCTTAGACAATCACTTCGAGAGTTCATTCTGTACTTAAAATCATGGAAAATCTGTAAGAAGTTGTGTTAGGTGAAGCTCTTTCTGTAATTTTTTCTTTGGACATGAATTATCTGCAATAATCAGCCTATGGCTGAAGGTAGGATTTTTGTTATCTCAATGACTGTTTATAAAGGTAAATTTCTAAAGTTATGACAAATTTTACTTTTATGTAATTGGCAGATGAACACCTCACTTAACCTTTCCAGACTATTTCTTTAAGCCATGAACAGGAGCACCACCTGTTTCCTGGTCTCAGTTTGTTTTTGAAAAATCAAGGACATAAAAGAGTAAAAGCAAGTGTATGTAATATTTATTCAACCTAAACAGAATTCTGATAAGCCTCTAAGATCTTTTTTGACCAAGAACAAATAGGATTCTGGGTAAAGGAGCTGAAATAGTTGAAATAATGTGAAGTATTTTACAAAATCTCACTTTTGTAAGTACTATTATTTCAACCAACACCATCTAGACTAAAAAATGTTAACATGAACCTCTCCAGTTAAGGTCAGTTATATCATGACAACCTCGTTTCCATCAACTTTCAGTTTCTTACTGTCTTATTCCCTTCTGGTTGCTATAACAAAATACCACAGGCTCATGGATAGAAATTTCTCCGTTCTGAGGCTGGAAGTCGTCCAAGATCAGGCACCAATATGGTGTCTGAGAGCCCCCTTCCTGGCTCATAGGTGGACTCCTCATGGTGTCCTCATGTGGCAAGGGGACGCTCTGGGCTCTCTCATATCTAATCCCAGTATGGGGGCACCCAGCTTCCTGATATCATCACTTACCCAAGGCCCCTCCCTCCTATACCATTACTGGAGGGTGGGGGGAAGGATTTCAACATGTAGATTTGGGGAGATATAGGGGCCGGAAAGTTTTCCCTTCTCCCCTCCCCCAGCTTCTTTTGCCAGTCTAATTAAATTGGCATGAGACCAAACAAATTTCATTCATATGGGAGCCTCAAAAACAGGCCCCCAGCATCCAGGAAACAGGCTTGTGCACTATCCCAAGGGGAAGAGTTCCGAGGCTTCCAACAGGAGGAAACCACACAGGTCTTCCTGACATAAGCCATTTCCAGGAACAAGGTCCCCTAACTGAATTCTTTTAGGCAATTAATGGAGAGGTAAGTAGCTTTTCCCGAGTCTACTGGGTGTTACTTGCCTTCAGCTCAAAACAATCCACACATCAACGGTGGAACCACTTGGGGTGGCGTGGTCAGTTCCCCCCTAGCCCCACCCCATTGAAACTTCTCCAAGAAGAGTCCTAGTCCAGAAGGTGAGGTGGCAGACTGCTTCATCTCATTGAATTAGTCCTGACAAGAGGTCAGTTCAACTCAAGAGGTGGTGATTTAGGCGGGCTCCCCAAAGTAGGCCTGTATCACACAAGCAAAACAAAACGATGATTCGTGCTCAGAACCATACATCCCATACCAGACCAGCATCCCATTTAAGGCAGTCAAAATCCATTTTAGAGGTCAGGCTTGAACCATCTTCAGGTGGCAGGTATGGAAGGACAATGTTCTTTCTTTGTAGTTTGAAGGTCTCCAACGACCAGAACAGCCACAAAAATCATCTGTACAGGAGCAGTTTGGACGGGTTCTCCCAAGTTTGTATCAAGTTGTCTAGCTATAGACTTGCTGGGCTTCAGGTAAAGGGCAGTTGTATTTTGTGATTCCAAGTGAGGAAGGTTGGGGAAGATAGAAATGGTAGTTTGAGGGGAAGTAGAACCAAATATTGAAGAAACTAGGGGAATTCAGGATCCAGTTACTTTATGGTAAGAAAACAAAACCTCACAACAGTACTAGAATCTAATATCCAGAAAGAGTATTACAGAAACACCATCTCCCTCCAGTTACCCAGACTGATTTCTTTACAAAGTCAGTCCAGTCTCAGTAACTTTGGCCTCAAAGTGCAGCATGAATACTGAATGTCCAGACAGGCTTTTCTAGCTCTGCTTTGCTCGAGATTTTTTTTTACATTTATTTTTGAGAGAGCACAAGTCAGGGAGGGGCAGAGGGAGAGGGAGACACAGAATCGGAAGCAGGCTCCAGGCCCCGAGCTGTCAGCACAGAGCCCAACGCAGGGTTCGAACCCACGAACTGCGAGATCATGACCTGAGCCGAAGTCGGACACTCAACCGACTAAGCCACCCAGGTGCCCCTTTGCTGGAACTTTTCACAAGAGAGGTCAGATTGGCTTGGCTTCCCAGCCTTGAGATCCTTTTAAAAATCCAAGGACTTACCATCAGATTTCACCCATCATATATACAGATTTAAGTGAATTCCTGTCTTCTCAAGGTCCCCCCAACATCTTGAAGTCCCAGGGCCTATCAAATGGAGACTTCACCAGTTGTGAAATATGGATTTCTGTGGCATACAACCATCTAAGGAACTAACTAGTATTGACAAGCTTCTATAAACTCCCAACAATTTCCAGACTGTCTTAGTGGCATATCCACACATATAACCCTAACGATACTTCCCACCTAACATACCCAATAAACCCAAGTTATGTAAAATCTCAATGTTAGTTTGAGGTCAGAAACTCCACTTAGAATTAGGTTTTGGGAAAATGTCAAACTCTCTGAACATGTAATTAAATAGGATCACAGTTCATTAGGAAATAACATTTAGTTATTTAACCAGAGTGCGGAGAAGGTGGTAAGGCAAATACAGAAGGCTATACAGATGTGGAACTACTCAGCCGCCCCCACATTCAGAAGATTGGGTTTTCTTAGGAAATCAAAGGCCTGAGAAAGACTATGCAAAGCACAGAACGTTATTTTGATAAGTAATCTCCCAGGACAGCAAAGATTGTGTCTTAAAACTTCAGCTATAGTTTCTTAAGAACAGATCAATAATCTAAAAACCTTGTCCTTTCAGAAGAATCTAATTTTGCACCAGTGTTCTTTTGAAATTAAAACTAATGCTTTGAAAACTGAAATCCATTCCAATCAGTTTGGCCACACATAACATTCCTTTCCCCACGATTCCTTGGCTATGAACCTTCTACAACTTCTCTCCATATTTTGTTCTAGGTTTTTTCCTTTCGATTTTTCATTACTTTTCCTCTTTTTATGCAAGAACACTATTAATGTTAAAGCTTTAGAAAAAAAAAACCACGAATTTCAGTTAGCTTGACCACATGAGAAAAATTCTTTCTCCCCTGGCCATCTATATTTGTTTTCCTTTCTCATCTGAAATAGTCCGTGTACTACTCTTTCCTTTAACAAAACACATCTTCCTAACTCGATGTTTCTTCTCTAAAACACATCCCACTTTCCTCACAAAAATTTTCCCTTATTTCTGGTAACCTTAATTACTTTATTACAGTAATTAGCTCTTCAGAGTTCTTTATCACTAGTGAGAAGTCAGCAGTTTTGAACCGTACAATTCTTCTTGAAGTCGCCAAATATATTTTGCAATTTCTGGAAGCATGTCCCTTTCAGTACCTTTTTTTGAAATATGGCACAAGACCTGTTTACTCAGATTCACAGATCTAGCTTTTCTGTAATAAGTACCCCAAAGTGGGTAAGACTATGCTCAGTACTAATACATCAGTATGTTTAGATATCCTGCAGATGTTCCACGAATTTCCATCATTTAAATTAGCAGCCCTCGGGGCACCTGGGTGGTTCAGTTGATTGAGCATCCAACTCGATTTTGGCTAGGCATTGGGTTCCTCACTCACAATGAAAAGCCTACTTGGGATCCTCCCTCCCCTCTTTCCTCCACACACACTCTCAAACGTTAAATAAAAGTAAATAAATTTGCTGTCCTCTAAGGGCAAAATTTACAACAAAAAAAATGGGGAAACTAAGGCCATAAAACACATTAAGTGTTAAAAAGTTCATTTATAAACTTTTATTCCACTTACATCTACATAATTAACTTGTTCTTTTATTCCACTTACATCTACGTAATTAACTTGTTCTATGTTCTACTTCGATTACTCATGAAAAGTTCATGAGACTTTCAAATGTGAACTATCATGTTACCTTTCTTATGGACACATTTTGCAGCAGAGGTGACAAGCTTATTTGATGAACAAACGCACTTGGAATGGGAGTTGTAGGCCTGCATTGTATTTCCTCTTGAGAATTCTGAAGACATGTCTGTTTTAATTAAGCCAACCAACGAACTAGATTTACTGAGGATTATCCCAAATAATGTTCTTAAGCAATTGGGTTAGCTCCTATTGTATTTCTGAGCACCTAAAAATAAGTTGGTGAGCACGTATATGCTTCTTTAAGCTACCTAAAGGCAAATTAATTTTGGTGTTACTGTCCAAAGGTAGAAAATACTAGCACAGGCATACCTTGGAGATACTGTGGGTTCAGTTCCAGAACACAAAGCAAATGCAATAAAGTGAATCCAAAGAATTTTGGGGGTGGGGGGTTTCCTGGTACACGTAAAAGTTATGTTTATGTTATACTGTGACACAATTCTGCAGTCCATGATGTACTATAGCAGATCTTAAATACCTTAACTACTCAAAAATGCTAATAATGATCTGATAGTTCAATAAATGGTCATTTTCACTGGTGGAGGGGGTCCTTCTTGCACGTTGACGGCTGCAGACTGACCACAACTGAGGATACAGTTGCTGAAGGCTGGGGCAGCTGTGGCAATTTCTTAAAAACAAAACTTGCCACATCGATGGACTCTTTCATGGGTTTCTCTGTAGTGTGCGATGCTTTTTGACAGCATTTATTCACAAAATTTCAAAATTGGAGTCAGTCTTTTCAAACTCTTCTGCTGTGTTAACCGAGTTTTGGAATATTCTAAACCCTTTGTTGACCTTTCAATGATCCTCTCAACATCTTAGCCAGTAGATTCCATCTCAAAAAACCACTTCCTTTGCTCCTCCATGAGAAACAACTCCTCACGTGTTCGAGTTCCATCCTGAGATTGCAGCCATCCAGTCCCACCTTCAGACCCCACTTCTGATTCTGGTCCTCTCGCTGTTTCCACCTCCTCTGCAGTGACTCCCTCCCCTGAGGTCGTGAGCCACTCACTGTCATCCTTGAGGCCTGGAACCAACTTCTTCCAAACTCCTGTGAATGTTGATATTTATACCTCTTCCTGTGAATCATGAGTGTTCTTACTGGCATCTGGAATGGAGAACGCTTTCCAGAAGGTTTCAGTTCACACTGCCCAGATCCATCAGAGGAATCACTATCTAGGACAACTATAGCCTCCTAGAACGTATTTCTCACGACTTGAAGGTTGAAGGGACTCCTTGATCCACGGGCTGCAGAATGAGGTTAGCAGGCATGAAAACAACATTAATCTCGCCCATTTCCATCCGAGCTCTTGGGGGCACTGTCAACAAGGAGTCCTATTTTGAATCTTTTTCTGAGCAGGTCTCCACAGTGGGCTCAAAATAAACCATGTTGTAAACAGCTGTGCTGTCATCCAGGCCTTGTTCCATTTACAGAACGCAGGCAGAGCAGATTTGGCAGAATTCTGAAGGGTGCCGGGAGTTTCAGAAAGGATGAGGAACATAGGCTTCAACTTAAAGTCACCAGCTCCATTAGCCCCTAACGTGAGTGAGGCTGTCCACTGAGACTTTAAAGCCAGGCATCGGCCTTGCCTGTCTGGTTGGGATCCTCCTGCACCACTGTCCACCTCCACCCTCTGGCTGGGATCCTCCTCTGCACGATGACAGCCCTCCACCCTCCGGCTGGGATCCTCCTCCTCCGCACCACGTCCGCCTCCACCCTCCGGCTGTTTCATCTACGTTGATCATCTGGGGAACTTGCTGCTTCACCTCTCACTTTTCTCTTGTGGAGGAAGCTTCTTTCCTTAAAGCTTAGGAGCCAATTTCTGCCAGCCTCAAGCATTTCTTCTGAAGCTTCCCCACCTCTCAGCCTTCATGGAGCTGAAAAGAGGTCAGGTCTTGCTCTAGATGACGTTCTGGTTTAAGGGAATGTTGTGGCTGGTTTGATCTTCTATCCAGATCAAACTTTCTCTTTATCGACAGGAAGGCTGTTTCGCTTTCTCCTTATTTGTGTGTTCACTCCAGAACTTTCCCTTTTCTTCAAGCGCCTTTCCTTTGCATTCACCACTGGGCTGTTTGTGCAAGGTCCCCAACTCTTGACTTATGTTGGGTTTGACACGCCTTCTTTGCAGAGCTTAATCGTTTCTAGCTTTTGATTTAAAGACGAGTGACGCCACTTATATGTGAAGACCCAGAGGCCGTCGCAGGGTCACGAGCTGGCCCAAGTTCATTATTACTGTAGCTCAGGGAATAGGGAACCTGAGGAGACGGGCAGAGATGGGGAACGGCCAGCGGGCAGAGCAGTCAGAACACGCACCTTTATCAATTAAGTTCACCGTCCCAAAGGGGGTGTGGTTCACGTCTCCCCCAAGTATAGTAACGCCCAATAGCACAGATCGCAGGCGACTGTAACAAGTATGAGAAAGTCTGAAATACCGGACGATCCCCAAAACACAACAGAGCCCAATGCTAGTGGAACAACGGTGCCGACAAACTGACTCAAGCTGGTTTGCCTTAAGTCTTCACTTTTTAAAGAAAAGCTCGACCTGTAAACCACAATAAAGCAGAACCCGGCACAGGAGTAGGCCCTTCTATGCGGGACACACAAAGCTGAAAACGCAGAGACCCCACAGCTCCCGTGGCAAACTCTCACCACGGAGCAGGTACAACACACAAAGCACACGGTTTACAACCACGAACTGAATCCACCTTTGTCACTGGCAGACGTGACCATACGCTCACACGGCTAACGTTTCAGTTTTTACTAGCGTTTACGGAGATGACTTTTCAGGTAGGTATTTGCCTCCTGCCACTAATCTTATGGAGACTGCCTTATGATTTTGGTAGTTTTTTTGTTTTTTAAAGCCTTTTCCTTTTTTATTCACTTATAGGTGATGTTCTCAGGGCTTTAGTTACCTCCTGGGGTATTTATATTTCAAAGACCTGGGGATATTTACATCTTCAAGGAACAGAGAGAGTGTAAGTATACCCCTAGGAGTTTTGAGGTGTAGTTCTTTATTATGGGAAATCTAGGGGGATTGGTCTTTAAGGCTCTATTAAGAGCAGTGCAGGTCTGTCCCCAAAGTCCTCCCTTTCACAAGGTCTACAAGCACGGAGGTGCAGACGGGTGGTTTTAAGGATGGCAGCAACCGCTCTGAATCGTTTCTAGAGCGGTATTTCTGGTTTTGTAGCAATTTTGAGAAGGACAGTTCTTTGGATTCCTGAGAGCACTGGGCTGCAGCCTGAATGATACCAAGGGCTACATCTCCACCTACATTACCTTCCATCTGCTTCTTTAGATCAGGGAGTAGATCCCCACACCTGACAAGTGAAATGATTTCTGGGTCTTGGAGCTTCAGGGTTCGAGGCAGTCCACCTCCGCGAGGCCAGAGCCTCTCATCGTTTTCCCTTTTCCGAGTGTTTACCTCAACCTTGGAACAACTCCCCCTCAGGAGCAAAAGCCTCAGCTACTGCTTCTATCGGCCCTGAACACGGGCCTCCAAAATGATGCATTTCCTGACATTTGGAGGAGGGCCTGGGAGATTCTGGTCTGGGTCACGTGCTTCCTCCGTGAGGTGGGGGCCACCTGGCTGGTCTCAACTTCAGTATAATCACGATTGTAGAGACCATTCTTTAAACAGCTAGTCAAGTTCCCTGGATATAGGGATGAGACCCTGTCATTTTAATTCTTCTCTGGATAGAGGAGGATCTTCTGAGAACGTGTAATTTCAAAGATCTGCCGCTGGCCACAGGTCACAAATTCTTAAAACCGGGGTTGGGTGGGGGGAGGGAGGTCCAGGAAATGCCCATGAACACCATCTGGGAAATCCCGATGGGGGGGGAGGGGAGGGAGGTCCAGGAAATGCCCATGACCACCACCTGGGAAGTCCTGGGTTACTCCCGTCCTAGAGCTTCTGCTCAGCGCACCCCTGAGCTTTCAGCACTGACACAAACACCTGCTTCCCCAGGCGTGGAGATCAGCAGGAGCGCTCTGAAAGGCCTACAGGGAAAGGGGAAAACAGGCAGCTTGTAAGGGACCGTTCGGGCAGGGTGGAGGACTTTGGGGGCTACGGGAATTTGCTTGGACATGAGAAGGATCTGGAGGAGGGAACGGACGTTGGATGTAGACTTTCACTGTTGCTCTACGGCGTCTGTCCTTTGGTCTTGTTATGGAGTCTCCCTAGGCTAGTGATTAAATGTTCATGTCCATTGTTATTTTGGTCTTTCCACTGGAACCAATAAGACTAGTTGAGGAGACAAGTGCTCACAAAATGGTTCTCCAACACAACAACTCAGGGATTCCACCATCTGGCCATTAGAAAGTAGGATATTTTCTTTTAAGTAGTTTTTTGTTTTTTTACAGTTCTGATTGAGAATTTGAGGAGAGACAGAATCCGAAGCAGGCTCCAGGCTCCGAGCTGTCAGCACAGAGCCTGATGTGCGTCTCAAACTCACAAACCGTGAGATCATGACCTGAGCTGACGTCGGACACTTAACCGAGTCAGCCAGGCACCCCAGAAGTAGGATATTTTCTTAACTTCAATGCAACTCCAACCAGTAGGATAACAATTGACACAAAGGGCATCCCAGAAGGGTGCGGAATCTGTGGCCTCAGAAGATGTAAGAGCTCACGTGGCATAGGTAGTAAGAATGACAGCCTATAAATGGTGCCCCCCGTCCCCCAGAGGGTATGAGACACCCCTCCAGTCACAGACTCGCCAACCTGGGACCCTGGGACGGTGGTACTGGGATAGAACCTTCCCAGCATTAACAAGACAACGTGGGTCAAGACGACAAAGGCCCTTGCAGACCGGGACCCTTAGGACAAACCCCCGAGTATCAGTTTGGCCAGACAGAGTGCTACTGGTGACTTCCTGTCTGGGATCTCAAGCTACTCAACTGGCCACCAGGGTCACCCCCAGTAAGCACACCCTCCAGATGACAGGGGCCAGAGGGCATATGCTCCCTGATGACACAGAGCACATGGAAAACTTCATCTGGTTTTGACAGAGGGGACCCACAGCAAAGTTGGTCTAAACAGACACCTGTCTGGTGAGAACTGTGAACTCACCAGTATGGGGCTTGGCTCCAACAACAGGCTAATGGGGGTGTCCCTCCCTCGTGACAAAGGACACAAGACAGACCAAGGAACAGGGTGGCCAGCTCTGGGAGGAAACCATAGTAACTCACTGTACTCAGACTTTACTGGAGTCTGCCTACCCAATACACTGGCTTCCCCAAGTAGTCCCTCCAGCTAATCCTGGTTTGGAGAAGGAAAAGGGACTCTCAGCACCCCCACTGCCACCAGACCCTGCAGAGATCCAAAAGACCCACATGGCAAGAGTTCTTGCTGTCTGCCAGCAGTCCCAGGATACCTCTGCCTACAGCGCCCCCAGAAAGAGGGGTCCCTGGTGGAGAGAAGTTGCCCATCTGTAGGGGTGGGGAATTTTTCCCTTTTCCACTAGGCTCCTTGGTCTAATCAGGAAGACCAACGGACAGGAGATGAATTGGGGCCCAGGGGGTACGTGGTGGGGGAAGAATCCTCAGGAAAAGGAGAAAAGCCGATGTTTGGAAATCAGACATCTACCACCCTCCCCTACCCACCCCCCCCCCAGAACTGGGATCACAAAAACTTCTGAGAACAGCTCCTCCTGGCATGGAGGGAGCTGTAAATTCCTTCAGGCCATCAAGAGCCAGGTAAGCACCTTTTCCGGAGTGTGCTGGGTCTTTGATGCCTTCAGCTCCCCAGCAATCCACATGCCAGCACGGAAACCCTTGGGGTGATGTGTTGTGCTTCCCCTTAAGTCCCACCTTTGAAACTTCTCCAGAAGCCCATAAGGCAGATGGCTCCATTTTGTTGACTCAACCCCACAGTGCTGATAAAAAGTCACTTCAGGAGGGGCAGGTGGGCTCCCAGTTTCGGTCTATACTATGCAAGCAATCTGGTGTCTAATAAACCACATTCTATGGAAACAAAAGAAAAAAAAAAAAAACACTAACGATTGAAACAGCCCATAACCCAGGTTCTGAGTCCTGAGTGCAGCCAGTCATGAAGCACCCCAGACGTCAGGCCAGAAGCATCTGCATGTGGAATTAGGGCAGGCAGTGGCCATCTGACAGATTTTGCTGGTTCTGAAACGGTCTATACAAGAGCTGTTAACTCACGTGGTTTTGCTGAAGTTCCTATCAGGTCTTCCCCTTCAGAAAAAAGGCATTCTTTATTCTCAGTGACTCTAAGACATAGGAGAAAATGAGAAGTCTGGGGAGAGTTAGATACAAATTAGAGAAACTTGTATAGGAAGAAAACGGTACCCCCGAGAGACTATTAAAGGCTTAAGGTCATTAAATAATTTTTCTACAATTACACTTATGCTATTCAAAGATAATCAAATTAACAGGATTGCTGAACAGCCAAACATGGCCTAATCATGTGTATAAATGCAGCAAAGAGAGTGGTTGACCATATAGCTGCTCTTAAATCTACTTTGCTGGATTTTTAAGGAATGTCAGATTGGAATTTTTAAGTCTCAAGGGGAGGGAGCCGATCCAAGGAGACTCACCGCCAGACTTTGCCTGCAACAGCTATAGACTTGGGTTTTCTTCAAAGTACCCCAAATATCCAGAGTTTCCTGAGCCTGCCTGGACATGACCTTCCTTATTTACTTTGTCATGCTGCTGGGAACCCTGTAAGCAATGTACCAGGCTGATTTTTCCAAGGGGTATTATTGGCTCCAAAATTCAACTTAGTTCCTTAAAACTGTCGGGTCACTGGAGTATGTATCCTTCCTCAAACTGGACATATCCTGGTCAAAGTCTTGCCAACATAACCGATGTTTCCATTTGTGTCCTGTTAGAGGACATATTCTTATTGTACTTTTGCAAATAGCTGTATCACCGTGAAAATACTAAGCTTCTGCATTCTGGAGAGATCAGGAAAGAAAAAGATAAATGTTCTGTCTTTGTTCACATAGGTAGACTTCACCCAACTGTTGACAGCTTGAGAGAAAAATGGTTTCTATAGTCTGGAAAAACATAAGAACCAACAATGCTTTAAAAAAAAAGAAAAAAGTCCTACGTATTTTATCAGTTCATTCAGGCTCATGTAATTAATTCTTGTTGATCTTCACCTTTTGTTGGCAATTGTACAAAGCCCTCAGTTTCTCCACTGGGGTTCTGCAATCCCTTATCCACTCAGTGGTATGATCTGAGAGTTTTCAGAAACCTGTCCTTGTCAGGGTCCTTTCCAGGAGTCTCCCTGAAGACAGAATAGTTTACACACTTTCCCAATAGTATCGGAGTAAAAGTCACTATAAATGACAAAGACTTTAGAATGGCCATGGCTAAAGTATTGGTCAGAGTTCACAAGATAAAGGAGTTATTTGAGGCAACAATTAAGCACCAATTTAAGGCACTAGTTGGACAATATCAAGTTTGTATGAACTACAATTTCTAGAATACCTGTATTAGTAATATATCCACATATAGAACCACAGGTTTATCATTACTTGACAATGCTTCCTACATAATTTAGCACACCAAATAAATCTAGTTAATCTAACATCTCTCTTTGACACGTGAAAGACAAATCTTTGAGATTATCCAGTGGGTCCCTGGAAAATCCCAAAAGTTAATTTGAGCTCAAAACAACTATTTAGAATTTGACTTAGGAAAAAGTGAACACTTGATTAAATAGCATCACAGATGACAATGATCTACTTGGCTGAAGTGGCAATATAGGAGATTGTAAAGGCAAATACTGAACTAAGTAGGTGTGAAACCACTTAGCACCCCTAATCGCGGAGACTGCATTTTCCTTAAATCAGAGGATAAAAGACATGAAGCTAAATTATTAGATAAGACACAAATTTTTTGCCATCCAGATTGCTTAAAAGGAAAAAAGGGCTATTAAGGGAATATCAATAATCTAAGAAAACTTAATTAGAAAAACCCAAATCCTAATTTTGCACTAGTGTATGGATATCAAAACTCTTCTTGAAAACTTAAAATCCAATCCAATCTTCACTCAACTACACATAAAATTCCTTTCCCACAAACCTTCTAGAGTTTTTTTTAATGTTCATTTTTGAGACACAGAACACAAGTGATTGGGGCAGGGGGGTTGGGACAGAGACAGAATGAGAACAAGAGTATCCGAAGCAGGCTCCAGGCTCTGAGCTGTCAGCACAGAGCCTGACGTGGAGCTCGAACCCACAAACTGGGAGATCACAACCTGAGCCGAAGTTGGGACAGTCAACCGACTGAGCCATCCAGGCACTCCTACAGCATTTTTATATATGTTCAGGGGTGTGTGTGTGTGTGTTTCTTTTCCCCTTTCTCATTCTGGAACAAGCCATCATTCCATCATTGTCTTCCTGTACCCTTTTCATATACAGCAGGTTTCCTTTCTCTGATTTCAAGGTGGTTTTAAGTACCTATATGGACTACAGTTTTTAACTCTTAAAATCCTTAATTCCTAGTGGAAAATAAGAAAGCAACTCTGGACATCACGCTGTGTTCTGTGGACTGGCAAACTTATAAATACATTTCTGGAGTTGCACAAAAGCACGTAATTCCTCACAGTAAATTGTCCAGTGTAGCCCTATTTTGTGATTTTAGCCTCTCAGTAAATAATGTCGTGGCTGGACCAGCCCTTGTGGTTCTATGACTGCAAGACCCCCTTCAGCAATAACCATCAGGAAACCTTGAAAAAAAAAATCCAGGTTTATTCCTTACAAGATCTGGAAGTGACAGAACACACCTGGTGCCCCACAAAGAGGCCACAAGTTGAGGGACAGCACACCCATGGGCCTGCAGCTCTGCCTCTTTTGAGGGCAAAGGTGGGGACCTAGGGCTTCCCAGGCACATGGTTTAATGGTAAATTTAAAACCTAAGAGCAGTGATTTAAAGCATGGGAAGAAGGAAAAAAAAACCCAAGTGGCCCAAAGGGTCAGTTAACATCAACCAAGATCTCCAAATACAGGAGCCTCACTGTGGCAGGGAGCCTGGCTCATTGAGTCATGTGGCTGCAGCGTGGTGACTGGAGAGCACCATCATTTCCGTGTCTGAAGGCAGGCACTCACGTTACAAGAACGGAGTGTGCACAACTCTCGGGGCTTACACACCCAGATAGACTTTGCTCCTCTGTAAAAGGAAGCCAAGAGTGGATATGCCTATTAACGTTTCAGTATCTCATTGCATTCAGAAATAATCGACATAGTCAGCAACTAGAACTCTAAGGTTGAGTCACCAGAAAGAATTCTGAAACTCTTTCGAGGCAGTGACCTACCACAAAGTTTAACTGTTGAAAAGTTTGCTTGTGAATTTCCACCTTTCAGCTATGTAATTTAGTCGTTCACAATTAGGTTTAGATTGGTCAAAGTGTCACATTAAACAGCCAGCTGTCTTAATCTTTCCTCCTGAAAAACAGGATAAAATTCAGTTTGATGCTGGTAATCCTGAAGACATACCCATTTTTAATTAAACCAACTTAAACTAGCTTTTATTTACCAAAGATTATTCTAGATCACAAGATCCCCTATTTGAGAGTACATTTGGTTTATAAAAACACTTGTCCTTATGCAAATTAAATAGAACTCCTCACAAGTTTTGGTGAACCCATCCAGAGGTGGAAATCACATTTATAATCCACATAGCCATATAGAATTATACAAATGGAATCAGATTTCCTTTCATTTAAAAAATTTTAGCCATGAGACATTTACAATAATGTACAACTCACTAATTTATAAGAAACAGATGGCTTCACGCTGCAGCTTCTGGCCGATAGAATAAGTTTACCCGCATAGACAGCTAATGCTTTTTGGCTCATATTGGTGGAAGAGACTGCAGACATTTCATAAGGCCTCATTTTTCAAGCATCCTTTTCATTTTTTAAGCTTCTGGAAAGAATAACCTTGTTTCTAGAAAAAAAAGGTACACAGAAAAAATGCCAAGTTCCATCAAGAAGGACTTTTGTTCCCCAAATTCAGATCTTTTATAATACCTGAAAGCCTTTTGATAGGAGTAAGGGAGGTTTTGGCAAGAACGCCCACCGAGCCAATTACGCGATTCTCCAGTTGGCTTCCTTCTATCAGGGAGAGGGACCTCAGAGGGAAGTCAGAAGATTCCTACATTCTAGATGTAGAGCTGGGTTTCTTTGTAAATCTTAGGAAGTCTTTCCTCAAAAGGCTTAGAATGTTTTTCCTTCCTTCTTGGTTGTACAAAGTTTTATTTTAGCTTAGGGGACAAGACAGAAAATAAAGTTATCATCAGGCTGTGCGTGTAAGCTTCCAGTCTGGCCCACTTCTGACCTTAGAGCCACTTACCAACAAAATGAACACCTTTCAAAACAGTACAGATTCCTGGCGATATTCAACAACTCCTTGGATGCAAGAGGAATCCCTAAAGAGGATGCAGACATACTACCTTCCTCAGACCAGAGTGACTCCCAATGTTAGCCAGAACGATTCAGAGAATTCCCCTGGGGGGGGGGGGGGCACACAACTCGGTAGGGCCCCAGCACAGATATAGTACAACTGACCTCCCTGTTCAGCGAGATTTGGGGGGCTTCCCCCAACCTAATGGTTATCAAAAGCCAAGTTCTCAGTACACAAAGCAAGTCAAACAAGGTGGCAGTAACTGTATCTGGGAGTGGGGTGCAAAATGACCAGTGGCTACCTGAAGGCAAGTTCAGGAGTCATAATTCAAAGATCTAATTCTTTCAAGTTCCCCCCCACCCCATGTAAATTTGGAAAGGAGGGACAACAGGAATCTTACCTTCCTCTGGTGGCCCGGCGGCACCACCACAGAGATCCAGGAGAGCTGGCTTGAGTAACAATGGTCACTTTTTGCTAGCTTCTGCCATTTTTCCCCACAATGCCATCAGGAGTGAGTGGTATGTCCAAGTGGGTCTCATCCTGGTCAACCAAAATATGTGGAGAAGGAAAACTAATTTTCCCTCTTTTCACTATGGTGAGTGTTTTGCTAAGACCCCTTTACCCCTAGGATACCTCAAATAGGGAGTAAGCTTATCCAGGCTGAACATTCTCCACTGTGGCCACTCTAATTCAAGATCTTTCATAACGTTGACCTGCTTGTTCACCTTAAAGCAAAATTTCATTCACCTCAGGCTTCACGGTGGATCCACCCTGTGTAGGATATGGTCTTTGTTTTTAAGTAGGACCCAGTCTCAGCTGTGGAGCTAGGATCCAGGATTTGCCAGACTTACCCGTGACCTCCAGAGGTGGTGAGAAAGCACTTAGCTCAAGGGGCTCAATGGGTACCTTTGCCTGGTTGCTTGCCACTCCTAGGGGCCATGGGGAGACTCCTTTGGTGTCCTCTTCTGATACCAGGATGGCTTTAAAATGAAGCATATTAAAATTAAATCTATTTTTGCTCAAAACACCCTTAAAAGTCAGTCAACATTCCATCTAGCAAATAGGAGTTCAACCTGTTACATAAAATGAAAGACTTTTATAGGCATAAGGGAGGCAGAAAAGTAGGTTGGTGAGCGCAAGGTCACTTTCCTTGGGGATAGGAGTCTGTCAGGCAGATGACCTAAGTCATGCAGATCAGCGATACCTGGTTGAGAGGTTTAAGATTCCATTTCTGGAAAAGGTACAACTTTAGTCTTGATTTGGTGACATGGAGTTCAGCATAACTGAACTTTGGGTCTGCCATCTTATTTTTCACAAGGAAACATTCACAATCTTAAGAGCAGGCCAATAGTCCAAGAAGTTCATCTTTCATCCCTGAAAGCACAGAGTTTTAGTTTATAAAATACATTGACACTAAAGCTGTAACAGCCCTGGAGCAGGGACCAACCACCCGTGGTGCCCCAGCTGCAGGGGGACCAACTGTTCCCCACTAGCTCCTTTGGGCTGATTATTAGTGGTCATTAACAGACGACAAAACAGACTCCTAGGCGGCCAGGCTGATGCTGGCCCAGCCACAAAGTCTAATATAAGACGTTAAGCTTTGGGAAGACCCTCTTCCCCATACAGGCCCCTCGTCTAAGCTTTTAGGTTTTTAAGGGGGGGGGGCAGAGAAGGGGAGTTACCAAGCTCTTCCTGAGTTTGCTGAGTGTTAATTGCTTTCGCCTCAAAGAATCCATGTTCTTTGAGATCTGAAGTGACACATCTTGGACAGTAGGTCGTACTCTCTTCTCAGGGGACACCACGCTCAGTCCCTAGTCTAGTGTTGCATGAATGTGTCTAGAATACAAGCAGCAACGGTACCCCTCCCACACGCCCTTCAAGGGTTGAACACACAAACTTTGGGGGACTTTCCATCTACAGCACTTAGATTTTAGGAAATCTGGTTCCTGTTTCAGCCTAGCACTAAACATTAACAATACCGACCAGGGCAAAAACATTTACCTTACCCGTGTCCTAAGGTGCTGTTGTCAGAATTGGTCCAATGAGAATTAGTCATTGGAAATGTGTGAAGAACAATACAAGATGACCTCTATTTTGGATTACTACGGGTCCTTCCTTCATCTGAAAGAATCTCCCAAATAAGATACAAGCATCATAGTTATTTGAGAAGACGCTAAAAGAAAAAAAAGTGATGCATATATTTTCTGTGAGGTTGATCAAACTTCCCAGCTTAAAAAACCAGCTTGTCAGTGGCTACCTTGGAGCTGCAAGCAACCTCTGATTATCGTCAGGAAAGGGTCACTCAAGCAGGCATCTTGTGGAATGAGACCAGCTTCAGCTCCGGGCTCCACTGTTCCTGGCTTGTTCTGGAGGCTTCTCTAGGTCTTACTTTTGTCATCTACAAGTTTAAGGACAGGTTACAACAACAGTATCTTAACTCCTAGTTAAAATAAGTAGGAAAAAATCCTTGTACAAGGTCTGTTGCAGAAACTAGATCCATTTTAGCTATTAGAAGAGGTAGCCTAGTGGTTTAGGATTGAGACCCTGAGCCAGACACAGCTCCATACGCAGGGCCTGCCCTTCACTACGCATGTGGTGATGAGGTTACTTGGACCTTCTGTCTCTATGCTGGTTAATTCATAAAATGGAGACAGTAGTAATGAAGCCTACATCATAGGACCATCGTAAGAGCTGTGTTAATATCTGAGCTCTGAGAACAAGGTCTGGCAGGTGCTATCCAGTATATAAATGCTAACTACATGGTTGTTCACAGGAATCCATCTTGAAGGAAGGTCCAGAGGATCTTCTACTTATAGAAGACCAGCAAGTATGAAAGTAGAGACAGCACTCCCTATCCCAACCTTGTAAGGGTAAGAACACCCATAGATCGATACAGATATGAAGATCTAGAGCTCTATACGGATATCGATAGGTATATCACCATATATGTGTATATACACCACTTAAGATACATATACATATATACACACAGGACTATATCTATACATATATACCCATACATGTGTATCAGCAAGTGCTAGAAGAGGTCTGAATGTGCAGCAAAAGGGCAAGGTCAATTCTCATAAACTGTACCCTCAACTAGAGAAATTCATACAGTAATTCAATATGCCTCAGAGTAAACTTCTAAACTTCTTTAAAAGCTGAAACATGCTGGAAAGTATATAGGAGATAGTCCTACTTATAACATAGGTTTGAATCCTAAGATATGACAGTACACAAAATCATATTTATCAGAAATACCTGAAAGCAAACCTTCTACATGAATGTGTTCAATATCAACTCAAATGGTGAAAATTCTAGTGTAAGAGAATCGGGAACTTCAACGCTTTCTGGTGTGCTTCTGGGGGGCAATCGGATTGGTTTCACTGAATTTTTGCCAGGAAAAAACTATGTAGGGAAGAATGCTTGGTGAAGTAAAGAGAATCCAAAAGCATTTTGAAAACGTGCCGAGGGTTTACAAAATCTCCCCAGGCTAGAGAAACAGGACATCCCAGAATGTCAGAGACCCATAGTGACACGTTTGCCCCGATTCTCCTTTTGTTCAGTTTCAAATGTGTGCCTTCAAATTTTAATACTAACGTAATGTACTCACCTTTGATGACACTTAAATGTTGGGCAATACTTGTTATGGCAAATCCCCCGAAGGCTCGTTCATGACCATTCATCTATTTCTTGATTTTTATTAGACTCACCGTATCTTTTAAGATAGAATTTTCTATGTTTTGAAACACAGAAGGTTTGTGATGTTCCATAAACCACTGTAATTTAGGTCATATATGTGTTTAGGTTTTTTTTTTTTTTTTAGCCATTAAAAAAAAAAATTGATGTGCCTAGGTCCTTAGGGTTTAAAAAGCAAAAGGCTTTAAGTTAGCAGGAAGTTAAGACAACAGTGATAATTAAACCCCAAAATCAATTTAAAACACAAAGTTTTACAGGCACCAGGGTGGCTCAGTCAGTTAAGAGTCCAACTCCAGATTCGGTCATGATCCCGCAGTTCACGAGTTCAAGTCCTGCAAAGAGCTCTGTATTGACCGCTCAGAGCCTGCTTCGGATTCTGTGTCTCCCGCTCTCTCTGCTCCTCCTCCACTCTCTCTCAAAAATAAACATGAAAATTTTAAAACACACCCAAATTCTGATGTACAAAATGAATGAATTATAGCATCCAACTACACAGCCATTCATCAATAACTCAACTACAGCCCAAAGGTCAATGATCAGTACCCCTTGGATCTTGAGCACCTGGATGCAGGCTACTTACCCCTTTGTTAGAATTATTCTTGGCAAGCGTGTAGGACACAGGAAGAAAGTTGGTCTTGATTAAACAGCATCACTGGATACACATGTCAAATTGACTCTTGATTTCATACGTAGAAGGTACAGCAAACACCTTTTCCCCCCACCATGCTGTTTAAGGAATAGAATTAGAAGTGCACCTCTGAGGGGCACCTGGGTGGCTCAGTTGGTTAAGTGTCTGACTTTGGCTCAGGTCATGATCTCACAGTTTGAGAGTTTAAGCCCTGTGTCGGACTCTGTGCTGGCAGCTCAGACCCCGGAGCCTCTTCAGATTCTGTCTTTCTCTCTGCCCCTGCCCCACTCATACGGTCTCTCAAAAATATTTAAAAAATTTTTAAAAGCACACCTCTGAAACTCCTTGTTAACTCATTTCTATCATGACCTTCCTCAGAGTCAAGGTGCACCATTATGAATTTTGGGTCAAATGATTCCTGTGTTTTCCCTCAGAGTTTTACTACCTATGTATGCATTCTTATTAATAGGTTAAGGTGGGTTTTTTTTTGAGTTTTCTGTATATCTACATACATTTATGCATGACATTCATATACACACAAGAGTTCATGCGTATGTGCTTATATATACATGTGTAGGTAGTTTTCTGTAAGTATACACTGCATGAAATTTTCTACAGCTCATTTTTTTTTTCCCCCCCAGGGCTTCGGGATTCACTTACATCAATGAGGGAAGATGAAATTCATGACTGTCATGCCCTTCTGGAGTTTTCATTGAAGGGGTAGGTCAACTGCTTATTTTAATACAAATATATTTAAGGTGTACGGTGTGGTGACCCGATACGTAGATTGACATGATCACGACTGTCAAGCTGACGAACACCTCCTCTCCTCACATAGTTACCGCTGTGATGGGCGCACCTAAACCCTACTCTTAGCACAGCCAGTATTCGATACAGAATTGCCAACTGCCATCCTCGTGCGGTTTGGGAGCTCCCAGGACTCAGCACCTTGCCCCCATTTCCCCACCACCGACTGTCCGCTTCTACAGGTTCGACTTCTTAGATTCCATGGGAGAGGTTTTTCTCCTGGGTCCGGCTTATTCCACTTAGCATGTCCTCCACATTCATCCACGGTGCTGCCACTGACAGGGTCTCCTTTTTCACAGCTGAGCTTTTCACTATGCCACAATTTCTGTATCCGTCTGTCAACAGGCACTTAGGTTGTTTCCTGATTTAAGCTATTAGGAATAGTTCATTTGAACTTGAGGGTGAATTCCAAAATCCCGATTTCATTTCGCCTGAGTAAATACCCAGAAGTGGTGGGTCAGATCACCTGGTAGTTCTGACTTTTTGAGGAACCTCTATACTGTTCTTCACAGTGGCTGCACCAACTTGCACGCCCCCCCCAACAGTGCGTGAGTGTCCCTTTTCTCTATCTCACCTACAATCGTGATCTTGTACTTTCTCAACAGCATGAGGTGATGGAGCTCACTGTAGTTTGGACGGACACTTCCCTTGATCAGTGGAGATAAGCCCCTTTTCATATCCCTGTAGGACATTTATACATAATTAAAAATGGGGAGACATTTCTCAAAATAAGTTTTTCCCCTCTCTACAGCTATTGATCCATAGGAGTTCGTTAGATATTTTGAATATTAACCCCTAATCAGTTACAGGGCTTGCAAGTATTTTCTCCCATCCCGCAGGGTGACTTCATTTTATTGACGGCTCCTCCTCTTGGTAGGTCAAAGTTGGGAAGTTTGATGCAGTTGTGCTCATTCACTTTTGCTTTTGTTGCCCGTGTCTCAGTCACCTCCCAAGAAGTTACTGCCAATGCCAATGTCAAGGAGCTATTTCATGTTCTCTCAGGAGTTTTGACGGGTTACTATTTACATTTAAGTCTTTATTCTGTTTTAATTCTTCTGCATGGTTTAAGGGTCCAATTTCATTCTTTTGCATGTGGATACTCGGTTTTCCCAGTACCACTGAATATATTGTGTATTTTTGGTGCCCTTGTCAGAAGGTGGTTCACCGTATTTACTTGGATCTCCAGGCTCTCTATTCCCAAAGTCTATGCTAGTTCTCATGCCAGCGTCCTACCGTTATGATTAATGTTCACTTACAAAAAGCCCACAGCTAACGATCAATGGGGAAAGGTAAAAAGCTCTTCCTCTAACACTCAGCCCAAGGCAAGGATACTCACAGCACTTGTATTCAACACAATACCGCATTTAAGAGCAAGGGCTAGCAGGCCAAAAGAGAGAAGGTATTCAAGTCAGAAGAGGAGGAGTAAAACTATGCTTGCAGAAGACACGATCTCGTAGGTAGAAAACCTTGAGGACTCCACAGAACCACTGAAACCAAAATTCTATGAAGTGGAAGAACAGAAAGCATACAAAAATAGTTGTATTTCTTTACATAAATAATTTCCATTAAAAGGAAACCAAAAAACAATCCCATTTAAAGTTGTATCAACAGGAGTTCTGGCTTAAGATGGCAATATAGGAAGAGAGAACTCCTCTCCACAGAACCAAATTCCACCAACAAACCATTCCTCCTGAAGAAAAACCGAGGGCAGGACAAAAAGCTTCCCAACTGAAGAGAGAACTGCAAGAGACGTGGACATGGTAACAAGAGGAACCCCCAACACTGCCACTGGGGATGGACAGTACATAGGGACCAAGAACAGATCCCTCCGTCCTTGGGCAAGAGAAAAAAAAGCTGCCGTATTCAAGAGAAAGTAGCATGCAAAAGAGACAACACTAGGAACTCTGGGAAGCAGTGGAGAAGTTGCAGGAAAGTTCTCCAGGTCAGAGGGACTAGAGAACTACATGGTTTATGTTCCCACCTGACCTCGGGACGGAAAAGCACTGGTCATACAAAGAGACATGAAAAGGAAGCTGGGTTGCAATACGTGTATTTGACAAAATACTTTTTAAAAAAGGCTCAAGAGACAAAGGAGGATAATATATAATCCTGAAGGGAATAATCCAAAGAGACAACAATTTTAAGTATTTATGCACCAATATATAAAACTAAGAAACAGCAATACAGTAGTAAGAGACTTTAACACCCCCCACATACATCACTAGATAGCTCAAACAGAAAACAAGGAAATGGCGGCTTTGAAGGACACATTCCACCATATAGATCTAACAGATACCTTCAGAACCATCCATCCTGAAATAGAATATACATTCTGAGTGCACATGGAACACTCACCAACATTCTCTAGAATAGATCACCAGTTCATCAAGATTGAAGTCATACCATGCATCTTTTCTGACAAGGCTATGAAATTATCACAAGAAAAAAAAATCTGGAAAGAACACAAACACATGGAGGTTAAATAAGTTTAACAATGAATGTCAACCAGGAAACCAAAGAGTAAATAACAAGACACATGAAGACAAAGATGAACACACAATGGTCCAAAATCTTTGGGATACAGCAAAAGCTATTCTAAGAGGAAGTTTATAGCAATTCAGGCCTACCTCAACAAGCAAGAAAGCTCTCAAGGTAACCTTACCTGAAGTAGCTAGAAAAACAAAACCGAGTACAGTAAAAGGAAATCAAGATTTGAGCAGAAATAAGCAAAATAGAAACAAAAATGGACCTATGAAACCAGAACCTGGTACTTTGAGAAGATCAACAGAATTGATAAATCTTTAGCCAAAATCCTGGGCTGGGGGGAACCACACACAAAAAATTCCACAAAACTCAATCAGACTAGACCACCACAAAACTACAAAAGCTTACAAAGAAGTATTATGAAAAATATAAGGTCCCCAAACTGAATTACTAAGAAATAGAAAAAATTTTAGCAGTCCAATTGCCAGCAATGAAACTGAATCAGTAATCAATTCCCAACACCACCACCACCCCCCAGGACCAGACCACTTCACTTATACCAAACATTTAAAGAAGAATCCACACTGCAGCACCTGGGTGGCTCAGTCAGTGAAGTGACCCACTATTAGTTTTGGCTCAGTTCATGATCTCATAGTTCGTGAGTTTGAGCCCCATTTTGGGCTCCATGCTGATGGTGCAGAGCCTGCTTGGGATTCTCTCTCCTCCTCCCCCCACCCCCTTCTTGTCCTCCCTCAAAATAAACTTTAAAAAATTCTTTTTAAGTATTTCAAGAAAAATCTATACCTGTTCTTCTCAAACTATTCCAAAAAATACAACAGAAAGAAAAGAAGAGCTTCCAAATTCACTTTGTGAAGCCAGCTTTACCCGGATACTAAAAGCAGATAAAGACACTGGGAAAAAAAAAATACTACAGGTCACAATTTCTGATGAACATAGATGCAAAAATCCTCAGTATTAGCAACATAAATCCAACATATTAAATCATTCACCAGATCAAGTGGGATATTCCTGGAATACAAGAGTGGTTCAATATTGGCAAATCAATCCACATGATACATCAACAAAAATGATAAAACAATCATTTCAACAGATGCAGAAAAACATTTGACAAAGTATATCAATTCACAATAAAAAAAAACCCTCAACAAAATAGGTTTAGAGGGAACACGGTGAGGACCATCTATGAAAAACTCATGACTATCATCCTCCTCTATGGTGAAAAACAGAGCTCTTCCCTCAAGATCAGGAACAAGAGAAGGATCACATTCACCACTTTTTCTAAACGTAATACTGGAAGTACTGGCCACATCCAGCCAAAGAGGGATTTTGATAAAGAAACACTATCACTATTTTTAGATGACTGAATAGTACACAGAAAATCCTAAAGATACTACCAAAAAAAGCTACTGGAAGTAATAAAATCAGGCAAGTGGCATGATACAAATTTAACGCCCAGACATTGGTATCATTGGTAACGTTTCTATCCCTTAACAAGGTTGCAGAAAATACAGAGACAATCCCATTTACATTTACACCAAAAATAATTACCTAGGAATAAACTTAACCAAAGAGGTAAAAGACCTGTAACCCCGAAAACTAAAAACAAACACCAGTGAGAGAAATTGACACAAATGGAAAGATATTCCATCTGCATGAATCAGAAGTCATGATGTCAAAATGTCCATATTGCCCAATCTACAGATTCAATGCAATTGCTATCAAAATTCCAATGGCATTTTTCATAAAACTAGAACAGATTAATCTTAAAACTTGTATGGAACCACAGAATACCCCCAAAAACAAGAGCAATCCTAAGAATAAAGCTGGAGGTAATAATTCTAGATTTAATATGTTACACAAAGCCATAATAATCAGAACAGTATGGTGTTAGCACAAAAATACACACATAGATCAACAGAACAGAATGGAGAGCCGAGGAATAAACCTACAATTATATGGTCAATTTGTCTTTGACAAAGACGACATAGAGATGGCCTACAGACATGTGATGAGCAATATCGAGCAACTTCTCATCAGGGATATGTATAACAAAACCACAATACTACATTACCTCACAGCTGTTAGAATGGCTACAATCACAAACAACCAACAACTGATCTATGTTGTTGCGAATAGCAAGATTTCATTCTTATGGCTGAGTGAAATTAAAAAAGTCAGGAATAGCATGATTTCACTCCTATGCAATTCAAGAAAAAAGAACCCCCCCCCTCAAAATACCCTGACTCTTGAAGTGGGTGGGGATATGAAGTATGTGGAGGGTATTAAAGAGTACTTTTCATGAAGATCACCCAGTAATATACAGAATCGTTCAATCCCCAGATTGCACACCTGAGACTCATGTAACACTGTATGTTAATTATACTGGAATTAAAATTTTGAGACTGAAGTACTTAATACAGCCTCTTCAGATAACCAAAGTAGTTGTGCAGCAAGAGAAAATTAAGTTGAAAGGAAATGGCTGTAAGTGGATATAAGGAAAATATGAATAGAAAGGTGTAAATTATGACAATGTATATGTAAGATGTGGAGAAGTCAAAAAGGGAATTTTTTTTTTAAGAATAGGACTGAACTTAAGTCACCGAATTAATATGGACCCCTATTTACTTAGGTTATGTATGAACCTCATGGTCTCCACAGACCCAAAACCTATGATATCCCCCTAAAAAAAACCACATAAGTCTAAACATTATACTCATTGATTGGAAAGAACAAGATGAAACTTTAAGTACATATCAAAAAATACTTTAGATTATCTAAATTCTCAAGTCTAAAGACAGAGTGGAAGAATGGAGAGAAAAAAAGGATCTGTATGCTGCCTATAAAAGGCTCACATCAGACCTAAAGATCTATATAAACAAAGTGAAGGAACAGAGGAATATTTCACCATGCAAACTGAAGTAGAAAAGGAAAGCAAGAGTAGAAATACTTATAGCAGACAAAATATACTCTAAAACAAAGACCATAACAAGAGACTAAGACAACCATTACACATTGATAAAGAGACCTAATCGACAAGATGACATAACATTGTAAATATCACAAGTGCTCTCCTTAATACCCATCATCCATTTAGCCCATCCCCTGAGGAGCACTGGGTCTTTTAGGTAAGACATGAATCACTAAATTCTACTCCTGACATCAATATTACACTATGTTAGTTAGCTAGAATTTAAAAACTTGATACAAAAAAATGTAAATGCCTATGCACCCAACCCTGAAACATCTAAATAAAGCAAACATTGACAAAAACTAATAGCAATGCAATAGTTTGGGACTAAAACTGCATTTACATCAATGGGTAGATAATCCAGAGAGGAAATCAATGAGGCAACAAGGTCTTTGACACATTGGACCAGATGGACTTAACATATCCAGAACATTCTGTTGAAAAATGGAATACATATTCAAGCACAGATGGAACATTTTCCAGAATAATGTATTCAGCTGTAAAACAAACCTCAATAGATTTAAGTTTGAAATCATACTATGCTTTTTTCTGGTCACAACTGTATAAAACTAGAAGCTCAAAAAAATAACAGGACAAAAACTAAACACATGGATACATGGAAGCAACCAATGGGTCAATTAAGCACTCAAAGAAGAATTTAAAAAATACATAGATACAAATGAAAACAGTCTGAAAAATCTCTGGGACACATCAGGAATAATTTCAAGAGGGAATTCTAGAGCATTACAGGCCTACCTCAAGAAACAAGTTCAAACAATCTAACTTTACACCTATAGGAAATAACAGACTAAAATAGAGAACATTAGTGAAATCAAGAGCTAATCCTTTGACAAGGTTGACAAACCATTAGCCAGACTCAAGAAAAAAAAAGGACTCAAATCATATCACACAAATACAAAGGATTATAACAATACTATGAAAAATCATATGCTAACAAACTTGGCAACCTAGAAGTGATGGATAAATTCTGAGAAACAATCTTCCAAAAATGAACCAGGAGGAAATAGATCTGGACAGACGGATTACAAGTAACAAAACTGAACTGGTAATCAAAAAACTACCAAAAAACAAAAGTTCAGGACAAGATGGGTTCACATGTGAATTCTACCATTTAAATATGAGTTCACACTTATTCTCCTCAAACTATTCTGGAAAAAAAAAAAAAAAAGGAAAGCATTACCCTGATACCAAAACTGGATGAAGACCCCACACAAAAAGGGAACTATAGGCCAATTTCCCTGAAATAGATAGAAAAATCCTGAGCAAAATAATGGCAAAACACCTAAAACAATACATCAAAAAGATCATTCACCACAATCAGGTGGGATTTATTCCTGGAATGCAAGAATGGTTCAATACTCACGCTATTGGGTATTTACCCAGGAAAAACAAAGCCATTAACTTGAAAAGATATCTACCTCTACGTTTATTGCAGCATTATTTGCAACAGCCAAGACCTAGAAGCAATTTAAGGGTCCATCAAAAGATGAATGGATAATGATGCATGTATATACAATGGAACATTACACAGCCTTTAAAAAGGAAATCGTGGCATTTCCAACAACATGGATGGACCTTGAGGTTACTATTCTAAGTCAAATCATACTAAGACAAATACCATGTTTCTACTCATTAACGCAATCTAAAAAAACGGAAAAAAAATGAGAACTATAGAGAATTGATGGTTGCCAGAGTAGAGAGTGGAGGGGGAGGGGATGATCAAAATGTGTAGAGGGAGATACAGGCCTCCTTGTGGATTAAGTTCCAGAAATAAAAAGCAAAGCATAAGTAATACAGTCAACAATATTGTAATAGCAATGTAGTAGGGCAAGTGATAGTTCTACTCATGAACACAGTCTATGGTATAAACTTGTCTCATCACAAAGTTGTACACCGAGAAGTAACTGTATGAACTATACTAAAAAAAGGCCATTAGCATAACAAGTTGTATGAAATGGACATTTAGGAGTCCATTTATCCAAGGAAGATCCATACACTGAAAATTATAAAGAACACTGATTAAAGACATTGGAGACACAAATGAAAGATCTCCCTATTTCATGGATTGGAAGAACATTATTAAGAAAGTCCTTCCTATGCAAAGCATTCTACAAATTCAATTTAATTATCCAAATTCCAAAGAAATTTTTCACAGAAAATTCTAGAATTCATATGTAATCATAGACCCTGAATAGGCAAAGTAATCCTGAGATAAAGAATTGGTGAGGGTGAAATGGCAGAACAGCATGGAAATTTTTTTGTGTGTCTCACATCCATGAAATACAGCCAGACCAACACTAAACCATCTTGCACACCTAGAAAACTGAGTTGAGGATTAACACAACAATCTGCACAACCTGAACCACAGAATTGAGAAAACTTTTTCAATTTCTATTAATATTTTTCCTTAAGTTTTTACATTTTTTGCTTTTATGTAATTTTTTCAAGTTCTATTTTACATCCATTTTTTTAGTCCACTACAGTGTATTCACTTTTTCAAATTTTAAAATGATTTTTTATTTTTCTTGAATACAGAAAAATTCATTTTTATTTTTAATTTTATTAAAATATTGTTCTTCAATTTTTTCCACTATATTCTTTATTTCTGTGTAAATTTTTTCAAATTCTATTTTACTCCCATCATCACATTTTAGTCCGCTTCAGTGTATTCATTTTTTCAAATTCTCAAATGACTTCTCTTCCCCTTTTCCTGCAATCTTTCAAAACCACTTTCAACACCCAGACCAAAACACACCCAGGATCTAGCATCACTTATTCGATTTTGTGTATTTTTAATTTTAGTATTAATTTTTTTTAATTTTACTTTTTCTACCTCAATTCCTTTTCTCCCTTCAAAATGACAAAACAAAGCAATTCACCCAAAAGAATGAACATGAAATGACAGCCAGGGATTTAACCAACACAGATAGAAGATGTCTGAGCCAGAATTTAGAACCCCAATACTACTACTAGTTGGTAGTCGAAAATAGATTAGAATCCCTTTCTGCAGAGATAAAAGTAAAAATAGCCAGAACAAAATTAAAAATGCTCTGAGCTGCAATCACAGATGGATGCAGCGGCAGCAAGGATGGATGAGGCAGAACAGAGAACCAGCGTCATAGAGGACAAACTTCTAGAGAATAAGGAAGCAGAAAAGAGGGCGATTAAGTCCAAAGAGCAGTATATAAGAATTAGAGAAATCAGTGACTCATTAAAAAGGAACAACATGGGGCGCCTGGGTGGCGCAGTCGGTTAAGCATCCGACTTCAGCCAGGTCATGATCTCGTGGTCTGTGAGTTCGAGCCCCGCGTCAGGCTCAGGGCTGATGGCTCAGAGCCTGGAGCCTGTTTCTGATTCTATGTCTCCCTCTCTCTGCCCCTCCCCCGTTCATGCTCTGTCTCTCTCTGTCCCAAAAATAAATAAACGTTGAAAAAAAATTTTTTTAAAAAAAGGAACAACATCAGAATCATAGGCATCCCAGAAGAGGAAGAGAGAGAAATGGGGGTAAGAAGGGTTATTGTGAGCAGACCATAGAATACTTTCCTAATCTGGGGAAAGACACAGACATCAAAATCCAGGAAGCACGGAGGATCCCCATTAAACAAAAACCAACTATCAACAAGGCATGTCATAGTCAAATTCAAAAAATACTCAGGCAAGGAATCACAAAAGCAGCAAGGGGAAAAAAAAAGTCCCTAACCTACAAGGGAGGACAGATCACATTTGCAGCAGACCTACTGACAAACTTGGCAGGCCAGAAAGGAGTGGCAGGATATATTCAATGTGCTAAATCAGAAAAATATGCAACCAAGAATTCTTTATCCAGCAAGGCTGTCATTCAGAATTGGAGAGAGAGTTTCCCAAACAAAAATTAAAGGTGTTTGTGACCACTAAACTATCCCTGCAAGAAAATTTAAGGGGGACTCTCTGAGGGGAGAAAGATGGAGAAAAAAAAAATATATGTATTCAATGGGTGTGTGTATACCAATACACACACACACACACACACACACACACACACACACCAAAAGCAGCAAAGATTAGAACACCACCAGAAACTCCAACTCTGTAAGAACATAATAGCAATAGATTCATATCTTACAGTACTCACTCTAAATGTCAATGGACTCAATGCTCCAATCAAAAGACATAGGGTAGCAGGATGGATAAGAAAACAAGCTCCATCTATATGCTGTTTACAGGAGACCCACTTTAGACCTACGGACACCTTCGGATTGAAAATAAGGGGATGGAGAACCATCTGTCATGCTACTGGTCAACAAAAGAAAGCCAGAGTAGCCACACTATTTTTTTTTCAATGTATGAAATTTATTGTCAAAATGGTTTCCATACAACACCCAGTGCTCATCCCAAAAGGTGCCCTCCTCAATACCCATCACCCACCCTCACCTCCCTCCCACCCCCCATCAACCCTCAGTTTGTTCTCAGTTTTTAAGAGTCTCTTATGCTTTGGCTCTCTCCCACTCTAACCTCTTTTTTCCTTCCTCTCCCCCATGGGTTTCTGTGAAGTTTCTCAGGATCCACATAAGAGTGAAAACATATGGTATCTGTCTTTCTCTGTATGGCTTATTTCGCTTAGCATCACACTCTCCAGTTCCATCCACGTTGCTACAAAGGGCCATATTTCATTCTTTCTCGTTGCCCTGTAGTACTCCATTGTGTATATAAACCACAATTTCTTTATCCATTCATCAGTGGATGGACATTTAGGCTCTTTCCATAATTTGGCTATTGTTGAGAGTGCTGCTATCAACATTGGGGTACAAATGCCCCTATACATCAGTACTTCTGTATCCCTTGGGTAAATTCCTAGAAGTGCTATTGCTGGGTCATAGGGTAGGTCTATTTTTAATTTTTTGAGGCACCTCCACACTGTTTTCCAGAGTGGCTGCACCAATTTGCATTCCCACCAACAGTGCAAGAGGGTTCCCGTTTCTCCACATCCTCTCCAGCATCTCTAGTCTCCTGATTTGTTCATTTTGGCCACTCTGACTGGTGTGAGGTGATATCTGAGTGTGGTTTTGATTTGTATTTCTCTGATGAGGAGCGACGTTGAGCATCTTCTCATGTGCCTGTTGGCCATCCGGATGTCTTCTTGAGAAAAGTGTCTATTCATGTTTTCTGCCCATTTCTTCACTGGGTTATTTGTTTTTAAGGTGTGGAGTTTGGTGAGCTCTTTCTAGATTTTGGATACTAGCCCGATACGTCATTTGCAAATATCTTTTTCCATTCCGTTGGTTGCCTTTTAGTTTTGTTGGTGGTTTCCTTTGCTGTGCAGAAGCTTTTTATCTTCATAAGGTCCCAGTAATTCATTTTTGCTTTTAATTCCCTTGCCTTTGGGGATGTGTCGAGTAAGATTGCTACATAGAGTAGCCATACTTCTATTAGACAATCTAGACCTTAAAGACTGTATTAAGAGATGCAGAAGGACATTATAATCCTAATCAAGGGGTCTATCCACCAAGAAGACCTAACAATTGTAAACATTTATGCACCAAATGTGTAGCACCCAAATATATAAATTAATCACAAACGTAAAGAAACTCATCAATAGTACTACCATAATAGGAGACTTCAGCACCCCACTCACAGCAACGGACACATTATGTAATCAAAAAATCAACAAGGTGGGGCGCCTGGGTGGCGCAGTCGGTTAAGCATCCGACTTCAGCCAGGTCACGATCTCGCGGTCTGTGAGTTCGAGCCCCGTGTCGGGCTCTGGGCTGATGGCTCAGAGCCTGGAGCCTGTTTCCGATTCTGTGTGTCCCTCTCTCTCTGCCCCTCCCCCGTTCATGCGCTGTCTCTGTCCCAAAAATAAACAAACATTGAAAAAAAATCAACAAGGAAACAATGGCTTTGAATGACACACTGGATCAGATGGACTGAACAGATATTCAGAACATTTCATCCTAAAGCAGAATATACATTCTCCAGTGCACATGGAATGTTCTCCAGAATAGACCATATAGTGGGACACAAAAAGATCAAGCCCTAAGCACAAAAAGATCAAGATCATACTGTGCATATTTTCAGACTACAACACTATGAAACTCAAAATCAACCACAAGAAAAAATTTGGAAACGTAACATACTTGGAGACAAAATCCTAAAGAATGAATGGGCTACCAAGAAGTTAATGAGGAAGTTAAAAAGTATACGGAAGGCAATGAAAATAACCCAAAACCTCTGGGAGGCAGTCATAAGAGGAAAGTATATAGCAATCCAGGCCTTCCTAAAGAAGAAAGATCTCAGATACACAACCTAACCTTATGCCTTAAGGAGCTGGAAAAACAGCAAATAAAACCCAAAACCAACAAGACAGGAAATTATCAATAAAGATTAAAGCAGAAATTAATGCTATCGAAACCAAAAAAAACCAGAACAGATTAATGAAACCAAAAGCTGGTTCTTTGAAAGAATTAAAATTGATAAACCATCAGCCAGTTTTATCAAAAAGAAAAAAGACCCAAATAAAATCAAGAATGAAAAAAAGGAGAAATCACAACAGAAATAAAAACAAGAGAATATTAAGAGCAATCATATTCCAACAAAATGGGCAATCTGGAAGACAAATTCCTACACATACATACACTATCAAAATTGAACCAGGAAGAAACAAATTTGAACAGACGCATAACCAGTAAGGAAATTGAATTAGTAATCAAAAATCTGCCAAAAACAAGAGTCCAGGGCCAGATGGCTTTCCAGGATAATTCTACCAAACATTTAAGGAAGAGTTAACACCTATTCTCTTCAAGCTGTTCCAAAAAAACAGAAATGGAAGGAAAACTTCCAAACTCTATGAAGCCAGCATTACCTTGATTACAAAACCAGACAGAGACCCCACTAAAAAGGAGAACTATAGACCAATTTCCCTGATGAACATGGATGCAAAAATCCTCAAGTTATTAGCCAACCGGCTCCAACAATACATTAAAAAAGTTACTCACCACGACCAAGCAGGATTTATACCTGGGATGCAGGGCTGGTTCAATATCTGCAAAACAATTCACATGGTTCATCACATCAATAAAAGGACAAGAACCATAAGATCCTCTCAACAGACGCAGAGAAAGCATTTGACAAAATATAGCATCCTTTCTTGAAAAAAACCCTCAAGAAAGTAGGGATAAAAGGAGCATACCTCAAGATCATAAAAGCCATATATAGAAGACCTAGTGCTAATCTCATCCTCAATGGGAAAAAACTGACCGCTTTCCCCCTAAGGTCAGGAACAAGACAGGGATGTCCAGTCTTACCACTGTTATTCAACATAGTATTGGAAGTCGTAGCCTCTGCAATCAGAAAACACAAAGAAATAAAAGGCATCCAAATCAGCCAGGAGGTCAAATGTTCACTCTTCGCAGATGACAGGATACTTTATATAGAAAACCCAAAAGATTCCAAACTGCTAGAATTGATTCACAAACTCAGCAAAGTTGCAGGATATAAAAATCAATGCACAGAAATCAGTTGCATTCCTATACACCAACAATGAAATGACAGAAATCCAGGAATCTATCCCATTTACAGTTGCACCAAAAATCATAAAATACGTAGGAATAAATCTAACCAAAGAGGTGAAAAATCTATACACTGAGAACTATAGAAAGCTTATGAAAGAAATTGAAGACGACACAAAAAAGAAATGGAAACAGATTCCACACTCCTGGACAGGAAGAACAAATATTGTTAAAATGTTGGTACTACCCAAAGCAATCTACATAGTCAATGCAATCCCTATTAAAGTAACATCAGCATTCTTCACAGAGCTAGAACAAATAACCCTAAGATTTGTATGGAACCAGAGAAGACCCCGAATAGCCAAAGCAATCTTGAAAAAGAAAACCAAAGGAGCATCACAATCCCAGACTTCAAGCTATACTACAAAGCTGTGATCATCAAGACAGTATGGTACTGGCACAAGAACACGTAGATCAATAGAACAGACAACCCAGAAATGGACCCACAAACATATGGCCAACTCATCTTTGACAAAGCAGGAAAGAATATCCAATGGAATAATGACAGTCTCTTCAGCAAGTGGTGCTGGGAAAACTGGACAGCGACATGAAGAATGAACCTGGACCACCTTCTTACACCATACACAAAAATAAGTTCAAAATGGGTGAAAGACCTAAATGTAAGACAGAAAGCCATCAAAATCCTCGAGTAGAAAGCAGGCAAAAACCTCTTCAACCTCGGCCGCAGCAACTTCTTACTCAACGTGTCTCCGGAGGCAAGGGCAACAAAAGCAAAAATGAACTACTGGGACCTCATCAAAATAAAAAGCTTCTGCACAGCAAAGGAAACTATCAGCAAAACTAAAAGGCAACAGAATGGGAGAAGATATTTGCAAATGACATATCAGATAAAGGGTTAATACCCAAAATGTATAAAGAACTTATCAAACTCAACACCCAAAAAACAATCCAGTGAAGAAATGGGCAAAAGACATGAATAGACACTTCTCCAAAGACGACATCCAGATGGCCAACCAACACATGAAAAAATGCTCAACATCACTCATCAGGGAAATACAAATCAAAACCACGAGATACTACCTCACACCTGTCAGAACGGCTAACATTAATAACTCAGGCAACAACAGATGTTGGCAAGGATGTGGGGAAAGAGGATCTCTTTTGCACTGTTGGCAGGAATGCAAGCTGGTGCAGCCCCTCTGGAAAACAGTATGGAGGTTCCTCAACAAAGTATGGAAAGAGCCCAAATGTCCATGAACAGATGAATGGATAAAGATGTGATATATATACACATATAGATAGATATGTATATACATACACATACATAATGGAGTATTACTTGGTAATCAAAAAGAATGAAGTCTTTCCATTTGCAACTACATGGATGGAACTGGGGGGTATTATGCTAAGTGAAATTAGAGAAAGACAAACATATGACTTCATTTCTATGAGGACTTTAAGAGACAAAACGGATGAACATAAGGGAAGGGAAACAATAAAAACAGGGAGGGGGACAAAACAGAAGAGAGTCAAATGTGGAGAACTGAGGGTTACGGGAGGGGTTGTGGGAGGGGGGATGGGCTAAAAGGGCAAGAGGCACTAAGGAATCTACTCCTGAAATCATGGTTGCCCTATATGCTGATACAGATGTAAATTTTAAAAAGTTAAAAATTAAAAAAAAAACAAAAGAATTGGTGGGGTGCCTGGGTGGCTCAGTTAAGCGTCTGACTCGATTTCAGCTCAGGTCATGAAGGTCACGATTCACAAGCTCAAGCCCCGTGTTGGGCTCCACACTGAGCATGGAGTCTGCTTGGGATGCTCTCTCCGCCCCTCCCCTGGCTCTCAAAAAAACTTAACAGGCTCTGGGCCATAGGTCTTGGTAATGAATCTTTAGGTCTGACACCTAAAGCATAAGAAACAAGGAGAACTACAACTAAAAAGCTCCTACACAGTAAAAGAACAAAGTGAAAGGGCGACACAGTGGCGAAAAATATTTTCAGACCATATCTGATAAGGAGTTAATCTACAAAAGGTATAAAAAAAACTCCCACAAAAGCAGGGAAAAAATAATCCAATAAAGACGCTCTACTAATAACCAACAGGTATGTGAAAAATGCTCAACCATTAGCCATTAGAAAACACATCGGAACCACAACAAAGCATCACCTCACACCTGTTAGACGGGCTATACAAAAGGGGTAACAGATGCCAGTGTTGAGAAACAGGAAGTCTGTTTTTAAGGTTATTTGGGGGGTCGGGGGGAGACAGAATCCCAAGCAGGCTCCATACTGTCAGTGCAGAGCCCAATGTGGGGCTAGAAGTCACAAACCGTGAGATCATGACCAGAGCCAAAGTCAGACGCTTAACTGACTGATCCGGTATACACACACCTGCTCTTAGAGTATTGCTCAGTCCTAAGAAAGGAGGAAACACAGCTATTTCCAACAGCACGGACAGACATTGAGGGCATTAAACCAAGCAAAATAAGCCAGAGGAAAACCTACTGCCTCACGTCACAGTTTGCATCTAAAAACAAAAGCCAAACCCATCAGATTTGTGGTTACCAGAGACCCGGGCCAGACGTCAGGGAATGAAGGTGGCAAGAAGGCACAGGCTTTGAACTGTAAGATAAGCAAGCGTTCACGATGTAATGTAAAAACTGTTTACCACTGCTCTATGAAGTATGCCCAAGTTGTTGGGAGTAAATCTTAAGAGTTCTCATTCCAAGGAATAGAAAACTTCTGGTTTTATCTTACCTATAGGAGATGACGGATGTTAGCTAAGCTCGTTGTGGTAATCACCATACACGTTGTCAAACCTTTATGCTGTATGGTTTATTAAATTCAGGATTGACCCTCATGACTCTCTGGAGACTGGCAAGACCAGGATATGGCTCACGGCACCATCACCAACATAGACCACACGTCAACAAACCCCAGTGCCAGCTTCCCAGAAGCCATTCTTCCACAGCACCCCATCCTGACTTTTACAGAAATCACTTTTCCGTGTTTTACCCCATCACAGGTGCTCAACACCAGTTCAATTGAGTTTCATGAAAGCACGGTTTTGAGTTTAGTTTGCTGTTGTGCAAATCCTGTATTTAGTACCATGGGCTAATGTTTTACTGCAAATACTAACACTCCACTGAAAGTCCTACAACACAGGTGTATCTATTATGCTTTTGAGGCATTTTTTTCCCCCAGAGTCCGTGGCTCTTATAAATAACACCTAAAGTACTAACATGTACATGGGCACATAGTTCTGCAGGGAAACATGTTTGAAAGGCTTTCCAAGTCAGTCTTAATTTACGCAACTCTAGTGGCCTATGCCAAATTGTTCTCAAAAGTGCTTGAAAATGATTCAAACTCCATTATTTTCTGCATAGGAGAGCACTGCTGGTTCTATATACATATTGCAAATACGTGTTACCCCCATGGTATGTCCCTTTATTCCAGTCTTTCGATAAACACAAGTTCTTAGTTATAATGTCCAATTAATTACTGGTTCCTCCAGACTTTTCTCCACGGTTTATGAAAGTGTTCTAGAATTGAGAAGGCTATGCTATTTTGTATCCACAACGCTTATGTTTGCAATGATACAGAGTAAGCAGCTTTTAAAATATGATTCTACAAGTAACCAGTTTCTGCAGGCCCCCTACTACATTGTATTTTTCCATCCTGGAGTAATTTATCTTAATTACAGTAACTTAAAGCTACAGTAGGAGTGCCTGGGTGGCTCAGTCGGTTGAGTGTCCGACTTTGGCTCAGGTCATGATCTCAGTTTGTGAGCTCAAGCCCTGTGTAGGCATCTCCCCCTCTCCGCCGCTCCCCTGCTTGTTCTCTCAAAAAATATTAAAAAAAAAAAAAGCTACAGTGATCCAGTAGAGGAAGCTTTCCCACCAATTTTCTCCTAGATTTTTGGCTATTCTTGACCTTTTATCCCCATGTAGGTCTTAGAGTCATCTTATCAAGCTTCATAATCTGTTATTTTCATTGGAGATTCAAGTAGTCTATATTTGGAGGGATAATTAACATTTTCATAATCCCTTTTGTCTTGTTTTCGTATTAAGGCAATCCTGGCCTCAAAGACGGGTGGGGTTTATTATCTGAAAGTTTCAAATTTGCTTTATATTTTATAGAGTGTCCTGAAATATGGCCTCAGAAATTACTTCAGGTGTGTGTGGTGGCTCAGCTGATTGAGCGTCCGTCCAACTCTTGACTTTGGCTCAGACATGATTCACCGTTCACAGGTTTGAGCCCCTAGTCCCGCTTTGCTGACCGTGCGGAGCCTGCCTGGGATTCTCTGCCCCTCCCCCACCGTACTCTCAAAAAGAATGTTTTAATTGGTTTAGATTGATCTCAGTCCATTCGTATTTAACATCACCACCGACATGTGTTTAAGTCTTTTTGGTTCTACTTGAATTACTTGTTCTTTGTCCCGTTTTAGTCTTTTAAAAACTTTTCGGATTTTCCTTCTATAGTCTATTAAACACAATGTTTGAAGAGAGCAGGGAGACGATTGGGTTATCTCACAACCAACTTCCACCTTTCCTTTATCGAGCTGTAAATTCCATGGGACTTCTGGCTTGCCCAGATATTTGCCCAACCACGATCCATTCATCAGAGAATGCACTTAGAAAATCCAGGAACATTTAAAGTATAGAAAAACCATTTGCAGAGGGATCAAGAGTAGGAAGGCATCAGAGTTCTTAAGTTTACCTGAGCTTTTTAGGTAAAAGATGGGAGGCAGACGTTTAAGAATGAACATCGTGTAAAGTTCTTTTCCAGGGAAGCAGGAGTACAGGGGAGGCAGTGTGGAGAAGAACCGATGAAGGGAGGTACTGAGCAGACCCCAGCATCAGGGACAAGCATGGCTGACTGCCCAGTGCTCCAAGACGTTTTCACAAAGACCTTACACAAGAGATTTAGGACAGGCGATCTAGGGAAACCACAGAGAAGGCAGGCTCCAGCTCTGCCTTAATTCTCCCTCCTCCCATAGGTCAAAGGTCACCACTCTACACTTTCACATCACATCACCTTGCCCCTTCAGGAGGGCCCTGGAGAGCCCAGGAATCCACTAAGTGCAGGACAGCCAGGAGAGAGGGGCAGCGGTCTCACTGTCCATCTGCTGCTGCGTGTGGCTCAGATACACGGCAGGAGAGGCCCAAACATCAACCCTGCTCTGACAACTTATCGAGAACACCAACTACAGTGGTCTGGCCAAAACCCAAGTCTCAGGGAGAAGGGGAGACATGTGAAGGTCCAGGAGCAGGGTTATGTGCGGGACTGTTCACTCTTCCTCAGACCTGCTGGACCCTATATCACGCTTCTATCAGGGCCGTGAATGGGATGCCCTCCATTCTCGCTCCCAGGAGACCTACGTGTTCGATGCCTCAAGTGATGGCATGCCGTATTCTCCTACAGAAGACAGTCGGCAAAGCAGATGCTAGTTCCCCTTACTGTAGGTGGTGCCGTGTTGTAAGTTCCACCAATTACCCTCCCCCACCCCTGTCAGCTCGTTTAGATTTGCCTCACCTTTAACCAACACTCAGGTTTGGGCTGCAGGGGTGATGGGAGCACAGTCCTCTAACACCCTATCAGTTCTGATTGCCAGGATCTCCCTGTTATTGGTGAGCTGAGTACACAAGCACAGAGAGCTGGCCTAGTGAATAGCAGACTCCCCCCCAACGTCGGTCTAGAAGTCCTTTGTAAATGTGATGCTTGGCTGGGTTCTCTTCCCTGGTTTTCAGAGTTTAACTAGTTTCTTCAGATTTTAAGTTTCCCAGTTATGGCTAACTCTGTATGCTTTGCATTTACTCTGTACTTGACTCCTAGGACTTTTTGAATCCTGAGAGTATCAGCTGGGGAAAGTTTTTAGTCCTCTCCAATCCGTTGTTCCAATTTACCTGCTTCTCCAACTACATATACACCAGAAGTTTAATATTCATGACCTTTTTCATATTGATCACTTTAGAAGTTTTTTTCTGATATGTAATTTCACAATCATCCTACATAGCTCTTGTACACTAGGTAGAATACTAGATCTTATCAAAGTGTTTGAAGAATTATGGTTCTTCCTTTTTTAAATAAAATATTTTTGAAAGAGGACACACAAGCAGGGAAGCAGCAGAGTGAGGGAGGGAGACACAGAATCTGAAGCAGGCTCCAGGATCTGAGCGGTCAGCACAGAGACTGACATGGGGCTCGAAACCCACGAACCAGGAGATCCTCACCTGAGCCAAAGTTGGAAGTTAACTGAGCCACCCAGGCACCCGTTTGTCCTATTTTTAGACAATGTTTTGTTTCCAAATGTGTAAAAATGCTTAAAGGCCTTATCCTTCTGATTTGTTGCACTATGTTTTTAGGTCATGTACCCTCAATGCAGACTTTTTGCCAAACCTCCTGGTCCTTGAAGTCAGATAGGAGAAATAGCAAACGTAACCCTTTATTAACTGTATGGTTACCTTTACCAGTGTTCTTTGCAGATTCCAGTTCCTCTCTAGTGTCTTTCTTTTGCCTCAAAGATTCCATTAGTACTGGAAGAAAAGATTTAGCAACTTAAGCGTTGGGCTATTTTCTCCATTTTTTTAAGTTACTTGTGATCCTTATTTTTTTTTCCCCTCTGATCTTTGAATATGGCATCCCAAGGACTCCCGGCCTCCAGAGTTACTGAGGAGAGCTAGGAAATAGGCTGTATCATCTTGTAGGGGCTCCCTTAGAGACGAGGAGTCCTTTCCTCCTGGCTAATAATTGCTTTGGTTTTTGACAAGTAAATGCTGCATGTGTCCAGGTGTGACTCACTTTTGGTTTATTTCACTTGAGTTTAACATTTTTAAAGTTTCCAGCCATTTCCTTCAAGCATCCTGTTGTCCCTTTCCCCTCCTCTAATACTGCATTATGCACATGTTTATGTTGAATAAGATCTCATAGGTCTAAATCTTCATTTTTCCTCATTCTTGGTGTTCTTTTGAGTGAATGTCAAGTATCTTCAAAATACTGATTCTTCAGGGCACTGGGTGGCTCAGTCAGTTAAGCATTCGATTTCAGCTCAGGTCATGACCTCGTGGTCAGGGAGCTTGAGCCCCGTGTTGGGCTCTGTGCTGACAGCTCAGAGCCTGGAGCCTGCTTCAGATTCTGTATCTCCCCCTCTCCCCACTCATGTGGTGGTCTCTGTCTCTAAAAAAAAAATGAGTAAACGTTTTTAGAAGTTTCAAAACACTGATTCTTTTAACTGCTCAGATCTGCTGGTGAGCCTTTCCGTAAAATTTTTTACCCCAAGTGTAGCTCCCATCTGTCACCACTCAAGGCTACTCTGACTATATTCCCTATACTGTACCTTTCATCCCTGTGAATTATTAATTCCGTAACTGAAAGCCTTTACCTCTCCAGTATCATTTCCCATACCACCCCCACGCTTCAGGCCACCATTTCAATAGGATTCTGTGACTGAAACAATCCATTTGCTATGACCCGGTACAGGTGATATACTTCATTGTATGAAAACTGAAGATTGAACACATGTCTCAAGAGGTGAATTGAAGTCCTTAAGTTCAACATTTGGGCTCCTGGATGATGGTTTTATTGATCTCCCCTTTAGGAAGTATTTCCCTTTTTAAACTTTCGGGGGAAAAAAATCCTTTCAAATAGTACATGGCAGCTCTAGAGATTTACCATCTCAAGAATTTTGGTTTTTTTAGCAAGTATCTTGAATCTATTCCATGTCATTGTGGCCACTGAACTTTCTGCTCAGCTCATTGGTCATCTAATAACATAAATGCCTGGAATCACAAAGTCTCCCAGGCTTAGGGGAATCTGTATGTGTACAGAGGTATGCTTTTAACACTCAGGGAGCTGAAAATTCTGGTTTAGCCTTCATTTCATCCTTATGTGCAACCACCAAACCAGAAAGCCTCAATCTTTCTTCTAGCTTTCCTGAGCACACACATGGCCTAGACATACACGAGACCTTCTGTGGTCCAAAGACTACACTGGAGTTTTTAGAGGATCCCTAATGAATACTGCATTCCCCAGATTTTGCTTTATCTGAAGTCTTTCTCTCAAACTCAGAACTATGATGTTTAACAGCAAGTGTCAGTTTTGTAATCAACTAAGAAAAGGCT
This sequence comes from Prionailurus bengalensis, assembly GCF_016509475.1. Classification (NCBI taxonomy): domain Eukaryota; kingdom Metazoa; phylum Chordata; class Mammalia; order Carnivora; family Felidae; genus Prionailurus; species Prionailurus bengalensis. The sequence continues at coordinate 2,079,135 of NC_057358.1, read as the reverse complement.
CTTTACATTGGGAAACATTTGAATCAGGTCAAAGAAAGGGAAGACCTACAACTTGGAACTTTGAAGTAACCTCCAAGACAGGTCAAATGATGAGGAGTCGAAGAATGGGATTTTAAAATAGCTCCAGACCCATTATGATCCTTCAGGTGGCTCTGGGCTACTAGTTTTCACGTGATTGCAACTACTTCAGACTGAAAAGGAACTTGGAAGGCTACTGAACAGAGCGAGTTAAAAACACCAAAGTTCACCCTTCCAAGATTGATTTTTTTTTTTTGCATAGGTTTCAAGATTGTGCAAGTCTTTGGTTATTTTCTAGAGTTCTACAGAAGTTTCTTCTGACAGATTCTGAAAACGTTCTCAGTTTTGTGGAGATTTGTGGAGGTCAATATTCTGCAATTGTAGACATGCTTTAAGTCAAATACTTGGATCTACTCTTCAAATAGTTACTACTCAGTGATTAAAAAGGAACATCTGAATCCTAGGAGTCCCAAAAGATGGAGAGAAAAAGGGGAAGAAGTTTTATCTGGGCAAGTTATAGCAGAAAACTTTCCTAATACGGGGAAGGACACACATTAAAATCCAAGAAGCATAGAGAACTTCCGTTAGATTCAACAAAAACTGATCACCAAGGCATATCATAGTCAAATTCACAAAAGAGACAAGAATTGTGAAAGCAGCAAGGGAAAAAAAAATCCTTAACTTACAAGGGAAGACAGATGAGGATCACAGATCTGACCATAGAAACTTGGCAGGCCAGGAAGGAGTGGCAGGATAGATTCAATGTGCTGAATCACAAGAACATGCAGCCAAGAATTCTTTATCCATCAAGGCTGTCATTCAAAATAGAGATAAAGAGTTTCCAGATAAACAAAAACTAGAAGTTTGTGACCACTAAACCAGCCCTAGAAGAAATTAAGAGGGGGGCTCTTGTTTTGTCCTTTCTCCAAAAAGCCCAAAAGCAAGAAAGACCAGAAAGGGCCAGAGAACTTCACCAGAAACACCAACTTTCCAGGCAACAAAATGGCACCAAATTCTTTCAGTACTTACTCTAAATGTCAATGGACTAAATGTTCCAATCAAAGGACACAGGATATCAGAATGGATAAGAAAACAAGACACATCTATTTCCTGCCTACAAAGACTCATTTTAGACCTAAAGACACCTGCAGATTGAAAGGATGAACCATCATGTAATGGTCATCAAAAGCAAGCTGGGGTAGCCATACTAGACTTTCAATTAAAAAATGCTATGAGGTGCAAAATGGAAGCTGCCACATCACAGATTGAAGAGGCAGAGGACAGAATAGGTGAGTTAGAAAATAAAATTATGGAAAAAAGAGAAAAAGGAAACCAGGATTAAGAGAGAAGTAGAGAACTAAGTGATTCAAACAGAACAGTATCCATATCATAGGAATTCCAGGAGAAGAGAAAGCAAGAAAGGGGCTGAAGGTGTACTTGAACAAATCATAGATGAGAACTTCCCTGATCTGCGGAAGGAAACAGACATTAAAATCCAATAAGCACAGAGAACTCCCTAGAGACATAACTTGAATTGATTTTCTGCAGGACACATCATAGTGAAACTGGCAAAATTTAAGGATAAAGAGAATTCTGAAAGCAGCTAGGGATAAATGGGCCCTAACATACAAAGGTAGATGCATAAGGGTAGTAGCAGACCTATGCACTGAAACTTGGCAGGCCAGAAAGGAATGGCAGGAAATCTTCAATGTGATAAACAGAAAAAGATGCAGCTGAGAATCCTTTACCCAGCAAGTCTGTCATTCAGAATAGGAGAGATAAAGGTCTTCCCAAACAAAAACTGAAGGAATTCACCACTAAACCAGCCCTACAAGAGATCCTAAGGGGGGACTCAGTGAAATGTTGCAAGGACCACAAAGTACCAGAGACATCACTACAAGCATGAAACCTACAGATATCACAATGACTCTAAACCCATATCTTTCAGTAACACTGAATGTAAATGGACTAAATGCTCCAACCAAAAGACACAGGGTATCAGAATGGATAGAAAAACAAGACCCATCTACTATTTGCTGTCTACAAGAGACTCATTTTAGACCTGAGGACACCTTCAGATTGAAAGTGAGGGGATGGAGATCTACCATGCTACTGGAGGTCAAAAGAAAGCTGGAGTAGCCATACTTATATCAGACAAACTAGACTTTAAATTGAAAGCCTTAACAAGAGATGAAGGGCATTATATAGTATTTAAAGGGTCAATCCATCAGGAAGAGCTGACAATTATAAATGTCTATGCACTGAATTCAGAGACATCCAAATATATAAAACAATCACAAACATAAGGAACCTTATTGATAAGAATGTGATAATTGCAGGTGACTTTAATACTCTACTTACAACAATGGATAGAACATCTAGACAAACTCAATAAACAAGGGCCCTAAATGATATATTGGATCAGATGGACTTGACATATACTTAGAACTCTGCATCCCAAAGCAACAGAATGTACTTTCTTCTCAAGTGCACATGGAACATTCTCCAAGATAGATCACATACTGGGTCACACAACAGACCTTCATAAGTATGAAAGAATTGAGATCACACCATGCACACTTTCAGACCACAATGCTATGAAACTTGAAATCAACTACAGGAAAAAGTCTAGAAAACTTCCAGAAGCATGGAGGTTAAAGAACACTCCACTAAAGAATGAATGGGTCAACCAGGCAATTAGAGAAGAAAAAAATATATGGAAACAAATGAAAATGAAAATACAACTCAAGCACTTTGGGATGCAGCAAAGGCAGTCCTGAGGGGAAAATACATTGCAATCCAGGCCTATCTCAAGAAACAAGAAAAATCCCAGATACAAAACCTAACAGCACACGTAAAGGAAATAGAAGCATAACAGCAAAGGCATGCAAAACCCAGAAGAGAAATAAGATCAGAGCAGAAATATAGAATAAAAAAAAAAAAAAACAAAAACAAAAGATCAATGAAACCAAGAGTTGGTTTTTTTGAATAAACAAAATTGATAAACCTCTAGCCAGGCTTCTCGAGAGGACTCAAAGAGATAAAATCACAAATGAAAATGGAATTACTACAACCAGTACCTCAGAAATACAAGTAATTATCAGTGAATACTATGAAAAATTATATGCCAACAAACTGGACAACCTGGAAGAAATGGACAGATTCCTAAACACCCACATGCTACCAAAACTTAAATGCAAAGAAACAGAAAATTTGAACAGACCCATAACTAGTGAAGAAATGGAATCAGTTATCAAAAATCTCCCCGAAAATAAGAGTCCTGGACCAGATGGCTTCCCTGGGGAATTCTACCAGACATTTAAAGCAGAGATACCTATCCTTCTCAACCTGTTCCAAAAAATAGAAAGGGAAGGAAAACTTCCAGATTCATCTATGAAGCCAGCATTACTTTGATTCCCAAACCAGAGACCCAGAAAAAAAAAAAAAAAAAAAAAAAAAAAAACTACAGGCCAATATATCCCTGATGAATATGGATGCCAAAATTCTCAAGATACTAGCAAATCTAATTCAGCATATCAAAGAATTATTCACCATGATCAAGTGGGATTCATTCCTGGGCTGCAGGGCTGGTTCAATATTCACAAATCAATGTGATACATCACATTAGTAAAAGAAAAGAACCATATGATCCTATTAATAGATGCAGAAAAAGCATTTGACAAAATACAGCATCCTTTAATAAAAACACCCAAGAAAGGATAGAAGGAACATACTTAAACATCATAAAAGCCATTTATGAAAAGCCCACAGCTAATATCCTCAATGGAGGGAAACTGAGAACATTCCCCCGAGATCAAGAACACTACAGGGATGTCCACTCTCACCGCTGTTGTTTAACAAACTGTTGGAAGTTCTAGCATCAGCAGACAACAAAAGGAAATTAAAGGCATAAAAACCGGCAAAGATGAAGTCAAGCTTCCACTTTTTTGCAGATGACATGATATTATACATAGAAAACCCGACAGATTCCACCAAAAGTCTGCTGGAACATATACACGGATTCAGGAAAGTCGCAGGGTACAAAATTACTGTACAGAAGTTGGTTGCGTTTTTATACACCAATAATGAAGCAACAGGAAGAGAAAAATTGATCCATTCACAATTGTACCAAGAACCATAAAATACCTAGGAATAAAAACCAAAGACAAAATCTGTATGCTGAAAACTATAGAAAGCTTGTAAAGGAAATTGAAGATACAAAGAGATGGAAGAACATTCCATGCTCGTAGATTGGAGGAATATTAAGATGTGAATACTATCCAGAGCAATCTACACACTCAATGCAATCCCAATCAGAATTGCACCAACATTCTTCTCAAAGCTAGAATGAACAATCCTAAAATTTGAGTGGAACCACAGAAGACCCTGAATAGCCAAAGTAATACTGAAGAAGCAAACCAAAGCGGGAGGCATCACAATCCCATACTGTAGCCTCTACTACAAAGCTATAATCAAGACAGTATGGCATTGGCACAAAAACAGACACATACACCAATGGAATAGAGACCCCAGAATTGGACCCACAAATGTATGGCCAACTAGTCTTTGGCAAAGCAGGGAAGAGCATCCGACGGGGGCTGGGGGGGGTGGGGAGACAGTCTCTTTAACAAATGGTGCTGGGAGAACTGGACAGCAACAGGAAGAATGAAACTAGACCACTTTCTTATACCATTTACAGAAATAAACTAACAATGGATGAAGGATCTGAATATGAGACAGGAAACCATCAAAACCCTAGAGGAGAAAGCAGGAAAAAACCTGACCTCAGCCACAGCAATTTCTTACTCAACACATCTCCAAAGGCAAGGGAATTAAAAGCAAAAAATGAACTATTGGGACCCTCATGAAGATAAAAAGCTTCTGCACAGCAAAGGAAACAACAAAACTAAAAGGCAACTGACAGAATGGGAAAAGATATTTGCAAAGGACATATCAGATAAAGGGCTAGTATCCAAAATCTATGAAGAACTCCCCAAACTCCCCACCCAAAAAACAAATAATTCAGTGAAGAAACGGGCAGACACATGAATAGACACTTTTCTAAAGAAGTCAACCAGATGGCCAATGGGCACATGAAAAGATGCTCAATGTCACTCCATCAGGGAGATACAAGTCAAAACCACACTGAGATACCACCTCACACCGGTCAGAGTGGCTAAAATGAACAAATCAGGAGACTATAGATGCTGGCGAGGATGTGTAGAAATGGAACCTTCTTGCACTGTTGATGGGAATGCAGACTGGTGCAGCCGCTCTGGAAAACAGTGTGGAGGTGCCTCAAAACATTACAAATAGAACTATCCTATGACCCAGCAATAGCACTGCTAGGAATTTACCCAAGGGATACAGGAGTGCTGATGCACAGGGGCACTTGTACCCCAATGCTTATAGCAGCATTTCAACAATAGCCATATTATGCAAAGAGCCTAAATGTCCATCCACTGATGAATGGATAAAGAAATTGCGGTTTATATACACAATGGACTACTTGGCAATAAGAATGAAATCTGGCCTTTTGTAGCAACGTGGATGGAACTGGAGAGCGTTATGCTAAGTGAAATAGGTCAGCCAGAGAAAGACAGATACCATGTTTTCACTCATGTGGATCCTGAGAAACTTAACAGAAGATCATGGGGGAGGGAATGGGGGAAAAATGTTACAGAGAGGGAGGGAGGCAAACAACCTTAGAGAACCCTGAGGGTTGACAGGGGTTGGGGGAGACGGGAAAGTGCATGATGGGCATTGAGCAGGGCACCTGTTGGGATGAGCATTGGGTTTTATATGGAAACCAGTTTGACAAGTTATATTTAATAAAAAATAAAGACTAACAAGAAATTAAGGGATTTATATAATTAAGTGGTCTATCCACCAAGAAGATATAACAATTGTAAATGTTTGTGCCAACTTGGGAGCACCCAAATATATAAATCAATTCGTCACAAAGAAATTCATTTATAACATAATAGCAGGGGAGTTAAGCACCCCACTTACAACAATAGACAGATCATCTAAGGAGAAAAACAAGTAAGTGATGACTTTGAATGACACACTGGACCAAACAGACCTGATGCATATTCAGAACATTTCATCCTAAAGCAAATACAGAAGATCAAGTTCATATCATGCATATTTTTAGACAACCTTATGAAAACTTGAGATCAACCATGAGGAAAAATTTGGAAAGATCATGAATACTTGGAGATTAAAGACAATCCTACTAAAGAATGAATGGGTTAACCAAGAAATTAAGAAGTACATGGAAGCCAACGAAAATGAAAACATGACGGCCCAAAACCTCTGGGACGCAGCAAAGGCAGTCATTAAAAGGAAGGTATATAGCAACCCAGGCCTTCCTAAAGAAGGAAGAAAGGTCTCAGATATACAACCTAACCTTACGCCTTAAGGAGCTGGAAAAACAGCAAACCAACACTGCACAAATACAATATTATGAGCAATTATATGCCAATAAATCATGTAATCTAGAAGAAATGGGTAAATTCCTAGAAATATATGAATTACAAAACCTGAGAAAGGAATAGAAGATTTGAACAGACCCATAACCAGTAAGGAAATTGAATCAATAATAAATCTCCCAACGAACAAGAATCCAGTGAAGACAGCTTTCCAAGAGAATTCTACCACACATTTAAAGACAACTAGGGGCACCTGGGTGGCTCAGTCCGTTGAACGTCCAACTTCGGCTCAGGTCATGGTCTCACAGTTTGTGAGTTCGAGGCCCGCGTCGGGCACTGTGCTGACAGCTCAGAGCCTGGAGGCCTGCTTCAGAGTGTCTTCCTCTCTCTGGGCCCCTCAGTGGCTCAGGCTCGTTCTCTCGCTCTCTCCCCCTCCCTCCCAAAAATAAACATTAAAACTCAAAAAAAAAATAGTTAACACCTATTCTTTTGAAGCTGTTCCAAAAAATAGAAATGGAAGGAAAACTTCCAAACTCATTGTGTAAGGCCACAATTACCTGGATTCCACAACCGAAGATCCCACTAAAAAGGAAAACTACACACCAATTTCACTGATGGGCATGGATGCAAAAAATAACATACTAGCAAACTGGATCTAACAATACATCAAGAGAATTATTCACCACAATCAAGTGGGATTTATTCCCGGGATACAGGTCTGGTTCAATATCCACGGGTCAATGTCATTCATCATATCAATAAAAAAAGGGCAAGAACCACATAACCCTCTCAATAGGTGCAGAAAAAGCACTTGACAAAATACCTTTTCTCGATAAAAACCCTCAAGAAAGCAGGGATGGAAGAAAAATACCTCAAGATAAGGGCCATACATAAAAGACACACAACTAATATCCTCCTCAAGGGGGAAAAACAGAGCATTCCCATAAGGTCAGGAACACAACAGGGACGTCCACTCTCACCACTGTTACTCAACATAGTGAAGGAAGTCCTAGCCTCAGCAATAAGAAATAAAATGCATCCAAACTGGCAAGGAGGAAGTCAAACTTTGTCTTCACAGAAGACATGAGACTGTGGAGAACCCAAAAGACTCAAAGAAAAAGCTTCTAGAACTGATTCAAGGATTCAGCAAAATTCCAAGATATAAAAATCAATGTACAGCAGTTGGTTGTGTTTCTTTACACCAATAATGAAGCAGCAAAAATCAAGGAATCGATCCCAATTACAATTGCACCAAAATCCATAGAATACCTAGGAATAAAAAGAGGTGAAAGATCTGTGTGCTGAAAACTATAGGAAACTTAGGAAGGCAATTGAAGAGGACACAATGAAATGGGAAACCTTTCACACTCATGGATTGGAAGAATATCGTTAAAATGGGTTATCCAAAGCAATCTACATATTCAATGCAATCCCGGTCAAAATAACAAGCATTCTTTAGAGATCCAACAGACAACTCTAAGGTTTGTACGGAACCACAAAAGACTCAGAAAATCCAAAGTAACGTTGAAAAGAAAACTGAAACTGGAGGCATCACAATCCCAGACGTCAGCCTTTACTACAAAGCTGTGACTAAGAAAGTTTGGTACTGGCACAAAAACAGACACGGATCAATGCAACAGACTAGAGAACCCAGTTTACCCACAGATGTACCGCCAGCTAACTTTTGACAAAGCAGGAAAGAATATCCGACAGAAAGAGTCGTCTCTTCAGCAAATGGTGCCGGGAAAACTGGGCAGTGACGTGAAGAATGAACCTGGACCACTTTCCTACACACATGCAAAAATAAACTTCCCATGGATGAAAGACCTTAACGTAAGACAGAAAAGCATCAAAATCCTTAAGGAGAACAGGCAGCAACTTCTTGACATTTCTCAAGAGGCAAGGGAAACAAAAGCAAAAATGAACTTTTGGGACCTCATCAAGATAAAAAGCTTCTGCACAGTGAAGGAAACAATCAGCAAAACTAAAAGTCAACTGACAGAAGATGTTTGCAAATCACATATTGGATAAAGGGTTAGTATCCAAATTCTATAAAGAACTTAAACTCAACACCCAAAAACCAAATAATCCAGTGAAGGGACAGAAGACATGAATAGGCACTTTTCCAGAGAAAACCTCTAGATGGCCAACAGACGTGAAAAAATGCTCATCATCAGGGAAATACAAATAAAAACCACAATGATACACCAAACTCACACCTATCAAAATGTCTAACATTAACAACTCAGGCAACAACAGATGTTGGCGAGGATGTGGAGAGAAGAGAAACCCTTTTGCACAGTGGTAGGAATGCAAACTGGGGAAGCCGCTGTGGAAAACAGTATGGAGGTTCCTAAAAAAGTTAAATAGAACTGCCCTAGGACCCAGCAATTGCACCACTAGGTCTTTATCCAAAGGATACAGAAATGCTGATTCAAAGGGGCACACGCACCCTGATGTTTACATATGGCATTTATAGCATTTACAATAGCCAAATTATGGAAAGAGCCCAGGTGTCCACTGACTGAAGATGTGGTGTATATACATATATACATAATAGACTATTAACTCAGCAATCAAAAAGAACAAAAGTTTGCCGTTTGCAACAACATGGAAGGAACTAAAGTATTATGCTAAGCAAAACAAGTCAGAGAAAGACAAATATAGGATTTCACTCATGTGGAATTTAAGAAACAGATGAACACAGGGTAAAGGAAGCAAAAATATAAAGAGGAATACGAACCACAGGAGACTCAGAATGGAGGGTTGCTGGCAGGGAGGTGGGTGGGGGATGGTCATTAAGGAGGGCACTTGTTGGGAGGAGTACCGGGTGTTACCCGTCAGTGATGAATCCCTAAATTCGACTCTGGAAATCATCACTCTATATGTTAATTTGGATTTATATAAAAAAAAGTTCAAGTACTTTTAGGGTTTGCAGGGTTTTTTTTGGGGGGGGTATCTTTTGAGATGCTCAATCTTTTATATCCTTGAATACGTAAAATATACAGAAAATAGTATCTAAGAACTAGTATTTTAGTTCCTGAAGTTCCATTTGTGTTTCCTGCTTATTTCTTGATTTTAATTGTCCTCCTCTCCAATTATTCTCTAATTGGTACTGTTTTTTTTAATTTTTTTCAACATTTATGTATTTTTGGGAGAGAGACAGAGCATGAACGGGGGAGGGGCAGAGAGAGAGGGAGACACAGAATCGGAAACAGGCTCCAGGCTCTGAGCCATCAGCCCAGAGCCTGACGCGGGGCTCAAACTCACGGACCACGAGATCGTGACCTGGCTGAAGTCAGACGCTTAACTGACGGCGCCACCCAGGCACCCTTTTTTTTTTTTTAACATTTATTTATTTTTGAGACAGAGGGAGACAGAGCATGGATGGGGGAGGGTCAGAGAGAGGGAGACACAGAATCTGAAACAGGCTCCAGGCTCTGAGCTGTCAGCACAGAGCCCAACACAGGGCTTGAACTCACGGACCACGAGATCGTGACCTGGCTGAAGTCAGACACTTAACCAACTGCGCCACCCAGGCGCCCCTAAATTTTTTTTTTTTTAAGTAATTTGTAAGAGGTGCCTGGGTGGCTCAGTCAGTTAAGTGTCCGACTTCAGCTCAGGTCATGATCTCTCGGTCTGAGTTTGAGCCCCATAACTGGGCTCAGGGCTGACAGCTCAGAGCCTGGAGCCTGCTTCGGATTCTGTGTCTCCCTTTCTCTGTCCCTCCCCCACTTAGTCTCTCAATAAAGTTAAAAAAATAATTTGTAAATACCCAGTAGTGCAATGGCTGGATTGCAGACTAATTTTTAACTTTCTGAAGGACAGATAAAAAGATGCAGTGTATGTACACAATGGAATACTACTCAGCCATAAAAAGGACAAAATCTTGCCATTTGCAACGACATGGATGGAACTAGAAAGCCAGAAAAGAAACTATTATTTCACTTATATATGGCATTTAAGTAAAATGAGCAACAGGGGAGACAGGAGGAGAGTCAAACCCAGAAACAGATTCTTAACTATAGAGAATGGATGGTTACCAGAGGGGAGGTCAGCAGGCGAATGGGGGAAGCAGGTGAAGGCAGCTAAGGAGAACACCTGTGATCAGCACGGGGTTATGCATGGAAGTGCTGAGTCACTATCATATGCCTTAAATTATTATACTGTATGTTAAACTGGAATTGCAATAAAAACTTAATTTGTAGTTTACAATGTTTGTCTCATGAACACACCTTTGTTACTACCTAGAAGCCCGAGTGCATCAGATCTTGATCCCTTCCACTCTTCTCAAGGACCGAGACTGGACTCTGATCTCTAGTTATGAGAGTATTTCAACATCTTTATTAAGAAATTTGCCCCAGTGGCACCTGAGTAGTTTAGCCAGTTAGGCATCTGACTTTGGCTCTCAGGTCATGATCTCATGGTTTGAGAGATTGGGAGCTCAACGCTGAAGGTGGGGAGCCTGCTTGGGAATCTCCTCACCTCCCCCCACTCGTGCTCTCTCTCAAACTTAAGATTTGCCCCAAGTTATTTTTGATTAAGCAAGCCTGTAGAAGATTTTGTATCAAGTTATTACAAAATACATTCTCCATACATATACATACTTCACTTTGAAATTACTACCTACTAGAACATAAACCAAAGCCTTAATTTTTGAGAAACTAGTTTTGTGCAACACAGTAACAGAAGTGGTATCCTGATGAGTTAGGTAAGAAATAGGGCCTCCAAATGGAAAATAAGATGGTCACTACAGAGGACGTCATGTATAAAAAAAAACTCAAAGTACCAAAGAATTGAGAAGTTACATACTGCAAAAATCATCATACAAAAATCTGTTGCATTTCTAGACACTAATGAATTACCAGAGAAGTTAACAATTGACTAAGATACTTAGAAATAAACTTAACCAACGAGGCCAAGGAGCTCTACAAGGAAAACTAAGATAATGAAAAAAAAAAAATGAAGGTAACACAAATGGAAAGATATTCCATGCTCATGGATTGGAAAACTCTTAAGATGTCCAGTATCCAGAGTAACCTACACATTCAATGCAATCCTTAACATCCTATTGGCATTTTTTCACAGAAATAGAAGTTTCTATGGAAAGTGATTTTAATCGAAACAGAGTGGCATTGACTTAACACCACACAAATCAAAAGCACAATACAAAACCCAGAAATAAAGTTAGCTTACAAAGGAGGCAAGAGAATACAAGTCTATTCAATAAGTGGTGCTGGAAAAACTGGCCAGTCCCATGCCCAAGAGTGCACCTGGGCCACTTTCTTACACCATACGTGATAATCCAACTCAAAAGGGATCAGAGATTTGAACAAGGTCCAAAATAAAATCCGAAGTTACAACTGACAGCAAAGATTCTAATAGACTACTACAATTATATGCCAACAGTTGGACAAACTGGAAGAAATGGATAAAACTCTACAGACAATACTCCCAAGACGATCAGGATGAAGTAGAAAATCTGAACCATCTAGTAATGAAATGGAGTCAGCAGTCAACCACCTCCCAGGTCCAGATGGTTTCAAACGTGAATTCCACTCAATTTTTTGGCAAACAGTTAATACAGATCCTTCACAAACTATCCCAAAACACCGAGTAGGAAAGAATGCTTCTAAGCTCACTTTACAAAGCCAGCAGTACTGACGCTAAACCCACATAAACACTACAAAAATTATAGCCCAACATTTCTGATGAACATAGATATAAACATTCAAGATTACACAAATCATATACAACAATGTATGGAAGAAATCATGCACCATGATCAAGTAGGATTTATTCCAGGGGTGCTAAAATGGCTTAACACCCGCAAAATGAGTTAACATGATAGACCACAGTAATGAAAGAATAAAAATCCAATCACCATGTGAAATTCAGAGAAGCACTGGACAAAATTCAACATATGATAGAAACTCTCAGCAAAGTTACATAGAAGGAAAGTAGCTCAGTATAATATAGGACAAAATAGGTAACAGACTTCATGTAAATCTGAAAGCTTCCCCCTTAATATCAGAAACCAGACAAGAATGCCCACTATATCACTTTTAGTTAACATAGTACTAAAAGTCCTAGGCATAGCAATCAGACAAAAGAAGGCATCTAAATTGGTCAGGAAGAGGTAAACGGCAACAATTTTCAGATGACAGGACACTGTATATAGAAAACCTTAAAGATTATACCTAAAAACTGTTCAGTTTAGTTGCAGGATACCAATTAATATATAGATATGTTGAGTTTCTGTACACTAAAAAAAGAAAATGTCATAATTGCATCAAAACTAAGTACCTCAGCATAAGTCTCACAGAGGTGAAATGTTTCTGCTCTGAAACTAAGACATTGATCAAAGAAAATGACAAATGGAAAAGATATACCATGCTCATGGCTTAGGAGAGTATTAATAGGTCTGTACTACCCAAAACAATCTACAGATTCACTGTAATCCCTATCAAGATATCAATGGCATTTTTCACAGAACTAGAACAATCTTAAAATTTGTATGGAACAAAAAAGACCTCAAAAAGCCATCTTGAAAAACATACCTGGAAGCATCACACTCTTTGGTTTCAAACTATACTACAAATAAAATACGGTACTGGCACAAAAAACAGCAATGGAACACAGACAAATAAGCCCACACTTGCATGGTCAATTAATCCATAACAAAAGGAATAGGCGAGAAAAAGGCAGACTTTGATAAATGTTGAGCAAAACCAGTTACATGCAAAAGACTTTGACCTGGCCATTCTCTTACACCATACACAAAAACTCAAAATGGACTAAAGACCTATATGTAAGACCTGAAACCCTGAAACTTCCAAAAGTATATACAGACAGCATAGGCTCTGATTTTTTTTTTTAAACACCAGTCTTTCTCAGGGAAGGGCAACAGAAGAAATTTGACTATAAACTGAAAACATTTTGCAAATGTTATCCAGTAAAGGGTTCACACCCAAGATAAAGAATTCATGGAAACACACGCCCCACTACCTAAAGGGAATAGAGCACCTGAATAAACATTTTTCAGATGGCCAGATATGAAAAGATGCTCAGGATCACTAATCAGGGAAACGCAAATAAACAGGGTCACCTCACACCAGTCAGAATGGCTGCTATCAAAACGACAAGCAACAAGTGTTGGTGAAGACGTATAGAAAACCATGGTGCGTTTAGGAGAATGCAGACTGGTGTAGCCACCACGGAGAACAGCATGGAGGTTCCTCAAAAATGGAACTACTCTACCATCCAGTAATTTAAAATAGGAGTATTTATCTTAAAACATTAACTCAAAAATATATATGCACCCTTCTGTTTACTGCAGCAGTGTTTACAATAGCCAAGATATTGAAGCAATCTAAATGTCCAATCATGAAAGGATGGATAGTGATTTTATATATATGTACATACATATATACACACATATGTATATGTGGACTGTTAATCAGCCATAAAAAGATCGCATTACTTGCAAAAACATGGATTGACCTGGGGGTTTTATGGAAAGTGTAAGTAGTACTGGAAGTTTTAGTCACAGCAATCAGATAAGAAACAAAAGGCATCCAAATTGGGAAGTACAATTCCCACTATTTGCACATGATACTATATATAGAAGAGCCTCAGGAGTCCATCAACAATCATTAGAATAAATCAACTCTAAGGTCACTGGCTCCAAAAATCAATATACAGAAATTCATTGCAATTCTATACAGTAATGATGTAGAAGTCATTAATAATCTCATTTATAATTGCACCAAAACACCTAGAAACAAATTTAACCAAGTAGGTGAAAGACCTATACTCTGCAATCTATAAAACACTGAAGAAATGGAAAAGATTCAATGCTCAAGCATTGTGCAAAACCAGTATTGTTAAAATGTCCATACTACCCAAAACTATCTACAGGTTTAATACAATCCTTATCAAAATACCAATAGCATTTTTCACAGAATTAGAATAATCCTAACATTTGTATGGAACCACAAAAAAACCCCGATAGCCAAAACAAACTTAAACAATGGGAGGGGTCACAATCCCAGATTAAGATACACTATACAATGTAGTAATCAGAACAGTATGGTACTGGCACAAAAAGATCAATGCAAGAGAGTAGAGAACACAGAAATAAGCCCACATTCATAAAGTCAATTAAACTTCAACAAAGAATATCCAATGGGAAAAGGACGGTCTCTTCAGCCAATGGTGTTGGGAAAACTGGACAACCATATGAAGAAGAATGCAACGGGACAACTTTCTCACACCATACACAAAATTTTAAGATAGGTTAGTGACCTAAATGTGAGACTGGAAACCATAAGAATCCTACAGGAGAACACAGTAACTTCTTTGACATCAGATCAACTTCTTTCCAGATAGTTCTGAGGCACAGGAAATAAAAGCAAAAATAAACTATTGGGACCCTTGTCAAAACTCTTGCACAGCCAAGGAAACCAAAAGCACAGCAATACCAATAATCCAATGACAATTGTGCACAAGACATGAACAGACATTTCTGAAGACATCCAGATGGCCAACAGACACATGAAAACACATTGAACATCACTCATCAGGGAAATGCAAATCTAAACCACAAGGAGATTTCATCTCAAACCTGTTTTAACGGCCAAAATCAACGCAAGAAACAAGTGTTGGTGAGGATGTGGGGGAAAAGGAACCCTCGTGCACTTTGATGGGAGTGCAAGCTGGTGCAGCCACCAGGGGAAACAGTATGGAGGTCCTTCAAAAAATTAAAAATCGAAGTACCGCATGACCCAGTAATTCCAGTACTGGCTATTTACCCATAAAAACAGTAACGTGAAACATGGAATGATCTAGAGGGTATAATACCAACTGGATTCAAAGACGAATACCATATGATTTCACTCATGTGGAATTTAAGGAAAAAATCCCAATAAAACTAGAGAAAAAAACTGATCACTAGAGGGGGGTTGGGGGATGGGTAAAACAGGTGGAGAGGAGCACGGAGTAACGTGAATTGTTGAATCACTATGTTGTACACCTGAAATAGAACACTACATGTTAACTATGATAGAACTAAGACTAAAGTACTGAAGGTAGCCTCTTCTGATACAAGAGGCAGTTGGGTAGCAAGCAAATGTTCAAAAACGCTTCTTCAAGTGGAAAATAAGTGGCCCTAACTCGGCATAAAATGTGGAAAGATAAAAAGATAGACGTCAAATGCAGAAAGGGGAGTAAAATAGCAAGAGGAAAAATTTTTGGATGTACTTGAACTTAATACAGACTATGGGCTGCTTAGAGTTCTATGAACCTCATGGTAGCCACAAATCCAAAACCTATGATACACAGTAAAAGCCAAACAAAACACTACACTCACTGATCACACAGACCAAGAGAAGGAAGAACCACAACCAGAAACCATTTTTTTTTTCAGTGGCAGGGAATACATACCATCAATAATTAAATGTAAAGGACCTAAACACACACAAAGAGTGGCAGAGTGGAGAAAACACAGGACCCATCTTTATGCTGCCTACAAGGGACTCCTCAGACCTAGTGATCTGCATTAAGTGGAGGCATGGGAAAACATTCTCCACTCCAATGGCAGGGAGAAAAATAAGCTGAGGTAGCAATACTTTTATCAGATAAAATAGACTAAGACAAAGACTTGAACAGGAGACCGAGAGGCAGTTTATAATAAAAAACAATCCAAAGAGAGAAGACCATTGTAAATATACACCTAAAACTGGAGCACCCCAATACATAAGCAAATATTAACTGATGGTAGTACAAGAGTAGGGGGACTTTAACACTCCACTTACATCAATGGATAGATTAACAAAAATCAATAAGGAAATAGTATCTTTGACACATTGGACCAGATGGATGTAACAGACACAGAACATTCCATCCAAAACAATACTTTTCAAGTGCACTTGGAACATTCCACCGAATAGATCACCTATTAGACCATAAAACAAGCCTCAAATTTAAGACTGAGATCATGCCATGCATTTTTCCAACCAGTGTTTGAAACTGGATATAAATCCGTAGAACTGGAAAGTAACAAGCAGACAAAACAGGATTATCAACCACCAACACGTCAATGAAGCAAAGAGAAGGTCAAATACATGGATACAAATGAAAATACAATGGTCCAAAAATCTCTGGAACACAATGAAAGCAATCAAAAAGGAAGCAAATAGCAATACAGGCTTACTTCAAGAAAACTCCAGCTAACCCTACGACCAAAGCAACTGGTGGGCAGGGGTGGTACTCCAAGTGGAAATAAATGGTATAGAGACTGAAAGTTATAAAAAACATTAATGAAACCAAGAGCTGATCATTTGAAATGATAAACAATTGACAAACCCTTAGCCAGACTCAAGAGAAAGGACCCAAAAAGGAGGACACCACAGAAATAGAGGATTATAAAGAGAAGGCTATGAAACATAGGCTAACAAAGTTGGCAACCCAGAATAAATTCCTAGAAACCTAGTCTTCGAAAAATAGAAAATCTTAACAGACCAATTACAAGTAATGAAATTCAATTGGGTAATCAAAAAACTACCAGAAAGTCCAGAACCAGATGGACTCACAAATTCTAACATTTAGAAAAAAGTTAATGCCTATTCTTCTCTATTCCAAAAAAATAGGAGGAAGGCAGGCTTTCAAATACACCATAAGAGGTCACCTTTACCCAGATACCAAAGCCAAAGACATCAGACAAAAAAAACTACAGGACAATATAACCGATGAACATACAAGCAAAAATCCTCAAAATATTAGCAAAATGACCACAATACATGAAAGATCATTTACAAGCAGGCGGGATTTCTTCTTGGGATGCTAAGGTTGTTCTGTATTAGCAAGTCAGTGTCCTAAACCACATGAAAATAGCTAATACGATCTTAATCAAGCTTAAAGGATCATAATTCCAGATTTCAAGATATACTGTACAAGGTTGTAGTCAAAACAGTATGGCACTAGCAGGAAAATGAGTCAATGGAACAGAATGGAGAGCCCAGATAGAAGTCTGCATTTATATGACCAATAGTCAAAGGAGGCAAGAATGTGCTATTAGAAAAAGCCTTTTCAACAAATGGTGCTGGGAAAACCGGACAGCAACACGTGAAAGAAAAACTACACAAAAGCTCAAAGGGATTAAGGACCTAAATGTGAAGGGTGCCTGGGTGGCTCCATTGGTTAAGTGTCTGACTTCAGGCTCCAGTCATGATCTCAACGGTTCATGAGTTCGAGCCCTGCATCGGCCTCTGTGTGGACAGCTCAGAGTCTGGAGCCTGCTTGGGTTTCTGTCTCTCCCTCTGTTCCTCCCTCACTCACACTCAGTCTCTCTCACTCTCAAAAATGTTTCTAAGACAACCTAAATGTGAAAACACCAGAAAAATGCTAGGAGAGAACACAAGCAGTGATTTCTCTGACTTCAGCCTTAGCAACATTTCTCTAAATAGGTCTCCCGAGGCAAGGAAAATAACAAAAATAAAACTTGGACTACACCAAAAACAAAAAGCTTCTGCACAAAAGAAGCAATCTAAATGGAAGATATTTGCAAATGACATTCAACGAAGGGTTAATATCCTAAATATATAAGCTTCTCTAATCCAACACCAAAAAACCACAAATAAGCCAATTAAAAAACAGGCAGTCAACACTGATCAGGGAAATGCACACCAAAACTACAAGGGGCTATCACCTCACACCCATCAGAACGGCTAAAATCAACACCAGGAACAAGTGTTGGTGAGGATGTGGAGAAAGGGAACCCTTGTGCATGGTTGGTGGGAATGCAAGCTGGTGCAGCCACTCTGGAAAGCAGTGCAGAAGTGCCTCAAAAATAGAATGACCCCATGATCTAGTAATTTTAATACTGGGTTGTACCCAAAGAATAGGAAAACACTAATTTGAGAAGATGTATGCACCCATGTGTTTATTGCAGTATTTGCAATGGCCAAGATATGGCAGCAACCCAAGCATCCAGTGACTGACAAATGGATAAAGACAACGTGGTGGGTGGGTGGGTGTGTGTATTCACACACAGATTATTCAGCCATAGAAGAGTGAAATCTTGTCATTTGCAATAAGAAGGTTTCTAGAGGGTATAACACTAAACAAGTCAGAGAAAGACAAACACTATGATTTCGCTCTTGTGAGGTTTAAGAAACAAAAAAAACAGACTCAACTACAGAGAATGGATGGTTACCAGAGGGGAGGTAAGCAGGGAGGGGGTGGTTAAACTCATGAGGGTAATTAAGAGGACACTCAAGATGAGCACGGAGCAATGTGCAGAACTGTTGGTTCGCTATATTGCACATGGGAGACTAAACACTGTATGTTAACTACACCAGAATTTTAGAAGAGCAAGGATAGAAACTATGAACAGATACAGAAAAAGTGAGTATTCAACATCAATTCATGAGACACTCAACAGATTTAGACTTAGAGGGAACTTACAATAAAGGCCATATTGATTTTGAATATAACTTATTGTCAAATTGGCTAACATACAGCATGTACCGTGTGCTCGTGGCTTTGGGGGTAGATTCTCCTGGTTCATTGCTTACATACAACACAAAGCTTTTATTCTAACAAGGATGCCCACTGTCCTTTTATTCAACATAGTACTGAAGTCCTGGTTGCAGCCAAAACAAAAACGCATCCAATGAACCTTAGACACCAAAGAACTGTTAGAACTAGTAACCAACTAGTCTGAATACCAACATCAGCGATCTGCCATGTTTTTAGAACACTGAGAAAAACTCCATTTACAATTTGCCCCAAAATACATAGGAATAATTTTAACCAAGGTGGTGAAAGATCTGTACTCCAAAAACATTGATGAAAAACTGAAAACAAATGGAAAGATGTCACACACTCAGGTGTTGGGAAAGCATTGCTAAAATGTCTTAATTCCCCAAGTGATCTACAGACTTGGCACAATCCCTATAAAGATACCACCAGTATTTTTCACTGAATATTTCTGTGGAACCACAAAAGACCTTTAAGCCAAAGTGATCTGAGGAAACAATACCAGAGGTATCAATCTGATTTCAAACTATCCCACGAAGCTGTAATAATTAGAACAGTATGTACTGGCACAAACACCAGCACAGGTACCTGTAACAGAGGCCCAGAAATAAAGCCACACATTAATGGTCAGTCTACAACACGAGAGGTAAAGTCTATAATGGGGGGAAAACATGGTCCCTTCAGGAAGTGCTGGAACAACTACATGCAAAAAAGGGAGACTGGAGCACATTCTTACACCACACACAAACATCAACTCAAGAACGATTGAAAACCTAAGAATGGAAACCACAAAAATCCTAATAGAAAACAGTGATCTTTTGGACATTGTCCTTAGCAACATTTTTCTGGAGATGTTGCCTCAGGCAAGTTAAACAGAAGCAAAAATCTTACAGGACTACATTCATGTAGTATTTTGTAGTGCCTGTAGCAAGGAGCAGGCTACAGAGGAGTAAATAAGTCAGTTCTAAGGAAAGTTGAGCAAATCCTTGAGGTAAAATAACAAAAATTAAAGTATTGAAGATGGCGGCGTAGGAGGACGCAGGGCTCACCGCGTCCTGCTGATCACTTAGATTCCACCTACACCTGCCTCAATAACCCAGCAAACAGCCAGAATACTAGCAGAACAGAGTCTCCGGAGCCAAGCGCAGACGAGAGGCCCACGGAAGAGGGGAGGAAGGGCAGAGAGGCAGTGCCCACTACACGGACTGGCGGGAGGGAGCCGGGACAGAGGGGCGGCCCGCCAGCCAAGCAGAGCCCCCCGAGTCTGGCTGGCAAAAGCAGAGGGGCCGGACAGAGTGTGTTCCGACAGCCAGCGGGACTTGACATCTGGAAGGTTATAAGCTAACAGCTCTGCTTGGAGAACGGGAGGGCTGGAGGACAACGGGAGGGAGAGTTGTTGAGGCCCGGAGGATAGAGAGCAGCTTGGCAGGCAACAAAGGCCCTCACCAGTGCCATCTCCCTCGCCCATCCCCCAGCCAAAATCCCAAAGGGAACCAGTTCCTGCCAGGGAACTTGCTTGCACCGCACAAACACCCAACTCTGTGCTTCTGCAGATCCATCCCTCCGGAGGGTCTGACTCCCTCCCGGTGCCACAGGGCCCCTCCCGAAGCGGATCTCCGAAGGAAAAGCAAGCTGAGCCTACCCCTCCCACCCCTGTGCACCTTGCCAATCCACCCCAGCACCACAAGTCTGGCAGTATGCAAGTAGCCCAGACGGGCCACACCACCCCCACAGTGAATCCCACCCCTAGGAGAGGGGAAGAGAAGGCACACACCAGTCTGACTGTGGCCCCAGCGGTGGGCTGGGGGCAGACATCAAGTCTGACTGCGGCCCCACCCACCAACGCAAGTTATTCAAGAGACTGCAGAGGAAGTGCTCTGCAGTCCCGCACCACACCAGGGACTATCCAAAATGACGAAACGGAAGAATTCCCCTCAAAAAAACGTCCAGGAAGTGACAGCTAACAAACTGATCAAAAAACAATTTGAATATAACAAAGTGAATTTAGAATAGTCAAAATTAATCGCTGGGCTTAAAAACAGTATAAAGGACAGCAGAGAATCTATTGCTACAGAGATCTAGGGACTAAGGAACAGACAGGAGGAGCTAAAAAATGCTATTAGTGAGCTGCAAAATAAAATGGAGACAACCACAGCTTGGATTGAAGAGGCAGAGAGAATGGGTGAACTAGAAGATAAAATTATGGAAAAAGCTGAGAAAAAGAAAAATCCAGGAGTATGAGGGGAAAATTAGAGAAGTGATGCACTAAAGAGAAATAATATACACATAATTGGTATTCCAGAGGAGGAAGAGGGGAAGAGGTGCTAAAGGTATACTTGAAGTAGCTGAGAACTTCCCGGATCTCTCTTCCTTCCCGGGGAAGGAAAAAGGCATTGAAATCCAAGAGGCACAGGGAACTCCCTTCAGACATAACTTGAATTGATCTTCTGCACAACATGTCATAGTGAAACTGGCAAAATACACGGATAAAGAGAAAATTCTGAAAGCAGCCAGAGATAAACGTGCTCTAACATAAAGGGAGACCTATAAGACTCGTGACCAATCTCTCTACTGAAACTTGGCAGGCCAGAAAGGAATGGCAGGAGATCTTCAATGTGATGAACAGAAAAAAATATGCAGCTGAGAATCCTTTATCCAGCAAGTCTGTCATTTAGAATAGAAAAGATAAAGGTCTTCCCAAACAAAAACAAGGAATTCATCACCACTAAATCAGCCCTACAAGAGATCCTAAGGGGGATCCTGGGAGACAAAGGACCAGAGACATCACTACAAGCATGAAACCTACAGACATCACAATGACTCTAAACCCATATCTTTCAGTAACACTGAATGTAAATGGACTAAATGCTCCAACCAAAAGACACAGGGTATCAGAATGGATAAAAAAACAAGACCCATCTATTTGCTGTCTCCAAGAGACTCATTTTAGACCTGAGGACACCTTCAGATTGAGAGTGAGGGAATGGAGAACGATTTATCATGCCACTGGAAGTCAGAAGAAAGCTGGAGTAGCCATGCTTATATCAGACAAACTAGACTTTAAAGGCTGTAACAAGAGATAGAAGGGCATTATATAATAATCACAGGGTCTATCCATCAGGAAGAGCTAACAATTATAAACGTCTATGCACTGAATACAGGAGCCCCCAAATATATAAAACAATTACTAACATAAGCAACCTTATTGATAAGAATGTGGTAATTGCAGGGGACTTTAACACTCCACTTACAGAAATGGATAGATCTAGACACAGTCAATAAAGAAACAAGGGCCCTGAATGATACATCAGATGGACTTGACAGATATTTAGAACTCTGCATCGCAAAGCAACAGAATATACTTCGAGTGCACATGGAACATTCTCCAAGATAGATCACATACTGAGTCACAGAACAGCCCTTCATAAGTATACAAGAATTGAAATCATACTATGCATACTTTCAGACCACAATGCTATGAAGCTTGAAATCAACCACAGGAAAAAATCTGGAAAACCTCCAAAAGCATGGAGGTTAAAGAACACCCTACTAAAGAATGAGTGGGTCAACCAGGCATTAGAGAAGTTAAATACATGGAAACAAACAAAAATGAAAATACAACAATCCAAACACTTTAGGATGCAGCAAAGGCCGTCCTGAGAGGAAAATACATTGCAATCCAGGCCTATCTCCAGAAACAAGAAAAATCCCAAATACAAAAATCTAACAACACACCTAAAGGAACTAGAAGCAGAACAGCAAAGACAGCCTAAACCCAGAAGAGAAATAATAAAGAGAGCAGAAACAATACAGAATCTAAAAAACTGTAGAGCAGATCAATGAAACCAAGAGTTGGTTTTTTGAAAAAATAAAATTGATAAACCTCTAGCCAACCTTCTCAAAAAGGGAGATGACCCAAAATAGATAAAATCTTGAATGAAAATGGAATTAGAATGAATCCCTCAGAGATACAAGCAATTATCAGGGAATACTATGAAAAATTATATGCCAACAAACTGGACAACCTGGAAGAAATGGACAAATTCCTAAACACTCACACACTTCCAAAACTCAATCAGGAGGAAATAGAAAGCTTGAACAGACCCATAACCAGTGAAGAAATTGAATCAGTCATCAAAAATCTCCCAACAAATAAGAGTCCAGGACCAGATAGCTTCCCAGGGGGGTTCTACCAGACGTTTAAAGCAGAGATAATACCTATCCTTCTCAAGCTATTCCAAAAAAATAGAAGGAAAACTTCCAGACTCATTCTATGAAGCCAGTATTACTTTGATTCCTAAACCAGACAGAGACCCAGTAAAAAAAAAAAAAAAACTACAGGCCAATATCCCTGATGAATATGGATGCAAAAATTCTCAATAAGATACTAGCAAACCAAATTCAACAGGATATAAAAAGAATTATTCATCATGATCAAGTGGGATTCAATCCTGGGATGCAGGGCTGGTTCAACATTCGCAAATCAATGTGATACATCACATTAAGATAAGAACCAGATGATCCTGTCAATCGATGCAGAAAAGGCCTTTGACAAAATTCAGCAACCTTTCTTAAAAACCCTCAAGAAAGTTGGGATAGAAGGAACATACGTAAAGATCATAAAGGCCATTTATGAAAAGCCCACAGCTAACATCCTCAATGGGGAAAAACAGCCCCCCCCCCCAGATCAGGAACATGACAGGGATGTCCACTCTCACCACTGTTGTTTAACATAGTGTTGGAAGTGCTAGCATCATCAAACAAAAGGAAATCAAAGACATCAAAATTGGCAAAGATGAAGTCCAATAGACTCCACCAGAAGTCTGCTAGAACTGATAAATGAATTCAGCAAAGTTGCAGGATACAAAATCAATGTACAGAAATCAGTTGCATTCTTATACAATGAAGCAACAGAAAGACAAAGAAACTGATCCCATTCACAGTTGCACCAAGAATCAAAATACCTAGGAATAAATCTAACCAAAGACATAAAAGATCTGTATGCTGAAAACTATACAAAGCTTATGAAGGAAATTGAAGATACAAAGAAATGGAAAAACATTCCATGCTCATGAATTGGAAGAATAAGTATTGTCAAAATGTCAATACTACCCAAAGCTATCTACATATTCGATGCAATCCCAGTCAAAATTGTACCAGCATTCTTCCCAATGCTAGAACAAGCAATCCTAAAATTCATATGGAACCACAAAAGGCCCCGAATACCCAAAGTCATTTTGAAGAAGACCAAAGCAGGAGGCATCACAATCCCAGACTTTAGCCTCTACTACAATGCTGTAATCAAGAGAGCATGTTATTGGCCCCAAAACAGACACATAGACCAATGGAATAGAACAGAAACCCCAGAACTGGACCCACAAACGTATGGCCAACTCATCTTTGACAAACCAGGAAAGAACATCCAATGGAAAAAAGACAGTCTCTTTAACAAATGGTGCTGGGAGAACTGGACAGCAACATGCAGAAGATTGAGACTAGACCACTTTCTCACACCATTCACAAAAATAAACTCAAAATGGATAAAGGACCTGAATGTGAGACAGGAAACCATCAAAACCCTAGAGGAGAAAGCAGGAAAAGACCTCTCTGACCTCAGCCGTAGCAATTTCTTACTTGACACATCCCCAAAGGCAAGGGAATTAAAAGCAAAAATGAACTACTGGGACCTTATGAAGATAAAAAGCTTCTGCACAGCAAAGGAAACAACCAACAAAACTAAAAGGCAACCAACGGAATGGGAGAAGATATTTGCAAATGACTTACCAAAGGACTAGTATCCAAGATCTATAAAGAGCTCACACAACTCCACACCCAAAAAACAACCCAGTGAAGAAATGGGCAGAAAACATGAATAGACACTTCTCTAAAGACATCTGGATGGCCAACAGGCACATGAAAAGATGCTCCACGTCACTCCTCATCAGGGAAATACAAATCAAAACCACAGAGATACCACCTCATGCCGGTCAGAGTGGCCAAAATGAACAAATCAGGAGACTAGAGATGCTGGAGAGGATGTGGAGAAACGGGAACCCTCTTACACTGTTGGTAGGAATGCAAATTGGTGCAGCCACTCTGGAAAACAGTGTGGAGGTGCCTCAAAAAGTTAAAAATAGACCTACCCTATGACCCAGCAGTAGCACTAGGATATGGGAGTACTGATGCATAGGGGCACTTGTACCCCAATGTTTATAGCAGCACTCTCAACAATAGCCAAATTATGGAAAGAGCCTAAACGTCCATCAACTGACGAATGGACAAAAATTGTGGTTTGTATGCACAATGGAGTACTATGTGGCAATAAGAATGAAATATGGCCCTTTGCAGCAACGTGGATGGAACTGGAGAGTGTGATGCTAAGTGAAATAAGCCATACAGAGAAAGACAGATACCACATGTTTTCACTCTTATGTGGATCCTGAGAAACTTAAACCCATGTGGGAGGGGAAGGAAAAAAAAAAAAGGTTAGAGTGGGACAGAGCCAAAGCAGAAGAGACTCTTCAAAACTGAGAACTGAGGGTTGATAGGGGGTGGGAGGAAGGGGAGGGTGGGTGATGGGTATCGAGGAGGGCACCTTTTGGGAGGAGCACTGGGTGTTGTATGGAAACCAATTTGACAATAAGTTTCATATATTGGAAAAAAGGAAATTAAAGTATTTACATATAAAGAAAAAATATTTTGCTAACTGAAGGAAACCAACAATTCAAAGGGTGATCTACTCAATGGGAGAAGATACTTGCAAATGATATCCGATAAGGGGTGTTCTGCAAAAGGCAGAACGAATTCACCTAACTCAGCACCAAATAAATACAATGCAATTAAAAAATGGGCAGAGAATCTGAATCAAGACGTTTTTCCAAAGATATCCAGATGGACAACACATGCGTGAAAGAAGCCTCAACACCGATCATCAGGAAAATGCAAATCAAAACCACAATGAGATCCCCTCGTATCAGTCAGAATGGCCAGTAGCAAGACTACAACAATTCCTGGCAAGAATGGGGAGAGAAAAGGACCCCTGTACACTGCTGGTGGGCACGTAAACTTGTACAGTCACTATGGAAACCGGTAGGAAGATTCTTTCAAAAACAATTACCATGGGATCCAGTCGTTCCACTACTATTTACTCAAATTAGTTCAAGAAAACATGTGCACCCCTGTTTATTGTGGCATTATTTACGACAGCCACAATATGGCAGCAGCCCAAGTGTCCATCCGCGGATGGATAAAGGGGTATGTAGACAACGCAGTATTACTCAGCTTTAAGAAGAACATGCTCTTTCCATTTATAACAAAGTGGATGAATCTATGTAGAGGGTATAATGCTAAGTGACACTGGACCGAGAAAGAAATACCATGATTTTGTTTACAGGGAATCTAAAAATCAACAAAAAAACATTCATAGAACAGATGGTTGCCAAAGAAAAGTGTGTGGGGGGGTGAAATGGGGGCATTAGAAGTACAAACTTCCTGTTAAGTCACAGGGTGAGAAGTGCAGCATAGGGAATACAGTCAGTAATGCTGCAATATACTTACAGCAGTGAGCATCTTGTAACATATACACTTGTTGAATCACGGTTGTATACATGAAACACATTACAGCTCAACTACAATTACAGGAAGGGCAGGTAGTTTTTAATAGTTATACACTGTCCTTTATTTGCTGTATAGACCCAATGCATGTCCATGAAAATCAAGGAATCCCTCAAAAAACTAGACTGGGTCCTCAGTAGGTTTAATGGTCATTACCAGCAAAAACCTTCCTAATGTGCAATGAGCAAACATCCTCTAATCCAGATCAAGACATACAGATGGCCAAACACATGAACTCAGGATCACTAGTCAGGGAAATGAAAATTGAAACCACATGGAGTTATCACTTAACAGCTGTCAATGTCTAGAACAAGAAAGAAACAGCAAGTGTTGTCAAGGATGCAGAAAAGGGAACCCTCTTGCACTGCTGGGAATGTAGACTGGTGCAGCCACTGAGGAAACCAGTAGGGAGGTTCCTTAAAGTAAACCTAGAATTGCCTTACAATACAGTTAATCCCAGTGCTGGGTATTTACCCAAAGAAGGGAAAACACTAATTTGGAAAGAGATACACCTCGTTTACTGCAGTGTTTACAATAGCAAAGATACAGAAACATAAGAGTCCATCCATAAGTTAATGGATACAGAAGATAACCCACTGTTTGTATATACATGGTATATGTATTCAGTGGAGTATTACTCAGCCAGAAGAATGATCTTACCATGTTACAACATGGACAGGACTAGAAAGGATAATGCCAAGTAAGTTAGAGTCAAATTTTTACTCATTTGTGGAATTTAAGAAAAAAAAAAACCCAGACTCCCCAGTACACAGAACTGGCAGTTACGGGAGGAGAGGTTGGGGGGGGGGGGGATGGGTGAACTAGAGGGACTAAAAGTACACTGAACTTAAGCACAGAGAAATACATACAATGCTGAATGATTATATTGTATACCCGCAACAAATACTACATTAGTTATAACTGAAATACAAGAAAATGCAAGTGAGCTGGAAAACAAAGACCAAAACCAGCCATGAGGATAGCAGAGAAAAATGGGAGCCAGAGACTGAGCGGCTCTAGAGGCCTTGCTGTAAGCCAGGTGCACTCTGGAGCTGAGGGCAGGTTTGGCCGGGGCGGGGGGGGGGGGGGGGGGGGGGGGACTGTAATGCTAGTAGGGCTGGGGATTCTGTTTGAAAAGTTGGGTATCCTTTTCAAACCACTTCTAAGACCACCGTCAAGGAAGAAAGGCTTACACAAGAGGGAAGTTTTAAATACTGTAGAACAATTTTGTCTTGACCCTGGAGAATAAGTTTGTATTAGAATTAGCATATTTGAGGTGCTCTCAAAGATTTTAACACATCTCAATACTGTAAAGACATTCCATTCCTCCAAAGAAACAAAACGGCAAGAACATGAGGTACTAACTGGGGAAATTTTCACCTTAAGATGTTTGAGAGAGAGAGAGAGAGAGAGAGAGCGCGCGCACGCAGGAGAGTGCATGCAGGGAGAGGCAGAGAGAGAATCCCAAGCAGGCTCCACACTGTCAGCACAGAACCCCAAGAGGGGCTAAAACTCACGAGCTGGGAGATCACGACCTGAGCCAAGATCAGGAGTCGGACACCTAACTGGGCCACCCAGGCACCCCTTTTTTCACATTTTTAAACAAGTTTTACTAACTCGTAGACAGAAAGCACACAAATCAGTACAGAAAAAATAGAAGGAAAAACACCCATTTAAACACATGAAGGACCAATGAACAGGAGGATGTTTGACATCTTACAACTTCAAAGTAACAGTAATACATGCTTTTAACTATTGATTTGGCAAAGTAGTCTAGTATAACCATACTACAGCCAGAAAAGCCCACTCGTGTTATTACTGGTGTGAAAGGAAATCTTGGGCAGAGGTCCCGAGAACTTGTAATCCTTTCACCAACTCAAACATGTACATCACACGTGCTCTTAGTAACATCCCTCCCAGAGGGGAGAGGGTCACACGTGAGCACAAAACATGCTCAGGAACCTGAGCCGACAACAGACTGCACGCAGGGAAGACCTCCGTTAACGGAAAACTGAAAACGCCACGTGTTCACACGCTACAGCTGTGGAGGTGGAGTACAGCTATACGTGAAAGGGGACAGATCGTGGGGTTGGGCACTAGAAAATAAAATTCATACTGCACATAGCCTAACGCCAGTCATAGAAGATCAAAGGTAGAAGACGGTCCTACGTAGGATGCACACTTTGATAAAAACAAGAACAAAGGAAAGAATCTGGGACATCCCTCCGGGTCAGATCAGACAGGACAATGGGTCTTGACCGCAGCCTGCAAGTACCTTAGTGGTCTTGCCAATTACTTCTTAGATGTTGAGATAAGTATTTTTGTTGCTTCTTCTAGTTTTTCCTCCAAGTTTTTATTTACATTCCAACATGCCATTAATTTCAGGTGTAGAATTTAAGGATAAATCACTGAAGTATTAGCTTTATTATGCTTCCCAACTTATAGATCATTCTCAAATGCATTAGTCACATATCACACACATTAAGATTTCGTAAATGTATCTGTAACAACAATGACTTAATGTTACCTTTTACTATTTGAGTCTAAGAATTGGAGAAATAAGTTAAAGTATGTTTTGTTGTATAAATAGGTAAAGTAACCCCAACTGTATCTTCATTAAGACAAAGTTCTGATAGATTAGTCTTTATAAATAATCTGGAAAGATCAAGATGCTAAGAAATGCTCTCATAAAAAAGTGTTCAAAGTGAACTAATCAAAGCTTCTCAAGTTATGACAGGGATTGAAACCTTGACACAAATTTGTTTTGACAGTAGTCAAGGGATTCCGAATAGAAGTCTATAATTTAATCACATAATTTCAGAAAAGGAGTCACAACCAGAAATACTCTTGAACACCAGCAAGGCACCCAGTGGAAGCAGGGGATGGAAACAGCACATGGCAAGTGATGGAAGTTTGATTCTGGGGAAGGAAATCAGCCTAACAAATTAAGATAACCCCCCCGAAGGGCAGGAATTTCCTAACGTGCTTATGCAGATTTTTTAATCTTATAATCCTGCCACCCACCATAGAAGCTTATCCACCAGATGTTATGGGTCCAAAATACCGGAAATGCTCACTGAAGAGTAGCCTACATTTCTGACACCACAAACCCTCAGCTTCAGAGGACAAGGCATTGCTGCTACACTCAGGTGTTTTTTTTTTTTTTTTTTTTTTGAGTAGCAAAATACCTTCCAGTTTAGGTGAAATTAGACATTAGGTATTTGAGAAGACTGTAGTAGTACACATAATTGAAGGACTTCAGTCCATTTGGAATTTTCCAACTTTAGTTGAAAAATACAGTTTACCATTCCTTAGTAGGATCTTTAGGATTTGTAACTATTGCAACACCTCCCTCTTAGGGAGTTTTAGCCTTCAGCCTTACACAGGAATGACTGGAAGAATGCCCACCTACGAAAGAATAATCTTTGTACACACGCACATGCACAATATTTGCACACGTGCATAGGTGTCATTCTTGAATGTGTTAATTCTTGAGTTGTGTTGATGAATTCTTCAGTTTGTGTTCTTACCCAAAATTCCATTATCAACTCTCTATGCCCCACACATAGCATGGTTACTACAACTTAAATACTTAGTACATTAAATTGGATATTCAAGTCAAATTTCAGGGTTAGTGGAAAGAAATCTATAGAAATCCTTTCTCCAAGTCCTCGATACTAAAGACATTGTTTTATTTTTTTTTCGAGAGCAAGCATTCGCACACATGCAGGGGAGTGGCAGAGACACAGACACAGAATCCGAAGCAGGCTCCAGGCTCTGAGCTGTCAGCAGTGAGCCAACATGGGGCTCGAACCCACAAACCGTGAGATCATGACCTGAGCCGAAGTCAGACACTTGACCGAGCCACCCAGGTGCCCCAGTACTAAAGATACTTTAAAAATATAAACCCACAGGGCACCT
Source organism: Prionailurus bengalensis (assembly GCF_016509475.1). NCBI lineage: Eukaryota > Metazoa > Chordata > Mammalia > Carnivora > Felidae > Prionailurus > Prionailurus bengalensis. The sequence goes on along the minus strand of NC_057358.1, from coordinate 2,048,608 downwards.
GGACAGCACAGTCGATCAAGCACCTGACTCCATTTCAGCTCAAGTCATGAGCTCAAGTTTGGGAGATGGGAGCCCCATGCTGTCAACGTGGGACCTGCTAGGGATTCTTTCCCTTTCTGCCCCTCCTCTTGCTCACACACACTCATTGCTCTCAAACTTTAAAAATTAAAGGTGGGGGGGAACTGGAGAGAAGAAAGCCATAAGTCTATATATTAAGTCTGGAAGGAAGATGGGGAAATAGGAACCCATCTAGCAGATACAAGAGGGCATCCACAAACCTACGGGGAAGAAGGCCGATATAAATGTAGATTCCTCAGAAGTTCAGAAACTAGGGCCTCCAGTAACACTGAGTTGATGAAGGGGGCTAAGTCAAAAAGGTGGTTTTTGATGGTTGTGTGTGTTGACCACAGTATTCTTAACCATTTGGTCCAACAGAATTCTAGGGGTGTAAGGGCCTTTCTGGATGGAGAAAACACTTAAGCCAGTGATGCTGACTGAATCCTATAGGGGGCGAAGTTCTCCAATCATCAGAAGCCCTGAGTAGAACAAAGACTGACCCTTCCCCCAAGTAAGAAAATTACCTCTGCCCTCAAACTGGGACAGGAATTTTCTCTTCAGGGGGACTCAAACCAAAACCTTTTTTTTTGGGGGGGGGGGGGGGCGGTTAGGCCTGCCAGCCCCTGGACCAGAAAGTAAGTCATTAGCTTTCCTGGGTCTCCAATTTATGACAGATCTTAAGACTTTCCAGCCTCCATAACAATAAGAGACAATTCCTTCTTCTAAATCCCATGTATGGATTTCTATGCATGCACATCCTACTAGTTCTTTCTCTAGAGAATCCGAATACAACTCGGGCTTGCTTGGAGTCTTGAGAAGCAATGTGCTCCTCGGATGTTTTCCTCATTTCCAGGCTCCTGCCCCTGCCTTCCACTCATGCAAGTCTGCAAATTTATTCCATGTGAGGGGACAGAGGCTCAGGACTAGAAAACAGTCACAATTAAGGTCATGGCCCTCCTGCCAGGAGCAGTCCCGCCTTGCTCACTGGAGGCTGCTGCCTACTTCTTCCGAACTTGGCTCACCAATCACTGTTGGATCGGGGCACCTGGGGGGCTCGGTCGGGTAAGTGTCCGACTTCGGCTCAGGTCATGATCTCACGGTTCAAGAGTTCGAGCCCCACCTCGGGCTCTGGGCTGACAGCTCAGAGCCTGCTTCCGGTTCTGTGTGTCCCGCTCTCTGCCCCTGCCCCACTCATACTCTCAAAAATGGATAAACATTAAAACTTAAAGACACTATTGAATGGATCTCTAGATTTAAGATTATACTTATGAAGAACCTGAACCCCACCAACAACAAGACATTTTGTTTCGTGAAAACACATTTTACCCACCCGATTACTTCAAGCTCAAGACTCCAAATACCAGTTTATTATTTATCTACAAATACTCATGAAAGGCCCAATATCCAAGGAAAGTCTAGGACCCGAAATATAAAGCTTCTTAAGAGTTCAGGCAAGTAGTGCACAACTTTATACAAAGAAAAATTCACAAGCCAGGTCATTGAGTGACAACACGTCATTGTACACCTGAGACAAGGCACTTCTCAAAGACATTCGGACAAATCTCCGTTATTTGTTATAACGAAAGCTCAATAGAAAAACCGGAATATAGATGGACTCTGGAACAGAAGCACAGGTAACAGGAAGAGGGAAGGCACTTGAGGGATTAATCCTACCCAGTTCAACATCTCCACGTCCACGATGAGGGAGCGTGGGGCAAGCGGAGAGCACAGCACAAGCTAACAGCACACCCCTCCCCCAATAGGTGGGATGTGTGTGTGACTGTGACATTCCTCGGACACTCTTGGCCGCCCAGAACAGGGGAAAGGAAGGAAAGCATCTGGTTGACCAACAGATCAGTCATGCAGGACAGGAGTCTCCAAGTTTACAGGCAACTTAGTAACCTGCAAGAAAAAGGCAATCTTATCCAAAGCCTAATTTCCAGAAACCTACAGACTCCGTTTCCTGGAGCCCTAATATCACCCTCAGCAAGACGTAAGGGGGTTTAAGTGCCACGGTGACGTGGGAAACTCAGGCAGATTAAAAATTCCTTTACTGCCTACAGCCCAGTGACAAGTCCTTGAAAGAGTGACCTCCCCCTAGGAGCTCAACCTGTCTCGATGAGGATACCTTTGCTAGGGGCATAAGGGAATCTTGGCTTAACATTATCCTGACTCCCCCCACCCCACGAGGAACCCGTAAGCCTACTTTAACCTACAACAAGCTTCCTTGGGAAACTTCCTTTACCTCACCCTCACCCCAAGATATATGCTGGTAATCATCCTCCAAGTTTAGGGGCGCCCCCCCCCATATACATCTGAAGGGTCTCAGACTGAGGTTTTCCTAAGTGGTAACAAATGGCTTGTTTTCCTAACAATACCCAGCCCCCTCAAGGTCCTGGAAACCTTGCTTCCAAAGTACCAGAGACTTACTCTATCCTTAACCCCTGACCTGACGGTATGTAATCAGTTACCTGCCACAATCCCAGTGCAGCTGTTTACGGGTTCTGTTCCTGTGCTTTTATAGTCACCTTTTTGCACCAAAGAGGTCTTCAAGAATTTTCTTGGCCATCAGCTTCAAACCACCCTACCATCACCCCAAAGCTTCTTCAGGAACTTCCAAAAGTGGGTGAAGGAAACAAACTAAACCCAGAAAGGGGAGCCTCAAGAGTGAATGGTTTCCTAGTCAAAATGGCCCACTCCAGCAACTCCATATTTAAAGCTGTATACTTCCACACCAAGACACCTCAATGGTAAAGTTCCAGGAGAAAAAAAAAAAAAAAATCTAGTCCTACTGGAGAATTACAACATCCTTAGATTTCTCAATAGCACACTGGAAGTTACAAAATCATTTCAACAGTGTTTCCTAACAATGAAAAGTTATTTATAACTTGGAATTCTACCCCCAAACTATTAGTCAAGGGACATAACGGCACAACTATTCAGGAGTTTTATAACAAAACCTCGTTTCCCATAAATTTTTTTGCCAAAATCTACCTGATAGGCTTCACCAAATCAACGGCAGAGATGAAACAGAGGATCCCAGAAAACAGAGTAAGGAGACAGAGAAACCAAAGAGGATATGCAAGGCAATTCTGACCTCCCATAGGCAGAATGTACAAAGATTATTCCAAATTGGAGGAAGATCGATAACCTTGAGCCAGGAATGCTGCATGCATTTGTATCCATAATGGTTTCCTTCCAATGGCCACTGAGAATTATAGTGAGAACAATTAGGGCTATGAATCTCAGATCTTGGGTTGGAATGTGCCTCACAGAATTTCAGAGGTCACCACGAGGCTTGCTGTTAGTTTGCTAGTCAGCTTCTTGGCCAGAGCATTCTGATCTCCAAACTGGCCAGACCCAAACAGCAGAAAAATATTTCAGTAAATACCTAGAGATGGAGAACTGTGAAGCATGTTTAACAGTGGCTTTCCCAGGACGACTGGAGCATCAATGTACCAAGACTGAGCACTCTGGTCATGGACGGTGTAGAGGGCTTGGGATGGACGCATAAATGGTCTCCATCCATAAATCAAGGTCAGAGACCAAAAGTGACCCTAATGACCATCTCAAAAACTGCCTTGTTTACAATCATGCATTTGTTTTCAAATGCAGTTTATTTTACAGACAGTTTTGCTGAAATATGTGTTACTTTACCCCTATTGGATTTGATCTTCTAATTTTTAGTATTGTGCTTAGAGCTAACAGCATGAAACATCATGTGTGCACATTTCTTGCATGGGCAGGTCAAAAATTTAGACTACGTGGTCGAAACCTTTCAGAAATTGTTTTTGCAGTGACACCATGTACAAACGTGTCCTTGGGTCTCCTCCCTCCAAAAAAAAAAAAAAAAAAATCCTCCACTGCCCTTGATGGTACTTTTTAAGACATCACTAGTCTGGGCCCAGGGACTGCAAAGTTACAGAAGTATTATGGAAAGTCTTTTGAAAATGTTAGACCAAGTTGCTCATCTGCAATGTTGAGATGCTAAATCCCCAAGAGAAATGGATCTACAAAGAAGCCTGCATTAAGCGGAGTGAGTGATTTACAGTGTAAAACAAGTAGCGTGCAGTCCTTAGCAGATTAGTTTCTAAGACCATCTAAACCATCACCATTCAGTGCATGTACCAGCCACTGTTTTGCAAGGTTCTGGGCACAAGAAAAAGTAGCTCCTACCTTTAAGGAGAGAATACAAAGTGAAGGGAGTAGGAGAAGATTCCACGCAAATGGAAAGCAAAAGAAAGCCTGGGCAGCTCTACTTATCAGAAAATGGACTTCAAAACAAAGACCACAGTAAGAGACAATGAAGGGCATTACATAAGGATAAAGGGGTGAAGTACAAGAGCATGTGAATATACTCCCAACAAGGAACCTACATATACAAAGCAATCACCAACTGAAGCAAAGGGAGAAATGGCAGTAATACAGTAATGGCAGGGGACTCCAACACCCACATAGGCCAATGGAGAGATTATCCCATTAACAAGGGAACGTTGGCCTTGAGTGACACATTAGACAAGATGGACTTTATATACAGAACATTTCATCCCAAAACACATCAGTACACACAGAACATTCTCCAGGATAGAGGTTAGGCCACAAGACTAAGACTGAAATCCTCTTTTTTGGCAGGGAAGATAGGAAACTAAAAAGCAATTACAAAAAAAAAATCTACAAACTATGTGGAGATCAAATAGGCTAATGAAACAATGGATGAAAGAAACCAAAAAACACCTGGAGTTAAATGAAAACAAAACTTACAGGATACAGCAAAAACAGCTTATAGAGGGAGATTCATGGCCTTAAGCACCATTTCACGAAAGGGGGGAAAAAAAAAAAAACCTAACTTTACACTTCAAGGAACAAAACAATGAAGCCAGTAGTTATACCAGAGCAGAAGTGAAATCAAGAATGGAAAAGACCAACAAAAGAGTGGTTTCTCTCTGAAGGAACAAAATTGACACACCTTTGGTTTGACTCAGCCAAAAAAGAGGGCTCAGGGAAAATTACAATGCACACAAAAATACAAAGGATTGTAAGAGGCCATTATGAAAAGTTATACACCAACAAGTTGGTCAATCTAGAAGAAATGAGTAAATTCCTATACCTTTACCATCTTCCAAGACTGAATCACAGAAAATCTGAACAGACTAATTACTAGTAAGGAGATCGGAATCACTAATCGAAAACCAACAAAAAAAAACTGTCTAGGACCAGAGGGCTTCACAGGTAAATTTTCCCCAAACACTCAATTGATAAGGATTCTCTTCAAACCCTTTCATAAGAGGGGAACATTTCCAAACTCCTACGAGGCCAGCATTGCCAGGACAAAACCAAACACGGACACAAGACCTACAGGCCAGTATCCCTGATGAGCACAGACACAAAAATCCCTAAATTATCAAACCAAGTTCAATACTACATTAAGAGATCATGTTCAAGCAGGATTTATTCCAGGGATCCAGGGTTCCACATCCACAAATCAGTCTGTAGGATACCCTAGAACAAAATGATCTAAAAAATGTGTTTCAGTAGATGAAGAAAAAGCTTTGGACAGAATCCAACACCGACTTATGTTGAAAAAACTCAACAAATTGGGTATAAAGAGAAAAAGCACACGGCAGACAAACTCAGTGGTGGAAAGCTGGGATGGTTTCCTCAGAATGTGGGATCCTGGTCTTGGTGATCTGTTTTTTTACACCGAGTTTAAGTCCTAGCCAGACTAATTAGGCAAGAGGAGGCATCCAAATTGGAAAGTAAAACTGTCACTATGTATGACATGGGGTTTTATTGTAGAAAACCCAAAGGACTCTGCCAAAAATCTGTTCAAGTAAACTGTGAAGTTGCAGGATACAATAGCATTCTACAATAACCTGTTGTGTTTCTATACACAAACTGTCAGGACTTCGCTTCACTTGCAACTGCATCCAAAAAACCCCACAAAAACAAAAACATCTAGTAATAAGTATAATCGAGGAGGTGGAAGAGCTACACTGATAATTTTAGGAAACCGAAGAAATTGGAGGAATATGTTACACGTTCATGGGTTGTGAGAATATTGTTAATGACATCCACCATACCCAAAGCAGTTTAAGATTCAATGCCTTGGAAGTTTTCACAAAATAGAGCCTAAACTTTGTATGGAAGCAAAGATACTGAATAGCCAAAGTGACATTAAAGCAGGAGGCATCTCACTCCCTGATTTCAAACTGTTACAAAACTACAGTAATTAAGACACTGTAGTATTGACAAGCAGCACACTGCTCAATGGAGTACAGGGCCCGGAAATAAACCTGTGCATTTGTGGTCAATTAGTTTGCAATAAAGGAAAAAAGAATAAACAGGGAAAGGACAGTCTCCATAACTGGTGCTAGGAATTTATCTTGTATGTGGACAGCCACACGCAAAAGAATGAGACCAGACCACTATATGTTAGGCAGTACACAAAATTAACTCAAAGTGGATTAGAGCTCTGAAGCCATAGAACAAGCCAAAACAGATGGTAAGCTCCTTGACACTGGCTTGGCAAGGTTCTTCTTCTCATCTGATGTCACAGGCAATGACAAAATTCAACAAGTGAGACTATATCAAGTTAAAAGCTTCTGCACAGAGGAAACACAAGGAAAAGGCAAACCACTGAATGGAAGAAAATATTTACCAATCCTATCTGATGGGGGTTAGATTGAAAATATACAGAACTCCTAGAATAAAAACATGCAAGAACAAAAACATCAGATTAGAAATGGCAGGAGTATCTGAACATTTTCCCCAAGATACATACAGATGGCCAGCAGGTACCCTGGAAATGTGCTCAACGTCCCTAATCAGGAATATGCAATCAAAACCACAAGGTGATAGCGCACCTTTTAGGAGGACTATCAGAGACCCAAGAGACAAGTGTTGGAGACTTGTAGAGAAGGGACCTTGTGCACTGTTGGTGGACATGTAAATTGGTACAGCCACTATGAAAACTATGGGGGGCAGGTTCCTCAATTAAAAATAGAGCTACCATATCCAGCAATCCCACTTGTGGGGATCTGAAAAATGAGAACACTAATAGGATTACATGCACCTCAATGTTCACTGCAGATTTACCATAACCAAGAAATAGCCCACGTGTCCATTGATGGGTGGATAGAAGGGTATATATGTATATACACATACTTTTCAACCATAAAGAAAATCTTGCTATTTTCCAGGACACGGATGGACCTTGCAGGCATTAAATCAGAGCAGGACAAACACCAGATGATGCCACTGACGTTAAATAGTGAGCTCCTAGATACAAATGGGCAGTTACCAGAAGTGGAAAGGTGAAGGGGGTCCAAACTTCCAGTTAGGAGTCATTGGGATACAACGTACAGCAGGACTAGTTTATTCTGTACTGGGTATTTGAAAGTTGCAGAGAATAGACCTTAATAGCCCCAGTCACCAGAAAGTCAATTTATAACCATGCATAGGGATAAGCGTTGAGACAAATTTTTCCCCCCCTCAATGTAGACAGATACTGAATCATGCCATACAGGTAACCTACACCTGTTGCAGGTCCATTATACCTCAAAAGGTGAGTGTGACAGATGTAGTTGTTGAACATGGAATCAGGCTCTGGTGTGGAGTTTTGGTCTCCCCTGAAAGGTATAGCACAACACACGCACTGGCCAAGACAGACACACCCTATGGATTTGAGGACGTTCATACCCTCACGTCCCCCTATGCTGTCAGTTTATGCATACATTCCATTTTGAGAACAGAGTCCCCAAGTTTAGCATTCTCGCACATGCCCTGCAAGGAAGACCAATACTCCTACTTTAAGCAAAAGAAAACCAAGAACAATTTCCTCTAAGGTGTGACACCAGCAAATAGGAGTTTAATGAGCAAATTAGCAAGGCGATTTGAAACCGTGGCCTTCGGTGACCCCAAGAGAACACAGCCCATATTACTTCCCGGTGAGAACGTGGTAGCCCGTAACTCTGCTGGTGACCTCGTCCATTTTTGCTGTGCTTTTCCAGACTTAAATTGCTCGATCACAACGCCTGTTCTCTAAATACCAGCAAAATCCACCAACAACAGGACTCTAACAAGGACCATTGCTGGGGCAGCTGTCCTCCCCAACTCAGGCAAATCAGGTCTTCAAAGTGTGAATTACCCCTAATGTGTAAATATTTGAGAAGTCATGAAAACTTGTTTTCTAAGTAAGTTCAGTGTGAACAAGTGGATTACTATACCATAAGAATTCATAGCGATCTCAGAGAAAATAAGCTTGATCTCTTGTACAGAAGTTAGTGTGGTGGATCCATGTGGTTCCATTGTTTCTAAGTCTGAACATAAGTGTCTTACCTATCCGCGAAGATTGCCATCTCTGAGATAGAGAACAATTGAAGGGAAAAGCAGTCCCGCAGAACATCGGCACTCTCCAAAAGAGCAGCATCGATACAGAACTGCAACGCCAAGACCGTCTGCACATAACGTGAGATGATCCGATAGGACGTTCGTAGGAAATTCAGGCTTTTCCCAAGGAAAAGTCAACACAGATTACATTCTTCATCCCAGAAAACTGCCCCCTCAGCACCCCCAGTGAGTTAGGAAGATGCCCCGGGAATATCGAAGGTCTTGGTCACGCACTGAGCTATAGAATGTCTGAGGACTCTGCTGCAGTATGCCAGCCGCCGTCAGGAAGGCACTCGCTGCATCCTCGTCCTCAGCAAGGAGTACGAACATGTGGTTTTTCTGCCCTTTGCTGGCAGCTGTCAGATTTGTACTCCTGTAGCGGCCAGCAGCACATTATCGTTCCCGAGAAACGGCACATCTGACATTGCAAGATCTGACCCACTGCTTTAGTGTTTTTTAAACAGAAATACCTGAAATGACAGCCGATCTTCCCCACCCCTTTCTGCACACCACAAGCATTCTAAACTAGCTGTGGAGCCAGTCAAAATTCACTCAAATGTTGCCTCAGATACTCTTGGATTACGAAGGGATTTGTACACAATGATTTAAGATTCTGACTTAAAGCATGAAGTTTCCCAGAACACAAAAGGAATGAAAAACACATCTTGATGTGGAAACTAGATATATTCTTAATCTGCCAGTTTCTGAATACTTCCTAAAATGGTCTATCACTTTAGTAATTAACCCCACTGAACACGGACTCAAAGACCGAGCCCACTAGGCACACATGGCATTAAACTAGAGCCCCAGGTCTACCAAGTACAGCCCAGGTTACCCTGTTTTTCCAGACAATATCCGACAGCTTTGACTTGAAAGAGCTGACCCTTAGTTTTTCATCATCCTGCCAAAACAGTGATGATCCAACATGGCAGGAAGAGGTCTCTATGCATTCCATACAGGATCTGAACCGCCAGAATTCCCTTCCTTCAGATCATTTGTAAGTTGACCAAAGCAAATCACAACAGCCTGAGTTTAGGGGACTCATGTCATTATCAAGGTTTTTAATTTGCAGAGTTTCTTGTGGCTAACAAATACCTCCTACCCCCTACTTCATAGGATGTAAGAACAGATGAAAGGAGAATGGTCTTGATCCCATTAGGACACCAGCATTAGCACGGGAGCAATCATAGAAGTAATTGACTATACTTTACCAGCACCGGGAGGGGTTCATTGTCAAGACCCATCCTGCTCTGGGTTAATGCCGAGATCCTCCGCCTTCTGCTGTGTGCCCATGTGTTAGGTTTTCATCCCTCGGAGGCATTCAGCATTTCTGAGACTCAAAGTGCAACATGAGCACTATCTTGGAGGGTTGGTTACTGCTGCCTGCAGTTTACTGCTCACATCCCTGCTCCCTCAGAGAAGCCAAGTACACGACTTCCATCCCGACATTTTTAGGATTATCTGAAAACCTGCATAAGAAAGGCATATATTCCCTCTGGTGATGTGTAACTTAGGGACTTCAGTACATCCAGTAAAGCTTTTATCAGTAGTATAGATTAACTCCCAGGGTCTAAGGTTTACAGTACAAGTAACATGAACCAATTTTAAAACACATTTTAGAGGTTTCAGGATTATAGAAACAAACCTGAAAATACTACAAAAGATCCCAAGGACCCTATGGAAGACATTATGGTACATTTGTCACAAGTAGGAAATGAAAGGTTCTTTACTAACATCCATAGGTTTCTTCCTATTTGTTCCTCCCTTGTGTCCTTTTTCTGTTCCAGGATCCCACAAAGGACACATTACACTGGAGTGTCCAGTCTCCTTAGGCTTCTCTTGGGTGTGGTAGTTTCTCACACTTCCCAATGTTTGAAGACCCAGGCAATTTTGAGGGATGCTGGTACTCGGGAAGCTCCTTCAAATGGAGTTTGAGGTCTTTCTCAGACCGGGTTAAAGACCCTTGAAACCCATTGCAAGGTTCCATGTGGTTGCCATGACTGGTCACCATCAGCATGGACCTTGGTCACCTGGCCAAGGTAGTGTTTGTCCACGTTCTCCCATTCTTTCTACACTCAAGTGATATTCCACCAAATACTCCTCCTGGAGGGTAGAATATCTACTGGAGTTTAGAATTCTGCACAGATCTCTGCCATTTATATGTTCAATAACTTTATAGCCCTACAAACTCAAGGACACATGTTCTACTTTGGTTTATAACTTAGTTGCTCAAGTTATTCAAATTTGACCATTTGGAGGTTTCAGTCGGCTGTGTCCCTTTCATCTACTCAATGCTTGTCAGCACTTTTTCCCTGGAATTATAGGAGGCACCAGGCTTATGGAAACTCCCTTCTCTTTTAGGTTCAGCCATTTCTCTAGGAATCCCAGGATGCTTGGATTAGAGAATGGGATTAAAAATGAAGATGGGGGTCACCTGGGTAGCTCAGTTAAGCAGCCAACTTCAGCTCAGGTCATGATCCCACGGTTCATGGGTTCAAGCCCCACGTTGGGCTCTGTGCTGACAGCTCGGAGCCTGGAGCCTGCTTCCAATTCTGTGTCTCCCTCTCTCTGCCCTTCCCCACTTACATTCAAACTTAAAAATTTTTTTTTAAAGACATTAGGCATTGGACATGCTCCTTGCTACTTAGGTTGCTTCCAGATTTTATTAACTGACAGTAATAGATCTATTCTAATCCCTGCATACACCAACATTTAACTACTTTATATGTAGAGCTAGGCAGCAAAACATCATGCTTAGGGCTTATGTGTTACATGATCATTCAGGGGTTCTTTGGAGTTTATAGACACATCTGGCCTGTTCCCTGTGGAAGCTGGATCAGCAAGAGCAGTGCTTACAGATGGTGCCCTGGCCTCCAGTTGCAGATTCCACGATTTCCAAAGGTACTTAAACTGGTACATACCCAGCCCCAGGGCTTTCAGGGAGACAGACCCAAAGAACATTTTTGTACAAACTTTCATCCCAGGCTGCATTCTATGAACATGTGCTCCCCACACACAAGGGGGTGGGGGCTTTTGTAGAATCTTCTGTCCCAGGCTGCATTCCATCAACACGTGCCACACACAATGGAGTATTTTCTGTGTGCTACATAGCCACCATGACCAGAACATCAAGGATACTTCCACAGCTGACCACCTTACAAGAATGTTCTAGGATATATTGTTAGAAACTGAACTCACTGGGAGAGGATACTTTGGTATGAACAGCTTAGCAATACATCTCCAACCTTCACTAGGACACAAAGTTTCATCAAAATACCTTAATTTTAGCCTAAAATTCTTGCAAAGATAAGGAATCTTCTGAGTTCATTTAATCCTTTTCAGTCAACTCTCACCAGACTGGAGAAAGGTCTGAGAGGGTCAGATGGGAACACTTTGGTCCCCTGCACCAACATCTTGAACAGGCTCTAAGTGGCCCCAGAGGTCCTAGATAAGAATCACCTCTGATTTCGTGGGTGGGATTTCGTCTGAGCAGTAGAGATCTACACGTGTCTAATACACAAGGAGTTAGGACACCAACCTTTCTTTCCTGTGTTTACCTTTATATGATCTACTCACACCAGTGAGAAGACAAGGGGAACAAGGCTCAATTATGTTCTGACAGTAAAATATAGCAAAATAGGAATAACCAAGGAGGTGAAAGAAACACTGAAAACTACATATAAAAGTTGAACACACATGGAAAGCTATTTTCTGCTCCTACACTGGGATATGGTTAAGCTTTCCACATTACCCAAAGTTATAGATTTAACACAATCCAATGGAATTTTCCAGAAATCTGAGAATTTATATAGAAAAAGAACCCTAAAATGCCTAAGGAAACTTAAAAATAAAGCTGGAGGAATCACGCTGATACCAAGTTATATCATGAAACTACAGTGAACAGTAGGATATTGGCATGAAACAGATCAACAGAACACACACCCCAGAAATAAACCCACACTTATGCAGTCAATTATCTTACGACCAAAGAGCAAAGACCACACAAGATACTGCGAATTCTGGACAGCCACAAGCAAATGAATGAGATTGGACCACTATTCCACCATATGCAAAAATTAAGTCGAACAGGTAACAAGTGGGACTACATCAAACTATAAGGATTCTGCACAGCAAGGTAAAATGGTAAGGCAACCTACAGAGTGATGTTTGCAAACTATCCGATAAGGGGTTAACATCTGAACTACACAAATAACCACAACTCAAGAGCAAAAAGAAGCCTGACTTAAGAGCAGAGGAGCTGAATAGTTTTATAAAGACCTACAGGTGGCCAACAGTTACATGAAAAGATGCATCAAATGGGGAAGATGCAAATCAAGACCACAATGCTATCACATCACACCTGTCAATATCTAGAATCAAAAAGCAGGAAGTGCTGGCAAGGATGCAGAGAAAAGGGAACCTCACACACGGTTGGGGGGAGTGTCAGTTGGCACAACCACTATGGAGAGGAGTACGGAGTTCACTCAGAACAGGATCCAACAGTTCCAATAATGGGTATTCGAAGACACGAACTTGAGAAGATACACCCACCCCCACGCTCATTCGATTTACAGCAGCCTTATACTGAAACAAGGACCTACTGGTGGACACATGCCATATACACACAACAGAACACTCGGCTATTTGTGACAACACAGAGGATCTCAAAGGCATTAGGTAAGCGAAGCAGATCAGGAAAAAGTACATGATCTCACTTTTATGTGGAAACTAGAACACAAATTCAGAACAGATAGGTGCTCCCATAGGTGGGGGGGATAAATGGGTGAAGGGGTCAAAAGGGACAATTTTAAGTGCAGCTTTATAGAAGTCACAGGCAAGTGACGCACAGCAAGGCTGCTATGGTTAGTACCCCGTTACATATTGGTAGGAGATCTTCAGTTTCCAAAATTTGTTACTATGTAAAGTGACAGGTGTTTGACTTAGCATGGGGATCATTTTGTAAGTATATAAATATCATTGTGTTGAACACCTGAAACCAGTCTCCTGGGTCTGTTATACCTGTTATTTTCCAGATACAAAACATCAATGGCAGTTATTCTCAACAGAACTTTCCACTGATTTTCTTCTGTTTTACCAATGCCTTAAGAACTTTAGACAAAAGGGATTTTAAAATAGGCGATGTCAGAAGGCCATATAAAGATGGTCACAAAGGGACTAACCTTCTCACACACACACGAAGTATCCATAGTAACTTCAGAGAAACAGACATTAAAACATGGAAGATGAAGGACCAAGTAGAATTCCACAGTCATGAAGAGATCAACTCTCTAACATTCCCAAACAGGTCTGCACCCAACAGAGCTCACGAATACACAAGGCAAAAAACCCTTAGAGCCAGAAGAAACGGACACAACCACTCACCATAGTTGGAGACTTCAACACATCTCCAGTAACTGAGGGGTCTCACGAAAATGAAGATGGCAGGAGGAAGAGCAAGGGAAGGAGTCACGAGGCTCAGCTCAAAGACTAAGTGTAGATTATTCAGTTCAGTAGAACATCCGGTAATTGGTCCCTAACCTTACTCAAAAGGGCATACAACATGCATGGTTACTGGAACTTTGGACAGTTTCAGATGGTTTTTCTGTATAAAAAGTGAATAAACTACCGTTAAGTATTCTAGAATTGGATACAGGTAAGTGTAGGATGTGACATGGAGCCCAGATCTTAGGAACAAGGCCAATGCAAAGCCACTGTAGGAACACTTCTAGGCAAGGCCTCCTGTACACCCTATAATAGAAGCACCCCAGTATTTAACAGCCAATTCAGAGTGAGCAGGGTGGCCGCACAGGCTCCTCTGAGCACCAGTGTGGGTGTGACATGGCCCCCAGCCTGTCACCAGCAGCTCAGGAGTGAGCACGGACTGGCTACCTGCCTTCAGTGAAGAGCCTCTACCCATCGAGTGGGAGCCCCCCCACTAGAGTCAGAGGTAATAGCCTGGAGCCTAAGTGTAAGGGATACAAGGTGAGGTCTGCAGTCAGATTGCACAGTAAGGCAAACACGACCCTCATCTCACAGGACCACCCTCTTGTGAGGGTGAGAACACGAACACACTGCACAGCTTACACACACACGCACCACCCAGTGTGAACCACAGGTGTGGGGCCACACACCCGGTCCCTGGGACTTGTAATGAAGTCCCACCAACCTCTTTTCCCCCACCCTCCAGCCCCATCCCGCAGTTCTAGGACCTCAGTCTGACTCCACACATGAGCTCACAAGGTCCTGGGCTTCCAGAACTGTACTCAAGCCAACTGAACCTGTCACCCAGGAGCCCAAGTTGCAGGACAAGATGCACTCTATGTTGTGTTCATGTTTACCTGTAGTATTTCTATGAAGCAAGTTCATCTACAGGGGACAGGGTTTTGCCTCTGCCAGGTGCTCGGGAAGACCCAGAGCCTACATTGTGGTTTTCCTAGCACCTGTCAAATGGTTTATGCACCTTTATGAAATCTGAGAAAATACTCCCCATCCAGATCCTTCAATCTCCCTGTAATCTGCTGCCATAGGTTTTTTTTATTCCTTCTAAGGTTTTCCCAGAATCCATCTGTACATACAGACTAGAGGTTTTTCTGAACCAAAATCAGTAAACCTTACAGGAGACCGTTTATTAGACCTTAAAGTGAAAGCCCGAGAAGTTTTTTTTTTTTTTGGCTATAGTACATCTGGCCCGTCTTTCATGATCCCGCTGTTAGTCCTGGGTGACAGGGTCACTAGACTCCTTTGGGCCATTAAAAGCCAGACCCCAATTCAATTGCAACACTCCCCCCCCTCACAGGTGAGGGGAATCGGTCACTGGTGAGGGCAAGGGGGGCTGGCTTCCTGAGCCCCTACAGGTGTCTCCAGAAGCCAGTGATGAAAACGTGGGCCCCACCTGATCTCCACGGCAAAATTCCCACTAGGCAGCTGAAGCCTCCGGGAACCACAAAATCCATTTTCGGCTCCCTGTTCAGTTTTCACCCTTGGGGACGTCCCGAATTACTTCCTAGCTCATCTGGTTAGATCAGACATTCTGGGGTCTCTGGGAAGAGCACCCTCAGAGTAGCTTGGACAAGGTTACTTCCAAGCTGGTAGGGGAAGTCACAGGCCAGCAGTCCTAGGACACCAGCAAGTCGCCAGTGCTTGAGGGCAGACGGTCGTCTCCAACTACCCACCCCCCAGCTGCAAGCCGCTGCTCCACAGGGACCCCGAGTCGAGGTGGCACAGAGGAGACCCTCTGGGGGTGCCTTCCAGGGCATCCCGAACACAAACCCGGCCACCCAACCACCACTCACGTAGGCCTAAAGTCCCCCCCCTACCGAGTGATGCAGACTTCAGGACAAAGGTGCCGGGAACCCGGTAGACAGCTAACCACACCCATGTTCATGTCATAATGCTGGGACACCCCACCTGGGCCTCCTGAGGTCCCCCCAGGCCAGGGACCTCTCTGGAGGGGACCGGGAGCTGCTCCAGGCAAAACTGGTGGGCAGCATATGAGGAAGCACAGGGGCCCTCTTCTGAGGGCACAGCCTGACAGATACGAGCAGCTGACCTCTGGTCCGAGATTAGATCCCAAACCGGGAAGACCGTGTTTTCTCTAGGCTCTAGATTAGGACAAGTGGTGAAAATGAAGCGTGAACTGTTGAGCACTACACTGGTAACTTCCTGCTACTAATTGGGGGCAGGGGTGGGGAAGGGGGACTAGATTTCATTCCCCTGCATCTTGGTGTTTGGCTTTCAGAGATGAGAGTTTAAGAGAGGAGAGCACCCCAACACACAGCACAAGTGGAGACAAGCACAGGGAGAGAAAACTTGACTTAGAGGTGCCCTTGCTCGCTTTTGTGATTCTCCTATACTCACGGAGTCTGGAACTAGGTATACTGGTATTACTAACCCAAAGTAAGCAAAACTCGAGGCTGTGAAGCTTTGGGCCCCCATCTACCCATAAGCCCCCTTGGCTAATTCATACTGGCTCCCTGATCCTGGGATTGCCAGGCGTCTACTCAGAGACTTGTTAAATTAACCCATTTGTTAAATGATCCCGAGCTCCTGGAAGTTGCCTAGGCCTCTCTCTAAACGCCAGGCTTTGAGCAAGATCGACTCAGACTGGCATTTGCATTCCAGTGAAAAGGACAAATCGATGGAATAAGTTTACAGCTGATGGAAGTTTCTACAAGTCAGACACCAGGGGCCTGAGGCTGCAAGTGTAATATGGGCCGGGGGAGGGCCACGGGTCAGCAGGGTCGTGAAATCAGACGGGGCCCAGGTTTTCATCACTGGCTCCTCCTACAGACACCTGCGGGGACTCAGGAAGCCGTGCTCCCCATGACCCCACCGGTAACCGATTCCCTTCACCTGTGCAGGGGGCAGGGTGCCACTGGTGTCTGAGTTCAGGGGCTCCAGCTAGGATCAGGCCCAAGGGGCTCAGGCTGAAGCTCTCCAGAGTGGGAAGGGTCTTCAGACGGGCTTCTAAAACACTCTGCAGAGTTAGAGTGGGGAGCAAAGGGCACTAGGGGCCTGGGGGTGACCACACGCACAGGCCTGTGTGAGACCACTGCAGCCGGGCTGAACTCCGGGATTCCGGGGGGCTCTCCCTGTGCCTCCCCAAGCAGCCAGGGTTCACAACCAGATGGGAGAAGCCACCAACCTAGGTCTCTGAGCAACGGCAGATGGGTTTTTGCCATTTCCTAAGAACGGAAGGTCTGCGACACAGGAACAGTAGATCTGGTTTGGGGCAGATTCCACTTGGAACAGCCCAGTCAGCAGGGTAGCCCAGGGAGAATGGAGAAGAGCCCCGGCCAGTCCAGCAGGCAGATCCGTACACAGAAACACTCTGGAAAGAGAGAGGACACCCTTACCTGCAGCCTGTTTTCACCTGTGAGGAAAAGTTACCAGACAAGGATTAAAGTTTAGTTCTCTGGGGTTTTGGTATTAAACCCTACAAAAGTCCCCAGTGCGATTCTCGGGGGTGGGGGGGGGGAGCATGAAGGGTTCCCCCAGGGGAAGCCAGGGAACCAGCTCCCAGTTACCTCCTGTGCAGTAAAGACTAGAAAATTCCAGGCTGTCTGGAAAGGCGCTCGAAGACCCCTGGCGTGCCCCTGTCTCAGGGGGCCCCCTACGAATTTGCCGTGCTCTGGGGACTCGGAGCAGGCCCACTGGCCCCAGGCCACCTGCGCGCCAGTAGCAGGGGGGAATAGCACAGGAGAGGAGCTGACCAGGGCGCCTGCTCCTAGCGGGGCCCAAAGCCAAGGCTCACAGTCTTAGCCCAGCAACAGAGGTCCCCGACCTGGGCTTCCAGGCAACTGGCACTAACCTCAGACGCTGGTGGCAGCTGGAGACTCAGGGCTAAGGCCTAGCGTGGGGGTCCCGGTGAAGGCTGCTCCCCGGTGCAGGGACGGCGTCCCCGCGGGCCTCTTCCTTCTCGTCCACAGCCGGGAGAGAAAGCAGCCGCTGGGCCTGGCTTCTCTTTATAAGGGATGCACCACGTGTCAGAACTCCTGCCCAGAGGGACGGGCCGAGGCTCGGGCTCCCCGGGCTCCCCGGGCTCCCCGGGCTCCCCGGGCTCCCACCCAGGGGGCTGGCCCGAGCACAGCGGGGTGGAGCCTTTCACACAACTTCTAACAAGCAGTCCGATTGGGCGTCTGTGTTACAGGCTCCTGCGGCCACGTGGCCTCCCTTTGCTCTGAGGAGGCCCCCACCACCTCCCCCGAGGGGGCCGCCCTCCCTCTACCACCGCCAGGGCTCCGCCCCCACGGGGCCCACCGGCCCAAGGTGATGGACGGTGGCCTCACCTGGGGGGGTGAAGATTCAACACCGCAGAGGGGGTCGGGGTGCGAGCCTCCGGTCTGCGGTGCCCCTCCCGAGCCCCAGACAGGCTTCCTCACCTCCGAAAGCAGTCCTGATGAGAGAAAAGTGCATCTCGCAAAAGCCTAAGTAAATTCCACTTTTAAATATCTGTGTTCCAGGCAAGAGCACAGGCTGAAGTTGTAAAAATCAATCGGGAAAATGGCCCGTGTGTCCTGAGTGAAGACAGGTTTGACCCAGTGTCTCCCCCCGCCCCCCCCGAAATGCAGGTGCGAGGGCCTCAAGGGCTCCTCAGAACACTGGCTGGCTGGAATTCACGGAAACGCGTGACATTTTGCCTGGCACGGGGAGGGATCGGCACGTTTAATGTCACCTCGTGAACTAAGGCCGTGTAATTAAGGGAGAATATGAGTAAATAGTGTTCGTACGATGTCCAATTAAAATCACAGCTTCCTGGTGCTGGTACTCACTTAAACATATTCACCTGTTCCTAATGGTGCTGGTTAGTCCTGGCTCATTGAGTCCATCATCTGTCCCCTCTCTCTGGCTTTCTAGAAGGTACCCAAGAGGAAAAATGTGGGTGAAAATGTGAAAATTATGTAAGACTTTTTATTCATTAACCTGTTGTGGTTTTGTTTGTTTTTGTTTTGTTTTGTTTACAAACTGGTTTGGAGGTAATACTATACAGTTTGGTGGTAAACACTGTAATCTAGTTCTTGGGATAGCAGGGTTCTACAGAAATAGGGGGAAGACATGGCCATTTCCAACAAAAGTAGTAGACACTGGTTAACGTGCTTCCTAAAACAGATGCTCCCTGGAATGCTACATGAGGTAGCGTGACCTTGGCAGCTTAGCTGGGAACAGGAGAGGGAGACGTGCAGGTCCAGGACCTGAGTTCCGGTTCTGAGACGAGGCATAGGCTGAGTCCCTGTGTGCCTCACTTCCTGGAGCCTCTGACACATGGCTTTTCTGAGGACTGAACAAGAGGCAGAGGAAATGCTTAGAAACATATGTATTAACCTACCACAGGGTAACTGCTCAATGCACGTCGAGTTTACATCAATCACCTCGTCAAAGAGCATCACAACAACTGCTACATGTTTTGCCTTTGCAGAGAGAAAATCGTGACTCAGAGGAACTGGGCTTTGAAGGTCACACAGGAAGAAGACCACAGTGGGCGTTCGCCCGGGTGCAGACACCTCCAAAGCCTGAATTTTCTACACGATACCGGAGAGATGTTTATGACCGTGCACAGATTCTACAAAATTCTAAACGTTCTAAAGTTTGGGGCACTAATAAGATAACACCCAACTTCCTTCTTAAAAAAAGAACACTTGTACTTTGATTTTTTTTCCTGCTCCACAAAATAACTTCTCCCCCCCCCCAATTATGATTTTAAAAGTGAGTACGTGTGGGAGAATAATTTGAAAGATAATATCAACGTCAGGAAGTTCAAACGGAGCAATTATGCAGTTTTTCAGGAACTCTCTGAATGTGAGAGTAATATTGGCGGCAAATGTATCACCCTGACGTTGCTTGGAGAGCACTGGGAATTGCCCAGTACGGCAAGCGTTCTGTAGCACACGACAGCCCTGTGTGTGTGAGTGTGGACATCTGGGTAGTCAGAGGGACAGCCCCGGCGTCAGAGTGCTCCCCTCAGCTCTCCCCTTGGATGTCTAGACTCTACGAATCCCATTCTGCATGCGCGTGTCACGACCCGTGGCTGATAAGCAATGACTGCAGCCTTTGATTAATACAGGTTGCTTTGGCCAAGGGACTTCAGTGCTGAAATCCCCACCGGTGAAGGAAAATTAACAAAGCCCCTTCAAGGTCACGCTGACAGTGCAGGTGGTCCGTCCAAATGCAGGTAGCAACTTGGCAAAAACAGAGTTGCGCCCGTGGCCGGGACGTGCCGGAGTAAACCAAGCCCGCCCTCGCTCCTGGGTGCCACGAAGCCATGGGATGATTTCTACAAAGTGGCCTCTCAAGAGTCCCATCTGTAAATATTTTCCATGAAAAGACTAGGTAACACCAGGACGTCAAGCTCTTCCCCTTTTCGCCCTAAACAAGCAATTATCTCTTGTGATTTTCCAGACATGAGCTAAAAACATCTGAATGATCAAAAGGTTCCAAGCCCCAAACTGATCGCCCCACCTCTTCCCAAACACCGTGCAGCACACGTGTTTCTTACTGGAATTTTCAGCTGGCAACACTTTTTCCACGGCTTACGAATTTGCGGTGACTTAAGAGCAGCACCTCACATCTGCGGACTGCTCAACACCACCGTTTCAGTTGCTGAGTTGAATTAGAGAAGACGATTGGGGAAAAAAACCGTCTTGAGCGGGATGTTCTAAAATGAATTTTTAATCTCCATCTCTTATGTTAGTCTTGATTTACCGCCAAACGTGGTGAAAATTTCAGGTTTTTAAATTTATCAGCGAGTGGTTGGCCTGTGAATGTAAAATGACATCCTTGGCATTCTTGAAAAGATCGCAACTTTTTTCAACCTTTCGCCGGTTCGGCTGGTTCGAACTCTTGCTTTCCTCACTAGTATTTTTGCTTAAGTGGACAGATCTGGCCGCTTTCCATGACGAAATTAGATTCGTAAGCGGAGCCTGCACGAGGCAGTGGCGCATTCGCGCTCGGCTGTTACGGCCAGCTGCAACGCGACAATGTACAAGTGGAAACTGCTGAAAACAATAGCCTGGGGCAGTTACGTACCAATAACCGCGCTCAGAAACGGCCACACCTGCTCCCCATCCATCCTTATTAACAAGCGCCACACAAAAGCACAAGTGCTAGAAAACAAAGTAACCATTACCAGCTGGCACGGGCAGGTGTCGAAACAAACAAACGTCACTGAGCGGGAGACCTGAATTCCAGAGAACCTGCCAACGCGAGTGCTCCAAGTCCAGAACTTTCCTTGACTGATCATGTTGGGACAAGGACTTTTCTTTTTCTTTTTTTTTTTTAATGTTTATTTATTGAGAGAGAGAGAGAGAGAGAGAGAGAGAGAGAGACAGACAGAGCATGAGCAGAGGAGGGGCAGAGAGAGAGAGGGAGACACAGAATCCGAAGCAGGCTCCAGGCTCCGAGCTGTTAGCACACAGCCTACCGCAGGGCTTGAACTCGTCAACTATGAGATCATGGCCTGAGCCGAAGTCGGACACTTAACTGGCTGAGCCACCCGGACGCCCCGGTTTTTATTTTCAACATGCAACAGTCTACCATGGTTTGTGAAATGAAAGCTGAACGGTCCAAATAAGAGCTTTTTATCGGTTTTTTTTTTTTTTTTTTTTGGTTTTTGTGTTGGTTTTTTTTTTTTTTTTTTTTTTGAGACAGACACAGAGCGTGAGCAGGGGCGAGGTAGAGAGAGAGGGAGACACAGAATCTTAAGCAGGCTCCAGGATCCAAGCTGTCAGCACAGAGCCGGACACGGGGCTCAAACCCACGAACCGTGAGATCATGACCTGAGCTGAGGTCAGAGGCTCAACAGACTGAGCCACCCAGGTGCCCCAAGAGCTTTTTATCTTTCAGGAACTTCTCACATTAGGGTTTGGAACGGGCCAACTTGCTTGGGGAGAGCAGCAAGGGGTAGCACCCATCGTCTCCCAGCTGGGAGGGCTGGCGTTCGTCATCCGCGCAGACAATGGTGTGGGAAGTGATCGGCTTGAATTACACACACACACACACACACACACACACACACACACACATGCGTCTGTTCACATTTCAGTATTTTCTTGATTGAGAGTCTTTCCAAGGGAGAGACAGGAAGGCACGGTATCGACCAGTCTTTTTTTTTTTTTTTTTTTTTTTTTTTTGCAGCTCCCAATTTGGGTTCATTCCCTGAAGTAAGGTGTTTTGCTCAACAAAACGTGCTAAATGATACCACAGGGTCTAGCACTTAAAGAAAGAGCGTGAACGCTGGTGAAGAATCAGCAGAGGGTTAAATAAGCCCAAACTGATTAATTGCTAACGTGTGATTCTTTACAAATTTAATCCTATAAAATAGAAAGGTCTCAGAAGCAGTTTTGTTGGATTCTGCAGTTCTTTCAGGTGGGCAGGAGTGCCTCAGCCCATAGTTTCTTCTTCTCCAGAAAGGAAGGGTTGGTGGTGTTGAGCAGGAAGAGGGTTAACACCAGGCAGGGAGAGATCAGGGCCTCCGGGGAGGCTGCAGGGGGCAAGTGGGAGGTGAGGAGGCAGCAAAGGCAGAGGAGTTTGGAAAAGAAAAAGAGGAGGTAAACGTGTCCCGCACCTGCCCGAGCTAGGGGCCGTGCGCAGAGTTGCACAAACTTTCTGATCAGGTTCCAGTAAAAAGTCAGGGACAAAGTCCTTGGTGGCTGCCCAGTCGGGACCTCTCTCACTCTTGACAATTTGTACTTTCTCTCAATAAGCTATTGCTTTGCTCTCTCTCTGTTGTCCATGAGATTAATGCTTCGACTCCACGAGACAGGGACCAGCATGTCTCCCACCCTCCTTAGCAATATTAGAAACTGTGTGTGCACATGTGTAGGTGTGCATCTGTGTACAGATTTGTGTGGGTGTGTGCATGTGTGTGCATCTGTGTACAAGTGGGCGTAGGTAGGTGTGTCCAGGCGAGCATGTGTGTACACAGGTGTGCATGTGTGTGGGTGTGCATCTGTGTACAGGTGTGCATGGATGTGAGGGCGTGTGGGTGTGTGCATGTGTGTGCACAGGTGTGCATGTGTGTGTGCATCTGTGTACAGGTGTGAATGGATGCGAGGGTGTGTGGGTGTGTGCATGTGTGTGCACAGGTGTGCATGTGTGTGTGTGCATCTGTGTACAGGTGTGAATGGATGCGAGGGCGTGTGGGTGTGTGCATGTGTGTGCACAGGTGTGCATGTGTGCGGGTGCATGCATATGTGTGGGTGCATCTGTGTACAGGTGTGCATGGATGTGAGGGCGTGTGGGTGTGTGCATGTGTGTGCACAGGTGTGCATGTGTGCGGGTGTATGCATATGTGTGGGTGCATCTGTGTACAGGTGTGCATGGGTGTGAGGGAGTGTGGGTGTGCATGTGTGTGGGTGTGTGCATCTGTGTACAGGTGTGCATGGGTGTACGTTGTGTGCACGTGTGGGGGGGTATGCACGTGTGTGGGAGGTGTGCACGTGTGTGTGCACCCGTAATTACAGAGTTGTTAGCGAAAAACAAGAAATGTGCTGTGTCCACACTAGATTGTAGTGACTCATGGACAATCTACTAAAATTAGTGTCCTTAAATCCAGAGTTTATAGGAAAAGTGTAGAGAAAACAGTATTTGGAAAGCAAAAAAAAAAAAAAAATGAAGAAAGTGTTCATGGGAAACATCAGTAAAGTCAAAAGACAAGGGACTTCAAGAAACTGAGAATATTTCTATCTTTACTTAATGGCTTCACCCTGAAGGGCTGCCTCTCCTGGGAAGCCTTCCAGGGTTATTACCTCATTTGAAAGGGCAGATTTCTCACTCACCACTATTCCTTTGATGTCCTTCCTCACCACCATCACTACTTGTCACCAGACAATTGTTTTTGTTTTGTTTTCTTTTCAGATGGTCAATGGCAAGTCTTTCCCACCAGAAGACAAATGGGAAATAGGTCTTTCCCATCGCTGTACCTCTAGTCTACAGGACAGCCTGAGACCTACTAATTCAGGGAAATGAGGAACAGATAACTGGTGCAAGCTCCCAAATCCTTCTACGGATTCACACGGACAAACGAATGAACCTCCTTTCCATGCATTAACAAACAAGGCATAGAAACTTCCTGTTTCTGCCAAAAATACATCTTTCACTTAGAAATGTTGCAAACCTCGCACCAATTATTTCTGGTACTCGTCACTGATGAAAGATTAGATTGAAAGCACGGATTCGCCAGGGTTTCCCATCCCTTCTGGGAGAAAAGCGAGTTCATCATTTTGGCGGTGGCTTTGCACTGGGAATTTGCATGTCCTTGTTCAAATCCAAAACGAACGGAGACCAGCCTTGAAAAGTCCCTGAGCAGACAGACATGCTTTTAGTCCCACAAAGTTTAATTTAGTTTATTTGGCAAGACTGACCCGACCTGGGTCATCCGTTGTTTATGCCACTGAAAATCAGAAGCAAAACTTAAATTGTTTCCCAAGGTCAGTGGGAGGTAACCACTGACCAATTCCCTATCATTTAAGAAAATTCTTTTCACCTGTCACAGTGAGGCACGCATAGCACCTCCTCACCATGCCGGGGTAGAACAATACACCCCAAGCCCCGCTCTGGGGTGCAGTCGAGTGCCCCCCCAACTCCAGCTGCCTTTCTGGTGCATGCGCAATAAACTTCCACAAATTAGGACTTTAGTGACCCACTGGGTTTACTTCTGTCATTTCCGAACTTTTGACAACCTTCCAAGCTATTTTCAGTTATTGCTTTTTCCTTAAATCAGGACACATTGCTACTATGGACACCACTTCAAAAATAGAGAATTATGCACACTAAGTGCAATATCTTTTAAAAGAATGAGTAACTGATAATCAGGATGCCATAATAAAATATAGTTATATGTGATTTTACCAAAAACAAAAAACCCTTGTAATTTTGATATATTCACTATCGCTAGATGAATTTTGGTCTGTTTCTGTATTTTCTTGTAATTACATTTGACTTAACTAACAATCTAAAATTGAGATCGTTAAGGACGTCAATCAATATATACTTGGGCAAAGTAGTACAAATATGAAGTTGACTTGAAAGTTATAAATAAATGCCTCAAAGAATGTGTTCGCCTACTTTTAAAATATAATAAAATCATCATGATGATGATTTAAGCTAACACTTAACAGGTGTCAGGGTCTCTTCCAAACACTACATTTTTTTTTTTTTTTTGAGAGAGAGAGTACAAGCAGGGAGTGGGGCAGAGGGAGAGAGAGAATCTTGAGCAGGCTCCATGCTGATGTGGGACTTGATCCCATGACCCTGGGATCCTGACCTGAGCCAAAATCAGGAGTCGGACACTCAATCAACTGAGCCACCCAGGCACCCCCCAAACACTACATTTTTATTGTTTGTTACATATATATACATATATATATACATATATATACATATATATACACATATATATATATATCTTACGTGTATAATTTTAAAGCTGACCAAATATTTGTATTTCATTCCCACTTAAAAAATAGCTAAGCATTAATACAAATTTTAATTTGGTGAACATACTAATGAGTTCAAAATACCAAGTTTAAATGTCGTGCCTGAGCTGGGCCCCAGTGACTCATGACGGGGCACTAGACCGTGCTCCATTTTGGGACACAGATGTAATGTTGAGTAAGATTAAACCAAACTGAGCAAAAAGAGTTATGGGTCCACGTTGGGGCTCCCTTTCCTGATGCATGTGAGCAGGTAGTTAAAAGCGTCAGGATCTGTGAGAGGATTAGCCAGGAAGAGCTATCATCACTCTGTAATGAACAATAAATGTTAAAAATAGAAACCTTAATTCAAAACGTGAGTTCAAATTTACATGTAAATACACTCTATAATATAAAATAATCCTATCACATATCTGACATATATTACTCCGTCTAAATTATTTATATTTTGCTCACAAACAGTCCATATTCATAAATATCATGTTTGGATTGATTTATTTTTGTCTTTATACGCAGTCTGTTCTCCGAGCTCCAGGCTTTTAATTAATCTGGATTTGGGGTATAAATTCTTTGTGCCTTGATTAATACCAAACAGGCTTTATTTAATTAAAGAGACAGACTGGTGAAAGACATTTTAATCAAAAATTTCATATGCATATAGTACATCTGTATTTAATACTTGCAAAGGAAAAAAACCTGATTTATTGTATTTATTTTTTAAATGTTTTGAATAAAGCAATAGTTCCTGTGATGAATGCCTTGGTGTTCTACTTCATCTTGAAGCCATCACCACGGAGAAGAGAAAGAACACAGAGGCCCCCGAGAAAGCCCCCGGCATCCTGACTCGCTTGATGAGGAGTGTTCTGGCATATCTCGAAGCAAGACATGAAAACAGAAGAGGTTTTCTTCGTGCTTTCTTTGTCGGTTCCCGGCGGCTGTGTTCAGGCCCTGTGAGGCCATCGAATGGAGTGGAATGAAATCCTAAAATTTGAGAAACTATTTTGAAATTCGTGATTTATGCTGCTGAAAAGGGGGTGTCCTCTTAGAATGTTCTGCCTGTGCCTGCCCGCTGTCCTGCACATGTCAGATGTCAGCAGAGCAACATCCAGTCTCATGCAAATGCCACAATTTACTGCTGGTGGACTCTCACGGGGGAAGGCAGGACGAACATCGCAGAGGACAGCAGCCGTGAGACCTCCTGCAAAAACCCACAAGTTACCTTCTGTACAGCTAGAAGCAGCGGGCTCCCAACAGCAGTAAGGTGTGTGCACAGCAATCGTGGGGCAAGGAGTTTTCTTCGATGTTCTGTATTAGAGGGCCCTCAGATTTGAGGCCACACTTCTCCACACCGCTTCCCTATCGGGGGGAGACGGATACCTGGGGCCACAGAGACAGAACTGGAGGAAATTAGAAATACACTAGCTTTCTAAAAAGGGAGCTTTGCTTTTTAATGAATTAACTTAAATTAGCTAGAGGGTGGTTGGGGAGACAGGAAGAAGATCAGCATGAAATTTAAGCAACGAGAGTTCTGGTGGCTAGATGTAAGCCCACCGTAGCTGTGAGAGCACGTTTTCTTACGTAAACCAGGACTGAAGACCGCGCGTAGAGCATCAAAGCAATACTTCTTGGCAACATGTAGACCTGAGGTTAAAATCTGTGCCCCCACCCTAAGCGGTAACGCACTCTGTACGAGCACGTATCGTAGTGCTGTTAGCCACGGGTGGTTCTTCGAGACAGGTTCTGTGTTTCCTTCCTAAGACTGTTCTACCAGAAGCCCAAACCGGGTGGGCGTGGTGGTCGCTACTCCCAGAGAGGGACCCAAGGGACCGGCCAGTGCACCTGTCACCTCTCACCTGGCGCCGGGAACAAACCCTTGAGGCCATTCGGTGGATCGCGATGTACACGTTTCCAAAAGACACGCTCGTGTTGAAGTTTGTCAGATGATAAAAAGGACGGTTGGGGGAAACGGATGGCTGTTAGCAGGCCGAGATCCTACCGCTCTTTTCCGGTCAGTTCCCTGTGTACGTGTGCGTTTACTTTCCGTGTCTACAGCTGCTTTCGTCTGATTTTACAACGTGTTTGAACACTTGCCCTCATTAAATTAATGCATCCATCGTGGGGATGTAATCGTTCCCAAAATCAAAATTGTGAGGGAATGTCAACATTCAGGGGAAACAAGGCCACTTCTGATTCAAATATTTAGAAAGCCCTGGAAAGTATGGACCCAGTTATGTAAAATTGTAGGAATTAAAATATTTGCGTGAAACTTCTTTCTTTGTGAGTTTAATGTCCTCAAAGAATATAGGTGTGTGATCCAGAATAATACCGATATTAAATCAACAGAAAAGGAGATAGAGTTCTTTTGCCATTTCACGTGGGTTTTATATGTGGAAATGTGAATTGCTGGGACACAAAATATTAACAGAATCTCGTTTCTCTGTACAAATGTCGAAATAAAGGAGGTCTATATATCTTTAATTGATGAAGACGGCACAGTTTCTAACCTACCAATTAAATACGTTATCTCTATTTCTATGCTTTCTCTATTGCCCTATAATAATAGTACTTTGGCTAGTGAATTGAAATTTTGCTCTATTTTGTAGGAGCTGGTGCTTACGTAACTTTTTCGCGGGTGTGATTTGACTTTAAATTTGTTGTCAGAGCAAGTAGGAACCATCTGATGACGTTTTAGGAGCTAGAAGGGCGGCGAGCCACGGGAAAATACACATCTGTGTAGCTGACTAGCTGAGCAATGTATCCCAGAGCAACACTTTGGGTTGGGTGTAACAGAAAATCTGACAAATGTTAGCTAAAAAATAGTTGATGTTTTCACACAACAACTTTAGGATAAATGACTTACCATGGGTTCGATATATCCGAATCTCCCATTATTTTTTCCAGATGTTTCCCAAGTCGCTGCTCCAGCACCAAGCGTGGTATCCGGGTTTAAAGCAGGAACCAAGGGACGGGAAGAAATGGCACCCATGACGCTCGGTCAGTGCTCATCAGGGGAGCGTTTCCCTAGACATCTGCCAGCCCACAGCCCAGTTTCCATCTCTCTAGCTTGTAATGCTAACAGAGCCCCAGGCTGTCTTTAAAGAAGTGTCCTGGGGCGCCTGGGTGGCTCAGTCGGTTGAGCGTCCGACTTCGGCTCAGGTCACGATCTCACGGTCCGTGAGTTCGAGCCCCGCATCGGGCTCTGTGCTGACGGCTCAGAGCCTGGAGCCTGTTTCCGATTCTGTGTCTCCCTCTCTCTGCCCCTCCCCCATTCATGCTCTGTCTCTCTCTGTCTCAAAAATAAAGAAACGTTAAAGAAGTCTCCTTATTACAGCACACTCCCCCTTAGTTCCGATTTCTGTACTCACTGAGGTAAAGAATTCTGGTTCTTGAAATAAATGACGTGGTTTAACATCAGCAACTGTACTCCTGGCTCTCCTTGGAATCCAGTGTAGCTGGCCGGGCTCGGGGCACGTGCCCACACCCGGCCTCAGCAGCCCGTGTCGTCCGTGAGTCGTCTCTTCCATTGCCTGAACTTCAGAAGACTCCACCGGACCTTTCGCTCAATGACCCTTTCGCTGTATCTGCGAGGCTTGGGGCAAGCAAAAAAGTCCACATAGTACACACCTAAATATTTATAGTGATAAATCAGGAACTAACTGTGCAGGGCATTTAGTCCCCTACCTTGACAAACATACAGCTATAATCTTTCAAAGGACGGATTTAACCGTAAATTCTCAGACCCCTTGCATTGTGCCAAAATGTGGTAGTGGATGGAGGAACAGCCCTTGACCCCAGCACCCGGCTCTCACTCTCCACCCCAGCTAGTCTCCCTTCTTCTCCCTACCACCCCCCCCAGATTCCATCAATGTCACAAAGGGCCATGTTTGTCCATTTGTACACATGTAATCCCCATATGTATGCAGGATATCCCCTTATGCACACGGGCAATCCCCGTGTGGACCCATGCAACCCCCGTGGTATGTATGCAATCCCCGTGTGGACCCATGCAACCCCCGTGGTACGTATGCAATCCCCGTGTGGACCCATGCAACCCCCGTGGTACGTATGCAATCCCCGTGTGGACCCATGCAATCCCCGTGTGGACCCATGCAACCCCCGTGGTACGTATGCAATCCCCGTGTGGACGCATGCAATCTCCATCTGCCTACCCTGCCAACAACACTTGATCTCCAAAGCCTGGGCTGCCGAGTGTGGATGTTGACCACTGGTCGTCCCTCCAGGAAACGGGCTGGAGAAGAGGACCCAGCATGTCCTGGGCATTTGCTCAGGTATTTAGGCAGGCAATGCCAGGGCTCCAGCTCCCAATGGCGACTTTGCTTCATGCAGAAGGAGGCAGCCACAAAAGAGCCTGAGTGAGGCCTTTCCCGTCAGGGTCCAGGCCGAGGCCCATCAGGTCTGAGGTGGTTTAGGGAGGACCAACAGGAAGCACGCACACACACACACACACACACACACACACACAGCACACACCACACCTCTAGGCTTCTGTAGGAGGAAGACACACTGGTGGCACCAGCCCCTTCCACTTCCACTTCTGCTGCAATTCAGCCACGGTGCCCAGCCCAACTGCAGGGATGAAGGGGAAGCCTGGTCTCTGTGCCCAGGAGAGGGGGACACAGGCTTGCTGCACACCTGCACAGGCAGTACGTCTCCGTCACACGAGGCCATGCAATGGCGCCTCCCTCGGGTGCTAAATTACAAGGGCAATGCTTCGAGGCATAAATTAAAGTTCTGGTGGACACTCCGCACTGAGGTTCACGCAGCTGCTGATGCCCACCTTGGTTCAAGAAAGAGAGAACAGGTGTGTGACCCTGTATTCCTGGGAGGGGATACTAGGCATTTCCCCCCAGCTCTGTGGACCACAGCCCTGGAAACACATGGGCATTGTGGCACTGTTGGGGTTACTACTGGATTTTTAGAAGATTTTTTCTTTATCATCCACCTGTCTTAGCTCAGGCTGCTATAACAGAATGCCACAGCCTGGGGGCTTGTAAAAAATGAACCTTTATTCCTCAAAATCCTAGCGGCTGGAAGCCTCAGATTCAGGAGCCAGCAGACCTGGTGTCCAGTGAGGCTCACTTCCTGGCCCAGGCGGTGTCTTCTCGCTATGTCCTCGCCTGGCCAAGGGACAAGGGGGCTCCCTGGGGTCTCTCCTGTAAGGACCCATCATGGGGGCTCCACCCTTATGACCTCCCTCCCAAAAGCCCCACCTCCTAAGACCATCACTTTGGGGTTCAGTTTCAACACAGGAATTTGCAAGGGACACAACTATTCAGTCCATAGCAATAGCTAAGTCATGTTTTGCTGAATTTTACAGTTTTCTTAGAGCTCTCCATTCTTGTCATTTAGACACTCTTCGGTGTACAGCCTGAGGAAGTGAGTATGTGTGTCCATGTATACGCACAGACGCACACACTTTTATGCCCCTGTTCCTACTTATCTCCTCGTTCAAGAGAGATCGTTGGATGCGTCAACATTTGTGCCCCAGAAAATGCACAAATAGATATTTTCGATTGGATTTTTTAGTCCATGCGGATTGAGTCTATCTGACCCTGGCACGTGACAGACCATGTCCTGGATCATTTCTGTGAGGGCGGGGTCGAGCACCACCACCTGGGGGTTCAGCGCTGCCTCCATCAGCGGGTGCACGTCTGCAGAGCCTCCGGCCAGAGTCCGAAGTCAGACACGAACACAAGCCCTTCTCTCAGAACTGTGGCTCAGGGGCTCCCCGAGAGCCTCCGGGGGGGCGTGTGAAGTTCTTACCGTGGAAACACGGCGAGGACACACATAAACCTGAGAGGGAAGGAAAAGAGAGTAGTTGTACAGCTAGAGGCAAGAGCTGTGTTGTTAAAAATCTCCCAGAGGACCTCCAGGCATACAGTGCTCCTGCCCAAACAAAGAGGCTTAACGGACTGTTTAACCAGAAGGATTGTGTCGGCTGTTCGCTCAGGCACTGACCAGAGATAGAGCCGCCCGAAAACAGTTGTCCAAACAGCTTAAAGGCACAGCCGGCCACACGTGGCTCCCTCCCCGAACCCTGATCCGGGGAGAACACCACAGGAAACAGCGGCAGGGGCTCACGACTCACGTCGAGTGTTTTCAGATCCCCACACGTTTCTGTGCCTAACACCCTCGTGGTCTTGGACGACAACTAAGGAGACCTTATTCCCTCTGAGGGACATACTCAACTCGATATGCCCGCAAGCCTACGACTTTTAAAATGTTCCCAGCCACATCCCTGTGTCATCCATAAAATACACCCAACACCTGCCTCAAAATCTAATCAGATGTGTGTTTTACAGATCGGTTCGTGAAAACGTTCTGCCCACTGGGCTTATTGCCATGGACGGCTCAACGCTCAAATCAGAGACCAAGGCTGCACGTCCTAACCCTTTGTAAGTGAGTCACACATTAACTTCTTCAAAGTCATATCTACGCCTTAAAGCACTTAATGTGTGAATAGTGGCACACAGCAGAAGATACCTGGACTGGAGAGGAAGATGATGAGTAATGTGACTGTAGCCGAACCAGAACGCCAATACTGTGGGTTCAACAGGAGACCACGGCATCGTGGGGGGCTCTTTCCAGCCCTGGGCACATGCACGCACAGAGCAGGGCGGGTGGCTGTTACAGTGCCGGGGTTCGGGCGGGGTGGCCCGGAGAGTGGGGAGGGAGGGTGTGGGAGCCCAGGTGCACAAGGGTGAACCTGATGAGTCGTGAATCTCACTCAGCGGGGTGGGGAAGGGAGAAATGGAGCAGCAGGACTGAGATACCACATCACCACGGCCGTCTGGGCCACACGGAAACACCGTGGGGCAGCCATACGGTCCTGGGGCGTGTGCACAAGGGAAAGGGGACGGGGGCGCCGGGAACACGCAGCTCACCACCTGCCTCTTCCCCCGTCGTGGACCGGTACCCTTACCACGGAGACACCACGAAGAGCCTCCAAGAAGAAGGAAAGGGAAGAAACAGTAGGCCCGGGGCCCCGGAGCACACGCTCCTACTTTGCCCCATGAATAAGATGCGTGTCTGTGTGATTTCACAATGACAGAGTGCGTCCCTGGTCCACTCTCATGGAGATGTAACAGTTCCAATATTCTGATACAGAAAATACAAAATGTCGCTAAAAAGCACAGGCGGGCCCCTTCCGGCTCTAATCCACAGGGATAGATGCACATGTGCGGCCGCACGATTATCAACGAGATACGTGAATGGTTTACAGGGGTGAGTGAGGCAGGGCTAGGAGATGCCTCATCCTCACTGGCCCTCCCGTGCCCACCCCAGAGGGATCTCTGGTGGGATCCACACACATTGGAGACACGGGCTTCTGAGGCGTGTACCTCGTTTCGCTCCGTGTGAATCAGTGGCCCGGCGTGCACTTGCCAGGAGCAGTCAGCAGGTGCCCAGAGCGGGGAGAAGGCAGGGGTGATGCTCTCTGGTTCTGGGCCCACCTGCTCCGGTGTTCCTGAGTTCTGCAGGAAGACCCAGTGTCTTCGTGACGAAGGTCAATTCTACTCCAAGGCAAGGAGACTGCTCTCCTGTCACTTGCAACCGCAGAAATGTTACAAATATGGCCCATTAACCAAGAAAACAAAACAAAATACATGTCACAACACTCGGAAAATAATCGTCATTCTAGAGATTTAAACCCTCTTAAATCAGAACAGAGAGCAGGCTGATTAAAATGAAAAATCCGTGTTTAAAAATTCATTTTCATAAAGACGCTGTCCGTGTTTCTCCTGGTTCATCTGCATATTCCAGTAAGGCCCAGAAGATTCACTCCTGCGTCGGCCAGGGCCCGCGGGGAGCTGCACACGGACCCGCAGGCTCGGGAGGGCTCCACAGTGTGTACTCAGGGTAGGTGACAGTAAAGGAAGAGGGCACCATTCAGCCAGAGGAAGAGAGCAAGGCAGTCCCCGGGGTGGACACTCACTTTCTCGGCCCCGGGGCTGGGCAGCGTCCACACGCATCGCCAGGAACTAAGTGAGGTGTCCCGGCTTCAGGGGGGGCCAGGGGAGGGTGTCGATGAGGGCTTCTCTAACCTTGTGTGCAGGCAGTCAGGCAGGCTGTGTAGCCAGTTAAACCGTAAACATGAGTCTAGACATGCAGAAACAGTGAGGCGATGTGGCAGGGGGCCTCCAGGGAGGTCTCCGACTGTAAGAGCCACATTCCGGATCGACAGCTAAGCCCCTTCATCTCTACCTTGGGCAGCACCAGCGCGAGGAGGCCGGACACCCCTGCAGGTTAAGTGTAGACGGATGGTTCATTTTCTGTGCCAACTTGACCACGTCACGAGGTGCCCGCATATCTGGCTGAACATTACTCTGGGTGTGCCCGGGAGGGTGAGTCAATGTCCGTAAAGCAGATGCCCCGCGTGTGGGGATCCTCATCTAGTCCACTGTGGCCCTGGACAGAACAGAGGTGAGGAAGGAGGAGCTTTCCCCCGCGTCTGCCTGAGCATCTGAGCTGAAACGTCAGTCTTCTCCTGCCCTCGCACTGGGGCTCGCCCATCGGCTGCCCTGCTTCCCAGGCCCTCGGACCCACGATGAGTGACGCCACCAGGGTCTCCAGCTTGCAGAAGGCACCTCGCACAGAAAGACTGTGATCACATTTTTGCTAAACTGAGTCTCTAATACGGGATATTTATCCCACGTACTAAGAAATGTCACCTCAAGAGTCTGGCTAAGGAAAAAACTGCATATACATTGACAAATTTACTTATTTTTTGTAAAATTTTTTTAATGTTTATTTATTTTTGAGAGAGAGAGAGAGAGAGACAGAGCATGAGTGGGGGAGGGTCAGAGAGAGAGGGAAACACAGAATCCGAAGCAGGCTCCAGGCTCCGAGCTGTCAGCACAGAGCCCGACGCAGGGCTTGAACTCAGGGACCGCGAGATCATGACCTGAGGCTCAGCAGACTGAGCCCCCCACCCCAGGCGCCCCTACGTTTACAAATTTAGATGTTTAGAATTTCATGGGCCTTCTCGATAATATTCCATTCTAGTACAGAATGTACAATTATCAAAACATACAATTCTTTCACTGAAAACACAGTTCCAACGAAACATTATCCCCATAAGTGAGACATCACAAGTGACAGAGCATCTCGAAGTGAAATATCACACACCTTTGAGCTTTCCCCATGGAGTGAAAGCAAGCCTTTGGTCCATGCTTTGACCTTGTTTGGATGAACTACCATATTTTTCCTTTTTGCAAAGTTTGATTTTAGTATTCCAGGGGACAAAACCGTTCCAAGTGGTAAAGTGTTTTGGAGTCAGTTCATTGAATACTTGGATTAAATAATTCCCCTATTTTGACTGAAATGCAAAAAAATCAGCGTGTAGTTTTTAGTTCTGAATAATAGTAATAGAAAAATGATACCATTGTAGGAAACTGCAGAAAGCTGTGGTCGTTCCTCACGTGTATTTCACACACTTTACCCCATGTGCGCAGAGATGCCCACCCTGGAATTTCAGCCTGGCAGGTTTCTGCACCCCGTGTCTTTCCAGCCGCCACCAGCAAAGGCCTTAGCATGGAACGCCTCCCGCCCCAGGGCCATAGCTGCTCACGTAGGAGAGCGCTCCCCTAAAGGGGAGGTACTCCTCCATTAATGGTGTAGAAAGAGAAGCTGGTCATTGTTGCTTGTCATTTGGGTTTGGCCATGAGTTAAAGCGGTATCTTAGTCCGCTATACCAAAACACCACAGGCTGGCGGCTCAAAGAACACGTGTTTACTTGTCACAGCTCTGGAGGCTGGACATCGGAGGTCAAGGTGCCTGCAGATTCCGTTCCTGGTGTGCCTGTCTTCCTGGCAGACAGACGCCTCCTCTCGTCTCCTCACTTGGAGGAGAGAAGGACCTCCATCCAGCCTCTTCCTCATCTTATCAGGGCACCGATCCCATCCTGGGGGCCTCACCTGCACGGCCTCATCTAATCCTACTCTCCTGCCAGACGACCCGCTTCCAAACACCATGCTTTGGGGGTTAGGCTTCTACACGTGAATCTTGCTGGGGGAAACACGTACTCAGTCTAAAACAAGTGAGAACACTCTTCCCTCCTTACAGATTTTAGTGGCAGATTCGGAGAGAACAAGTCGGAGGCCCTCCAAACCCGTTCTGGATTACGACAACATACCCTCGGCGCTCAGAGTTAAGCCGGAATACCTGGATGTATATTAAACGCAAGTGTGCCAGGGTTTTCAGCAAGGAGCCCAGAAAGTGCGGTGACCACAGATTCCCTTCCAGCTGGGATGGGGGAGGCGTTCTGTGTCCTGAGGAAAATCCAGCACAGCAACTAGTTCGACTCTGTCATCACCACAGAGGACTAAGTTGAATTCAGGATCATGCATGGAGTGTTAAAAGACAGAGAGGGGCACCTGGGTGGCTCAGTCAGTTGAAAGGCCAACTCTTGATTCTGGCTCAGGTCATGATTCCAGGGTCGTGGGATCGAGCCCTCCGTCAGTCTCTGTGTTGAGCGTGGAGCCACCTTGGGATTTTCCTCTCTCTCTCTCTCTCTCTCTCTCTCCCCCCCTCCTTCTGCCCCTCCCCTGCTCACTCTCTCTCTCTAAAATAAAAGGTACATATATTTAAAAATACCAATCTAAATTCCTTACATACATTAAAAGCAAAAGCAAGGTTGACTTTACAAATGTCACCGAGCGTTATATACCCTCACCGGTCCCTCCCACGCGGACACTTTGTTGTAGATTTGAGAACAGAAAGGAGCAGGGCTTAATCTGCTCTACTGTGTCCTCATCTCTGTGGCATTTCCCAATTCTGGAAATGTAATTTAAACGCAGGGCGCACACACCACAATTTCTTTATCCATTCATTTGTTGCCAGACATTTAAATCGTTCCTCTATCTTGACGACCGTGAGTAACGCTGCAGCAAACACGGGGGTGCAGACAGCTCTTCGAGGTACCGGTTTCATTTCTGCTGGATACGTGCCCAGGGGTGGGGTTGCTGGGTCACAGGGTAGCCCTAGTTTCAACTCTTTGCGGAACCTCTGCGCCGTTTTCCACGGTGGCTGCCACAGTTTGCATTCCCACCAATAGCTCACAAGGGTCCCTTTCCTCCACGTCCTCGCCAACACTTGTTATGGTGTCAATAATAGCACCTGATAGGGGTGAGGTATCATATATGGAATGAAATATCATTCGGCTTTATAAGAGGAGATTCTCTCATCTACAGCCGTATGGATGCACCCGGAGGACATGATGTTAGTGACATAAGTCAGACAGACGCAGACAGAAAGAAAAAAAGCATGATCTCACGTGTGGAATCCTTAAAAAGTCAAATACAGGGAAGCGGAGAGGAGAAGGCTGGTGACCAGGGGTGGGGAGGGGGAGAAGAGGGGAGGTGAGCAGGAAGTTGCAGCTCTGTAGGGCGAGAGGGGTCAGGGGTCTCACGCACACCATGAGGACTGCAGTTGGGAATCCTGTTCTGAACACTGGAAATGCTAAGAGTGGATTTCGGGTGCACTCATCACACACACACACACAAAATGTGTATGTATATTGTCATCATGGTGTACAATTCAAGTGTTTTTTTAATGTTTATTTTTGAGAGAGAGACAGAGAAACAGAGCATGAGTGGGAGAGGGGCAGAAAGAGAGGGAGGCACAGGATCCGAAGCAGGTTCCAGGCTCTGAGCTGTCAGCACAGAACCCGACGCGGGGCTCGAACTCACGAACCGTGAGATCGTGACCTGAGCCAAAGTCGGTCGCTCAACTGACTGTCACCCAGTTGCCCCTGGGCACTTTAATTGTACAATTTCTATTAAAAAGTAAAACAAAGCAACTTTACCAGAGCAACAGAAAAAAAAACCCCACAAATATATAAACACTGCAATAGCTAAACAATTAACTACATTTTAAATGCATTCCTTGGTCTTTAGCTGGTAATAATTTGTTTTAATGTCGATTACATTTTCCCATTTAATGGGGAAGAAAATTTAGATTTTGCAAGAACAACTTATGTTGGTGATATTCCATGAAGAATCTTACCAGGATTTCAGGGGAGATGGAAAATTACCCAAATCAATGAAATCAACGTTTACTTACGATGGAAATCATGGTGAAACCTTTCCTTTCATATTTGTTTCTAGTTTTGTTCTGTGCACACATGAACATCTCGGTCTCGACAGAGCTATTCTACACCAGTGTCCCTGTGCTGATAAGATTCACAGGAAGGACACTGGATGAGGAAATGTGGGTGTTGGTCCCAGCCTGTCTCTGCTGCTCTTTGGCTGTGTGTCCATAGCTCCCCTGCCCAACCTCATCATCCCGCCTTAAATATGTGTCGACGTCCCCAGAGTTATGCCTCCTGCCCAGGCTTCTGTGCAGACCTCCGGACTTTACACCCAGCTACGCACTCAATATTCCCGTCTGGACTTGGACAGAAGTTTCAAATCAACACGTGCCACGGTGAACCTCTCACCCGTCTCCTCTCTTGAACTTGTTCTGCCCGGGGTCTTCAACATTTCAACTCTTCCAACTCTGCCTTTCAATTCCTTGAGGTCTCCCCACCCCAAAGAAAACTGTGTTTTCTTTCTTTCTGTTAACACTCAACCCTTCAGGAAAGCCTTTTTGCTCCATCTTAAACATAATTCCAGAATCTGGTCACTGATCTGAAAGCCACCATCATATGTCACTTGGCTTACTGCATTGGCTTCCTCCTTGAATGTCTCAGCTCCTTCCCTCCACCCGTGACAGTGTGCCCTCTCCAGGCAAGAGCCAGAGTGGTCACAGTCCCAGAATGTCCCCCATCTTGTCTGCAATAGAACTGATGTTCTCAGGATGGACTGACACCTGTGTCACCTTGCCTGCCCACTGTCCTCTGAGCCCTTTCTTGTTGCTCCTCCCCTCGTGCCCTGTTCCAGTCTTACCGGCTTCCTTGTCATACTGCAAACACACCAACACCACTCACTCCTGCCTTAGGGATGCACCGGGGGTACGTATGTATCTTCTCACAGATAACCATTTGATGGATCCCCTGGCCTTTGTTAAATCCTGTATCAAGTCTCAACTTTCAAAAAGTCCTGTGCTAACCATCCTACTTAATCTGGAAGACGTCCCTTCTCCCAAGCCTACGTCCCTCATCCTCCAGACTCTTCCGTGCTTTAGTTTTCCATTACACTTCCTATGTTCTAACATCATTTACAGACAAAGTGTCTGTCACGCTCAGAATTCGTTATGTGTCCGCCCTGCTAGGGTGTCACATCTAGGAGAGCTCATGCCTTTTATGAGAATTTCACTGATACTTCCCAAATGTTTAAGAGTACGTTTAGCACACTGCAGGAACTCAATAAATATATGTTTGTAAAAGTGACTGAATAAAAGAATAAATGAGTGGACTTGCCAAGAATTAGCTGTCTGACTTAGATAACTTCTTTTTCTCATCCAAATAAAAAAACAATAATAATATCACAACAGACTCAAAATATACTTAAGCATAACAAATAAAATAATTAATTGCATAAGTGATTTAAAATTTTTAAGGAAAATACAATAGAAACGCAGGGTCCTATTTTTAAGTTCAGCTCACTCTCCTGTTCAATATGGTCCCATGTTGACGAGCTCTAATTCAGGTTGGGGAAGGTAGGAAGACACCATAAGGGAAATTTCCGGTGTGCTTAAGGCATCCGGAGGCACCCTGATTCAACAACACTCAGGAGGCACCTGATTCAACCACACTCATGGTTTGGATTGCCTGAAGGAGCACAGCAAACTTAAATATAACAACCATACAAAGAGGTTTAAAATTCTGTTAATGCTTCTAAATCCCCAGCCCACAAATATCTGTAATTGTGGTCACACCTAACATCCGTCTACCACCTTTACTTTTAAATTCATTTAAGAATTTTTAAATAATTTTTTTTTGTTTTGGAATCGTTGTATATTTACAGCATTACTGTGGCTATATTACAGAGCCCTCACACAGCCTCCACCCAGGTTCCTCTGTTATTAACATCTTATGTTAGTAGGTACGCTTTTCAAAATTAGTTGACAAAAATGAATATATTATTATTCAGTAAAGCCAGTGATTCATTCAGATTTCCTCAGTTTATTATTTTTTAAGGTTTTATTTATTTAAAAAAATTTTTTTAACGTTTATTTATTTTTGAGACAGAGAGAGACAGAGCATGAACGGGGGAGGGTCAGAGAGAGAGGGAGACACAGAATCTGAAACAGGCTCCAGGCTCTGAGCTGTCAGCACAGAGCCCGACGCGGGGCTCGAACTCACGGACCGCGAGATCATGACCTGAGCCGAAGTTGGACGCTTAACCGACTGAGCCACCCAGGCGCCCCAAGGTTTTATTTATTTTTGAGAGAGCACAAGCAGGGAAGGGGCAGAGAGAGAGAGGGACAGAGGATCTGAGGCAGGCTCTGCGCTGACAGCAATGAGCCGGATATGGGACTCGAACTCACAAATCACGAGATCATGACCTGAGCTGAAGTTGGATGCTCAACCGACTGAGCCACCCACGTGTCCTCTCAGTTTATTCTTAATTTCCTTTTTCTGTCCCAGGTCTCACCCAGGACATCACACAACATTTACAAGTCACATGGCTGTCTCACAGACTTTCCTTGGTTTGGATGACCTTGACAGTTTTGAGGAGTGCTGGTCAGGTGTTCTACGGAATGCCCTCTGTTGGGATCTATCTGATGTTGTTCTTTTTAAAAATGTTAAAAGTTTATTTATTCATTTTGACAGAGAGAGAGAGAGAGAGAGAGAGAGAGAGAGAGAGAGAGAGAATCCTAAGCAGGCTCCATGCTTCTGGTGCAGAGCCCACTGTGGGACTCAAACCCATGAACTGCGAGATCATGACCTGAGCTGAGAGTGAGTTGGATGCTTAACCAACTGAACCACCCACGTGGCCCTATCTGATGTTTTTCCAAGGTTAGACCAGGACAATGTGTCTTGGGAGGTGACTGCAGTGGTAAAGAGCTGCTGTCATCGTCTCGTGTATTGCCTTCCCCAAGTTGGAGCCATCCCTTCTCAGATCCTGGTTCCTTTCTTTACAGAATGGTATTAGAACCCAAGACGTAGGAGCTGGGGTGCTCATTGCTACCGAGTGTCCTCGTTTCTAGGCCTTCGGCTGGCAAAGCAGGGAGATAGGTGTTTCTACAACCCCAGGTACTCACATGTATCAAAACATTTTGGTATATAAGCATCTATGTCTACACTAAGCTAAACAAGAGTTCATACTGACACCTGCAACTTCCATCGACTGCCACATGGATCACTCTGTCCTACCCCCCGTCTTACCTGTACACAACCCACTCCAACAGTGGAAACCTGGCTCCCACCCTCCCCCATGCATGTAGTTCACCATTCAATTCCAGTACGTGTGCGTACTGTTTCCAGAACTGTTAGTTCCTGTCCTCATGGGAAAGAACTTCAGCTCGATCAAAGAGTGCAGTCTTTATGCACAGCCGCTTTTGCCTTTACCCTTACAAACACCATGCTTTACCGAAGCTACCGAGGTCACACCCATTTCCTGCACAAATACGAAGTTGTTTCAGACACTGTCATAAATCTAAATGTATCTGCTATATTCTATAGTCTATCCAGCCCTTCCTAAGTGATCTTTTGGTTGCATTCATTAAAATTCCCTCTTTCTGCTCTGAAGCTTTGTTCCGTGAATTTTGGCAAATGCTCAACATCTTGAATTCATAATTACAGCAACCTGCAAAATAGTTTTACCATCCATAATTTTCCTTCATGTTTCACCTATTCAACACTCTGTCCTTTCTCAAAACCCCTGCACACTGATATTTTTCCCATCACTACTATTTTACCTTTTATTTTATTTTATTTTTTTAATTTTTGGAGGGAGGGATAAAGAGAGAGAGAAAGAATGCATGAGCTAGGAAGGGGCAGAGGGAGAGGGAGAGAGAATCTCAAGCAGGCTCCACACTCAGTGCAGAGACCAACACAGGGCTGGATCCCATGACCCTGGGATCATAACCTGAGCCAAAACCAAAAGTCAGGTTCTCAACCAACTGAGCCACCCAGTGCCCCTAAGTTTTACCTTTTAGAATAACATATAATTGGAAACATCAGTATGTGTCTTTCCAAAGACTGGTTTCTTTCACTTGGAAATAGGTATTTAAGATTCACTATTTTCTTTTACATGGGCTGCTAGCTCATTTCTTTTTATCACTGAATTATATCCATCGTATAGACATAACACAGCTTGAAATCAACTCACCGATTGAATTTTGCTTGCTTCCTGTTTAGGGCTATTATGAATAAAGCTTCAGTAAACATTAATGTGCAGGGTTTTGTGTAGACATGAGTTTTCAAATCAGCTGGGCAAACCCTTAGGAGCATGAGGAATGGACCATATAAGACCATGCTTAGTTTTGTAAGAAACCACCGGCCTCTCTACCAAAGGCACCACACCATTTCGCATTCCTACCAGCAGTGAACCTTCCATACCCTGGCCAAGAGTTTGCATTGTTCATACACTTATTTTTCATCTGTACATCTTCTTTAGTGAGGTGTCTGTTCAGATCTCTTGCTTACTTCCAACTGGACTGTTTGTCATATTACAGGTGAAGTTTAAGAGTTACCTGTATAATTTTAACACACGTCCTTTATCAGATTTTTCTTTTGCAAATATTTTCTCCAAGTCTGCCGCTGTCTTTCCATCCTCTGACAGTGACTTCCACAATGGTGACACTTTTAATTTTAATACACTACAAATTATCAATGTTTTCTTTCCTGGGTTGAGCTTTTGGCGATATGTCTAACAATGTACCACCAGATCCAAATTCACATAGATCTTTTATATTTTCTTTTAGAACTTTTACAATTTTGTGTTTGATGTTTTGGTCTTTAGTCTACTCTGAGTTAATTTTTAAGAAGGTTCTATGCCTTGGTTCTTTTGGTTTTCTTCTTATATATGGTATTCTAATGCCATTTGTTAAAAACACTGACTGTTCTCTGTTGAAATGCCTTTGCTCCCCTGGGAAGGCCAGAGGTCAGTTGACTATTCACTGTATTGTGTGGGTCCCTTTCCAGGCTCTCTATCCCTGTACCACTGACCTGTGTGCACGTTGTTTCAGCATTGGCACACTGCTCTCATTACAGCAGCCTCGTGGTACTTGTCAAAACTGAGTATGCAAAGCCATCCAACCTTGGAGTTACAGAGCTTTGTTCTAACATGCTGGCTATTTTTTTCAAGTTTATTTATTTCGAGAGAGGGAGAAAGAGAGAGAGAGAGAGCAAGGGAGGGGCAGAGACAGAGTGAGAGAGAATTCCAAACAGGCTCTGCGCAGACAGTGCTGAGCCCAACATAGGGCTGAAACTCAGGAACCGTGAGATTATGACCCGAGCTGAACCCAAGAGTCAGACGCTCAACCGACTGAGCCACCCAGGTGCCCTAACATTTTGGCTGTTCTTGGCACACAGCAATAACTTCCAAGCTTCCAACTTGCACTCTGTGATTGCTCATAACATTTCACTCCCTTGCAAATTTTCTTCTCTTGGACTGGAACAGAACATCTGAAATATAAGTATACTTATATACATATATATATATACACACACACACACACAAAGAGACTATAAGGAAAATATAAAGGAGAATATAAGGTTGTTATCCACCTAGATATCTATTTTGAGTTATTGAAGAAACCCAATTCTCTCCTTAAAAGTAAGCAAATCAGAGCCCTTCCCTTCAATTGTGCCAGGAAGTAACTAACCTAATTAATCACCAGTTAATTTATCTTGTGATCAAAATGATAAAAGTCAACATTTGTCAAGGGGGTGTTTATATGCCAATTACAGTAAAATATTACTAGCCCCTAATTAAGTTGTTTGTTTTGAATAAGCTGGGTTTGGTCTCTAGGCTTCTCTCATAAATTAGTCGCACATTTGAGTTATGGAAAATACAATTGTCACCGTAACACTCAAAGAGTATACTCAGTACCATAAATACTGAAATATAAACTCTCGATTTTTTTTGTTAAATTATTACAGTTCCAATAATTAGGGTGCCACATTTATTTAGTGTGTTTCTTTTAATGAAAACTTAGATCTCATTAATAACTTAAATAATGTAATTTTAAGAAACTTGTGTTCAGGATGTTATCATAATATTTTCACTAGTATCTCATTGTTATTAAACTTATTATCTTGGGGAAACCACATATTCATTACTTACAGAATAATGAATTTTATTGGTCTCCCAAACTAACGGCACTCTTGGCTATCATTCCTTGGAAATCTTTATCTAGAAGATTATTATAATTAGGAGCTTTGTACTATAAAAATGGAAACCCCCTCTGACTCATCCATGAGTGTATAAACATATTTTGAACCCTGTTGTACGCATCTGGAAGGTACAATGTATATTAAACAAAGCTATTTTGTATGCAGACACACACTGTATTACTTATGCTCTATAAATACACTAATGTGCCCTACGTGAACAAAAGTGATACTTAACAAATTTACAATCTCCTACGTTTTATTTATTTTGGTTTTGTGACTTGGTGAAACTAAGACTCTGGGCTTTAATTTTCTAAATCAGAAAAATAGAAAATAACAATAATGCCAGCTATCTCATTGTGTTGTTTTAACATTAGATGTTATGTAAAGGACCCTGCAACGTGTCTAGCCAGAGGAAATCCTAAATATATACTCAGTAGTCACCAAATTTATTGTCACTGTTTTTTTTTAAGTTTATTTATTTATTTTGAGAGACACAGAGAGATCACATGAGCAGAAGAGTGGGGAGAGAGAGAATCCCAAGCAGGCTACACATTGTCAGCACAGAGCCCAACACGGGGCTTGAACTCACAAACCTGAGATCGTGACCTGAGCCAGAATCACGAGTCAGACGCTTAACCGACCGAGCCACCCAGATGCCCGTTGATAGTCA
Organism: Prionailurus bengalensis; assembly: GCF_016509475.1. Taxonomy (NCBI): domain Eukaryota; kingdom Metazoa; phylum Chordata; class Mammalia; order Carnivora; family Felidae; genus Prionailurus; species Prionailurus bengalensis. The sequence goes on along the minus strand of NC_057358.1, from coordinate 2,004,321 downwards.
TTGTTAATACTGAAATCAATACAACCTTCACTTCTTTATTATTTATGACAATCCTTTCAGTATCTTTTTACAGTAAAGAAATTAAGATTTTAAAAGACATGTGCATCATCTTACAAGCTTTTCCCTCTAGAGCCAAACCAGGGAATCTCCTTAAAAATTGTAAGAGAGCTGAGGAAGTCAACCCTGTGATGTAGGTCTGGGGACAGGAACAACTGTTCACTGTAGGCAGATCATGAAAACCCAGCCGGCACTTTTCTCTCTTTCCTCTGTGGAAAAGAATCTGTAATCTTTAGGCATGGTTATCTATCTAAAAGTTCCCAAAGAATCTTTGAAAAAAATCTATCATCTATGGATATGAACATTACCACTTTCAGGATAGTGATGAAAACCCATTTCAGCTAGGGTAGTGGGAAAGGAGAAATTCACCACAAGCCCCAGACGACAAGCAGACGTCCATGCTGGGGACGTCCGTGCTGGGGACATCCGTGCTGGGGTCAGACTCACACTAGCATGAGGGCAGAGGCACCAAGAGGCTGCATACCGGTAACCCAGGCAGGTGTGCCTGCCCAAGCGGAGAATTAATCAGGAAAACAGACCTGCAGGTATAATGGATACAAAGAAAAACAGAAGCCTAGAAATTTGCCAACGCAGGTGAAACTGACCAGCTCCTTGAAAGACACAACTACCGAAACTCATTTGGGAAGAAACAGGTCAACAGTGTAGTAGTTCTGTATCTGTCAAAGAACTTGAGTTCCTAGTTGTGAGTCTTCTGATAAAGAAAATTCTGGGTCAGATGGTATCACTGGTGAAGTATAAGAAATGCTGAAGAATCGTTGGCAAGTCCACGTAATCTCTTCCACAACGCGGGAAAGAAATGGAGTGTAGAAAACCACACCAACGTCGCTCAGTATGGAATCCGGACAAAGTTAATACAAGATAAGCCAACTAAAGAACAGAATCAACTGGTCTTCATTCAACTAAGTATCAGCAACTCGAATCCAGCAAAGAAAGAAGAGGACGACCCATTAGTAGAATGGACGTTTACCCCAGGAATTTAAGGCTGGTTAAATATCAGCAGATCAATCAAGGGAATTCTCCATATTAATGAGATAAGTCACATTAGATTCAGGAAAAGCATTTGACAAAAAAGTAATAATCATCTTCCTTCATGATAAAAATTCTCAGTAAATGAGGAATGGATAAAAATTCCCCATTACATGTGCTGAGTGGCACCTATGAAAAACATACAACCAGCATTATAACTAATGATGGAAGCCTGAATGATGGCCCATCAGACTGAATGACAGGCAAGGACTTCCTCTCTTGCCACTGTAATTCGACATCAAATTGTGCTGTAAATCAGAAATTTCTATTTATAGAAGCACGATTATCCACCTAAAAATTCCCAGAGTCTTTGAAAAAGAAAAATCTTCTAGAAATAGTAAGTATATTTTGCAATATTACAGAAGAGGGTCATACATGGTCTATATGAGATCACTTGTATTTCTACCTGCTAGAAATGAAAAGTTGGTACATCATATTTGCCATAGCAACCAAAAAATAGAGTGCTTAGGTATAATCCTGAGAAAACATGTACAAGGTCTGTGTGCTAAAATCTACAAAACACTGACAAAGTAGATCAAAGAAGACTTCATTCAATGGAGATAAATGCCATGCTTATTAGTGGAAGTATTAATTGTTTATATGTCAATTCTCCCCCATTTAACATACAGATTCAACCTAGTATCCATCAAAATGCCAACAGACCTTTAGGAATATATTGGCAAGCCTATTCTAAAAATCTAAAAGGAAAAAACAGATGAAGGGCTGGAGCCAAAACAATTTTGGAAAACAATTCTATAGTTTTAGACCAAAAAGGGTATATAAAGGGAAGTTTCTTTAAACATTAAACATAAACTGGGGTGCCTGGGTGGCTCAGTCGGTTGAGTGTCCAACTTCGGCTCAGGTCATGAGCTCGTGGTCCGTGGGTTCGAGCCCCACGCCGGGCTCTGTGCTGACAGCTCGGAGCCTGGAGCCTGCTTTGGATTCTGTGTCTCCCTCTCCCTCTGCCCCTCCCCCACTCATGCTCTGTCTCTCTCTGTCTCAAAAATAAAGAAAGCTAATAAAAAAAATAAAATAAAATAAAAATTAAACGTAAACTTAACATAAACTTAACATTCAGCCTAGAAATCCCATTCCTAGGTATCTACCTAAGATGGACAGAAACACGAGTCCAAACAGAGAGATGTATAAAAGCTCAAAGCAGTGATTATTCACCATAGCGAAAAAGTAGAAATAACCTAAATGTCCACAAACTGATGATGAGATAAACAAAATGTGCTATTTTCTTACAGTGGGAAACTGTTAAGTATTTAAAAGACATGAAACGTTGAGGCATCTATAACACAGATAAACCCCAAAAGCATTGTGCTAAGTGAACGAAGCCAAAGACCTATTATATAATTCCTCTTACAGAATATATGCAGAATAGATAACAGATCGTTTATACAGAAGGCAGATCACAGTGTGTCTGGGGCTGGGGATGTGCAGGGATCCACGGTGAGCAGGCTTGAGGGGACTGTTCGGTGACAGAAACGTTCTGACGCTGGAATGGGTGATGGTTGAACAACTCTGAAAATCTCCTTAGAAGAGTCACTGGAGTGTTCTCTTGCAATGGTAGATTTCATGGTTTAAGTGGTTCCTTAATAAGGCTGTTAAAATCAGTGCTGAGAGGAGAGGACGAACAGAGAGGCACCAGTGGGCGCCTCGGTCCCACGTCCTGCGCCACGTCCTGTGCACCTGAAACACGTAGGCCCACGATGCCCCTGCTCTTCACAATGGGTTCTCAGAGCTCACCATTCAAGAATTTTGTGTTTTCCTGGAGAAATCCCCGTGATGAGCCCGGGAAGCATGGAGTTGGCGCAGTCAGAGGAGCGGGGAAGGGGCTGGAAGACGAGAGGAGCGGAGAAGGGGGTGGAAGAGCCGCGTGAGCCTGTGTGGTGACGCTCATTTGCTTTGTGACTTGAGTGGAAGAGACTGGAGGGGTGCGTCAGCCACCGCTGCAGCTCACCCAGCTCTCTGGGGTTCCTGTCTCTGTAGCAGGTGGTGGCCACACACCGTAGCCTTGACAGTGGGAGTTCCGCTATCCTTTGATCTTCCCCGTAGTCCCAAGACCTGACGGTATTGCAAGCATGAGATGGATGAACTTGGTCAGAAAAAACCATCAAGTCACAGGGATATGTCCTGTCATTACTGAGGGTTTAGCGTGGGGTGTGACGCTTCCTTACATTCGAGTAGAAACCCTCTCATCTCAGCGTAAGAGCGATGCTATAAGGTACATCCTGTTTATAGGCTCATTTCCGCCATTGAGAAAATATCCACAGAGGAGTTAGATCAGCCACTGGGGTCATGGGATGGCGGGGGTGGAGCCAACACCAGAACCAGAGACGGCCTGCTTCCCCACACATGCTTGACCGTCCCTCCAAACACCAGATCACAGATGGCCTTACGTGGCCCTGCAGGATGAGGCCACCAGCTGCCAGCGAGCACATGAGTGTGGGTGTCTATTTACCGAGGAAGAGACGTGTTCAGTTTCTGTGGGGAACCCTGATTTGTTCAAGCAAACCCTGGGCTGAGCTCCCCTCTCAAAATCTGTCCTCTGGAACATAATGTTCACCAGGACACATGTAGCTACTGGGGACTCTGAAATCACTAATGGATGGAAACTGGCTTAGGGGCACCTGGGTGGTTCAGTCGGTTAAGCGTCTGACTCGATGTCGGCTCAGGTCACGATCTCACGATCCGTGACTCGGAGCCCACGGGGGACTGACGACACGCTCACAATGCAGAGCCTGCTTGGGATTCCGTCTCTCCCTCTCTGTCTGCCCTTCTCTCTCTCTCTCTCTCTCTCTCTCTCTCTCTCTCTCTGTCTTCTCTCTCAAAATAAAGAAATACACTTTAAAAAATAATAATAATAAAACAAAAAGTTTACTTAACGAAAGGTCTTCACGTAAAACAAAAATAAAACAAAACAAACAAATAAAAAACCCCACAAGACCTCAAGCATCTGACTTAAATACCTAAGTGACATTTACCAGGTTTGATGCAAACATTCAATTCTAGAACATAAAATCTGCACTGGCTCAGCGTGAAGGCTAAATCGCCGTGGCCCGTGGGTGGCACGCGATTATCATCCGTGGCCAAATGTGCACCTGGGCTGCTAGAAGCGGCAATCGGCCGTCCTTGCAAGGCTGTTCAGCCTCGCTCCACGGGTCCCCTCTCCAGGGCTCAGATCCGGGGAGATACTGGGCAGGGGCTGGGGGTGGGGAGCCCCAGCCTCCAAAGCTCTGGGGCCGGCGAGAAGGCAGACCCATTATCTGATAACACCAAAGAGCCAGGCGCGGGCCGGGCTGATTGCATCAAGAAGGGGATTTGATGACTGTTTTCCTCCTCAAAAGAGAAGACAGCTGCTTTGAAGTCACCTTAGCACGGACCTTTCATCTGAGTTTTTACTCACCTAGACCCAAAATTAAAACTCGTTTTCAAAATCTCAAGGCTCCCTTTGCGAACAGTATGCTTTGGATTTTTAATTACCAGCCTTTTTGGGGGTTGTTATCTGGGACTACAGAAGGGTCGCTAAGATAAAATTTCTGTCCCTCCCGCAGCCCCGGGCCTGGCGGACACACTGCTGCTATCGGCCACCCTCCCCGGTGACGGTGGCCCTGCACCTGCCAGTGTTCCCCCCCTCCACCCCCGTTTCCGTTTCTCTCTAGCTAACACTTGGGTCCCTGAGCTCTGATGCCCGTGTGTGTCTGTTTCTGCGAGTGTCTTGGTAAAGAAATTCAGGTCTCTAAGAGTCAGACAAGTGGGACAGAAGCGCCCAGGCCTACTGATCTCCTGGGGCAAAATTCCTTTGGTAAAATCATTAAATGCTGTGTTCTAATGTCCTTGGATGCAGGGCGGGAGGCATCTGTTGTTAGCTTGATTCAAAGTATTATGCTCAGTGCCAGGTATGGACATGGAACAAAGGAATTGTTCAATAAACATTTTTGCTCTTTAAAGAAGGGATTAAAAATCTTAGGGATGAAAAGACTACATATTGCATGATTCCAACTCTATGCCATTCTGGAAAAGGCAAAACTATGCAGACAGTAAAAGATCAGTGGTTGCCAGGGGGAGGGATGAACAGGTGTACACAGGACCTTTAGAGCCGGGACAATACTCTGCACGATACCAAGAGGGTAGACACGTGTCCATATACACTCATCCAAACCCACAGAATCTACAAGACAGAGTGACCCTAATATAAACCATGGATTTTAGGTGAGGATGCCGTGACACTCCGGGCCCCTCAGCCGAAGCAAATTTAGCATCGGGTGGGAGATGCTGAGGTGGGGGAGGCTGTACGTGAGGGCCTATGATAAATCCTACACCTCCCCCTCAATTTTACCGTGAGCCTAAAACTGCTCTAAAACCATGTAGCCCTAATATAAAAAAAAAAAAAAGAAAGAATAAATAAGAATGAAGGAAAGTAAGGCCAAACCAAATACAATTCAGGCATGAAACATTAGGAAGAAAATCTTAGGGTTGTGGTCAAAGGTTTTAGTTTTGAGGCTTATCTGACCACAAACTAAATATATGTGTTTAGTTTGACAGCTCGTTTATTCTCAAAAGCCCTTCTGGGGTCTGTAAAATAGACCTAGTGGGCAATTGTTCTAAAGTAGTGAAAGGTCAGGGTATTTGGGGAGGTGCAGGCCGGCTGCCTCCCCGGGCTGGAGGGCCCTCACCCCCAAGCGACGTGGGGAGGGTCAGGGTGGCACCCGGGCTTAGGGGTGCAGCCTGCAGGGAACCGGGGGCTCGGCATCGTAACTCGTTGGTTGCAGGAGTGGAACAGATCTGCCTCGCCTGGGTCTGGAATACACAACTGACCCAGCTCTTCCTCTGCCTTCCCGAGTTCAGCCGCCCCACCCTTCCCAGGGGCCGGGGTTCTCCAACGGCTCGGGGGCCCAGGAAACAGCACCCCCCCACCGCGGTCAGAACCCCCACCCCGGGGGAAAACGCGCTGCGATCCGCTGATGGATCCCCGCAAGTGAGAGGTCAACCGGTTTGTATGTTTTCCTCGAACACACATCTGCTATTTGCTCACCAGCTCCGTTTTTGGTAAAAGCTCAGTGAAAGAGAGGCAATAGTAGATAACACAGATCTAAGGACGTTTTTACAAAAAGAACACATCAAACGAAGAAAATATCACCCACAAAGTTTCCTGCCAAGTGGGGGAAACAAAGGCTATTACTCACTTTCAGTAGGAGGACACCCTCCATCCACCTGCCAGAAATCCACACTCCCCAGGAGCGTAATTTGAGAACCTCAGCAGGAGATTGTGTGCTGTTTTTGTGTGGGCCACATGGAAACCTCTGGAAAGACTACAGTCATTCAAGAGAAGCAGAGGAGGATGGACAGGTGGCCCTTTGTGTGCTCCAGGCTCCTGGCAGGCGGTTGTGTGTGTTGGGAGTGCAGGGTGTTTATAAGCTGTTTCTTCTCGAACCAGTCTTTCCCAGCTTCTCTTTAAAAACTTCCTAGGCATTACAGGCACAGAGTAAAGGGCACACATCTTCCGTGTACGATGCAGCGAACCCTGCAAACACACACACCCTCACCCCCACTGCTGGTGGAGGCACAAGAAACTGCCGGGCCTCTTTGTGGCCCCCTGGGGAACCACAGTCAGCCTGGCTCCCTTCCCCTGGGAGCATCACACAGGCTGCGGCCTCGGTGTCACTGGCTCACAAGGCTCCCGTCATTAGCATCGCGTGACGCACCTCGTACCGCGGAAAGATCCAGAGACTAGGGTCAAATGGACCAGTGCTTTCGTGGTTCACCGTTAATACCGCTGTGATCCCTGCTAACTCTTTGACACGGTCCGACGGCCTTGACCCGAGGGAAGCAGAGACCCCTCTTCCGGGAAACGCTCCCCTGACATTGACCAGGAGGGCTAATTTGAGTTTATTTTAACTTGTGGGAATATAGGCAATAATTTGGAAAACCAATAAGAGAAATAATCCTACGCTGAATGACTTCCTGTTCCACACACACCAGAGCCTGCAGAAATATGCCACAGAGCAATTTCTGGGTCAGAGTAAATTAGAGTTTGCAATGCGTTTGCCTATATTGAGAAAGCATGAAAAGAAATGAGGTAATTTTGTCAGGGTTTGATGCTCATTGTTCACTGAAACATAATGCAAGTTATGTCTCTGGCCATAAAATAAAATAACGAGGCGATATATTCCAAGTCATTCTCATAGATTATAAGTTCAATATTCCAATTGTGTGTATTTAATGACTCTCCACAGTGCTGATCACTTATTTTCAAGTGGTATTTGGAGATAATAAGCCCGAGTCTTTGCAGCGTGCTGTGGAATTTACTTTTCCAAAATGAAGGGTGAAAGGAGATCTTGCCAGACTGGGTGAGTGCCACAGCAAGGGTCCTCCCCGGGCCAGCCCTCCTCACCCCTGGCCTGCGGGCCGGACAGCTTCCAGCACGGCGGGGAAAACTCTTCAGCGTTTCCTGCTGGGTCACCTCTTTACTAAATTCATTGATTGCTCATTTCTTAACAAATTTTTAATGTTTATTTTGGAAAGAGAGAGAGAGGGAGAGACAGAGCATGAGTGGGGCAGGGGCTGAGAGAGAGGGAGACAGAATCCGAAGCAGGCTCCAGGCTCCGAGCTGTCAGCACACAGCCCGGAGCGGGGCTCAAACCCATGAACTGTGGGATCATGACCCGAGCCGAAGTCAGATGCTTAACTGACTGAGCCACCCAGGTGCCCCCACTAGTTGCTCTTAATCACTTAATGATAATTGGCTTCTGAAGCCCATGACAGAACACCAGACTCGGCGGCCCCTGCCGGAGAATGAGGCTCAGAGATGAGGGGAGAACGAGATGGGGATCCGGTGCCTCTGAGCGCATGGGAGTGTGATCGCAGGTTCCACGTGTGAGTGATCTGAGAAGACAGAGCCAACGTCTTCCCTTGGGATCCAGAATCTTCTTCAGGAAGTCACGTTAGTACGTGAGGAGGTTTCCGTATACTATGATCTTTACTTGTCAATTATACCTCGATAATGATGGGAAAGTAAACGGGTAAGTGATTTTACGTAATAAAAAGAACACAGCTGCTTACCTCCTATTTCCATGTTCTCTGCACGACTTTGAAGTTCTGCGGTCGATGCAGAGAACACCTGCAGGTCTGGGCATCACCCACGTCCCCCCGCGGCCGAATGGGCGCCTCCCCCGCGGCCCTGGGGGAGCAGGACGGGAACGGCGCGGGGACAGCAGGGTTGTTATTCCGTCCCTTTTATCCGTGTTGACCCAGAAGCCCCACAAAAGATGACTTATTATTTCTCTAACTTTCATGCTCTGTGTTATTTACTCAAATCTGGGCTTGAAACTTTTATCAGTCTTCCCACCTCTCCAAATCCGGGTGCTATCAACCCAGCCGTCTACTAAGTCCAGAATGGCATTTTCTACCCCAGCCGTTTTCTGTCAATAATGCGTTTCTATTAAAATAAATGCACCCAAAGTATGAACTGCTTTATCATTTGCTTAAGGAACGTGGTGAGCGCTTGGCTTTCATAGTATGCTAAGGTAAAAATAGAATTTAACATTAGCGAATTATTTTATTGAGCTTCCAAAGCACAAGGAACGGATAATTTTGGCCCGGAGGAAATGAAAACAGCATTTAGGTCCTTCAGTCAATGGCATTAGGGATCTACACTGACAGAATTTAACAGACGTTGCCACCTTCCCCATGTACTATTTGCACGAAGATATTATGCCTAATATAACGTTCGATTGTCTTACTCTACTTTTTTTAACATTTTCAAAGCAACTCCGATTTTCACAGGCACATATTTTAATTCCCCAAACAAATGTGTTTCTGCTTAGTTATTATACATTCTTTACAACTAGTCAGGCGATGTTCCCAAGAATCACTAGGACCTCCTTTTCCAAACTTCTCTCCATGAAATCATCCCACAAATGCTGTTTAGAAGCTGCGAGCCCTGCACTAGCTGGGCGCCGGATATTAGCACAAAAGACACCTGCCCTCAGGTGTCACAGGCACGTGCAGAAGGGACAGGGCCTTTCAAGACAGGGTGGTAGGTGCTCAACGCGTTGGGTGTGGAGGACTGACCAGTACCTCGGCCGGTGGGGCTGATGGGGGACCTGGGACCCAGCCGGGGCACCTGTTGCCCTGGACCTGCTCCCCCACCTCAGCGTCAGAGCCCCGGGTGGTGCCTGCAGCCTGTGCTGGGGTTACCCCGGGGGTACCTGTGCACACTAGAGTTTGGGAATCACAATGCAGTGCACAGGACATTATTTCCAGGCCGTCTCTACGTCGCAACGGGGACACATTCACAACCAGGAAAATAACACTGTTCTGAGGGAATTCACTGTTCAGAGAACAGAGTTGGTTGACAAAAAAAAGGGGGGGGGTGTCTCAGAACAGTCCTTCCAAAGCCATCACTCTACAGAAAGGTTTACTTCTTATTTTCACACTTTCTGGAGAAAATAGCTTCTACTCGCCTCAGAAACCGAATTTTGATCTCAGGGTCAACGGTTATGTTTGTCTCCTCTTTGGTTTTAGAAAATGGCCACTCTTTATGAGGACAAGTAAAGAAACTGAGAGACAACTTCATCATTACTTATCGACTTATCAAGAAGATACCGAGAAATAACATTAGAACTTTGGGTGTGTTTTTTTGGTTTGTCTGATTCTAAAAAAATAACGTAAGAGTCTTGAAATGGGGAACAGAACCGCTAATAAGAATGGAAAGAAAGGCACACCCGTGCTTATTACTACCCTTACAACGTCCTTAAGTAAATATCGTTTATGTGACACACTTTAATGTATACACCTTTGGAATATATAACGTGTCAATTATGTTATTCTTCACATTTCTATTCTAGATTTACTTCTTCCATAAAACTCACCTTAATAAAATACACCGTCATTGAGAATATGCACACTTAACGCGGATACTTGACTTTATTTTATTTTATTTTTTTTTAATTTTTTTCTCAACGTTTATTTATTTTTGGGACAGAGAGAGACAGAGCATGAACGGGGGAGGGGCAGAGAGAGAGGGAGACACAGAATCGGAAACAGGCTCCAGGCTCCGAGCCATCAGCCCAGAGCCCGACGCGGGGCTCGAACTCACGGACCGTGAGATCGTGACCTGGCTGAAGTCGGACGCTTAACTGACTGCGCCACCCAGGCGCCCCACGGATACTTGACTTTAAAGGTGCGTCTGTACACAGAAATAAGCTCTTGTAAGAGCAGATGACTACCTTATCACAAGAAAAGAAAGCTTATCACAGGAGAAAAATATGGCTCCATGATAAAGTCACTATGATTTTTGATTTGGCATTTGCAGCCTCAGACAATGCACGCCTATTAATTATTAATAAGCGACGGGCTGTCTATGACACGGGGTTCGAAACTGTGTAAAGGAAAGGGCAAGTGAAAGAGACGTATTCGTGTGTTTACCTCTTGATTCAGGTTTAAAGATGATCTTAAATATTTGATTCATCAGGAAATGAGAACAGTTCCATTGTGACACAGAACATTCATCATATGGTTCAGACACATGAGAAAATGCCTTTTATGTGGTTCTGCAGGTTTTTTTAGAGGAAAAAAGAGGGAGCATCCTGACATTCTCGAAGGAGAGAAGAGTTTTGTACACAATGAGCCTCCCTCTCTGCAGGTTCCCTAAGCTGGCCTCGGACACGTGTCCCCTCAGGAACAGCCATCCAGCCTCAAAATAAAGGTATGCCTTTCTGGAGTCTGCCCCAAGCGGGGCACATTCCAACCTGGAGCAGAATGAGACGTCAGGAGGAGGATCCCCTACAACCTCCAGGAGGAGGGACACGTAACTGTTCTACCTGCAAGAATCCACTCAAGCGAACGTCAATGCACACGTCTGAGATGCACATAAGTGTGAAAGCTGCATTACGTAGGAGCTGGAATATCAGTCTCTCTTCCTGATTTGCCATGATACTTCCTTTTCCCTAAATGCTCCAAAATGTGATTCCATCAGTCAATCTGAGCTCTGTCAACCTCAGGTCTGTCACTGCCTCGCAGAAGAATAACACACCCACAGATCTGACTCGCAAATTGGAACGTTAAGTGTCATTCTCAAAGTCAGCCTACGGAGTGCGAACAGTGCCAACGGACAACATGGCTCGCAGGGACAGCACGCTGTCCTCATACGTCAGGACACTGGGGATGCTGGCACCACGTTGAGATGCCCGAGGAGGATGCTAATGTGGCCCAGGCAGTCATCCTCCGATACTCGGTCTTAGGAAGGGCAGGTGTTTTCTGAAAAGTCTTACTTGAGGCAATATGGGTTTAAGGTAATGGCTTCAGAATCTGAAGACTGGCAGCTACCACAAAGCATGGCTCCCTGGTGCATCCACACAGTGGCTAAGATTCGTCAATGAAAGGCATTTACTGAGACTCTCAGAAACGTGCTCTAAGAAGGGTGACTCTCACTGAATGCAAATTAGGCCTTCAGTTTTAAAAATTCAAGCGTTACTGGGCATAGCTGTTAGAAGGTAAGGAGTTAAGCTGGTGAACTTTTAAGAATATTCTCCAATGAGTTGTAGTTCCCTATATAACATGGCAACTCAGAAGACAGATTAGTGCCGTAGCCAGTGGTTTTGCCTGTCCAATGAAGGGAAACTGGTCGTTTACACCTGCATGCACCTGTCCCCTTCTCTTTAAAAAGCGAGCAGATGACTAGGTCTGCATTCAAGGACAAACGCAGCCCGAGAAGGTGTGATAGGGTTGTTAACATTACAGGTCTCACTAAATATTTGAAATGCTATGGTCACTGCTGGCTAAAGAGCTTTGGGATTTCAGAGGACGTATGTAGAATTGACAAAATCTACATTAAAAATGTGGGGAAGTTCGTCACACCTTTTTCAACAGCCATTCCTGTTAGTATTGTTTCTTGTCCCCAATGTCTCTGAAAGCCTGGCGCTCTAAGATTATTCGTGCGAGGGAGACAGCTGCACGGGAGCAGTTGTACGTCTGTTGTTCTGTCTGAGAAGTAAATATTACACAGAGGACTCAGGTCAACACGAGTATCAGCGGTAAAGCCTGTCTGTGGATAAACTCTGCTACTCTTTCTGCCCAAAAGAACGGATGTTCTCTGCCTGCTGGAAAATCTGTCCAGAGCACTGTGAACTTTAAATATGAATTCCTGGCAGGTGTCCTGATGCCGTAATCATAGAAAATAATGCTCGAGCATGAAGTTCATCAATAGCCCCAGCTTTATCATGAAGTCAACATGTGTCCTAACAGGATTCCATGTTCCAGATGCAATTCTAATGGCTTGGAGGCAACCACAGCTGGGACAGAGGAACCCTGCCCACATGGAGGTTCCAAGTAGATCCAGACCTGCCCCTCAAAGCTGTATTTTGTTATAGAACTATACTCTTTTAGACTTTCTAGAACACTGTTCAAGAAAGACCTCCCAGCCTACATGTAAGCAGGTTTCTTAGGCTCTGCCCCAAATACCTAAAATTTACTACATTTTTTAACTGTGTGGTTAGGTCCTTAGCAAGAGCTGTGATATCCAACCCGCAGGCATTGTAAGAAGTCACCATTTCACTGGAGAGTTTTGCTTATTTATGCAGTTAATGGAAAGGAGAGAAATCATGAACATCAGTGAGTTTCTTTGCTAATGTGACATTGTCAATTTTTAGCTAATGGATTTTTTTTGTGTGTGTGTGTGAAACAAATACCATATATATTCATGGAAAAATATATGAATAATCCAGAACTTTTTTTTCCATTAGTCCCTTAACATAGCAAGTACAATTACTGAGTTTCTTACATTAAATTCTTGGAATAAGCCCTATGTGGGGATGCTTTCAGATTTCTCAGAATTCCCAAGAAAAATCCATTGATAATTTGCCCAAAGGCAAATGCCCCCAAGAGTATTGAGAGAGCAATGTAAGATTCTGAATTGGAGACGAGGTGAAGAGAAAAGCTGGAAATACCTGCTGTTATCCCACACGTATTTTGATTTTATTTTTGTGTGTATGTGTTCAGGACTATTTATAACAAAATATGCACATGTGGAGGAGAGGGAAGAGGAAAAGTGAATTAATATGCAGTCACGCTCTGTTTAAAGTGTTGCTTTAGGAGTTATGTATTAACATGGAGCTATTTCCCGATACATAATTAGAAGAAGAAAAAAGATGATCACAAAACATGTCAACAAGAGCCTCATTGTATTTAAAGCTCTCCTGGTAACAGCTGAACTCAGAGTTTATTGAAACCGTCAGAAAACAAGGTCTTCTGCTTCCTGTGTCTCTCTCCTCCCCACCTCTCACCTCCTTCAGCGCCCTCATGCACGGATACTGACAACACTCTTCTAAGTCTGCTGGGTCACATAACAGCGGTAACCTCCTGTTTTCCTGTAGGGCCTGAATATGGCCTATTTATTCACTGGTCAATTTTCTTCTTTGATAAATATGCTCTGAGCAGCTGCATAGCTCTGGACGCTATTCTCCCATGGATGTCCAGCAGGAAAGAAAATATGTAAAAAATTAGCTGTCGCAGGCTAGACCTCGTATTCTAGCGGTGATGATTGCCGTAGGAAAAATAAAGACCAATGGGGTGTTGGGGACATCATGAAGTGGGGAGTGGGAGGCAGAAAAAGGAAGCAAAGTTGGAAGGGTATAAGGGGAGAGAGAAAGCACGGCGGGATAGCACGTCCTGGGCATCAGGAACACCGGCTGGCCATCTGGAGGGGACGGGGGCCCGTGTGACGGGAGCTGATTGGGCAGAGTGGGGTAGGGGGTGAGAGGGAGGTGAGAAGGGCTATGGGCTGAGTGGTGTCCCCTCAAATGCCAACGCTGAAGCCCTAACTCCCCCAATGGCGGCATTTGGAACGAGCCTTTGGGAGGTTTCAGGGCTACAGGAAGTCACAAGGGTGAGGGCCCCGTGATGGCATTAGTGCCCTTGCAGGAGGAAACCCCAGAGAGCCCCCTCCCCATCCTCCATGGGAGGACACAGTGAGAGGGCAGCTGTCCCCACGCCGGCGGGAATCCTCCCTACACCCCCGGCACGTGGGCACCCTGACCTCGGGGTCCCGGCCTCCAGAGCCATGAAAAACAAGTGTGTGTTGTTTAAACCCTGTCTGTGCTCTTCTGTTATGGCGGCCAGAGCAGAAACCAGGCTTGGGAGTTAATGGGGTGGGACTGTGAGGGGCTTAGAGGCAAGGTGATCATACTCCCCAGTGTGCCGGGGGCAGTCCCGGTTCATGTCCGCTATTCCAATGTAGCCATTGATCACTCGTCAGTTTTCCCTCGGTAATGAGCCAGCTCGGACCGTCCTAACAACTGTGTGAGTCCCACTGTTCCTCCTCTGCTCGTGCTCTCTCTCTTATAAACAAACAAGCAAACAAACTTAAAAAAAAAGAAAACAAAAATATGAATTCAAAAAGGTATCTACAACCCCATGTTCACTGTAGCATGATTTACAACGCCCAAGACATGGAAACATCCTGAGTGTCCATCGTTGGGTGAAATGATAAAACATAGTGTGGGATATTTTGTATATATATAAATATATAATGTATATATGTATATATTATATATATTATATATATAAATATATATGTGATCTAATATATAACATAATATATATAATGTAGTATCATTCACCCATAAGAAAGGATAAAATCTTGCCATATACGACAACACGGATGGCCCCTGAAGCATTATATCAAGTGAAGCAGGCAAAGAAAGACAAGCACCATATGATCTCACTCACGTGTGTAATCTATATTTAAAAAGAAACACAACTCAGCTCACAGATACAGAGAACAGTTTGGTGGGTGCCAGAGATGGGGTTGGGGGGTAGGTGAAACGGGTGAAGGGTCAAACTTCCACTTACAAAGAAGTCGTTGGGGTGTAACACACAGCATGGTGGCCACGGTTGATGCCGGGCTGCACATGTGAAAGGTGCTGAGAGAGTAGACCTTGGGAGTTGCTATCAGAAGAAAAAAAAATGCAACTGTGTATAGGGACAGATGTTAACTACGCTTATTGCTGTGATCATTTTATAAGGTATATAGACACAGAATCATTATGTTGCACACCTGAAACTAATACAATGCTGTATGTCAGCTGTATCTCCAAAAAAAAAAAAGAAAGAAAAGAAAGAAAAGGAAAGAAAAGAAAAGAAAAAAGAAAGAAAAGAAAAGGAAAGAAAAGAAAAAAGAAAGAAAAGAAAAGGAAAGAAAAGAAAAAAGAAAGAAAAGAAAAAAGAAAGAAAAGAAAAAAGAAAGAAAAGAAAAAAGAAAAGGAAAAGAAAAGAAAAAGAAGAAAGAAAAGAAAGAAAAGGAAAGAAAAGAAAAAAGAAAAGGAAAGGAAAAGAAAGAAAAGAAAAGAAAAGAAAAGAAAAAAGAAAGAAAAGGAAAAGAAAAGAAAAAGTAGAAAGAAAAAGGAAAGAAAAGAAAAGAAAAAAGAAAGAAAAGAAAAAAGAAAAGGAAAAGAAAAGAAAAAGAAGAAAGAAAAGAAAGAAAAGGAAAGAAAAGAGAAAAGAAAAGAAAAGAAAAGAAAAGAAAAGAAAAGAAAAGAAAAGAAAAAAAAAGAGCTGCAGAAAGGTAAAGGGACCTGTGTCTCTTGAGGTGGGGTGATCAACGGTTTGCAGAAGACAGGTGGCAGGATTCGTCTCGTTTCAGCAGGATCATTCTGGATGACGCAACAGTAGAGACAGGATCTACCATCAGTACAGCTAGAGAACGATGGTAGAAACGAACCGGAGACAGCAAACTTGTCTCTGCCCGCTCTCCACAGGGGCCAGGCGTGAATACTTCAGATGTGTCCTCCTCTCCCTCTGTCACAACGCCTAGGTGGGCCTGGGGGTCGGAAAGACAGCCACAGGCCATAGGTTAACCAACGGGTGTGGCTTCATTCAGTAAAGCTGTATTTTGTGACACTGCAATTTATAGTTCAAAGAATGTAGGTGCACAAAATATTCTTCTTTGGGTATTTTTCAACCACAAAAAAAAAAAAAAAATCTGAGCTCAGGGTCCAAAGGCGTTGCAGGGGCTGGATCTGGCCATAGACCATCCTGGAAGAGAGTGAGGGGAGCAAGTGGAAACAGAAAGACCAGAGAGGCTGCCCCAGTAACCACGTGAGGGTTGGACGTTGGCGCTCGGGTGACAGTAGAAAAGGCTCTCGATTAAAAAACGGATTCTGAGGATGGTTTGAAAGTTGCCTTGAGGCTCTTCGTGGGAGTCTGGACACAGGGAAGAGAAGAGTGAGATCCAGGGTGTGAGCGCCTGGACGCAGGGAGCTGCCGGTGGGGGCTGTGAGAAAGCTGGACGCAGGTTCGGACACGTTCACGTGTTGACAGCCGTTGGCCTTCCAGGTGGAGACGGGGAGCGGGCCCTCGAGATCCCGGCCGGTAACGAAGAGGTCCGGCCTGGAGACATCAGCTCACAAGTCATGGGCGCGGAGGGCCTGACAAGGAGGGAACGCAGCCAGAAAGCAGAGCGCACCGAGGACGGGACCCCGAGACACTCCCACAGCCCGAGTCTGGGTGCAGGGCACGGGCCCAGTGCCGCTTTAGTTCTGACGCCTCGGGATCCGCAACGTGGAAATCGCGGGTGTCTCCTGCACCTGCGGTTTGGGGGGCCTTCCGAGGTGGTGAAGCGGGTTCAGAACGAATGGGAGAAGAGTAATTAAGGACAATGTGTGCAGACAACCCACCAGAAGAAATCTCCTGTGGCCAGAAAGAGAAAGAGGGTCGGCAGGAGGATGCGGAGAAAGAAGATGTGCATTTCTTTGTCACGAGGTCAAGAAGACAGTGCAACACGACACAAAACACCTCCTGTCGCCCATCACGTAGACTGAACAATTGTCACCACTTCGCTACAGTCGTTGATCCCGTTTTTAACATTTTCTGAGGTACTTTCAGGCAAACCCCTGACCTTCTTACTTCACCCGCAAATATTTGAGAGCGCGTATCTAACAGTGGGGCCAACCGCTTTATGACCACAGTGCTTAATCTGCCTCGTGACGGCAAGAACCTGTCCCCGGGCCCGCAGGCTGCTCAGACCACACAGATGGTTTGCTCTTCTCTTTTACGCTGGGACAAAGTCTGGTAGCATGTGGATGGAGAGCCCTGCAGAGGGACAGTGGTGAAGCACAGAAGAGGGGAGATCCCGGGGCCACAGGCGGCAGCCAAGGTGGAGTCCAGCACACAAGGCGAGAGCCGGGTCTTGGCCAACAGCACACCCGTGTGATTTACTTTTGTTCTCATAACAGAAGGGCGAGGTTTCTTAAAAATGGCATCTAGGAGGGCACGGGACACGTTTTGCTGTGCGCCATACACACTCACGACTCTCCCCGTCTCTAGCTGCGAACTTCCAAGTTCTTATTTCAGGAGGAAAGAATCGTCAAGCGCCAGAGATCTCAAAAGCACCGTTTTGCTAATTCTCATGCAGAGAACGACGCGTGGCAACATGGACACAGTTTCTTAAAAGTTCAAAACCTGTCTTCGGGAACTGGTGTTTACAGAGCTGACGCAGCTACAGAATTTCTCAATGACGATGCTATTTTCTTATTTCAGGAGAGGCTGTCGGGGAGTGCCAAGTGCAAACCGAAGGAAGTAATTTGATATTTCATCCGGCGTCACCGGTGTCTTTCCACCTTAGCTTGAAGCGTGATTTCCTTGTTCAGTTTGATAGAACCTTCCGGTGCCTGTCCTTTGTTTCGGTGAGGAGCGGGTTATGGCCGGGATTAAATTTGTTAAGAAATCATGACGTCTTTCAGGGCAAACATTATAAAGTCAACGTATCTTTTTCTTTTAGTCTGAGAGCCAATATCCAAACCAACTTGACAAACTCCTTTCTGGTCCCATCTCAATGATGCCAGCGCGATGTAATCTCGAGGGGCTCTTGGTAAGGATAGACCCAGAGTGAGGCCAGCAGAAAAGTGACATTCTAGATGCCCTTAACGTATTAAGTATTATGACGGATCCTAAGTCTGCTCTAATTAAGGGTGGTGGTGAAATCGCATTTGTTTCTGTTTTGCAAAGCTTCTGTAAAAATAACTGTGTTTTTTATAGTATGTGTGAGGGGGGAACATGAAAAGGGTAAAATACAAGAAAGAGGGTTAAAGTTACACTAAAATCCCACAATCGGGAGGTAGTAGGACCAACACCGTAATTAATGAATGAACCCCCCATACGAGCCCACATGCTCCCATAAATGCATAAATGTACATAGTCTTGCATAAGTGGAATAAAGCTTCACAGGTTTTCCTTGCGTTTCGTATTCACTCGGTGATATGTTAGGAACATTCTTCCAGATGGCTCCTTATCTTTCTATTTTTAAAACATATTTTGCTTGCGATCGCCCGTTTGGTTGTTTGCTGTGTTTGTTTCTATATGGTATTTTTTTTCTTCTTTGTAGTCAAATCCATTTGTCTTCTTTGTTTCTGATTGTATAACATATTTAGAAAGGCTGTCTTTTCTGGAAAATTACTGAAGTTTTCATATCTACCTTATTTTTGTAATTTTAAGCACTGCTCTTCAAAATTGAAGTCTTTCTTCCACCTGTAACTTTTTAAATACAGCAAATAAGTCAGGAAGCCACTTTAATTTTCCCAAATTACAAGCCAGCTGTTTAAACTGCATTTGTTGAAAATTTTGACTCTATTGCCACTTATTTGTGCTCAATTGTGTAGCATTCCACACATGCCTATCTCTCCCAACGTGGTAGGAGATGAAAATAGCTGCTCTATGCTCTTTGGGTTCAAAGCTGGGCCCTGTGAATTAAACTGACAAAATACAGATTAACACAAGATCTATTTCATACGCATACAGGCCCCAACAAAAGAAGTAGCTGGCTTGTTGGATGGTTAAGGGTAAAGGCTTATACACCTAACGTAAGGGGGCTGAGGAGGAGGGGAGAAATCGCTTCGATGCGAAAATCAGACAGGTTTCTTCAGGAAAGACAGATGCTATGAAGAGCAGACAGGAGACAACGAAGTTGATAATAATGCTTGTGTCAAGTGGTCTTCCCAAATTCTTCAGGGCCCCCCCCCCAGGAGCCCCCAGGGTCTACCTTGGCTTATCTTCTTCTGAATCTGTGTGTGTCCTGCGGCTAAGGATGCCTCTCTTTGACTGCTGAATGGGGCACCACGGTGTCCTTCCCGGAAGAGGTCCCCAGGCTATTCTCATGCCATCGTTCCTGAACAAGGCACTGTCGCCAGGTTAAGTTCTAAATAATTCTAAAGATACTAAATAAATTCAATTAATTTGGGGAGATTTAACTTAGGCGTCCTGTGCAGGGACAAATGTTTTGTCTGTTGCTTGTTTGTCTTTTTCCGTTTTTGATTTCCCACGTAGAGTTTCACATTTGTATGTAAACAGATACACCATTTTATGAAAATGTTACTGCTAGGAATTGTAGTGTTTTTATTGCCATTATGAACGGAGTCTTATGCTTTATGACACGTTTTAATTACCTATGGGGTTATATAGGAACGCTTGAGTATGTAGTTCATTTACCTAATCTCTCAATTTGGCTTATAGTGTTCATAAAGTTTTTGCCATTCATTTATCCTGGATTTCAGAGCCAGAACTTTTTTGGCTACTGGAAATGACTACAATCTGTATTCTTCTTTCTGATATTTATACTCCCCCCCCCCCCTTTTAAGACTCTGTTGCCTAAAACTTCACAAATACTGTGGGTCTTGCAAGCAATACTGTATTCTCTTCATGATGGATAAGGATGAGGTTAAGCTTTAGGAAGAATATCAAGTTCTGGTCTGGGAGATACGTTTTTACAAGGTGCTGTCAGTGAAGTAGATGTCCATCGAGCACCAACCATCCCCAGGAAATGCACCGGCTTCTTCAAGGACAGATAGCGAGAAGGTCAGCTGACACTAATGAAAAGTATAGCGTGATACAGAGGATAGAGGGGGCACTTGTATCTGACCCATAAATTCAGAGAAGAAACAGACGGTTACCCAGGGGAGAGGGTGGGGGTTGGGCAAAGTGGTGAAGGGCACCGGAGGTGCAGGCTTCCAGTTCTGGAATGAACAGGTTGCGGGAATAAAAGGGGCAGCCTGGAGAGTGTGGTCAATAGCACTTTAATGACACTGCGTCGGGACAGGCGGTGGCTACGCTTGTGGTGGGCACAGCATAATGTCTACCCTGTCCCATCACTGCGCTGAACACCTGAAACTAACATTACGTTGTGTGTCAGTGATACTGAAAGAATGATAGCAAAGTCTAAAAATTGAAAACAAGAGCTCATCATTCTAAAACAGACAAGCCAAAGAACTATGGATGTTTGCAGGAACGCGGACCGTGAAGGACTCAGGGGCCGGGGAAGGCTGATCAGAGAAGCCTCTGGAACTGGGACGTCTCCGTCGGATCACAGACAGAAGAGGAGCCCTCAGAGGGGTTCGGGCGGAAGGACGACGTCGGTGGGCCACGGAGGCCTCGTTTGGGATCGTGATTGTTGACCGTATGCAATGCCATCTGCCCCGGGGCGGAGGCGGCCAGCGGAGATGGTCTGGAAGGGCAGCAGATGGGGCGAGGACAGGAGGGTGCTGTGTCCTGGGTCTGCTAAGACGAGGAGGTGAAGCAGGTCCCCTAACGAGGAGTCGCGTGGGCATCTCCGATGGTTTGATGGTCCGGCCACCTCCCTGCCGCTCCACAGGGCTCTCAGGATCTCGGCAAGAGCTCAGCCCGTCTGGCAGAGAGCAGACGCCGATGCATTGCTGAGGCTCCGGGCCACTCGCATCCGAGTGTCCAGACGTGCTCTGCAAATGTGCAAATGCTGGGTTGGGTCCACTGAGCTGCGGCGTTTACCATCGTCTAAAGCCAGAAAGAGGAAGTTCTTTCTCACGACACTGCCCACATCTATTTTTATGTAACAAAACACTGCATTGATTTTTATCATTCTGCCTTTTAACATTGGACTTCTGAGAGGTATTTAATCAGAAAGACGTTTCTGTGTGTTTGTGGGGGGGGGGGGGGTGGATTGCAAAAGGCAGCGGTTAGAAAGAGAGAGAAAGAGGCCATTACCGAAAGAGAAGTCTAGTGTTGCAGGACTGGGGAGCATGGGACTAAATCTACACCCTTACCAGAAAAAAGGAGAGATGTTTTTCTCTGCCTCATATAGCCTGATATTAAAATATATTAACAAATATAAGAAAAACAGGCTGAGAGTCAGCAAAGAATGAGCTGTCATGAAGTGGTAACCAATGACACTAATTTTCAAAATCACTTTTAAAAAGCACTTTGGAAACGTGTGTTGTAATTCACAAGAGTTCACCGGTTTTATTACGGCAAGGGGAAAATAAACCTCTTGTCGGCAGCACGTGCTAGGGACGTGTTATCTCTGCACCCTATTCCTGACGAGACGGCGTATTTAAACATCTCATGACGGGCAACCTTTTCAGCTTCCTTCTCCTCTTTCTCTTCAGACTTACATTTTAATGTGCCTCGAAATGTGCCTGGAAAACAAGCAAATGCTTATCCGCTTATAGTTTTCCAGGAAAGGAGAAACAACTAAGCGTTTCAATTAGACTTAAAGTGGCTAAAGTCTTTAGCTAACAACATAGCTTTTTAAAAAAGGTTTACTTACGTTGAGAAAGAGTGAAAGCATGAGTGGGGGAGGGGACAGACAGGATCCCAAACAGGCTCCGTTGGTGCAGGGCTCCATGTGGGGCTCGAACTCACGACCTGAGCTGAAACCAAGAGTTGGCCGCCTAACCGACTGAGCCACCCGGGTACCCCAAGTTTTTCTGTTTTCTAATATGTGCAGTGAATGCTATCAGTTTCTCTCTAACCACTACTTTTGCAGTATCCCGCATATTTTTTTTTAATTTTTTTTTTTAATTTTTTTTTCAACGTTTATTTATTTATTTGGGACAGAGAGAGACAGAGCATGAACGGGGGAGGGGCAGAGAGAGAGGGAGACACAGAATCGGAAACAGGCTCCAGGCTCTGAGCCATCAGCCCAGAGCCTGACGTGGGGCTCGAACTCCCGGACCACGAGATCGTGACCTGGCTGAAGTCGGATGCTTAACCGACTGCGCCACCAAGGCGCCCCTCCCGCATATTTTGATAGGTTATATTTTATTTTAATTTAGTGGACATTATTTTATTCTTTTTTAAACGTTCATTTATTTGAGAGAAAGAAACAGCATGAGCAGGGAGAGAGAATCCCAAGCAGGTTTAAGGCTGTGAGTGCAGAGCCCGATACAGGGCTTGATCTCCCAAACTGCGGGATCATGACCTGAGCTGAAACCAAGAATCGAACACTCACCTGACTGAACCACCTGGGTGCCCCAACAACACAGCTTTAATATGAGCTCTGGAAGTAGTCAAAAACCTAAAGCAGTTACAATTTCAAGTATATTGTGGCATAAATTCACTAAAGTTTAGAATAACTCTACTCTGACAAATTGATTCACTTTTTAAACTACAGTGGGAAATCACCCGAAATCCTTGTGGGGAGGAAGCCGTAACGTAATACTAGGATCCTGGCAGTGTGGGTGTATTTTTATCAAAAAGCCCTCAAAATAATGCTGCCTTCACGTGATCTTATATAGAACATCCTAATAAAAATACACGTAATATGTATACATACGAGTACATACACACAGGCATGCATACACGCACGCACGCGCGCACACACACACACACACACACTAGATTTAGCAGAACATCGAAAAGAAATATGATAAAGTGATCATGTTATGGCTCTGCAGGTAATTATATACAAAGATGAATGCTGGAGAACATGCATTTCCCTTATCTCATTGAAACCAGCCTCCAGCCTCTTTAATTTCAGAAATTGGGAAATGCAGGGTTCTGTACGATGAACAATATTTTTAGGGAGATAATAAAAACACTGTGTAATCACATACTGTTTTTAAGCCGAGCGCTTGGCAAACGTGGCCCGAAAGCACGCTGCTGAGCCGGCCGCAGTCTTTGTCTCATTGGGAAATGCTCATTTACATGTGCTGCGAAGAATTCTCGTTTTTAGAATATATGATGATAAACGTAGGCAAGCAGACGGTGACTGTAAGTCTTGCCGGTTATTTTCTAAGGAAGACCAAATATGCAATTAAGGGTGTCTTCATATAAGGAGTGGTTCGTGTACTCTCCTGTGTTCATTTATTTCCATAAACAGTCAACAAACTTCCAGCGTGTGCCCACCTCACGCTGGAAAAGCGATCGGTGTGCGTGGCAAACAAAACAAAACAAAACAAAACAAAACGAAAGGACGGTAAAATCCCCTCCATCTCAGGCTGAACATCATGAAGGTCTGCTTGGCCCTCACATGCTCCCAAGTCCTCCACGGCAGCCCGGGGGTCCTGCGGCTCTCTGCCGTCAGTTAGGGTCTCGGGCTCCCTCCCGCCTAGGGACCCTATCATGCCCTAGGGCCTCCGGGTTCCCTGTCTGCTCCAAGACAAGATAGATGTCTTTCTCCAGCAAGACCATGCCCCCGCCACCAGGACGCTCCCCCAGGCCGGTGCCCTCAGTGAAGCGAGAGCCATGGAATCCAGCCGTGTGCGCCTGCGGCCGTGCGGACAGACGGCCGGGGCCGGGTTCTGAGGGCAGGAGGTCCCGTAAGGCAGACCTGGCCATTAATGGCGTCTCTGGAGGACCATTCTCGCAGGATGCAGGATTCAGCGTGCGGACGGAGGGCTGGGGATGATGCTCACCCGTCAGTAGCACAGCCCCTGCAACAGGGGATACTGAGACCGCCACAGCAGGCCAGGGAGAAACACCAGAACTGTCACTCTAGGAGGACTCGGAAGGCTCCGGGGCACGTGCACGCTGCTTCCCGGGGTGGCAGCAACTGGGCGACCCAAGACAGCACAACTCGCTATCGTGGGGCTCCGAAGGCCACATGTCAGAATTCGGTGTCGTGGGGCTGCCCCGTGGTGACCCAGGCCCATGCCCCCTCTGCCGGGAGGAAGGGAGGGTTCTCTCCTCACCTCCCCCATGCCCAGGGCAGCGCCCTCACACCCTCGGCGTCTTCGAACGTGCAGCCCCACACCTCAGCTTCCCTCTCCGTATCGCCTGCCCCTTCTGGGTAGACTCTCCCTCTGCCTCCTCTGATAGGGACCTGCTGCTTACTTTTAGGGCCCATCTGGGTAATGTGAGGTAATCTCCTGTCTCCAGACGCTTAACTTAATCGCATGTGCAAAGTCCCTGTCGCCATGGGAGGGAACAGTCACAGGTTCCAGGGATTAGGAGCTGGCTATCTTTGGGGGTGTCAGGTCGTTACTCTGTATTCCATCCTACAAGGGCCCTGCGGACACTGTGTCCACAAAAGCAAGAAAGACACACAACGGCAAGGGACCTCACGGGCTCTTGTCTGCAGGCCAGGGCCATGTTAGCGAGGCTCAGTGATAGCCGGTGAAGAGTACCACGTGTCCTCAGTGTGCACGGAACCTGTGCGGTAGATGCGGTCCTGGCCTGGTCCAGCACACAGCGACTCAGCGAGGGAAGCTTTCCCTGGTCCCTGAACTTGTAAACTAATGAATGCACTCAGCACTGGCCACTGGCCTGGGGACTAAGAACCACCACGGTGGCGAGGTCAAAGCAGCGTCTCTGGATCTGCCTTCCTGCTCCCTTCACAGCCAGGACGGTAGACGGAGAACATTCCAGACTGTACTCAGGATAGCAGCACACTTGAGTCACAGGGTGCAGGGTTTGTGCTGCCTACACATCTTCACTGACCTCACCAGTCTGGGCCTAGAACAGCCAAACAGGAAAGCATAGTAGCAGTACCCTGGCTGCCCCTGCCACACCCAGTGTGTGATGGACGATGGAGGGACAGATGGAGGCATGGATGGATGGATGGAGCGACAGACGGATGGACAGATGGAGGGATGGATGGATGGATGGATGGATGGATGGATGGAGGGACAGATGGAGGGATGGACGGATGGATGGAGGGACGGATGGATGGAGGGACGGACGGAGGAAGGGACAGATGGATGAACGGATGGAAGATGGAGGGACAGATGCATAGATGGACAGGTGCACGGATGGGATGGATGGACAGATGGAGGGATGGATGGACAGACGGATGGACAGATGGAGGGATGGATGGATGGATGGAGGGATGGACGGAGGAAGGGACAGATGGATGAACGGATGGAAGATGGAGGGACAGATGCATAGATGGACAGGTGCACGGATGGGATGGATGGACAGATGGAGGGATGGTATGGGCCAAGGCATCACGGTCTGCGCCCATCCATCAGTCTGCTCAGTGTGCTCCTTTCCATCCCCACCAAATATGAGCATTGGAACCATTCCCACTACACTCACAGCCCAGCCCAAGGACTGGGTTCACTCAACCCAGTAACTCCCACCATACTCCAAGGACAGCCGGGCCCTCTGGCCATGCTAAGGACCACAGCAATGCTCCACTGTCCTCAACACATTAATTGAACTGGACGAGTAAGACCACAGGTTCAAGATGGTGGGAGATAAACCCTACAGATATCTAGGGGAGACATCAGAATGAAGACTTTAAAAGGTCAGTGGTCTGGGCCAGGATGCACCCTCCAAGTAAAGACAAGTTACCTTATCTTGCACATCCTACCAGGAAGCCTGGCAGGTCGCTTTGGCTTTGGACACACATATCCACATGGAAACCTGCTTCAGTCGGTATTCCAGGAGTAAGAAGAAGTTCCCAGCTTTGAGTGGGTCCAGGGTAGGGAAATCTGTGTCCGAGACCCAGGAATCCGTGCCGGCAGCCCCACGGGCCTCAGGGACAGTGTTCCAGCACAGTCTGCTTCGCGGGAGATAGGTGTGGGGGGAGTTATATGTATCTTGTGGGGCACACAACAGCTCCATCAAGGTAACCTCAGCACAGACCCATGGGTTCTGTCCGGAGCAAGGCCATGCTGCCCACAGTGGAGAACCACGTGCCTTTCAGGACACGGTGTAAGTAGACTAGAACACCCAAGAACGCTCTGCAATCAGGTGGCCTGCCTGCCTCTAAGTCACCCGCATCACCCACCATGGGGGGGACCCATGCCTCGCTCAGCACGAGCCCGAGGGTCCATGGAGATCTGCTGACGAAGGAAAGGAGCCCAAGACTGGTGTTTGGTATTTTGTACAAGCTGAATATAGACGGCCGCTGTGCCATACCCATGTCCAAGGATGACTTTGAGAGACAGGAGCGAGGGGAGATTTCCAGCAGAAGTCTGGGCATCCACCTTTTGCGGGAAGAGACACAGCCAGTGGGGGGACATGTACACACCAGGGGTCAGCAGTGGGTGACCTGACCAGCTGATCAGAGCCTGGAATACGGAAGGGGACCAGGCACACAGACGGATCTAGGGAGTGGGCCCCAAGCCTGAAGACGTTCACCGTATGACTGACACGTAGGGTGTGTGTTGTGGGAGGGAGAATCAGTAACCGAGGAAACCAAGGACTTGACCTTTCATGTGAGCCCACACGGACTCAGGGAGCTCCTTTGGGGACGAGTGATGGAACAGCCACCAGAGGCCCCGACGAGAAGCAGGCCCAGAGAGGGTGTGCAGCAGTGGGGCCCAGGCCGGCCAAGTGAGACCCTCCCTACACCGCGAGCCCCCGGTGCTACCTGTCAGACGTGTACATGGGAGAAGGGAAGGCATAGAGCCACCTGACTCCTGGAGACGCACTTTGGGAATATGTTTCCCGGTCCTCACAGCCCGGAGCTGCCAGAGAAGGAGTCCTTCTGTAGGGTGGGGGATGGACTAGAGACCCGGAGTGGCCTCCCTCCTCAGGGAGCGTCTGGTAGACAAAATGCGTACAGGCCCAGCCCTGTCCCCACCCCGAGGGCCTGGTCCAGCTCCCAGACCTCCCGCTGATTTGGCCCAGGTTTTGCCGTCTATCATGGTCCAGCTTCTCCCTCTGGATAATTCGGATTCAAATACGGTTTCTCCCTGTCATTCAGGTCAAAGTGTTTTCAAATTACCATTGTAGTTCCTACATACTGCACAGATTATTTAAACGTGTCTTGCTTGATATCCCAAAGTGTGGTATGTTTTGCTTGTCCCGCCTGGAGACTTCTAGATGAACCACGCTGTGGACGGCAAACACATTCCACAGGATTGCGACCCTTTGAAATATGCTCACGGGTACCCTGTGGCCCAGGACGTGGTCTGTCTGGGTGTTTCGTGCGCCCACGGAAAGAGTGTGCATCCCACACTCGGAACACAGTACACGTATGTGTCAGTGCATTTGCCGAGTTGCTTCAATCTACTGTGGATTAACTGCTTTATCGCTGCTCATTCTAGCGCTTATTAGACGAATACGTTAAACCTTAGATGATTGTCGTATCGGGCCCTGAGAGCTGACGTCCAGGGTTAGAACCAATTCTGCCGCTCGGAGTCCGCCAACGTAGTCACGCAGGTTTTCCAGAGTCACTTAAAACTCGAGTAAAGTATGTGTTGGTGACAAAGACCTAGGATTTCACCGCTGACTGAAATACACAAGTAAAACACACCTCCTTTTCTTACTGTGCTGAGACTGCACATGGCTAATCTCTGCTTTCGTTTTGAAACAGAAGTTGCGACCGTCGAAGTTGTCTATCAAACGAAAACGGCTGCAGAGCCACCCGCCCTCTCTGAGGCTGTGCGTTGCGGGGATGCCGAAGCACCCCCTGCACTCAGCTCAACACCATCCCGCGTCTCCTTCCAAGGCCCTCGCGGCCTCTGATTCTTCACAGTGATGTGCTCCTTACCTGGGTCAGGAGAGACGGGGAGTGGCTGGCTCTGGGCCCCTAGCCAGCTTTTGGATCCTGAACAAACTGCTTGCTCTCTCTGGGGTCAAAGTTTTTTTGTTTGTTTGTTTTGTTTTTTGGTTTTTTTAATGAAATGGATTGTTTTTGCATTAGATCGGTGTTTTTCAGTCTTTGTTTTTTTCTTTTCTGCAAACTACCTAAGAAAAGATTTTAGGACACAGGTGCTGGATACCACGTGGGCACGAAGATCACCTGGGGGCCACCTCAGAGCCGGCGATTCCGTCACTGATCTCTGACAGGGACAGTGAGGTTCCCCACATCCAAGTAAACCACTTTAAAAAGAGCAGAACCCTACAGTCTGAGAGAACTCCAGCCTCTCCCTTGCTCCCATTTTAACCAGAGCAACTCTGTTTTTATATTTTCAAAATGTTGGCTTTGGCGTAATGTTTCATTGGAGAATACAGTTCCATTTCGTACACGTATGAAAGCCAATGGGATGACGAATGTGAACCTCCGATCCACGGCTGGCATAAAGGAAGCAATCCCTAATGTATACATTATTTGTATGCATAATTTTTGGAGAACAGGTGTGATTAGGTAACTTTAAAAATCTCTAATTGTAGGGGCACCTGGGTGGCTCAGTCGGTTAAGCGTCCGACTTCGGCTCAGGTCATGATC
This sequence comes from Prionailurus bengalensis, assembly GCF_016509475.1. Classification (NCBI taxonomy): domain Eukaryota; kingdom Metazoa; phylum Chordata; class Mammalia; order Carnivora; family Felidae; genus Prionailurus; species Prionailurus bengalensis. Next base: position 1,975,847 of record NC_057358.1, on the reverse strand, counting down.
TCGCAGTTCGTGGGTTCGAGCCCTGCGCCGGGCTCTGTGCTGACGGCTCGGAGCCTGGAGCCTGCTTCGGATTCTGTGTCTCCCTCTCTCTCTGCCCCTCCGCCACTTGCAATCTCTCTCTCCCTCAAAATAAATAATAATCGTTGCAAAATCTCTCTAATTGTAGGCTGCTTTGGTCACGCTGACTCCTTCTCATCATATTCCACATGTTCCATGTTATGTCCAAGCTTGTATGTGAACAACTTGTGTCAGAACAAATGGCTCAAGTCATCACAATGGCGCAAATGTAACTTTGGGGGTTGTCTGAGGGCACCGTGGTCTTGTCGGGCCCCATGTGGTCACAAATCCTGGCCACAGTTCTACGGAACAACAAAACATCGAACTCCTAGTAACCCTAGCCTGCACCCCAGCAGATGGTACGGACCGAAGGCAGCACGTGCCGGGGTCAATACCACGCCCCGCGATCAGCAGGATGTACTGGAGGGGAACCTTCACTGGGGAGTTCAACCACCACCACTGTGTCCCCAGACCAATGGGTTATTTTTCTGACTTATTCACTTCATTACTTGTAAATATCATATTTGTTCTCTTTAACTTCCAGCAGGGATGGATGGGGTAAAAATGATGTAATTTGTGCCTAAGAGATTTATAAATTTTTAAATAAACTAAAAATACCAAAAGGAATTGATAATAAACTTCAAGCACACTTAAGCTCACACACCCAGACTCTTCAAAGTGCTTGGACTTAATATCCTCGGGCAATAGAGCCGTCAAAATTAGGGACGACTTTAATGAGCACGTAGTAAATCCACAGTTACCATCAATCCCTCTGTCAATGAGCCAAGCAGGCGTGCGTTCGCTGTGGCCAGAGAGCGGGCAGCCCCAGGGATTCACGCAAGAGGCACCAAGCAGTGAGACTACAGAGGTCCCCACCTCCAGCCCAACAGACTGAGGCTCCTGCCCGTGTCAAGTCCCGGCGTGCATCCAAAACTCCAAGTCAAATTTCTTAATCATCTTTTTCAAGCTTTGAGCAATTTTTTTTTTACTTTGAAAACTTATATTGATTTAAGATACCATACATCCCTCTGGTAGGTCTTTAATCACTGGTTGCTTCCACTTGGAATTATATCTCATTTTCTTTGTCATTCCTACTTGGAGCTCCGTGAAACGAAATCACCTAGTTAATACTGAACAACTACCTACTGATTTGCTGTGAAAGAAACTGAATTTGCGTATTTCCTCACTGTTCGGTGAAAGGAAAATGATTTGTGGTGAGTAATGATAGGTCAATATGTTTATAAGTCTCAGCTTTTCTCAGTGCAGGTAAGATGTTGCTCTCTTTTTTCCTTTCTCTATCGTGGGGAGGAAAAAAAATTAATAATACAAAAAAAATCCCTATATTTTCGGTAGTAAATGGAACGTGTTTGAGCAGAAAGAGGAACTTCACTTCATTTGCTGCCTTGGGTGAGGTTATCTTAACGTGACAGACGACTTTTTTTCCACATTTTTCATCTCAGCCATCCATCCATAAGAGGAAGGCATCATGTTTTATGTGGCAGAAGGCAGCAGGCACTTTGGTGAATTATCTCTGCAGAGGACCTCGCCTTCTCCTGGGAGCTCAGAGATTAGTGCCGAGGCTTCAACACGAATTCTGTCTCTCGGTCATTAAGCTGGAAGGCTGGGCTACGTCAGCAATTAAAAAGCTCAACCCGCTGGAGTCAGGCCGGGGCTGGCCAGACGGCTCGGAGCAGGAGGGCCGCTCCCGCCGTGAGGGGTTTTTCAAGTTGAACGTGAAAACACGCTTGGAGCCTCTGATCCCATCAGGTGGCTACTTGTCAAATATGTTCTGCCACCATTAGCGGGTCGGGGGGGATAATTTGTCTGCCCTTCAAAAAAAAATTAAGTGAGGACCCAGGGCTTCCCAGGCAGGAAGTGGCGGGCCGCAGGAGGACCGGTGCGTACGGTGGTCTGGACGGCGAAGACAAGATGAGCGAATGTCGTGAATGCCGCAGAAACCGCTCTGCTTTCCCCGCATGCAAGGCCAGACCGTCTTGACGATTTTCTCAAACTCGGCCATCTCGTTTCCAAACCCTGCAGTAGGTGTTGAACCTTCCTGATGTGGCGAGACATTGCCACGTTCTTCATTTGCTCTTAAAAACAGTACCGTCCAGGGGCACCTGGGTGGCTCGGTCGGTTGGGCGTCCGGCTTCTGCTCAGGTCATGATCTCTCGGTTCCTGAGTTTGAGCCCCGCGTCGGGCTCTGTGCTGACAGCTCGGAGCCTGGAGCCTGCTTCGGATTCTGTGTCTCCCTCTCTCTCTGCCCCTTCCCCACCTGCACTCTCTCTCTCTCTCTCTCTCTCTCTCTCAAATGTCAACATTAAAAAATGGTATTGTCCAAAGGAAATGGGCTATTAATTTGTTATCAAAAAGTCATCTCTTTGGTTCGCCAAAGAATCCTTCTAGTAACTACGGCAAAACCATTCGAAAGAGCATATGATTTACCATAATACATAAACGAAGTTAAAACAGAGAAATGGCCGTGCCTGTGGATAATCCAGAAATATCTACTGATTCCTGTGTCAGGCAATGTGGGGAAAGTCAGATGTATAAAATCCTCCCCACACGGTACTAACAAACACGTTTAGAGAAAAGGATGACCATAGGAACATAATACTAAGAGTGTAGTAAATTCCAGAATGCTGCAATGCTTTCCCAACAATCCACAGAGTTTATGGACGACCCAGAGGAGCGACAGGATTATCACAGGGCACGTGAGAATCTCTCCTTTGTCCTCCTCTTTAAGACTTGGGAGCTGACAAAGGTTCTGTCGATATGAGCCACTCTGCTTAGCTGCCCAGAGTCCTGTGGATTTGCACCTGACTGTAGAGGAACGTGCAATCCAGCCGGAACTCCGTCAGTGGACGCATCCCGTACCTCCAGATAAAGGGGAGGACCGTGGAAGCAAAGCCACACAATGTGAGGAGCCACGGCCCACCCCCATTCATCTGTCTAAACAAGCAGCTCTTGTAAATCACCCCAATGTGATGAAAGAAGGCATTAATCTAGGGGCGCCTGGGGGCTCAGTCGGTTGAGCATCCCACTTCGGCTCAGGTCATGATCCTGCGGTTTGTGGGTTCGAGCCCCGTGCCGCGCTCTGTGCTGACAGCTCGGAGCCTGGAGCCTGCTTCGGATTCTGCGCCTCCCTCTTTCTGCCCCTCCCCTACTCACACTCTGTCCTCTCTCTCAAGAACAGAAAATGAACATTAATTAAAGAAAAAAAAAAGGCATTAATCTATACCACCGCTGATAGAGCACCGAAGCTGTAACCAAACAAATGGAGTCACGGGAAGGGCCAGAGTGAGAATACGATTACCACCTGCCTGGCACATCTCAGCGCTCCTCTGAAGAATGAAACAGGGCTCTATTTTAATCACTTAATTAAAGGAGTGGCATTTCACAGTGATGTCTATAGGCAGCACAGGGAGTGGTTTTCAACCCCGGTGAGTTTCTCCAAGAGGACTAAATGTGAAGGATGGCTTCCCCAACACATGCAAATCCTCTTTTCCCTCAGTCCGTTTTGTTTACCGAGGCGCGATGATTACAGATGATGGGGGCCCATCAGTCATGCTTCCAGCGAGCATTCACGAGGCCCCAGGAGAAAAACGCTGGCGTTGGATATGCAACCATCGGCCGCCATCTTTGTTCTCGGCGAACACGCCCACGCAGGGTCGCCTCTCACAGGTGCCTCGGTAGAGAAGGTGACTGCTGCCCAGAATGGGGTCCTGGTGAGGAGGGGAGAGATACGACACTGCGTTTCCTACTTGAAACGTTCCGCTATTTGCGCCCTGGCACAGCCAGCGTACAAACCACCGCAGAACCTCAGTGGTGCCCAGCACTTAGCACTAACCTTCCCAGACGCCTGCGGATGGGCTGGGCTCGGGTGGGCTCGGGAGGGCTGATGGGGTGTGCCCCTCTCTCCTTCCTGGCATCACGGGCGGGCCGGGGCGTGTTCTTCTCGCGGTGAGGGCTCGGGGCCCGGGGAACATAGGACTCCAAGGTCTGGAGGGGGCAGACTGGGGTTTGCCCTCACTCTACCGACCACACGGCTGGGGGAGTCACGTGATGCGGAAATACACTCCACTCCTTTTGTGCCAGGAGGTGGAAAGTCCCACAGAAAAGGCAGGGGGCTTAGGGGAGGGGAGAAACGGGCCAAGCCCGCTGTCTTTGTGGTCAGCTTCCCGAATCAGACACCAGCACGGGGTCAAGACCACCTCCTCCAGCACATTTACACCTGTAGCATCAACCAGCGGCCAAGCCGTGGCACCGACGACAGTCTGTTGACACAGAGCACGGACGGCGGCATTGCAGCAACGCAGAACAGCTCTCTCGGGACACAGACGTGTGAGCCACGGCCAGGCCCGGCACGCAGAGAGCGCAGCGAACTAACACGGGCTCGTGACACGATCCCTGTGGAAAGCGCAGGTTTGAAGAGCCTCTTAAACGAAAGCCGACGCTAACGTCATTCGCTCTCGGCTCCCGGGTCACAAAACCAAGGGCATTTTCGTCAGCATCGGCATCAGGCGCCCATCTGTCAGAACACTCACATGGGCCGGACGCGCCGGCCGGGGAGCACCCAGCTGAGGTTCTGCCAGGTGCGTGTGGTCTAAGGGTGACGGCATTTTCCTCAGCTGCTCTCAAATGCCAACGTGTCTCCTACATACTCGTCTTCAGATGGAAAGAGTTAAAAGCCCCCGGACCCTTTCTGCCGTGTCTAAATTCCCAACAAAACTGCATGTATTTTCCGTTCCAGGGCGGGCTGTTTTATTCCCAAGCCGACACGTGCGAGAGCGGGTCTTAAACGTTCAGGAGGACTTTACCTTCCCTTTTCTTTGCATCACCAGCATGACTACCCTCAGCAGCGTGAGAAGATTTCTCTGAAATTACAGTGTTTTGTCGGATTGTCCAAGGGAACGCCCAGACGGCAGGAGGCCTTTAGCACACTGAGCATCGTGTCAAGGGCGGGGGCCAGCTAACTGGCCTCGGGGACAGATCCACGCTTGGACCGCGGCGTATGGGAAAAGGCAATGCACGTGCCGGACAGGGGCACCCATCCCCCCGGCACGGCCAGTCTGGCGTGGACGGAGCGCCTTCACTTACCTGTGCCAAAAATCAGGTGGGGCCACTGCTCAACCTGTATGTTGCCAGAGGGCTTGCTTTTCTGTTTCAGTCTCCTTAGAAAAAGGTGGGAGGCTCCCGAACGGCTCCCCACTGTCCATATGTCCACCTAAAACTGCTGGCCACTTCCCCAAGATGTCACGACAGATGTCCCCAGGCTGAGAAGGAAGGGCTGTGCTTCCTAAACCAACAGCACCATGGAGGAAAGTTCAACCTCAGAAGTGAAGACAACTGTCCCCAAACCTTTTTCTGCTCCTTTTTAAAAAATTTTTTCACGTTTTTATTTATTTTTGAAGGAGAGAGAGAGAGAGAGAGCATGAGCGGGGGAGGGGCAGAGAGCGAGGGAGACACAGAATCTGAAGCGGGCTCCAGGCTCTAAGCTGTCAGCACAGAGCCCGATACGGGGCTCGAACTCACAGACGGTGAGATCATGACCTGAGCTGAAGTCGGTCGCTCCACCGACTGAGCCACCCAGCCGCCCGTCTGCTTCGTTTTTTAAATTAAAAATGTATACAGGGGCTGGAAGCCCAGAGAGTCTGAGACAGCAGAACACGCCACTTTCTGAAAGTTAAAATTCCACTTTCTGAACAGACCGCCATAAAAAGTATTAGCAGCAAGAAAAGTACTCTAATTCCAAATTCATTAATAACTAGCAATGAGTGATCTCAAGTAATACCATTTTCCCTGTGTTTTATTATCTTTCTCAAAAAGTGAAAAATAATAAACTCCTTGATCTCTTCAAAACATTTTTATCTAAGACTACGTTATTACCTTTTTTTAATGTGAAATTTATTGTCAAATTGGTTTCCACACAACACCCAGTGCTCATCCCAACAGGTGCCCTCCTCAGCACCCTTCACCCACCCTCCCCTCCCTCCCACCTCCCATCAACTCTCAGATTGTTCTCAGTTTTTAAGAGTCTCTTAAGTCTAGAGAGGGAGGGAGCCAAAACGTTATTACTTTTTAAAACGCTTTTTTAAACGGCTTGATGATGATCCTTACCAAAGTGGCAGAAGGCAATGAGGAAAGCAGGAAAGTAAAAGGCAAGGAGAGACAAGAAACACCGAGAACGTCGTCCTCTTTCTCATCAGCCGCTGCACATGGGCTTGTCAGTCCCGAGCACTGATATCTTCTGTTAGTTACAAGAAATAAAAGAAGTGTGATCGCTACATTTGTGGAAGAACACGGGCGACACCGCCATTAAATTACCGCACTATCACGGAATCCACCAAAGAAGTCTCCGGACTCCCTGCGACTTGCTGTGGCTCTGGCAGACCGCGGCACCCACCGTCAAACACCGCATCAGAGCGTCTAAAGAGTTGATGCCTAGCAGTGTGGATGGATGTGGACTCAGCACAAATAAGAAACTGCGGGGCAAAAAGGACCCACGAGGGAGAGACTGACAGACCGGTTCCTGCGGGTCTGACAAGTGTGGAAGGGAGGCGGGGTGCGTCTCTGCTCGCGCACGTAGCCAACGGTAGGTTGCAGTATGGGCTTCTTCAAAGCAAATCGCAAAATTACATAAGCTGAATTACATAAAATGAGTTTGGGGCCAATTATGCTAATTCAGGCAAGACGAGTGATCTTAATGCGTCTGTTAGGCTCAACGTCCCGGTGACTTCAGGCCAACCCGTTCCACACTGAGAGTTGGCCTAAATGCATGAAAAGGAGGGACAGGCATATTTTACTTCCTCAGGGGGCAGTGCACATATGCAGTCTACTTCTGCTGCTCCTAATGCCCTTGGCTTCACTGTTGCTTTTCAGTTTTTCATTGAGGGAAGTGAGGCAGAGGAGAGCGGTGTGGAACCCTGAAGGCAGCCTGCCTGACAGTCACGTGCGTCCCCTCAGCAGACACAGGCAAGGCTCCAAACACCGACCCCCGAACGCCGGCCCGGCAGCTCTGAGACCATGGGCCACAGGGTGAATGGCCAGGGTTTGTGCCGTCTCAAGTTTTGGGGACCCACTCGCAGAGTGCACGAGTAGCTGATGTGCTGACATCGAAAGGAAGCGCAGGGAAGGAGCCATCACAGGTATTCTAACAGGAAAACACAGTGACGTCGGACGGCATGGGACCAAAAGACACTCTCAGACGAGCTGTGAATCTATTGTCACCAGAGAGATTCAGGGTGAAGGAAGGGAGCAGGGAGAGAGAAATACTGAGATAGAGAGCGAACTCTGTTCCGGTTTTCCGTGCCTGAGGAGGTAACACCGTTTGCACGTTTGAACGATAGGGTGCGGGAGTTTTTGTCACATGGCTGGGAATGGACATAGTTATCGTTGTGCACTCTGGAATGTGCCCAGGTGTCCCTACAGGAACTTAGGAGTTTTTACATGTTTTTTAAATTTAAAAAATTTTTTTTATATTTATTTATTTATGAGAGAGAGAGAGAGAGAGAGAGAGAGAGAGAGAGAGAGATCCAGAGCATGAGCAGGGGAAGGGGCAGAGAGAGAAGGAGACACAGAATCAGAAGCAGGCTCCAGGCTCCGAGCTGTCAGCACAGAGCCCGACGCGGGGCTTGAACCCAGGGACCACGAGATCATGACCTGAGCCGAAGTCAGACGCTTAACCAACTGAGCCACCCAGGCGCCCCAACGGTTTTTAAATGAAAGCTAAAACCTTTTTTAGACAGTTTAGAGGTCTGTCATCTTTCTCTCTTTGAATCAAGAAAGAACACTTAATGTTTGTCTTTTTTGTTTTCTTTTTAACACTTGAAGAGTGTTGGTGGGGATCCAATGTTTATTCTTGTATTAATTTTTTTTTCACAATTCAAAACTTCACCACTTAACTTCTTTCTTTTTTTGTTAATTTTTAACTTCTTTCTTTTAAAAAGAAACATACTTGATCAAAACTATTGGTTTTATGATCTCTTAAAGCCTCGTCGTTTACAAAAGATATTCCATTTTATATTTTAAATAATAGAAAAGACACAAGCCAGCGTCTTCTTGAATTATACACCAAAATCACACACTGCACTCATCAGGTGTTGTCTATTTCTTGCTTCTCTTTTACTATGTAAAAATGGCCTGCATATTCTTCTATAATCTACTTTATACAAGATCAATGTCCATATAACAATCTTTTTTTTTTTTTTCGCTTTTATTTATTTATTTATTTTGAGAGACAGAGGGAGACACAGAATCCCAAGCAGGCTCCACACTATCAGCACAGAGCCTGACACGGGGCTCAATCTCATGAACCATGAGATCGTGACCTCAGCTGAAACCAAGAGTCTGATGCTTGACCGACTGAGCCACCCAGGCATCCCCAAGATCAATGTCAATATAGAAATTTTATTTAAAAACCCGTCTACTTTTTCCTTAAAGTATGTTTTATTCTCCTTCTCAACAAAAACCTGTTTTTTCACAGTGTTTCTGCTTTCATTTTCTTCCCTAAGAGGCAAGGGTAATGGAACCACTGACAAATTTTACACACACTTCTAGGGGTGTCTGGGGGCTCGGTCGGTTAAGCGCCCGACTCTTGGTTTTGGCTCAGGTTATGATCCCACGGTGGTGAGATCCGGCCCTATGTTGGGCTCTGCGCCGACAGTGTGGAGCCTGCTTGGGATCCTCTCTCTCCTTCTCTCTCTTTCTCTCTGCCCCTCCCTGCCCGCGCTCTCTCTTTCTCTCTCTAAATAAATAAACGTTAAAAACCATACTTGTATTAAAATGTGTAACTTGGCCTAATCAAGTAATTGGTAATCTCTACTCACCTGTAATTTTACAAAATTAACTCTGATCCTGATAGATTTCAAAACTCACCTGGGAGATGGGAGGTGGTGTCACGTTAAAACATACAATGCCACCACAAACCCATCCTTGAATTCCCAATCTCTTTCCTCAGAGGATACTTCTGAATTTTTAATTTCCATAGCATCTGAAATACACTGATTTTGAATACTCACATCCACTCAGTATAGGGCAGTGGGGCTGCAGAACAACGGCCACCCTAACACGTACTGCCGACAAGACACCCGCCCTTCGGCACTGCTCCTTAGCGTCCCTTTGTCTCAGCACAGCCATGGATCCTTCCGTAACAACAAAACTCCTGGCGGTTTCGGCAAACGCTCCATTTTAATGTGGAGCTCTGCAAAATCTATTAACCTGTCTACAAGTGATATTAGTATCAGCATGTGTCATCAATTGTGGCGAAAAGCAGCTTTATTATTAATTGCAACTGGGTAGCATGGCTCTGAAGGCATGTGGCGTCCCGGTTATGAAACATTCATCTCCAGACCCTGGGACACCTCTGACGGACGGTTTGTGCATTTTGGATAATTTTCACTCGAACGCAAGGGTAAGCTTTAACAGAAGCAACGGCCAGGACACGTAGTGTGTGGAGAGAAGCCGCGTGCCTTTTTGTCCCCAGTTCAGGTCTTCTGAGCAAAGGCTTGTTGGAATAGCTAATGTTTGCTTGTTAACCTAGAGATCATGAATCTGATCTGAAAGATTTAAGATACGTCTCCTTTGGTGGGGACCTTCCAAGATAATATACCCACATATCTTTCCCCCTTACTCATGGAGGCCATTGGCCTACTTTCCACGACGTGAAGTGATCTCTCTACAGAGGAAAGGGGGGATAGGTATGATAGCAGTCAAAACAAACAGCCGAAACCAAACAAAAAAACCCAGAGTGTGCAAATTTGGGCATTCCTTTCTTGTGGTGCCATCCAGTGCTGTCACAGGTAAACACCTGGCCCTCATCAGTGTGTCGTATGGGAACGTCGTACGGGAAGCAGGGCAGGGAATCACTGTGGCCTCTGCTCTTTTCTGAGTGATATCTGGTGTCTTTCTCTGACCTCTTGCATCTTCTGGTAGTGTGCGGGTAGGAAATGGTGGCCGCTAACTTGTTAGATTGCGAGCAAGGTAAAACTTCAGACCCTCTGTGGTTTCCGACTCAACGCATTTACAAATGAATAAAACACAAACCCATCTAGAGCAAAGTATAGGAGCCATAGAATACCTAGATCCAAAATAGTGATAAAATGACTTAAAGATTCACTTCCGTTTCTTGACCAGAAACATCACACACGGTGCTCAGGCCACCAGAAGAGCGCAAGCACCATTCAAGGTCTCTGCCCAGTTTCTGTCCTAGTTAGATCTGCGGCACCGCCTGCTGAGCAACCTGTCAAGCAAACGAAGAAACTCGGAGAGAGGGTCATGTTGCTTGGAGACGGAGTTTTTGAGGTCGGGATCTAGAAACAGTAAATGCACCAAAGGAAGCAAATCAAGAACCCGGGATATCTAAATTCAGACGTCAAGACGAGTTTAAGATCAGAGGTCGCCAGCCTCAAGTGGCGTAAGTCAGACATGTAAGCCGCCCTAAGACACAGCCTGCAAAGGAGAGGGCGACACAGAGGAACGACGAGGTCTAGATGCTGGTGGAGACCGCCCCTTCCACACTCCGGTCTCCTCAAGGTGGCGGCCAGCACCCCACACGCACCTGCTACCGTGGCTTGGACATCAGTGACCCACAGAGAGCATCTCTGAGCTCTACCGTTACCATTTGGAAAAGGCGCTCGGCTCGGAATTTCCAAATCAGCCCAAATCTTATCCTGGTAAAAGGAATAAATCTCTTGTAAGCGCCACTATTATTATATAACATTAACCCCAAATCCAACAAAACCTTTGAAAGCATCTAGAAGAACACTGATACTCCCTCATGCAGCGTCCTCTCGAAAAGCATGCCACGCGTCCTCTTCCAAATGCTTTTGTGCATGTATTTTACAAGACATTTGCTTTCATTCACAAGTTACTTTATAAAATTTGCTTATGAGATTAACTGGAACCTGAAGCATTTATTTTTCTCAAGTCCGGGTGTTTAAAAAAGTATTGTGTAAGGAAATGAGTTTATTTTTAATCATGAAACAGAAGTTCAAACTCAGTGAACGTAATGGAAAAAGCCCAGTGACTTGCTCTGTCAGGCTTTTTCTTGAGATTTCAAACATCAATATATTTGCCCTTAATTTACTTCTGCTGCTGAAACTTTCTGACGTTCCAGTTCTTCTGCATGAACAACTTTATTTTCTAGAAAAAAAGTAAGGTTGTGAAGTCTTTTCATATCATTGCCTTGGCAGCTGAATCCCGACTCTCCTATTGTTTTTTCAATGTCCTCACGTTTCACATAAGCCATGGCTGGAGACAAGGACAGCGAATTTACTGTGGGCCACGTCCTATTTCAAGCGTTTTCTGTTTGTTTTGATGAGTGTCCCCCTTGACAGATGACGAGTTTGGAGCATGAGAGCTGCCCTCTCTGTCACGTCCACCACGAGGGCCACGCAGAACTGATTTCCACCAAGGTCAGACCCCGGCCCCCAGCCCCCCCGCAGCTGCTCTGTCCTGCTCCACGCGGGTCACTTTCCCCAGTGCTTCCCAGCGACGGGCACGCTCACTAATGAACACACTGAAATTGTAAAAACAACAGGCAAAAATAAAAACAAAAGAAAACAAAACAAAAACAAAATAGAGGCAGATGTAAAATATGAAAAGTAATTTCACTCAACATTCTTCATTAATTTTTTTTAAGTTTCATTTGTTTATTTTGAGAGAGAGAGAGAGAGAGAGAGAGAGCGCAGGGAAGGGGGGAGTGAGAGAGAGAGAGAGAGAAACCCAAGCAGGCGTGCACTGCCAGCACAGAGCTCGACGGGAGGCTCAAACTCACGAAACATGAGATCATAACTTGACCCAAAATCAGGAGTCAGATACTTAAGCCACTGAGCCACCGAGGTGCCCCAATTTCACTCCACATTCAAAATAACTCATGCCACTGGCAAAGTTTCCAAGGATCATGTCTTGAATAAGGAAGAGTTTTTAAAAGACAACCAATGTGGTCAAGCACCTGAACAAATTTGTACAATTAAAACTGCTTCTTATGTCTGAGTCTCAGGAGGGCCCACGCTTCTACTGTAAGAAGTCACTGGGATATGGCGAACCCCCACCGGCTCCCGATATTTTGCGTCGATGAATGGAGCCCATCACGCCCAGAGAGCCCCAGCCTCTCTCTTCCTTACTCACGTTTCCAATTTACCACTCATGATAAATCGCCTGACATCAATGGTGAATCTACCATTTTGCCTCCTAAATGTCTTTCGAATTGTTCTGGATCTCTTCACGTCCAGCCCCACCATCTGCTAGAGGGTGCCTCATCTCATCCTGGCCGACCTCATGTTTCTCCTACGTGTTCAACTGCCACATGCTGCCACCATCCCGTTCTCCACACACCGCATCCAGAGCGATGGCTTGGAAGCACAAATCTGATGGTGTCGTCAATGGTTACAGTAATCCAACTGCTCTCTCCTAACTTAAACATAACAACAGAATTCCTAAACATGGCCTGTAGATCACATAGACCCAGTGCTATGTATATCTTTCTGGTTCCCTCAGCCCTCTTGAACAAAGTGGGCATCCATCTGGGCTCCAGACATACAGACGCACAGACGCTAGGTCCTAGGACCTCGGCAGGCTTCTTCCCTTGGTGGGCCTTTCCACTTGCTCGTCCTGACGGATAAAAGGCTCTTCCCTTCTTCTTTGCCTATTTACTTCTACATTGCCAGAAGACCTTAATCAATTCATGCCAATGCAAGGTTGAAAATTGTGACCAAAATTAACCGATTTGGAAGACAGAAATTCGAAGTGTTACCAAAGACATACGGATCGAAATCCTCATGTCCCAATTACTCAAATGATGAATCATTGTGAACTTCCAAGACAAAAACACATTTCTTTGCCCACTGTCAACATGAGCACAGGTTGACACTGCTTTATAAAGCAAATATAGTTCTGGTTTCGGAACTTGTACAAGAAAGCGAATGAAATACTGCATCACTTAAAATGATAAAATATCACAAATTAAATGGAATATCTGGCCAAAAACCTGTTGGGTTTATTCTGCAAATGGAAAGATGTTCCCTAGGAAATCTGTATTATAAGTCTTCTTGACAAACAAATAGTGACAAGGCCTACAAACACCCCAAAGGTATTCCAAAGTGAGTATTTTTGGATGTGTTAAGTAAAAAAAATAATAGAAAGAAGTTTACATAGGTAGGATATTGGAGAAGTATACAGACAAAGGGGTATGACTGCAGAGGGAAAAAGAAAAGTGGCATGGTGGTTATCCTACACTATCAGAACTTGAACTTTGCCTTGGCGTCAGCAACGAACATATCGTGTCATTAAATATCAACGAGAAAGGGGGCAAGATAAACATGGTACCATAAGCAACTGTAATTTGAAATAATTCTTCAGAACTCTTTTGAAGATTATGTCTACTTTTTTTACAATATTTCTTTTTGTCCAACTTGCAATGACCATGAACTCCCTTAAATAGAACTCTGATGGGAGGCACCATGCCTTCCCTTATCCCCAACATTACCTCAGACATCACTACAATATACTTAGTGGTTTATAAACACTTTGCACTCATTTTTAATTTCCCCTTTTTGCAGTTGCCAACCCTTTTACTCCTCTTCCTCCTCCTGCCTGAAGATCATGTACAAAAGTAAGCAAAATGAAGAGGTTCTCAGCTCTTTCTTTTCATTACACTGAACTGTAATTATTACACATGACCTTTTGTTTCGAACATGTCAGTAATGCTGCACAGATACTAACGTGTTCTATCTGCTGTGGCATGCTGGGCGTTGCCCCAAAATGCTTTTTTCGGAGCAGCCGGATGTGAGTTTACAAAGTCAATAGCAAAAGTTTCACAAAATGCATTTGGCAACGGGTTGTTCTCCCTCTCTTATGAAATGATAGCATTGGCATCTGTGTGGCCACTTGGAAGCTGGGTTTTATGTCCTGAAGGCACCTCCATACGATGCTCGGAGAAGCCCTGTCACTGACAGGACGGCCATTTCTCGGGAGGAGGCCAAGACCCCTTTGGACTGGATGTTGGACGGACGCCTCAACGGGCCACGAAGACCAGAGAACTGGTCAAAGGTGGCAGATGAGGGTACCTGTTTGTTTCCTTAGGAAGGACATCTAGTTCTTGTTGCACTACCTGCCTCTCCCAGGTCACACCTGAGCATTCACCACACTTGGTTCTTTGTGGTACCCGGTGTGGGGCCCGGAGAGGCTGGACGCGATCTTTATCACACATCCCCCCCCACCCTTTGAAACTGTCTCATGCTTGTACTAGGTGAGACCTCAGTCCAGAGATCGAGGAAGAACTATTTCTTGGACAACAATTTGAATTCAAACTTAAAAAAAAAATTTTAGAGTTTAAGTGCTAAAGATATATAATTATACCCAATTTGCATCATGAAAGGATACGCACATCCATAGGAAACATATATTAGGAAGACAAATTATCCTACACGTCTTTCCATAATTTACCAGAACATCTGAGGTATGATCTCTGTCTAATAATAAGCATTTAATTCATCTAATGCTGTTCCATTTTTGCTGTAAGTAAGTACTCTAAAGTTTTTTTTAAGTTATTTGCCTGAGACTCACAACTTGCAACATATTTAATTTTGTACATATTGACTTTATATATGTTGTTTCCTGATGGCTTGTAGTCCTTCACTTGGAAGAAGTTTATTTATATATAAAGTGGAGTAAAATATGAAAATTGTTTGAGCCTTGTCTAGCACATCAAGGTTATGAAAAATTAGCCTCCCTACCAGTCACCTCACAGCCTATTTATAACAAAGGAGGACTTTGTTCTATTTGATTCGCTGAAATCCATCATTGCCATGAAAAGGTGGGACAGTACTAGATTAATTTTTGACCAAAGTAGCAAGCTATTTATTTTAGAATTGCTGAACTGTAACTATTTTACCGCAGATAAAAATCAGAGTTGTGGGTTATACCATAGTATGATAGGCTAAATCAGAAGACACTGAGAAAAAAAATGTTCAGAGAGAAAAATGCCTAGTCTCTGCCAGGACTCGAAAGAAATTCTAAACACATTCTAAGCATTTGGAACATTTAATAATGAAGGAAGAGCATGAGCCAAACTCACAGAAAACCACCCAGGGATAGTTCTAGAGCAGGAGTGTAATAACACCCATTCTAAAAGTCTGTTTTTCTAAATGAGCATTTTTGTTTCCTTGCAGTGGTGCTCAGAAGAGTCTATCGATATCAGAGTTCTCAAAGCACTGCGTTACTTTTAGTCAGTTAAATAATAACGCTGACAAATAAATATATTCTCTACTCTTACGGATTCTTTTCATGAATTAATGTAATGATCACAGACCCTACCGATCCATGGTATCGTCATTCCAATGCCACGTGTGAAGAATCGGAACTTGCAGAGGGATTACTCAAGATCGTGCAATACCTTACACCCACTTTCACAAACTGAAGGGGAGGGATACTTTAAAGAAGGTTGGAGGTTTGCGGGTTTGATGGAGACCTCAGGACAGGAAAGGACAGATATTCAGAGCACTCTGCAGGAAAGCAAGAGCAAACCTGAGGCAGACGTGGTCTTGCATATGGCGGTGCCCTACCTGCTGACTTCATGCCACCAGCTCTTTCCTTACACTCTTCCCCTGGTGGTGTCCCGTCGGCCGGGCCCACTCATGCACCTGCCTGTTTGGAGACACGGACGTGGGAGGGCACGCATCTGTTCCCTTCAGCTCTTCCAGTGGGAGGACTGTACCAGGAAGTACACAATCACCATCTACATACACTTATTTTTCCCCAAAAGGAAAATGGGGCACTAGTAGAAAAGGGGAGTGGATATTTCAGAACAAAAACATCCTCCAAAAAGAGCTCCCGATCATACGTTAACTCTGAAACATGAGTACACATATTATCTCTAATTCTCGTAACAACCATGCCTGACACGTCTTAGTGGGTTCTGGTTGTTGGAAAACACCACAACCTGGGCACTTCCCAGCCACGGGCACTGATTTCTGGAGCCTGGGAGTTCAAGATCCAGGCACTGGCACATCTGGGGTCTGGTGAGAAGACGGCGCCTTCTCGCTGGGTCCTCACACGGGGGGAGGGGCGATGGGGCTCTCTGGGGTCTCTGATCAGGACGCTAATCTCATCACGTGGGCTCTACCCTCATGACCGCATCACCTCCGGGGGCCCCACCTCCTAACACCATCACCTTGGAGATTAGCCTGCAACATACGAATTTGCACCAACATTCAGTCTACAGCAGCACATATTATTATCCGATTTTACAGATAAGAAAACTTTGCCTCGGGAGATGAGCAAATTTATTTAAAGGGTCACATCTAATCAGCAGCAGAGCTCAGTCAAATCGAGGACTATCTGAATCCTAATAATCAATGCTTTTTCCCCGACTGGATTGCAGGTTTATCTCTCCCTCCCCACCCCCCGCCATGTGTAATTTAAAGCAAAGCTATGCTCTTCCAAAAAAGAAAATATAAATGCGACTTTGGCCCACATTAACATTATCCGGAGGTCTGTATCTTGTCACGCTACACAATGTAAGCCTGTAGCTATCTGTAGACAAAGAGCCTGGAATTAATTTATTCTTCAAGGAGTGTTCCTCCTTCCCCTGCCATACTGTTCTGTTTGCACCTCTAGGCACTTTCTTTGAATTCTTAGGAGCAAGACTTTCTAAGTCACTCAAGCTGACATCCTTCATGACCTGCCAAAGGCAAAAAAGTAAACACAGCTTTACTACTGAGGGGTTCTGACAGTGTGCTTCTTGAGGAAAAGTGAAGCTGTTCATTATAGGAAAGTAAAAGCACGTCACTTTTTGTGGGAAAAAAAATTCCCTCAGAAAAAAGACAGTAAAAATGCAATGTGGGCAATTCCATTTTAGAAATTTCCAACTTGACCGACTGGCCATTGTTGAGAATTAAGAGGCATAATAAAGACATGTTTTCGGTGGTAGGACACGGGATCAAATGTTTACCCTGGCTTTGAAGTGAAATCCCTTTCTAATGGACTTCAAAACAAAGAAAAGGGATCATGGCTTGGATTATGATAAACACGTCTTCTCAGAAACGCAGAACTGAATTCTTCACTGCAACACAAAATTTTACAAAATACGTTCTTGTAGATTTTTATCTTTCGAAATTTTTTTTTTATTCTAGAGAGAGTGAGAAGGGAGGGACAGAAGGAGAGAGAGAATCTCGAGCAGGCTCCATGATCAGTGCAGAGCCTGATAAAGGGCTGGAACCCACAACCCTGGGGTCAAGAGTTGGACGCTCAACCAACTGAGCCCCCCAGGCGTCCCTGTTCTGGCAGACTTTGAAATGTGACTTCAGTAAATAAGTTCTATGTCCACGATTTTCTGATTTTGAGAACACATACTGCTCAAAGAGTAGGTATTCTGCCATGAGTTTCCTAGACAGTAGCGTCAGGGGGTGAGGGATAAAACACCTGGTGTAGAAGTAAACAATTATTTTCAAAAGCAGCTAGTAGACTTTGTTTATTTTTAAGTAAGATTTTATTTTCAGAACCGTTGTAGATTTACACAAAAATTGAGAAAAGGGTACAGTGT
Organism: Prionailurus bengalensis; assembly: GCF_016509475.1. Classification (NCBI taxonomy): domain Eukaryota; kingdom Metazoa; phylum Chordata; class Mammalia; order Carnivora; family Felidae; genus Prionailurus; species Prionailurus bengalensis. The sequence goes on along the minus strand of NC_057358.1, from coordinate 1,958,248 downwards.
TCCCACTTACCTGCACGGCGGTCTCTCCTTTATTGACATCCTACGCGAGGATGATGCCTTTGCGACAATAATACGTCAACATGGATGCGTTATTATCCACCAAAGTCCATCCTTTATTGAGACACCTATAGTTTTCTCCCACCGTCCTTGTTCTGTTCCAGGAGCCCACCCAGGACACCGCATTCCTTCTAAGTCACGTCTCCTAAGGCTCCTCTTGGCTGTGACGGTTCCTCAGACTTTGTCTGTTTTTGATGACGGATACAGTGCTGAAGAGTAAGAGGGATTTTGTACATCTTCCCTCTGTTGCAATTTGCCTACATTATTTCCTCAGGAGCAAAATGGGTTTTGTTTTGTTCTTCTCTTGGGGGAGAAAGACCACACAGATCAAGTGCCGTGTTCATCGCATTTTATCTGGGGCACCCACCACCACCACGGTTTATCACGGCTGCCGCCCCTGACCGCCTAGCTGCACTAGCCTGTCGACCTTCTCCATCAGAAGGTCACTCTGCCCCCACCCTCTCATTATATTTTACTCTTTGGAAGATGTTAATGTACACAGCTCACACTTGAGGGGTGAGAACTTAATGTTCTCCCCCTCTGAGAGCAGAATATTTGGCTTTTATTTTTGCATGGGAAATTTACTCTCTTATCCCCTATTTATTCAACCATTTATATCACTTTGGACATGATTTCATACTGTGGATTATAAATCAGTATCACTTTAATTACCTTGCTGCTCCAAATGTTTCCGTATTGGACACTGGGAGCTCCTTCCGTTGACTTCTTGTCCGCACGACGTGCCCCGTCAACGTGTTAGCGTACGTTTAGCACTTCCCAACTTTCTGTCACAAGACTCTCCAAGTGCATCTATGTGTTTGATTTCTTAACACAGGAGCCTACTTCACATCACCTCATGTATGAGACTCACTTTATTGGGGAAAAAAGTGCAACCCTGGTCACGTGACCATGAAATCCACTAGTCCTACCATCTATCAAAACACTTGTGCCATGGCTGTAAGCCTTTTGGAACGAAGAAAGGCAGCCTCAACGTTCAGAAACGCCACTGCTCCCGTACGGCAAGAGGCCCGAGCACTGTTCTGCAAGACGCACTATGCATTTTGAACCAATGGCTATTATATTATGTCACGCCCGATAGTTAGAAGATACGGTGACGGTAGGAGGCACAGCCTCTCTCATTACGCTTGCAGTGATCTGTTGCGAAATCTGAGATTCCCACTCCTGCAACATGAAGCTCTCCGATGGATGAGGTTCTCTGGGTCCTGCGGTGGGAATGAGCTCTTCAAGCAGAAGACAAGATAGGTGCTGCACGAAACCCAAATCCGACTGCTGACAAGTTATATGAGGCAGGTGCGTGCAGGCACAGCGTGTGTTCAAGTTCCACTTGTTAAAATTATTTGGCCATTTGGCAGAAGTACGCAATGTGCAACCACTGGACACATCAGCCACGAGTTCATGTTTGGTCTGTCTTGGGCTTGGCCACACGTATTTCCTAAATACCCTATGTTTTGTGTCATTACTGAATGGCCAAGTGCCTTCAGTTTCTCTGCCTATAATAACTTATGATTCATTGATAAGGCATTTTTAAAGTAAGATTGAAAAAAATATAAGCTGCAAAACACTCTCTTCAAAAATTGCGAAAAAACCAAGTGGATTAAAGACATCTACATTTAGTCCTCGGGGTGATGGGGCAGGAGTCTGAAGTCTGCGGTCTCTTGTTTTTACTTTTTGCTAATTAAACCACAGAAACCACTGAGTCTCCAAAAACTATAAACACTCTTATTGCTATAGCAACAAGGGTAACTGACCCCATTAATCACAAAAAGATGGCCTTTCTGCTACATTATGGGTGCAGGAAGGAGTGTACCTAGGGGCTCTCAAGGGATCCCCGAGGATCCCTACTCTGTGTGCCCCTACCGCCCGAGATATCCGCCAAAGGACAATTTCAACTATCACAGACTGACCTGGCCCATAGGTCGGGAGTCGCAGCTTGTGGGATAAAGTTCTAACTCAGCCCACTGAGCAAGTGATCCAGACCAGCACAACCGCTACCTGAGAGCAGGGCATCTAGGATCGTGTAGTGGAAACGATGACGGACATAAATCATGGCGGGAATTATTGTGTGTATTTTGTCACACGGGTCTTTCTGCTGTCGTTGTTTTTTTGTTTGTTTCTTTGTTTTTGTTTTTGTTTTTGATCCATGACTTTCACCTCCTTAAAGAATCAGTAATAAGACAGAGTGGATAAAATATGGAGCAAGCCCCGATCTTGGCAATGCAGTGCGTGACTTCAGCCGTCTCTACTGATGTTGGCCCGTATGTCTTTAGACTTCATCGTGCCTGTGTGAGCTGTTGGCTCCGATCTTCTATGAGCACCTGCAACCCTGCCTGAGGGGCGTCTCTGGCTGCAGAAAATCCTTGTTCTGCCAAGAGTTCCGGAGAGTCATAGCCCCAAGAAGCAGTCCTAGCAGATGGGAGTTAATAGAAAATTACTTCCTCTCCCTTTGCCCCATGATAAGACTCCACTGGGGTTCACAGACGATGTGCAGGGACACAGAGGCCTCTCTCGGGGTTCTGGAAATGATCTGTGCCATGATCTCGCAGCTGGCTACTTGAGTTTATATGTAGGACCAATCCGTCTAGCTGCACAATTAAGATATTTGCACATCACCGCATGTATGTCATACCTAATAAGTTTAAATTAAAAAAATCGAGAGAGAGATAGGCTTCCAATTCACAACAGTGACTGAACTCAAAGACCATTCTCCCAACCTTTGTGTAATTCCATGGAAGTAAATGTACAGAAAATAAACTGACACAATTATAACTGCAGACAGAACTGAAGTGTCTGCTTCTGCCAGGCAGAAGGTGATCGGCATCACGCTGGGAATGAGATGTGATAGAAGATGAACACTCAGCTCAGAATATACTTCACGAGATCGTCGATGGAGGCGGTCACCAAGCACCCTGACAGAACATGGGGTAAATTCCCAAGAAATGTCAGGAGTCACACAGGATCACGTTGGGAGTCCCGTTGATCGGCTAGGAGAATTCTCAAAAATATGGGAATAATTAAGCTTTGTGGAGAGATATTACTTACTGTTATGTGTGCATCTTCCACATATGTTAAATGGTCTTCTGCGACTACGGAGTTCTTAAAAGAGCAGATGACTTCTGAAGCCCATCTTGATACATCTTCAATCCTGACATGTCCTGTGGGTTCCATGTGATCACTGTGCACAGTGGTGGATGGCAATTGCCAATGAACACTTTTTACAATGTGCATCGTATTTATCTCATGTTGTTTTCACTCAACATCTGCCTTCAGTTTTAGCGCACTGCTACCCAAAGAGCTGATTAGGGAAATCACTGTGGATTTATCCTATATAGTAAGTGACACTGCTGTTGTATTGAGAATGTCAGATTATTTTACACGCACTTTATGGCAAGATTAGCTAAGCTTCTACTCACTCATCCCCTATTTTAAGAGCAGTTAACCCATAATTTTCTGGCTTCCTGTGCCCCTCTGGATGCATTTCACAGGCGGATTCCTCATGTATCAAGCACATGGGAACATGAGTAGGGCAGCTGTCAAAGAGTCCAGGGTAGAGTGCGGGGCGGCTATCACCAGTGAGTGACTCATGAGATTTAATTGAAAGTTCAGAGTAAGATCCTTTTCCATAGTAGAAACTGAAACTACAAGGTAGAAGTCTATTATGCCCAGCTTTATACTTCTTATACTCCAAACGTATTTTAATGAAATTTAAAACATGTTGTTCAAATTAAAAATAAAATAAAATGGAGCAAATTCTAAACCAGAAAAGGTCTCAGGACATTTGGCAGAAGTGAGGATGTATGACCATCCTAGAGCATAAACATATTTAGAATTACAGAGGCAGGAAACGAAGACTCACCAAGAAATTGTGGAAAGAAGTTCCTCTTTAGAACAGAACCAATAAAAGATAGCGTGTGTGTTTTTGGATAGCTATCTACAGCTATCTACATCTATATTGTGCAGATAATATATTGACCAGGTACAGACAAATAGAGAGACGGAAGTAGTTATATAACAGATCTACTAGACAAGTAGCTAAATAGAGGACAGAAAGATGATACGGGTGTAGATGTAGAAACAGGAGACACACCCATGGTTAGGCGGAAATACCAAGACCACAGTTGACTACTGTTTGGTAAGTTAGCTAGTTATCTGGGTGCTGGGTTATGACATTTTAATTGGGGCGAGAAGACCACTGAAAGGAGTTCTGAGGGGGCACCTGGCTGTATTAGGCTTCCTCTGCCGTGTCCCCTCATCATGTGTCATGCAGAGTGGCCCTATTCTCACATGACCTGCATTGTGTCCTACGGAGCTGCATCCTGCTCCAGGACTAAGACTAGTTCACTGCTCTTTCATTCTTCATAAGCGAAGTCAAATGTGTTTATAATTTTTAGCTGGTTTTGGGGTCAAAACGTTATTATCCTCAGAGATCTCCTGTGCCAGACATAAATATCTTGGTAGGGAAGAAAGAAAAACTCTTTTCAAAAAAGTTAAAGTAATAGATACTATTATTATTACAATGTAATGAATCCATTTATTAATGATATTAAATTCAGGCACATCAAAATTAATAACATCTGAAAATCACTTAGGGCAGCATTCAAATATTGATGTTCTGGGATGTTTTATGTTCTTCATTAGTAAAGGTTGTAATGAAGATTGGAAATACTCATTTACGTTAAGAAAACTTCAAAGTTAATAAAATATGAAACCAGAATATGTACTTCTTGGGTAAACTAGAATTTAAATGGAAAAGAAATACATAATATTTAATATATATGTTTATATATTACAATATATATCTCTCAATTTCACTGTCAGTCTAAACTTAATTATATTCATTTTACACAGGAAAATTTTCTTCGTATCAATACAACCAGGCAAACGTATGGCAATATTGGCTTGCTTCTCAGTGTTATTAAAAATAAGTTATCACCAATACAAACACGAAGTATTATTGACCAAAAAGACCAAATAAAAGAAAAAATAGGAGAACAACCTTATTTCAGAATGGACCTAACCACGGTCAAAACAAAAAATAAAAATAAATCCTTCATGTTAATCCAAAATTTTTATTTGACCAATAACTGTTGGTTTTAATTGGAAGAATTTTGAGCAATCATATAGTGGGTATAGGTTATATACTGCAATACTTATTTTATTTCCAATAGTTACTCTGAAGAATTATCAGCAACAGATTGCAATTTCTAGCCATAGACCGAGAGAAAGGGACTTGATTACATTTTTATTCACTTTTTGACTCTTCAAGAGAAGATATCCAGCGTATATCCAGTTGTTAAAAACACACACCCTCACTTATTATCTGCATTATAAAATTTTAAGTGTGGCAAATAAAAAAGCAAAAAAAAAAAAAGAAAGAAAGAAAGAAAAAGAAAGTCTCAAAGTAAAAGCAAAACAAAACAAACAAAAAACAAATAAACCACCCCTCGCAGACACACACACACTAGCAGTAGATGCCCACCAGGTAAGGACAATACAGAACATTGCCACTAGAAATATGGACAAAGAGATGCCCCGTTGGTGAACGCGGAATGAGGAGGAACTTTACTTTTCCAGGAGAAATCAAATGCCTCCGATTCCAGACAGTCATCGCCAACTTCTGTCAGTTTCCCCGCGGCCCCTGGCTCAGGACTCGCCGCTGCCTGTGGCTACGACAGAAACAGTTTCAAAAAGGACAAAGCAAAGCAAAGCAAGCATCCAAAGGTGGGGAGATTGGCTGTTTTAAAAGATTTTAATAATACTTCTCCAGCTCTTAACGTAATTGTAGCATTACCATTCATGCCTCTATAGTTAAGCAAATGTCACATTTGTATTGGGCTCCTTTTTAAAGCCCAATGGGGCGTTTTATCTTCCCTAATGTGGCGCCGCTATAATGCCTATTATTCATTACTGTTAATACTTACAGAAAATCCATGTTGTACCAGATCAGAAGGTGTTATTAGAGAGCGAATCGCATTAACAATCCCTTGATAAAATTTTGCCAAATAGCAGAGAATTGTATGTTTTATAAATGACAGCTCCTGACACGGAACCACAGACCACGTGGATCCAGCCAAACGAAATGGGAGGGGAAACCAGTCCAACTTTTAACTTCGGAGTTCACTCAGATATGTAGCAAAAGACCAGGTTTGATGAGTTTGCCATAAATTACAGGAAAACACTAACTGAATTTTTAATAATGGAATCATCTCACTCAAATACTGTAAATATATCTTGTCTCTTCTTTCCCCCCAGGTCCCTCCAACTGCTGTTGGTAATATCTTCAATTACTGTATGCATACGAATGCCAGGAAAACACGAGGTTCCGTCACATGAGTATACAGTAACCACATGGGGAGGAGGTGGACCCGTTCAGTCATGGGACAGGAGATCGCAGGCCCAGTCCGGAACGCATTCCAGGTACGCAGAATGAAAGCACTCCAAATTTTACGGTCTCAGCATACACTTTGAGAAACAATCATGAACAGTAAAGATGACAGAACGGGGGCACTCTGTGAGACCCCTACATTCTCCTGTCCTAACATATCTGTGCACTTCACTATTCTCATAACGGAAAAGCATGTTCTTCAGGCACCGCAGTCTTTTCCAAGACTGAGAAAGTCTGACAAGGTGGCGGTAAGTCCTGCGTAAGTGGAGAATTTATGAAACAGGCAGGCACATTTATGAGTTGAATTTCTAGTCTCTTTTTATCACACTTAGTGGAAGGCATTCATTCAGGTAAAAAAAAAAAAACGTAGAAAAACTCTAGGTTTAGGACATAATCATGAATGAGAGGCAACATTCGTTCTTTAAGGAACTAACATGATTTATCAGTAAAGACGTGCAAAGTTAGCCTCAGTAACAAAAACCTCCAAATTCCAATGGATTTACACAACAAAAGCATATATGTGCCCAGTACATGCTTGTTACGTCCGTTTGCACTGAACGGGCCAAAGCAAGTCCCAGGGCTGCGCCTCCACAGGGCGCAGGTATCACTGTAAAGACGCTGACAGCCCATGAAAGTGTCGTGCAAGGAATGAGTACTGCCTCTCAGCAGATTGCAAGGGCAATCTGATCTCGTCCTTTCCATCGCATACAAAAAGACGATGTTTTAACAGAGGAAGGCAGAGTAAATACAAAAACATGGGTCATCCGTGACAAAACCCAGTTTTTCCTGTGACACAAATTCCGCCTGCTTCCCTGAGATTCCTGAAGATGATGGCTGACCAACAGCATCACTCACTTATTGCTTAGCGATAGCTAAGAAAAGCAATAGCTAGCTTTGTAAGAAAGAGATGAACTTACCAGGAAAGAAAAAGGTATGGGAACTTAGCTATCGTAGATCCCCAAGGTGGTCACAGCGTGTCTACGCACACTTAGTGCTATTTGTCGGACCCCATCATTCGTTTGCTGGTAGGTTGATTTTGTCACCAGCCCTCGTTTTCAGCCATTCTCCACCAGGCAGTGTCTCGTGGCCATGGCTGTCCTAGCACTGTTAACACTCCCAAAGGACAGTGACCATCTAGTGTCCACTGGGGCTGTCCCCTCCATCTGCTCTGCGGGCTGCCAATGTGTCCAGTCCCTGCAAGACTCTAAGAACCCTGATAAATACCACCGAGTACCCTGCTCAAGCCTCACTGGAACTGGGCTCTTACTTTCCTTCAAAGCATCCACTTAGCATCCGGCAACAGCATAAAAATTGTGTTTGTGTTTGACTCTGTAATGGATGTGTTAAATGGTTTAACTATATTTAGCATACGTGGTTATAGTGCAAAGCAATCTAACCCTCGTAAGAGTTCAAGATCATGAGTCACGTTAAACCATTCACTCAGACGTATAGTCTGAGAGGTTAATTGGAAAGACACTGGCAGCACCACATGCCTTCACTTGTAAAAGCTGGGAAAGTGTCAGAGATGAAGAACTTCAAACTGTTAGAGAAAAAAAAAATTAAAAACCCTACTCTTGGCAAAGAGAAGAGCGCTCGGCGGAAAATAATTTCTCTAAGAGTCAAGAATTGAAGCCTATGGAATCAAGACTCGCGTTTCTTAGTAACGGTGACGAGAAACATTATGTGTCAACACGGGGACTCTTTTTCAAACACAGCTAAGAACACACGATGCCAGAGACAAGTTAGATGATACGGCAGCAGATAAATTCCTCAGTAATGAAGTTGGGGAAGAAGGTGGAGAAGATTCGAAACGAGCTGCAGCACGTGTCCCATAGGGAAGATTTTGGACTGTGGATTTGCCGGTGTGTACGTGGAAGCCAAATCCTTCATACCCTGAAGCCTGCCCTTTCTCACCAGTGAGACAGAACATCAAAAGAAGTAATGGGCTGATGTTAAAAAAAAAATAATAATAACAGGTAATAAGTAAATGTGGAAAATAGAATAATAAATGGCATCTAGATGGCAAGCTAGGAAGAAATGTTGCCATAGAAACAGAACTTAAGAAAAGGAAGTGTTGATAACTCATCTCGGAAAGTACGGAACGATTAGGCGGAAATGTGCAGGGGCCGCTGACCCCGCCAGGTTCATCTCACCAACAGTATTTCTGACGTCTCCTGATAGCACCATAGGTCTTGCGCACAGATGTGACAGGAGTGAGAGTAAACAGCAAAGTGAAAAGGAGGGAAAGAGAAAGACTCCACGACACAAAAACACTGTGTGCTCTCAAGTAACTAATTTTAGGCCTGCACGCTTACAAATAGCCGCCACCTGATCTTTAGCACAAGAGTAATCTTGTTATTTTTGAAAAAAGGACGTAAACCCTTTGTGGACACTCAAGCCAGACATGAAGGATAATCAAGAAACAATAGGACATTCCAAATTCCAGTACGAAGTTTATCATTTTCATTAGGTACTTATTAATCAAGCAAGACTGTGCATGTGGCGAACTCTGTGGAAGCAGAAACGAAAGATAGTCAGATGGTGAGTGAGACACGGACAGCTATCCCTCAGCGATAAATGGGACTGGAGTCTACCTGGTATTTTCTATCTTAATTTCACTTGAATTCCCCACATTAACATAAAAATTAAGTTAAATTGAAAGCGTACTTGAACTTCAAGGAAGTAGTCCTTCTTTTTTTTCAACGTTTATTTTATTTTTGGGACAGAGAGAGACAGAGCATGAACGGGGGAGGGGCAGAGAGAGAGGGGGAGACACAGGATCGGAAACAGGCTCCAGGCTCTGAGCCATCAGCCCAGAGCCTGACGCGGGGCTCGAACTCACGGACCGCGAGATCGTGACCTGGCTGAAGTCGGATGCTTAACCGACTGCGCCACCCAGGCGCCCCAAGGAAGTAGTCCTTCTTAACAGGGCATCTCATAAGTGACCATTCTTTTTTTTTTTTTTTAATGTATGCATTTATTTTCAGAGAGAGAGAGAGAGAGAGAGAGAGAGAGAGAGAATGAGGGGGGAGGGGCAGAGACAGGTAGAGAGAGAATCCCAAGCAGGTTCCGTGCTGTCAGCACAGAGCCCAACACGGGGCTCAAACCCACGACCCTGGGATCATGACCTGAGCTGAAATCAAGAGTCGGACGCTTAACCGGCTGAGTCACCTAGGCACCCCCTAAGTGACCATTCTAAGGATAGAAAGAAGTATGAGGAAAAACATAGAGAAGGTATCATAGATGTAATTTTTGTCCACTGTCTTACTACATGTGTTATCATTGCTATGAAAGAAAGAAAATTCAGTCTCTAATTAGTTGTCCTGTTCTCTGTAATGCCTGATTTTTTTTTTTGTTGGCTTTATTATTTTGATTATTTTGTCAATAATTATGATATGTCTGTTAGGTCTGTGAATGAAATGTTCTTTTTTAAAGTTTATTTGTATTTCTTTTGAGAGAGAAAGAGAGAGAGGGAATGCGTGAGTGGGGAGGGCTGAGAGAGACAGGGAGAGAGAGAAAGAATCTCAAGCAGGTTCTAGACGATCAGTACTGAGCCCGACTTGGGGCTCGAACTCACAAACCGCGAGATCATGACCGGAGCTGAAACCAAGAGTCAGATGCTTAACCAACTGAGCCATTTCGGTGCCCCTGTGACTGTAGTGTTCTTAATTAGTTAGGATAGCTTTATATTGTCATGCTCAATATAGTGTCTTTATCACATTTTCTCTGTTCCACCTGTGAGTGTTTCATATCTGTTCTTAACTGGCTGGGTTTTGTCTGAGTTCATGCTTCAAGATGCTGTCTTCTGGTTCCTTCTGCCTATAATGGTGTGTGGTTGGTAGTAACTGTCTACCTTGCTGAGATGCTGTCCCTAAGTGAAAGCCTCACCTGGTCACAGGTGTATTCCCCCAGGCCATATAGATGCTGATCCTCTGTCTTTTGCGAGGGACTACTGCTGTGAAATGCCTGAGCTAAAACTGACTACCTTCCCCAACACCAGCACCCTGGAACATAATGTAAATTTAACAGTGTAGTAGTCAGCTTTGGCTGTGTAACAAATACCACATGCTGGGGGCTTAAACAGAAGACATTTGTTTTCTCTCACTTCTGGAGGCCACAAGTCCAAGATCCAGGGGTGGGCAGGGTTGGTTTCTCCTGAGGCCTCTCTTGTTGGCTTGTAGATGGCTGTGTCCTCCCACCTTGTATGCCTAGAGATTTCTGCTTCATCCTTGACATCTTGATGTCTTACATATTGGGTCTGTGATGATGCTCCTTTAGTCCTGACTTTGAATCTTTATGTTATTTTATCATCTCATTTAAAAAATCTCTTCTCAACTTCATATTACTACATTTTCATCTATGCTTGAGAAATTCCATTCAAATTATTCTTTTGTTTTTTCTATTGTATATAATGCATATTACTTTACACGATTTCATTGTTCTTTTTTTTTTCTTTTTTCCTTTTGCACTTGATTCCTTTCTTGCAGTATGCTCATATAACTACCATATCATAAATTTCCTATTTCCAAGGTTGGGAAGCTCTGTTCAGAGCAGTTAAGACCTTCCTTTTTTTTTGTTGGAAATTGATGGCTTCCGATTGATTCTCTACTTGCAGTTCATTTTTCCATCTGAGCCATAGAGTGAGGGCTGCTTTCCTGAAGCAGAATATATCCCATCTAACCAGCATTGTTTAAATCCCCAGGGTGGGATGTGTTCTCCACAGCTTTAAACCATTCCCACAATTCAACATGTAGTCATGGACCCTTCAGTTTGGCCAGAGAGTGACCCTGTGGTTCCTAACGCTCTGAGATTCAACACTCTCTGTTAAATTTCCACTGCAACCTCATCTGAAGGAGAATAGGCAAAAGGCCAGTCATATATCCTCTTCAGACTTGGGTACATCTATGTAAATTTTCAGGTTTTTTTTTTTTGCCCTTTACATGACTTTTGGTAATTGAGAACACAGAGATGCTTCTCCAGAAATGTCTATTTAATCTCCAGGCCAGGGGTGCCTGGGTGGTGCAGTCGGTTAAGCGTCCGACTTCAGCCAGGTCACGATCTCGCGGTCCGTGAGTTTGAGCCCCACGTCGGGCTCTGGGCTGATGGCTCAGAGCCTGGAGCCTGTTTCCGATTCTGTGTCTCCCTCTCTCTCTGCCCCCTCCCCCGTTCATGCTCTGTCTCTCTCTGTCCCAAAAATAAATAAACGTTGAAAAAAAATTTTAATCTCCAGGCCATAAATTTTTCAAATACAAAGTGCTATATGCTCTTATTATTTCCTTGTTTTCCACTGTTCTTAATTTTATTGGAAGAAGGCCTATTTTGTGTTTTTATTTCAATTCCTTTATGGGAAACAAATAATTTACCATGCTCCATCCTGTTTATGTATGTTATTTATTCCTCACAATTTTCCTCCTATAGAATTACTGTCATTATTGTTATTATTATTTCCATTTTATCAATAACAATGAGGTTATTGGGGAGCGTGGATGGCTTAGTCAATTGAGTGTCCAACTTTGGCTCAGGTCATGATCTCATGGTTTGCGGGTTTGAGCCCCACATCAGGATCTCTGCTGACAGTGCAGAACCTGCTTTGGATTCTCTTTCCCTCTCCCTCTCTCTGCCTCTCCACCATTCATGCTCTGAGATAAATAAACATTTTAAAAAATAATTTAAAAAATTATAAAAAATGAGGTTACAAATTTTAAATAATTTACTCAAAGACAATAATGGGCCTAATGGGAAAAAAAAATCCTGAGTTCTGTTTTGTTGTGAAACTGTGATCTTAACCATTCCATTAAGAACATTCCTTCTGAATAATTTAATCTACTCATATAATGCTTCATATTGTACACAGACACACTTTCTAGTGGATGTGATAACATTCTTCACTCCTTCTGGTAATGATGCACAGTTTTTAAAAATACTAATGCTAGCAGCACCTGGGTGGCTCAGTCAGTTAAGTGTCTGACTTCAGCTCAGGTCATGATCTCACGGTTCTTGAGCTCAAGCCCCACGTTGGGCTCTGTGCTGACAGCTCAGTGCCTGGATCCTGCTTTGGATTCTGTGCCTCCCTCTCTCTCTGTCCCTTCTCTGCTTATGCGCTCTCTCTCGCTCTCTTTCTCTATCAGAACTAAATAAACATTAAAAAGATTGCTAATGGTAGTACTAATACTATTTGTAATAGTAATAATATCCCATTTATTTTAAAAAAAATCCTACAGGGGCACCTGGGTCACTCAGTCGGTTGAGCGTCTGACTTCAACTCAGGTCATGATTTCACTGTTCATGGGTTTGAGCCCCGCATCAGGCTCTGTGCTGACAGCTCAGAGCCTGAAGCCTGCTTCAGATTCTGTCCCTCTCTCTCTGCTCCTCCTCCACTCACAATCTTTCTCTCTGTCTATCTCTCTCTCTCAAAAATAAACATTAAAAAATTTTTAAAAAATAAAATAAGAAACTCCTTACAGACAGCAGAACTTAAACTTTTTGTATGAAAAACCCTTTGTTTCATGAGCCAAATTTACAAATAAAAATAAAAATTATAGTCACAATGAATATTATATATATAATATATAAAATACTCAACTGAATACACATTTCAGAATATAAAATTTCAAACTGAGACATGAAACAGATTAAGTCTGGCAAAAAATACATAACAAAGTGAAAAATATTCCGACATATTCTTACATTTCCCTAAAGTTTGTTTGAAATCATTAACCTGTACAACAGCAAGAGTGACTGTCTCCTTATTCCGTAAGGTCACCTCCACTTGCCATAGAATTTTATGTTCTGTTTTTCTTTGCTATTTTTTGCTACAAAACTAATGAATAGATGCCTTTGAGATGTTTAATTTACTAAGTACTTGATAGAGAGAATGCCAAAGTCATATAAAAACTAACCTTTTAAAACCATTGTGCTTTCTCTCAGAACATTTAAACCTAGTCATAAAAATCCCAAAACATTCAAATGCAATCCATGATAGTCTCCTTTTTCCTGAAAACCGTCCAAACGAGAGTATGAATTCACAGTAAAGGTCACAATTTTACACAAGATAAGTGAAGTATCAACATTAAAAATGCACTGCCTGGGGAACTAATTCTGAGAAGTGCACTGCTAATTAGACAACATGGAATTGATGCTTGGGACGCTTGTGTTGCCGGATGGTCATAACTTTCTTTAGTTTTAATTTTCCCAAAAGACACCACCCTAAATTAACATTTTATATAATAAAACAGCTTATGTTAAGTTTAAGCTGACAGTATTTCTGTTATTTGCATGGAAATAATATCATTCAGTTAAAATAAAAGATGTAAAGACAGGTGAACCACCGGAACCAGGACTGCAGACAGACCAAGGTGAGACCCAGCTCATAGACAAGGCTGCTCGGTTCTGCCTCAAATATTTCATTCAGTTAAATAAAAAAAAAAAAATCCTTTAAGGCGAAACTTTCTCATTACTGTTTTTGAAATACATAGAATGATGACCAACATATTACATAATGGCTAGAAAGTTAGCCATCTCCTAGATGTAGAGAAATAAATACAGTTACACACACAAATACATTGTCATCTCATATGTACGACAGCTTACAAAGACACCTGTCAGTCCCTACAATGCCTTGTGCTCTAAGACGGAAAAATCAGAACACACTTGCGATGTTCTAGTTACGGATAGACTAACCAAAGACTCAAAGAATGTTCTATTTTACTATCTGCAAGTATTTAGAATCCCGGGTCGGCTTGTTCTGCTCCTCTGGGCCAGGCTTGGCCAACCTGGCTGGGTTCAGGCATCCATCTTTGTCCAGCTGGCTGGCTCTTGGAAAGAACGCTCCGGGATGGCCCCAACTGAGATGATCTAGCTGTGCTCCATGTTGGACCCTCGTCCTACAGGAGACCAGCGTGGAGGGCGATCGGAGTGCAGGCAGAGGTACAGAGACCCTGCAAGACGCAGGAGGGAAGAAGCCCTCCAGGGCCAGGCTCAGAAGGGACGTGTGAGCACCCCTGCACCATCCTTACCTCCACGCCTGAATCATATGGGATGAAAACGTGGATTCTGCCTGGGGATGGAAGGAGCTGCGGATGTTGAGACGGGGATGGGCACGGGAGGCCCCTGGTCATGGCCAGGACTGTGACTGAACTACCATCACTGCCCTCAGGCCTCAATTACTCATTTTCCTTCGTGTGAGAACACGCTTCCAAAGCTTTCAACAGTCTCAGTCAATCACCGTCTCCGGGTGGAAATCAAAGATCTTACAACATTCCGCAGGGCCAGACGTTGCTGCTTTTCAGCCAGACGTGGCGGTGTGCTCATGAACATCTAACAGCTAATCCTAGGGGAAAACACCCCTGATTTGTAGCATTGGCTGCTCTCTGTGGTGGAAATACTCTCACCGTGGCCCATTTCTGGGCCCGTTTTTTTGGAAAACAAAAACCAAAAAACAAAAATACCCATACTGTGCAGTCAGGACACTCCGTGGTCTGGAAACTTGGAAACTGAAAAGGTATTTCCCTCCCACACCCCTAGCATACAATGATGAGACAGAACAACCACAATAAATATGCCCAACGAGAAAGAAAGGGGGAGGAACGGAAGCACAAAGCAGTCTCTGGCCCTCAGGAATTCTGAAATCCCACCAGGCAGATGGTGCCCTGATTCCCTTTCTAGGAGGAAGGGGTGCGCCTTAACAAGATCCTTGTTTGCCCCGGGAACGGTCCCCGTGGTTCTTGGATTCAGTCTTTGAGAAGTCCTTTCTTTCCTTAAATAGTCTCCTTAAAAAGCTATTTCTGAAGAAATGGTCCGCGATGGTCATGGAGTAGATCTCTCAGTCTGCTCCCGGCCCAAGGAAAGCTGTGATCTTGGAACTCGTTTTTTGTATTTGAATGATTTCAGTGCCTTTCAGTCCGTGTTTGTGGCCTTTGAGCCTGTGTGACCCCCACGGAAATTCTGCAGACTTCTTTGTGTCTAATCCCATGTCCGCCCACTTGAAAAGACGACAAACTCAATCCTTTTCCAAACTAACTCCTCTTTCTCTAGCTTTCCTCTGTGATCTTTTGGGCATGTCCAGCTGTTGGGGGTGGCCCCCTGTAGTCTTCTGTTTAGTTGGAAGTGTCTATTAGGAGCCTCCTTAGAGACCCTGAGGAAGCTTCTCACTGCCAGCACCATTGATTAGGTCGGTGCCCCCAAGCTATATATTATTTTGAGAGCCCTCTGCTGGCTGGAGAGAGGTGACAGATGGCAAACAGCTTTATTTTCCAATCCCCACAAGAGCAGGCCGCTGTACGTCCCCTCTAAATTCTGTTCACAAACAGGCCAGCTGTATGCTCACCTTTTACTGGTCAAACCTTCTAACATCCGACATCGAGCTCTTTGCCTATTTTGGCTGGAGATCTCGCGAGCCAACTGTAAAGGTTCACGAGGCTCACCGTCGATGCCGTCCTCTCCCCATATCCTCACTCAGTCATGTCTCTGTGTGTGCCTGTGTCCTGATCCCCACTTCTTACAGGGGCACCAGTCAGAGTGGGTCAGCGTCCACCCTAACGTTCCATCTTTGAAGTCACTGCACGTGACAGAATCTCAATCGTGTCTCAACCACAGAGTGCGGTTCACCGTGTCGTCACCAAAGCCAATTCCCTCAGTATTTTCTCAACTTGCAACACCTTGCCCAGTCTTCCCCACGTCCCCATTTCCAGTCCAAATGCCTGGGCTGCATATGAAAGGTCTTGTTCGGTCAGGGCTTTACTCCTCAGTCCCAGTTTCGGTATGGGTGACCTCAGATGATGATGATGCCACATAAGGAGTGACCACGAACCCCGCTGTGGGACACAGCAATAAACGTTCACGTTTTCTCAAACACCCAGGAGACTGCTGCTCTGAGCCAGCACGACTGACGTCAAGGGCGAGGCTCCAAAGGCTTGCGGTTTTTGCATCTGACCTCAGGCATCACATCACCCAAGAAGTTTCCCGTGTTACAAGGTGAGGTGTGCCTTCCCTCCTTCCCCTCCCCCCGCTGCACCAACACCTGACTTTGCTTGTCAGGGTCTGCATGGTTCCAACAGGAGAGCCCTCTCTCCCCAGCTTCCGCTACCCCACAAACGTGCGGCCAACTTTGCTTGAACGGAACAGCTCAGAGGCACTAACTGCACGTGAGGCATGCGTGAGTGATTAATAATCATCGTGAGTTATTTGTCAGCGAATGAGGTGAGCGGAGACTGAGGTCTGTGGGTAAAAGTGACCACCAGCTGGATTTGGGATTCTAGGAATCCCCATAGTTATGGGTTGAAGCGTGCCCCCCATCATTCGTATGTCCCCCCAGGACCCCAGAATGTGACTGTATTGGGAGATGGGGTCTTTAAAGAGATAATTAAGATACAATAAGGTCACTCATTTTATGTAAAGAAGAGGAGGTCAGGAGACAGACACGCACGAGGGATGAACAGCGAGGACACGGGGAGAGGGCGGCGAGAGAATCCTTGGGAGACACCAGCCCTGCCCTCACCTGGGTCTCAGACTCCGCGCCTCCAGGGTCGGGGGGACAGTAACCGTCTGCTGTGTGAGCCCCCAGCCTGGGGTGCTGGTTACGGTGGCCCTGGGAGATAAGTACACCTAATAGACCTCAGAAGGATAAAGACTGTATATATATGTCCTGTCGGGGAAGATCTCCAGTTGAATTCGTGATGGTTACACATTAAACTAACTTAGCTGGTGTCATCTTGATTTCGGCGCTGGCTGGTTTTACAGGTGTATGCGGGACTGAAGAAACTGTACACCTTAACTGTATGCGATTTAGTGTACCGTAATTATACCGCCATAAGACTGCATAAAAATAAAACAGACTTCTCTTTGCACCTAAAACAACTAAAGTAAAACATGACAGTTATCATATTTTGCACTTTTGTCTTCAATATATGAATTATAAGACAACCACACCTTTACATGGTATACTCTATTACATCATAATTTTCTCTATTCCTTTATTTTTTAAAAAAAAATTCCACTTGTAACTTCTTTTTGGACTAGGCTTATTCAAGGCATGTTTTATTTATTTATTTTATCATTTCTTTTGTGTGTCCATTATCCCCTTCCTTGCTCTGGATGAGTTTCTAAATACCTCCACAAAAGGTTTTTGCTATTTTTATTTCACTATTGGCTGTTGTGATTTATGAGTGAAGCACAATTGAACATGAATATAATTACTGTAATCAGCAAAAATATAATATCTCAGACCAACATCCTCTCCCCTCCTGAGACTTCCTGCAAAATGTTATTCTAAGATTCTTCTCTGTCCATATTCCGATTTTATTAAACTTATCCAGGCTTGTAGTGCCAAGTGATGGTTCATGTTAATAATATATTTATTATGAAAATGTAATACCATGTTATTAATAATTTCATTACACTTACAATTACTGTTATCAATTTTCCTAAATCTAACATCACAATGTACTTATTTCATTGATGGCCTCTTATTCTGTCAGGCTAGACTTTGCCTTGGGCTTTTTTTTTGTCTTGATTCAATTTTAATTTGACAGGCCTCAGTTGCTTATTTCATGAGTGTCTACCGTTCTGAAGGTGCGTCTGTCCCATGTTTGTCTGAAAATGTATTCTTCCCCAGAAGATACGAAGAATGCCGTAGCCTGTTCTAACGTGCTCAGATCACAATTCTGGAATCTCCCGGTAGTACAGAATTATCGTGGTGCTAGTGTAAGAATCACTGTTTGTCCATAACGATGAGAAGTACGAAACATACAGCTCTTCGTCTCTGCCAGTCAATGAACTATGGTGTTTATACAATTCAATCTTCATGACATCCTGTCACCGTTACTGTTCTCAGAGTTAACGTGCCTCATGCTATCTGATGTTCCCTCTGTACATAACTTACCTTCTGTATTCGGAAGCTCGATTCTCTCTCTATCCTTACAGTGAGGAATTTTACTAGGATATATATATCTTATTTTCTCTTCAAATCCCCCCCATCCTCAACAAGTCCTTTCAATTTGGAAAAACGAGTATATTTTACCTCAGGAAAATGTTATTTCACTGTGTTTTTGAGTACTACCTTCTCTTACTACTGTATTCCCATCTGGACTTCGGAGATTTTTCATGTCCTGGTTTTAGCCTCCTCCATAGCTCTCAGGTTTTCTCTCATAATATTCATTTCTCTGAATCATTTAACTCCGTGTTATAGAATAATTTACTAATACAATCTCTCTCTGCAGAAAGAGAGAATCCCAATCCCAAGCAGGATTCGCACTGTCAGCTTGGAGCCTAACGTGGGGCTTGAACCCACGAACCGTGAGATCATGAGTTGAGCTGAAATCAAGAGTCAGACACTGAACCCACTGAGCCACCCAGGCGCCCCCCTCATACAATCTCTGAAGTCAGTATTTAAAATCTTCTCGGCATCCTTGTGTTAATCACTGCCTTGGATGAATTTTTAAAGTTACGGTTATTTTCCCTTCCAACTATTTACGTTTTACAGTTCTTCACTTCATAATAGCTTCCTATACTTTTAAGTGTAAATTCCTTTTTGTCAAATGGGTAATCTTGTGTGACAGAGTCTTCTTTACGGACTTATGCCAGTGGTGGGAGATGGAATCGTCCCGTCTTAGTTACTCCAGCCACCTATTCACTTAATTTTCTTTTTTTTTCAACGTTTATTTATTTTTGGGACAGAGAGAGACAGAGCATGAACGGGGGAGGGGCAGACAGAGAGGGAGACACAGAATCGGAAACAGGCTCCAGGCTCTGAGCCATCAGCCCAGAGCCCGACGCGGGGCTCGAACTCACGGACCGCGAGATCGTGACCTGGCTGAAGTCGGACGCTTAACCGACTGCGCCACCCAGGCGCCCGCCACCTATTCACTTAAATGTCCACTGAGTTTTCCTTGCGCGCTCGGTGTTGACAACAAAGGCACAGAACGGATCTGTCTGCATATTGTTAACAGACAATGGGACCCTTGGGCAGAGGCCAGCCTGTAGGCAATACTCAAGAAGATGTGACAATCTTTTGAGCTGGACCAGTAATAAATGGGCTTGCAAGTCTGCTGTTCTGCTGGGATGAGAGGTCACTACCAGGCCTGCCATCTTGTTCCAGACGTAGCAAAGGCCCAAAGGCAGCTTCACCCAAGAGACTTGGTGGGGAATCTCCTTCTGTCCAGTCACCTGTCCGTGGCTGTGGCTAATGGCACAGTGCCCCAGGCTGCAGGACAGGCTGAGCACCAGGGGAGCGCACGGCACTGCTGTGTATTCCCGGATCAAGGTGGCAGGGCCAGGCTGCATCGTCCCTCATGGAATTTTAACGCCACATCACCATAAAGAAGCAGAGCTTCCTGTGCAGATGGGGAGGCACCGTCAAGCCGCCTTGTTTCACGAGGTGCCTTGTGGAGGCACCAGGGTTTCTGTGGTAGATGCTGGCGCGTTTCTACGGGATCGTTTCCCGAGTGGCCTGCTCCAACGTAAAATTCACTGCGTGGAGGCTTCAGATGGTATCTGGTGGAGGATGAAAGAGGTAAAGAAGCTGTAGAAGAGGCAATATTAATTCCATCTACTTGGCAATTTTACGAGTGACTCACGGTACTTGAATATCCGTGGAAAGGCCATACACATAGATTGTTAAGATCGCACAACATTTTTTTCTGTGTTATTTGTTTCTTCAAGCTGGGGCACAGAAACATAACCAACATCTGGGATGCCTGGGTGGCTCAGTCGGTTGGGTGTCCGAGTTCGGCTCAGGTCATGATCTCACAGCTCGTGAGTTCGAGCCCCGTGTCGGGCTCTGTGCTGACAGCTCAGAGCCTGGAGCCTCCTTCCGACTCTGTGTCTCCCTCTCTCTCTGCCCTCCCCCACTCATACTCTGTCTCTCTCTGTCTCAGAAATAAATAAACATTAAAAAAGATTAAAAAAAAAAAGAAACATAACCAACATCTAAAGTAACCTTTAGGTACTGTGACTTTCCAAATCCCAAATGTGAGCTCCTCAGGTTTCTGTCGGAGCCTGAGGCCAAGTATATCCTTCAGTCCTTCGGAGACTTGGATCCTTGACCACTAGTGTGATGTGCAATATCAAGGCAAAATTTTGGTTGGCAAAGAGGGACAAGTTCCCTGCACTGGAGACCCCTAATGTGGCTTCGTGGAAAAGGCCCAGTGGCAGAAACTGGGCACACAGAGAGGGCTCCGGGGAAGAGGGGGAGTTTCTGTTTATGCTATTCATGTGCCTCCTTTGAACATCAGCCTCTGCTCGGAAGACATTTAGTGATGAAAGAGTATGTTGATTTCAAATACATTTGCTGTTGGTTGACATGAATATGTGTAATTTTTGGCTTGCATCGCTTTGAGTCATTCTTAGATTTTTAGCACTAAACAAAGTGTCTTCATCAAGCTATTTCTGTGAGAATTGAAATAGATACCTAAACGTGGCAACTCCTTGTGCATGCTGTAAGAACATATTTCTTCTTTAGTTTGGCAGTTTGATGATATCACAGTTCCCATTTAACTGTTGAACTCCAAACTTAGAGTCTCCCAAGCTTACAGCACAATGGGCAAGAACAGCACTTTGTGTACGTTTTAGCCCTTACGGCAGGATTCTGCATGTTTTAACCTAATCAAGCCAAATTCTTTCTGTGTAGAATGACATAGTGCAGGACACTGGGAGATATCACAGACCTGGCAGAAAATGTGTTTTAAATGTAGACAGTAACCTAATTGAGCTAAAAATGAAGAGTTCGGGTCTGTTCTGGGTTGAAAGGGAGAAGCGCTGAAGCTGGCAGGAACAGTATGATTTCAAAATGTGTGCTAAATACTAATTTGTGTCATGGATACTTCATGTCCTCCTCCTCCCCCTCCCCTTAATCTTTTCTCACAGCATGCTCGAGCAGAAGAAGATAATAATTAAGCTCGCCCGCATTGTCTTTCACCGTCTTTGGGAATTCATGAAATGAGACAGGAGAAAAGGACCCCAAAAAGCTCTTTTTAAAATGTGATATGATATTTATGTCTTGCGAATTTAAATAAAACCACCGACACCCCTGCCCTGATGCCAAGCTTTTCATCTGCCATACTGCACTCGGGTTGTGATCTCTCGAGGCAGGCAGGGCAGAAGTTCTGGATGTAATGATGCTCGGTTACGGGAACGGAACGCGTGTTGCTGGTGATGCACACTTTCACACAAGAGAACGGACCTGATTTCTACCTCAGGGTATTTCCAGAAAACCTTTATAGATACCAGGTTAGAAACAGGGAAGCTCTGTGTCTCTGTCGTCTGGCTTCAATGGTGCAAACCCTCTAAATTTCAAATTACCTGATTTTCAATCTATTTGTTTGACTCAGCTTGACAGAAATCTGGGACAAACACAATGGATTAAGGTCTTTGCCCACATGTGAATCAACTATTTTCCTTTTTCTGGCTAGAAAATACACTGCCAAACCAGAAAAGGGGTCTCTATGACCACATGCCCTTGAACAGAAGGCTCCTTTCCAGGTTTATGTTGATGATGTGCATTGATTATAAAATCCCAATTATATGGGGCCCTGAGTGGCTCAGTTGGTTAAGCATCTGGCTCTTCATTTGGACTCAGGTCATGATCTCATGGTTCGTGACATCAAGCTCCGAGTTGTCAGTGCAGAGCCTGCTTGGAATTCTCTGTCCTTCTTTCTCTGCCCCTTCCTTGTTTGTTCTCTCTCTCTCTCTCTCTCTCTCTCTCTCTCTCTCTCTCAAAATAAATAAACATTCAAAAATTCCCACTTCTATAATAAATCCATTACCATTTAAGCCCAGCTGCATATACCTTAAATCACAGATTTTTCTTTCTCTGTAACAACTGCATCTGTTAATAGAAACCTGCTTAAATACATAAAGTCTTACTAGGTTCTACTTTATCAACACAATGAAGACAAGACACATTAGGTAACTCTCATTTTAGTGTAGGGTCAGCTTAATTTCAAAATGTTCTTGGTCAAGAACGAGAACATACCAACATAAACTAAGATTCATTTTCAGTCCTTACATTACAAACTCAAATAACCATTATAATTGTATGGACATTTTTTGGAGGGGGTAAATTTGAAAAATATAAAAATAAATTCAAATAATATTTAGATACTATCATTTTCATTACTTAGAATTAGTGACAATTAATTGCTTCCAGTTGATAAAGAAAACGAGAAAAAAAATAAGGAGGTAAAAGATCTGTACCTTGAAAATTATAAGACAGTGATGAAAGAAGTTGAAGAAAACAAAAATAAATGGAAAGATATCCCATGTTCATGAAATAGAAGAATTAATATTGTTAAAATGTCCATACTATCTAAAGCCATCTACAAATTCAACACAATCCCTATCAAAATTCCAATGACATTTTTCCCAGAAATAGAAAAGGAAGTCCTAAAATGAAACCACAAAAGACTGAATAGCCAAAGCAAGCCTGAGAAAGAACAAAGCTGGAAGCATCACAATTCCTGATTTTAAAACTACTGCAAAGCTACAGTAACCAAAACAGTATGTCATTTGCATAAAAATACATCAGAGGAACAGAAAAGCCCAGAAATAAACCTATGCATAGAAGTTCAACTAATATTTGACAAGGAAGCCAAGAAAACTCAACAAGGAAAGGATAATTTCAAAAAAGGGTGCTGGCGGGTGCCTGGGTGGCTCAGTTAGTTAAGCGTCCAACTTTGGCTCAAGTCATGATCTCGTGGTTTGTGGGTTCGAGCCCCGTGTCAGGCTCTGTGCTAACAGCTCAGAGCCTGGAGCCTTCTTCAGATTCTGTGTCTCCCTCTCTCTCTGTCCCTCCCCTGCTCTCTCTCTCTCTGTTTCTCTCTCTCTCTCTCTCAAAAATAAATAAACATTAAAAACAAAACTGGTGCTGGAAAAGCTGGATATGTACATGCAGAATAATGAAATTGGACCAGTATCTTAATATCACTAGAAAAAATTCACTGAAAATGGATTAAAGACTTAAATTTAATGTCTAAAACTATAAAACTACTAGAAGAACATTTAGAGAAAAAGTGTCTTGACGTTGGTCTTAGGAACCCATACAACCCCATAAAGAAAAAAAAAAGTACAGTTTAAAAAAATGGGCAAAGGACTTTCATAGACATTTTTTCCAAAGAAGGCTATATATAAACAGCTAACAGCTTTGAAAAGGTGCTCCACATCACCTCACACCTGTCAGAATGGCTAGACTCAAAAAGACAAGAGATATGGAGATGAGGATGTGAAGTAAAGAAAAACCTGTGCACCATTCGTGGAAATGTAAATTGGTGCAGTCACTATGGAAAATAACATGGAGATCCCTCAAAAAATTAAAAATAGAGCTAGCATGTAATCCAGCAATCTCACTTCTGGGTATATACACGAAGGAAATAAAACACGATCTCAAAGAGATATAGGAATCCCCATATTCACTGCAGTATTATTTATAAGAGCCAAGGCACAAAAACAACCCAAATACCAACTGATGGATAGATACATGAATAAGAAAAACGCTGTGTACATATATGTATATTATACAATATGGAATATTATTCAGCCAAAAAAAATGAAGGGTATCCTGCCATTTGGGACAACATAATGGATGGGCCTTGAGGGTATTATGCTAAGTGAAGTAAGGCAGACAGAGAGAGACAAATACTATATGATCTCACTCACATGTGGAATTTGAAGCAATAACTTATAGAAACAGAATAGAATGGCAGCTATCAGGGATAGGGAGATATTGGTCAAACACTACACACGTCCATTTATAGGATGGGTGTTTTGGGGATTTAAAATACAACATGCTGACAATAGTTAACAATATTGTATATTACATACTCAAAAGTTGTGAAGAGAATAAATCATAAATGTTCTCACCTCCCATCCAAAAAAATAAAAAATAAAAAAAGATTATGTAAGGTGATGGAGGTGTTGGCTAACTTATTGTGGTTATCATTTTGCAATGCATTATTGTATCAAATCATCACATTGTATAATGTAAACTTATATATATTTTATGTCAACAGCATCTTAATAAAGCTGGGAAAAAATAAACTACAGATAAAATGTAAATGTATCCTAACATATACCCTATCCCTTTCTCTTCTCATAACACATGAACTCCCAGGAGGCAACAACTTTTATGATTTTGTGTATTATTCTGGGCCATTAACACACATACACACACACACACACACACACACAGGTGCACTTGCTGAAGCACTTGCATCTTCACAGGCACATACACCATATTTGTACACATGTACGTGCATAAAATCATATTTATAATTTGTAAATAGAATTAAAATATGTTTTAAACATACACATAAATGTTTTCATGGCGCACAATTATTTGCAACCTGATGTGTTCATACAACATTGTATTTTTAAGATCTATTCAAATATTTGGGATGCATCCTAGTCTTGTTGGTTGGTCTACACTACTTAAGAATCTTATAGGATGGGATTACACACATCTTGATTTCCTTATTGATAAACATCTAGATTTTCTTCAATGTTTTCTTATAAGAAATATTCAATGAGGGACAACTGGGTGGCTCTTATTATAAGAAATATTCAATGGGGGACAACCGGGTGGCTCAGTCGGCTAAGCGACTTTGGCTCAGGTCATGTTCTCACAGTTTGTGGGTTCAAGCTCCATATCGGGCTCTGTGCTGACAGCTCAGAGCCTGGAGCCTGCTGTGGATTCTGTGTCTCCCTCTCTCTGCCCCTCCCCTGTTTGTACTCTGTCTCTGTCCCTTTCAAAGATAGATAAAACATTAAAAAAAAAGTATTCCGTGAACATGTTTGTTCACATCATCTCAGGTACATTTATGAGAATGTCTAGAGTATATAAGTATACATGAATGTGAATATGGACACATACGTGTGTGTGTGTGCACACTGATGTATGTAAATTGTGCACACACAGAGACAGGAAGATTTTCATTTTGTGCACACATTTACTAGGTTCTTCCGACTTACTTTCCACGGCAGCTGCACAGTCTATGCTCACACCAGCCAAGGACAGTTTATTTCCTCATAATGTCAGTAATGATCTATATTGTTAGATTTTGAAATAATATATTCTGAAGGGAAAACATTACTACTCCAATTTTCTTTTCCATGAATATCCATGAGTTTAAGTAAAATCCATTATTTTTATCGGTTTCGAAATCCTTTTTTATAAATTTCTTGTCCACATGCTTTGTCTTATTTTTCCCTATTAGATTTTCTATTTAAATTTGATTTCGTGGCTTTTCTGTATGTATTCTAACTATGCTTCCTATGTTTTGTTTTATGTTCCACACCTCCCTCCCGCCCAGTGTGCACCAGTGTTTAACAAAGAAGTCAATTATTTCTTTGTTTTCCTTCACAGTTTAGATAGTTTATTTTGGCTAATAAATTCCTATGTAACCTAAGTGAAAATCCGATTTTATATTTTCTTTTTAATGGTGTTATTTTGCATGTTTCTGACTTTACTTATCTGGCATTCGTATCTACATATGTAAGAGGTGGGGATTGAGGAGCATTTGGTATTAAATTTAACAAGGTATTCAATTCTTATCTTTCCATAATTATTTTTTTATTTCATTGCTACACTTCCCCCCTTTGCCATATTGCACAATGTGTCCTTAGATTCCCAGCTTTATTACGTTATATTACATTATGCTATTATCTATTATCTCTAGGACATTACATTACACTACACTATTATCTATGTCTGTCTGTATGACATCGTCACCAGTGTAACTATTATAGCTCAGACATTTTTTTGTTGATATCTGATGGGGAATATTTTGTATGTTTTAAAAACCACCTTCAATATTCTTTTCAACTTCACTAGCCTACATGCATTTTAGAGTCAGGATTTCAAATTTCATAAAGTGCTCTTTTGGTATTTTGACTGAAATTCCGTCAAACTGATGAGAAGCATTCCTATTAATGATATATAACAAATACCTGTGGTACTGTTTCTCATTTACATTTTGGGAACGGAATCTCAGGGTCATTTATTCATTCCTACTGGCAGATGTAAGTTTCAGATTCGACTTGATACTTCAATGCTAATATTATCGGTGTTACAAATTCAGGTATTTCTTTAAAAAATTGTGGCCTCCTGGGGCGCCTGGGTGGCTCAGTCAGTTAAGCGTCCGACCTCGGCTCAGGTCATGATCTCACGGTCCGTGAGTTCGAGCCCCGCGTCGGGCTCTGTGCTGACAGCTCAGAGCCTGGAGCCTGTTTTAGATTCTGTGTCTCCTTCTCTCTCTGACCCTCCCCCATTCATGCTCTGTCTCTCTCTGTCTCAAAAATAAATAAACGTTAAAAAAATTTTTTTAAAAAATTGTGGCTTCCTATTCTGCCAGAGAGTACAGACTTTGGAGCCAAAGAAAAGTTTGCATTAGTTTTGTACCGTTACAACTTTAAAAAATATACATAGGAGTAGACGCAGATCAATTCTTGGAGAAGTGCTCAATACCTGTGTCTATAAGTTGAACAGTAAACCTGTCTCATGAATCAACCTGAGTTCCAGTTTTCCT
The DNA here is from genome assembly GCF_016509475.1 of Prionailurus bengalensis. Taxonomy (NCBI): domain Eukaryota; kingdom Metazoa; phylum Chordata; class Mammalia; order Carnivora; family Felidae; genus Prionailurus; species Prionailurus bengalensis. The sequence goes on along the minus strand of NC_057358.1, from coordinate 1,931,275 downwards.
GAATATGCTTTCTTATCTTTATTACACATGTCATGGTGTTTTTGGTAGAGGCAAAGAAGTGGCTGTGATAACGTCTCTCCAAGAACCAGAAGGAACTGTGGTAAGGTTGTAAAACCTTTGATGCAATTATGGAGGCTTCTTGTCCAATCTTAGGGGATCAGCATCACATTGAATATGCAATAATTCATCGCCCATAAAATAAAAGTCAGAAAGTGATACTGGGAATTGTGGTAGAAATATGTAATGAATATTGAGAGCAAACTGATAAAAAAATACAGAACGTGATCACTGTTGCCACTATAAGTCATAACATTTGTTTTACTCAATTCCCTTGGCAGAAGGCAGTAAACAAACAATGGTTGAAAATAACAGCTTACCATACATGTTCAATCCTGACTTTTTTTTCCCCAAATGTAGCTGGAATAAAAAGAAATGGACAAAAATATGCACTGACAGTAGCTCTAAGAACAGGGCCTGGGTAAACTAGATATTTTAGTAAATCTGTATCAGAAAATATGTGGGACCATATTAATAATGAATTAACCAGAGAAGAGAGCACTAGTCTCAAATACACACAAATGCACGCAAATTCAAAAATGGAGATATTCTTGGAGAAGTTCCCAACTTTTTGTTTGGTGTAGAGAAGGGGTAGAGATGTGTGCAGGGTGGTTACTTAATAAAGGGATTATTCCTAGAAGGCCGCACAGGTCCTGTTTTACACTCATGACTTCCAATCCTCAAATTTGAGCACGTCTTGCATACACAAAGAACAAACAGTATTCAGAGCACGGGTTAATCTGCTGCGGGGGGCTCTGCTCCCAGTGGAGATGCTGGCACTCCGGGGTGGATCGTTCCTCAGCTTGGCACTCGAGGGGGGTTTTCAGCCAACTCCCCCCTCCTCGATGCAGCCAGCTGGAACTGAGGCTTGGCAGCTTGCGTGCCAACCCATCAACAACGTGCTCCCTACTTATTATAAATATCTGATTCATCAGGCCGTGGGTAGAAAAGGAAAAAAAATCGGCATGGTATATTAATTGGAAAAGTCATGTTAAGGTGTCAGCGCACATCTTTTAGCAGAAATGAGACAATAATCGGCATCACGAAAAGATACACGTGAGTAGAAAGAGCAGCAAAAACAAAAACCAACAAAAACCACAGAAATCAGAAAAGCTGCCACCAAGGAACCAACAAAAATTGTTTTAAGGTTATTTATTTATTTTGAGAGAGAGCGTGGGGGAGAGGCAGAGAGGGAGAGAGAGAATCCCCTGACACAGGGCTCGAACTCACAGACCGTGAGAGCGCGACCTGAGCCGAAATCAAGAGGCACACAGTTAGCCGACTGAGCAGTCTAGGTGCCCGGAATGCTTACCTTTTAATTTAATAACTCATAGAAAACTTGCGAAAGGTAAAACTACAATAAATAAAAATAAGTTGGTCTAACACATGAACGACGCAGACATTTTAAAAATCAACGAGCTAGTAAAATCTTTACTGTTACATGAAGTGTAATTAAAATTTAAAAATTAATAGAAAGTGGACTTTACAAATTCAAGGACCTTCATAAAATTAGGACAAATTAAATGTAGAACACAAGTGAGAAAATCTGGGAACCAAACAATTGAATTCAAAAATGGCAACATACACTTTATAGGAGTTAGAGAGAACAGAGAAACTATAAGGGACGATAAACTTTCGTGGCTAAACTTTATGTTAAATAAAAATTACATCTGAGTGCCAAGGGAATATGAGTCTTCAGTATGCTGAAGGACATACTCGGCCACGAGCAACATGAATTAAGGAGCTACACTTGGAATGCCAGTAACAAAATGAAGCCGCAAAGAGCCTCTCAGAAAAAAAAACAAAAAATGCACCTTCAAAAGGGTAAAGTATGGGCTGACAACATTGACAACGTTCATTCTTTAAGGCAAAGAAACATCACCTCAGTTTCAGAGGGGGGCGGTAATTTTCAAGATAGAATTCCACATCAAACCAAATTATCACTCATTAGAAACACAACTGCAGACATAAAAGGCTTTAGAAAATGTATTCATTATTGAAAGTGAGGTATTGGAGTCTCCCACTATTATTGTATTGCTTTATATTTCTCCTTTCAGTTCTGTCAATGTTTGTTTGATCCATTTAGGTGCTCTCATGTTGGATGCATATGTATTTATAATTGTTGTATCTTTCTAGCAGATTGATCCTTTTATCATCGTATAACATCCTTCCTTGTCTCTTAGTGGAGTGACCGTGAAAACAGAAGACCAATAAACAGGACAACACTATAGACCAAATGGACCCAACAGACATACACGGAACATTTCACGCAACAACAGAATATACATTTTTCTCAACTACACACAGAATTTTTCCAGCACAGATCATGTATTAGGTCAAAAAAAACCACAAGTGTTAACAAATTTCAGAAGATTTAAATCCCATCAAGCTTCTTTTCTAAACACAATGGAATGAAAGTAGAAATCAAGAGCAGAAGGCAAACCGGAACATTTACAAATATGTAGATATTCAACAGCAAACTCGAAGACCAAGAGGTCAAGAGTGAACGAAAAAAGGAAGTGAGAGGAAAAACATCCTCAAGAAATTTAAAATGAAAACACAGCATTTCAAAATTGAGGGGATGTAGCAAAAGCAATACTAAGAGAAAAGTTTACGGTGATACAAGTTGACATTAAAAATGAAGCTAATAAGGGGCTCCTGAGTGGCTCAGTGGTTTGGGCGTCCGACTTCAGCTCAGGTCACGATCTCAGGTTTGTGGTTTCAAGCCCCGCATTGGGCTCTGTGCTGATGGCTCAGAGCTTAGAGCCTGCTTCGGATTCTGTGTCTCCCTCTCTCTCTGCCCCTCCCCTGCTCACACGCTGTCTCTCGGTCTCTGAAAAATGAATAAACCTTAAAAAACTAAATAAATAAAAATAAAGGCAATATATCCAATTAACAACCTAGCTTTGCTCCTCAAAGAACCAGAAAGGGAAGAACAAACTAAGCTCAAAGATAGCGAAAGGCATTAAATAACAAGCATTAGTGTAGGAGAAAAAGAAAAAAGAAATAGAGATTAGAGAAACAACAGGCAAGAAATGAAACTGAGAATTGTGTTTTGAGAAGATAAACAAAACATTCAACTCTTTAGCTGTACTCTTAGAAAAAAGAGAGAAGGTTCAAATAAAGATCAGAACGAAAGAAGAGATGTTACAACTGATGCCACAGAGAAAGAAAGGAGGCACGACAACTCTAAACAGTTAAATACCAGTAAACTAGACAATCCAGAAGAAATGGACAAATTCCTAGGAATATACAACCTTACAAGACCGAATCTTGAAAAAATAAAGAAGTCTCAACAAATCTGTAATCTGTAGGCAAATTGAATCAGTGATCCAAAACTTCACAGCAAAGAAAAGCCCAGGACCAGATAGCTTTATTGGTGAAGTGTACCAAGCTTTTAAAGAAGAATTAACACCAGTCTTCCTCAAACACTTCCCAAAAAATGAGGAAGAGATAACGTTCCCAAACTAATTTTCTGAGGTCAGCATTACCCCGATACCAAAGCCGAGATGAAGACACTACAAGAAATGAAAGCTACAGGCTTTCGCTCATTGAGGATGAATACAGGTGCGAATGTCCTCAACAAAATACTAGCAAACTGAATCCAAGGGCACATTAACAGGCTTACACACCATGATCCAGATGGGATTTGTTCTTGGGATGCAAGGATTGTTTCAACATTTGTAAGTCAATAAATGTGATACAACACAGTAACAGAATGAAGGACATAAATCATACAATCATCTCAATAGATGCAGAAAAAGGATTTGACAAAATTAAGCATTCATTTATGATAAAAACTCTCAACAAACTGGGTAAAGAAGGAAAGTATCTCAGCATAAGGCAAAACATATATGACGAGCCCGCAGCTAACATCAGAATCGACTGTGGAAAATAAATAAATAAAAGCTATTCTCCTAAAATCAGGAGAAAAGCCTAACTGTGCACTCTCACTGCTTCTATTCAACATTAATACTAGAAGATCCAGCCAGAGAAATTAGGCAAGACAAAGAAATAAAAAGCATCCAAATCACATGGGAAGAAATAAAATTCTCCGTGTTTGCGGATGGTATGATTTTATATATGGAAACCTCAACTATATCAAAACACTGTTAGAAACAATTTAAAAATTCAGTAAAGTGCCAAGGTACAAAATTAACCTTCAAAAATCAGTTGCATTTATATACACTTGTAACAAACTGTCTGAAAAGGAAATTAGAAGATCAAATCTATTTACAATGGCATCAAAAATTATCAAATACTTAGAAATAAATTTAACTAAAGAAGTGGATGACTTGTATAATGAAAATTACACAATACTGATGAAAGAAATTAAAGATACAAACAAAATATAAAGATATCCCATGCTAATGGACTAGAAGACTTAGTTTTATTACAATGCCCGTATTACCCAAAGGAATCTATAGATTTAAAAAAAAAAATTCCTACCAAATCGCATTGGTGTTTTTACAGAAACAGAAAAAAAATATCCTGCAATTCATATGAAACCACAAAAGATCATGAATAATCAAATGACTCTTAAGAAAGAGCAAAGCTAGAGGCGTCACACTTCCCTGCTTTCAAAATACATTACAGATCCGCATTAAACAAAAGAGTATGATATGAGGGTAAAAACAGACATGTAGATTAATGGAACAGCATAGAGAGCCCAGAAATAAACCCAGATTACACGGTCACTTAATGTTGCACAATGGTGCCAAGAACACACAACGGGGAAAAACAGTGTCTTCCACAAATGGTGTTGGAAAAACTGGGTATCCACGTGCAAGAGAATGACACTGGATCCTTACCTTACAACACACACAGAAACTTCAACTCAGAATAGGTTGAAGACTTAAACATAAGACCTGAAACTTTAAAATTCCTAAACCACACAGGGGAACAACTTCATATTACTGGCCTTAGAAACGATTTCATGCATAGGACATCAGAGTCTCAGGCAGCAAAAGGAAAAGTAGACAATTCAGATTACATCAAATTAAAAAGCTTCTGCACCGCCAAAGAATCAGTAGAGCGAAGAGGCAACTTATGGACTGGAGGAAAATATTTGCAAACCATATATCTGCTAAGGTGTTAATCTCTAAGATACATAAGAAACTCCTACAACTCAGTAGGAAAAAAAAAACCCCAATTTTAAAAACAGTTTAAGGACTTGAGCAGATCATTCTTCAAAGAAGACATACAAACGGTTAAGAGGCATATGAAAAGATTCTCAACATCACGAATCATCAGGCAAATGTAAATCAAAACCACAATAAGACATCAATGCACGCCTGCTAAAAGGGCTAAAATAAAAATGACAAGGAATAATAGGTACTAGTGAGGATGTGAAGAAAAGGAACCGTGATACACTGTTGGTAGGAATGCAAAATGGTGCAGCCGCTGTGGAAAGCGACATGGGCATTCTCTTCAAAGTTGGAAATAGGACTGCTATGTGACCCACAAACCCCACTTCTGCATATTTATCCAAAGAAATGGAAATGGGTACCTCGAAGAGCTGTCTGTATCCCCATGTTCACTGCAGCGTTATTCACAGTCGTGAAGATGTAGAAGCAACATAAATGTCCATCGGCAGACGAAGGGATAAAACAAGGCGGCCTATCTATCCAGTGGAATATTATAAAATCTTTAAAAAGGAGGAATTTCCACAATGTGAAACAACATGGATGAAGTACAGGACACGACACTAAATGAAATAAGCCAGTTTACAGATGGACAAACACTGTCTGATCGCACTTATGGGAAGTCTCCAAAATAGTCACATTCATAGCATCCAAGAGTAGAATGGTGGCTTCAGGGGTTGTGAGGAGGGAGAGGTGGGGACTTATTCACAGGGCACAGAGCTTCGGTTAGGCGAGATGAATAAGTTCTAGAGATGTGCTGTGCGACATTGCACAATAGTCAACAACACTGTATTGTTCACTTAAAAGTCAAGAGGCTGGGTCTCACGATAAGTGTTCTTCAAACAAGTAAAAATCTAAAAACATAAACATTCATAAAGTTTTTGAAAAAGAATTAAATGAACTTTACCAAAACTCTTTCAGGAAAAGAAAGTTTAGGACGTTCCTCGGAAAGATTAAAATCTTATTTAATAAAAAAGAATACATGAGATTCAAGAGTGGATTGAGCCATTCTTCTGGTAGATGTAGTAACAAAAAAGGCAGTCTTAAAGCCAGGTTAAAAATAATAAGTCTGTAACATAATGACATGGTGCAAAAGTAAAAAAGATTAAATGTGGATAATCTCATCATATAAGAGTGTAATGAATATAAGTACTTTTAACCTTGGCAAGCGATTTTCCTTGAAACTCAGTGACACAACATTCTATGACCTATGTGACAAATACTATTTAGATAACTATAATATTGCAAATGTTGCTTATTGGATTTCTATCTTTTAAATCATCACATATGTACATTGAATGACTGGAAATCGCATACATTCAGCAATTTGTTATCCACAAAATGGTATGGTTAAGTCTACTATAAAATATAAAGATGTAGATAAGGGGCACCTGGGTGGCTCAGTCAGTTAAGCATCCAACTTTGGCTCAGGTCATAATTTCATGGTTCTTGAGTTTGGGCCCCATGTCGGGTTCTGTGCTGACATCTCAGGGCCTGGAGCCTGCTTCGGATTCTGTGTCTCCCTCTCTCTCTGCCCCTACCCTGTTCACAGTCTCTGTCTCTCAAAAAATGAATAAAAACATTTTAAAAACTTTTTGAAAAGATGTAGATAAAAAAGTTGATTATGCAAGTGTTTTTATGGATAAAGAGGTAACGAAGATCAAACTAAAGGTAACAAAATAACAAGAATGTTTTAGGAAAGGAACATGAACAGAAACGAGGGATGTATTGATATAACGCGGATGTATAAATGCTTAAATCTGAGGAGTGACCAGCCAGAGGAAGAACAGGGTGGGAAAGTCAGAGACACAGTTTATGGACCATATTTTTCATTTAGATTCCATGAATGAAGTTTATACATGTGTGCTTATGTAATTCAAAGACACAATCATCACAAGAAAACACCCAAAACGTCCTCCAGGGTTCTTACCGTCATAGTTACTGATTTCTAATGCCCTATAATACCTCCTTCTTCTGGAAGGTTTCCAAGATGTCAGTGGGGAGGGAGAGGAGAGGGAGGTATTCGAATGGTCTCTGGGACTTTTCTAAAAGATGGTAATACAGCAGCAATGCCCAACACTTTTCATAAAATTCAGTGGATATCCACTTTTGCAATGGTGGTGTGTGGACCACAAATCCACATCCAGCAAAATACAACTAGCAGAAATCATTTTTAAAAATGATGCAGTTTTTTTAGGACATGTCCTAAGGGAGCCATTGCCTCCACCCCAGCTCAGAGGTTTTGCCCAGGGGGAGACAGACAATAAGAGAACCCCGAAGGTCCCCACAAACAAGCTGACTTCATCTGGAAGAGAGAGTAGAAACCTAGCCAGAAACAAAATTCTCACTCCTTTCCAAACCATATCCTATTCAAATAAATGAATTTATTCTTGTGGACTGCATGTTTGTGTCCCCCTAAAATCATATGTTGAAGCCTTAACACCTTTTGTGACTATCTTAGGAGATGGGTCCATTGGGAGGTAGTCAGGGTTGGATGAAGTCATGAGAATCGGGTCCCAATGAGGAGATCAGTGTCCTTATAAGAGAAGACACCAGAGAGCTCTCTATCGCTCCCTCCCCTTTCCCCCACCCTTGCCATGTGAGGACTCAGCAGGAAGGTGTCTGAAACCCTGCAAGAGGCTCCCACCGAACCGTCCATGCGAGCAATCTGATCTCAGACTCCCAGCCTCTAGAACTGTGGAAAAGCACCTGTTGAACTGTTCAAGGCACCCAGGCTACAATATTTTACTATGGCGGCCTGAGCTATTACACTTCTATGGAGCAGGATAAAGCTCAAAATGTAAGAAGACAATTTTAATAATACTACGGAAACATGGGAAACAAGAGCCCATGAACATCATTTTGAAATATACATTAATGTGTTGAACTCTTCTCAATTCAAAAAAGACAAAAGAGAAACACAACAAAGGGAGCCCCCCAAAAGCTAGAGTGTTAAAACACTGATCTATTATAAAAAGAGTGGGGAAAGACATCACTATGTTGTTAACTATTTACTTTAAAAAACTGGATAGCATCTCTTTGCACTCTCTTGGAAATGCAGGCAAGTGGTGTGGCTGCAGGAGACGGGAAAAGACAGGCGAGGTCCCACAGCAACAGGTGAGAAACAGTGTTGCTGGCACTAGATGGAGGCGTGGTAAAAACACAGCAGAAATCAAAGTGGCATTCAGGCTGAAAGACCCGAATCCCCACTGCAGAGACTCGAATCGGTGATAGAAATATCAACACTCATCACGTCTTTTAGACTAGATGAAGCAAAAGGAAGAATTAAAAAAAAAATACAGGAAGAAAGAAAACTTTATCGGATTGGAAAACAACCTGAATCCATAAAGCAAAAGATCTAAAGAGCAGACCTCCTTGAGCGAGGGAGGCCGAATTTATGAGGGCAACTGCCCCCTTTCCAAAGCAAAACACACCAGGAAGGGAACACACGCGGACACACATACACACATTCTTTTAAATTATGCAGGCTCTATGTTTATAAAGATGCTTCCATGAAACTCCTACTATATCAAAGCAGTCGCTTCAATGGTAAAACTGGGGTTAACCCTAGCGCGCATTAGACTCACAAATTCATTTTGTATGGCAGGGACTCCAAATTCCCATTTAGAGCTGACGACCTTACCGCTCCCGATAAGCCCTGTCTTTCCGGGCATCTGGGTTTTGCTTGTGCTCAAAGTTTTCTCTATTCTTCTCACTACCAGGTCACCAGCACGGTATGTTTTGTATTTTCTTTCACATTTTGGGGCCCTTTGTTAGGAGGAAGTACAAATCCAATCAAATGTAGCAGCTGCGTCCCGCGCACGGCAGCTTTTGTTCCGTGGTAATTGGGGCTGGTTCCAGATGGTGGTATTAATTACTGATTTCAATTGCATTTTGACTAATAGCAGTTCACATTATACAAATCACATTCCCTTATGTCCTTGAATTGACAGATAAATATATTCAGTCCATGTTATGAAATCATACTCTCTGAGTTACGGCCTGCATTACCAAACCAAGAGACAAACTTTCTTTTCCCTCTGCTACTTTAAGCCTTTGGGATAGTTACCATTACTCAAGAATTTATATATATAAAATAACATAATATATAATAGTTATATATAATATACATAACAACATGATTATATAAAGGTATGCAACATAATATATGATATATAACATAGTATAGTATAGTATAGTATAGTATAGTATAGTATAGTATAGTATATATACTTGGCCTCCGTTTTCTTCCCAAATCAGTAGATGGCACAATACCATGGAATACGGTCTGTACAATTAGGAGGGACATAACTGTAACCCTGAATTATAGAAGCAATACATGAGTCCATTACATCAATTAAAATAATACAAATTACACTATATGAAATATAGTATAAACTACATACAGACGACTTAAAGTTCTAAATATTTTCATATTCCGTTTAAAATGTATGCTATGAAATATCACATAAACTGTATTTTTGTAACTATGTAAAGCGTGCTCAAGCTGTATTACATAACATAAAGTATCGCAACCTTAATATCTGTGCTACGTACACACTCGTTCTGAAAAATCGACCAGGTTAGACTCCAGTTAGCTGAGGGATAAATCAAGTTTCGTTGCTGTCGTTGTTGTTGCTGTTGCTGTTGCTGTTGCTTTGCTAGCTGGTCGGCTGATTTTAACCGGCATCATGATATTGATTGGCTGATGGTAGACACAGCCAACACTCCCCAGATGAGTTTAATAATAACAGTTGCCAGTATCTCTTGAGTTCCTGCTCCGGGCCAGCTCTTGTGAAAGAGTGCTGATGAGGACAGACTCATGCTCTTCAAATCAACTCTATATAACAATATAAATGCTTAAAAATGTTTTAAATAGGTACATAATGCCACTATAAGCAACTTTACAATTAAGATCATTGAGGAAAATCACATTAGATGTCATCAGCGGTGGGTAGGATATAAGCAGAAGTGTGAAAGCGTTTCTGTGCGTTACGGCAATTCAATAGATGCATGTTTTTTTCCTATACTGAGAGAGTTACACAAATGTTAATGTGTATTTATAGTATCTGAACGCCCAGGTACTACTCCTCGAAAATTACTGGAGAAAAAAAATACAAAGAAAAAGAATATGTCAGACAAAAGAAAAGAGCAAGGCAATATTAAAATATAAAATCTGAAATGAGTGTACAAGCTACAACCAAGTATTTCTGGTATTACGATAGATGTTAATGGGTTGAACACACTTACTGAATGAAAATCTCTCAAAAATTCTTTTCAAAAAATTCAAAAATACGGCGTATTCCATTTCTGTACACTAAAAGTGAACAAGTGGGAACCAAATTAAAAAACGCTAACACTGCAATCCCTCAAAAAAGAATGAAACGTTTAGGTCTAAGCAGAACAAAATGTGTAATGGACTAATACGAAGGAAGATACAAAGCGTTAAAGAATATCTCAATAAGCGAAGCAGCTTGCTACGTTCATGGGTCGGGAGACTCAAAATAGTAAGGGGGCCAGCTCTCCCCAAATTAGGTATAGTTTTAATGTAGTTCCTATTAAATTCCAGGCAAAATGTCTACAGATAAGCTTTACAGTAAAGTTTATATCAAAGGACAAAGGGGCTCTGATAAAACAAGTTTGAAAACAAAGAATGAAGGTGACGGTTTCACACTACCCAATTTTACCACTTAACCCTACACCATCAAGACATGATTGCGTTAGCAGAAGAATGTCAGCTTAGATCATAGGAATATAATAGAGAACTGAGAAAAAAACATACACAATTATAGCCATCAGATTTTTTTTCATCAACTTAGTTTTGGTAAATGTGCAAAAAGCATTTTAATGAAGAGAAAAATAATCTTTTGAACAAGTGGAAATTCACAGGCAAATAAAAGAATGTCAACCCTAACCCTCGTACCTTTTAAAAACATACCTCAAAATAGTTCATAGATTTAAGATTAAAACTTAAAATATAAAACTTAGGAAAGAAAATACAGGAGAAAATCTTGCGGATTTAGGAATAAGCAAAGAGTTCTTAAACATGTCACCAAAAACATAAAAGAGAATGGTCAATAAGTAAGACTTAACCAAAATTAGTAAACGGTTTGCTCTGCCAAAGCCCCTGTTCGGGGGACGAAGCTTCTCCGTATCTGTAAGTAAACTGACCAAGAACTTGTAGCCAGAAAATGTAACGAACTTTCAAAACTCAACAGTAAAAACCAAATACCAAATACATTAGAAAATGGGGAAACAGTAAGAATGGACACTTTTACCAAGAGGGAGATGTGGTCATAAGAGAGCACATAGAAGTGTTTAATTTCCTTCGTCATCAGAGGAATGCAGGCGATAGCCATGTTATCGAGATACAGCTAAAGGTCACAAAATCAAAGGCAGGTAGGGAGGCAGAAAAACAAGACTTGTCATGCATTGTTTTGTGTTTTTTTTTAAATATAATTTGTTGTCCAACTGGTTTCCATACAACACCCAGTGCTCATCCCAACAGGTGCCCTCCTCAATGCCCATCACCCATTTTCCCCTCTCCCCCAACCCCCATCAACTCTCAGTTTGTTCTCTGTATTGAAGAGTCTCTTATGATTTGCCTCCCTCCCTCTCTGTAATATTTTTCCCCTCCCCCCCCACCACCATGGTCTTCTGTTGAGTTTCTCAAGATCCATATGAGTGAAAACACATGGCATCTATCTTTCTCTGCCTAATTTATTTCACTTAGCATAACACTCTCCAGTTCCATCCACGTTGCTGCAAATGGCCAGCAACTGACGAATGGATAAAGAAGATGTGGTTTATACATACAATGGAATACTACTTGGCAATGAGAAAGAATGAAATCATGCATTGTTTTTGAGAATGTGAGATAGTGTGGCGACTCTGGAAAACAGACAGACCCCGTATGATTCAGCAGTCATACTCCTGTGGATTCATCTGAGGGATATGGAAACTTCTGTGGACATGAAAATCAGTATACAAAGGTTCATACCGGATTTCTGTTTAATAAGCCCCAGATTGGAAAGAATCAAATATCCTCCAGTGGGTGGATGACTAAACACTCTGTACATATCCACCACCCGGTAATGAAAAGGAATAACGCTTGCGGTAAGGAACAACTTGGGTAAACCTCAAAAGCATCGTGCTGAAGGAAAAAGACTTGTCTCAAAAGATCGCACACTGTTGACTTCCTCCATAAACCGTCTTGAAATAACACTGATAGGGAAACGGAAAACAGATTAGTGACTGCCAGGAGTCAGGGAAAGACAGGGTGACTATGAGGCGGTAACATGCGGGATTTCACTGTCATCAGGGAACAGTTCAGAATCTTGATCGTGGTAAGTTAAACATGTGAGTGGATGAAGACACACAGAGGCATAGAGCTCACACACACGTACACACACATCCAATACATGCAAACCTTGCTGAAACCTGAGTAAGACAGTTACTCTGCTTAACAGCACAGCACCAGTGCCAACTCCCTGGTTTTACATTTTTAAACACTTATTTATTTTTGAGAGAAAGAGAAAGACAGAGCTCGAGCGGGGGAGAGGAAGAGAGAGAGCAAGTGAGACACAGAATCCGAAGCAGGCTCCAGCCTCCCAGCTGTCAGCACAGAGCCTGATGCGGGGCTCGAACCCACGAACTGTGAGATCATGACCTGAGCCCAAGAGTCGGACGCTCAACTGACTGAGCCCTGCAGGTGCCCCGAGCATTCCTTACACAGGAAAACAAGATGCTGTTGTTGGAAGAATCTGGCTAAAGGGCACACAAAATCTCTCTGTGCGATTTTGGATTCTTCCTATGAATCTTTAATTATCTCAAAATGAAAATACATTTTTAAAAACATTAAAAAATAAAAAAAGAAACATTTAAAAAAACTTATTGAGAAACATCAAAGATATGAGGAAGCAGACTGAATTGTGATCATCCAAAATGAGGAAACACAATAGCATATTATTCATATATGTATATATACATGTCGTGTATCACGTACATCTATCATATTTATACACATATTCTCTTGAAGTGATTCATAAGGTTGCTAAGACTCTGACCACGATCTCAAGCACCATTCTGATATATTTGGATAAAGGAAATAAGATTTTCGAGAATGTTTCTAAAATTTATTGTTCTCACAAAATATATATAATTCGTCTAAAATAAAGTTCAAGGTAAACAAATAAATCAAAATGAATAAAATTGCTTATTTATACATGCTTATATTATCTTTAGTATATATAAGGTCTGTAACTCTTTTCTTTTTATCATACCTGTTACTGATTTTTTTCCTCTTTCCTTTTTCTATTAGTCTTGACAAGATTTCAGCAATTTTATTAGCCTTTTTAGAGAACCAACTTTTGATGGTTTTTATCGATCTTTCCCACTGTATGATTTTTTTCTGTAAATTAACTTATGCTCTTATCTCATTGTTTTCTTATATATTATCTATATTAATTTGATATTTTTTCTTTTTTTCAAAAATGTTTATTTATTTATTTTTGAGAGAGAGACAGAGAGAGAGAGAGAGAGAGAGAGGGCTCAAGCCGGGGGGCAGGGCAGAGAGAGAGGGAGACACAGAATCCAAAGCAGGCTCCAGGCTCCGAGCTGTCAACACAGAGCCCAATGCGGGGCTCAAACTCACAGAGTGTAAGATCATGAACTGAAGTCAGATGCTGAACCAACTAAGCCACCCAGGCGCCCCTGTAATTCTTCTTTTTTTTTTTAATGTTTACTTTTGAGGGGGGGAGGGGCAGAGAGAGAGGGAGACACAGAGTCCGAAGCAGGCTCCAGGCTCCGAGCTGTCAGCACAGAGCCGGACATGGAGCTCAAACCCATGAACCACGAGATCATGACCTGAGCCAAAGACAGACGCTTACTGAGCCACCCAGACGCCCTTAATTTGATATTTTTCTAAGCTCTTGAGATTGATTCTTAAATCGGTCTTCAAATTTTGTTCCGTGTGTGTGTGTGTGTGTGTGTGTGTGTGTGTGTGTGTGTGTTCGTATATATAAAACTTTCTGAGTCTGATTTTTGCTGCATATCATATCATTACATTTTGTAAATTGTATTTCACTGTACTTCAGTTCAAAATAGTTTCCAATTTCCATATTGATTGATCTTTCATGGAGGGGACTTGGAAAATAAGATGACTTGACCCCACCTTGCTGTGCTGCGGCTTCTGCTTTAAGCCCACCCTGATCAAACCCAGCCAGAATGCAGGGACACAAGAGCAGTGCACATTTAGTGCAGGGCCAGCAAACCCTGCCCCCTGACCACATGCAGCCCACCACGTATTTTATAAATAAAGTTTTATCAGCACACAACTGTGTCCTTTCGTTTATGTATCATTTTTGGTGTTTCAGTGCTACAATGTCAGAGTTGATTCGTTGTGTGAGATATTTTATAGCCCCCAACCCTGGAAATATTTACTATCTAGACCTTTACTACAAAAGTTTGCTGGCCCCAATATCATTTATGTAGACCAGTTTTTTTTAATATGAAATTTATTGTCCAATTGGTTTCCATACAACACCCAGTGCTCATCCCAACAGGTGCCCTCCTCAATGCCCATCACCCACCCTCCCCTCCCTCCCACCCCCATCGACCTTCAGTTTTTAAGAGTCTCATAAGAGAAACTCATAAGGTTTGGCTCTCTCCCTCTCTTTTTTTTTCCCTCCCCCTCCCCCATTATCTTCTGTTAAGTTTCTCAGGATCCACATAAGAGTGAAAATATATGGTGTCTGTCTTTCTCTGTATGCCTTATTTCACTTAGTATAACCCTCTCCAGTTCCATCCACATTGCTACAAAGGGCCATATTTCATTCTTTCTCATTGCCACATGGTACTCCATTGTATATATAAATCACAATTTCTTTATCCATTCATCAGTTGATGGACATTTAGGCCTTTTCCACATTTTGGCTATTGTTGAGAGTGCTGCTATAAACATTGGGGTACGAGTGCCCCTATGCATCAGCACTCCTGTATCCCTTGGGTGAATTCCTAGCAGTGCTACTGCTGGGTCATAGGATAGGTCTATTTTTAATTTTTTGAGGAAACTCCACACTGTTTTCCAGAGTGGCTGCACCAGTTTACATTCCCACCAACAGTGCAAGAGGGTTCCCATTTCTCCACATCCTCGCCAGCATCTATAGTCTCCCAATTTGTTCATTTTAGCCACTCTGACTGGCGTGAGGTGGTATCTCAGTGTGGTTTCGATTTGTATTTCCCTGATGAGGAGTGACGTTGAGCATCTTCTCATGTGCCCGTTGGCCATCTGGATGTCTTCTTTAGAGAAGTGTCTATTCATGTCTTCTGCCCATTTTTTCACTGGATTATTTGTTTTTGGGTGTTGAGTTTGGTGAGTTCTTTATAGATTTTGGATACTAGCCCTTTGTCTGATATGTCATTTGCAAATATCTTTTACCATTCCATCAGTTGCCTTTTAGTTTTGTTGATGGTTTCCTTTGCAGTGCAGAAGCTTTTTATCTTCATGAGTCCCAAGAGTTCATTTTTGCTTTTAATTCCCTTGCCTTTGGAGATGTGTCAAGTAAGAAACTGCTGCAGCTGTGGTCAGAGAGGTTTTTTCCTGCTTTCTTCTCTAGGGTTTTGATGGTTTCCTGTCTCATGTTCAGGTCCTCTATCCATTTTGAGTTTATTTTTGTGAATGGTGTAAGAAAGTGGTCTAGTTTCATTCTTCTGCCTGTTGCTGTCCAGTTCCCCCAGCACCATTTGGTAAAGAGAATGTCTTTTTTCCATCGGATATTCTTTCCTGCTTTGTCAAAGATTAGTTGGCCATACTTTTTGTGGGTCCAATTGTGGAGTCTCTATTCTATTCCATTGGTCTATAGATCAGTTTTCAAAGACGAGTGGATGGCAAAGCTGGAAAGGCCAACAGAATTATCAAGCACATAGGATATGTCTTTTTCCCCCACAATTTTCTTAGACTTAAGTTCTACGGTCTGAATGTGTCTCCCCCACATTCAAACTAACCCCTAAGGTGACAGGTTTAGGAGGTGGGGTCTTTGGGAGGTGATGACGTCATAAGAGTGGATTGTGCATGAATGGGATTAGAGCTCTTATAAAAGGGAGCCCAGAGAGCCTCCTCGTCCCTTCCCCATGTGACGACATGGAGTGAGGATGACACCTGTGAATCAGGAAGGGGGTCTCACCAGACACGGGATCTGCCAGCACCTTCACCTGAGATTGCAGCCCCCAGGACTGTGAGAAAGAAATGTCTGCTGTTTAGCCCCAGACTGTGGCGTTCTGTTACAGCAGCCCGAGCTAAGACACTACGGTATCCACCTGTAAGAATCACATACGGTTTCTTCTGAATGCGCTTTGACGATGTGTAATTACTGGTCTATTTGGGCTTACATCAATGTTACTGTTTTCCTTCTTCGCATTTTTGCATTAATTATTGTATTTATTATCATTTTACTTTTCTCCTACATTGGGTTGAGATTTTCTTTAGTGGACACTTTGGTAAGGTAAGCATTCTCGCCCTCGTAAAGTCTAACGGGAAACACAGGTCTTACCACGACCAGAACAATTCAGTGACCACAGACCACAGACGTTCACCTGCATTTGTCTTTGTGCCCTCCTGCAATGTGAACTATGGTGGTTTTATATCTACATCTATCTATCCCACAGAATATTCATATTACTGTTTTAAGTGCACAGCAGGCGAATACCTAATTCGATTTATCTACCTGTTTCCCTTTTCACATTTTTTTAATCTTCCCATATGTTCATGCGTCCTCTCCCTGCTGTTGGAAAATTTTACTTCTCTCTTAATGATCCACTTTGTACCTCCTTTGAGGGATTTTGCTGTTAACAATTACTCTCCATTTTTGCTTGTTTGAAGGTGCTGTAATTTTTCCTTCGTTTTGGGCACCATTTCTATTTAGCAGGTACTTTCCTTCAAGTTAAATTCCGTTGTTGTCTGGCGTCCACTTTGTTAGAAATAAGCTGCCAGTCTTACTATTGCACATTTGCGAGTCTTGTGTCTTTTCCCTGGTTCCTTGCTCTTCTTTTTTTTTTGTTTTTCCAATTCTACTATGTGTCTAACTATGGTTATCTTGGTATTTATCCTATTTGGAGGTTCAGATAGTTCTGTGACTTAACGTCTTCGACCCATTTGGTAAATCTCAGCTATTAGCATTTTAATTATTACTATTTTATATTGTCACGCTATATTATGTCTTCAATGTTAGTTTTATTTTATATATTTACTTTGGGAAAGTCGTGATTATTACTTTTATTACTACTAGTATTGTGGTATTATGCACGCTATCACGTAATGGTGTCTTTAGTGTGGTGCTGCCATGAGTGTTGTTACGTGTGTCAGCAATACTTTCAGAGTCAACAACTGTATAGCTTTTCCTGTGTGTCCACCTCCTTTGCATCCGCTAGCCGCCAGCCGGAATTAGGTTCCATCTGCCAGACGACAGGTAAGGATACTTCTTTTGATGCGTATTTTTAGTGACACATTTTCCTCTTTCTGTTTTCCTGAAGATGGTTTCTCTTGCCGTCACTTCTGAAGGATGTTTCATTGTACACAGATTTCTTGGTTCACCGTCATTTCTTTCCCAGCACTTCAGTGATCCCGCGTCGATTGTCAGTATTTTCCTTGCTCCTTCGAAGGTCATTTGTCTTTCTTTCTGGCTACACTGAAGATTTGTATCCTGTCCTTTACACGCTGGTCAGTAAGTTACTGTCTTCCTGCTGCGAACACTGCCCTCTGCTCTGCCTTGGGGTGGGAGGCTGGGTCCTGGGCCCCGCGCGCCCCCTGCCCGGCCGCCCCCTGTGACGTCTACAGGACAGGTGGCAGGGTGGCTCCTGTCCCGCCAGCAATGTTCGTCCTTCTTTACCTTGACGGTGGGGGTGGTTCCTGTCTCTGGGTGCTCTGTGGTGCCAGACCAGCCTTAGTACACCCCTCAGACAACCTCCTGTTGGGTGCGCGTTCTCTCCTGACCCCGTAAGGCAGTCACACCCCCATGCACCGACCCCGCTTGCTCGGGGCCCTCCTCCAACCCTTCTACGTTCCTCCAATTCTCCCTGCCACCCTGATCCCCAGGCACTTGCTGGTGTCCCTGTGTCACACCACGGCTGCTGTTTTGCTTTTGAGTTCCCCAAATCCATTTACCCAATCACCTATAATACCAGTATATTCTCTCACTTAAAACAATGCTGCCCTGACTGATAGGCGTTGTTTTCAGCAATACACTGTGCCCACCTGTGGTTTTCTTTGTACTCTGTTTTTTTCACTAGTAAGAAAGCTATTTTTCCTTGACAAGTTTCAATTGCCTTATTTGTGGAGTGTACAAAACTTTCATGTTCTGCACATTGACACTGCAAAATATTCGCTGAAAAAATGAATATTAAATCTAATACATGTTCAATTAATTTGTTTGGTTATTATAAGCAGTCAGTGTAGTATATAATTTAAAAAGTCATCTCTCTTCCCAGATATGCATTACATAATTATTATTGTCATGGGTTTTACGGGTTTTTTGGTTGTGTTTTATTTTTGTTTGTTTGTTTTATTTTTTTGGCCAGGACAATATTGAAAAGAAATAGTGCATATCTTTGTCTTGTTCTGACTTTAACAAGATAACTCTATAATAATAAATTATACTCTCTTGACTTTCAATACGTATAATCAAGTTAAAATAGTTTTTTTTTTTGTCTTAGCTTACTAAAGAGTAGAACTCATTTCATTATTAGATTTCCTAATATTGGCCATTTTCCTCTTCCTGGCACATATTCTTTGTATGTACTGCTACTTGGTTGGCTATTATTTTGTTTTGAATGCTCCATATTTTATTAAAAAGTAAAATCAGCATATATACATATATATATATACAGTGTATAATATATACAATATTAATAGCAAGGTTATACCAACCACTAAAAATGAACCTGCCACCTTTACTTCTCTACACATCCTGTACACTTCTAAATAACATACAAGTGGTTGTTTTCCTAAAATTTAATAAAATTTAAGCATAAAACAATGTCAAAAATCTCCTTGAGTTACAGATTATTATTACCTTTCAAACTTCTCAATGATTAGTGACCTATTCAATATTTATAATTATACCAGAAGTAATTTGGATATTTATTTTTCAAAACTTGTTCATTGATTTCAATTTCCCAAGGCATGAAAGTGAAGTTGCCCACAACGGTCCCTTTTAACTTCAAACGTTTGTGATTACTTTCCCCGATATGTTACTGCTAAAGCTTATTTCTATGCTTCTTCATGTCACAACAGATTCCTAAAGAATTGTGTATTTTATTGTGAGAATGGCCTTTTAATATTTTTAATGATCTCATTCCCAAGTTTCTGCTTTTTCTCTTAAACTCGTTTATTTCATCTTGTGGCTGTTATTGCTTTCTGAAATTCTTATGTCAAATACTTTTCTTATCATTTTGAGTATGTCTTGTCTTTCATTTTTAGCTTCTCTGTATTTTAACCTTTACCTCAAGGCTTTTGATGAGAACATTATTAAAATGAATTCATGGTGTTTTGGGATTTATTTCCACATTTTGTTCTAAATAGGCAGTTAATGCAATTATTATCAAAGTTTATTTTCCACTTTGACTAATTAGTTTATATTTTCTTGGCAGCCTAGTATATGGTATGTTGTTGAAAAAGTTAACATTACCCTTTATTACCAACTAATATATTTATTTTTTCCAACTAATATATTTCAACATAAATTCCACATTATCATTAATCTTATGCATTTTTTTTAAATTTTTTAACATTTATTTATTTTTGAGACAGAGAGAGACAGAGTATGAACGGGGGAGGGGCAGAGAGAGAGGGAAACACAGAATCGGAAGCAGGCTCCAGGCTCTGAGCCATCAGCCCAGAGCCCAACGCGGGGCTCGAACCCATGGACCGCGAGATCATGACCTGAGCTGAAGTCGGACGCTTAACCGACTGAGCCACCCAGGCGCCCCAATCTTATGCATTTTTAAATAAAACCTCAATAGAAAGAAAGAAATGTAGGAGAAATATTACTAAACCTCTTGAGTTTAAAAATAAGAAAATCAATTTGTCTAATAAACTGATAATTGTACTTCAACCATCCCAGCTGAATTGCATTTTCTTTTTTTTTTAATTTTTAAATGTTTACTCATTATTTTTGAGAGAGAGAGAGAGAGAGAGAGAGAGAGAGAGAGGCAGAGAGAGAGGGAGACACAGAATCCAACGCAGGCTCCAGGCTCTGAGCTGTCAGCACAGAGCCCGATGCAGGGTTCAAACCCAAGAATCTTGAGATCGTGACCAGAGCCGAAGTCAGATGCTTAACCAACTGAGCCACCCAGGTGGCCCGAGTTACATTTTCATTGTACAGTATTTTCAAAACAAAAATAAAATTAGTGCTATAGAAAGAATGCTTTTTTCTCTTTCCCCCTGTTTTAATGGTAACGGGTTGGGCACAGCATTTCCCCAACAGTGCTCCTTAAATCTCTAGTCACTAGAGATGTTCCTCAAGTACACATCCACAAACACATTCAAGATGCATTTGTAACATCTACTTTGTTCTTTCTTCACCGTGGCCTTTTCTTCCATGATATGTTTTATTTTCCCAAGGGATTAGGCAATTACACATCCAGTTTCCCGTTTCTCGAATCTCATGATTCCTTTCTCATCTGCATGGATGACTTATTCAGTACTTGGGTTTCCAATTCTTCCATTCCTTCCTACATTCAGATCTGCTGCCAGAGAGTCATGGTTGGAGATCCAGAAGAGCAGGTGGGAAGTTGGCCCGCGGGTGCACCACCGCCGTCTGTAACCCGCGGAGGGGCTGGCTGGGTCTGGCCTTGGCTTCGCCTGGCTTGACTCTAGACTTGATTTGCTCTGTGGCTTGTGGCCAAGCCTTGCTCTCCAGCCTGGCTTCTTGCTGGTGTAGGTCTCCGCTCTCCCCAGATAAGCTCTGCCATTTCCCCCAGTTTTTTAACCTCACAACCTTCTCAGGATTGCTCAGACCCTGGGGCCACCGCTGTTGTAGGACAGACTTACATCCGCTCCTGTCTCAGTCTAAATGGAACCTTGTCTGGGTTTTCTGAACTCACCACCGAGGACACATGACAAGACAGGAGGAACAGAAACCGTCGGACTATGAGCCGGAGGTTATTTTTGTAATATTTGTAAAATATTGTAATATTTGTAAAATATTTGTAAAATATTTGTAATATTTTTTGTAATGTAATGTTTTATACATAATTTTCTGAGATTATTTTATCTAAAATTATCACAGGCATGCTTACAATACTTTCCCTTCTTTTTGGAATTTTTATTTGGTAATGGAAGGGCTGCTATTAATGTACAAGTGGCCAAGCTTTATAGTAAAGTTTATCCATTCTTTCTTTTTATTTTCACTTTTTTATTGTGGGAAAATAGACATAACATAAAACTTATCACTTTAACCATTTTAAGTGTACAGTTCGGTGACATTAAATATTCACACTATTGTGTGACTACACTGTTTCCATTCTTGACCTTGGTGTTGCATATGAAAAACCAGGTAGAAAATACCAATTCTATCACTGAATAAACTGTTTTTTAAATAACTTGATATTAAATATCATTGACTAACATTTTTTTCACCAATGATGGCAAATAGTGACAGTCCCATGCTTATTAAATTACTCTTAATTTATCAGGACCAGTAAGCTCTCATCCCATAGGGAGAAAGAGCTAAAATAAATGGATCAGGTAGCCATTATTAAACTTCCTTCATTTTAATTTTTTTATTTACAGGACCAAACTGTAAAATGTTGAAAGGCTTCTTGCTGAGTTGTGCTAATATCAGTCCCTCAACTTACAATTGAGACCCTCATGTCTTTATTTTCCGTTTTTTACTGACACTTATTTTTTTGTTTGTTTGGCTTTGGTCTGGAATGAATATTTTCATGTGGTTTATTTCAGGTCGGACACGGCAATCACATTCATAAATCAGTCAGCATCATCATGACTACCATTGGTGATGGTCATGTAATCGGGACCCCTCTGAGCCAGGCTCCGTGTGAGGGGGTCTGTGTGCACCCTCCCTACAAAACGGGTGTTCATCCGTTTGAAGATGTCAAGTGTGGGGATTTGAGAAGAAAAGGAGATCATCTAAGAACCCGTGTCTAGAAAACAAGGGAATGGGAAGCCGAACCCCGGTGTGCTTCTTGATTCTTGGTCCTGACGTTTATGTTTAAAACCAAACAGAGTCATAAATCAATAGTGATTGAAAAATAACAGCATAACAATTCCATAACCATGTCTTATCATAAGCTCCAACCAATAGAGAATCTGTTTCGAGGTGAGAGATTGTAACCGGAAGTGAAGGGGTGGAAGGAGGGGATAAAAAACCAGGTAGATTACCAAAATAAACAGGTGATATGTCATCAATCGCTTAAGACATTTTAACAAATACAAAGCCACAAATTCCAGGATTTTAATCCTCCGAGTTTCATGACTCTGTGTGTGTGTGTGTGTGTGTGTGTGTGTGTTTCCTAATTTTACAAGTGTGCAATTATCCATCACTCTTGATGTCATTCCAGCCAGGTGGGTATGTGTCTCACCTCATGTGCCACTCTGCTACTAAAACAGACTAAATGAATTCGCCCATCGCTCCCTCTACACCACAGAAGAGAAGTGTTTGTTCCTACAGTGAAAATACGGGGAAACAGACTGTCCGCTAACCCACAGAACGCAGGTGTTCCTGAGGTCACAGAAACCTGAAGAAAGCATGGAGCTTTTGTTTTCTGACATCCTGAAGTTGGAGAGCATGACCCAACATTTAAGTGAGTTGATGCAAAACTAAAATCCGGGAGAGCCAAGGACAGTAAGGGGGCGCCACACGGTGATCCGGTTGTCTGCATGACTTGAATTCTGAAAATAGCCAGAACGCTTCAAAAGGCGGGACATGATTTTCATGTAAATTCTTCTGTGCTCACTGCAGTATGTCCCTAATCTAATACCTTTTACTCTCTCTACAGAACAAATTAGAAATAAAGCCCCTATACATTTCTTCATCAAAATTAATTACAGGAGGACATGTTTTGACTCTGAATGACCACAATTTTCAGCGATCTTGCCGCATCGTACATTTCTCTAATGGGAAACGGTCCTTGTCCTGTCGCAAACCTTCAAATTCCAAGAATCAAGATGGAATAGCAGAATTGGTGTGTGTGTGTGTGTGTGTGTGTGTGTGTGTGTGTGTGTTTGTATGCTGAAAAAAGGTTTCAGATAGAGTCATGGAATTAATTTTGATACGTGTTCAAAGTTATTTCTGGGTCCCATCCTTAGCCTACGATGGTGGATACACTGAGGACAGACACACACGTAGGTACATCCGTATCTATGTCCCCTTAAATGCTTAAGTGAAAATGCCATATACATGGCTTTATAAGTTAAATGTCCTAGTTTTGGCGCTAATAAAGAAGTCTGGGGGAATCTTCTGTAGCTAAATAGTGGACAGAAGGCTTCTGAAAAATCCAGGGACTGCTGTCGGAAAGCAATTAAGCTGAAGAAATTACATTAGCGGAGAGCAGATGCCATATTCAACCCAGTTGCCTATTTTTCATGCAGTTGGGGCTCACCGGTCCTTTCTTTCCCAATAAACAAAAGACTGACAAACACCTGTCCCTTCCAGAGTCAGGTGAACCTGCGTATCTGAAGAGTGAGTAGAACACCAAGGGCAGTTGTGCTCATCTCTTCATATTCCAAATCTGTTTCTGATGAAGGAAAAGAGAAAATCAAGGAATTTGGACTATTTATCACTTTTAGGTTGAGCTTCACTGACATCCTGACACAATTTTTGTTTGGTCATTTTATTCTTAAGTCATTCAAGAACTGCAACAGCTCTGGCAACCAACTGGTTAATAATAACAACCCATTTTTCTAGACTCTTTTGCCTCCTGTCCATAAAACCTAGTTTTTTTTTTTCTTTTTGAAGTAACAATGAGAAAAAGACCTAGACATAATTAGAAAGAATAATGTTTAAATTTTTTTTAATGTTTGTTTATTTTTGCGAGAGAGACAGACAGATCATGAGCAGACAGAGAAGGAGACACAGCATCTGAAGCAGGCTCCAGGCTCCGAGCTGTCAACAGAGAGCCTGATGCGGAGCTCGAACCCACGGACCGCGAGATCATGACCCGAGCCGAAGTCGGACGCTTAACCGACTGAGCCACCCAGGTGCCCCCCGAATGATTATGTTTTAAATTATCACAGAAATATGTTTCTAAAACAAAAAACGTTGAGTACATTTTTTTATTCTGAATTTTATCCTCAGCAGGGGCCTGAATTTTTCTTTTTCTTTTTTTTATCATGCCATATTTTTTTACTTTGCAGACTTTTTGTTCTTGCACCTTCTCTATAGGAAGGTGTAGATGACTTTATCTCCTTTTGGAAACTTTAGAAACACCTTCTTGTTTTTCAGTTGAAGGATTCATTTCACCATATAGTCCGTCTGGCCTGATAACCGCCCCCAGCAGGTTGTGAAATCCGCCCGGACCTCGAGTTAAGGTCGTGCCAGGGTTGTCACGAGCTCTGACCACTTCCCCGATTTCAGGAAGTTATCGCTGTGCCGTCAGTTTGTTTCAAACCCACGACCTGGCAAACACGAGCTCCTTGTTCTTATGTGTGCTGCTCAAGATCCGCTTAGGTCACAGGTGCGATGGGTATACTCACATCCATTGTTTTCAGAAGTCGAAATAAAGCAAACATCTGTGTCATTTCCCAGTGTCACAAGTAACAGCAGCGATGTCTCCAATTAAAACAGAATTAAGCGTTAAATATTTTTCCAGAGCCTTACTAGTCACGTATGAATCCAACACAACAAGGCAGATTCTAAAGCCCTTGGCGGGTAGGAACACTGTTGCCTACAAAGAGAAGGGTACTTTATTTCCGTGATATTTAATTTCTAGTGGAATTATTCTGGCTGCCGCACTGCTGAACTTGCAGCTCTTGTTGGATTTTGTTTTCACTCATGTTCAAGTGACTTAAGTCAGAAACATATGCCATCTAAAAAACATTGCAAAATGTTGGGCATAATGAGAAAAAAAGCAATAAAATGCTTTTGAAAGCACTCTGCCAACCACCTCCCTCTTGGTACGCAGGCCTCCCTTTGTGTTGCTTCTCATCCCCTTCACACAAACCGCCTTCCTGCCAGATAGGGGTCCATCCAGCTGCCTGGACGAGCTCTACCAACCCGTCTATGAACCCCACCCGGTTTTTCTTAGAGCCTGGCTTCCTTTTTTTTATTTTTTAATTTGAAGCTTTATTTATTTTGATAGAGTGTGCGAGCGAGTGTGGGAGAGGCAGAGGGAGAGGGAAAGAGAATCCCAGGCAGACTCAGTGCAGAGCCCGACACGGGGCCTGAACTCACTAACCATGAGATCATGACCTGAGCCAAAAATCAAGAGTCGGACGCTTAACTGACTGAGCCACCCAGGCACTCCTGGAGCCTGGCTTTCTTATGAAGATGGATAGATCCATGAATTGTATTTAGCCATTTGTTACCTGTCTGTTGAAGATAGATAGATAGATAGATAGACAGATAGATAGATAGATAGAGAATAGATAATCACCCCTTTTATGCCAGACCACTTTCCAGCAGGTCTGGCATGGGGTCCCTCAAGGGTCAGATGTTCTGGTGTTAAGGATAGGAGAAACAAATAAACGCATAAATAATATTGTATATAAAATATTGTCTATTTCTACTTTACTAAACACAGTGACAATTAAAATATAGATAAAAATTTGAGAGACTTTTAACCAAAAGTCCTCTTGGGTCTTGAGAAACACCATTACCCTATGTTACAACTGTGTTCAGTCATTACCATAATTTCATTTTTCTGTGTGGCATTTTCTCCATTGTACTAAAATAAGTGAACGGGTTGGGCGTTCTGAGATCTAACACAGAAACTCAAACTGTGCATTCAAGGAAACAGGCGAGTTGCAGAATATTTATGATACATGCAACTGTACTTTCATAGTGAAAAAAATGTTTGGAATTCAAATCGTATTGTCTCCAATTTTGACTATTCCTAAGTGTCCCCAGACCAATGACCGTTATCTGTAAGTCTGCATGAATATAACCATTCGTGGTTAGCTGACTCCACTGACCATCCTGTTCTGCATAAGACCCCTTCCTGTGGGCCGAGTACACGCACACATCTCCCGGAGACACAGCACGCTCTGTGTGTGTCAAAAAAATGCAATAAAGAGTCCAACTGATAGTGACAGTGACAGAGGCAGAGATAGTATCAAAGCTTGTAGGCAATTTGTGGTCCTTTGCCAGAAAATAGAGATTTTTGATAAATTCAGGGACAAAATCTCAAGTAACTCATGAATGAATAGGCATTAATTCACTCTGTACTTAGTGGGATAAAGGAAATTCAGTACACAAAACCATAACTTCTTATTACAGAACAAGTCATGTGAGAAGCAATGTACTTTCAAAGTTGAAAAGGCAGTGGGGTGTGGGGTAAAATACAAAAAAGAAACACAGAAGAACAGATGGAAAAATACTCAGGGTAAATTGGAAACACATGCAGGATTTTCCTGAAATAATTACGGTTTTGAAAAGAGGCACGGACAGCTCCTGGTTATTTGGCAACGTTAAGGAACACCTTCCTTCGCGTCACGAGTGTGTCCATCAGGAATTGTAACAAAAACAGGAAAACAACAATCACTAGTATTCACTACTAGCAATAATACTAGCAACTATTAGTAACGATACTAGTAAACGTTACCATCAATAGTAAGAGTATGACTAGCAATGATAGTAGTGTTACTAACAGTAGTACTAGTAAGCACTACTAGCAACACCTTGCACACGGCTCTTACCGTGTGCCAGCCACCACCGCTAGCACCTCTCAGGGATGAATCCATAAGAAATACTCCCCATCATGAAATGCTTATCCTCGCTATCTTAGCTCTGAAGCTCCCGGAACAGTACATGTAATACGAGACACTGCCATCCGTGGCGCCAGTGCTCACACTGCCGCTCGTGGACGGTCCACCACGCCGGCCGTTGTCCACGTGTTCCGCCACCACATCCTACAACTATACCAAACTGCAAAGGCGACGCGTCACTGCGCAGGGGAGGCTTCACCAAATAGGGAGGGAGCACACGATACCAGATAATCAGTACTCCTCACAGCACCTGCGGCTTCACCTACTCCTTGGGCTTTCATCACTTCCTTTTCAAGTGTCCAATTCATTCCTTTCTTAAAGTTTATTTGAGAGAGAGAGAGAGAGAGAGAGAGAGAGAGAGCGAGAGCGCCTGAGCAGGAGAGGGGCAAAGAGAGTGTGAGCAGGAAAGAGGCAGAGAGAGAGGGAGAGAGAGAGAGAATCCCAAGCAGGCTATGTGCCGACAGTGCAGAGCCCGACGTGGGGCTGGCTCCCGCAAACCAGGAGATCATGACCTGAGCCAAAATCAAGAGCTGGAGGCTTAACCGACTGAGCCACCCAGACGCCCCACGTTCAATTTATTCCTTCCTCCCATCTTCCTATGAGCTCTGAAAAGAAGGGGAACGTGTTTGTCTTACCATCGTGGCATCACCATCATCTAGTGAAAGACCCGGAGTATTTCTCTTTTACCATCTTAACCATTTTTCCGTGCGGAGTTCAGGAGGAGTTCAGTAGCTAACATACTCACATCGCTGTACAGATCTCTACGAGTTCATTTTGCAAAACAGAAACATTCTACTCGTGAAATACTAACCCCCCCACTCCCAGTCCATGGCAACCACTTTACTACTTTGTACATATAAGACTTTAACTGCTTCAGATAACTTCCTGTGAGGAGGAAGTCACACCACACTTGGGCTTTTGTGAACCGGCTTATGTCACTTAGCATAAAACGTCATCCGGGTTCATCCATGTTATAACAGGTGTCAGGAATTCCTTTTTTTTTTAAGGTGGAATACCGTTTCACTGTACGCATACACCACGTTTCTTTATCCACTCACCCATCAATGGACAGCTGCACTTCCAATCTCTTGGCTGTAGTGAAAAATGCTACAATGAACATGGGGGTACAAATCTCTCTCTGAGATCCTGCTTTGACTTATTTTGAATATATTTCCAGAAGTGGGATTGCCGGCTCATATGGTAACGTCACTTGTAATTTTTCAAGGGCTCTCCGTACTGTTGCCCATACACCTGTCCCACACCCCACCAGCTGCACACAAGGTTTCCAATCTCTCCGTATCCCCGCCAACACTTAATTCCCATCCTTTGGACAGCGGCCATCCTAATGGGTGTCAGGTGAGATCTCAGTGTGCTTTTTGGTTGCACTTCCCTAATAATTGGTAATGATGAACATCTCTCCATGAGTTTGTTGACCATTTCCATATCTTCTTGGGGGAAATGTCTATTCAAGTCGTTGCTCATTTTTTTCACAGACATATTTGTAGTTTTGTGTTGTTGAGTTGTAGGTGTTTTTTATACAGTATAGATGTTTACCCCTTGTCAGATATATGATTTGGAATATTCTCCCCCATTCTGTAGGTTGTCTTTTCACTTGATTGTCCTTTAATGGGCAAAGGTTTTGAGTTTTATGTCGTCCAACTCATCTGTTGTTGCTTTTGTTTCCTGTGCTTTTGGAATCACACCCAAGAAATCACTATCAAGCCTGATGTTGTGAAGTCCTTCCCTTGTGTCTTCTCCTAGGAGGCACAGAGCTGTAGGTTCCATGCTTCGGTCATTAATCCGGCGTGAGCCAATTTTTCACATACGGTGCAAGGTAAGGGTCCAACTTCATTCTGTTGCATCTGGATATCTGGTTTTCCTTTCTTTCCCGTGGCATTAGGACTCTGGGCTTCATGTCACTAATCAGGGCCTGGAGGTCTGAGCCTCACCTGGATTTCAGTCCTGACCATCAGAGTAAGCACAGAACGAACACATGTAATTTCTGAGTGGTACAAACAAGACAGCTGCTTAATCTCATCTTTGACTGCCCACTGACCCATGGCACCATTCACACTGGAGGTAAAGCCCACTTTACCCAGAGGACAAAGGCAACTCGATAGCAGACAGCAAGGAAGAAAGACAGGAAAATCCCATGAGCGCTGGATTATGTGACTGGTGGAGTTGCCTCCTGCTCTGAGCAGCCCCACCTTCCACACTTGGAAAGGAAATGAAATCAGTGTAAAATTTTGGAGGAGCAGGGGTATTACATAGATTAGCCTGTACCCTCAAGGCACGTAGAAACTGGTATCTGGAGGTGTTATACTGGCTCTACAAACTCCTAAAACATACGACGTTGCCTTGGTTTTGACAGAGGGAATGGAAAATTTATTATCCTGGTTACACCACACCATTTTTTTTCCATTATAGCCCGAAATGCAATGAAAGGCAGAACTCTTCTCTATTGAACTTTTAGTTCTGGGGAAGGGAATAGGAACATCAAAATAACATTTTTCTTTTGCCCTTCATTTCTACTTTGCCAAGATACTAGACCAAAATTAAGCCAGACAAGAACTAGCCAGTTTGAAAACACACATGCAATGAAAATTCTGCTTTGCTAAAGGAACGTCTCTCACCCTGTGGTCAGAAAATGAAAGGGATTCCATACAACCGGGACTCTGACAAGACCAGATACTGATCGTGGCTACTTTTTGCTTCCGGAACAGACAACCTGCCAAGTTGTGGAAGGAAGGAATTTATTTCAACAGAAACTGCAGCAACCCTCATAAAACAGGGTGTAACAGATTGGGTCCTAAAGACCATCCACGGGTCCCGAGCCCGTGGCGCCAGGAAACAGGCTGTAGAAACAGAGAGGCCTCAAGTCAAATCCTAATCCACAGACAACAGACGGTCCCCAGGTCCCCGGGTCCCCACTCTGTTCTTCTTCCTTACAGAGTTGGCTGGGCACACGGACACGTCCAAGAGCAGCAGGACAGAGCATGGGAGGACCCAGGAGCCCTTCACGAGTCCATGGCCGCAGCTGGCCACCTTCACTGGGCCACTGGACTTATGACTCATAAGAATCAAAACCACTTCCTTGCTGTGCTTCACTGGGTCTTGGGTCTTCTAGAGAGGCTGGGGGTTCAGTAATGCACCATTTTTGTTCTATAAAAAACTTCTATAGAAACTGGGTCTGTTTCCGGAAATTAATATTTGTTCTGCCCATCTCTTTATTGGTGCACACGCGACATTTTCTCTTTATTCGTGCACATGTGACAAGTGCGAAAGCTTTATTTTATATACATTTACAACTTACGCATTTCTTCTTTTATTTTTCTTATTTTCCATGATTCTTTCTCTTTTTCTTCTGGAAGTTTTTTTTTTTCTCATAAACCTTAGTAAATTTCTAAGGGAGTATTTTTTTAAAATAAATTTCATTAGAATTTATAAACTTTACAGAAAGACTTAAGAACACTTGAGATACTTCTGATATTCAGCTTTTTATCTATGGACAGGCTCTATTTGACATTTATTTGAACTCCACCAATTTTGTCTTTTGATGATACAAACGTTCTTTCTTTCATTATATGTTCTAATGGTGGCATGCACAGGTTAAGTTCATTCTTCTATATCTTGTCTAAATTTTTAAATGTATCGACATAAAACTGTTAATAGTGTGATCTTACCATCAGTTGTAACATCTGCAGTGGTATCTTTTTTTTTAATGTGTGGCATGATTTATTTGTTTCATTTCAATCTTTTTAAAAATTAATCCACTTTACTATGAGCTCCAGAAAATGTATTACATTATCCAAATATTTTATCCTCTTTCTTAATTTATCAACTCATTTCATTACACGAGTTATGCGCATTTGTTGAAAAAAACTGAGGCATTCCAGATAAGCAAAAAAACAAAACAAAACAGTAACAACAACAACAACAAAAAAACACCTATGATCAGGACATCTGGAGATAAAATCTGTTAACATTCTTAGGTGTGAATATAAGTGTTTATGTGTGCAAAACGTGTATCACCAGTCTATACATTTCTTAAATTTTAATGGTTACTTAATGTTCCATTTACAAATATGATTTACTTAGTGAATTTTGCATCCTACTTGGAGGATCTGAATTGTCTGTAATTATTCACAACTTCAAATAATGCCATGATGAACACTCTCATAGAAAATTACAGATGAAATTAACATTTTTTTGCCAAGTTACAAAAAAAAATAAGCCAATTTGGAATTTAACTGAAATGTAATTGAAACTACAGTGCAAACTTGGAGGTCACTGTTACTCTAGTGCCACTGAATTTTCCTATCCCGAAACATGGTATTTCTCATTTTATTAAGAATTTCTTCTATGTATGTTTCTTTGTTCGCTTGCAAATTTTCTCCACCATAATCTTCCTAATCTGCGAGACATCTTCACAGAAATTCTATTTTATTGCTCTATTACATTATTAAATACTTTATTTTATCAATATACATTCTAATCTATAATTGTTAAAATGAATGCCGCTCGATATTTGCATCCCGATCCTGCATCCAGAAAGCATAATGTATTATTACCCTGTCCATCCTACTGGCTCAGCTGTGAATCACAGAAAGCCCTGAATCAATCTACAGGCAAATATGACAGTTTTCTATCTGTAAAGCTTTACTCTAGCACTGTTGGAGAGAACCCCACTTCAACTGCCATTTCAGAATTTTGCTCATACTCAGTTACTGTATTTCTAGGAGACCTAAAAAACTTCCCCAAATCACGCAATGTTAATTAACACCCACGTGCAGCACCTCCAATCAGCCTGTTCTGTCCACTCTATAAAGTGGTCACTGCCCTAACTCAATTCTCAAGCTCAGTTTTATGAGCTTTCAAACCTTACATAAACAGCACTACCTACTTTTCTTTCCTAGCTGGCTTCTTTAACTCAGCATTTTGCTTGTTAAATGTTTTCCATCCTTTTGCATTAGAGTCTATCAATTTTTTTTCTCTATACATTCATATCCCTTAATAGTAACCCATGATTAATTAATTTATCTATTCTACTGTGGATGCACATTCTTATGAATGGCATTAGGTGCAGAGTGGAGACACTGGGCCGGGCTATGTGTATGAACCCGGTTACATTTCCTCCACCACTGTACCAGAGTGCCCTTGGTCCACACCCCTGCCGACACCAGGTTCTAAAAGGCATTTCCTGGGTTACTTTAACTAAAGCAGTGGGAACGTACGCCATAGCATGATACACTGACTCACACTGTACTAGTAATCAAGGTGCACGTCTGCTGTCTGTATACATTTGGACACCTTTTATGAAGCAACCGCCCAAAAGTCTCTTGTTTTGCCAATTTTATTTCCATAGGACTGTTTGTCTTTTCCTTAGTGATGCTGGAAGTTCTATATATATTCTGAATACGAGTTCACAGTTGCTCATTTGTTGGTCAAATATCCTCTCCCAGTCTTTGGCCTACGTTTTCATTCTCCAAATGGTATCTTTCGATAAAAAGAGGTTTTTGATTCTAAGGTATACGGGAGTTATCCATTATTTCTTTGTAAGTGTTTTTCATGTCCCATGTAAAAGTCTTTCCCTATCACAAGACCATGAAGATTTTCATATATATATATATCTCAAATATAAATTATAATATATATTTTATGTATAACTAATTTTCATATATAACATGAGGTAAAGGTCAATTTTTTATGTTTTCTATTGAACTGAACCCAACAGTATACTTGAAAACCTCTTCCTTTTTACCACAGTTTACGATGCTGCCTTCACGTCCACGTAAGTACGCCTCTTCTTCCCCATCCTCAATTTTTTGGGGGCATATCTGTAGCTTTACCAACACCAGTCACATTACGGGAGCAGTGAGTGCTGATGCTTAATGGTATTACGTCCTTTTGCTTTTTCTTCTTTAAAATGTTCACATCCATTCCTGGCCCTTTAGTTTTCAGCTTATTCAATTACACACACGTGCTCAAACAGCTTACAAGCATGTTGGGATTTCGACTGAGCTGTTACGAAATCTGTAGATAAATGGGTAACTGAATATATTTACAAAGTCGAGTCTTCCAATCCATGAATACTCTATACCTTTCCATTTATTTAACTTGCCTTTATTTTTGCTCAGTAACGTCTGATAATCGCTTTCTGCGTTACACCAATCCGGTTGGGGGTTTCTCAAGGTGTTGGGTATATTTTCATGTTATTCTAAGTGCTTTCTTCTCAAATTTTAGTTCTCAGCTGCTGGCACCGACATATAAAAAGACTGTGGTCTACAGGGGCCTTGTGTTGAGCAGACTTGATAAATTCCATTATAAACCTGACGAGAAATATTTTCAAAATTTTTATGTGCATATCATACCATCTGCAAATAACGACAGCTTTATTTTTCTTTCCATCTTTATGGCTTTTATTTCTTTGTCTTGCTGCATTTCACCATCTAGTGGATGCCATTGTCTTGCTCCAGCTATCGAAGGGAAACCCTAAACATTTCACCCATAAATATGTCTAGGGATGTGAGGCATTCTTAATCAGTTTAAGGGGGTTTCTGCCCATTCCTAGTTTGCCGGGAGTTATGATAAACTAGTGCTAAAATGGAATCAGTAAGTACTCACACGATTTCACCTCTTCACTCTGTCAATGTGGTGAATTTTATGATTGATTTTCAGTTAATAATCCAATATTGCATTAAGGAGGCAACCTGGTCATGATGAAGTATCCTCGTTATATATGGCTTTATTAAGTGTGCTGGTATTTGGTGACTTTCTTGAGTCTTAATTCAAGAATGTCATGAATTTCCTTTCTTATACTCTCCTTGAGTGATTTTAGTGTCAGGGACATGCTGGCCTCATTAAATGAAGTCAAGCCCCCTCCCTTTCTCTGTGTCTTTTTTTAAAGGGTGTTATTCTTACATTTTCTTAATACGCCACTTTTAGGCTCACAGAAACCGAAGGGAAGGTACGGAAGGTAGACGTAAGCCGTGCGCCTGGACACACAGCCTCCCCCACTGTCAGCAGCCCCCACCTGATGGTACCTGCCTCACAACTGATGCACCCACAGGCACACGTCGCAGTCACCCCGCCTCCACCACTCACAGCAGGGGTCACTGTTGGCGCCGCACATTCTACGGGTTTGGACAAACGTATAACAAACGTATAATGACACGTACCCACCATTATGGCATCACACAGTGTTCTCTTAAAATCTTCCCGTTTTTGTTTTTGTTTTTTTTTTTTTTTTTATTATTCCCTGGAAACGGTTACGTGAGACCAGAGTTTTTCCTACCTAAATATTCAATACTTTTGATGGTAAAGCCATCTGGACTGGGATGGGTGCTTCCTGTGGGTTTCCCACCTCTCTTTTTATGAATGATGTTAACGTGCAGCTTTGATTTTTTTTTTTAAAGCTTCAAACAGTCAATTTTTTTTTCACGTCTCATTCCAGGTATATCATCTTTTTAAAATGTTTTTTGAATTTAAATTTTCCAATTTACTTACAGTAGTTTTTTCCAGTTTTCCTTCTATAATCTCCTTAAAAGCCGTAAGCACTGGTTTGTTTTTTTCCCTGCTGACACTGTACACTATGAGCCTCTCTTTATATGGTGTCTTTCTCAAAGCCTAATTTTAATCGAAAATCGATCCCTCCCCATTTCTTGCGAAATATTTCCCTATCTAATGCACAAGACTCGTTACGCTGAAAATACCATTTTGTATATCAAACTTAATGATACTCCAAGTGCTGAAATGTTATAAAAATCTGTTAAGATATTACAATCTCCCATGTCTGTTATCAGAGCTCTCCAGCAGCAATTTCTGGCACGATGGAATCGATCTATATCCGTGGAGTCGAGAGGCAGGCACTAGCCTCAAACAGCTGTTGAGCCCTGGAAATGTGACCAGTGCCACTATCTTTAATTTAACCTAATTTTGGCTTATATTTATCTTTAAATACCTGCATGTAGTGTTGGTGACCACTCTACTCAATTTTGCAGAGTTCTCAACAATGAAAAATGTACACAAAATAATCAAAGTAACCAAATCCATATTTATTCTTTTTTAAGTTTATTTATTTATTTATTGAGAGAGAGAGAGAGAGAGAGAAAGAGAGAGAGAATCCCAAGCAGGCTCTGTGCTGTCAGCACAGAGCCCAACACGGGGCTTGAACTCACAAACCCCAAGATCATGACCTGAGCTGAAATCAAGAGTCAGATGCTTAACCACCTAAGCCACCCAGGTTCCCCTTTATTCATTTTTAATTTCAGAATATCTTAGTGAATTTTAGGAAAAAATACATTACATTGTACAAATATGTTCAGCAGGACGACAATATTAT
Organism: Prionailurus bengalensis; assembly: GCF_016509475.1. Classification (NCBI taxonomy): domain Eukaryota; kingdom Metazoa; phylum Chordata; class Mammalia; order Carnivora; family Felidae; genus Prionailurus; species Prionailurus bengalensis. The sequence continues at coordinate 1,895,796 of NC_057358.1, read as the reverse complement.
TTTCCAATTCTTCAAATGTTAATAAACTAAAAATTATTGACATAAAATACTTTTTTTAATATTTATTTATTTTGAGAGAGAGAGAGAGAGAGCGTGCCTGTGCCTGAGTCAGGGAGGGGCAGAGAAAGACAGAGAGAGAGAGAATCCCAAGCAGGCTCTGCCCTGTCAGCACAGAGCCTAATGCAGGGCTTGAACACACAAACTGTGAGATTATGACGCTTAACTGACTGAGCCATCCTGGCGCCCCCGTTGATATTGATACAAAATTCTTAACCCAATTCCTCACTTCTACCTTTATCAGGTAGAAATGTGTGTGTGTGTGTGTGTGTGTGTGTGTGTGTGTGTGTGTGGTTGAGACGAAATGTTGGAAAACATCTTTATCTCGTTTTTTTTTTTCAAAATTTAAATCTCTAAATCATTTTGATCAAAGTCCAGAAGCCACCTTCTGACCCCATCTGTGTCCATGTGAGTGACGCTGAAAGGCGGCTGGACAGGTGTGTGGGCGGACGGGTGTGGCCGCCTGTCTTCTGAACAGGACACAAGATCAGAGGGTGGCCTGACCCCGCTCAGCTATTACGGGCAGAGCAGAAGATGCCACTTGTCCTGAGAAGAGCGAGGGGGCTCCCAGTGGTCAGCAAGGTCACCCCCACCTCCCACAGTAGCTCCATCACGTGCCTGCCGCAGGGAAAGGCAGTCGAGTCGACTCAGGGGACAAACCAAGTGGACAATAAGACCTACACAGAGTGGTAGGTCTGGAGCCCCACTGGCGAACTGTGGAGCACATCCTGCACCCCCTGCCAGGGGTAGAGGGGGCCACCACAGGGAGTGTCTGCACTTCCCACCGGTTACTTAAGCCAGGTTGCCTGTCGCTTTGCTTCTACAGATGGAAAACCACCTGATGGGTGTGGAATGACCGCTTTTTCTCTCTTTCTTCCTTTTCCGTCACTACCCACCTGATGTGTCTTCACTGACTGGCTCACTGCTCTCTCTGCTCACATCAAGCCGGGCATTGAAAGTCTGGCCACCCTGCGGTCACTTCCTTCCCTGTCTCCTTCTTCAATCAGTGGCTTCGCACACACCTGTTCTGTTAGCAATGACTGTATGAACTCAGTCTTGTGCTTAGTGTTACTTTTAAATATCACTCAGGGGGCGCCTGGGTGGCGCCGTCGGTTGAGCGTCCGACTTCAGCCAGGTCACGATCTCGCGGTCCGTGAGTTCGAGCCCCGCGTCGGGCTCTGGGCTGATGGCTCGGAGCCTGGAGCCTGTTTCCGATTCTGTGTCTCCCTCTCTCTCTCTGCCCCTCCCCCGTTCATGCTCTGTCTCTCTCTGTCCCAAAAATAAATAAATGTTGAAAAAAAAAATAAATAAATAAATATCACTCAGGATTTTAGAAACATTTTAGAATAAAAGGAATGCAATAGCTTTTCACCTAGCGATTATTATCAACTAAAATAAAATATGTAAGATGACTCATTTTTAAAACAAGTGAAAAGACTATGTTAGCTGGGAATGACCTCAGTAATAAGCTATGGCAAGCATGTACCAAACCACGAAATCTGGCATCACAGAAAAGTATCAAGTCATACTCGCATTATTTATCACCCAATGCTGGGGGCGCCTGGGTGGCTCAGTCGGTTAAGCCTCCTACTTCAGCTCAGGTCATGATCTGGTGTTTTAAGGGTTTGAGCCTCGCGTCAGGCTCTGTGCTGACAGCTCGGAGACTGGAGCCTGCTTCGGATTCTGTGTTTCCCTTACGCGTACGCTCTGTCTCTCTCTCCTTCAAAAATAAACATCAAGGGGCCCCTGGGTGGCGCAGTCGGTTAAGCGTCCAACTTCAGCCAGGTCACGATCTCGCGGTCCGTGAGTTCGAGCCCCGCGTCAGGCTCTGGGCTGATGGCTCAGAGCCTGGAGCCTGCTTCCGATTCTGTGTCTCCCTCTCTCTCTGCCCCTCCCCCGTTCATGCTCTGTCTCTCTCTGTCCCAAAAATAAATAAATAACGTTGAAAAAAAAAATTTAAAAAAATAAAATAAAATAAACATCAAAAAAAAATTTTTTTTTAAATATCACCCAATGTTTCAACTCAGAAAAAGACCAACTCTTCTGAAGACAGTTTCTCGCAAATTGCATATATTTGAAAAAGAAGAACTTAACAAGAAAACAACATAAAAAAGAAGAAAAAGAAGAAAATTTTAAAAATGCAGAAATGCTACAATTACTAAAGTAAGCAGAGAGACGTTGAGTAGCAAAAACACTGTACATGTGCAATCTCTTCATTACTGTTTTATAATGCCTCATTGTACAAATAAGCCTTACTTTAAAGATGAGCTCCATTTTATATTTTAAAATGAGGCAGCAGAAAACAGCACCGGGCTTGAATTATTTAATAAACATGGCCAGAATATTGGTTTTATGGGAAAAATATGTACTCCCACTATTCATAATCTAATTCTGGATGGGTTAAGGAGATAAGAGGGAAAATCAAAGCATGAAAAGAGAAGGAAGTGTTGATTAATATTTATCTGATTTCTAGGTGGGGAGAGCCTGCTGAGCACAAAGAAATGAAACCTGATTTAAAGCAGGATTTGATCGTAGATTATTTCTGGTGATGCCGGCTGCTCAGAGAGCAGAGCCTGGGGCTGGTGAGCACAGGCCTGCAGGCAGGAGGGGTCTGGCCACCCACCCAGAACAGTCAGTGTGGACCATCAGCCCCCTCCCCAGAGTCCCCGCGACCAACAAAGAAATGTACGGGGCTCCGTCCCACGAACCATGAGATCATGGCCTGGGCTGAAACCAAGAGTCGGATGGACATTCAAGCTTCTGAGCCACCCACGCGCCCTGGATATCACACTTTGACGTGGCCGACTGGCAGGAAGAGGTTTTAAGAAATGTGTGACTCGGTGATGTCAAGAGGATTTTTGGCATAACTTTGGGTCAAGGGACTTTGGTAAACTCAACCCAGCAAAGCAACAGATTCAGAAGTCACTGTGTCTCTTGTCAGGATCTAGGGTGACCCTGTCGTGCCCCGCAGTGTTTGGGGCTAAAATACATGTATCCCGGGGCAGGCTGGTCCCTTTGTGTAAGTCTGTGCGGGCCTCGTACAGACGCTTCATTATTTCCCGAAGCGAAAGGTGAGGGTCACGTGCACGGAGGCTGCTTTTTCATCCACGTTGCCAGGGATACTTTCCACCGTGGAAGATTCAGAAAAGGATGGCTTCATGGTATTTATCACCGTCTATAATAAGTAGATACCAGCACAACGGCATTTAAATATCTTCTGCGTGGGGCGGGGCAGGAGTCATCAAGTATGAGGCTCTCCTGCGTCAGTTTCCACAGAACCTCGTGTCCCACACTCACACTCACGCAGAAACTCAACGCCAAAAAGAGATCGGCAGACTGAGACTGGTGGCAGGAGAGACCACAGGCTACTAACCGCATCCCTGGATGGCTGGGAGCGAGGTCTGCACCGCGTGGGTCACAGGCTGACCGCAACCCTCACGACACCTAGAATCTTTTTTTTTTTTTTTAATCAAAATGTTATCTGTCTCCGTCTGCAAACGTGGGGCGAAAATCACTCCCAGCGCATCATGGAGTGGTTTATGACGGTAATTCTAAGAGGTTTTCCTAGCTTTACTCCAGCCAATGGCCTCCTTGGAATGTTTTTTAAACCTGAGCCAAGAGGTACCCACTTATCCATGATTTGGGTTTGTTTGTTTGTTTGTTTGTTTGTTTTCAGAAATTGAGATGTAATTGGCAGTTACGTGTGTTTAGTTGTGCTACTGTTGGGTAACTGGACATGCGCGTGCACTGGGGAATAATCACGACGAGCCAGTCAACACAGCCAGCGTGTCTCAGGTTACCTTGTGCACGGGGAGAGCCCGTGACATCTGCCCCATCAGCAAGCTCCCGGGAGGCGACGGTAGCCAGCCTTCGCAGAAGAGGAAGGAACAGGTGGACGCCGACCCAGGGCTCCCGGGTGAGCGCAGGCCCGTGCAGCTCCACAGACCCGCATCCTGGAGCCTCGCCACCTGTCACATGCGCTCATTTTCGAGGTCCAACGGGTGGAAATCAGCACCCACCCAGCCAACCTCCACCCGCCTGCCTTCCTGCCTCCGGCCTTTGCTCGGCCTGGCGGGCCCCACCTCCCCCCACACCAGGCTTCACTTCCCTCTCCCTCCTGCAGGCAACCCAAAGCCCCGAGGGGCTCCTCGCTGCGGCTCCATGAAGCCATGCCCGGCCGCCTCTGCACATTTTGCCCCTGACCTCAGGTACCGTGTAAATCGCCTTGTCTTTGAAGTGGAGCCCGTGAGACCTGCTTATTTAGAATTCTCTTCTATCCAACAGAATGGTGAGCAAGGCTCACTGGTCCATATCCTGAGTGGACATCACTTCTTCCCACAACTCCCTTACTTGTCGTGTGCCCCCTGCACCCCCGACGTCCAGATGCCCAGCACCCGGGTTCTCCGGCCCACTGCACACACCTCCATTCCAATCAGCCTGGTGCCCTGGGTCTCCGCTCCCCGGGCAGCTTCCTGGGGCCTCTGCTGGGATTCCCAGCAAAACCTCCTTGTAAGTAACTGAATCTCACGGCTGTGGTAGGTGACACCCCTCCCCCCCCATCCTGTCTCAACCATTCTGGACGACAGACCAGCACGTGTGGCAGGGAAGGTGCACGTTGTGACTCGGGTAGTGTTTTCCCGTGAGCGCCCCTCACCTCCCTCAAGCGGCTAGGACTCAGCCCCTCCCAGAATTCCAGTTGAATAAGCACTCCGGTGTCCCACCTAGGATCCAAAGCAACCCACCCCGGCTCTAACGTGCTGTAACCTGTGAGCGGTATCAGTTTAACAAGACCGAGGCAGGCAGCACGGTAAAGGATGCCGATGGGGCTGGGCAGAGATCAAATAAGAAGATGGAGCTGAGGGAGCCCCAAGGAAACGTCTACACTGTGGACGTCTACACTGCAGACGCTCAGGGCGCGTCCCTCCTCTCTCCACTCAGCAACGACCATGGCGTTCCCTGAGCGTCCCAGAAACTCACCCAAATACGTAACATACACGGTTGACCCAAGCAACGAAACATTTATGTGCAGAACACATGAATATATGTGTATCCACTGTGCATATGCTAACCACCCATTCGCAGGAACCAGCTATTTGTGACTTGTTTTGAGGAAACGGGTTAATATTACAGGCAAACAGGCAAATTTAAGTAAAACAAATCAAGCCTTACATCATATGCTAATTTCAAGCCATAATTTCCCTTTCTTTATGCAGTAGTGAACCCTCAAATCTATAAACACAATGCTTACAGTGTTGTATTTTATTTTGACTCGTGAATGCCGTTGCAAAGCCGGTGCAGTCGAAACTCTTAAAGGTGAGGGCTGACACTCACCATCGGCGTATCTTTCTTTATTTAGAGTAACATATCTGTATGCTCAAAATAAACGCCTTAAGGTTTGCCCAAGTTAGAATTTATATTAAATAAGACTTCTTGCAGGAATATGTATGCGTTAGCGAATTTGCAATCGCCCAGGCCCCTTGCCAGTAACGAAAATTATTACAACTTCAAGCACGCACAAAAGTATACTGCTTATTAATATGAAATATTGAAAATGAAAATGGTAAAGGATGCTCTATTCCATTGAATTTTTTCATTTCAGAACCTACTATTTTTCTTCCCAGATATCAAGTCAGTGTCCTACAGTCTAGGTTACCAACCTCGATTCTGTAAGGAGCCTGCTTGCTCTCACAAGGGCAATACTGTATAGTATATATTTCTTTTATATGTCTTTATATATGTATTCTTTCTATATATATAATAGCTAAGAATATATATATTCTATAGGTGTATGTATATTTCTGATATTTTTTCTTTCCCCTTTTTTTTTCTTTTTCAAATACCTTACAACCTACAAAACTTAGTTGTGTCATTTAAGAAGCTCAATTTTCAAAACTTTTTAAAAGGAACACAGTGTAAGGGTGCCTGGGTGGCTCAGTCAGTTAAGTGTCTGACTCTTGATTTTAGCTCGGGTCCTGATCTCATGCTTCACGGGTTTAAGCTCTGTGTCGGGCTCTGTGCTGTGTCAGATGGAGCCTGCTTGGAATTCTCTCCCTCTCTCTTTCTCTCTCTCTCTCTGTCTCTCTCAAAATAAACTTAGGGGGGAAAAAGGAACACAGTGTAAAGACAGCAGTAATCTCACCTCACAGAACCACCTGCATTCATTGTCCCCCAATTTGTTATGTTCTAGAGTATGATAGGCATTATTAATATCGTATGTGGGGTTTTTTTCCCAGCTTCATTGAGGTACAACTGACCAATGAAAACGTAAGGTATTTAAAGTGTACATTGTGGTGGTTTGAAACACGTACACGTTGTGAAAGGACCCCCCTGGAGTTCATGAACACATCCATGATCGCACCTGTTTACCCTCTCTTTTGGTGAGAACATGGAAGTTTTACTCTCTCAGCAAATTTTGAGTACACAGCACTGTGTCATCAAGGATAGTCACTGTGTCTTACATGAGATACGTAGACCTTACTCATCTTTTAACTGGAAGTTTCTACCCTTCGACCAACTTCCTGCTACTTTCCCCAACCCCGAGCCCCTGACAACCACTTTTCTGCTATTTCTATCATTTCATTTTCTTCATTTTTAGACTCCACACACGTGTTAGCATGCAGTGTGTGTCTGCATTTGTATGATTTATGTCGCTTGGCATAATGCCCTCAAGGCCATTCGTGTTGTCATAAATAGCAGAATTTTCTGCTTCTTCACGACTGGGTAATATTACTGTGTACACATAAGCCACTCCTTCTGTGTCTACTCACCATCAGCAGACACTTCAGTTGTCTCCACACCTCGGTGATTGTGAATAACTCTGCAATGAACCTGGGAGTACACATACCTCTCCAAGATAACAGTTATTTCTTTTGGTTATATACCCCAAAAACGGGATTGTGGGATAATATGGTGGCTCTATTTTGAATTTTTTGAGAAACTTCCATACTGTTTTCCATAGTGTTCATGCCAAGTTACGTTCCCACCAGCAATGCACAAGACTCCCTTTTCTCCCTGTCCTCCCCAACACGTGTTACTTCTTATCGTCTTGGTAACAGACATCTTAACAGGTGTGAGGGGATATCTTGTTGTGGTTTTTATTTTCATTTTCCTGATTAGGTAATCATTTGAGGTACCAGTTGGCCATCTGTAAGTCTTCTTTAGGAAAGTGTTTATTCGGGTCCTCGGCACATTTTTAATTGAGTTATTTGGGTTTGTTTTTGTTTTTTATTGAATTGTAAGAGCTCCTTGTACATTTTGTATCATTAACCCCTTATTGGGTATGTGGGTTGCAAGCATTTTCTCCCATCCCATGGGCTGCCTCTTCATTATTGCTCTGGCTGGTTTCGTTTGCTGAGCAGAAGCTTTTAGTTTGATGTAGTCCCACTTGTTTGTTTTTGCTTTTGATGCCTCTGCATTTGGTGTCAATTTAAAAAATCATTGCCTAAAGTACTGTTAAGGAGCTCACCCCTTATGCCTTCTTCTAGGGGTTTTATGGTTTCAGGTCTTAAGTTCAAGTCTTCAATCCATTTTGGGTTAATTTTTGTGTATAGGGTAAGACAATGGTCCAGTTTCCTTCCTTCGTATGTGGTTCCAGCACCATTTATTCAAGAGGCTATCCTTCCCTCATTGCACATTCTTGGCTCCATTGTCATAAATTAATTGACCATAATATAGGTGTGGGTTTGTTTCTGAACTCTCTATCCAGTTCCATTGATCTATGTGTCTGTCTTAATGCCAATATAAACATTTTCTGGTTACTATAACTTTGTATAGAGTTTGCAATCAGGAAGGGTGAGGCCTCCAGCTTTGTTCTTTCTCAATATTATTTTGGCTATTTAGGGTCTCTTGTGGTTCCATACAAATTTTAGGATTGACTGCCCTATTTCTGTGAAAAAAATGCCTTTGAAATTTTGATAGGGATCGCACTGAATCTTAGATTGCTTTGGATAATATGGACATTTTAACAATATTAAATCTTCCAATCCATGAGCATGGTATATCTTTTCATTTATTTGGGTCTTCTTCAATTTCTTTCACCAGTGTCTTATAGTTTTCAGTGTACAAATCTTTTACCTCCTTGGTTAAATTTATTCCTAAGTATTTTATTATTTTTGATGCTACTGCAAATAGGATTTTTTAAAATTTCTCTTTCAGATAGTTTGTCATTGGTGTATAGAAACGTAACTGATCTTTGTATATTGATTTTGTATCCTGCAGTATTACTGGATTTATTAGTCTAACAGCTTTCTGTATATAATATTGTCTCATCTACAAATCGAGACAATTTTACCTCTTCCTTTCTGATTTGGATGTCTTTTATTCTTTTCTCTAGCCTAACTACTCTAGCTAGGACTTCTAGTACTATTTTGAGTAAAAGTAGCAAGCACAGGCATACTTTTCTCAATCCTGATCTTAGAAAAGATTTTAGTTTTCCACCATCGCATACGTTATTGGCTACGGGCTATGGCCCTTATCATGATGAGGTACATTCCTACTTTGTTGAGAGTTTTTATAATAAAAAGATGTTGAATTTCATAAAATCCTTTTTCTGCATCTATTGTGATGATCATGTGATTTTTATCCTTTATTTTATTAATGTGGTGTATCATGTTGGTTGATTTGCAGGTGTTGAACCATCCTTACATCTCCAGAATAAATCCCAGTTACTCGTGGTGTATGATCCGTGTAATGTATTGTTGAACTCATTTTGATAATATTTTGTTGAGATTTTTTACATCTGTGTTCATCAAGGATATTGGCCTATGGTTTTCTTTTCCTGAAGGGATTTTGTGTGGCTTAGTATCAGGGTAACACTGGCCTCATAAAAGGAGTGTAGAAGTCTTTCCTCCTCTTCAGTATTTTGGGAGTGTTTGAGAAAGATTATTACTTTTCCTTTAAATGTTTGGTAAAATTCCCCAGGAAAGCCATCTGGTCCTGCACATTTATCTTGTCTCTCCTTCTTTCCTTGTTTCTTTGGCGCCTTCTTTGAAACCCAAAGGCAGTGTAATTTTGGAAGTAAACCTTGCATATTCCCACTTCCTCAATACAAAACGGATCTGAGAGGGGCGCCTGGGTGGCTCAATTGCTTGAGCGTCTGACTTCAGCTCAGGTTATGATCTCACCGTTCATGACTTTGAGCCCTGCATCAGGCTCGCTGCTGTCAGCACAGAGTCGCCTTCAGATCCCCCTTCCCCCACTCACACTCTCTCTCAAAATAAATAAGTAAATAAACATTAAGAAGGGGGGCAGCATATCAAAAATGATGGACCCATGACTGAGCCAATAGATACACAATCGGAACCATCAACTTCTGCTAGTCAGTATCCCTCCATAGCCACTTCCTGGTTCTTTAACAAGATGTAATTAGCATATAATTTTTAAATGTTCTCACCCTCTCTCTCAAAAGAAAAACTGCATGGTATCCATTTCTGGGAGCCAGTCATGTTATCCATCTTTAGGCAACTTTAATTCTTCCTGTCTGGTTTGGCCATAAACCCAAATGAATATTCTGTAATCTTTGTTCTTGCTTCTCTTTAATATCCTACCCTTCAGGCTCTCTTTTCACACCCAAAAAGGGGCTTAAAAGGTCTTCCCTTCGTTAAATTCCCTATATTATTTAACTCTGTTATATAAGACATTACTGAGCTTCTATTTATTTATTTTTCCCATTAGGGGGCTGAGGATATAAAAATGAATAAAGTTAGAGGCTTCATGCCTTTTTATAACTTAGGCTTCTCTCTGTTGTGGGTGTAAAGTTTCCTCTTTTGTTCTGGGTGATCCATGGAAACAGAAGTATCCCAGTCGCCACAGGTTTTCAGAAGGTACTCTGGCTTCTCAAATCAATGCCAAGTTCTGTTGTCTGGAGGCTCAGAGCCACTGCTGGTTCCGTCCCAGGTCCAGAGGAGACTGAGTCCCCTTGGTCAGTCTTTGCCCTCCAGGGTCATAGGCCACAGTGACCTGGAAGAAAAATGTCTAAATGTCCTAGAGTGATGTCTCAATGGTGCCGTTTCCTCTTTGCCTTTACGGGTTGCACAGTTTCTTTTGAAATCAGATGGTACTTGTAACTTGCATGGACCCTGATATCTTGACGTCTCAAGCTGCATGATTTAACTCCTCTGCATTTCATTTACTCACCTTTTCTAATATGAGGAACTCTGATGATTCTCCCGACTGTGAATCTATGAATCATCCATTTATACCACATGGGAGAGACATGAGGGTAGATAAGTGTAGGTAAAGTGCCTCTGCTATGATACTAATTTGAGATGACAGGCTGTCCTCTTTGGGTTCAAACTCTGTCTTCAATGGCACCCAGCAATGGAGTCAAATTCACTGGACTCCTATTCAATTCTTGAGATGATGAACAATATTGAGTAAAGAATAGACAGGAGGAGATTACGCTGTGCACAGACTTGATTATTCTCCCTGCACAAGGTAACACCCCCAATAATTCTGACATCTTCAGAATCTCTGCCCACTCCTACAGTTCACTTATAATTGAGTGATTTTTAAGAAAAATATAATCTTTTAAAATCTGTTCTATTATTAATATAATAGATAATATATTAGATAATAGATATATATAATATATAATATAGATTGATAATATAATAGATAATATATTAGATGATTAAATAACATAATATATAATATAATATAATATAATATAATATAATATAATATAATAATCTATTATATTATTAAATATATTATTTATATTGCCACTGCTGTGATAGACTGGACTTCTTCCAGCTGTCTTGGACATGGGGGTTATCTTATAGATGTCATAGAAGTGTAAGTTTGGCCTTACCAGCACTTAACACATAACTAGCATGGTGGCTGACATTTACTTAAACATTTGCTATGGTAGACAATGAGACTTCGGCTTCATAATGAGAGTATCAAATGACAGCAGAAACGCTTAAATGACTAGAAAAAGGCAGGGAAGCACATGGTTATATGGCATGATTCTATTATGTAGGCATCTCGAATACTGTTTGGAGAATAAATAAATAATATAATTAATTGCAGACTTCTATCATTAACAATTTATTTTGTACTCACTTGCTATTCTAGTGTTAACACTCTTCTACGGAAAGAAAAATTGTAATAACAGTGTTTACTTTTATGCAATTAAAAGCACGGTGTACACAAGTGTTACTCTATCCAAAGAGCCCTGGAGATGGTTATTGGCTTCTCGTTCAATACAGTGGCCTTCTCAAACTGCGTGACACTAACATATTAGCCAAAGTGCATTTATTATAGCTTTTTCACCAACCCATGCAACTCTGATTTAAAGTCATGCATTCTAATGTGTTTTGACAAGTAAATTGCTTGCCTTTTTTCACGATAGCCAACCACATAAATAATGCATGTGTGGTAATAGCTGCAGCAAAAATGTAAAAGTCAAGCACAAAGAACATGCAGCATGTTAATGATAAAGGTGCTTTCGCCTCCGAAGGAGCAAGTCACAACCCAAAGAAAGCCAACGCGCCTAAATGCATATCTTCTCATCCACAATGTGCCCAAGCTCGGAGCTTCCTTCTCCTTCCTCGACTTCTCCCTAGTTAAGACCCAATGTTTTCCAAGAAATATGCAGATTCATGACATTGTTCTGATGTTCATAAAATACTTTATTTTCCTCGGAGTTATTTTTCTGAATATAACACTACGGGAAAGCATACTGAAAATAACAATCAAGGGAACTGTAAAGTACAGGTGACGATTTTATCCTAAACTGAATTATTTTCCCAGCCTATCTACTACAGTAGCCCAGCCTCCTACCTACCAAACCATAACATGAAGCAAAATGAAAATTATCGAAATTACTCTTCCATATCTCCCGCTGGGTCATCTATAGTGCACCCTACTTCTTCTTTAGAGTCTCTACGTTTGTCTGCAGTTCTACACCATGGATAATTTGAATAATGCACATACCCACATGCTGACTATGATTATCATCATCATCGCCATCATCATCATCATCACCATCATTATCATCACCGTTATGATTATCATCATTGCCATTACTGTTGTGTCAAAGGTAAAGCAAACCGTATAGACAGTCCCAAATCCTTCCTTGCTAATCCTTGGTTTTGTGTACATCCTAGCAAAGGAAACAAATCATAATGCATTTGTCTAACACCGTAGTCTCTCTTTCCCCCTTATTATTTATTAACACTGTGGTGCTCACGTGTGCCAGAAATATTGATGCTCACCAAATATTGATGTGTTTCCCAAATATCCCAATCTCTGTGTAGTGTCCCATGTTTCTGAGCCAATCTTTAAGCAGAAGACAGGTGGGCTGTTACCAGGATGAAGGTACTTAGATCCCGTGTAAAAAGCTTCCCCATCTCTTTCTATGGTAATAGCACGCCCTGAAGTTATCTGTTGAGATTTCTGAGACAATATCACAACACAGAAATGGTCTGGATCTCAGTCAAAGTTCAGGAGGGAGTTGCTCAGGACAGCCACTGGACCCACCGTGGGTTATGTGTGAAAGAATAATAAATGTGAATGCATCAAACTTCAGACAGAAAAGGTTTGTCTGCCAACATCCAAACATCTTGTTAAGTAAATAAAAAATGGCCTTATGGTTTCAGCCCCTGTTAGTCAAGCATTGTTTTCCTTATAACCAAAGCCATTATACCCTTGCTTTTGCAAGAGAGGCCACTAGCCATTACCAACAGTGGGGTTTTACTTGGGGGGTGGGGCGTGGAGAGGGGAAATCCTATGCATTTTCATTCACAATTTTTATTCATGCATTTCTTCTTGTTATTATCCTATCACAACCATTATTCTGGCTCACTCTTTCTGCTACTTGATCTGAAATAGTTCCTCAAAAATAAAAGCCTAGCACAGATGTGTTTGGAAGATAAGGAAACTGAGATACAGACATTTAGAATGACTTAGTGAAGATCTCAGGGAACACTATACAGTGAATTAGATCTCCTCAGCTCCTTTAGAAAGCCCTTTTCACAGCTCAGTTTGTATCCCATATGCTGCCCCAACAGGTCTGTCATACTTTCTAATATTTTAGAAATTTGATTTCCATTCTTAGAAGAGAAAAACAGAAGACACCGAGTTTCCAGTCCACCATGTAAGGACCTTGAAAGTCATTACTTCCACCCTCATGACAAGTAGAAAGCTGAGTACACTGAAAATCAGCAACTCTTCATAGACATGTGACAGAAGGGAAGCCACCAGGCAGACAGCTGCCCCCAGGATTGGAGAGCTGAGCAGGAACATACAGAAGGTCGCAATTTGGCAGAGCAGAAAGCTCTAAAAGAGCCGATGTCAGCCCAGGAGAAGCTGGACAGTAATTGATGAATTGCTGGAGGCTCCATGCGGACTACTCTGAGGGGTAAAAACTCCAGTGGACTCAGCCACGTGGGGCCACAGAATTTTGTCAGGTTTTTTTTTTCCCTTCAGGAGCCCCAGCAAACTCTGAAGGTGAAGAAATAAGAAAAATCTCCTAGTGTTTCTGGCAGGGAGAGGGGAAAAGTAACCATCTTGAAATATGCCTGTTTCTCTCAACGAGATCTGTCCTCAGGAGAAACCATTTTTACCAGAGCTGGATTTACCAGAGCCTAACAAAATGGGCAAATGGAGATACCTACCTCCACCCACCCTGCCAGCCCTGCTGTCACCCCTACTGGGGAGGGGACTTAGAAATATTTATAAAGGTCACAGTCCAGGGACACAGACACCAAAAGACTGACGCCTAATCGTAGACTATAGAACATTTTCCATTTCCCCACATCACCAAAGGCCTATTCATCATGGTAACAGCATGCCCTGAAGTTTTACCCAATACATCATGCCCAGCTTTCCAACAACAAGTTACAAGGCATACTAGCAGGCAAGAAAGAAAAAAAAAACCAGTTTGAAGAGACAGAGCAAGAATCAGAGCCAGACTCAGATATGCCTGAGATGTTGGAATTATCAGAACAGGGATGTAAAGTAACTACATTAAAATCCTGAGGATTCTATGGGAAAAGAAGGCAGCATTCAAGAACGGATGTGCAATGTAAGCATAGGGATGGAAATTTTTAAAAAGAATAGGAAAGACATGCTGGAAATAAAACCTACGGAAACAGAAATGAGGATTGCCTTTAATGGACTCACATACAGGTGAAGAAAGAATGAGTAAGCTGGAGGATATGTCAATATGATCCTCTAACACTGAAAAGCAAAGAAAAAAAAAAGACTGGAGAAACTACAACCAAAAAACCCAAGTACGTGAGACAATGATAACGGTGCAATATATGTGTACGGGAACTAGAAGAACAATTAAATAAGAAAGGAATATGAAAAATATTTAAAGTAATAATAAGTAAGAACCTCCCAAGATTAATGCCAGAAATCAAACAGAGATCCAATAAGCTCACAGAATACCATTAAGGATAAATGCCAAGGGGCACCTGGGTGGCTCAGTCGGTTAGGCGGCCGACTTCGGCTCAGGTCATGATCTCGTGGTCCGTGAGTTCGAGCCCCACGTCGGGCTCTGTGCTGACAGCTCAGAGCCTGGAGCCTGTTTCAGATTCTGTGTCTCCCTCTCTCTGCCCCTCCCCCGTTCATGCTCTGTCTCTCTCTGTCTCAAAAATAAATAAACGTTAAAAAAAATTTATAAAAATTAAAAAAAAAAGGATAAATGCCAAAAACCTACACCTTGGCAATCATATTTAAACTTCTGAAATTCAAAGACAGTGAAAAAAACCATGAAAGAAGATGTGTGGTAAAACACACCTTAGTCATAGGGGAGTAAATATAACACTTATAACGAATTTCTCTTCAGAAGCTATGCAAGTAAGAAGACAGAGCATGAAAGATTTGAAGATTTGAAAGAAAAACAAGACATCAACCTACAATTTTGTATCCAGTGAAATTTTCCTTCAAAAGTTAATGAAAAATAAAGACTTTCTCAGAAAAACCAAAACCGAGGAAATCTGTTGCTGGTAGACCTGCCTTGAAAGAAATGTTAAAAAGAATTTTTTCTGGGGCGCCTGGGTGGCGCCGTCGGTTAAGCGTCCGACTTCAGCCAGGTCACGATCTCGCGGTCCGTGAGTTCGAGCCCCGCGTCGGGCTCTGGGCTGACGGCTCAGGGCCTGGAGCCTGTTTCCGATTCTGCGTCTCCCTCTCTCTCTGCCCCTCCCCCGTTCATGCTCTGTCTCTCTCTGTCCCCAAAATAAATAAACGTTGAAAAAAAATTTTTTTTAAAAGAAAGAATTTTTTCAAAAAGAAGAAAATGATACAGATTCCAAAATCCAACCCATATAAATAAAGGAGGAGAATTAGAGACGGAGTAAATGAAGGTAAGACAAAGTCTTTTCGTTTTCTTATTCCTATTTGGTTTAACAGGTAACACTGCACTCAAAATAACAACAGTAACAATGCACTTGATGATTACATCTTATGGACAAGTAAAATGGAAGCAGTGATAAAAGGAAGGAAAGGGAGGAATTAGGAATCATTTGTGTAAAGTACATGAACTACTCGTGAAGCAATCCAGCGTTCTATGAAAGTCGACTTGTATTAGTTGTAAGTGTATATGTGAACTCTAGTGCAACTGGTAATAGGAGGCAAAACTAAACACATAATCGGTGTGCTATTAAGGGGGAGAAGCTTCAAAAAATTTTTAAGTTTATGTATTTTTGAGAAAGAGGGAGAGAGAACAGGGGAGGGGCAGAGACTGAGGGAGAGAGAGAGAGAATTCCAAGCGGGCTCTGTGCTCACAGCACATTGGCTCAAACCCACAAACCATGACCTGAGCCAAAATCAAGAGTCGGATGCTTAGCCAACTGAGCCACGCGGGCACCCCAGGAGAGACAATAAATTTTAAAATGCTCAGTTAAAACCACACATGTTATATCTCAGGAAGAAAAGTCCCAAATATATAACCAAACTTTACACCTAAGGGAGCTAGAAAAGGAGTAGCAAATAAAGCCCAAAGCCAGAAGAAAAAGGGAAATAATAGAGATTAGGGCAGAAATAAATGATATAGAAACCATAAAAAAAAAAAGCCAGAACAGATCAATGAACCTAAGAGATGGTGTTTTGAAAGAATAAACAAAATTGATAAACCCGTAGCCAGACTCATCAAAAAGAAAAGAGAAAGGACCCAAAGAGACAAAAATCACAAATGAAAGAGGAAAGATCACAACGAATACCTCAGAAATACAAACAATTATAAGAGACTACAATGAAACATTATATGCCGACAAGCTGGGAAATCTGAAAGAAATGGAAAAACTCCTAAAAACTCACAAAGTATCAAAACTTAAACAGGAAGAAATAAAAAATTGGGACAGACCCATAATCAGCAAAAAAATTGAATCAACTATCAAAATGTCTCAACGAAAGAGTCCTCTGCCAGATGGCTTCACAGGAGAATTCTACCAGACATTAACTCTAAAGAAGAGTTCATACCTATTCTTCTCAAAATGTTCCAAAAAAAAAAATAATAATAATGATGGAACGAAAACTTCCAAACCCATTCTATGAAGTCAGCATCACCCTGATTCCAAAACTAGACAAAGACCCCACTAAAAAGGAGAATTACAAGTCAGTATCCCTCATGAACACGGATGCAAAAATTCTCAGTAAGATACTAGCAAATTGAATTCAACAGTACATTAAAAGAATTATTCACCATGATCAAACGGGATTTATTCCTGGACTACATGGCAGACTCTCAACACTCACAAGTCAACCAATGTGATATGCCACATTAATAAAAAGAAAGGATAAGAACCATTTGATCCTGCCAAGAGATTCAGAAAAGGCATTTGACAAAATACAGCATCCATTCTTGATAAAAACCCTCAACAAAGTAGGGATAGATGGAACATACCTCTCCATCACAAAGGCCATATACAAAAGACACATAGCTAGTATCATCCTCAATGAGGAAAAACGGACAGCCTTCAGGAACAAGACAAGCATGTCCACTCTACCCATTACTATTTAACACAGCACTGGAAGTCTCGGCTCAGCAACCAGACAACAAAAAGAAATAAAAGACACTCAAACCTGCAAGGAAGAAGTCAAACTCACTATTTGCAGAGGACATAATACCGTATGTAGAAAACCCAAAAGACTCCACCAGAAAAATTGCTAGGACTAATACATGAATTCAACAAAGTCGTAGGATATAAAATCAACACGCAGAAATCTGTCTCAGTTCTATACACCAATAATGAAGCAGTACAAAAAGAAATCAAGGACTCGATCCCATCTGCAATTGCACCAAAAACAGTAAGATACCTAGGAATAAACCTGACCAAAGAGGTAAAAGATCTGTACTCTGAAAACTATAGAACATTGGTGAAAGAAATTGAAGAAGATACAAAGAAATGGAAAAAACGTTCCATGCTCATGCATTGGAAGAACAAACACTGTTAAAATGTCTATACTACCCAAAGCAATCTGCACATTTAGTGCAATCCCTATCAAAATACCACCAGTATTTTTCGTAAAGCTAGAACAAACAATCCTAAAATTTGTATGAAACCACAAAAGACCCCAAATGGCCAAAGCAATCCTGTAAAAGAAAAAGAAAAAAACAAAAACTGAGGCATCACAATTCTGGATTTCAAGTTGTGTTACAAAAGTGTAGCCACCAGGGCAGGATGGTACTGGCACAAAAACACACACACAGATGAATGGAACAGAACAGAAAACCCAGAAATGGACCCACAACTATATGGGTAACTAATCTTTCACAAAGCAGGAAAGAATATGCAATGAAAAAAAAGGCAGTCTCTTGAACAAATAATGTTGGGAAAACTGGACAACGACATGCAGAAGAATGAATCTGGACCACTTTCTTACACCATTCACGAAAATAAATTCAAAATGGATGAAATACCTAAATGTGAGAAAGGAAACCATCAAAATCCTAGAGGAAAATACAAGCAGCAATTTCTTTGACCTCAGCTGCAGGAACTTCTTACCAAATGTGTTGCCAAAGGCAAGGGAAACAAAAGCAAACATGAACAATTGGGACCTCACCAAGATGAAAAGCTTCTGCACAGTGAAGGAAACAATCAACAAAACTAAAAGGCAGCCTACAGAACGGGAGAAGATATTTGCAAGTGACATATCAGATAAAGGGTTAGTATCCAAAATCTATAAAGAACACTTACACTCCCGCCCCCCCAGCAAGGGAGGGGGGGGAACTTAACACTGCCCCCCTCAAAAAAAATAACCCACTTAAGAAATGGGCAGAAGTCATGAATAGACACTTTTCCAAAGAAGACATACAGATGGCTAACAGACACATACAAGATGATCAACAGTACTCATCATCAGGGAAATATAAATCAAAACTACAGTCAGATGCCACCTCATACCTGTCAGAATGGCTAAAGTCAACAACACAAGAAACAACAGGTGTTGGTGAGGATGCAGAGAAAGGGGAGCCCTCTTGTACTGTCGGCTGGAATGCAATCTAGTGCAGCCACTCTGGAGAACAGTGACTACCCTACAATCCAGCAATTGCATTATTAGGTATTTATCCAAAGGATACAAGAACACAGATTCAAGGGAGTACATGCACCCCAATGTTTGTAGCAGCATTATCAACAATAGCCAAACTATGGAGAGAGCCCAAATGTCCATCAATGGATGAATGGATAAAGAAGATGTGGTATTTATGCAATCGAATATTACTCAGCCATCAAAAGAATGAAATCTTGCCACATGCAATGACATGGATAAAGCTAGAATGTATTATGCTAAGCAAAACAGAGAAAACATACCATATGATTTCATTCACATGTGGAATTTAAGAAATAAAACAGATGAACCTATGTGAAGAGGGGGGAAGAGGAGAGAGGGAAACAAACCACAAGAGGCTCTTAAGGACAGAGAACAAACTGAGGGTTGATGGAGGGAGGTAGGTGGGGGATGGGCTAGATGGGGGATGGGCCAGATGGGGGATGGGCATTCAGAAGGGTGCTTGCAGGGATGAGCACTGGGTGTTGTATATGAGTGATGAATCACTGAATTCTATTCCTGAAACCAATATTTCACTGTATGGTTCACTAAGTAACATTAACATTAAAAAAACATCACACATGGAGGGCGCCTGGGTGGCTCAGTCAGTTAAGCATCTGACTTTTGCTCGGGTCATGATCTCACAGTCTGTGAGTTCGAGTCCCACGTCAGGCTCTGTGCTGACAGCTCGGAGCCTGGAGACTGCTTCGGATTCTGTGTCTCCCTCTCTCTCTGCCCCTCCCCTGCTCATGCTCTCTCTCTGTCTCAAAAATAAATTTAAAAATATTTTTAAAAAATCACACATGCCAGAAAATGAGTAGATAAAAAATAAACAAAGAACAAGGGCAACAAATAAAAACATAAATATGGTAGATATTACCCCAACTATATACATAATCACTATAAATATCAATCGTATAAATATACCAGTTAAAACACAGAGTGTCAGAGTACTCAAAAAATATAACCTGACTATATGCTGTCTATAAGAAATCTACTTTAAATATATATAGACACATATAAATTAAAAGTAGATGAATAAAAATACACCATGCTAACACTAATCTAAAGAAAGCAGGAACTGCTATATTGATTTTAGACTAAGCAGACATTAGAGGAAGGAAAATTATCTGAGACAAAGACTGATATTACATAACTATTAAAAGTTCAATTCTACAAAAAGACATAATAATCCTTAACATGTATACACCTAACAACAGAGCATCAAATTACATAAGGCAAAAACTGATCAAACATCAAGAGAAACAGATGCATCCACTATTGTAGCTGCACATTTCAACACCCCTCCATCAGTAATGGACAGATCAATTCAGAAGTATGAAGATCAATAAGGACATAGTTGAACTGAACAGCATGATCAATCACCTGGATACAACTGACATGTAGAGGCTATTTCTTCCAACAACAGCAGAACACACATTTTCTCAAGTTCAGATTTATCATTGACTTATCACATTCTTGTCTGTAAAATGCATCTTAACGGATTTTAAATAACAGAAATAATTCAATGTATGCTTTTAGACCCCAATGCACAGAACAGGAAATAACTACAGAAATCACCTGATAAATCCCAAAATACTTGGAGATTAAACAATGCACTTCTAAATAACACGTGGACCGAAGAAGAAATCTCATGAGAAGCTTTAAATAGTTTCAACTAAATTAAAATTAAAATATAGTCTATCAAAATATGTGCGATACTGCAAAAGTAGTGCTTAGAGGGAAACTAATAGCGCTCACTGCATATATTAGAAAAAAGAAAAACCTAAAATCAATAATCCAAGCTCCCACCTTAGGGAACCAGATAAGGAACAGCCAATTAAGTCCAAAATAAGCAAAACCAAAGAAATAATAAAAATCAGAGGAGAAATCAGTGAAATTGAAAACTGGAAATCAGTTAAGAAAATGATGGAACCAAAAGCTACTTCTCTGTAAAGATCAATAAAATCGATACGCCTCTAGCCAGGTAACTAAGAAAAAAAGAGGGAAAACACAAATTACTAATATAAGAAACAAAGAGAAAACAATACTACTGACCCCATAGGCATGAAGACAATTAGAAAGGAATACTATGAGTAACCCTATGCCCACAAATGTGATGACTTAGTTAGAATGTATCAATTCCTTGAAAGACATGATCTTCTCAAACTCACACAAAAAATACAATCAGAATAGGTTTATGTGTATTAAAGAAATTGAGTCAATAATTAATATCATTCCAATACAGAAAGCTCTAGGCCCCAAAGACTTCACTGGTAAATTCTTCCAAACACCAGTAGAAACTATACAAATTCTCTACAATATGTTTCAGAATATAGAGGCGAGGGAATATACCAGGCCAGAATTACCTAATATCAAACCCAAACAAAGACATCGTGAAAAAAGGAAAACTATAGACTGATATCTCTCATAAACATAGATGTGAACAATCTTTACAAATATTAGCAAATCAAATGCAATGATATTTAAGCCTACCTATGACCAAGGGAGATTTATCTCAGGTCTACAAGGCTGGTTCAATAAGCAAAAACTCAACGTAATCCACCACATTAACTGAAACAAACAAACAAAAAATCACATGATCGTATCAATAGATTCAGAAAAAGCATTTAACAAAATCAAACACCCATTGGTGATAAAAACTTTTAGTGAGATAAGAATAGTAGAAAGCTTCCTCACCTTCATAAAGAGCATCTATAAAAGCCTATAGTTAATGTCAGGCTTCATGGTGAGAAACCAAATGTTTTACCACTGAGATCTGGAGCCAGGCAGGTATGTCTCCCTCCTACAACTAATCCCCAACACTGTAATGGAACTCCCATTTCCTTACTAATACAGTAAGAAAAAAAGGGAAATAAAAGATGTACAGATTAAGAAGAAAAAAAACTTTGTTTGCAGATGGCACGATGATGTATGTAGAAAACCCCAAAGAATTGATTAAATAAGCAATTATAGCAATGTTTCAGAATATAAGGTTAAATGTACAAAAGTCAATTGCTTTCCCATAGTCCAGCATTAAACACTTGGGATTTGAAATTTAAAAATGCAGCAACGTTTACATTAGCACCAAAAGAATGATATGTTTAGTTATAAATCTAACAGAATATGTATAAGACTTATATGGGGAAAACTAAAAAACTCAACCAAAAATAAAAGAAGTAGAGAAATATTCCTTATTTATGGATGGGAAGATCCAGTTTTTCCAAACTTAATCAACAGATTCCATGAAATCCCAATTAAAATCCCAGAAAGTGATTTTGTGGATATGGACAAGTGGACTCTAAAGTTTATATGGAAAGTCAAAAGGCCCAGACTAGCCAGCACAATATGGAAGAAGGAGAAGAGAGCTGGGGGACTAACACTGCTTGACTTCAAAACTTACATAAAGCTACACTAAATAAGACAGTGTGGAACTGGCAAAAGAGTAGGCAAGTAGACCAATGGATCAGAACATAAAGCCAAGAAACAGACCTTCACGTACAGAGTCAACTGATCCTTGACCAAAGGGCAAAGATAATTCAATGAGCAAAGAAAGCCTTTTCAACAATCGGTGGGGGAAGAATTGGACATCTACATGTAAAAAACTGAATCGAGACACAGACCTTGCACCAAACTAAGAACATTAACTCGAAATGCATCACAGACCTAACCGTATATAATCCAAACCTATAAAAGTTCTGGAAGAAAACGAAGGAGAAAAATCGATGTGACTTTACGGGTATGCAATGACTTTTTAAATACAACACCAAAAAACATGCCCCGCGGAACGACATTTGAAATTGATAAGCAGGACTTCAGTAAAATTAAAAACTTTGGCTCTGGGAAAGAGGGCACCAAAGTAACGGAGGACAAGGCACAGACTGAGAAACTACGCACAAAAGACGCGGCTGATAGAGCACCGTTAGCCGAAATGTACAAAGTGCTCCTACAATATATTAAGAGCACAAACTATTGCGGTAAAAACCGGGCCAAACGTAACAAACATAACGTAACATAACAAACATGCGAAAG
The DNA here is from genome assembly GCF_016509475.1 of Prionailurus bengalensis. Lineage (NCBI taxonomy): Eukaryota > Metazoa > Chordata > Mammalia > Carnivora > Felidae > Prionailurus > Prionailurus bengalensis. The sequence goes on along the minus strand of NC_057358.1, from coordinate 1,873,209 downwards.
CCTATTCGACATCATATGTCATCAGGGAAACCCACACCAAAACAACGAGATGCCAGAATACAGGTATTAGAACGGCAAAAATCAGAAACACCGACAACACCGAATTCTGGCAGAACCGTGGAGCAGCTGTAACTCACTCACTGCTGATGGGAATTCAAAATGGGCGGCCACTTTAGAACCCAGTTTGGTTGTTCCTTACAAAACTACACTACTTGTACCAGGTGATCAGGCAGTGTGATCACTGCTACTGGCCCACAGAGGTGAAAACGTACGTGCACACAAAAACCTGCCCATCGATGTTTATAGAAGCTTCAAAACTTGGAAGCCACCAAGGTGTCCTTCAAAAAGTGTCCTGCAGTACATAAACCGTGGTGCATGAAGATGATCCAATATTATTCCATGCTGAAAGAAAGGAGCCAGCGAGCCGTGGAAAGATACGGAAGCACTCCGCATGCATATAACTAAGAGAAAAAAAAAGCTGCGCACGTATGATCCCAATCTTATGACATTCTGGAAGGGGCAGAACTGTGGAGACAATAAACAGACCGGTGACTGCCAGGCACCGGGAAAGGGGGTGAACAGGTGGGGCCCAGAGGATTTCCAGGGCGTTGAAAATACTCTGTGTGATACTATAATAATGGACACACATTTGTCCAGCACCGAGGGTGAACGCTGTGTGACAATGATGTGTCGGTACAGGTCATCAGTTGTAACAAAATACCACTGTGATGTGGGGTGTTGATAGTGGGTGGGGTGGCTGCGTTGTGTGGAGGGAACTGTCTGCAATTTCTGCTCAATTTTCTGTGGACCTAAAACTTCTCCAAAAAATAAAGGCGATTAATTTCAAGCAGAGAAAGCTAAAGTACAAAGCTTCAGCAAATCTATTTTTATGCAAAGCACAAAATGCACTTTTATTTACTCAAAATTAGAATATATTGATCTGTTAGGAAAGCAATACATTTTGGTAACAGCTGTGCTTTTCAGAAACTAAAATTCCCCTTTGACAAGTATCTGGCTGACTTTTTTTTTTTTTTTCTTATTTTTCTGAGGTTGGTTATGTCTTCCAAGATCCGGCTTATGAGACTATGGTTTCTATCATTCACACAGCATGCTATGCTATATTATGTAATGACACTGAGCCCAAATCTATCTACAATCTGTTGTTTTAATAACAACAAAAATGCATTAAGCAAATGGAGTAAAACAGAATTACTGCCACAGATGCCCATTTCCACAGCTTTTTGTTTTGTATTTTTACCAGGCTGCCAGGGTTCTTCTCTGATCAGGTTTATCAACCAGTAATTATAAGTGTGTGGTTTAAATGTTCATGTCTTTCTACAAAGCAGGACATAACTGCCTAAATTCCTCCATGTGGCCCTTTGAAACACTCGAGACATAAACCCACTCCACACCTTATCAGCAAAGTGCCCTTGGTGACTGATGGTGTATTTGATTCTTGCAAAATTACTCACGTGCAAATTTACTTAAACTATATCATCTACTTTATCCAGCTTAAACAGGGGTGCCATTTACTTTTTTTTTCAGGCCGATACACTGACATATGATTATGTCTTTGTCCTTGACAAATGGCATGATTCCAAACAAAGTCAATACAGGCCTTTGAACAATCACCAGCCCTGTTACGTGTACAGGCTGTTCGCATTTTGACCCTGAAGTGCACGTTGCAGAATCTAGATGCTGGCAAGTAGCAAAAGTTGAATATTCACATCTTTTTTTTTTGTTTTTAATTCAGACCTATTTTTGAGTAAATACCAAGAGTGGTGAGTTACCTAGGTCTGTTGAATTAACTGTGTAAGAGATTTATGAGATCAGATAATATCTGGAATTACAATAAAATCGTATATACATCACTCAAGGCTTTAATCTTGAAATCACTCTTATGTAGTCTTTCAACCTTTTATAGCATGAAAGTAGTGTATCATCATGAGGGAAAAAGGGAACAGAGATATCACAGAAGGAAATACTATAAGTGTATTATTCCTCTGCCCAAAAATGGTTTCATGCCTATTACACCACATTTATTTAAATGTATGATGAAGCTGGGGCGCCTGGGGTGGCTCAGTCGGTTAAGCGTCCGACCTCGGCTCAGGTCACGATCTCACGGTCTGTGAGTTCAAGCCCCGTGTCGGGCTCTGTGCTGACAGCTCGGAGCCTGGAGCCTGCTTTGGATTCTGGGTCTCCCTCTCTCTGCCTCTCTCTCTCTCTCAAAAATAAACATTAAAAAAAATTTTAGGGCCGCCTGGGTGGTTCAGTCAGCTGAGCGTCCGACTTTGGCTCAGATCATGATCTTGTGTTTTGTGAGTTTGAGCCCCGCATCGGGCTCTGTGTTGACAGCTCAGAGCCTGGAGCCTGCTTCGGATTCTGTGTCTTCCTCTCTCTCTGACCCTCCCCTGTTCATGCTCTGTCTCCTTCTGTCTCAAAAATAAATAAACGTTAAAAAAATTTTTTTAAATAAATGTATGATGAAGCTTACATTTTATCACAAATAAGCTCCACTGTTCCATCCTATAAATTGCAACTACCAAAATTTAACTAGTCAACCTACAGATCTTGGACAAAATGTTGCTCCCATCTTCTACAGGCTAAGAATGCTGATCAATGAACACAAAGAAAGGGCATTTCCTCTGAAAAAAAAAAAAAAAGACATTCAGAATAAAGCAGCTAGGACCTCAGTTAACAGAATGTGAAGCTGAAGGAAATGTGCCATCTGGGAGTCTCAGGAGATTCCCGGAGACCCCCTTTCACCGAGCAGGTGAATGAGCATGGGCTCATCTGGGTTTCAGAATTGCCTATACCTGGAGCTACCACGCAGTAATGACCCTCAGGATTCTTGCTTCCCCAAATGTCATAGTTACCATCCCGGTATCCCCAATGGGAGCCAGGAGCATGAAGGGCAGACAACTGGTCACTTCACTCACAGGTCTCTGAATCCCAGAACCCACTCAGAAGCTGCTGTGGGGCTTTGCCCACACTCACACCCTATAAGGCATGAGGTCCCATACCCCAATGCTCTGCTTGAAGATACGATGGGGACAGGGGTCTTGTGGGAAGAAGATAAGTTGCGATGAGCTAAGATTGCCCCAAATTCCTTGTCGCTCCATCCATCAATAGATGGTGGCTACTCCCTCACCTACAATCTAACCTGACTTAGGATCCTGGAAAAATTTGTTATGTGTCATTTCAATGCTGGCCTTGAATATGGGTGAGCACAGGGGATGTTAGGGCAGTGAAACTACTCTGCATTACTCTGTACACTGTAAATGTGGACAGGTGACATCATACACTTACCTAAACCCAGGAAACATACAACCGAATGGACACCAGGGGCTTTGGTTAATCATAACAACTTGATACTGGTACATTGGTTGGAACAAATGACTATCCTAATGCCAGATGCTAATACATATACAAAACAAGTGTTATAACATACAGATGTTAATAACAATTACATGTGTGTATTCAGTGAGGAAAGTAAATCATCACAGATATGATGACTGCTATTTAATATAGAAATCAGAACCAAGACAATGGCCAGGTATGTTAGAGCGTGAGATATTTCTGTAACTTAGTTTCGAGAGCTACAAATTATTAAAAATAAAACCCTCCAACACCAGAAAATTATTCTCTTCAAATGCATTATTAATAGAATTAGGAATTCATCTAACTAGCAGGATCATTAGTGTTTACACATTTTCCAATTCACGAAATTCTGTTATAAGGCTGATAGAAACATCATCTAATTTACAGTTTCTGAAAGAATATGAGACAGGTGGCCTTTCTACGGAAAACACATTTAGGCATTGAGCAGACAATTTTTCAGGAGGATAAGTTAGAAGAGGGTTGAAATTTACATGAAGACAAGAGTAAGATTAAAAATTAGACTAGGTTTACTGAATTATTTATTTAAAAAGAATTTCCTTTTTCAATTGCTTTTCCTTTTTTTTAAATTTTATTTTAGAGAGAGAGCACGTGCACACACGAGTGGGGGAAAGGGGCAGAGGGAGACAGAGAGAGAGGGAATCCCAAGCAGGCTCCATGCTGACCATGCAGTCTGACATGGGGCTCGATCCCACAACCCTGGGATCATGACTTGAACCGAAACCAAGAGTTGGATGCTCAACCGACTGAGCCACCCAGGTAACCCAAGCATTTCCTTTTAATACTAATTTAATTATGACATTCTCATCACCTCTAAAGTCATAAAAAATTTCCATCATACTTGTTTGTTATTTATTTATTTATTTTATCAACAATCCACTAGTGGTCTCCTACTATGTTCTAGGCTGTATGCCACAGGCCCTAAGAATATAAAGTCAAAGTATGTGTAATTTTTAGTCACACGCATGCGTAGTACGTATACCTGAAGAAGAAAAGTAAGGACACATCATATGGAAGAGAAAAGCTGGATTTCAAATAACTATCCAAACTGACAGCAATTCTGTAACTCCCTTTTAACAATGCCCTAACTATTTTGGGGATGTGTGTTCTCCGAGCTCTGGAACATTTATCATACTTCCCACACATCTGGCATGAACAATTAGTCTGCAGTGACTGGCACTCATATAAATAGGGGCCATGCTTCATTTTTAAAAACTGCTGCTGTAATTTACAATGACATCATTTAATTTTGACATCTTAATACTGTCTCCATAGGTTTGCTTTGACAATGTTTTGTTGTGTTTTGACACTGTTTGTAGTTTTATCCCAAATGCTTAGAATCTTGGCTCTTTGTTTCACATCAGAGGCACAATAGCACTCCATTAAGACTTTTCTTGCTCTTGGAATGGAGAGCTGTTCTCTGAGATCCGCTTGACAGTTTCACTGTTATGTGGGGTGTCATTTACATCATGACCCGAAAGGCTGTTTTTATCCCCCCATTTAGAGGTAGCTCAAAATTAAGGGTTCAGGAAATAACACTGAAGCATGAAGTTTCACTTTGGAAAGTCTGGAACCCTGAGCTCTCAGGAAGTTTGACTTGGCGAATAATATTTACTTTTCCATGCATCTGAGCATAAACTCTTACAAAGGGACAAAAGGCATCGTTCTATGTGTCCAAAGGTATCATGTGCTTTACGACAGAGGATTCAACATGGAACTCATCTTGGAATCAGTGGTCATGCGTGCTGCCTGGCCATCAGCCTTGAAACCATTAACCGGGTGATAGCCTCCTTGTCTGTGTGTTTATATTACTGACTCACCAAGTTGGGAGTCTCTAGTGATTCAAAGGAACCGTAAGAGTAAGGACTTAGTCAGTGTTTAAATCCTAGCTATGAAAGACTTTCATATCCGACAAATTGGTCAAGGGGGGTCACGTCTCATCTTTACTTTTACTTATTTTTTAATGGAATTTATTGTCAAGTTACCTAACATGCAGTGTATACAGTGTGCTCTTGGTTTGGGGGCTAGATTCCCATGATTCATCACTTACAAACAACACCCAGTGCTCATCCCAACAAGTGCCCTCCTCAACGCTCATCACCCATTTTCCCCTCTCCCCCGCCCCCCCATCAACCCTCAGTTCGTTCTCTGTATTTAAGAGTCTCTTATAAGTAAGTCAGAGAAGGACAGATATAATATGTTTTCACTCATATGTGGAACTTGAGAAACTTAACAGATGACCATTGGGGAAGGGAAGAGGGAAAAAACAGTTTCAAACAGAGAGGGTGGCATATGAGCCTATCCACAATGACAAAAGATCATTCTACCCCTATGGATCCATACAAACTAAAATGTATTGATATTTTACAACTCAGTCTGCATGAGACAGCTGTCCTACAATCCATGCTTTCTCTTATCCAGGCAAAATAATCCACATATTTTCCAATTCTTGGTGTGATGTGTGTGTGTGTGTGTGTGTGTGTGTGTGTGTGTGTGTGTGTGTGTATCTAGGATGTTTTAGGGTCTCCGACCATCCTAAAAGATGTTCTATGAATATTTTTGTCATACCATCACCTTTTAATATTTAAAAATATTTTATGTTATACCATATGTATTTCCCTAAAATATTAAATATAAATTGCATTCATTGTACTAGACGGGCAAAACATTTTTGAATATTTATCCTGCCACTTGGTACATTTACCGGGCTCTAATTTTTTTAATGTGTATTTATTTTTGAGAGACAGAAAGAGAGACAGAGCATGAGCAGGGGAGGGGCAGAGAGAGGGAGAGACAGAATCCGAAGCAGGCTCCGAGCTGTCAGCACAGAGCTCAATGCAGGACTCAAACCCACGAGCTGTGAGATCATCACCTGAGCCAAAGTCGGACGCTCAACCGACAGAGCCACCCAGGCGCCCCACATATTTAAAACAGGATAAAGGGAGGGTGCTGAGAACAGTGGCTCCCTGCTATCATACCCTGCGCCTAACCCCAAGTGGAGAGCACCCCCACCTGCTGGCTCACTGCTCGGCCCGCTGCAAAGCCACAGCGGTAATCCATTCTACAGCCCCCACTGCTGAATTTTAAATCATCTCAAATCTTTTCCCACCAGTTATTAGTCTGATAAAACAGGCTTCTTCTAATTGTTGGCTTTTAGGATACTACTGAGTATCTAACACAAAGTTAGAAACATCCGAAAAAGTCAGTCACCCCTCCACGTGGGAGGACACGAATGAGTTCTAGTATCATGGGGTAAATAAGCTTGACGTGGCCAAGAAAGACGCACGAGCATCAAATTGCTATCTGTCCCTCCTCCTGAAGCCACAGGCATCACAGCCATGTGCTTCACCTGTGATCGAAGCAGTCGTAAAGACGTACGTGTCTCAGTGCAAGGTTTTAATTCGCGTGTGCTTGTTTTTCTTAATTACGGAAGTAATGTGTATATATAGTCTCACTGGAGAAAAATCAAATAAATCAAAACACAGAGAAGATTCACCACGCAATCCCACAACCTGTTTTCTAGAAATCAGCATTACCGTTTGACGTGTCACTTTATCTAGCTTAGATGAATTGACACTTACATAAACGTGTATAATTGTAAATTTTTTGTCCTTAAATGAATTTCAAGGCCTATGTATGTCACATATCTTTTGTTATCCATGTAGCTGTCATTTTAGGCCTTTAAAATAAGGTCTTGGATAATTCAAATGATGTTTGGCGGCCAAGGGGTTCAAGTCTGTGTGTACATCAACCACCACCATACAGCCCACGGTGTTTTTTAAAAGAAATTAAAACCGGAGTGCCTGGGTGGCTCAGTCGGTTGAGCGTCCAACTTCAGCTCAGGTCATGATCTCGTGGTTCATGAGTTCCAGCCCCGCGTCGGGCTCTGGGCTGACAGCTCAGAGCCTGGAGCCTGCTTCTGATTCTGTGTCTCCCACTCTCTCTGCCCCTCCCCCACTCATGCTCTGTCTCTCTCACTCTCGAAAATGCATAATGTTAAAAAAAAATTTAAAGAAATTAAGACCAATGTGAAAATTAAAGAAATTAATGCTAATTAAGATACATTTGTAGTCTTTCCAGGGTAAGCATACCAAGAAAGAAAATTTGAGTTATAATTTAAAAAAAAAAGTTTCCATATATTTGATTTTATAAAGCTGTATTCTTCACCTTGATATCAAACACAGACCTTAGCATTTTCTTACACCAGATTATTGTTTGTTTGTATATGTGTGTTTGTGCGATTTTATGGCAGACACTCGAATAACAATCATTGACTTTTCTACCTCTTACATGTTCAAACACATGTATTGAGACTCTAGTATAAAATAAGCAGACTGCATGTGTTTTCTAAGGAGAAATGCTTCCCAAAGCAAAAGGAATATAACATGACAACATAAATTGTTCCTATTTGGAAAACGCCAAACTGTAAAGGTTCCATAACGGGCTACTCCCTCCTTCTCACTTAAAGAAGATGATACACACATATGTTATTCAAGATGGGCCGATTTAAAAAGAAACCATTTCTGAAGCACTTAGACATATGGTTGACTTGCTTTTGTTTTAAGAACAAATAATAATATTTAGGCTGGCAGACAAATATATTTTTATACGTTCCAATTAATCTGGAAAACATAACCAGTAGTAGTAAAACAAATCTCGGCCAGAAAATGAGGGGCAGTACCTAGAGTAAGTCTCCAAATACATGGACCTCTCGCCGCATTCGGGCTAGGGGGTTCTAGCCCCTCCCTGGACCGGCGCTGAGCAAGGTGGTTCGGTAGGAGTCCCACGTCCTGTCCCCACACAGATGCCAACTTAGCAATGAAATCTGGCCAGAACCCCAGAGTAACTGGAACTCTTATACACTGTTGATCAGAATATAAAATGGTGCAGCCGCTGTAGAAAATGGCATGGAGACTCCTCAAAATATTAAAAATAAATGATCATATGATCCAGCAATCCCACTTCGAAAAGAACTGAAATCGGTATCTCAAAGAGATACCTGCATTCCCATGTTTACTGCACCATAATTCACAACGGCCAAGGTGTGGGCACAGCCTAATCCATGGATGGATGAGTTGATAAAGAAAGTGGGCCACATGCCTAGAGCGGGGCCAGTATTCAGCTCTAAAGGGAGAGGGAGATTGTACCACACACACACTGCCACATGGGCGAACCTGGAGGACTTTTTGCTGGGTGTTAAAATAAGCCAGTTACTGAAGGGCAAATACTGCCTGGTTCCACGTATGTGAGTATCTAAACTAGTCAAACTCATAGAGACAGAGAGTAGACGGATCGTTGCCAGGGGCCGAGGGACAGGGGAGAGACGGGGAGACGCTGTTCAACGGGTAGGCAGTCTCAGTCACTCGAGATGGACACTTCTCCAGGTCTGCTGGGTGGCATTGCGTCGTAGGTCAAAACCACGGCATTGTGCCCTCAAAACCGTATGAAGGGGGTGATTTCGTGGGGTCACTGCAGTGAGGGACTGCAGAGCAGAGATATACGATCCCTAGATGTAGACTGCCCCTTGGAAAAGCATATCAGAGATAGGACTGGGTGTGAACAAGAGAGAGAGGGACATGGGTGACAAACTTGTATGTGACAGTGAAGATACCGTTTTCTTAGTTATGCTACCAGTTTGGGGCAAAAGAGATATAGCAGCAGTAGACCTGTCACGGTACCCGTGTGCTACTTGATGTTCCAAAGATGACTGGGACAATGTCTCCTACCCCACATTTCCTTCTACAGGGAGACCACCACTCCATCAAGGTGGGCCCACGTCCTTGTGTCTGGGCAGGCCCGGGACTTTCAGCAAAGCACCACAGAAGCAACGCTACGTGACTTTAGAGCTGAGTCACGGATGCAGTGGAATTTCTGCCTTAGCCATGGGAAAAGCACACAGCCATAGCGCACCCAGAGGACCTAAGCCAACGGGAAGACACAGGAACCCCTTCCAGCCGCCACGTTGCCGGCAGACCACACGGAGGAGCCCTGTGCTGACGCTCAGGTTAACTACCGTGGTGTTGGAATCGTCCCTGCCCAGGCAGAGCGGCCGTGGTGGTGAAAAGGAAAACTCAGTGATTCCAGCCACCCCTAAATCTAAACCAGATGGCGCTGGCTTTGCAGCAGGTGGTGCAGAGGAGCTAGGAGCCATTCATGAGAGGTTGACACCCTCGCGGGGGGTGTTAGCGCCAATCCAAAAGGTTCTAAGGAGGCTGTCAGTAAGGGCTCGTGGGAAAGACAGGGAAAATGGTCCTGAAGCTGGAGAAAGGCAGACCCTTGTCAGGATGCGGAGGGAAGCTGGCAGCCCCCACGTGAGCCCACACAGACAGTAACTCAACGACGGGGCTCGGGACACTCGAGCAGCACGCTGGGGAGAAGAGCCGTCTCCGTGTCCTCTCGCTGATCTTGGCAAAATGCCAGGAAGCAGAGGCACAGAGAACAATCTATTCAGATTTCAGGAGGAATCTTCTAGAAACCAATGAGCCAGCACTTGCTGGGTCTGGAGATCAAACTCTATCTCATCCCCAGTCTCTCTCTCTCAGAGAAAGACAGGACCTCAGAGGAAAGACCAGAAAAATATGGCCCTGGGGTGACTATGGGGCCAACGGTTTGTAAATCCACCTCCGACCTCAGAAAGATTCTCACCTCACACACCCTCCCAAGGACAAAACCCTTCCCATGTACGAGGGCATGGCTCCCGGCACTCGCTGTTAGATGTTGTTAGATACAGGGCCTCTCAGGAGGCGAAGGGTCGGGTCCCACGTCCCTCAGTCTCTTCACATGGAGCCCAGGACAGAGAAGGCCTGTCTCAGGGTTGGGATCAGGGTCTGGTTCATGGACTGAATCCCGTATCTTCTAAAATCCCACAACGTTTGCGGACAAAGGGACCGGCAGAGGGAACACCCACTGAGCTGAAGTGACGGAGGTAAGAGGAAAATACGAAGAAACGAGCCCGTCACGACAGGAAGCAGCTAGAAAGGCCGGTCATCGCCAACACCGGGCATCTCCCACAGAAGGGGCGGGCTCTGTGAGCGTGTTTCGTTCAGTCGGTAAGCTCTGGGGCCGTCTGTTCCACATCAGTAACAACCAGAGCTGCAACTGAGTCTTTTGCTGATAATGATTTGAGGAAAATGGTGCGAGTGACTTCTGGCCCAGCCCCGTTGTACCAGCGGGGTCTCGTCCACCAGGCACAGAAGTCCACTCCAGGCACCCGGAGAGTCAAGCGCAAACCTCTTCCAGTCCTCACGGCTCCTGGCTCCGCAGGGACTCTTAGAGGTCAAGGTCACGGCTCCCGGCTCTGCAGGGATTCTCAGCGGCCAAGGTCACTGACAAATATTCTGCCCGCCACACACCCAGACGCTCGCACAGTGTTGGAGAGGTTTCAGGAAGAAACTATGCAGAAACAAGTCAGAGAAAAGTATGCTAGTCTTAACAGTTCTTAACAAAACATTTCTGTAGGTAGAACACCCGACTTACATTTCTGTCATTTAAAAAATTTTTGTTTCAGAGACAGAGAGAGCACAAGTGACTGAGGGAGGGGCAGACAGAGAAGGGGAGACAGAGAATCCCAAACAGGCTCCATGCTTAGCGCACAAGCAGACACAGGGCTCGAACCCACAACCCGGGGATCATGATCTGAGGTGAAATTGAGAGTCAGACACTCAACTGACTGAGCCCCCCAGGCACCCCACATTTCTGCCATTACTAATAAATATTTTGAATAAATAAGTCTCATTTTTATTTTTTTTTTTAATTTTTTTTCAACGTTTTTTATTTCTTTTTGGGACAGAAAGAGACAGAGCATGAACGGGGGAGGGGCAGAGAGAGAGGGAGACACAGAATCGGAAACAGGCTCCAGGCTCCGAGCCATCAGCCCAGAGCCCGACGCAGGGCCTGAACTCACGGACCGCGAGATCGTGACCTGGCTGAAGTCGGACGCTTAACCGACTGTGCCACCCAGGCGCCCTGTCTCATTTTTATATGAGACTGCTCAGGTTAAATAAAGTTCAATCTCCTTACGGCTTATGAAATGCAACTTGAGTAGAAAAAAGAATCTCTTGGGGCACCTGGGTGGCTCAGTCGGCTAAGCGTCCGACTTCAGCTCAGGTCATGATCTCGCGGTCCATGAGTTCAAGCCCCGCGTCAGGCTCTGGGTTGATGGCTCAGAGCTTGGAGCCTGCTTCCGATTCTGTGTCTCCCTCTCTCTCTGCTCCTCCCCCGTTCATGCTCTGTCTCTCTCTGTCTCAAAAATAAATAAATGTTAAAAAAAAAATTAAAAAAAAAAGAAAAAAGTATCCCTTTAATGTAAACACGACCTTCGGTTTTCCTTAAGTTATACGTTGGAATGTCTTTTTCATCCTGTAGATGAAAACTTCGCTCTATTACGAGGTTTAAGAGATCGTTAAGCCCCGGTCGGTTGGCACTGTGTGAAGGTGTGCCTGTCCCTAGACGAACACAATGTCAGCTCACCTGTGACACCCCTTAGTATATGACAGGGACGCAGCCCGTGTGGGTAACAGCCTGTCTTGGTCCAGACTCTGCGATGGGCTCATCTTCTTTGTGTCCAAGAAGATGTGCAAACAATAACCCCCTGTTTGTAACGGTTTCATGTGACAATGCAATTACCCAGCAACACAATCCAACACCAGTCTATATCATTACCTATTTTTATATGATCGCTCAGCAAAATCCGACAGTTAGAATTACTGAGGGGAGTCGTGATAACAAGAATAATAATTCTTCAAACGTTATGCATTTTGGCATCGGTTTTGATACGTGCACCTGCCAACAATTACTTCTCAGCGCGGAGAAAAGCTTTACACTAATTACACGATCCATGGTTTGGAGATGGTCCTCTGCCACCCCTTCCCACCTTATCGGATCAAACGGCTCCCCAGCTCCCAGGCAGAGGTCTGTGAGTGTGTATTTGCTTATAAATTATACTGCAACTGACAGTTCACAGAGCATCGCACACAGTAGGCGCTTGAGAAAGAATTATTTAATGACATTTTTCATCCACGGTGCTGCAAATGCGCTCCGTTTACAATAACAAATGGAAAAAACTCAAACATGAAACAACTCAATTTTGCTGCAAAATCTTTGCTTTGGCTTTGGGATCCGTTCTGTTCTCAGCCTCCACGTGTCTCCTCCTCCTAACCCATGCTGATCTCTGCCTCCATCCAGGGAAGGACCTTTCCCAGGTCAGGAGGGACACCGAAAACTCTCTCAGGATTAACCAGCTAAAAGAACAGAAACGTGGTGTAGGTATCAGCCAAGACGCTATTTTTGTTGTGGGGCGAGGGTAGCTCTCTTACCATAAACCCGCCCTTCGTTTTTCTAACAGGGACACTGCTCATCTCCTGGTGCCAGAAGGATATTTTTTTTAATGTACCTGGAAAGGAAAATCTACCACCAGCGCCCACAGAACCAACTGCCACCGCCCGTGATCTCCACCATGTGCCACCATCCTGGACTCTTACAGGGACTCAGAGCACGGCTGAGGCCCATCGGCAGAGAACGTCACCCAAGTATATCAAACACTTAGGGTAGAAAATAAATTGATTCTTCACAGCTAAAAACTCAACCTTTTGCATTTTTTACTTTTCTACTAATCTAATTTCGTAGGGTGTACGTGTAAGCCAGTGCAAACCCCCGCCTCCCGTGGTAGTGTGCAATGCGGTGAGCCTGGGTGTGGACCTCCATGATGCCCGGGTCCTCCTGTGGGCGCTGGGTGCTGGGTGCCAGGTGCCGGGTCCTCCTGTGGGTGCCAGGTGCCGGGTCCTCCTGTGGGTGCCAGGTGTTGGGTCCTCCTGTGGGTGCCGGGGGCTGGGTGCTGGGTACCGGGTCCTCCTGTAGGTGCCGGGGGCTGGGTGCTGGGGGCTGGGTGCCAGGTGCTAGGTCCTCCTGTGGGTGCCAGGTGCCGGGTCCTCCTGTGGGTGCCGGGGGCTGGGTGCCAGATGCTGGGTCCTCCTGTGGGTGCCGGGGGCTGGGTCCTCCTGTGGGTGCCAGGTGCCAGGTCCTCCTGTGGGTGCCGGGGGCTGGGTGCTGGGTGCCGGGTCCTCCTGTGGGTGCCGGGTGCTGGTGCCAGGTGCTGGGTCCTCCTGTGGGTGCCAGGTGCCGGGTCCTCCTGTGGGTGCCAGGGGCTGGGTGCTGGGTACCGGGTCCTCCTGTAGGTGCCGGGGGCTGGGTGCCAGGTGTTGGGTCCTCCTGTGGGTGCCAGGGGCTGGGTGCCAGGTGTTGGGTCCTCCTGTGGGCGCTGGGTGCTGGGTGCCGGGTCCTCCTGTGGGTGCCAGGTGTTGGGTCCTCCTGTGGGTGCCGGGGGCTGGGTGCTGGGTGCCGGGTCCTCCTGTGGGTGCCGGGGGCTGGGTGCCAGGTGCCGGGTCCTCCTGTGGGTGCCAGGTGCCGGGTCCTCCTGTGGGTGCCAGGGGATGGGTGCCAGGGGATGGGTCCTCCTGTGGGTGCCGGGTGCTGAGTGCTGGGTGCTGGGTCTCCTGTGGGTGCTGGGTGCCGGGTCCTGGATGCCAGCGAAGAGACAGCACAGACATGCCTGCTGTCCGCATCATGGGTTCACGATTGCTGGCTGGCCCCCAGAAGGCGGTAACGAAGAAAAGGGTCCTCAATCCACCCTACCGTGCAGAAAGTGACCACGTGCCACACGCCCACGAAATAAAAGGGAAGGAACTGTGGACGTGGGGTCAGGAGGCCCTGAGCAGGGCCGTGCACAGCGTGCACATGGGGCTGGCGGTAAGCACAGGCAGATCATGAGTTTGGGGTGGGCATATTTTAAGAAAATCTGTACTTCGTGTGCTCAGGGTAACAACCCATGTGACTGCGAAATCCCCGGGCAGCCTGATTTCATTTTGTAGTTAACTCCACGTCCTTTCACAACAAAATGCTTTACCGGACTGTCTGGGTCACAGCGCATGACAGGCCCTCTGCCTTCCGTGTCTCCCTGTCACAGCGGCTCGGCGGACGGCCACAAAGACGGTGGGCAGGGGGCCTGGAACACAGCCGGGAAGCCAGTGTTCGAGGCCGGAGGGCCAGAGGAGGTGTGTGTCCGACCGAACAGATGCTAGAAACGTGCCCCAGTCACAGGAGACCGTCCCTCCGAGCGTAAACAATGGGCGCTCCTAACATAAGAGCCACGAGGACAGCAGAAACCACACAGTGTCACGAAACAGACGCGGCCTCGGACCCTCCTGTGCCTCTACCAGCGAGGGCGCTTGCCTAGGACCCCTTCATGCAGAATCTCTCACAAACTGGAACGCTGCTATTTTATGGAGCTTTAAATAATCAGAATTAGTCTGGTGGATCAGAAGACATTTAAACTTTCTGGAAGTTTCTGCTCACGTAACAAATGGGACTGAAATACGTGAAGGCTGCCATTTCGTACTGCGCACTGATTTTTGAAAATTATCTTACTGTTCTAAAAATATCCCTGATGTATATGTTCTAAAAAGGTATTACTCTTTGGATAAATTGGCTAAAATCACGTTCATTGTTCACAGATCTTTGTAGCAGAACCTGCTTAAAGAATTCGCCAGCTCCTTCAATCAGACACAGAACAGGAGATTGTCTTTACCCGCTAACGATGCACAGGAACCACGGGGAAACTTCCATCTATGTGATGTCGCAAAAATTGTAGGGTTGCACTTATTTTGAAGGTCACATTTTAGCAATTTCTATGTTACATTTTTATACATGAAATCAATGAAATAAGTAAATACTACAGATCTATTTTGAAAAATATTTGCCTCAGTGATTATAATCTACGCATTATAAAACTTCCACATGATGGGGCGCCTGGGTGGCTCAGTCGGTTGAGTGTCCAACTCTTGATCTTAGCTCCAGTCATGACCTCAGGGTTACGGGATCGAGTCCTGCGTGGGGCTCTGTGCTGACAGCACAGAGTCTGTTTGAGATTCTCTCTCCCTCTGCCCCTCTCCGCCACTCGCTCTGGGCACTTTACCATACATAAAATACCGAAAACTAAATGTTATATTTTGGTGAAAACACAAAAGTGGAATTTGCATTTAGGAAAACACAACATTAAATTCTATTTCCTTTAGTTGGGCTGCACGGGGTCCTTCCTGATGTCCCCGCAGAATGCACCGCCAGCGTTCTGGCGGTACCGCATTCTGTGCTCACTGCCACCGTTCTGTCCGCACACATCGCTCCAGAAGTAACTCTCCCGTCTCATCCTTTCTGTGTGTCCAGAAGCCTGATGACTCCGCCAGGTCATTCCCTGCCGCCCAGCAGCCTAGACGTGCTGTCCCCACAGACGGATCCCCACACAAAGCCAGGGACCGGCGGTGCTCTCCCCGTTGCAAGAACTGTCCCCCCTCCTGCTCTCGGGGTCACCTCTCGGCACAGCACTCCATCACAGCAGCCCACGCTCGTCTTCCTCCAACACACGTCCAAAACTGCACCTCTTAAAAGAACTTCGGAGGATAATTTGGAAAAGAGGATGTGTTTGCGAAGAGAGAGAGGAGTTCAGGGCTTGGTAAACAGCTGAAGAGAGAGACGATCTCACTGCGGGTGGGCCCAGCTTCCCTCACAAAGTCCCAGTGGAAAACTCAAAGGCCGCACGGGGCACAACTACGTCCCGACTCCCAGGGCTCTCTGCACTCTGCTCCGGGCAACAAAATGACGTAAGGGAGCCAAAATTAAACGTTACCTTTCCTCTACTGCCGAGGCCCTTTGGTTATTTTCGTAACATGCAAATTGCATCTTTAAAACTCAACGTGCATAATCACCTGAGAGTGCCTGTAAGAATCCAACTTATTAATTACATTAAAATTTATTCCATTAATTAAAGCCAACTCACTGCAATTAGAAGCCTGCAAATGAGGCTTCCGTTAGAAAAACGGAGGCGTGATTACAAGAGGGATGCTTTACTTGCTTTTAAGTTTATTTATTAAGTCGTTAATACACACAGACGGTTTCATGAGCCGCCTCCCTGACTCATTAGCACAGACTGATGTGGGCCAGGGAGGAATTCAATGACACGGAGGCCATGCCCACGGTGAAGAAAGACAAGCCCAGCCCGGGACCGTTTCTTCACCGTCTGCACGTCAGGCTCTGACGCTGGCACAGGGTTGCATCCAGGATGACGGCTCCCAGCCAGGCGCTCTGGAAGGATGCTCCTCTTTTCCACCAACTACCTCTACGTGGACAATACGCGTCAGCTCTCACCAGGACCGCTTACTCTAACCAGAAGGGGCATACGTGCAGACATGGTGCCTAATTATCGCAGGGCACTTTCAAGTGTACAGAGTATTTCAATATACATCACCCACTAGCTGAACATTCAAGGGCGCGTGGGCAGCTCAGTCAGTTAAGGGTCCGACTTCAGCTCAGGTCATGATCTCGCGGTTCATGGGTTCAAGCCCCACGTCAGGTTCTGTGCTGACAGCTCAGAGCCTGGAACCTGCTTCGGATTCTGCATCTCCCTCTGTCTCTCTCTACCCCTCCCCTGCTCGTGCTCTCTCTTTCTCTCTCTCAAAATTAAACATTAAAAAAACTAATAAATAGCTGAGCACTCAATAGCCAATAATTTATCAATAGTTTTATGAGGATATTCAACTGAAATAAAACACGTAAGCTTTAGCCGCATACATAAGTAGTCAGGAAGAAGGTTCAAAACCACGTGGGCACCCCTGCAGACCAGCTCCAACACATCAGCAATAAGGGGAAACGGAGGCCATCAGAGTCTCATGCTAGAGACAGAGAGTAGGAGAAACGGAAGTACGATCCAAGGAAGAGAAAACCGGCCTGAGATGCGTCGGAGCTCTTTGCTCCACGGGGCCGACTCCTGGCTGTGCCCTCACTTAATGGCAGATGGCAGACAACTACTGAGTTGCCATCCCCAGGGAAGGCTAGCCAGCCGGCACGGGTCAGGCTGAGAAGCGAGGAGACAGGAGCCTCTGAAGGCCGTGGGGACAGGTCCCTCCGGGGGCCCCGGAACCCCGGCTCTGACCCCGTCTCCACGCACCCCGTGTCTCCCGCCAGCTCTCTCCTGGGGGCATCTGTCTCGATGGCGAAAGTTCGCCTTTCAGGAGACACCGGTCATTTCGGATTGGGTCCCGACCTAATGGCCTCATTTTAAGTTGTTCACCTCTACAAAGACCCCATTTCCAGCACGGTCACACAGGCTGAGGTGCTAGAGAGAAAGACCTCAGTATATTTGGGGGGACACAGTTGTATCCCCCAAACTGTTTGATGGAGCTGCCATAACAAAGCACCACAGGAGGGTGGTTTAAACCGCACGGACTTATTTCTTCACGCCCTGGAGGCAGGGAGTCGGGATCCGGGTGTGGACAGGGCTGGTTCCTCCCCAGGCCTCTCTGCTGGACGTGAGGACGCAGTCTCCTCCCGTGGCCGTCCCTCCGCACGGGTCTGTGTCCCGACCTCTGCCTCCATCAGACTGGGCGAGGGCCTCACAGTCGTGCCCTCTGTAGCAGAGCCCGTGGTGTGGACCACTACTCCACGCTCAAACCCAAACCACACCCTAAAACCGATTTTGGTGAAAATATATAAATCAAGACTGAATGAGAGAACATCACTGTCCTTGCATTAAAACCACTATAAGGCAGAGAAGAATGCCCCCAGAGCCACACAAGCATTCCAATTTTCAAGTAAAATTACTAGTTCCAGGACTGTGTAGACAACCCCCATAGGTCTTTTCCAAATTCATTTTCATACATATTTTCTTTTTATAAAGAGTTCATGTTGAAAAACTGATATATTTTTTTTTAAGAAACTGAGCCTTATTGGGGCGCCTGGGTGGCTCAGTCGGTTGTGTCCAACTTTGGCTCAGGCCATGATCTCGCGGTTTATGGGTTTGAGCCCCACATCAGGCTCTGTGCTGACAGCTCGGAGCCTGGAGCCCGCTTCAGATTCTGTGCCTCCCTCTGTCTCTCTCTACCCCTCCCCCAGTCTGTCTCTCTCTCTCTCTCTCTCTCTCTCTCTCTCTCTCTCTCTCAAAAATAAATACTTTAAAAAATTAAAAAGAAAAAGAAACAGCCTTATTTGAACTTTTATGCTTTCCCCGCTTGGAAAAGTCCTTAAATACAGAGCCAGAAACCTATTAGGTCACTACCAACCAAACAATATAACAGGAAGTAAGCAAAGTGCCATGATCTCCAAGAGTGATAAATGGCCGTCTGTGTTGAATTTCCTCCTGATGAGTGAATCGCGTCCTGCACGAATATGGTGGGTGCTTGTCAAGGAAGACAGTGCACCTGTCAGAGTGCATTCAGATACAATAACCGCCTTCATCGGTTGGCGAGGAACACCTCCCACGTCATGCTGAGGTCAGGATCATCGCTACTCTCTCTTTGGATCGAATGGTCGATATTTCAAAGTCACGTGATCAAAACACATTACTGGAGGCGTGTTTTCACACCTCCCTGCCTCTTTCAACCCTGTAAGCAGCTTTGGATTCCTTAGTCTCCATCTGAACAAGCATCATTTTGATAGATTCTGCTTTTCAAACAGCTGCTGAGCAGTGTGCTAGCTGATGTCAGGAACCTTCCAGCTCTGCCCTTCCCCAGCTTATGGAAATGACGTGGACACAGCTCTGGGCGAGCCCCTCTGCAGGGCCCCTCAGCTGCAGAGAGCCAGCCCGCCCAGCCATCCCCCCTCCCCAGGGCTGCCTGCCGGTCACTCAGGCGGGTCGGGGATGAGACCCCTGGGCCCTGTGTCCCCCCTCACATTCTCCCCGGCTGCCTGCTCCCTGCACCCCCCACAGGGGCCCCATAAACTCCCGCACGCGAATCCACAGCCCGGGACCTGCTTCTCGGGCCACTGATTTGTGACGATGCCTCTAAATCCTGGGCGTCTGGGTGACGAGAGCGGGCGTCATGCTGAGTTAGCAATCATGTGTGGCTCACTTTATAGGCGAGGAAGGAAAGATATTATGGTGAAATACATTTCACTCCTATTAGCATTTTTTTTTTATCTTTGAGAAAGTTCTCGCCAAAATAACCACGGATGAGAAACTGCCGTATGAGGAGGAAATAGAGAGCTCGCATAAAGTGAAGCATGCTTCTCATGCTGTCTGAAGCAGTCCCACTAAGACTGATGTGGAACCTCGTCGCGTCCCAAAATGCCTGGTTAATTCTGTCATCTGTAAGAGACGGGGGTGCCGAGGCGTCGTCCAGCCCCCCCACAGCAGCGCCCGGTGTGGACAATCCCTTTCCATCTTGCCCCACAGGATGCCCCCCACCTGTTAGCGGGCATTGTAGGATTTCCACGTGGGAGCTGGTCTGTCAAGCGCTTGCGTGGGCTCACTGTTTCTATTGTTACTTGTCTCCCGGTTTTGGTTTCTTCCTTCAGGCACTGGAACAGGATGCCTGTTCCTTACTTTTCACCAAGTGATGGCCCTCCCTTACTAAAAATGTCCACAGCGTTTTTACAAATTTAGTATTGATCGCTTTTGATTAAAAGCAGGAGAAATAGGGCCTCATGTGGTCTTGCCTACGATTAAAATCTGTGGGAAGAGAGTCTGGAGCAACGGTATAATGGCAAAGCTCGATGTAGAGAGCACTGAGCGTTCACTAATAAGGGTTGGCCCGTCGGCTCTGTGGAGGGAGAGGCCGGGCTCCCACGACAGGCGTGGGGTGGGGGGTGTGGGCTGAATATGGTGAGATCCATCACTAAGACTGCACCCTCCTCTATTTAGGGGCAGAAGTCTCATTCTGGGCTGCACTGCCTGCTAGTACAGGCACGAGCCATCTAAGTGGCTACTGATACTGGAATTTACCAGACAAGAATTAAATTAAAAATAAATAACATATAGTTCCTGTGTTGCACTAGCCGCAGGTCAAGTGCTCACGAGCCACATGTGGCACGTGTAGGGGGTAGCACGTGTACAGGACATTTCCATCGTGATAGAAAGCTGGATGGGGCATTGCTGTCATAGGGGAGAAAAGGCTGAAACTTCCAGGCACAGATTTACGAAAATGTGTTGGGGGAACACATGTGTCTCCAGCCAGTGTCAGATGCCAGGGGGGTAACGCGGGCACTGGGGCAGTGGGGAGTCACGCCTGGAAGCCAGGTCCCAGGCGGGACTTGGGTCTGCCCGTGGTAGCTGAGGCTGGGCTCCTTTCAGATCTGGGGTGCTCGGCAGTTACCGGGCAGAATGGTCTTGGGTGAGTGGAGATGTCCCCGTGACTGGGAAGCTGCGACAGGGAGAGTCGTAACCCACCCACCATGCCTGAGAAGTGAGGCCGGGTCACGACCTAGTGGGACCTGACCCTCGTCAGCCGTGTGGTAGCCCCCACCTCCAGGACCCCCAGACCGAGATGCCTGTGTGATGCCCTAGGTCTTGAACCTGCCAGACGCCAACGTGGAGTCAGCAGCAGGGGCGGGCTGCAGAGCTCAGCCACTCCTGGGCCAGACTTGACGAGCCAGGGGGACCAGGACGGCCGTGTCCTGTGAAAATCACCTGTGTTTCATGGACCAGCAAGAACTCACCACTGCTTTATTTTTCATGTCCTAATTACTAGACTCCGTCAAAGTACAGTGCTGTATCATGCAAACACATGACAGCTACGCTTGATCTCAGTGGTACGTAGGGCAGCAGATTCATGTGCCGTTTTGTGAACTCTTAGGGAGTCCAGGTGACAAAAAATGACACCTGCAGGTATGTTCATCAGCCCCTGTATTTCTGCCATTTCACTCTGGCCATCTCATGGCCCATCTGATCCTGGGGCGCCCCCAGTGGCTGCACCACCCTGTGCCCAGACCACAGTGAATTAAGGGGGAAGTGCACAAAACACCTCGCACCCAATATCAAATTAATTCCACGGGGAAGAGAGGAGTCCTATAAATACAAAACTATAAAAATAACACTGGGTAGATACTTGAGATTTTAAAAATAACCTGAATATAGAAAGACTTTTAAAGACTGGCGACGTACCCAGAAGGCAAGAAAGAATACTGATAAACCCAACCATACAAAGATCCAAAATTTCCACACAGGAAAAAAGCCAAAAAAGCAAAGTCAAGAGGCAAATGAGAATGCAAACAACACTATGTGCAATGCCTATTATTGATTAGAGCTAATTTAATCATATGCCCAACGTCCTCTAAAGCATCTGGGGAAAAGTCCAACAACGATAAAAAAGAAAAAAAGATAAGACAGCATGAGTTCAAAGGATATAAATAGAAATGCCTCTCATACTTTTGATAAGATTGCATAAGAAAAGAACACTGAAACTATGCCAAGATGCCATTTTCGTTGGTTTGGGGAAGCGGGACACTCTACACTTGTGGACAGGAGTCTGAGAGTCTCTCCAAACCACACCATCCACACCACAGAGCTGGACCTTTCTCTCTCTCTCCCCCACGTGGGAAATGACAAAGACACGTGTTCATTTGCTATTCTATCGCTTCTAATACTGGAAGCACCTTCCTTGTACAGCAACAGGACAAAATAAATCCACGGTGTTTTAGCTACACAATGGGACACTACGTGGGTCTAAAGAGTGGGGAAGCTTTTACTGTACTTCTATGCATTTGATATAAAAGGTATATGATTGGTAAGACAGAGTTCAGGAAAACACGCATGATATCATTTCCATAAGAAAGGAACATTCTGTTTATCAATTAGATGCACATAAAGCGTCTGTGGGAAATTCAACAAGCATGTGGCGACACGGATGGCCGCGGGAGGGAACGGCTTCGGCTGAGGAAGGGGAGAGAGGTTTACCCTGTTCCCTCGTGCGGTTTCCAAATGTGGACTTGATGAAAACTTTCACCGTGATACTTCCTTGTCCTTGCAAAACAGGTGAAACATCTAGGGAAGAGACAGCACACTCGTCGTCAGCATGGGTGTTTGGGGGCTCATCTGTGAGATGGGAAGGGGGGAGCACCATTCATGCATCTCGGCAACCCCCCGCCTCCCGCCCTGCACCCCATGACCCAACCCTCACCGTATAACCCGTGTGTGATTCTCTAAACATTTTATTAGGGGAAACCGCAAACACGCAAACGTGGAAGAAAGGTACAGTGACTCGCCCAAAGCCATCACGCAGCTCCAGCACTGTCCGCTCACGGCCGACGTTATTTCACTGCTGACTCCCACACATCACACAGCAAAGTCTGTCCATCCCGTCCCGCCATCTGCAAACATGCAGCGAGCCCATCTAGAGGGCTGGCGCTCTCTCCGAAAACGTAATCTCAACTCCACGTACACACCTGAACTTGAGCAATGCTTTGTCCATAGTATCAAATGTTTGATCGATGTCCAAACTTCCCCAACGATCTTAGAATGTTTTATCGTCTGCTTGTTGTTACGAGTGGCCAAGTGAGAAGTCATAACACTGAAATCGGTTGTACTTCTTGAGCGTCTTCTCGTTTAAACGTTCCTCTTGCATCAAACTCTCTTGCATTTTGTTTTTTCTTTCTAAGTTTATTGATGGAAAGAACAAGATTGTCCTGCAGCATGTACCACTCTGGGTTTTGGTGACTATAGTGTTTTTAAACGTGCCTGAGGTTTTTTGTGGTTTTGTTTTTAACAAAAATGTTCTTGTCTCATTCCCCTGCACGTTATTAACATAAATTCTGTTTTGAGACACGGATTCTGAGGACCGTTCCCACGCTGGATTCCTGGCTTCTCTCTTAGCATCACCAACTCCCCCCACCTCCCTCGACCCCGCTTTTCTCTGCCCTCCCGTGCTCACCTGCCTGGCCCAGGCTCTCTCTCTCCTGGACTAGCCTCCTGGGAATGTGCCTCAGGCCGAGCCCCTCTGACGCTCTGTGTCCACATCCTCTCGTGGGTTGTCTTCCCAGTCTGACTCGGGCTCACGTCTCAGAAGTCTCCCTCAAACGTGTGCAACGTGCCTCCGTGCACCCGCCCTCTAGATGGACGGCCGTACAAGAGAAATGTCCAGATTGCTGGTCTATATTGGTGAAACAACTGACTTAGGGTTCGTTCTTCGATGTACACAATCCACGTCAACTTCGTGTCGAGGGCGTGTAAAGGACGGCGTTATGCTTGATGGAATGTACCCTGACCAGAAAGGTGGTCCCCCAGAGCAAGAGACAGGTGCAGAAGCAGATCCACATGGAACAGGCCTCTGCCCGGCGCCTTCTCCGTGGCAACGGGCCCCATCGGCAGGTGCAGGGCCCTGCTCCAGAGGGCAGGGGTGACACCCTACAGCAGAAGGAGAACAGCTTCAGAGCGCAGGTGCGGGTGTTCACACGTGTGTGTGTGCACATGCACGTGTGCCCACGAGGGTCTGTTTGTGTACACGCACGCACGTGCACACACGTGAGTGTGCACGAAGGGCACGCTTGTCGGCACGCGGTACGTGTGCACCTGTGTGCGCATGCACATGTGTGAGCCAGGGGTGTGTGCAGATAAAGTAACTGACGGCCACAAAGATACACCCCCAAGTCCTCCGCTGGCAGTGACCCGATGTGTCACATAATAACCGTCAGCTCACTGCAGCATTCAGATACGTGCCAGGTGGATTCTGATCTGTGCTCTTGCCTCGGGCCTCGTAAACATTAGGAACAGCAATAAAAAATGTCAATAAACGGACCTCTTTGAAAGTCTGTAGAGGGATCATTGAATTAAAGTAAGTATTTTCATAGGAAAGCAATTTTAATTCTACTCAACAGTGTGCACAACACTTCTAGAAGGCAAACACATATGTTACCACATAGAGAGAGTCTAGGAAGCTGTCTTGATAAATGAGTTTCACTGTTAAGTGAAATGATGTCTGTGAACACGATCGTGTCCATAAGACTCTATGTTTTTGGCAGAAAGTTAAAATAATCACTTGGCTGGTTTGAAAAATCATTTTTCTTTAAATGGCGCTATTAAATACGTCTTCAACGGCGACGTGTCACAGAAAAGGACAAACTCACCTCCCAACCTTCACCTGCACTTAGGGAACGCTTTTCTCCTGGTCGATTCCTATGTATCACCTCCCCACATCTCCAGAAACAAAAATAAAATCTTCAACCAGTGTCTCCAAACACAGCCTGGCAACGATGCACGGAACTTGGATTTGAAAGAGAGTATCCAAGAAATACACCGACTTGACTCCCACGTCCAGACGCGTCAACGTTTTATGTTAGATAAGAATGTATGTGCCCTCAATCAGCAGATACCACACTTCTTAAAAAACTCCTATTTGTTTCCAAAAGTAACCCTTTTCTAATTCTACACAAAGCTTGAAAAAGTGAATGTTTAAAACAATTTTATCCACACGTTACCCACAGTGAGTCGTATTAATGTGATGAGTCTGTGAACAGGTATAAAATGAAATTGAGCCCGAATATTAGACTTGAAGTGCACACGTTTTCTTGCCTCTATGTGGTATGTGGTCTGATACCACCACGGGTAATAGATCCTACCTGGTAATTTGTCTACAATATGGTATTCTCAGTACAAAATTCTCCCATTCCCATATTGAAAACAGAAGTCTTCTCAAAATTTTCAACAAAATTTTAATACACGTAAAACAATCAGTATTTTGTTCTATTGACAAGATTTTTAAATTTGCATCCTAGAGAGTATGTTAAGGGCCCAGAAAATGAATGTTTCTGTAAAAGTTCATGCCTGCTTATGCGGCATTGTACTCCTAGTTAGAACCCTGAGGTCAATGTTGTATTTTCGAGCAAGTAAAAAGTGATAACTTGGAGAAGATAAATCTCCACTGATACTCTGTAATCTTTATGCTTATCTGAAAATTGTGATGCCAAAGTCCTTAACCCATACAAAATAATCTCTGAAATTTCCAGTAGAGTCGTAAGTATAGACAATCCGTGTGCCTTTTTAACTACAGCCATAAACTATTTAGAAATACCCACTAGCACTCCCTTTATGTTGCAATGCTTTGACTCTATCCTTAGAGATCTCTGAAAATGAATCCTTGGTCAACAGATTTATGGACATTCTTTATACGAAATTCTCTTCTTGGCAGCTGGCAATGCACTGAAGTTTCTGATAAGTCCTGCAGTGGTTGGGGGAAAGGCTTCAAGTTAACCTCGTGTGTCGCAGACTTACTCCAGGACAGACGTCTATTCCAGCATTCCACGGATCTGCTCTGAAGACGACAACAAACACTCCCATTGCTCAGAGGGCATTAGGTGCTTCAGGCCTGGGTGAACAGAAACCCTCCCCCGAAAGACAACAAGAAAGACATCCCTGTCTTTTCAGCTGGCCCGTGTCGGAGCTGCTGCTAACTGCTCAGTCTCCCAAGAGACGCGAAATGGTCAATGAGTAAAATATTGACCAGAAGCTTCCACTGAGGATGCTTAATAATGTTGCGGAGTCAGTGCCGGAAAAATCCATGTCTGTGCCCGTGTTTAGGAAAGTCGGTGGAAGTTTGCCTCCAACTGGCAAGTGCTAAGATAATAATAAAGAACAAAACAATCTCTCTAATACCACAGACCACGCCCAGGCAGAAGGGCAGTGCTTCAGCACCCGGGCAACAGGCCGAGAAAAAAAATAATTCAGGTCAAAGAGAAACGGCACGGCGACAGAACGAACGCCCACCGCGATGGGGAGGCAAGACGTCACGCTGGAGACTCCGCGAGACGGGAAACAAAAGTGTGATTTCCAATTTGCTAAGACTCCAAGTTTGACTCAAAGTTTTTGGAGGCAAACACTAAAATGGAAATGCGTGCATAAAGACAGATGCTGTTCAGTCTAAGGTAACCCTATTTTGGTACCAATTACCGAGTCCTCAGAATGGCTAAGATGGTAATTCGGGGACGAGTAACAGGCATGGAGAATTGTAAGCACATTTGGACGCGACAGGACCGAGCTGAAGCCATCATTAGCAGCCAGGATCCCTCCTGCTCCTCCAAATACCCCTCTGTGTCAAACACCTGCAGTTCGGTTGCACTTTTTTTTGTTTTTGTTTTTGTTTTTCTGCCAGGAGTATCAGTAAAATACAAGAGCGTGTGCCACAAATTCATCGCAAACATTAAAACCACGCAAGTATGGCTTCTCCTTCTGGCCGCTCCTTGCACGGGCAACACTGTGGAACCCTGTGTGTTGGGAGACCGTAGCGAAGCCAGTCCACAGAGACTCTGCTGAAGCTGCACTGTACTGAAATTCTGTGTTAATTATCACAGCACCAAAGCTCCAATAACCACTGTAAATTGTTTCCGCGAGGGTGCAGCTGATGATGGTAAAGAACACTCCCAAAGGTGATATTTATAGTAAAACATGATGTGTCCAGTCCATTCCAAGTAATTTCCACACTCTTAAAATTTTAAAGTAGTTTCAACTACTTTGCTTTAGGATCCTTAACACTAAATTACTAAAAACTAAATATAGAGTTATGTTTAAAGGGAACTTTTATGGCTACAAATACCATCTGGGGGGGGGGAACTGTATTTTTTAAGTACTATCTTTCCAATTTTTTTAGAAACTTAGTGATTCAAATATTTCTGTGTTAAGTGAGAAATATATTTATATCTGATTGCACATAATCTAGTTGAAACCTGCACAGACAAAATTCAGCTAATTATATGTTAAACTTTGGTTAACTCTGTTCTCTCTCCTTTGAACCCATCATCCAGTGAATGATCAAATTCATCATTGAATTTTATAGATGAACAAACCAACCTTCTGTAGTCAAACTTTTCTCCACTTTTTTCTTATTTCTCTACTCAAACCTGTAATAATGAAATGTTTTGTAATTAGCCCTAAAAATAAGACAGGGAATTCTCAAGATCACTTCATATACTCCATATGACTTTTTCCTAATACGGTTTCTGGCGCCTTCTATACAGTGGCCCAGGCATAAATAAGCATCAGGCATTAAGGATGAAAATTAATTTGCATATTTTAAAATTGAATTGGGATTGCATCAAGAAGGTGTACATGTTAAACATCGCTAGAGCTTGGCATGTGTATTATTACTGACACTTGCTCTCATCACAAAACTCCTCTCTTGCCCACATTTCCGCTTTCCACAGAGAAAACTTTGGAAGTGTCCCGGAGTTCACGGGCACCCCGCCTCGTCCTGCACCCCTGCACACGCTCGGTATCACCAAAACATCCTTCACTCTCGGGCACTCAGGAGGGGCTCGACCAGATCTGCTGTTCACGTCCTCCTGAGCTCTTTTTTTTAAGGTTTATTTATTTTAGAGAGAGAGTGTGCGAGTCAGAAAGGTGCAGAGAGGGGGACAGGGGATCTGAAGCAGGCTCCGAGCTGACAACAGTGAGCGGGATGCGGGGTTCAAACTCACGAACCGTGAGATCATGGCCTGAGCCGAAGTTGGGTGCTCAGCTGAGCCACCGAGGAGTCCCTCCCTCCCTCCTGACCTCCGATGGCCCCACCGCTTGGCCCACAGGTACAGGCCCCTGTCATCACTGGACGAGGAATGCAGTTCCTCAAGCCGGCACCAGGAAGAAAGGATGCTTTGGGCACGATCCACACAGTGTGAACCCTGGCCGTGAAAGATGGGCTGTCAGAGCCTTAGGCTTCCCAAACCTGCCAGACCTCGCCTGGAACTGGAGCCGGGCCCTCACCTGCCTTCCGAGAGCAGCCTCCGTGAGATCTGAGCAGATTCTCAGGGCCACCGAGTCACTCCCAGCCTCGTATCTCCTGCTTTTTGAGAATACACCCTTTGTATTTATTGCAGTCAACTTTTCCTTTGATGACATTTGCATGTAAGCGTCCCTGTGGATCGTCCAGTCCGCTAAGTTGCTACTTGAAGAGCGTATCACCTTTAGTGCATGCTCAGTCTACACGGGACGAAGAGAAGAATCCTCAAAATTTCTCCTGAGGCTTACTCCGAACCCAAAGTTGAGCTAAGCTTTGTGACAGTTTTAATGGCTTACAATACGATCTCCTCAAGGAGTTAACAATGTATTTAAGAGGATGATTATAACGCATGACACAAATGTGAGTGTAAGACAGCATGTAATTGAGCGCTAAATTGTGTGGGGCATTCTGTCTACGCACTGTCAAAGTGGGAAGGAGACAAATTAGTGATGGCAGAAGGCGCTGGGCGAGGCAGTGCGCAGAAGGAAACGAGCTGTCTCCAGATAAAGTTTGGGTGGAGGCTGTTGGGGGCAGGGACTCGGACCCAGGGATGGGAAGACAGGAGAAAGTCACTCTTGCAACAAGCTGACAAAGGGACTCCTCTCGGGAAAGTGCTGGCTCAGCCCCCACAGGGACTTCAAAGATAATCAAGGGCACCGAAAATAATCGTCCTGGCTGAGCTGGTCACCAAGCGCATGCAAAGTGTGCGTCTGGGTGATTCACAAGCAGGACCCCCCTTCCTCCTTACAAACCACCTGAGGCGGGTGCTATTATTACCCTGTTTTAGAGACAAGAACTGACACACGCAGAGATTCAGTGAATGGCGAGTAGACTGGGGCCGAGAGACCGGACCCCACAGGAACGCACCTGAGGGTGACCAGTGTCGGGGCACAGAGAACGGAAGGTCAGGAAGGAGGACGCAGGGCTAATTAACGCTGGCCCTAACAAAGGATCCATGAAACAAGGTCTCTAAGGTAATACGAGACTTTGTGGATAAAACTGAGGGTCACTGAAAAGCACAGAAAGTAGTGTAAATATATGCTCATATAAAGAAAAATACAGGCCAAGACAACAGTACATAATGTAATAAGGTGTAATAAGTATATATGATATAATACTTGAGCATATAACATATACGTATATTAGACGTAATATAATTATACAATATAAATAAATCTGCAGTCATTGGCCCCATTTTATTTTTTATTTTTTTAAGTTTATTTATTTTGAGAGTGAGAGAAAGAGGGAAAGGGTCAGAGAGAAAGAGAATCCCAAGCAGGCTCCACACTCAGCAGAGTCTGACACAGGTCTCGCTCTCACGACCCCGGGATCGTGACCTGAGCTCAGGAGTCAGTAGCTTAACCAAATGAGCCAACCGGGCACCCCACTGGGCCCCATTTTAGACTCCAGAACAAATTAACTTTCTTTTTTCTTCCATCCGTTTTGACCTTTGGTTCCCTCTACCTGGAACCATGACCTCAGCTGGACCCAATGCAAACACGTTGACACGTGTCCCTGTGTTTGTGTCACACTTGTTCCCTCAGTTCCAAGCAGGCATCACATTCCACATTGCCTGCCACGTTGGGGAAGGAAAAACGGAAGTGAAGAAGCCTAACTTATTTGGAAGGATAGTCAGAAAGCAATATAAAGAGCAGACTAGATACACAGGACGCCGATAAAGTCCGGGGTGGGGGCTGGCTGACGCAGAAGTGCACCAGGAGGGGCCACATCAAGCGGTGGGTGTGCACCAGCCCCTCGACCGCGACCGAGGACGCTGATGGAAACGCACAGGCTGTAAGAGGCTCTCTGGGTTTGCGGAAAAAAAAGGCTAAACACTTGAAGATGCTGGTATTACTGTTCACTTGAGGGCATGTGAGCACACAGAGACTTCCTTTGCTGAGAGAAACCTAAGGTCTCTCCACCTAAAGATGGTGGGAGAGTGGGTTTGGGTTTGTTTTGTTTAGCCCTTGATGCAAGTACTGAGTGGTGCTCCTGGCACGAGCCTAGAAGTCAGGGATGGAAATGCCCTGCAGGGTGTGGGATGGGTCCGCGAAATGCAGCCCACCAAGCCCACCGCCCGTGCCCCCACCCCGCACATCGAGAAATATTAGGACCGCGTAAGGTAGGGGGGTAGTCCTCTAGAGCAAAATGTCACTCCTTCAGTAAAAGTGTTCATTAAGGATTAGAGAAACAGGAAGGTAAATTTTGTGAACAAAAGTAAATCCTCAATAACATTTTTCTTTGTTTTTGATTGATCTTAACGGATACTCTGTAAAGTTTGGGAGTGGGTGAAATGCTTCGTTCCGCTGCACCAGCGACACGAATGGCCGTGGGAACGCTTCTAGCCACCACTGCCTGCCGCTTACGGAAGAGGAGAGCTTCCGTGTGGATCCACGGGTCATGCAGCCTATGCAACAGGCAGATGGAGAAGTTTTCATTTATAGTATCTTTTTTTTTTCTAACGTTTATTTCTATTTGAGAGAGAGACAGAGCATGAGTGGGGGAGGGGCAGAGAGAGGGAGACGCAGAATCTGAAGCGGGCCCCAGGCTCTGAGCTGTCAGCACAGAGCCCGATGCGGGGCTTGAACTCACGAACTGTGAGATCATGACATGAGCCGAAGTTGGACATTCAACCGGCTGAGCCCCCAGGCGCTCCAATCATTCACGACATCTTTAACACACCCCTTGATGCTTCTGTTCGGCTGTTCCCGGAAGCCGTTAAAGACAGCGAGCGCTAAACAAGCAGCTCAGAAATGGAATGATGATGTGTTTCCTTCCTTTTCAGGGAGTTCAGCTGGCCCATCATGTTCCCAATCGAAGTCATTTCTCAAGTTGCAGCTTCTGCTGTTTGCCGTGCCCAACCCCAGAAACTATTCTTGATGGATTAGGACAACTCACCTCACAGTTACGTCTTTCTGTGGGACTACAAAGTGCTAGAGGCTAATTTGTCATGGATTCTCTCGTTAGAAATGCCCAATGCATCTGAGTTGAGTTCCCTATTTTCCTTCGTGTCAGAGACTCATCCGTTCACCACTGGGCATGTTTGGAAACAGCATTAATGTGAAAAGTTGTTTTGAATATTTCCACCTGGAGTTGCCTGCAGCCTCCGAGCCAGTTTGGTGGAGGGCAGGAAGGTCCGTCCCCCTTCCGTTGGGCGTGACCTCACGGCACTGTGCGCAGGCTTCTCCCCTGCATCGTCTGCCACCTGGCTTACGTGATGGAGCAAACAGCCCCCAGCCTACGGCTCTGTAAATAAAGGGAGAAACTGAAGCAAGTACCCAGAGTTTACCCTGAGTTTCCTACTTGATTTTGATTATGGAAATTCAAACAACGAAGTACTGAGTTATAGGAGACTCTGGAAAAGATGGATTTCTTTATGTTTCTTCCATGTGATGATCTGTTAATAGTAGTTTTATCTGAAAAAAGGCAAGAAGACAGCTCCTGAGGAAGCCTGCCAGCGTGCCCTGCAGGTAAGATCGAAATCCCGTTGGGTTCTTTGTAAACGGTCTCTCCTGGAGCTGATCCGGCAACCGTGTTTGGATACCTCTACGACTCCCTATCTTTCCACACCTGCTTTATGTCCCCACCACAGTCCAATCCCCAAAAACAAGACATCTGACTACATTTCTCGAAGAATTTAATTCCTGCTGTGAACTTTCCTTCACGGCGTTCTTACGTTCAAAACTTAAGACAACCTAAAATAATTTAGGTTTCGGTAATAGTCACGTTTTAAAATATAATGTGCATTCTCAGGGCATCTGAGTGGCTCAGTTGGTTAAGCGTCCGACTCGTGATGTCTGCTCAGGTCATGACCTCGCCGTTCAGGAGTCTGAGCTCTCCGTGGGTCTCCATGCTGATAGCGTGAAGCCTGCTTGGGATTCTCTCTCCCTCTCTCTGCCCGTCCCCTGCTCTCTCTCTCTCTAAAAATAAGTAAATAAACTTAAAATATATATATATTTAATACATATTATATACATTTAATGAATTCTTTCTAGGTGATGGGTGATAACTCTCTAACTCTTAACAGGGCAGTGTGTCCCCAGGGAGGGGGAGCGTGTGGCAGGCATGGCTGATCAGGCCCCTGAGCCCCTGAGGAGAGCACAGCACAGGGGGCCCCCTCCACTGGCACAGGGGGTGGGCCAGTGTGAAGGGGCTGGGGGGACAGGAGCTTGTACACACCATCAGCTGACTGCGCACCGGGCAGGGAGCGAGGAAACCCAGGGAAACCACAGTGGTGCTTCCTCTCTCTTGAGACAAAGGTCAATGAGGGACACGAGGATCCTGAGCGTCGAGCCACAGCCTTCTCCACCCACTGTGCCCCCAAGACAGTGCCCATCCTTTCCACAAGGCTCAAGGAGAGAGGGGTGGTCTGATGAGCCCATGGAGGGAGCTTACTGGCCATGCAAACACGCATTAATCGTTAGTGATTTTGCATCTCTCCTCCGATTTCCTTCTCCAGCCCCAAACACGGAGACGCCCTCCCCTTGACGGTTTCCGGCCCAAAAGCGATGAAAATGCTATGACTGATCCTCCCCCGCTGTTGGCATTTAGCTCGAAGCACAGAGGCGGGCTTGGGGCTCAAACTCAGTATCTGTGAACCAAGACACCAAGCAAATAACAAAATAGCATTTTCTTTTACTATTAACATAAAACACAAGATATTCCAGACGAGCAGTTTCAGAAGAGACCTCAGGCAAGGGCATAATCCCCCTGCAGTCTGCCCTCAGATGCTCAGGTATTAGCTCAAGAGCCGACAGGAGGACACTCATCAGGGAGATGGCACGGCAGGCTAACCAACTTCCCTCTGTCCCCTCATTCCCCTCTGCAGGATTAGAGAAAGGAGTTAACTCTTTAAAACTATATCCCCACTTACCTCGCATCCTGTCTCTCCCAGGAAAACTCCCTCCTTTCCGCAACAAGAACACCAGGAGCACCCCACGGATCCCGGGATCTCCAGTGAGATTAAGAGTCTCTGCTCAACCTGTGAACGTTGCTGGATCAGCCCCGCTCACTCCAAAGCCTGCCCTTGGTTTTCTGGCTCCAGCACAAGGCTCCACCTCCCTGTTTCCCCTCATTTGCCTGGGGGTGCAGCACACCGAGCGGGTAAAATGCACGCTTCGCAGCGCACAGGCTGACAGGTGACGTCGCACCTGCTCCTTGTCTGTCCAGTGCAACCTGAGAAGCCCCATGTCTTCAACCTCAGCTTCTCCAAACAGATGAAAATGCTGACAGTACTTAACACTGCTCAGACTCAGTAAACGTAACCTGTTCGCTCTGGGTCTATTTTCACCTTTTGTTTTCTGAAGGTAGATGTTCCTTGAGATTCAAGTCTTTCGCTCATTCGTTCCCCAGCCTACGTTTCAGAACCTCCCAGAGAGCCACCTGAAAATAAAGACCGTGAAGTTTTCAGCTCACACCTGCTGGGTCAGGGTCCACGTTTGAGCCCCTGCTCTGTGCTGTGTGTGCCCACTTCTGCTCTCAGCGGTGCACCCTGACTTGTCTTGTCTTCGTCTGACCGTTAACCGAACACAAACCCTGCCCTTCCTCAGATTGTTGCTTTCTCCTCTCACGTGTTATAAATTACTTAGCGTTCGATGGCACCATGCAATATAATCTTCTCCCAAACATCCAGAAATGAAACTCGGTGCCTCCTGTACCAATGCAGTCTCTGGTGATGAAATTTGTAGCAGTGATGTGACTCGCTGGTCAAGGTCAGAGCCAGATTATCTCATACTGTAATGGTGGTGCATAAATCACTCTCAACTCTAGTTTAAGAGTTAAAAAACAAACATAATAAAAGTAAGCATAGCTCCAAAAATTTGACATTGGATGCACAATACAAAGAATGTAAGCTGCAACATGAGTAACCTAAACTGTGAAGTATGGAGATGCCAATGTACAGAGTTTCTGGGCGCTATTAAAGTTGGTCTCAGGTTAAGTAGGATGCTGAGCCTCATGGCAACCACAAAGGAAAAACAGGTAGTCGATACACAAAAATTATGATAAAGGAATCAGAATATATTACCACAAAAAAGTCATCAAACCACAAAAGAAGACCACAGGGGAAAAAATGGGGGGGGGGGAAACACAGTCAGAAAACAACAAGATGGCAATATTAAGTCCTCGTCTATCAACAAAATTACTTTAAACGAAAATGGTTCCAATTTCCAACTGGAAGAAAAAAACATAATGGCTGAATGGATTAAAAAGACAAAATCTAATGATAGGTTACCTACAAGAGGCTCAGTTTAGCTTTAAAAACACACATTGGCTGAAAGTGGAAGAACAGAAAACAATAATGATAACCAAAAAGCAAGAGTAACTATACTTATAGCAGACAAAAGAGATTTTGAGCTAAAAATGTTTACGAAAGACAAAGGAAGTCATTGATAATGATAAAGGAGTCAGGTCCTCACGAAGATAAAACTGTAAATGTGCATATGCACCCAACATTGGAACACCTGAATATATAAAGCAAAAACTAACAGAACCAAGTGGAGGAATGAATAGCGATACAATGATAGTAGGGGACTTTAATGCCCCACCCTCAACAAAGGATGGATGACCCAGACAGCGAATCAATAAGGAAACAATGGATTAGAACAGCCTATAGATCAAAGGCATGCAAAAGACGTATCTAGGACATTATATCCAGCAGAAGACAGATTCTTCTCTGCAGCACAAGGATCATTCTCCGGGACAGATCAGGCGTCAGGCCACATAACAAGCCTCAACACATTCAAGGAGGCAAATTATATCAAGTATCATTTCTGACCAAATGCTATAAAATTTGAAATCCATATCAGAAGGAAAATGGAAAATTCACAAATACATGGAAATTAAACATCACACTCTTGAGCAACCTTTGGATCAAGGAAGAAATAAAAAGGAATATTAAAGATATCATGAGATAAACAGAAACAGAACCACAACATACCAAGCCTTATGGGATGCAACAAAAGCTGTTCTAAAAGGAACATGTGTAGCAGTAAATGTCCGCATTAAAAGAAAAAGAAGAATCTCCATACACTCTAAAGAAGTGGGACAAAATAACAAAGTCCGCCCACGTTTGCAGAAGTAAAGAAATAAAAAGATCAGACCAAAAATAAATAAATAGAGGCTCTGACCTTGACCAGTGAATCACATCATTGCTACAAATTTCATCACCAGAGACTGCATTGGTACAGGAGGCACCGAGTTTCATTTCTGGATGTTTGGGAGAAGATTATATTGCATGGTGCCATCGAACGCTAAGTAATTTATAACACGTGAGAGGAGAAAGCAACAATCTGAGGAAGGGCAGGGTTTGTGTTCGGTTAACGGTCAGACGAAGACAAGACAAGTCAGGGTGCACCGCTGAGAGCAGAAGTGGGCACACACAGCACAGAGCAGGGGCTCAAACGTGGACCCTGACCCAGCAGGTGTGAGCTGAAAACTTCACGGTCTTTATTTTCAGGTGGCTCTCTGGGAGGTTCTGAAACCAGAAAAGAAAATTACAGGTCAATACTCCTGATACATATAGATGCAAACAATTCTCATGAAATACAAGCAAACCAAAATTAACAGCACGTTAAAAGGACTGTACCCACGATCACACAGGATTTCTACTTGGGATGTAAGGATGCTTTAACATAGGCAAATCAATAAACGTGAGACATCACACTAATAAGGTGAAAATAATCACACGATCATTCAACTGATGCGGAAAAAAGTAGTTGACAAAGTTCAACATCTTTTCATAATAAAAATTCTCAACAAACTGGGTAAAGAAGGAATGTGCCTCAACATCAGAAAGGCCATATATGACAAGCCCCCAGCTAACATCATACTCAGTGCTGACAGGTTGTAAGCTTTTTCTCGAAGATCAGGAATAAAACAAGTGTCCTTATTTTCACCACTCCTATTCAACATAGTACTAGAAATCTTGGCCAGAGCAATTAGAGAGAAAAAAAAGAGAAAAAGAAAGATATAAAAGGCATCCAATTTGTAAAGGAAGAAGGAAAATTGTCTCTTGGCAGATCTCATGATCACATATATAGAAAACCCTAAAGACTCCACCAAAAGCTGTTAGAACTAATAAATTCAGTAAGGTTACAGGATACAAAATCAACATTAAAAATCATCTGCTTTTCTATACACTAGCAGCAATCTGAAAAAGAAATAAAGAAAACGATCCCATTTAAAATAACATCAAACATAGTAAAATACTTAGGAGTAAGTTTTGTCCAAGGAGGTGATATAGTTACACACTAAAAACTGTAAGACAGTAGAAGAGAAGAAGTTGAAGAAGACACAAGTAAATGGAAAGGTATTGTATGTTCATGGATATCTTCTGTATTAAAGATTATTAAATTACAAAAATACAAATATCGTTACATTAAATATTTGTAAACATGGCCTACTACCAAAAGCCATCTGTAGATTCGATGCAACCCTTATCAAAATTCCAATGGCATTTTTTACAGAAATGGAAAAAAAAAAGAATCCTAAAATTTATATGGAACCACAATCACAAATAGCCGAAGTAATCTTGAGAAGGAACAAAGTACAAAGC
This sequence comes from Prionailurus bengalensis, assembly GCF_016509475.1. Lineage (NCBI taxonomy): Eukaryota > Metazoa > Chordata > Mammalia > Carnivora > Felidae > Prionailurus > Prionailurus bengalensis. Next base: position 1,836,735 of record NC_057358.1, on the reverse strand, counting down.
ATCACATATCCTGATTTCAAACTATGTTACACAGTATACCTGAAAGTTGCTAAGAAAGATCTTAAAGGTTCTCATCACTAGAAAAAAAAAATAACTATGTGAAGTAATGGATAGGTTAACCAAACTTAATGTGGAAATCATTTTGCAATGTATTCATATATCAAGTCATCATGTTATACACCTTAAGCCTATACAGTGTTATATGTCAATTATATGTCGATAAAACTGAAAAAAATACAAAGCTACAGTAATTTAAACAATACAGTACTGGTATAAAACAGACACGCAGATGAAAGTAAGGCAATCAAAATCCCAGAAATAAACTCGGACATATATGGTCAACAAATACTTGACAAGGGAGCCAAAAAGACTCAAGGGGGAAAAAACAGTCTCTTCAATAAATGCTGCTGGGAAAACTGGATATTCACGTACAAACAAATGAAATTGAACTCCTATCTTACACCACTCACAAAAATTAACTCTAAACGAAACACGGACTTTAATGTAAGACCTGAAACTATAGAACTCCTAGAAGAAAACATAGGGAGAAAGATCCTTGACACTAGTCTTGACAAAGATATTTTGGATACGACACCAAAAGCATAAGCAACAAATGCAAAAAATAAATAAACAAGTGTGACTACATCACACTAAAAAGCTTCTAAACAGAAAAAATAAAGGCAATCTATGGAGTAAGGGGAAATATTGGCCAACTATCTACCTAATAAGGGTTAGTATCCAAAACATGAGTAATTCACAGAACTCAACAGCTTGACAGCAAAGATGGATGGATGGATGGATGGATGGATAAATCCCGTTAAACATGGGCAAAGACATGAATGAACATTTTCCCAAAGAAGACATATAAAATGCCAACAGGTACATGAGGAAGTACTCAACTTCACTAATCATCAGGAAATGCAAACCAAAAGTACAATAAGATATCACTTCATTTTTTTTTAGAATGACTATTATCAAAAACCCAAGAGATACCAAGTGTTGGTTGGGGGGTATAAATTGGTACAACCGTTGTGGAAAAAATACTATGGAGTTTCAAAATTTTTAAAATAGACTTACAATACAATGCAACAATCCAACATTTGTGTATATGCCCGAAGGAGATGAAATCATTATCTTGAAGAGATATCTGCCCTCCTGTGTTCACTTCGGCATTATTCCCAATAGCTAAGACGTGGAACCAAGCCAAGTGTCCATCTTGGAATGAATGGATAAAGAAGATGTGGCATGTGTTTGTACACACACACACACACACACACACACACACGGAATACTAGTCAGCCATAAAAAAAGGAAATGCTGCCATCTTCAACAACATGGATGAACCTTGAAGGGACTAAGCTAAGTCAACTCCAGAAAGGCAAAGACTGTGTGATCTCACATGTGCAATCTAAAAAATGGAACTCCTACAAACAGAGAGTAAACTGGTGGAAGGTGGGGAAAATGGGTGATGTTGGTCATAAGGTACAAATTTTTGGTTACAAGATGAATAATTTCTAGGGATCTAATACACAGCATGATGAATATAGTTAAGAATAATGGGTCACATCCTCGAAATACGCTGAGAAAGTAGACCTGAAGCGTTCTTACCACACAAACACAAATGTTAACTCTATGAGATTATGGAGGTGCTAACTATACTGCGGTACTCATTGTGCAACACCCGTGTATATCCATTCATCACAATGTATACCTTAGACTTACACAATGGTATATGGCATTTATATCTTACTTTATGACTGGGACGGTAAGGCCTTTACACCTTTTTTTCCGTTAATAGGAAAGGTAATGAAATAAACATAAAGGAGTTTCAAGTAGTAGTTTTAAGTATTTTAAACTATGTATACATGTTATATTATATACACATATTTTAAATTGCATATACATATTTTAAGTTATACGTACACACACATACATATCTACACAGGTTTGATTCAACCATTAGCTAGAAACACCGGCCGACTTTCACATGTGGTTCTCTACCGACACCAAGCCGGTTTTCTTTTAAACTGACCGCGTTTGGGGCTAACTGAGGTTCCTTCGCCATTGAGTTTCACTGTATTACAGGCTAAGCACCGTCATTAACTCACACCAGAATCAACTATGCCTCGAGGGAGAAAATCGCCAGAAATCATCAAGTTACTTAGACATAATTTCTATCTTTGAAATCTTAGTTCCCCTAGATGCCACTGTCACAACTCTTGAATACCTGAAAAGAGGATCCTACTCGCTGCCATAGACACGTTAGCCTACTTGGTCTACTACATTCTATTTGGATGTTTCTGCTCCAAATTTTCTAAAGACGAGAGAATACATCTATCTCCCCCATGCCCTCATCCTCTTGGGAAAAGCATGGTCTTATGGAACGGTGGTGTTCTTCTGAGATCCGGGAGCTTTTCTCTCAGTTAACACTTTGATGATTGTCCTTCCCATACTTGGCAAGTCGGGTTCCAGTTAAGGATTTTATTTTAGGGATTCTTAAAATAGCTTAGTTTCAATACCTAAAGCTTGGAGATCCAGAAAGAAAATGAGTATCAAAGTGTGCAGAATATGAAAAGGGAGCAGGACGGGATTGGGAAGTGGGCAGTACAGAAAAATTTTTTAAATGAGAAAAAAAGCCCGTGACATGCCCCCTTTCTCTGCGCGAACCCCACACACCTACTAACAGCATCCTTTTTCTTCCCTCGTGCAAGAAACATCGATGGGGTGGTGTTTACGCATCGAGATGCTGCTCACGGAGTTGACCGGTGAAAACAATAACGTGTCGAGCAGAGACTGAGAACCAGAGCGAGTCCCCAAGGTGCAGTCAGCCCGACACGTGTGGGGGACAGCCGGGTGCCCGCTGGGCTCTCGGGGAACGAGGTGAGAGGCGCCGGGAGGAGGGGTCTGGGGGCGCAGGACCTCTGTGTCGGGTCGGCTACCGGGAAGACCCCGGCGCGACTGGGAGCGAAGCGGAGATCCGCCGCGGGGCTCGGCCGCAGCAGCGACACGAACGTGATGGTGGAAGCACACTCTTCCCAAATTACTCACCCCCCAGATTTAAAAGAACAAGTTGTTCGGTACTTGGCTGTTCTCACAGGGATGCTGGCAGGAACAGCTTTTTTCTGTTCACGCGTGCCCACACGCGCACAACTTGACAGATTGCAGGGAGCAGCGAGTTCAACCGGCATTCCCGCTCTTTCATTGGCTAAGTGGAGCGTATTTTGCACAGTAATTCTCTTGGCACGCCAGGTACGTGTGGTCTCCCAGCTCCATTGTTCGGAGGCATTACTTTCTCTAGTGGAAAAGCAAGATCCGCGAGTCTCTGCTTCTGAAGACACGGGGAAGTATCTTGCTTTTCGAATGACTGCCAGCCAGTGTGTTTTATGCTTCAGTTTTTTTATTAACACGACTCTAAACGTGAGTGCGATAAACAACGTAAATATTCTAATCACGTTTTATTTAACAACTTCGTTTTCCCCCTGGTGTTAAACATTGTGCTTTTTGGGGGGAGGGGCAGTACTGGTATGGTAGGTATATTTACTGTTATTGTTAAAGAATATTTATCACAAATGCATCTCCCGACTCTCCATGAGAACTGTTTAAACCACTCTGTTACACATTCCAGCACTTGAGGTTATATATGGATCCATTTTTAACGGAAAACATCCCTCCTGGGGAATCTTCCAGGCTGGTGTCCTACTAGCTACCAATGCCTACGGCAAAGCTGCATTCTGGGACCCCGTTCACTACCCACAAATTATCCCTGTTGATTCATCAACACTGAATCTCCTTCCTCCTCAATCTCATTTATCTCCCCATCTTTATTTGTTCCCCTGTTTGATGAATCATCCTTGATGTTTCTCATCCTTTGATGACAAATGATGTATGAAAGTGAATTTTTTGTTTTGGTCCCAGAGTATTTCAAAAGCTCTTTGTTTCTTTATAAGTTGTGGTAGTTTGGCTAGATGCAGAATTTTTGTTGAAGATAGCGTTCCCCATCAATTATCACGGCATTAGAGTGTCCTCCTTCCAGTGCTGCTGAATTCCACTTGGGTCCGTACACTTTTGAGGTGCCCAAATCACTACCGCTATGCCACAGATCACCCCAAATGTACTAAAGCAACAGTATCATCCCAAACGTGGTAAAACGTCAAAATATCATTATGTTTAGAGTACACAATAGGGTCAGGAATTTGGGAAGGGTGCTGTGGGGGAGGGGGGGGAGACAGGTCCTCTCTGCACCATGATGTCCAGGGTCTCAGCCGGGGAACTGGCAGGTTCCACTGGGGAGGGACTGTAATCACCTGGACACGACATCACACCGGAGTCCAGCTCCCGGGCAGGACCACTGATATGAGCATGTACACATCGTCTTTCATACTCTTACTCATTTCTCCAGCTTTGTTGAAGTACGAAAGATAAATAAAGTCGTATGCATTCGCTTGCACTAGGTGAATTTATAAGGTGTACAGATGATGACTGAACACATACATCACATGCATATGTGTGTGTGTATGTATGTATATATATACAAACACACGGACAAGTCCGTATATACACATACACACACCTACTACGAAATGATCTCTTCGATCAAGGTAATTAACACACCCACCACCTCACATCGTCACCTTCTGAGTGTGCGGCAAGAACAACGCAACTGTACTCTCTTAGCAAATCCCAAGTATGTAATGCGGTACCGTTAACTACAGTCGCCATGCTGGATATTAGATCTCCAGAAGTCATTCATCTTCAAACCGAAGTCTCCACCCTGTGGCCGCCACTGCCCACTGCCCCCTCCCCACCGCCCCCGCCCCCACAGCCATCATTCTGCTCTCTGCTTCGAGGAGTGCAGATTGTACATATAAGTGATATCACATAGCGTTGGACTGTGTCCGAATTATTTCACTTAGCTTAATGCTCTCCAGCTCCATCCATGATGTCGCAAATGCTGGACTTCTCCTTGTTTTTTAGTTTTAAAAATGTTTATTTATTTTGAGAGAGAGAGAGAGAGTATGAGCAGTGGAGGGCAGAGAGAGGGACAGAGAATGTCAAGCAGGCTCCACACTGTCGGTGTGGAGCTCCATGTGAGGCTTGAATTCACGAACTGTGAGATCAAGACCTGAGCTGAGATCAAGAGTTGGACGGTTAACCCACTGAGCACCCCCCCCCAGGCACCCCTGGACTTGCTCTCATTTAACGGCCGAAGAACATGCCATTGTGTGTGCACATATACTCTTTCTTCATTATATATAAATTTTTTTCTTCACTCACCCATTGAAGGACACTTGGGTTGTTTCCATGTCTTAGCTGTTGTGAAAAATGCTTTCAGTGAACACAGTGGTGCAAATACCTCCTCGATGCAGTGTTCTCCTCTGCTTTGGATATATTCCCAGAAGTGGAACAGCTGGATCCAGTGGTATTTCTATCTTTAACTTTTTGAGGAGCCTCCACACTGTTCTCCGCGGCGGCTGCACAGTTTACTTTCCCACCAACAGTGCACGAGGCTCGCTTTTCTCCACATCCTCGCCAACGCTAGGTGTCTTTTGATTTTTTGTAGTAGCCATCCTAACAGGTGTGGGATGAGAGCTCAGCGTGTAGTTATACTTCTTAAGTAGTGGCTTAGGGATGCCGAAGGGCGTCCAGCCAGCAGAGCAGAAGCCACGTCTTGAGCTTGGGTCATCCTGATCTGAAGGCCCTGCGCCCAGTCCGCTGGTCCAGCAGGTGCACTGTAGCTACCTGGGATGCTTCTTCCAGAATGGAGGAGCCTGGGAGCCACGAGGCCACCTCCGACTCGCAGCAACTCAACCCCACCTGTGCCATGTTGTGCATCCGTGATCAGGGCTTGGTCCTGCCCCGCTGGGGCCTCTCCCTGCGCTGCTTGGGTCCAGCTTGAGTCATCTTCCTGTTGTGAGGGTCCACGTTTGCACCCAGTCACCCTTGCAGCCTCCTTCCTGCATTAAACTCTTGGGGGCTCATTGCCTCCCTGTCATTCTCTCTTTACCGTGTCTGTCCTTTTCAGTCCAAGCTGATTCCAATTGTTTAAAAACAAGTCCACCTGGAGTGTCTGGGTGGCTCAGTCAGTTCAGCGTCTGACTCTTGACTTTGGCTCAGGTCATGATCTCACGGCTTGTGGGATCGAGCCCCGAGTTGGGTTCTGTGCTGACAGCTCGGAGCCTGCTTGGGATTCTCTCTCCCTCTCTCTCTCTGCCCCTCCCTGCTCAAGCCCTCTCTCTCTCTCAAAATAAATAAATAAACTTAAAAAAAAAAAAAAGAGTGGCCCTCACAGGTCTCGATTTCAGAAAAGCCCATTACAGAAAAGCCACACCCACAAACGTCTTCAGGATCATCTCTTGTCTGTCTCGGGCTCACGAAAGGGCTCCTGCTTCTCTCAGACCCCCTCATATGTGACAACAAGGACCTGTAGGAATGTCTTAAGATCCTCACAGGACCTCCTGTCGCCCTGAAAGGGACCGTGGGCCCCCATAACCCTTTCGGGGGCTCTTACCTTAAGACCCTATACCACAGGGACAGCATGTCGATGACTCAGAGTGCAGACGTCGCAATCCCAATCAGCTGCGTCTGCTGTCCATGTCCTTTGAGGACCAGACCTCACCAGACAGAGAACCTCCAGTCACTCACCAAGGTGTGACGAGACCCTTACTCACTGGTGCAGGGATGGGGGAGGGGGTCTGGAGCTCCACACGCTTCTCCTATGGATTTTCCACCACCCCTCCTGCTCTCCGGGACGTCTGACCCTCACGCGAGGCACCTCATTCCCGGGCTCTGTGACAGGCATGGGCTGGCCAGCCGCCATCCCTCTTCCAGAACTTTCTGCCATCCAGATTGTGACATGTCTTGTGTCCTCTCCAGTTCCTCTGATCTTTGTAGGCTGATGCACATCGTACAGCCCTTTACTGTCGTCTTAGCAGGGTTCCGGAAGGAAACAGAAGTAAATGTGAGAATGAGGCATTTTGAATGCCTACTCTCCTCTTCCTGTAGGACTTTCTTCTCTTCTCTTCGGAGACTCCACACCTGCTACCTTTCTATTTGACGGTTGTAGAGGGCACTTTCAATGAGCCATTTTTAATAAATGCTATTGAACCGTAATTGTTAATATGATAGCACAGACCGGTATAATTCTTCATTAGTTTTCCAGTAACACAGAAGGTAACTGTCTATGTTTTGATAATTCTTTCAGTCATTCTTTATTATTAACCTAAACCCTTGTGATACGCTTTTGGAATAGCATGTCCTGGTGCAGTCTGCTTGTTTGTTTTTCCTTCAGGATGAAAGGGTTCTCCTCCTTTAGAGACAGCAGTTAAAATCTGGAATGAACTTCCTATCAGGAAACAACAAATTTGGGTTTCTGTCTTTAGTGTTCCTCACCATCTGCCTGTTTTCACGTATACATATCTGAAACTGTGTAAGAATAATCTGAAAGTGCCACGTATAGACACTTCAAAAATATTTTTATTGTGGAAAAATACAGGTAACATACAACTTCCCATTTAAACCACGTTAAGCATACACTTGGTTGTGTTTAGTGACATTCACACTGCTGTGCAATGACCAGCCCCTTTTATTTCCAGACGTTTTCACCACCCAAAACAACATCGCTGTACCCATTAAACGGTATTTCCATCCCAACCCCCGCCAGCCCCTGGTGACCATGAATCTGCTTATTGTATGCATCTCACATAAGTGCAGTCACACATGATTTGCATTTTGTGTCTGGCTCATCTCCCCGGACCATGATGCCTTCGCTGTCTCTCATGGACACTGTAAGTACTGTTATTCCTCTGGACATACGACTTTCTTATCTTTACAACCCCGGGCTGGCTCTCGGAATGACCCTAAGCTTTCCTGAGTCCTTGTAGGTTAGGACACAGGTGCTTTAGGAAAACGTCTGTGAGCAGTAGAGGCGAGAGGAAGATCCTCACACGGTTTCCACTCAGCCCTGCTGTGTGGTTCACAGGGTTCTGCCTGACTGACGCATGGCCTTTAATTCACATACGTGTTGCAACACATCCAACCGTCCAGTCTTCCTGACTGTAAACTTCAGGAGGAAGATGTGAGCTATCCGCTTCCATAACCTCATGAAGGGTCTCACGAAGGATATACAGCAACATAGGTGAAATAGATTATGTTGTCAAAGACAAAGGGAAAATATGAATAATCATTTTGTGATATTTTTAGCCTGTATTTGCTACATAACTGCTTTGGCATTATAGCGTTTCCACATTAATTGTAGAAACTACTACCACTGTCATACCATTGCACAGAATAGTGATTTGATTGACATCATCCTTTATCCTCTCAATACTCCTTGTTTACTTTCTATAGCGATTTCATGAGGATCCTTCATTTAATACCCGAGGAAAGGGAGACACAAACATTGTGATCAATTTCTCCAGCTTACATCTCTACTGGCTGACAAAGCAGACTTGACCCCTAACATGGATTCCCATTAGAGGCCACGTGCCTCCACTGAAAATCTGGCAGGGGTGCCTGGGGGGCTCAGTCGGGTAAGCATCTGACCTCAGCTCATGATCTCACGGTTCCTGGGTTCCAGCCCCGCATCGGGCTCTGTGCTGATGGCTCAGAGCCTGGAGCCTGCTTCGGATTCTGTGTCTCCCTCTCCCTCTGCCCCTCCCATGATCACGCTCTGTCTCTCTCTCTCTCAAAAATAAATAATAAACATTTTTTTAAAAACTTTTAAAAAAGGAAAATATGACATATACAAAGGACAACGCATAGATTTTTTATTGAAAATAAATGCTGTTATAAAGGTATTATTATGATATTTCTAAAACTCCAAGAACACTGATAAGATTCCTTACTTTTTTCACCACACTAAACACTGTCATCAACCACATTAGAAGCAGTGTAAATCTTAGGAGAAGTAATCACAACTGATGGATTGATAGTGATTCTGAATTTCTTTCTGACCACTGCTTCTCCAAATACAGCTAAAGCTTCATCTGAGAGAGCTTATTGTTTGGGACCATTAACCAATAATAAAAATAAAAACTTTTTTTTCCCCAAAACAGAAATGTCGGATACAAAAAAAAATCATCTGACTTGACACTTTACAATCTATCAATACAGTTCTGACTTCATCCTTCTATAAGTTTTTGTTAGATAGCAGTTTCCAAAATTTACCAGAATTTTAACCTAAGAAAAAACATATTGAAAGTAAGTATTTACTCTAAGAACAGAATAGAGAAATTGGATGGTGGGTAAAGTGACTCAAGAAAAGAAAAATGTTTAACTCCACAAAATGCAATTTATGCCGTCTCTTCCCTTCTTTACAAAACGAGTTCTATTTAACAGAATTCAGAATTTACGAATAATTGGCAATAAAATGATGATTATAATGATACTGATCATTTCTGCTCAGTGATGACCAGGAAGGTCTGGAATGTGTTTGAAATGTACTTGGAATCATAAATAATTATACCGAGTTGTAGAAAGGCAGAGGAACAGAGAGATTAATTAAGATTTGTGTTCAAATCTTTATTCTTCCACTTAACTGGATGTATGACTTCCAACAAATTATCTCCAATAAGCCTACTTTCTCATCTGTAAAATTAGAATGTTATGTAATGAGTTTGTAAAAATTAAACACTTTAATGACTGTAATGTGCTGGGTGCAATGTTGGGCACATCCTGAACGTCCACACACATGGACGGCCAAACGTTTACAAACAGGTGGCACATTCTTCATCCTGTGTCTGCTCCTGCTTCCCTCTTCCTGAGGAACAGGCTAGAATTTCCACCTTGAGAATTGTGCTTCCCAGCATTACTGCCTTACAACAAACATACTCCACTGAAAAGTGAGTACCCTGCACCCGATGGGTGAAGGGACAGCTAGTTGTTTGATTTAAAGTATTAGCCAGGTGCAGGGTGCCTGGGTGGCTCAGTCGGTTAAGCGTCCAACTTTGGTTCAGGTCATGATCTCGCGGTCTGTGAGTTCGAGCTCCGTGTCGGGCTCTGTGCTGACAGCTCGGAGCCTGGAGCCTGCTTCCAATTCTGTCTCCCTCTCTCTCTGCCCCTCCCCCGTTCATGCTCTGTCTCTCTCTGTCTCAAAAATAAATAAACGTTAAAAAAAATTTTTTTTATAAATAAATAAATAAATAAAGTATTAGCCAGGTGCCCTGATGTGTGGGGACACTGGCACAACATACCCACCCACCCACAATGGGCTCTGCCACAACCCAGGACCCAAAGTACTCCTTGTTCTCAACACGCAACAAAACAGACGTTCTCCTTAATCCGTAAAGTGTGTGATTTCCCAGCCTCCAAAGAAGCTTTTAAAATTCCAAAGCAGGAAATGCATATGCTTCAGCTCTTCACCACAGTGCACTGTGACGTCTAATTTCACCTTTCTCAGGGCACATGGGTGGCTGGGTGGGTTGAGTGTCCGACTTCGGCTCAGGTCATGATTTCGTGGTTTGTGAGTTCGAGCCCCACGTCGGGGTCTGACAGCTCAGGGCCTGCAGCCTGCTTCAGATTCTGTGTTTCCCTCTCTCTCTGCCCCTGCTCTGTTCATGTTCTCTCTCTGTCTCTCTGTCTGTCTCTCAAAAATAAAATTAAAAAAAAAACCAAGTAATTTCACATTTCTCTCTCAAGCATGAATGAGCGGTTAAGGATCACCATGCTTTGTAGGAAAATTTTGAAGAAAGACAGAGATCCAAATTTTAAAAAAAGAGAGAGAAGAATGAAAATTGGAGTAAAGGGGCAATTAATGTAGACTACAAAAGTATATTTCAAAAAATCATTGACAGTTTCAGAACCAAAACAGGACACTATGGTTGAGGAACAAACAAAGACTGTTGGAAGTTAAAAATATGTTAGTGGGAATTTCAAAAAGTAAGTACAGGATGTGGAAGGCAGAGCTGAGGGAAACTTCACAACACAGAACAAACCGTTAATGAAATACCAAGCAGATGTCACAACTCTATTTACAAGGAAAAGATCTATTCAATGACTCCGGGAAATCCAACCAATAATAATTGACGAAAGAGAAAACAGAAAAGAAAGGGACGCAAGTCTGCAGTGAAACCAGAGAAAAATAACTTTAAAAATAGAATATTTGGGGGTGCGTGGGTGGCTCAGTCGGTTAAGCGACCAACTTCGGCTCAGGTCATGATCTCACGGTCTATGAGTTCGAGCCCCGTGTCCGGCTCTGTGCTGACAGCTCGGAGCCTGGAGCCTGCTTCGGATTCTGGGTCTCCCTGTCTCTCTCTGCCCCTCCCCCTCTCATGCTCTCTCTCTCTCTCTCTCTCTCTCTCTCTCTCTCTCTCTCAAGAATAAACAAACATTTAAAAATGTTTAAAAAACAGAATATATGGATTTTCAAAGGAAATTTACTGAGACAAATAAATTGAACACGCCTTAAATCAAGGATATTGCCATTAAATCTCCACGCTAGGAATGAAGGGGGAGAAAAGTTCACACATGAAGAAACGAGGATAAGGATGACACGTACCTCTTACCAGGCTACCATCTGGGGGGGAAGATGCAGAAATGTTTTCCAAATTTGGAGGGCAAGTCATTCTCAAGCTACACTTGAGACTCATTCTCAAGCTAGACGTGTCCGTCCAGAAAGCTAGGAACAAACTCAAGCTAGCGTCTGTGATTAGATCAGGACGTGCCGCAAATCCGCGCCGCATCACTGGTTTGTCAGTGCAAGTCACACAGAAGGAAGTTGAGTTTTATGCGTACGAGGTATCGATTATGTCCCACTTATTTGTCCTCGGGAGGCAAATGTGGGTCAAAAGCCGGGACGGTGAATCAATGGGAAGGAAGACACTGGATCCTGCCAGCCTGGGATCCTGCGGGAGGCAAGAGTGAAAAGCCGCGGGTAAGAGAGAAGGGACACCCCCCACAGCCGAGGCCGACCGAGGCCCGCCTCCAGGACAAGAGACTTGGAAATCACGACTACCTGATCATTCCCACCCTGATAAAAGTGTTCTTCTTTCGTTGACTCATCTCAAAATTTGAGAATTAATGATGGGTCCATAAAGCAAACGAAAGCGATGCCAGGAAAACAGCCAATGTGTCAGTCACATGCATTGAATGTTAACGGAATTCGCATAGTCTCACTAGCGTAACCAGCAAAACTGATTTCACAAAACCTTGAGATAGAACCGACTTGGGGACATGGCAAGGGAAGGATGCGAGTGTGCGTGTCTACGAGGAGGAGAGGCTACGGGGTCATAAAAACCTTGAGATAGAACCGACTTGGGGACATGGCAAGGGAAGGATGCGAGTGTGCGTGTCTACGAGGAGGAGAGGCTACGGGGTCATAAAAACCTTGAGACAGAACCGACTTGGGGACATGGCAAGGGAAGGATGCGAGTGTGCGTGTCTATGAGGAGGAGAGGCTACGGGGTCATAAAAACCTTGAGACAGAACCGACTTGGGGACATGGCAAGGGAAGGATGCGAGTGTGCGTGTCTATGAGGAGGAGAGGCTACGGGGTCATAAATCTTCCACAGCATGGGCTCAGCGGCTACAGCCACCCAAGGCGACAGAAGCAAATTCTTAGAAATCTGGAGCCAAGCCCAGCACCAAAATTTTGAAAGTTTGACTCTGACGAGCCGTCAGATGAAGGAGACAAGGCGGTGGGTGGCCAGCAGCAGCCGGCATGGGTAGTGCAGTCGACCTCGGAAACTATGTTAACACTATTATCGTTTTTATATTTTTCACCATGGTTGAATTCTGCGTGTGTAAAATTACATGCAGTTTTCAAAGCTGTGAAATACGCAGCATCCGTGTTCTTCTCCTCAATGTTTAATCGCTGCTTCACCGATGAGGAAATGGGGCCCAGACTCGCTAGGCGATTTTCCCATGTCGTCCAGGGAGCGACCACACACGCGGGACTGACCTCCAGGTTTGTAAATCCCAAACCCTCAGCCGGCTTCGGGGCGTTACCGACAATGGAAGCAGAGAGAACGAAAGAAATAAAACAGCTTGTGTCCGTTGGTTTGGTAAAGAAGGGCCCGGGCTGAGCCCCCAGCTTGTCTGCACGGAGGCGGCAGCCTGGGGTCAAGGTCAGAACCACCGCCACCACCGTGCCGAGCGAAGGTGAGGAAAGACGGCCCTGTGCACCTCGGGAGGACAGTGTGGGCACAAAACGAGAGCGTGTGTTCTTAAGCTGATGCAGGGCTAAAAGGGCGGTCACTCCGCCTGTGCACCTGCACCTGTGGGGACACCTGCCACTCCGGACGACAGAGGCGCCCATGGAGCCCCCTTCCCGTGGCATAAAGGGGTCGGAAACCAGAGGTGAGTGCGCAGCGCTCCCCTTTCGTTCCTCAGCCCGTCGATAACTGGCACCCGCAACCTGTCCAAAGGCCGGGGTCCCCCGTTCCTGGGGAATCTCTTTACCGAGAGACCTCCCCAACAGCCTCCCGGGGCTCCTCGACTGCTTCTGGCGGGTCACCTTCGTGGCGCGTGTGGGAGGAAGCTGTTCCCCTCCCCCGCCAGCACCCCATCCTGCTCAGGTGTGTGTAGCAGCCTGACTCAGGGCTCCCCCACATCTCGGGCCACGCGCAGGATCGCAGGCCACTCCTGTTAATACTTTATGTGCCGCGGGGGAGGAACCACACGGACACACGGCTCCAAGCATCTTCCGTGCATGAAGCCGCTTCTCCCGTGGAAACAGTGCAAGGCAGGCAGCGTGCATCGTAAACGTGGGCAGAGTTACACGAAGTCAGACAGGGAGACGAGCCCAACACCGGACGGCTGGCAGGCAGCGGGAGGGGAGAGTCAGACCCACGCCCTGCGGCTCTGGACTCTGTGCGTCCGGGGTTCCTGCCTTAGAAACGAGGGGCCGCCGCAAGCGGAAAGGGCTGAAGCAGCCTGTAAACATAAAATAACTACGCTGCTGTCTACAGCTCTAAGCAGCTCAGAGCACACGTTCACGGAATCAGAGTTCCTGCGGGTCAGAGATCCGGCCGTGGCCGCACCCCTGCTCTGCCCCAGTGTCCCCTGCGCGGCAGTAAGGGGCCGACCGGGCCCGGGGGTCTCTCCGAAGACTGGCCGGGGTGGGTCTGCCTGCAGGCAGGGATGCGGCTCCCTGTGGGATGTTACACTGAGGACGTCCGTCGGTCCCCAGCTGGCTCAGGACCCGAGGCCGCCCCCGGTTCCTTGCCACCTGGACCTCTCCAGGACGGCCACTTGCTCTATCGGGGACAGAAGCTGAGGAGGGGACAGAGAGACTTGCCGGGAGCCGGAAAGGGGTGCCAAGCGACACAGCCATTGGTGCGAGTGTTCTGTTGGTGACCAGGAGGTCGGGCTGTCACTGAAGGCGCGGGCATTCCAATCGGCGGAGGGTCTTGCCCGGCGCGTCTCAGAGTCTGTCTACCACAGGGACCAGGTCCACACTTGGTGACGAGTACACCGAGGACGGACGAGTGAGGCCCTCGACACCCAAACCTGGACCAAACCGCCACCTGTCCTCTCGACCTCAGAGCTGACAGTCTCCTTCACAAACAGTGTGATTATCGGGGTACTCTGTGCAGCCCAGCAACCTCTTGCTGGGGATCAAACTTCCTGTGAAAGCCATAAAACCCAGGTGATAGTAGAAACGTGAGTTTGAAAGTACCGGGCAGGGAGGACTTCTTTAGAGCACGGGGGCTCCCTTCCGCTCTGGGGTGTAGACGATGCAGACATGTGGTCTCGTCGGTGGGGGGTGGGCCTGTTTTCCCACGAGGCAGGCAGCTTCCCCAGGTGATCATCTCAACGCGCATCTTTCTGTCTTGTGTCCTCGGCCACGCAAACCCATTTCCGCGAAGCCGGGAGCATGTAAGGCATGGACCTACCTCACCGCCAACGACAGTCAGTCTGACAGGGCGCCGTCGAAGGGTGAGCACACGGCCGTGCCTCATAGTAGCCCTGCCTGGCTTCTGAGCTCCAGGAAGACACAAGCAGGCCTTCAGGAAGAAGGTGACTCTGTGGGTGATGGCGTCCCACGACGGGATGCTTCGGTCAAGCCTTATTGTTCCAATTCCATACGTGGAAGCATCTCCACGAGGAATCACGTGGACTTGTTGCAACATTAAAAACGTCAGTATGACAACCAATGGATTACAAACGTGCTGGCTTAGGAGTGCTTACAAATATGTGAGTATGAATTCATCACCAAGACGGAAAACAGCTGGCAGGAGAGCGTCCCCGAGATCTGATATGTCAGTCGCCCTCCAGAATTGAAGGATCCCTCTCGTTTTTATTAATGACCTTGTGATTTGAAACAGGGTGGGGGGTGGGAGGAACTACAATTACACAGGCTTTCTAGGCTTAACGCAGGGGAGTGGGGAGGGGCGCACCGACGGATTACCGTGGCCTCCGGCTCGGAAGAGTGCAACAGCCAACCCAGTTAAAAGCAGCAGCAAGAACTGCCCTCTGCTTGTGATAAACAAATCTGCTTTTAATCTCATCCTCTGGGGCTCAGATTAAAACAAATATGACCCGATAGGCTTGGTCCAATTTACTTTCAGATTATGAACAGCTCTCCCTGTTACGTATCTGCCAGAAAAACCCTGCTGGTATTTTTAAGCCGCCGTCTATGACAAACATCACGTGGCACACGGTGGCAAGATGGAAAGGTTTGAAGGGAAAGGCAGTGTTCAGAAGCGCCCCGAGTGGAGGAGAAAAGAGGAGCGGCCGTGCACACACGCTCTCCAGATTTCAGATTTTTCTCCGTGTCAGCTGAGTGGGGGGGATATTGAATTGCTTTCTGGAGAGC
Organism: Prionailurus bengalensis; assembly: GCF_016509475.1. NCBI lineage: Eukaryota > Metazoa > Chordata > Mammalia > Carnivora > Felidae > Prionailurus > Prionailurus bengalensis. The sequence continues at coordinate 1,820,981 of NC_057358.1, read as the reverse complement.
GAATTCCACTGTAGGCTCACTTCCCTTCGACTCTGCATTATATTTACCAAAGACGGAGAGCGCGGGGAGCACTGAAGCATTGCTGAGAAGGTGAACCTGATACCTCCTCATATCACGGTTTAATAAACCGATAAACTGATTATTGAATTCCGTTTCCATATGTAAGAAGAAACCGGGGAAGTCGGCACATCAAACCTGGCTGGGTTTTCGTATGAACACACACTGAGAAATACTCAGAATGAGGACATTCTGAACTGCATCACTGTCAGGTGATTCAATCCCTTTCCTTCACAAATTCAATTTAATACAAAATAATCAAGTGGCACGGGGTCTTTCTTTTGGACCACAAAAAATGGCATCAACATATACGCACATTAAAAAATATAAGGAATGATACTAATCAGCTGAAAAACATACGGGAAATACAACCACTTTTGACTATCAAGACATAAGCATATGTTATAAGAGGTATTACCTTTCGGTAAATGTTTCGAGAAAGCAAACGAAACGAACACAACAAAAACACCTCCATGATTCCACGTGGTTTGGAAAATAAATTCTGATCTATTTTAATATGATTACTGCTTGTGTTGGCCACTCGACCACACCCAGAGACCAGCACAAAGAAATTATACACCAGTTGCACTAAATGAGTAATTAATTTATCATTCATTCACGTATTTGTGGTGTTTAATAAATAAGTAGTGACTTTATCATTCATTCAGTCATTTATAGTACTTAATGAACACCTAGTGTTTGCCATTTGCTGGTTTGGTGACAGGCTTTAAAGCCAGCAAATGAAACCAAGACTCTGATGGACACTTAAAGAGCAAATACGCAGTAAGAGCACAATGTCCATGATAGGACTCGTGCGCGTGCCAGGGGGACAAAGGCACGGGCTACATGTGTGCAAACACACATGGTCACAGAGAGAGAAAGACCTCCCGGGTGAATACAACAGGCTTACAGACGTGAAAACGCTGTTGGAGCATGTGTCATTCAGCCACCTCGGGAACAGCACCTCTCGTCAGACCCTCTGTGTCCTCGCACACACTTCATAACCCCAAGAGTCCACAGACGTCTCTGCGCACTGTCCTCCCTGGTGTCACGACCTGCTCGGTCGCGGGTGTCCACCTCCCAAAGAATCTCTGTGCTGTCTGATGTTTCTAGTTCTTTCTCTCCATAGAGATAAGCGCTGAAATGCAGGTAACATAGCAATTACAACAACCACGAAAACAAGGAATGTAGTGACCGCTGAATTCACCACTTTCACTCCCAAAGCACTTCCACGGGCTTGTGACACACAGACGCTGTGTCCTGATGAATATGTGTCCACTCCATCAGACGCCTTGAGCCTTGAGTTCTACTTCCAAGAATTTATTAAGCACAATAATTATAGACAGAGTGCAATGATTTTTAAATGTGTACAAATCATACAAGCTACAATGTCAGGTGGGGCAAACCCCGACGCCAGCTCCTAATTCCTTTATTTAGTCCCAGCGTAGGGAACTACATGGTTATCTTTGGTAGACATTTGACCCACTGTGCTTGTAGTGGTTATGACACAACTTTGACATTGAGAATTAAAACTCGGGATTTTGAAATTTTGAGACTCAGCTATTTCTCTATTATCTCTTCTGGAGGTTTAGAAATTCAACTCTGACACTCAAAAGCTTACTATTGATCCTTCTCTCTTTTGTTGTCTTGCTAGGGATAGGGATTCCCTTCCTACCTCTGACTGGAATAGGGTTGAGGCAATAGAACCAACAAAACTACAGTGACCGATGCACATACATTGGTTAATATCCAAATACTACTCCCTTAAAAATCTTAATTAGAGCAGGCACCTATAAATCCTAACAAAGGGGAACAGGTGAAGGAAGTAAGGCCCAATCCGAGAAAGAATACTCTATACATAAAAAACTGTTGTTTGTGAGTTAAGAAAAGTTCACTATGAATCACGAATTAAAAGTGTTCCAATGTGGATCAGATGGACTTGACAGATATATTTAGAATTCTGCATCCCAAAGCAACAGAATATACTTTTTTCTCGAGTGCACATGGAACATTCTCCAAGATAGATCACATACTGGGTCACAAAACAGCCCTTCATAAGTATACAAGAATTGAAATCATACCATGCATACTTTCAGACCACAATGCTATGAAGCTTGAAATCAACCACAGGAAAAAGTCTGGAAAACCTCCAAAAGCGTGGAGGTTAAAGAACACCCTACTAAAGAATGAGTGGGTCAACCAGGCAATTAGAGAATAAATTTAAAAATATATGGAAACAAATGAAAATGAAAATACAACAATCCAAACGCTTCGGGATGCAGCGAAGGCAGTCCTGAGAGGAAAATACATTGCAATCCAGGCCTATCTCAAGAAACAAGAAAAATCCCAAATACAAATCTAACAGCACATCTAAAGGAAACAGAAGCAGAACAGCAAAGACAGCCTAAATCCAGCAGAAGAAGAGAAATAATAAAGATCAGAGCAGAAATAAATAATATAGAATCTAAAAAAAACTGTAGAGCAGATCAACGAAACCAAGAGTTGGTTTTTTGAAAAAATAAAATTGATAAACCTCTAGCCAGGCTTCTCAAAAAGAAAAGGGAGATGACCCAAATAGATAAAATCATGAATGAAAATGGAGTTATTACAACCAATCCCTCAGAGATACAAGCAATTATCAGGGAATACTATGAAAAATTATATGCCAACAAACTGGACAACCTGGAAGAAATGGACAAATTCCTAAACACCCACATGCTTCCAAACTCAATCAGGAGGAAATAGAAAGCTTGAACAGACCCATAACCAGCGAAGAAATTGAATCAGTCATCAAAAATCTCCCAACAAATAAGAGTCCAGGACCAGATGGCTTCCCAGGGGAGTTCTACCAGACGTTTAAAGCAGAGATAATACCTATCCTTCTCAAGCTATTCCAAAAAATAGAAAGGGAAGGAAAACTTCCAGACTCATTCTATGAAGCCAGTATTACTTTGATTCCTAAACCAGACAGAGACCCAGTAAAAAAAAGAGAACTATAGGCCAATATCCCTGATGAATATGGATGCAAAAATTCTCAATAAGATACTAGCAAATCGAATTCAACAGCATATTAAAAGAATTATTCACCATGATCAAGTGGAATTCATTCCTGGGATGCAGGGCTGGTTCAACATTCGCAAATCAATCAATGTGATACATCACATTAATAAAAGAAAAGATAAGAACCATATGATCCTGTCAATCGATGCAGAAAAGGCCTTTGACAAAATTCAGCAACCTTTCTTAATAAAAACCCTCAAGAAAGTCGGGATAGAAGGAACATACTTAAAGATCATAAAAGCCATTTATGAAAAGCCCACAGCTAACATCATCCTCAATGGGGAAAAACTGAGAGCTTTTTCCCTGAGATCAGGAACACGACAGGGATGTCCACTCTCACCGCTATTGTTTAACATAGTGTTGGAAGTTCTAGCATCAGCAATCAGACAACAAAGGGAAATCAAAGGCATCAAAATTGGCAAAGATGAAGTTAAGCTTTCACTTTTTGCAGATGACATGATATTATACATGGAAAATCCGTAGACTCCACCAGAAGTCTGCTAGAACTGATACATGAATTTAGCAAAGTTGCAGCATACAAAATCAATGTACAGAAATCAGTTGCATTCTTATACACTAATAATGAAGCAACAGAAAGACAAATAAAGAAACTGATCCCATTCACAATTGCACCAAGAAGCATAAAATACCTAGGAATAAATCTAACCAAAGATGTACAAGATCTGTATGCTGAAAACTATAGAAAGCTTATGAAGGAAATTGAAGAAAATATAAAGAAATGGAAAAACATTCCGTGCTCATGGATTGGAAGATAAATATTGTCAAAATGCCAATACTACCCAAAGCTATCTACACATTCAATGCAATCCCAATCAAAATTGCACCAGCATTCTTCTCAAAACTAGAACAAGCAATCCTAAAATTCATATGGAACCACAAAAGGACCCGAATACCCAAAGTAATTTTGAAGAAGACCAAAGCAGGAGGCATCACAATCCCAGACTTTAGCTTCTACTACAATGCTGTAATCATCAAGACAGCATGGTATTGGCACAAAGAACAGACACATAGACCAATGGAATAGAATAGAAACCCCAGAACTAGACCCACAAACGTATGGCCAACTCATCTTTGACAAAGCAGGAAAGAATATCCAATGGAAAAAAGACAGTCTCTAACAAATGGTGCTGGGAGAACTGGACAGCAACATGCAGAAGGTTGAAACTAGACCACTTTTCTCACACCATTCACAAAAATAAACTCAAAATGGATAAAGGGCCTGAATGTGAGACAGGAAACCATCAAAACCCTAGAGGAGAAAGCAGGAAAAGACCTCTCTGACCTCAGCCGTAGCAATCTCTTACTTGACACATCCCCAAAGGCAAGGGAATTAAAAGCAAAAATGAACTACTGGGACCTTATGAAGATAAAAAGCTTCTGCACAGCAAAGGAAACAACCAACAAAACTAAAAGGCAACCAACGGAATGGGAAAAGATATTTGCAAATGACATATCGGACAAAGGGCTAGTATCCAAAATCTATAAAGAGCTCACCAAACTCCACACCCGAAAAACAAATAATCCAGTGAAGAAATAGGCAGAAGACATGAATAGACACTTCTCTAAAGAACACATCCAGATGGCCAACAGGCACATGAAAAGATGCTCAACGTCGCTCCTCATCAGGGAAATACAAATCAAAACCACACTCAGATACCACCTCACGCCAGTCAGAGTGGCTAAAATGAACTAATCAGGAGACTAGAGATGCTGGAGAGGATGTGGAGAAACAGGAACCCTCTTGCACTGTTGGTGGGAATGCAAATTGGTGCAGCCACTCTGGAAAACAGTGTGGAGGTCCCTCAAAAAATTAAAAATAGACCTACCGTATGACCCAGCAATAGCACTGCTAGGAATGTATCCAAGGGATACAGGAGTACTGATGCATAGGGGCACTTGTACCCCAATGTTTATAGCAGCACTCTCAACAATAGCCAAATTATGGAAAGAGCCTAAACGTCCATCAACTGATGAATGGATAAAGAAATTGTGGTTTATTTACACAATGGAGTACTACGTGGCAATGAGAAAAAATGAAATATGGCCCTTTGTAGCAACATGGATGGAACTGGAGAGTGTGGTGCTAAGTGAAATAAGCCATACAGAGAAAGACAGATACCATATGGTTTCACTCTTATGTGGATCCTGAGAAACTTAACAGAAACCCATGGGGGAGGAGAAGGAAAAAAAAAAGAGGTTAGAGTGGAAGAGAGCCAAAGCATAAGAGACTCTTAAAAACTGAGAACAAACTGAGGGTTGATGGGGGGTGGGAGGGAGGGGAGGGTGGGTGATGGGTATTGAGGAGGGAACCTTTTGGGATGAGCACTGGGTGTTGTATGGAAACCAATTTGACAATAAACTTCATATATTGGAAAAAATAAAATAAAATCATTGTGGAAAAAAAAGTGCTCCAATGTATTATGACAACTGAAGTACACTAACATGGACAATATTTATCTCCGTGTTTTGTCACACTCATTATTTGGAATTTCTTCTTCAAATATTTCCTTTTCCTAAGTTATGTACAGTCATAATACTTGGTCACTAACTCTACCAAACATTATTTCTACCCCATCCAATTGGCCTACAAAACCCTAATATTACCTTCTGTCTTACGATGGCTGATTACATTTCCAGGGATCTGGGGAGAATTCTCAGCTGACATACAAAACTTGCAACAGACAGAATAGAAAAGAAGTTCTATTCTTCAGCATGCCCTTTTTCCATTAAAAAGGAAAAAAAAAAAAGCCAGTTCTGGAGGTGTCTGGAGAATCTAAGAAACAAACACAACAGGAAAGCAAGGAGATAAAGGTTTCGTGATTACATAAAGTGAGTTCATGTTTAATCTTATTTGGGACATACCTTGATGTTTTCTGCACACCATCCACTCTATGTTTGGTTTACCCATGTAATCATAAAATGAGTTCACTCTGGTCATGCTTTCTAATGCGGTACATTTGAAATCACATCTCTCCAATGCTCCGTTTTTCCTTTGCTTTCCCTGGAGCAAGGCTTATGGTTAGCTAGGGCACAACAACATATCGTGGAGTAGCACTTCTTACTGGAAATAACCTCACTAACAGTTGCAGACTTGATAAATTAATCACCGAGGTAAATGAAAACATAGCCAATATGGCAGATCAGATGAGGCCAGGAGCCACCCGGCTGAACAATCCGTATCTTAGTCCACATTTAGTGGACTCAGCCCTCAGTCAGCAGAGGGCAGAAGTGTGTGTGTGTGTGTGTGTGTGTGCGTGCGCACGCGCCCACGTACATGTATGCGTGTGTGTATGATTTCCTTTTTTACCTGATTCCTTCACACCATATACACTGTTACAACTTTTTGAGTTATTTTATGTCAGTACCTGTTCTTTGTCTTTTTTTGGTGACTGCAGAGTATTCCATTATAAGAACAGACATGTGTTTTGGCCCCTCTTGGAGGATATTTCATTGTTTCCACACCGCAATGATATCTTTGTTTGTGAGCACATTCTGCCTCAGGTGCTTTCACTGGCCCTCCATCCAGAATCTCTCCTCACCTCTCACACCTGCAATCTCTTCCCTGGATCTCACATCTGGGATTTCTTCTCAAATCTCACACCTTGTTGCTTTTTCTTGATCTGACCTCAAAGGCCACATCTTCAGACAGGTCTGCACGGAGCGTCATGTGTCTCAATTTCCAATTCTCTCTTGAATGGTTTTTCTGTAGCAAATTTCATCATCAGAGATGATCACATTCACGGGTGTTCAGCCTGCTTCCCCAACTGGAATGCCATCATCATGGCTCCTTTACTCGCTGCGCAACAATTATTATCTGAGTTCAGGAGAAGGCCAGGTGGTAGAATTCAGAGGCAAAGGACTGTGCTCTGGAAACGAGGTCCACAGGGTGAAGGCACTGAGCACACCCCAGCCACAGCTTTCTGCCAGGCTCCCAGAGCAGCTCCACACGCATGTTCTAATTCAGCAGACACTATTCCTCAGCCTCAGTTCCAAGAGGGACCAAAGGGGGAGGAACCCTTGTCCCAGCAGCCCCTTGCCATGCACCAGCTGCCATGCACCACCCCAGCCCCAGCGGCTGCGTTTTCCAAGAACAAAGGAACGATGTTCCCAGTTCACATGCTTTTTCCGTTTCCACGAAGAGCGAGAGGTCACTTCTTCATCTCCTTTCGTCTGCTCGAGTCCTGAGCTGGTTTCACAACTGGAACATCAGAGACGTAGCTCCAGCTCTAACTTGCCTGAAAGTTCCTGCCTCCTGCCACTAGGAAAGCCCGATCTTGGGACGACCCTCTTGGAAGCCAGAGGCCGCGGCAGGAGAAGCCAGGCCATCTCGAGGGACTGAGCTTCAGCTGACAGCTCGGTTCATTTGTCCGATCCAAGCTGTCTTGGAAGTGCGGTCACTGACGTCAGAGTCCTCTCGCCCCGGCTACCATCTCACTGCAACCGTGACAGCCCCAGAAAGAGCCACCAACGGACTCCAGCCAACCCAAGGAACGGTGCGCAATACCAAGAAACAGCTGCTTTAAGCCATCAAGTTTGGGGAAGGCTTGTTGCACGGCAGCTGATAACTGAAAAATTATTTTGTACTTGGAAATGGGGGGGACAATGAAAACAAGAGTAGGGCACGTGACTCTGAGACCAGTAGGCGGGCAAGGGTGGGAAGGTGTCTACGGAGAAGTCTGTGAAGGCCTGGGGGATAGCCTGTATTAGACGCAGAGCTGTGGCCAGCAGTAATACACGAGGGTAAGATACCAGATGAACTTCTGAATCTGAGTAAGGGTATTTCCGGGCAAAATACAGAACATACCAACCGGATTCTTCTAGTGTCCCAAGATAAAATACAAGAAGTGGAATGGTTTCCTAAGGAGCAACAAACAGAACATCCCCCATTTATTGGAAGTCTGAGGTGAGGAGTGGTCTACAATGGTCTTCTGCGGGATGAGGAGGATGTGTCTGCTGCAGGGCACAGAGGACCCGCAGGTCTTACAGAGGCAGGAAGGACGTGTGCTCATGCACCACTGGGGCCCAAATCGAACAACGTCTGGAGTTCAAGTCTGCAACCGGCCATCTCAAACTCTCTCCAGCATAAATGGCCTCCCAAACGCCCACAGAAGTATGGGTAATGGCATGTGCCCCTGCACTGTCTGGGGTAAACACAGATCAGAGACAACACTGATGCCCATCACTGGGATGCCGGTTGGACAAACGATGGCACGTGCGTGAATCTCGTGCCGTGCAGTCTACCATCACAAGAACTGACAGCCACAGAGTATCGCTCAATAAAGTAACACAAAGCAAAGGTGCACGGTGTGGGGCAGTGCGTCTAGTGTCTGATCAAACACTTAAAAAAAAGACACACCCATTTGGAGGCATGTAGCAGGCACCCAGTTTTACGCAGAAAACATGGCAAGAGTCGCTGCCTCTGAGAGAGAGCCCGAGAGACTGGAGGCAAGTGTGGCTAATGGCCTACAAGCAATGACAAAGCAGGGATATTATTCGCGGGTAAACACGTGACCTCAAGTGTTTCTTAACCATGAGGTGCTCAGGGCTCAACCCCCAGACCCAGAGGGTGGGAGTGTCTGTTCTGCAGGTTTGCTGTGGTGAAAACAGTAGAGAAACACCGAGGCAGAGTGGATGGCCCTTGGGTAGATCAGAAAGTCTCTGCAGGGCCCACAAGGACTTCAGCATCTAGCAAGAGGAATACACACTCCAATGTCATCGAGGTTACTTCCTTCTGCAGTTCCACTGCCCCAAAAACCCTCTGTGCTCCGGCATCCACCCTTCCTCCCCCAACGCCTGATCTTTTACTGTGTTCATAGTTCTGCCCTTTCCAGAGTATCATGAAGTTGAAATCGTACAGTGATTTTCAGATTGGCGTGTTTTACTCAGTAATATGCACTCAAGATTCCCTCATGTCTCTTCAAGGCTGGTGGCTCGCTTCTTTTTAGACCCGAATAATGTTCCATTGTCGGGTTACGTCTTTCTTCAATCTTTGCTCTTATATAGGGAGACACATATAGAGTTTTATACAAGTTTACAAGTATAACATACACAGATGAAGAATGAACGAATCATTGCCTTAGGTAACCTTTTGGAGTACATACTCTCTAGAGCAGGTTGGAAAAAGCATCCTATAACCTGAGTTCAGACTCCCACCAGACAGCCTTCTTGCCATGTCTTCCCCAGACCATTGTAAACTCTTGGAGGAAAATTATGATGCCTGTAGGGTCCCCCGCCAGGGGTCATGTTCTTAATCTGCCTCTAAACAACTAGGTAACCTTATTACACAGAGCTGACGTCCCAGCAAGCGTTGGAACTCTGACTCCATTATTCTCTTTCAGCCTTTGTGCCCTTGCCATCGCCAAGATGCTGCTAACAGTGAAGAGTGCACATCAAGAGACTGGTTTATGTGGCTTTCCATAGGCATCGTCTGTCCCTAATAAACAGCCACCACTCCACACAGAAGGGCGCACACTGATTTCAGTTGAATTTCAGGAAACTGGCAGAGATATAAAAGTGAGGGAGGCATCAATCGGCTGGCAATAAATGAGACACGGTTTAAGTGTGACGAGGAAAGTGTATTGTTTCCACAATAGCTGGGTCTCTGGGTCGGCCTTGCCGGTCTCTGTGCGGACCGGATGCCGAGTGGGAGAACCACACAGGCAGGGTCTGGGTCGAGGGCGCGCACTGAGGAAGTCACTATCTCACGACTGAAATTACGGCTTTGGAACTACAAGTCTTTCTAAAATGAGGCTCACACCGTCAGAGCGGCCAAAATGAACAAATCGGGAGACTATAGATGCTGGAGAAGATGTGGAGAAACGGGAACCCTCTTGCACTGTTGGTGGGAATGCAAACTGGTGCAGCCGCTCTGGAAAATAGTGTGGAGGTGCCTCACACTATTAAAAATAGATCTACCCTATGACCCAGCAACAGCACTGCTAGGAATTTACCCAAGGGATACAGGAGTGCTGATGCACAGGGCCACTTGTACCCCAATGTTTATAGCAGCACTCTCAACAATAGCCAAATTATGAAAAGAACCTAAATGTCCATCAACTGATGAATGGATAAAGAAATTGTGGTTTATATACACAATGGAATACTACGTGGCAATGAGAAAGAATGTTATATGGCCATTTGCAGCAATGTGGATGGAACTGGAGGGTATTATGCTAAGTGAAATAAGTCATACAGAGAAGGACAGATACCATATGTTTTCACTCTTATGTGGGATCTTGAGAAACTTAACAGAAGACCGGGGGGAGGGGAAGGGGGAGAAAAAAGTTACAGAGAGGGAAGGAGCCAAACCATAAGAGACTCTTAAATACAGAAAACAAACTGAGAGTTGATGGGGGGCGGGGGAGAGGGGAAAATGGGTGATGGGCATTGAGGAGGACACCAGTTGGGATGAGCACTGGGTGTTGTACGGAAACCAATTTGACAATAAATTTCATATAAATAAAATAAAATAAAATAAAATAAAATAAAATAAAATAAAATAAAATAAAATAAAAAATAAAATAAAATAAAATAAAATAAAATAAAATAAAATAAAATAAAATAAGGCTTCACCTACAGAGGCTAATGTGTGGGGAGCCGCGGACACGCAGGATGAGCAAGTCTTTGCAAACGCTGTCCTGTGGTTGAAAACCACTGGGTCAGCCCTGCTGTGAATCCGTGCTGCACAGATGAGCACAGGGAGGGGGGCCTAAAAAGGTACTTTTCCTGCTTAAGGAAGACACTTAAGTAATTTGCTACAGTATGAGGGTGGGCTAAATTCTGAAAATCACAGTGTATTTCTCAACACCAAGATAAAATCAATCTATCAACCTACGATACAAATTTTATACTTTACATATATGTATGCATATGCTTTTCTCCTGGTATTGAGAAATAACCTGATTTTCACATTTCAGTAACTATATAAAACATAATAAATAAATAAGTATATATATGTATATGTACACATACGCTCTTTATATTAAAAATAAACCTCACGGCTACTGAACGATGCTAGTGACCGTAATCAAACAGGCCATCTAACCCAGTCGTAATGGACACAGACTGGAAGTTACTTTTTCTTCGCACTCTGCTCGCCTCCAGGCTCAGCTGCAAGGAGTCCGTCCAGCCAAGCTGAGACCCCGCGTGTATCTCCATTCAGCCGTGTAATCAACTATGAACGCTAGGGCAGAAGACTCTCTTCTGAAACCACCACTGTCACTATGACTTTCAGGCTCCGAAAAAAAGCCGCTTTCCTGCCTGTTCACAGAGCACCTTCGACTAGAGAGAGAGAGAACTAGAGATCCAGAAGTCTGAGATCTGGGTCTCGAGATTGTGCCTTTTCCTTGTACAACAGGGCAAGTCGTGGGCCAGTCACCGTCCGGACCTCACGGGCCTTGCTCCTGAAACAGGGGAGCTGGGACAGACGGTCCTAGCATCTTGGTGGCTCAAAACTGTACGTCCCTGGGAACGCTTGTACGGTTTAGATGACTCCCTTTGGTCTTCATTCGCTTTTTCCAGAGGATTTTATTTTAAATAGTGACCGCTGCTTTCAGGTGGGAGAGGTAAATCTAGGGAAACTCACCGTATTCGTGGTCCTCAGGGAGGAAACTGCAACTCTAAGGAATTAATCTGCGCTGTGGGCCAGCTTCTCTGGAGCAGAGCTCAAGCGCGTGGCATTCAGGAAAAGCTTAGAAAGCAGTGGGAAAGGATGAAAGAGGGACACCGTTCAGACACGGGCCCAACCTGAGACAGCGTGCCCGGGGGGCTGGCTGCCCTCTCATCTTCAGGACACTCTGGAAATAAACCATGCCTGTCTCAGCCGGACCCAGCCTGTGGCAGAGGTTGCCCCCGGGGGACACAGACATGCGGGAGCTCCCTGCACTCCGTAGACAAGGCAGCCCCAGGGAGCAGGTGCAGTCTACCAGAAGGCAGTGCACACACGGCTGGGCGGGGCACAGAAGGACCAGAGCAGGGCCTACGGGACGCGGGCAGAGCGCCCCCAGAACCTGCTGCATGCTCTGGGCCCAAAGTCATTTGCTCCAAGTAATTCAACGTTAGGAGTAAGAGGAGAGAAAACTGGTCCCGGGACCTGATTCACCAGGGTCCACTCAGCACATCTTTTCCACGGGGCTCGGGCAGCCTGAGTCTCTACTAAGAAAAGATCGAGAAGGTTGTGCGCAAACTTTTTGGTAGGATACGTCATTTGAGGGGCCCCAGCCAACGTGCAGAGAAATCCAGACGCATCGGTCATGCTGTGTTCTGTTTGACGATCTTTCATTTCTCCCTTTTTTCACCATAATTAACGTCAAATGCAGCCATCCAATTCTACACCATTGCTTTAAAATAACCTGAAGCCTAAAAGGATGCATGTTAGAAGATTTCAAACCACAGGCGGAAGTCTTACCCCAGATTGTAGGAGCCGTTTAATCCCATCAAATTATGGAAGGTGTGGCGGGACGGGAATTAACCTGAAGAAAACCCACAGTGCACGCTGCTCAGAGAAACTACAGTTTTCATGTAAAAAACAGATAGGTCGCCAACTTCTTTTTTTTTTTTTTTTAATTTTTTTTTTTCAACGTTTATTTATTTTTGGGACAGAGAGAGACAGAGCATGAACGGGGGAGGGGCAGAGAGAGAGGGAGACACAGAATCGGAAACAGGCTCCAGGCTCCGAGCCATCAGCCCAGAGCCCGACGCGGGGCTCGAACTCACGGACCGCGAGATCGTGACCTGGCTGAAGTCGGCCGCTTAACCGACTGCGCCACCCAGGCGCCCCAGGTCGCCAACTTCTTTTAGTTGCAGAAATTAAGACACTTCCACACAAGGAGAGTGACACCTGTTAGGTTTAATCTCACTCACTCAGCCCCGAGACCAGGCCCGGTATTGACTCGGTGGGACCCGGGACACAGCGAGAACGGCTCAGCTGTTACCTCCCGTACAGATGTGACCCGCCGCTCCCGTGGTAATAACGAGGTGGGGTGACACCCAGCCAGCTCTGGGTGGTTTTCTTCCAAGTCTGACTGAAGAAATGACTGCATGCCAAGTGGGACGGCCTCTCACGGAGCCAGCTAATGCCAGGAGATGTGTTAAATTATTATTATCTGTTGCCATCACCGGCTCTCAGGAAGTAGAAAGGACTTTGGGGATTACTCATGGCACTGTTTTAATAACTCTCCTGTAGCTCGGCTGATGTATGGTCATTAAAATTTTTATAGGCAACGATTACAGTGGAAGTGGGTTTTCTGAATAGATATGGGACTTACAAAATGCCATCTTTTCTCAAAAGATACTTTGAAAATCTTTTCAAGATACTAATTTGACCCACAGGACATAGAAAAACTGCCAAAGCCCCATCTCTAAAGCCAACAAAACGGATGAGAAAACCAAGAAGGAGCAGGTGCAGGGGGTTCGTGTGAAAAGTTGGGACAGAACCCCTTTCTCTGTGCCTCCCTCACCCTTGAGGATAAGCCAGTGTGAGGAAAGAGAAGTACCAAAAGAAATCAATTTAAGCAGGAAAATAAGGGACACCAAGCCCAGCAAATATGCAAACAAACCCTGAAAATCAGCCTGAGAAGTGCCTACCTTCTCACTAACAGGTGAGGTTCCAGAATTCAGGGCGGGAATTTAATGAGCTGAGCTTAGATACAACAGAAACAGGTCTGGGGCAAAGAGAACAACTTTGTGAGTCTTTGCGGCTTTAAAAAAGCTATTTGGCCTTGGATGACTCATCCATGTTTTGGGGCGCAGGTAGAGACGTGGTGAGACCTCCAGCCTTGGACCCCAACGGTCTGTGTGCTCCGCCCCAGGACTCCTCCAGGCTTATAAACTGGACAAGTGATAACTGCTCTGCGTTTCCTTTTCCTCAGTTACAAAATGCAAGTGTTAACAATACCTGCTTCACAGGGTTGTTTTAAGCACTGAATGAATTAAGATATTTACTATTAGAAAACATACAGTAAAAAGTCAATGCTTTGCAACAGTGCCCTGTTCGGACTGCTAGTAATTGTTACAGACACAATTATGTGTCAACAAAAGTAAACCCTGGCTCGGTGGCCTCAGACACGTTATAATACTGAGTGGTCCACACCTGTTACTTACAGAATTTTCTGGAAATGCCGTGAGAGAAATGGTTACACTGTTCTTCATGGTGGGCTACCCACTAAATGCCAACTTCACTCTCTTTGAAACACACTGCTACTTTATTTCAACATGAAGTCTCAACATCTATTCTGAGATTCGTAAAACATCCTTTGTGTCCTTTGGGATGAAAACCGAAACACGCTCCTGGGTTTTTGGCAACATGTCTCTATAGTCCTATCAGCCCATCCGCGTGTTGCCTCGCTTCTGACTGGGTCATAGCACAAAGTTCAGTCTAGAATGACCTGCTGGAAAATTTGCAACAACCTGAATATTCTCATGGATGGAACAGTTGAGTCCTGCACTGCCTACAGTATACAACTTTTTGCATTTTTCCCAAGTAAATCTGACACTATTTTGGCATGCGCTTATCTTTAGTAAACAATTTATGGGAACTTGGGGTCCCCATTTCTTGTAGTTAATGCACAGAAGCAAAGTAAGATGTTTCCCATAACTCCATTCCTCACAGAATCACTACTGAAATGGTATCTTCAACGCAGCTGCGTGTCATCAGAATTGAATCCTCTCACCTCCCCCCAAGAATACCCATCTCTTCTGAAATTGTGGACGGGGGTTCATCTCTTACGGTGTTGTCATTAATAATGTATTTAATTATGAACTCATAAAAATGAATATTGCAAAATGCAGCTAAGTGACTGACTAAACATTTAAAGCAGGTGGAGTCCACGCACGGTATTAAGCAGAGAGCATATTTTAATGGATTCCGGGCACCGTTCCATCTCAGGGGGATTGTGTGCATTGGGTGACAGCCCGTCCTACATGCCCCAAACACGAAGCTGAGAACAATCATCTCGAGATGGGGCACAATGAGCTTTTAGATAAAACAGGCTTATGGAGTTAAAGACCGGCTGCTGACTGATCTCCTTAGGATACATTTAATCCAAAAGTCAGAGTAACGGACTAGGGCCAGGAAAGTACTTGGGATAATAAGAAAGTTTTAAAAATGAACACACAAGGTCATGTAGGGTAACAGCCAGAGTCAAGGACGGTGTAGTCTACAAGTCACTGTCGACTCCTAGTTCAGAAGATCACACTGACACAGCTGTGTGGACCGTTGAATTACTACAATAAAATACAACTTTATCTAAGAACGAAACAAACTCTTTAAAACTACAACTTGTTTAGACAAGTTATAAAGTGTATTCCCTCTTATTTCCCTCCGTAGTACAAAAGTTTCCATAAAAGACTCATAAAATGTTTTTTCAAATATATATTTCCTGGGACACCTGGGTAGGTCAGTCGGTTAAGAGTCCAACTCTTGGTTTCGGCTCAGGTCATGATCTCTTGGTTCGTGAGATCAAGCCCCATGTCAGGTTCGGCACTGACCGCGTGGAGCCCGCTTGGGATTCTCTCTCCCTCTCTCTCTCTGCCCCTCCCCTGCTCGTGCTCTCTCTCTCTTTCAAAATGAATAAACATTAAAATGTGGTTTTCCCGTAGGATCTGATTTTCTTTCCAAACACACTTTCCATAACAGTTTTATTCACTCTCCCATCCTTCGTTGTTTTTCTCCTCTCTCCCATCTTTGAATGCTTTCCCAGTTTGTTGAACCATCTGCAGATTTTTGCACTCCTTAACTCCTGAACGTCGAGAGGGACCATGGTCTCTGACATGAGCAGCACAGGCACCTTTATATAACTGATAGTTACAGAGCACTCCATCAAAAAGCAGAAAGTACATTCCTCTTAGGGCCACATGGAACATTCACCAAGACTGACTGCTTTCTGGATCATGAAATGCACCTCAACAAATTTAAAGTAGGAGACAGCGCACCAAGTGTGCTCTCAGACCACAGTGGTGTTAAACCAGAAATCAGTGACAGACAACTGGCAAATCTCCGCATATTTGAAAATTAGATTCACACTTCCCAATATCATGTGGGTCACAAGAGAAAATGTAAAAAGTCTATTGAACTAAATGAAAATGAAAACACAACTTTTCGATCAAACTCTTTGGGAAGCAAAGTGATACTTATGAGGAAATGTCTACCATTATTAAACGTACATACATATTAGACAAGAAGAAAGATCTAAAATCAATAATCTAAGCTTGGACCTTAGGAAAATGGAGAAAGGACAATTTAAGCCTTAAGCAAACAGGAGAGAGAAAAAAAATAAAAATAAAGCATAAATCAATAAAATTAAAACCAATAAATCAATAGAAAAATTCAATGAAACTATAACTTGGTTCTCTGAAAGGATCAGTAAGATTGATAAATCTCTGGTCAGGATAACTAACTTTAAAAAGAGAAGACACAAATTACAAATCTCAGAAAAGAGAGACCATCACTACGACTTCCATAGACAATAAAAAAGGTAATAAATGGATATTATGAACAACTCTGTGCCCACAGTTGTGGTAATGCAGGTGAGATGGGCCAATGAGAAATAGATCAATTCTGTACTTAAACACCACAATGAAAACTCATATAACAAGTGCTAGATAATCTCAACAGGCCTGTATATATTCCAGAATTTGAATCAATAATTAATCATCTAGGGGCGCCTGGGTGGCGCAGTTGGTTAAGCGTCCGACTTCAGCCAGGTCACGATCTCGCGGTCCGTGAGTTCGAGCCCCGCGTCGGGCTCTGTGCTGACAGCTCAGAGCCTGGAGCCTGCTTCGGATTCTGTGTCTCCCTCTCTCTCTCTCCCTCTCTCTCTGCCCCCTCCCACTTGTACTCTGTCTCTTTGCCTCTCAAAAATAAGTAAACATTTAGAAATTTTTTTTAAATATGGGCTAAATGGGTAAGAGGCATTAAGGAATCTACCCCTGAAATCATTGTTCCACTATATGTTAACTAATTTGGATGTAAATTTTAAAAAATAAAAAATAATATTAAAACCAAAAAAAAATTTTTTTAAATAAATAAAAATAATTCAATGGAATCTATCACTCAACAAGCTAATTAAGCCAAATCATATGAGCATATCGACCGATGCAGAAAAGGCATTTGACAAAATTCAAGACTCACCCGTGGGGGGGGGGGAAAAAAACACTCAGCAAACTAGCAAGAGAGGGGAACTCTCCCAACTTGATTAAGAACATCAACAAACAAAACCAAAAAACCAACCAAACAAACAAAAAACAAACAAAATAAACTAGAGCAGCATCACACTTAATGCTGAGACACTGAGCATTTTCCTCCTAGGACTGTGAAGAAGACAAGGTGTGCCTTCTCAGGACTCTTACTGAACACCATTCCGCAAGGGCAGTAAGAAAAGGAAATAACAGGTATTCAGATTGTGAAGGAAGAAATAAAATTGTCTTTGTTCTGAGATGGCATGATTGTTCACACAGAAAATCCCAAAGAATTGACAAAAAACAATCTTTTAAACCAACATATAAATAATTATAGCAAGTTGCAGGACTAAAGGTTAATATACATACCAACTGTTTTCCTGTATACTGTCAATAAATAATTGTCGTGTGAATTTAAAACACAATACCATTTGCAATAGCACAGAACTTAAATACATAGGCATTCATCTATCAATTATGTACGATATCTGTATTTAGAAAACTATAAAAGTCTGATTAAAGAAATCAAAGAAATCTAAATTAAGGGAAAATACCCCATTTTCATGAATAGAAAGACTCAATATTGCAAGAGGCCAGGTCTACACAACTTGATTTATAGATTCAATGCAATCCCAATCAAAATCCAAGCAAATTACTTTGTGGGGTTAGCAAGTGGACCCTAAAGGTTAAAGAGAGAGGCAAAGGATCCAGAGCAGCCAGCACAATATTCACTAATACTGGCTCTCCAACTTCAAGACTTACTAGAAAGCTACGGCCATCAAGGCAGAGTTGTACTGGCACAAGAGAATGGAGAGCCCAGAATCAGACTCACATAAATACAGTCGGCTGACCTTTAAGAAAGGAGCCAAGGCGATTCAATAGAGAACGGAGTCTTTTCAACAAATGGGGCTGGAACAATTGAATATTCACATGTACGAGAAAAAGAATACAAACACAGAACTTACACATTTCAACGACAGCAACAACAAAATTCAAAATGTGCCATAGACCTAAATGTAGAACATAAAATAATAAAACTTTGAGAAGAAAACATAAGAGAATATCCACGTGACCTAGGAATGAGACCTAGATACTTCACAAAAACCATGACCCATGGAAGAAAAAATGGACAAATTGGGCCTTACGGAAATTAAAAACCTCTGCTCTGTGAAACACTCTCAAGACAATGAAATGACAAGTCACTGACTGGAAAAAGAATTTATAGAACACACATCCTTAATTTTTTTTAATGTTTATTTATTTTTGAGAGAGACAGAGACAGAATGCGAGTGGGTTAGGGGCAGAGAGAGAGAGAGAGAGACACAGAAGCAGAAGCAGGCTCCAGGCTCTGAGCTGTCAGCACAGAGCCCAACACAGGGCTCAAACTCGTGAACTGTGAGATCATGACCCGAGCTGAAGTCGGACGCTCAACCGACTGAGCCACCCAGAAGCCCCTAGAACACACATCTTATAAAAGATTGGTATCTAAGTTGTACAAAGGACTCTCCAAAGTTACCAACAGGAAGACAAACAATGAAACTAAAAAATGTGCAAAAAAATCTGAACACCTCACCACAGATGATAGACAGATGGCAAGTAAGCACATGAAAATACACTTAGAACCATTTGTTACCAAGTAATTGCAAACTAAAACAAACATGAGTCACCATTACACAACCACGATGGATGAAATCGAAAGAACTGTCAATACCAAATGGTAGGCAAGGACACGGGACAATAGGAAGTCTCTTTCGCGGCTGGCAGAATGGCAACATGGCCCGCTCCTTTTGGAAGACATTCTCTCAGTGTCTGACAAAGGTAATAAACAGTTTGGTAATATGATCTAGCGATTACGTTCTTAGGATTTACCTGCCTGATTTGAAAACTCCTATTCACCCAAAAACCTGCATGTGAAAGTTTATCACCACTTTATTTGTAATCACCCAAACCTGGAAACCATCAAGATGTCCATCAGTTGAATGGACAAATGAATGATAAATCTGTACAATGGAGTATTACTCAGCAATAAAAACACTGAAAAATTATATCAGAAAAAAAGGCACTGAGGAATCCTAAAATCCATGTTGACAAGTGAAAGAAACCATTTGAAAAGGCCACATACTGCATTATCTCAATTATAGAGCATTTTGGAAAACACAAATATATAGAAATCGTACAAAGATCAGTGGTTGTCAGACATCAGGGATAGGAGCGGGATGAACAGGTGGAGGACAGATGATTTTTAGGGCAGTGAAAGCACTCTGTGTGGCACTATATCGTATATACATGCCATCATACATTGGTACATACCCAGAAAATGTACAAGATCAAGAGTGAGCCCCAATGTCAGCTGAAGACTTACAATGATGCTGACAAGTCAACGTAGGTTCATTACTTGTAACAAATGGACCATCTGGTGGGGGATGTTGATAATGGATGAGGCTGGACATGGATGGGGAAAAGGGGTATATGGCAATCTCTGACCTTCCCCTCAATTTTGCCATGAACCCAATTCCTTTAAAGAATAAAGTCTATTATAAATATTCTATAGGGCAGTTTTTAAACGTAAAATTGGACGATCCACATACAATTCTCAGCACAATCGCTAGCATATACTATGCGCTCAGTTGATGGTATTATCCATCAAAGCAAACAACAAACTGTGGGGGCACCAGGGGAGCTCAGTTGCTTGAGCGTCTGACTCCTGGTTTCAGCTCACAGTTTGTGAGTTCCAGCCGCACACCGGGCTCTGCACTGACAGCACATCGCCTGCTTGGGATTTTCTCTCCCTCTCTCTCTGCTCCTCCCCCCACTCGTGTTCTCGCTCTCTCTCAAAAATAAATAAACATTAGGAAAAAAAAGAAAACAACTGATGACTTCTTTTCTTTCTTTTTTTGGAGAGGGCACACTTTAGGATTATTTCAGATATTACTGTTTCAAACATATTTTTGGAACATAAAAAAGCATATATAAGTTAAAACGTGTAAAGACCAGATGTAGCCTAGTTAAGAAATTCTAGCCGAAGGGATGGCCAAGAGCAGAGAAAACTTGGAATCAATTATGGGGTAAATACCAATTTGAAGAGACACAAACCGTAACAGACCCACATATTTTCCTACATAACCCTCTGTGTTATGTATATGTTTTACATAGTTAGCAATTCTTTCCTTTACTCCACCCTTTCCGCTTCTATTTTATATAAAGACCACTGGTGACCATTATGGTTGTAATTAATCACCCCTAAATATATGGATGGGATTATAGGAGACTGAGAACAGTAATTAACACTATCCAGAGTTGGACAGGGTTACTGACCGATATTTGTGTCTGTCTTTATTAGGGAGACCATGAGGTCTTTGTTTTATGTGAGACATACTTGCATTAAGGGAGGCAACAGCAAGATTTTCCTTTATGTTAAAGCAACGTATTAAATATGGAGAAACAGATATTGAGTAAACGAGGGTATAAAATATGCTCACTTGCCTAATGATTCTCACTCCGTTCCTGCCTGGCATGGCTCTAGAAGTGTTTGAGGAAGGGGGTGGGTTGGAGCCTGCATGATGCCCTCCCACACCCCCTTACAGTGGGCTTCTGTTTACGTTCTGCCAGCAGGAAGCACTAGTAGAGACCCAACTGCAGAGTGGGGAAAACATTTTCTTTTCTCATGGCTGGGCCATAGGGCGCCAGCTCCTGGTGGTTTTCCAGGGAATGCAGACCAACATCAGCAGCAGACGGGGCTCTGGGCCTCTGGTCTGGCCACAGCAATGACATTATAAAGGACTTCAATCCCCTCACGTCTCGCGGTGCTGGTGGGATTGCTCCCTCCTGACTCCTGCACAGAAGTGGCTCACCAATCCCCCAGCAGCTCATAGTTCTGGGGACCACAGGCTCTGAGAAATGCCATTTCTCTCTCTACTTCTCTGGCCGTGGCAACAGTGGCATCTTCCGATACTTTACAGGTCTCTGAGTGGCACATCATCCTCAGCATCGTATCTCTTCTATGTGCAATACCTGAAGTGGTGGTTTCTGTTTCATGGAAAAATCACTGACCGATGCTCCATGGATAGCCTACATTTGAGCCGCTGACCCCAGTGCGAGTTTGCCCACAGGTGCGAAATTGTGCGATAGACATAACCGGCAGAATGTCTTCCTGGTGAATGTTACTTCGGTAGCTTGCCTGCTGAACTTTATAAAATATTTTTCCTTTTAATATCATTTTGGGTAATATTCTTATAGAAAAAAAAATGTGTGCATACATTAAACTCAAAACTTTACCGACATGATGAAATACACGAAATGTTCTGACTTACATTACAAATAAAATTGGCTGAACATCACAACCACATGTAGACATTTTGAAAAGGAACTGAATGTCCACACACAAATAAACTTCTTGAATTTCTCTGAAGCTGAGAGACCAAATTCATGCCCAACAAACAACTGTTTGCTAACAAAATGGTTTTTTTATTTTTTTAATGTTTATTTATTTTTGAGAGAGAGGGAGAGAGAGAGCGAGAGATTGTGCCAGAGGAGGGGCAGAAAGAGAGGGAAACACAGAATATGAAGCAGGCTCCAGGCTCTGAGCTGTCAGCATACAGCCTGACATGGGGCTCGATCCCATGGCCTGAGCCATAACCAAGAGTGGGACCCTCAACTGACTGAGTCACCCAGGCACCGCTAATTTCAACATTTTAAAATCTACTGCACATATAAGTTTAAACAATTTTTTTTAATGTTTATTCATTTTTGAGAGACAGAGAGAGACAGAGTGCAAGGGGCAGGGAGAGGGGCAGAGAGAGGGAGACATAGAATCCAAAGCAGGCTCCAGGGCTCCAAGCTGTCAGCACAGAGCCTGACACGGGGCTTGAACCCATGAACGGCAAGATTAAAGTCGGAGGCTTAACCAAGCGAGCCACCCAGGCGCCCCGTGCTATCAAAATATTTTTAATTGACTGGGAAAGATGTCTTCGGTATTTTGCTTCCTAATGTAATTTCTGTTTAAATATAGATGACTTACTGAATTTTAGTGATATATTTGGACAACGAATAGGGGTTTTGATTCACACAAAATGTCTGGATTTCAGAAATAAATATAGGCTCTATCGTGACAGGAAAGAGGTTTTGAAGACAACGTAACCTTATTAACTCTGACCCAGACTCGTAAGTGACACGCATTTCCTCGCGGGTGCCTTTTGTTGGCAGGGCGACGGCTCCCACGTCATCCTTCCGCTGAGGACACGAATTATTTCGTGTGTCCCGGCCCAGAGTAAAGGTCTCAGACTCCCCACGTCCTCTTCCAAGTCCGAGTTGAGTGCCGGGCTCGAACTCGATCGCCGTTCGCACGAGGGATCTTCCAGTGTCCGTGTTCTGAACATTCACCCACAAGGCAGCGCCAGCTCCTGACTCCGCTCGTCCCCCCATCCCCCCCGCCCCCGACGCGAGCGACACTCGTCTTGTTGAGACTCACACGGAGGTGAGTGACGGCAGTGGGTCTTCTCAGGGTACGGACTCTGCCCTGGTGCTGGGGACGGAAATCTCTCCTCATTTAGTTATAAGCCGCTGGAGTCACTTTTTAATCCTCTTTCCCATTTTCTCCTCTGCTATAATTCTCCCTTCAACACGCGGTGCCAAACAATACATATTCTGCAGGGAGACTGAAATTCAAAGCTGTGGGGCGACATTCCCGACACCTCTGACAAGCGCCGGGCATGCCAAGCCCAGGCAGCATTTTCCTCGACACGGTGCCCGATGCCGCCTCACTCCTTCTCGTCCGAGCTGTTCCAACATTTCCAGCCACGTTCTTCTTCGGTTTCTGTAGCGGCCTCCCAATTCCCGCAACTCCGTCCGTCCCCACACCCCAGTCCGTGTGGCTGCCAGCCTAAAATTTATTTGTAGTAACTCATCAGAGTACAAAGTTCATTGTCCAAAATTATCATCGTGAGTGAGGTTTCTTTCAAGAGAATACTCGATAAGATCAGTAAGTATAAAGATGTGTTTGATATCCAACGTTTTGCTTATGGCTTTGAACACCTGAAAATAACTTCAGGTCAAGCTTTGCCCTTGAACGGCTAACATTTTTTTTTTTTTTAGTATTTTAGTGCATCATTTAGATTCAGTTCTTTGTAGAACAAAAATAAAAATGCATCTGAAATCTGTAATATTTTGGGGCGCCTGGGTGGCTCAGACGGTTAAGCATACGACTTCGGCTCAGGTCATGATCTCGCGGTCCGTGAGTTTGAGCCCCGCGTCGGGCCCTGTGCTGACAGCTCGGAGCCTGGAGCCTGCTTCGGATTCTGTGTCTCCCTCTCCCTCTGCCCCTCCCCTGTTCCTGTTCTGTCTCTGTCTCTCAAAAACAAATAAACACTAAAAAAGCTGTTTGAAATCTGTAATATTCCAAAGACGGCCAGCTGGATGATTGAAATAACACGACTACAAGTCTCGTTTTTAAAATAAAATTCCTTTTATCGGGAAGCTTTTCGGAATCTCACTTGAAGACTGTGCTCTCAATTTTTCTTTCTTCTTGGTCTTTGATTCCTACTGCTCAAGAAACACAGGATCGGAGGCCACTTTACTGGATTCTGCAAATAGCCTCCCGTGTTAAATAACACCGATGCTGCGGGAGCGGCTGCCAAATTAGCAGTGAATACGAAATGCAAATCAACTTCACAATGTTCCCCAGCCTCTGCCGAAAGGCACAGAGGCAGAAACATGACACAGGTACTAACTACCAACAAAAGCACGCTAGCAAGGGGCAGCCTGAGCCCGGGGCTCCCGCCGAAGGAGCAGGCAGGCAGGACTCGGCCCGGGCGCCTCTCTGGGCGGAGCTGGAAATCCCGGCAGGTGCGCCCAGGGCTGACGTCTGTCACCTGAGGGCACAGTTCTCTCACGGGCACAGGAGGCTGTCTTCGCGGGGTTTTGTGGCGTTACCTGTTTACTGTAAAAACCCTACTCCTCCTGGGGACGCGTGCCTGACAGCCTGCCGTTACGTGGGGTGATTTTAGGACAATTAACTGGCAACGTCACAGGGTGGTGCTTCAAGTACGAGCGTTTGAAATCCTCCGTCAACAAGCGCGATTTCTTAAGCACCAACTCACACTTTCCGCCATCGCCCACTTCCCCCGCCTGCCACTCGGCCGGGCCCGCGGGGACGACAGGAACGCAGTCCCTCCCCACGGGCGCCCCACGCCCGCAGTGCCCGGGCACCACACGCCCCTGCGTGTGACACAGCGGACACGGCCCCTTCTCGGGGTGCAGTCGCGTGGTCTCACCTAGCGGAGGTCACGGGCCCAGCAGGACCTCACTCTGCCCGCGTCACCATCTCCCCCTTTCTGGGAACATCCGCCCCCACGTGCAACAAGACACCATTTCCCCATCCACCCCCTCGGACCCCATTTCTCGGCTCTGCTTCCTGAGAGGGAGCTCAGGGACGTCCACACTAGCTGTTCCCGACCCCTCCCATCTCCTCCCTGCGCCCGGGCCAACCACCTTCCAAAAGCATCACGCCAGCGAACGCCAGCTCTCCAGGTCGCGGACGATGCCCCCCGTCCCCACGGCCGGTGGCAAATCTGCATCCAGAATCTTCTGCCGCTGTAGCAGCACTTGACAGAGATACTCGTTAGTCTTCCTTAATGCATCTTCTTCGCTCGGGGTCCCAGGGCCACCAAAGCCACCCGCACTCAGGGTCTGAGAGCGAGCCTGCTTCGGGCCCCCTGCCCTCCCTGCCCTCCTCCAGCTCCCGCTGCCTTGTGGCCGTGGCGACGCCGTGTCCAGAGCCGGGCTGCCAGGTGGTGGGGTAGCCGGTTCCCACCACAGGCCGCAGGCAACACAGCCGTGAAGCCCTTATTCACCTGCTGGACCGTAAGAATAAGAGGTCAGGCCACGGGAGGCTCGCCCTGCAACCTGGTCCACTTTCCCACCGAGTGGCTCCGAGGGAGGGTCACACGGGTCAGCACCAAAGGAGCAAACGGGCTCCTGCGACTTCCTGGGCCCGGAGGCCAAGGGAGGGAGAGGGCAGGGCCGACGGTGGGAGAGTATGGGTCCCGAACCGGTGAGGGGCGTCGCCACCGAGCTGATGTTCCCACTGGGCCACCAGCTGCCACCGACTCCCACCCACACGTGAGCGTCCGGGCACTGCCTCAGTCTACCCGCGGTGAATGTTTCTTAGCGCCGTCTCAATGTGGGGAGTAACGACGGACTACCAGCATTGCCGGGGTTCTGCGAGATCGAAACAGAACTGCCAAGTCCAATTCCTCAGGACGATTAAACACCAGGTCAAAGGCAACTCGTCAAAACAGCAGTAGTAACAAAAACATCACGTAAAAGTTATTCCTAAAAATGTAGTAAAGTAGGGGCGCCTGGGTGGCTCAGTCGATAAGCGTCCGACTTCGGCTCAGGTCAGGCTCTGGCGGTCCGTGGGTTCGAGCCCCGCGTCGGGCTCTGTGCTGACCGCTCGGAGCCTGGAGCCTGCTTCAGATTCTGTGTCTCCCTCTCCCTCTGCCCCTCCCCTGCTCGTGCTCTGTCTCTGTCTGTCTCTCAAAAATAAATGAACATTAAAAACAAAATTTTTTAAAAATGTAGTAAAGTACTATGTTTAGGGGTCCCTGGCCGGCACGAGACAGCTTCTGGGACCCTGCACTCATTTGATTTCTCCTGCCATCCGCCGTCTGAAGCGTCACACGGATCATAAGTATTCCGCAGCCATGCCGTGTCTGGGGGCTTCTCACACATCACACGCGCATTCTCAATTTTTCCCTTCTCTCGAATAGCATGCCGCGGCTAACCGACTCATCAAGGTTAACCATTCTTCTTGCCACCTTTAAAAATTACACTCTCAGAGGAATCGCACAACCCAGTCAGATACCGTGGGCACATTTAATTAACTAAATGTCAGCGACCATAGTTGTTACAAATGACATAAAGGAGGAAACAGGATAGGGCATAACCTTGAGCTACCTGTTGCTAAGTGTTGTTAAAGGACCGTTCATTTGGGCATCAGACCTGTGGACCCAAAAGCAGTTAAGAAATTCCTGAATATTTCTGTAAATAAGTAACTACAATGTTATCATATCTTATGTTGAGACAATGTGCGAGGTAGAGAATAAATGTTTTCTGTTCCTCTCTCAAGCGTAAGTGTATATTTATCTGATCCTAGCTTCAGAGAAACTGCCCGATCAGCTAGCAGCTGATCGATAGGCGTAGATTGAGGCCCTACGAACAGGACAGCCTGCTTTTGAATACTCACAACTGCCTTCACCCAATGTGGCCCCACAGAGGGGGGGCATGGGAGCTGGGAGGACAGAAATATTTCCAACATCTTCCTTGCCAGTCAAGCCCACCTTGACCTTGGTACTAAATATCTCCACTTGTGGGGCTCCTGGGTGGCTCAGTAGGTTAAGCCTCCAACTTTGGCTCAGGTCACGATCTCTGGGTCCGTGAGTTCAAGCCCCATGTCGGGCTCTGTGCTGACAGCTTGGAACCTGGAGCCTGCTTCCGATTCTGTGTCTCCATCTCTCTCTGCCCCTCCCCTGCTCATGTTCTGTCTCTCTGTCATAAATAAATAAACATTAAAAAATAATAATAAAAATAAATAAATATCTCCACTTGTTTCTATCCTGCTCATCTTTTCTCTTGGCCACTCCTCTTATACCTGAATAATTCTAGGAAACAGGGCTCATTTGAGGCACATGCCTTGGCTTCATCTGTCTGCCCCAAGCCCTGAGTGAGAACTATTTGCTAGTGTGTAGAACAGCCCTCATCCTGATTCTAACTCAGACACACTCAATTGCACTGGTCACATGAGACTTCCTTGCGGCTTTCCAAAATCTTGACCTCTTCCTGATAGCTAACGTCCTCTGCTGCCTACCACTGGGTAGAAAAAATGTATCCATAGCCAAGACCAGAGCTAAAGGCATAAATAATGTCACATATTTCCGTCTGAAGTTCCTCACCTAGGAATGAACACAAGTATCATAAACTCAACTCTACCCACATGGCTGGCTGGTTACTTTGTTTCAAATATATTCCTACTAGAGTAAGATTTCAGAAACTCCCCCCAAATGTAAAGTTGTGTCCACTTGCCTCCACTGTGTCCATCTATGTACTATAACAATGCAGCAAACACAAATACCTGCAATTAAAAACAGTTTAGACTGTAGTTTCTCAAACCCAGTCGAGCCATTGCATACGAAATACCAGTAATGACTAGCACAGCAGTATCTTCAGTAAATAGGACCCTAATTAAGCAAAAAGAAAGATAGGAGTACAAATAATAATGAGTAATTACAATTATTTCTCAACTTGACTTTGAGGAAAAGCATTTTGAGAAAAAGTTACCTGACGGTAAATAACCAAACAACATTACGTAAGGATAACAAATTAGCCCAATATTGTAAATTAGTTTATAAAGTACAACTTAGATCTACTAGTGCAGAATCTTGCAGTAAAAAAATGCTTTTCACAATTTGGAATCTAGTCCCATTTACATATAACTTTTAAGATACACTTTGTATAGAATGTGAATGGATGCATAACTTTTGCTTTGTCAAAATACTATATGGAAAAATAGTTCTGATGCTCAGGTAATAAGAAAACATTAGTCAAAACATATTTTTCACTTAGCAATATTGTTAGCAGACCTTTTCTTGCAAAAGCACTGTTTTTTTTCCTCTCTCAGTTTTATTGAGATGGAATTGACGTATAGCACTCTGTCATCTCACATAGTTACAAAAAAGGGGGAGGAGGAGGAGGAAAATAATTGTAGTTACTTATTATTATTTGCACCCCATATTTATTATTAATATCATTAATAATAATAATTACTATTATTATTATTATGAGGGAGGAAAGAAGGGAGAGAGAAAGAACAGATGAAAAAAAAAGAAAGACAAGACAGAAAAGAAAGAAGGAAAAAACAGTATTTTTCCTCAGGATGAGAACTTTCAGGAGCTACCGTCCCAGCAATATTCGAATACAACGTCCAACAGCATCAACCAGAGTCACCACAGTACACTACCTCTCCAGCATCTATCTTGTAACTCAGTTTGTGACTCTTCTATTTTGTCTATTTTGCCACGCGCTGTGGGTCGTTTTGTGTCCCTCCAAAAGCCACATGGTGAAGCCCTAGCCTAATTATATCTGCTATATCTTCGAATATGCATGTTTGCGTAACGTCACAAGGCAAACATTAGGGTCATCGCAGACGCAGCCAAAGTAGGGTCACGCTAGAGGAAGACGGGCCCCAATCTGATGTGACTGGCTTCCTTGTAAGAAGACAACCACACAGAAATAAGGCACATGGGGAGAAGGACTCTAGGGCTGCAGCCAAGGCCCCTCAGAGACCCTCAAGAGAAGGCACTTCTCCCATCGCCCTGGGATCTAACAGTGTCACTCCTACCCTGTCAGTAACGTATCTGCTGACAGAAGTCTGCCCAAGAAAGATTTAGCCATGGGGCGCCTAGGCGGCTCAGTCGGTGAAGGGTCTGACTTCGGCTCAGGTCATGATCTCCCAGTTCGTGGGTTCGAGCTCCGCGTCAGGCTCTGTGCTGACAGCTCGGAGCCTGGAGCCTGCTTGGGATTCTGTGTCTCCCTCTCTCTCTGCTCCTCCCGTGCTCACACTGTGTCTCTCTCAAAATAAACAAAAGATTTTTTAAAAAGTTTGTAAATAAAAAGAAAGATTTAGCCATAACAAAGGCCATATAGAGAAGCAGTGAACGTGATTAAGGTTCCCGTTACATCGATTCATGAGAGAATCACTGAGCAAACCAAGCACTCACAGGGGTCTATCTTCTCAGGCTGACAGACAACAGCACGGAAACAGAACTGGGCTGTTACCACTTCTACTTTTGCACTAAGGCCCTTTTAGTGCAGGTACCCACAGCGGTGGCCCTCGGACAAAGATCTGAGGCGGAGGCCGCCCCTGCCATGTACTAGCAAGGCTGGGGAAGTCACAAAGGGAGTCGAGGCGGCCAATGCCAGGGTATATTCTCAACGAGCCACTGCTGGGAGGGTGAGTGGAACTCAGTGCAGCTGGAGAACCAGGAAACTCAATCCGAACCACTTGGCTCAGGGCCATCCACTAAGGGAAGGGCGAAGGGGACTTGGACAGCCATGCGCTAACTCCCTTGGTCATCAGATGTTAACTCTCCCTCATGCCCAACTGCTCTCCTTGTGGAAGGATAAGCCCTGGGGCACTGGTAGGTCAGGCATCAGGCATTATAACCACAAACCTAAGGCCCAGGTACGGGATTGGATGCTCCCTGTGCCTCCTCCAAGAGCATTCATTCCTAAGCCCTGCGTTGATCGGAATTCTTACATGAAGCTTTATGTCACAGCCATCGTCTGAAAACAAGTCACTGTGGGCCAAAGCCCTTAAGAGACCCCTCACTAGAGAAGACATACAGATGACAAACTAGCATTTGAAAATGCTCCACATCATGGGGCCTTGGGGAAATGCACATTGAAACAAGACAGTGCTGCACACGTCTGAGAAGGGCCAAGACCCAAAGCACTGGCACCACCAGAGGCTGATAAGCACGTGGAGAGCAGGAACTCTCACTCGCTGCTGGTGGGGAGTCAGAAGGGTGCAGTCATCTTGGAAGATGGTTTGACGATTCTTACAAAACTAAACTTACTCTTAACGTACGATCCGGCAATCGGGCTCCTTGGTATTTACCCACAGGAGTGCAGTATATCCACACAAAAACTTACACACGGACGTTTATAGCAGCTTTATTCATAACTGGCAAAACTCAGAAGCAAGCAAGGCGCCCTTCAGTAGGTGATGGATAAATACACTGATACGCTGGCCCATTCCGGCAATGGAGTATTATCCAGTGCTGAAAAGAAATGAGCTCTCGAGCCATGAGAAGACATGAAAGAACCTTGAACGCATATGACTAAGTGAAAGGGGCCAGTCTGAAAAGGGTGTACACAGCATGGTCCCAACTGCATGGAGTTCTAGAAAAAGCAAAACCAGAGACAATGGAAAGATCAGTGGTTGGCAAGGGTTGGTGGGGATGAACAGGAGGATCCCGTAACAACTAATTCTGCGTGACACCGTTGGACACATGACAAATGTTGGACACATGACATGTCCAACATGTGTTGGACACATGACAAATGCATGTGGGGAAAATCCGTGGAATTCACAGCACAAAGAGGGAGCCCAAACGTGGAGTATAGACTTCTGTTAGTAACAACATAACAGTATCGTCTCGTTAATTCTAGCAAATGTGCCACACCGATGCAAGGTGTTAGCAACAGGGGAAACTGTGTGGGGAAAGGCGGTATGTTATGTGCAACCCTCTGCTGGTTTTGTTCAATTTGAGCTCCTGTGTGACTGTCTACTCTGCACATACTCGCAGTTCGTTACTTTGGGCCAAACTGATGTGCTGACATCTAAGATCTCCCGATTTAGCTCAGTGCTTAGAGCAAAGTAGGCTCTTTGCTCATTTTGGACTAAATAGTAACACCTTCATACTCACCCACCTTCCCCGGCGCTCAGGGTTCTCTTGATTAACCAACAAACAGAGATATGCCCCATAAAATGTGTGTCCAAAGTTTAGAACCAGTAAGTCCAAAGGGACCGTGTCTCACTTAACAATCCCTGCACAAGTAGATAGGAGAACAGTTTACGATCCCAGACCCACACCCAGGAAACCAATCACGGTCTGTGGGTACATCATGCCCCCCATCACAGGCGTGGGTGCTGAGCTCCTGCCTCCGCCGCACGGCGGCCGGCACAGAAAGAGCCATCAACACGTACCCACTGGCTGCTGGATTAAGTGAATGAATAAGCAAATGAATGAATCCCCAACCAGTTGGTAGGAAACTCAGCAAACAAGAAGTGGTTAAATTTATGCAGTTGCATGACTTTTCCAAGTGGTAAACGTGTGGCCAATGTGTTAAGGATCCAGGGCAGGAAGGATAGAGAAGGACAGAGAATATATTTTCACCACCGAAGGGATATGTGCTGTGTGCTACCCTGGGTGAAAGAGAGACAGGGAAGGAGGCACCAGGTGGGTAAGGACGGTGGGTGGGGGGTGAAGACACAACACCACAGCTCAGTGGGTTTACTGGACTGAAGAAAGAGGGCAAGAGCAGTACGGGGGGGGGGGGGTTTGTGGGTCTGAGTGGGGACCTGGTGGAAACAAAAAGAACAGGCTGTAGGACTGGAAAACGCCCAGGCTGACGTGGATCCCGTGTTTAGGACGGTGACTGTCGACCCTCCCAGGGACGTCACAGACGGTCACGGCCACCATGACTGGGTTCTTGGACAAACCCACCAGCACGACTGGAATTATTACCACTCCAAGGACGGGCTAGAGTATCACAGGACCCAACCACCGAAGAGGGCACTGTGGTCATCACCAGGTTTAGTGGAAACGTGGTATGAGGTTTACCCGACAGAAATGAAAAACCTGGAGGAACTAAGGTAAAAAGCAAATCTGCCTTTTGGTGAATCTTGAAAAGAGTCTTACCACCTGATGGCATAAACACTTCCCCCCGTAAATTATGAATCTCACTTCCCTATACTCACTTCACATAAAATGTGTGAACATTTTACAGCTATATTAAAATGCATTTGGATTTCTCGGGAAAAAGTATTATTTTCTAGTCTAATAATGTCTTAAATTTGTCAGTAGCTTGTAAGAACAGCTTAGAAGAGGCACTTAAGCATGTCAACAAGCAGAGTGCGTTTATACCCATTTAAAAACGGTTCGAGATAGTAGCTAGTAAAACAAAAGCAGCACCGGGATTAAAGAATTAATTAAACTTGACAAATAGAGTTACGAGTAGACGTGGAATTGCTATAAGCATGAAAAGTAGTATCCTCAGGACTCGCTTGTTTCTAACAAAAAAAGTGAATTAGCTCCTAAACAAAAGTAGGGGTGATAATCCAGGAATGCGGCGTGAACAAAGAAGTATGCGGTCCTGTGAACGTGAGTTACACGTAGCCTGTGATACATACGTGCCAACATACAAAAACACACAGAGACGACACACGGTGAACGCCCGGAAAAATCTGGCAGAACAAAAGCAATTTAGAAAAATAAATACTTGAAATTTTAGTAAGAACTGTTGTCGGATGTCCTTGAGATGCAAGCCATCAGAAACAAAGCCAAGCAAAACGAAAACAAAAGGGATATTTTGCACAGTTTCAGTAAGGTCATGGGATCAAATCACAATAAGAGATCTCCTTCGGGACTGCCTTAAGGAAATCATATATTGGTATATGACTCTGTGCTGAGGATCATCGTCAAAGATCCCTACTGTTGTCAGAACTCCCTGGAAGAGACAGGGTCCTGGGCTATGAATCCTGTCTTTCACCCGTGGCTGGGAGGGACCTCACAGGCCCACATCCTGCCGTCCTCCTGGGGAGGCGTCTTGATTGCTTTGCTTTACATATATGTTAAGTGGTACATAATAAAAACACTTCTCATTTCTCCCTTGGAGACGCGACGTGAGGGAGCTGACCCTGCAGATGCTGAAGTTTTCATCTGGGTCAGCAGGCTGCGACGTGAAACAGAACTTCAGAGTATGCAGGAGTCTCTTGAAGCAACGGATGACCGGCTTCCTGTTCCCCGCCACCACGGCTGACCTACATTATCTCCTTCCACGTTCTCTACTTACTGGATGTACTTTGTGCCACACGAAGTAACCCGTTATTTGATATCGCCAGCTGCCCAAACCGCTACACGTATTGACAGTGGAACGTCCCTCTGCTGCTGGGTGGGCTCAGAGCCGAGCCCACCTGGAATACGCCCACCTGCGGCAAGAACACGGCTTTGCTCTTGGAAACCCGCACGGGAGCCCTGAGCTAGAGGACCCCATTCTCACACCCCTTCAAAGGATCCGCACTCCTCTGAAACCTTCATTCAAAGAAAGTCATGGCACACTTCGGCTTCTCCAGGAGCACACAGTCTTTTCCGTATTAATATCCAGTCTGTTCTTTTTCCACCTTCTCACCATAATTAGGTCACCACCCCTCCAAAGTCCTAGCCAATTGTTACAGGCGATGCATTACCTACCTTTAAATGGGACTGCAGAAGACATGTGTAGCACATTTGTGATAGTAAGAAGGGAAAAACCGAAGACAGTAGGTAATATATAATTAGTACTCAGCACATAATAGCAGAAGTCTCAGGATTCTGATGCTGTCGATCCAGGATGGGCTTGGGGTTCGCTCTCTTCTGCATCTGACTTGGGGTTGGGATGAGGACCAAGGCCTCATCCAAGTGCCCTCCCGCGTAGCCGAGTATGCGTACTACCTTGAACAGGGATCGGGGAATTCTTAGCAGAAAAGGAAGTACAGTCGGGGTCGTGACCATCACTGATGATCGGAACTATAGGTGCACCTCTGATGGCCACGGATGGGCTCCCGCAAGCACGCAGAAGCTGCCGTGAGCAAGTGGAGGGCTGCACTGGCTTTGATCCCACCCCGTGCCCTACGCAGCTCAGGGGAGCGGGTGATCCCAAGTACGAGACAGAAGGGAGACCGCAGTCAGGCCCGCACCCCTGCTCCGTCAGTAACTCGGTGCACCTTGTTATTTCTTTAACTCATTAGCGTTTAGGAAGCAGCTCCGGGTTTCTGTTCGGGTCAATGTGAGTACAGGACAGAATCACTCTCTTCCTCGCTGAGAGGGCGGCTTGCAGGTTGCCACAGTGACAAGAGAGGAAGATCTCGAAGCGAAGGTGACGCAATGTGGCAGAACTTTCGCTGGTAGCCACCCTCGGGCCCCAGTGCGGACTGTGGGCTGGCAGAGATCAGGCTTTCCCTGTGGGTGGTGGGTGTGGCCGTCAGGGAGCCACCCTGGCAGGGAGCGTCTGCCAGGGGGGACCCGTGGGGACCAGTCCTGAGCAACATTCTCGCGCCTGACCGGCGTTTCATCAGGTAGGAAGAGACTCGGAGAGCGTGGTTTCTGAAGACGTCCGACAATGAACGCTTGTATTCACTGAGGGATCGGACACCTGCTTCCGTCCCTGATCTTTGGTATCAGCCCTAAGCGAGAACACCGCGAGCCCCGCCGAGAGCGGACGTACGTTCCAGAACAGTCCGGGGTGGAGGCGCGTGCGTGTTCTCGAGCGTTTCTCTCCGCCTTTCTGCACAGAACACTCATTTCCCTACTCACAAAACTCAGGAACGTGTAACAGTAACAGATGTACGCTCTTCCCGAGGCAGCGATGTCATCGTTTGCTTTTTTCCCAGGGACCCAAGGACACGCTCTACCTGCACGGAGACAGCACTGAGCACCGGACGGAAGA
This sequence comes from Prionailurus bengalensis, assembly GCF_016509475.1. Classification (NCBI taxonomy): domain Eukaryota; kingdom Metazoa; phylum Chordata; class Mammalia; order Carnivora; family Felidae; genus Prionailurus; species Prionailurus bengalensis. The sequence goes on along the minus strand of NC_057358.1, from coordinate 1,786,406 downwards.
CTGTTAGCCTCTCACTGGGATTCACTTCTGTGCAAAGCAGGTAAATAGAGGCTCACTACTAAAGAAATCACGGACTACCCTGAACTCCAAAGATCAGCGTGAATTGGTGCGAAAGCCATAATCGTTAGTCGAAAGGTAAGTTAATTACCAGTGTCCCTTTAGCTGCATGGTAAACACACATGTTTGGAGACTACATCCCTCTTAATTTGGAATCTGCTCCACTCGTACGAGTCTGAGAGTTTATCTGGGAGCACAGTCTTTTTGTGGTGACTTTGTGATTCCGGGTCCCCATGCAGTGACAGCCTTGAGGATCCAGGTGACCCTGTAAGGATCTGGGTTGGGGATTTCAGAGATGATGTGGGAATGGTTTTGGTTCTGTTAATGTGACATACAGCTGACATACAATATTACATTGCTTTCAGGTGCACAGCACAATGATTCGGCAACTGCATACATTACAAAATGTGCACCACGCGAGGGCAGTCACCATCCACACCATACAAACCCATGACAGTCCACCCCTATGTTGCTGTCCACCCCTATGTTGCTCGCTCATCAATTCTGATGAAATAAACCATCATGTTCCCGCATGCTACTTTGCCACAAACATCATTACAGGGTAAACCCAAGGTGACTTTGACGATAGCTTACGATGCCTGAGCACACTGCTACTTGGCCTCTGTTTTCCTGTGTCCTTCGCAGCCCAGAAAATTCAGAAGGCATACATAGATAGAAGTCAGAAGCTGGGTCTTATTGGACCTCTGTAATCTGAGGATTGTAACCTCATTCTAATCCTACCCAGCATTCATCACCTATCATGTGTGTCTTTCTGTTGGGGACACAGCCACCTGACCTCTGTCAGTTAAGGATGCACCCTTAATGAGACCCTATACCCAGGCCCTTCCCTGCCTTTGTCATTACAGTATAAAGAAAATGTGTACTGCCCACCAAATCTATCTACACATTGACAACAAGGTCACGGAACCCCTCACGTCCAGAAGTGACGACAGGCTGACAGAGGGACCTGTCAGAGGGCTGATAGAGGAGCCGAGTCAGGTCCTCTCCTAAAGTCCAGCACCAGCTCACTCCCCATTTCGATCTTCAAGTCCTTCTTACAGAGAGGTGTCTTCTTGAGGACAAGGCTGTCATGCCCTGGTGTTGGTCCACTGCTGTGACGGCTTTTATCAGGCGGTCAGTGCGCACTGGCATAATGTTTCTGAGGAACACGCATGTTCCTGTACATTCCCCTGTCCCTCCTCCGGGGAGGCCAACGTACCTAAATGCCTGTCGTGATGCATATTCTGTAGTGCAAAGCAAATGGGACAGGAAGTTCGTATTCAGGAAAAATTAATTGGGATGGGGTGTGGAGAATGGAACTAATCAGGATTCGAATCCATACCTTCTGGACTATCCTAATTTTTATGACTTTGAGTCAAGTCGTAGGATTTTGGTCACACACTGATCACAAATATGTCAATGCAAAAGGCTGGCAGAACACTGAACTCTACTTCCAATTCTCCTGAATTATGAGTAAGCATGTGGCTCCAGTACCAGCATGTGATTTGGCTAAAAAGGCGCTGGTGGGGTAACCGTGACATCAATGCCTCCGAAAGCCAACTGTCCCTGACTCCACGGGAACTTAGTGAATGGGTTTAACTCTCCAGGCAAGCCATCGGGCTTCCCGTGCAATTTGCCTTCTGGAGAACTGTTCTCAACGTAAAACATCCCGACCTCTCTACGTGTGCGGCCACCCCCATGGGCCTCGACACGCCCTTCCTGCCCCTCCTGTGCCCCCGCCCCAAAGACAGGCTCTGGGCCACCTCACGGTCAAGACCCCGGAGAAGGCAGGACAGAACTGGGAGCACAAACGTGAGCCTTGGGTTCAAGCCCTGTCCTCAGATCCTGAGGAGCGGGGACATGTCCTTCCACGTAATGATTCTATGACCTCATTCCTCAGGCCCTTCCCAATTCCCAAATCATTTGCTCCTAAAAATGTAATTGGACAGAGGTCAGGAAGCAATGTTATTCTACTGTATTTTAAGCGTGAAAACAGAAGTGTCATATTGTGTCTTGTTTCTAAACCAAGCACAGGTTTACCCTGGCAACAAGAATTAAATTCCATGGGTGGGCTGCAGAAACACACACACAAGAGAAGTAAGACGAGGTGCACGGGCCGTGATGTCGTTGGTGCCGGTAACGGACTCCCCCCGACGTGTGCGGATTAGGTGCTGAGGGATGCTCTTTGAAGGCTGCTTGGTGATCCTGCAAACCTGCAGCGACCCAACTCTTGTGGCACCAAGAAAGAGGCCACAGCGGGAAGATCGGTGGACCGAGTCTCTGGTTTGCGCTTACTCGAAAAAAATTATTTGATGAAGTACGTTAATCTCTCTGCATAGTTTATAATTAGAATTGCACTTACATTTCCACCTTACTAAGTGATTCTGAGAGGCCTGGCAAATTTAGGTTATGAGTTTCATTACAGGCACGTTATTAAACCGGACCCAGTGCCGCACACAGCCCGATGTCAACAACGGCCAGGGGACCTGGCCTCTGTCTACCTAGCATGGCATTTTGCTGCTGGTGTAATTCAGTCTGAGGGTTTTTGAAGGGATGCAAATTTGCTGCAAGCAACACGTATTTTCTCAGTAATTAAACACGAGGCTCAAGTGGAACCATTTATCTCGCATACGACACCCATGAACCTTCTGTGCGTCCTTCTAGTTGTGGGGCAATCGTGCTGAAATCCTGGGCGCGTTCAGTCTCCCAACTGAAGAACCACTTCTCTGCCTCCCCTCCCCGACCTCCAAGCTCCCCACCCCACCCCGTCCTGAGCTGTTGCTTCCTGCTTGCCCTTGGAGCGTCAGAGGGAGCCCGGCCCAGACCACGGAGGGCACAGCAGCTCCACGGTCTGTGCATGCCTCCTTTCCACTCAGCAGGGAGACCAGATGATGGACACGGAGGTGATGGAGATGACAGAGACAGAAACAGAGATCTCTGACATAGAGAGATAATCTTTGGAAGTTCAGACCAAACATCCAACTGCGTATTCAACATCTCCATTTGGTTGTGGAACAGACGTGTCAAGTACAAGATGTTCAAAACTGAACAGCTGCTCTGCCCCCTAACGAAGTATACCCTCCCCACCATGAGGTTAGAAGCCTCTACCTCTCCCCTGGTGGAGCTCTATCTCTCCAGCTGGTAGAGATAAAACCCTTCCACTCAAGCCTGACTGCACCGTCTCGCACCAATATCCAATCGTGTAGGAAATATTTTGGCACTGCCTTCCCAGTGAAAGCAAAGCTCGTAAAAATGGCTCTGAACACCTTCCATGTCTGGCTCCTCATCTACTGACCTTATTTTCTGCTCCCCACCCCGCGCCCTCCAGCAACACTGGATTCCAGGCAGCCCCCAAGCACAGTCTCCCATGTCCTCTAGCGGTTTCTTCTAGGTGGAATGCCTCCCTTCCTTGTTCCCTTGACTAACCCATTCATCTTCTTCAAATCCTATTTAAGCACCTGAGTTTTAATAAGGCTGACTTGACTCCCTATTTAACACTGTAAGCCACACATCATCCCCTTGGTTCTGTGGTATCACTTTTACTTCCTACAGCAAACTCCATCTTCTGACATTCTACGGAATTTAGTTACATTTATCATTCCCTGACTTTACCTACCGACACGAAAGGTCCATCGGCCCGGAACCTGTGTCTCCTGGTACATGCCCAAAGCTAGAGCAGAGTGCCTCGTACTACTGGGCATTCGACAATTATTTGTCAGAGGAAGGAACGAACACAGGAGGTGGACCTTTCCTTCTCCATGGTGTGGACCATTTGGCTCAGTGTCTGCTTAGACTTACGGCAAGGGCATCAGGTGGTTTCAATGGTACCTGTCTTCTTTCGCATCCTGACTATGTCACTCTCTTTCTGCCCCTCCCTCACACCGCCCCTGGCCCCACCTATATGCACTCCACATCTTTTCTGGCCTCTAGATCTCCGTCAATATGTAGCCTCCACTGTGGCAACGCTACTGTGCATCTGGCCTTTAACGTCTTCCTTCACATTACTAAATAAATTCAACAGATAAGACGTCATCACATGCTGAGTGCCCTGGGAAATAACAGTGAATAGACAATAGTTTCCACCCGTTTTTATTAAATAGAAAAACATTTATCGATTCAAATAAAACAAGAAATCATACTATCATACCTATGGGGATGACAATTGGGGGAAAGTTGTTATTAATAATATGTTAGAACTTTTAGAATCTTGCTGTCTTTTGTTATTCAAAACGGCTGACAGAGCCTTCAGAGTATTTATCCTCTTGGCTGAGCTTTCAGAAATCGGAGGCGGTGTGAGAAGGCAACGGCACTTTAAAATTTTCATAAATGCATGGGTCACGTGGTAATTAAGAGGCTGGTATTTTACTAACAGAAAAAGATACCTTGTGTTTAAAAAAATACATACAGACTAACATTCCTCAAAATTCTGTATCAGAAACAAAGACTGACTTTAGCAACCTTCAAAATATCCCTTCCGTCTCAGTATTACCTGTAGTATCTCTTGCTATCACTTCCTTAGTACGTTACCCATAGTCTGTTTTCTTATGGTCCCCAAGAACAGAATCACATTTAGATAGTCTTCTATTGTATTTTCAACAGGATAGTAATACTGCTTAGATTAATCTCACAAACTCTTTAAGAAAAGTGATCATTCTGAACTATTTTTTTTAAGTTTATTCATTTATTTTTGAAGAGAGAGAGAACATGAGCAGGAGAGGGGCAGAGAGAGGGGGAGAGAGAGCACTGTCAGTGCGGAGCCTGATGCAGGGCTTGAAATCACAAACTGTGAGATCACGACCTGAGCCAAAATCAAGAGTCGGATGCTCAACAGACAGAGCCTCCCAGGTGCCCCTGGACGTAGGGGAAGACGGTCTACTGGCCGTGCACATTGGGAGAACACGTGAAAACATGTCCATGGGAGACAATACTCATCTACGGAAAAGCTAACATCATAAAAGAACACAAATATTGAAAATACATTTATACTATATTTTACTGTAAAGAAGAAAAATATCCTGGACAATTGTACACTAAACTGAGAGCTGGGGTCAACTCTTGGTGAGGTGGACAGTCATCACAGCCTTTTGACCTTCTGTGTTTTGCTTGTACTTAAAAAAAATGTAACTTTATAATTATAAAAATAAGAAATAATATATTTAATTAACCTATAAATACTGACCAGATAAATCAATCTGTATCCTCTTTAACTGAACATTGATTTTATGTTTTTATTTGTTCATTTTTATTCTAAAGGAGTGTTAACTACACTTTAACTTAAAAAATTAAGTGGTTTACTTCATACTTCATCTTCTTAAAGCCAACGTTCAAGTTTACATATAGAAATTTATGATTATAGAATGTGTCACCAGTTGTACAAGGAAAGGAAAATGAGGTCGAACAAAATGCACACTTACGGTCATGGCCCCTTTTCCAAAAGTTGTTTTTATTGGAAAGATATTCAGAAAAATAATGTATATATAAATTACATAGCACTGAAGTGTCTTCCCCTACCAGGACTAGTTTCATAGGTATTCCTCTATCTATTAGCATAAGAAATAGTGATAAATTGTACAACATCTTACAAGATTTAAATTCTTGCAAAATTTTTCTACGTGTTAGACTGTTATCAATAAAAAAATATTTTAGAATCTAGTGAAATTTTCCCGTATTTAACACTGGTGCGATTAGAAAGCATTGCCTTCAATACGGTGAAGGCTTGCAATTATTTTTAGAGAGAAAACTGCATGCAGATTTGATTACAATAGTCACAATGCTTCAATATTCCAACAATTGAGTCCTGTAGCCAGATAAACTGCGCGTGATAAAGTAAAGGTATCCTTTTTTGAAATAAAATCAGTGGTTGCCAGGAGACACTGTGCTTGCTCACGAAGAAAGTCTAATCATATCTCCTGTCTCATTAGTAATAAATGTCGTTATTAGTTCAAATAACCTCAAACCTGTGTTCAAATATTTCCCAGGTTTCTAATTGCCTGTCCTCTGGCTGGCACTTCAAGTATATATGCAGGACTTTTATTGGGTACTTAAAATGAATAGTAGACTCTTGTCCAGAGCCAATTTCCTCCATTCTAACAGGAAAGGGAAAAACAATAACTGTTTCCAGGAAGGAGCAAAGAGCATTTCTTCGCGCATAGAACAACCCCCACTCCACGTGCACAGAAACGTACGCAAACTGGTTTCCCTCCCAAGTTCTCCAGACCAACCTCCAGTGGGGAAAAGCCAGTGTGGGACTGGGTTTTCCACTGTTTTTCTACTCCCTGACACTTTCTCAGATCATCTGTTTACATCTGAAGAATCTCCTGCTTTCCTGGGCACCGGCAGCCCCCTTCGCGAGCTTTAAGGTAGAGCACCCCGGACAAAGAAACCCCGTGCCACAGTCCTCACTCCACCACTCACCGGGTCCCGGGTGCAACCAAATGTGCATTGTGGGGCCCCGTTTTCTTGTCTACGAAATAAAAATCACGCTCCCACAACCATCTTTGTTTAGCCCGCAAATTAAGGTATTTTGGAAATAACAGGTGGCCTAAAGATCAAATTGTACTAAGGCATGATTAAGACAGACCTCTGCTTACTGCACAACCACAGCCTCCCAGCATGAGGCCCAAATATGGAAGCACAAGTCCTGCAGGCCCAGAGCACGTACGGTCCTTCCGTGGTGCTGGACGCCGCCTGCGGATTTCTCAGTAATCAGCAGACGCTATTTCTTGAGTATCTACTTGGAACGTTATCGACGTACCACTGCACGAGACGATCAAGTTTACTCCCCCACCCACCTGCCCCTCGCTCCGTACGGTCTCACACCTGTTGATTACGTGAGTGATTTTAATGGAATATACTTAACTACTTCTATTCTTTTCTTTCCTCAAAAATGGAGTCTCCACCTTGATTCCTCATTTCGTAAAAGGATGTGAGTGTTCGCACACCCGCGCTCACCACCCCCCCCCCCAACCCCGGCTCTTTTGATTTATCATCAGCACCTCTACAATGGACACTTTGGAAACATTCCCATGACAATCTCAAACCCCACTATCTCCTGTATTAGGTGCTCTCTGATTCTAATTGCTGGAAATGCATTATGTATAGGTATTTTTCACCATTTAGAATAATGGTTGAATAGTCTCCCAGGACGAAACTTCTTTTCTTGAAAAACTTTCTTGAAAGTCCCTTGACTTTCAAACTGACACGATTTTCCTCGTTACGAACGTACTTCTGTTCTTTACTTGTCTTCTATTTAATTTCTTCCAGCATCTGCATCAACCCGTCTCGTCTCTCATCCTCTCTACAAGGAGATCCTTCCCTGGTCCCTTCTTCCTCTGCTCCAGTGGAAAATAATTGGTCTCTGTGGAGCTGTCCCCTGAGATGTGCAATGTATTACTCTTATAAATTGAACCATTATTCTTAGATCCCAGCCTTCTTTTTGCTTGGCTTAGTTCCCGCCTTACTGGAGAGCGAGCTACCAGAAAGCCCTCAATCACATCTTAGGAAACCTGTACTGGGGGATAAACAGCAGGAATCCTCGAATGTCCCCACGTCTCCCATGCTGCAGACGCTCCGCTCTTGGGACCCTGGATGGGGTCTAAAAGCATCAGAACCACTTCTTGAAAACACGTTGATGGAACTGCTTCATTCCATACCACCACACCACCGCCCACTATTGCTTGTGAGAAGTGTTCTATCATTTCCAGGTAGGATAACCTCAGTTTCTTTCTGTGGATTTTCAAAATATCTTCATTTTCCTTGTAGTTCCAAAAGCCCACAATGCTGGGTTTGTGTGGGTCTTTTTTTTCTTTTTTCTTTTTTTTTTTTTTTTATCTTGTTTAACAGTCATTATACTCATGGATCTTCAGGACTCTCTTCTGTTATTTTTTTTTTAATAATTTTCACTTCTCTATTTTCTTTGTGTTCTCTTTCTTGAAATCCTGTTAGTCAAATGTTGGGTCCCCTGAATTTGTTTCTCTCTCTCTCAATTTTTCTCTCACATATCCTGAACATTATATTTCGGTTTTACATTTTATGAGACTTTCCCAATTCTATTTTCTAACCTTTGAAAAAAAAAGTTAACAATCATAATTTTTTTTAATTCCTTACCATTTTAACTCCTTATTGTTAAAATCCAATTCTTTTTTTATGGATACAATATCTTCTTGAAACCCTCTGATTATAGAAGTTAAAAAGTTTTGTTCCTGGGGGGCTCAGTCGGTTCAGCATCCAACTTCAGCTCAGGTCATGATCTCACAGTTCATGAGCCCCTGCGTCGGGCTCTGTGCTGACAGCTCGGAGCCCAGAGCCTGCTTTGGATTCTGGGTCTCCCTCTCTCTCTGCCCCTCCTCTGCCATGCTGTGTCTCTCTCTCAAAAATAAATAAACATTAAAACAATTTTCTAAGGTTTTGTTCCTTTGTTTCATATATGAACAATTTTGTTTTTTCTAACTTGAGTTTTAAATTTCATGTTTAAAATAGTCCTCAAGCACACGTTTATACTGGATCTTTCATTTATATTTTCAGACAAGGCAATAGGAAGGCTGATGGATGACAGTGCATGTGGACGAAACCATCTCTGGAGCAGACCGTGTGAGGAGGAAGAACCTCAAATTCCAGACTCTGGCTTGGTTCTAACACAGGCATACCCACGTAGCTTGGGTCTAGTAGTTCGTCCCAGATCCGAGGATCAATTTCTCCATAATAACCTCCACTTAGTTGGCTGGGGTGGGAAGGCTGGGTGTGAAGGTTTCGATGGCTGCATGTAACTTGCAGAGTTGGAACAGGGAAGTAAAAGGCTGACAGCCGTGTGTGTGTGTGTGCGTGTGTGTGCGTGCACGTGCGCACGCTCATATCTACAAGTCACCTGCCCCCTGTTTTTCACACCGCACCTCACTCTGCCCTTGCAGTTTCAAGGGTCAGGACCTCTGCGGCCTTCTGCCCGAGGTCAGCTCCCACCTACACTGCCTTGAATGTAGCTTACTCACCTCCATGTTGCCAGTCAGCACTGATACATTCACTTTCTTCGATTCAGAAAGTGTCCAAGTGCTCTGAACACGGATGGATCCGCTATTGTTGTAATTCATGGATTATGACTGAGGACAGCCATGTCAGGAAAAGTATATAAAGGTACTTTCCTCAGGGTGCCTGGGGGGCTCAGTCGGTTAAGCGTCCGACTTCGGCTCAGGGCATGATCTCCCAGTTTGTGGGTTCGAGCCCCGCATCGGGCTCTGTGCTGACAGCTCCGAGCCTGGACCTGCTTTGGATTCTGTGTCTCCCTCTCTCTGCCCCTCCCCCGATTGCATTCTGTGTCTCTCATTCTCAAAAATAAACATTTAAAAAAAAATTAAAAACCTATTGAGGAAAAAATGATGAATTTTTTAGCTCCTATTGTACCTATACATGTGTGTATGTACAAATCCTATAACTTGATATTATATATATAATACGTTTAACTGTTCTATTAGTATAACGTTTATCACATATCACAATGAATTAGTCTTTCATTCACATTGCAAACAATTAATCCCATCATTTTCTAAAAAGTACAGTAAGAGAACAGAATTCAAAGACGAATAAGAAGCTCAGATTAACTTGGTTAATACGGCTTCTTTTTAGATGATTTTAAATAAATGTCAGTTGTACAAAGTTCTACTTTAAATCAAAGAAGCATTCATTATATAACATACTTTCTTCCAATTGATTTATGCAGGGCTGAGTTTACTAGACTCTAAAAGTCCATGACTGCATTTTCTTATTCACTCGTTCGCTCACTCATTCACTCATTCACGATGCCTAGCACAACACCTCAAATTTAACAGGAGATCGACAAATGGGTGCTGGCTGAAGAAAGACGTTTTAGAAATGCATATAGACCTCATGATGTAACTGCATAACCCCTTATAGTATTTCAGATAACCCTTCAGAATGTTCTTGGGTGTAAAAACTGTCCTAAATAACCTCAACATAAAGTTAGGCTTCAAGTCTGACACTGAAACATCCAATTAAAATGTAAATATCTAACCTAGCATGGAAAAAAAATAAGAAAGGAGAGTAAAATATACCATTTGGCGACACAGCAGGTCAGATTAATTATCAGATTGGCCAGACATCTGAAATAGAGCACGCTCCGTGTCAGGGGGACAAATGAGGGGCAGAGAGGCACAGTGGAGGTCGGGAAAGTCCCAGAATAGGCAGCACAGCTACAGATTGTGGGTCAAGAGCACACCTTGGTAGAGGGGAACGTTCTGCAAGAGAGAATACTTAGAAATATTCAGAAGTGCTTATCTCTGTATTCCATAGAGAATATTATCGTGGCTCTAAATAAATGTTGGAGTCAGACCATAATTGACTTTTCTTGAATCAATCTTGACTGAATATAAATGTTGGTAAGAGTTTTTTTTTCTCTCTAAAGAGCTTTTAATGTAAAAGAAATTCCTGCAATGCCACTATGCATAATCCTCTCTGTGAAACACTGTAGGAATCAAAACTCCGGAAAGAGAAAAACCCAATAAATCTAATATTTATTAACACGGATCTGAATTTGATATATACAAAGAAGGTTGAATAAAAGCTAACACAGTTGACTCTTAACTCAGTAAATGCTAACTTACCAAGGATTTATGAAATTTGACCTTTTATTTCTTCTGTTAAATAGCCTACATAGAAAATGGTAACATTTGTTACCATTGATACACATAATATCTACTCCTGATTAGTCACATTATCAAATGTATTTACAGCAACTAGTACTTAAGCAGGAAAGTTACTAATATCTTTACGCACTTATATTTCTATTTGTATCCTTAAAACTTCCCTTAACTTTCTTTTTTATAATTTTTTTTTATGTTTATTTATTCTTGCAAGAGAAAGAGACAGAGAACCAGAGCGGGAGGGGCAGAGAAACAGGAAGACACAGGATCCAAAGCAGGCTTCAGGCTCCGAGCTGTCAACACAGAGCCCGATGCAGGGCTCGAACCCACAAACGGCAAGATCATGACCTGAGCTGAAGTCGGACACCTAACCAACTGAGCCACCCACGTACCCCCATACCTTAACTTTCTTATCATTTAAACCGTGTTTATATCAATTTTCACATATCCTGGAAACGGATAAGGATGGCTTGAAACTTGATAGAATATTAATGTGAAGTTTTTCAGAGTGGCTCATGACAGAAAGGATGCCATACAGAAATGTGAACCTTCAGATTTCAAAATGAAACAAAAACCATCAAACCAAAGCATTTGCAAATTAAGCAAAAAAAAAAAAAAATAACAAAAGGCTTTTAGAAGATTTCCATCAGTGAACAGAGGACAGAGGAATGCTTCAAAATCTCACTGGCAGGCGGTCCATTTCTGTTAAAGGCTGTCAGTGCCCCAAGAAAGCACCAGTCACTAGTAACTGATAATAACTGAACATCACAATCAACCAACAGGATGTGACTGACATCGCCAGATGCTCCAACCAATTAGCACAAATACACAATTGTTGGAGCACCCAGATTATATCCTGATTCACAGAACAAACCTCAAATATTTAAAACATTAAAACCACACAGACATCAATGTTCTCTGACATCAATGAAGTCAAACTGGAAATTACTGACAGAAAGAAAACAGGAAATCCCACTGAAATTAACCGACACACTTCTCCATGATCCATAGGTCATAAAATAAGCCTCAAAAAAGTAAAAATACATAGAACTGAATGAAAATGAAAATTCAAAATCAAAATATGTGGAAGACATCTAAAACACTGTTAAAGGGAAACTTAAATGTTTATGGTAAAATATGAGAGGTCTCAAATCAATGTTCTAACCCAAGAAACAAAGAAAATGAATAGCAAAATTTCCACAATAGAAGCAGAAAAGAATTCATAAAGAGTAGAAATAAACTGGGGCGCCTGGGTGGCGCAGTCGGTTAAGCGTCCGACTTCAGCCAGGTCACGATCTCGCGCTCCGTGAGTTCGAGCCCCGCGTCAGGCTCTGGGCTGATGGCTCGGAGCCTGGAGCCTGCTTCCGATTCTGTGTCTCCCTCTCTCTCTGCCCCTCCCCCGTTCATGCTCTCTCTCTCTCTCTCTCTCTGTCCCAAAAATAAATAAAAGTTGAAAAAAAAAATTTTTTTAAAAAAAAGAGTAGAAATAAACTAAAAATATCAGTGAAGTTGATAACTCTATACCAAGACTAGCAATGTTAAAATTAAAGAAGACACATCACTAACTACAAGAATGAAATAAGAGGCCATCACAACAGATCCCACAGAAAACTAAAGGAAGTATGGGGAATTACCACAAACAAACGTATGTGCATAAATTTCACTACTTTCAAGAAATGGATCAATTCCTTGGAAAACACAACTACAAAAGCTCAGCAAAGATGAGTGAGGAGCCAGAAAATATGCACTATAACCATTAAAGAAACTGAATCTGGGGGCGCCTGGGGGGCTCAGTTGGTTGAGCGACGACTTCGGCTCAGGTCATGATCTCGCGGTCAGTGAGTTCGAGCCCCGCGTCGGGCTCTGCGCTGACAGCTCAGAGCCTGGAGCCTGCTTTGGATTCTGTGCCTCTCTCTGTCTCTCTCTCAAAATAAACTTGGGGTGCCTGGGTGGCTCAGTTGGTTAAGCAGCCGACTTCAGCTCAGGTCATGATCTCGCGGCTTGTGGGTTCGAGCCCTGCGTTGGGCTCTGTGCTGACAGCTCGGACCCTGGAGCCTGCTTTGGATTCTGTCTCCCTATCTCTCTGCTCCTCCCCTGTTCACGCTCTGTCTCTCCCTCACTCTCAAAAATAAATAAACATTAAAATATTTTTTAAATTATTATAAAGAAACTGAGTCTGTAATTTAAAACTCTTGAAAAAACAAAAACAAAACAAACAAAAATCTACACTCCACAGCCAGATGATTTTAATGGAAAAATTTTACCAAACATTTTAAGAATACCAACCAATTTTACACAATTTCTTCCAGGAAACAGAGCGGGAGGCACAGTTTCCAAATTATGGTATGAAGTTTGTATTACTGTGATACCAAAATCAGGCAGAGACAGTAATTAACAGGCAGTAGGAGGGGAAAAAGCAGGGCAAGGATGAAGAAGAGGAAAGGAAGAGGAATGAAGAATACAGACTAATCTCTTTCATGAACTTCAGTGCAAACAGACTCAACAAAATATTAGCAAACACAGTCACCCGTGTGTGAAGAAGAATTAGGTATCATGTTCAAGTTGGTTTTCTTCTAGGTATGTAAGTCTGGATCAATATTAAAAACGAATCAAAGGAACCATCATACCTACAAGCTAACAGAGAAAAGACATATCGTACTGTTGACTCAGAACAAAACATTTGACACCCAGTACTCATGCATGGTTTTTACAAGATGACAATTTATATGAAATATAACAACTTCTCAAAAATCACAATCTACCAAAGCTCATTCAAGGACAAACATGATATGAATAAGCCTATTTCTATTAAAGAAATTACACCAACACTTAGTAAATATCCAGGCCCAGATGGCTTCATGAGGGGTTTCTATCAGACATTTAATAAGATGTTATGTCAATTCTCCACAATCTCTTTTGTGGGACAGGGGTACAGGAAGTGCTTCCTAACTCATTAAGTAAGGCAGTGTCAGCCTAATACCAAAGCCAGACAAAATGTTATAAGAAAGGAAAACTACAGACAAATACATCTCTTGAACACAGATGCGAAAATGCATCCAATATTAGTATACAGAATCCAACAATGTAAACAAAGACTTACATACCATGACCACATTGGATTTATTCCAGATAGAAAAGGCCAATTTAAGATTCAAAAATCAATACATCTAATGCATTATGCCAACAGGCTAAAGAAGAAAAATCACACAATCGTACAACAGATGCAGAAAAAGCATATGACAAAATCCAACACCAATACCTGATTAAAAACTCTCCATAAACCAGAAACTGAGAGGAACTTCAACTTGATAAAGAACATCTACAAAACCCCACAGCAAACACTTCTCTTAATAATGAGAAATGACATGGGGCACCCGAGTGAGTGGCTCAGTCGGTGGAGCGTCTGACTTTGGCTCAGGTCATGATCTCGCGGTTCGTGAGTTCGAGCCCCACGTCGGGCTCTGGGCTGACAGCTCAGAGCCTGGAGCCCGCTTCAGATTCTGTGTCTCCCTCTGTCTGCCCCTCCACTGCTTGCGCTCTCTCGCATTGTCTCAAAAATAAATAAACTTTAAAAAAAATAATAAAAAAAAAAAAAAAGAGAGAGATTACATGCTCTCCCCCTAAGAACCAGGACAAGACAAGAATGTCCCCCCATCATTCCTACTTATTAACAAGGTATTGGAAGTCCTAGCTAATACAGTAAGTCAAGAAAAAGAATTAAAGATACACAGATTGGTTAGGAAGAAATAAAATTATTTGTTTTCAGACACATGATTTTCTATGTAGCCCAAAAAATTAACAAAAAGCTCTTGAAACCAGTAAGTGATTATAGCAAGATTACAGGATACAAAGTTAGCATAAGAAAAGTCAGGGGCATCTGGGTGGCTCAATCAGTTAAGCGTCTGACTCCTAATTTTGGCTCGGGTCGTGATCTCACAGTTTTGTGAGTTTGAGCCCTGTGTTAGGCTCTGTACTGACAGCATGGAGCCTGTTTGAAATGTTCCCATTCTCTCTGCCTCTCCCCTCCTCACTCTCTTTCTCAAAAATAAATTAAAAAAAAATAATAAAATAAGAAAAGTCAACGGCTGTCCTGTAACCCAGCAATGTGCAAATAAGTGTACTTTGAATTTTAAAACAAACACGTTTAAATTAACACCAAAAATATGGAATAGTGAGTGCAAAGCTAACAAAACATGTACAAGGTTTATTTCAGAAAAACTACACAACACTAACAAAATGAATCAAAGAAGGTCTCAATAAATGGAGAAGTATTTTATGTTCATGGTCAGAAAACTCAATGTTGTTAAGATATTTAATTGACCCTATTTAATATATAGATTTAATAGAATCCCAGGAAAAAGTCCAGCAAGTAATTATATGGATATCAACAAACTGGCTCTCAAGTTTAAAGGGAAAGGCAAAGACCCAGAATACCCAACACAATATTGAAAAATGAACAAAATAGGAGGACGACAATCACCTGATTTCAAAATTCTCTATAAAGATAGTGTAATCGAGGGGCGCCTGGGTGGCGCAGTCGGTTAAGCGTCCGACTTCAGCCAGGTCACGATCTCGCGGTCCGGGAGTTCGAGCCCCGCGTCGGGCTCTGGGCTGATGGCTCAGAGCCTGGAGCCTGTTTCCGATTCTGTGTCTCCCTCTCTCTCTGCCCCTCCCCCATTCATGCTCTGTCTCTCTCTGTCCCAAAAATAAATAAATGTTGAAAAAAAAAATTAAAAAAAATAAATAAAGATAGTGTAATCGAGACAATGAGATATTAGTAAAAGAATAAACAGATATATCAGGGGAGCATAACAGAAATCCCACAAACAGACTAACACAAGTATAGTGAACTGATTGTTTTGACAAAAAAGCAAAGTCAACTCAACCAAAAATGGATGATCTTTTCAACAAATGGTACTTAAAAACCTGTATGTCCCCACCCCCCCAAAAAAAAAATTCCAGACACTGCTCTTACACATTTCACACATACTTACCTTAAAATGAATCCAGACCTAACATAAAGAGTAAAATTTCTAGAAAATAAAATAGGAAAAAAAACCTGTATGAACTTGAGTATGACAATGACTTTTTTAGATACACATGACAACACCCATAAAACTCAACAATAACAAGACAGACCAAATAAAATGTGAGCAAAAGGGGACAAGAGTCAGGGTCATCTACAGAATCTCCTTTATGATGACCAAGAAACTTTGGCCTCTTCTTAGCAGATTGTCCAAAAATATTCTTCTAAAATTTCATGTCACATGACTGATTTATAGAGCCACTTGGATCTGAAAGGTAAATATGAAAAAAAAAAATCTCCACATTTCCAAGAAATCAATTAAGACCCTCAAAAACATGCAGATGTTTTTCTTTCCTTTTTTCTCATTGTAAGCCCACTTACAAGGACTTGGAAGAGAGATCATATGTTAACTCCCATGTGGGCACACATCACTTAGCAAATTCTATAAGTGAAAGGGGTGAGAAACACAACTTCAACCCTCCAATGGTCTCTAATCCAACTGAAAGAAACAATACCCGTCACAAAATAAACACAATGGAAAGAAGATATTATGTGTTTTCCCCAGTGTATTGACTGAGAAAATATGATGGATGTTAGGAAACGCGTCTGCCTAGACCCAAGGAATGAAGGCGTTTTTGCAGGAAGAACGGTGCACAGGCGCACGGAGAAGGTCATGTGGCACAGGGGGATACAGCAGGCGCTCCAGAAGCCTGCGCATAATGCACGACAATGAACTCGGCTCGGTTTCTTTATCAACAGGCATAAATCTTCTGAGGAGGTACAGCCATCTGCATGGATATGTTGGAGGAAGAATTTAAACACCAAACGACACCAGGGCATATATAACCAGTTATACAACCTTGATGCAATTTATAATTGGAATTTCAGAACCAAAAATACAAATTTATCTTACTTTTATTGGTGCTCTGGGACTAAAAACAATAAGAATATTCCAAAACTGACCAACTGTTGCAGGGAATTCTGATATCTTGCCATAGTCACATGTACAAGACAGACGATTTCTTTTCTATATGCATGCATAAATTCTTACATTCTTCCATATAAATTTCATACAGATATAACGGATAAGAGCAATTTTACTAAATTACTGTCTCAGCACAAATCATCACCTTGGTTGTTTAGTCTGTACAGACTTTTATCAGCACCTTATGGCGCTGACGAATGCTTCTCTGGTCACTGGGCAGCCTCTGATAGACCAAGCAGAAGGCTATGGGTTCTACTCAGTGCAGACTTTATTTTGGCAATGACATAATCATCAATGTGAGGGCGCATTCACTTCATCCATCCTGTGGGATTGGGAGTACAAGGACAGGCGAAATGGACTTTGACAACCAGAGCGCAATTTTGAAAATTACTAGCTACACGTATAATTTTATTAAACAACAGTGTCAAGCTGGCGGAGTAAGAGTGAACAGGTCATCGTCTGTAAAAAGTCAATTAGGAATCAGTGCCATTTAATACAGTTGATTTTGCAGGATGCCTATCAGAGTCATAATTTTTTTTTTATAATTAGGGACGGTCCCATTTTATTCACCTTATTAAGAACGATTCTAATATTGCCAAGTTTACGCATTCTGATGAAAGTATTCGCGGTCCCAATGAGTCATCAGTTGGGAGACCGATCATTAAAATTTCATGCCCCCAAACGTTCACTGTCCTTGAAGCGGTAGCACAGTGGGGAAGGTATGAAGGTGTGAGCTGTATGCCAGCTTTCCTACACTGCCCAGCTGTTCATTTTCTTTATACCGCATTCATAGTGACTGATAAAATTATTCTGTTATCTCTCAAAACATGGCAACTTTATGCAATATTAATTTTGACTGCTACATGCACAGTGAATTCATTGATGATGTGGTCTGAGAATCTGAATAAATTCACTGAGTCTTAAAATGTTGAATCTTGAAGTTTTCTCCAGTATCAGCAGCTCCCAATGTGAGTGTCTTCAATTTGCTAAATGCTTTCTTTCCTTGTGTTTCCTAGCAGTCCCTAACCACACAGCCGGCGCACTCACCCAGCCATAATTACTGTTCACGAATCATCTTTTGTGGAACCTGATCAAGAGACTTTGCAAAATCATTTTCAGAAATGCAATTTTCCCCCGTCTTCTTTACTATCTGTCAGTATAATTTATAACTGTCATTTTAAAGCTTTAATTTCCTGGTGGATATTGCATTATGGTGCATCCAGGATAAAGGATTAGGAAAAGCCACATCCCTTAGTGCGAATGTTCCGGCACACAGAAGTTTGCTTTTCAGGGGGTTTGCTCACTAAGCCGATCTTTCTCAATCCCATGCCATCCAAAAGCTAATTTCCACACCCTCTTTCTCATGCCCATCCAGAAAGAGGTGTGCAAGAGCTTAAAACTAGAAAATCATCTTAAGTGAATTTCCATATAATTTAACTCTTGACTGCTTTGCCGTCCTTGTGGTTTTCGTAAAAACTAGCAGGTCAAGAATTTAAATAAAATAAAGGTATATGCACAAAATATACGACATCAAGCTGCCTTCTGAGCTTTTCATAGCCTAATTTTCCTGACAGATGGCCTTTCCTGCAGGGGAACCATCCTTACTTTCTCCAAAAATTTCAGAAACCTGAAACACAAAGTTATACTCTGACATGTGACAATGGCTGGGGTCTCTAAGCAGGGGAAAGGACAAAGATGGAAAAGATGAGAACACATTGGACGGAAGGAAGGAGATTGCGGGGAGGGGGTTCTGGAGCCACTTGACTGAATCCTACCCCATTACTTGTTCCCCGTCACTGTCTGACTTGCCAGGCAATCTCCTGCCCAGATGTATGGGATTATGTGTCTATCTCCGACCCTAGTCGTGACGAAAGGAGAATGTCATGTGGCCACAGAAGTGGGGCGGGGGGGGGGGGGGCACATCAGGAACTTCACAATATGGGGAGTAATCTATGCAAAACACCAAATGCTTCCCCAATACCGTGTGAGAGGGCAAAGCTCTGTGTCGCTTGGGGACTTCATCTGGGACTTGTTTGTCCATTCCAATACCATACTGGCAACCACCATGAGGGTTGGTGGGTTCCGCACGTGTGTAAAGACAACAACTGAGCTTATCACCTGCTCTCAAGAAATACGCTTAGAAAAAAAAAGACTGAAACATGTTGATCAGTAAGAAGAATTTCAAACATATAATCAGAGTATAAAATGAGTATAATTAAATGTCGAACTATACGCTAAGAGCCATACTATCAAAGGTATGGTTTTGATGGAGGAGAGAACAAATTCCGTTTGAATATTATTCAAAATAATAATAGAATGCTTTCTAAAGGAGGTGAATTTGGGCCAGCGTGTAAAAAAAAAGAAAAAAAATGGATAGGAAGTATTTTATGTTAACATGTCGTGAGCATATGCTTACAAATATTAATTTGCAATTTAGAGTTTGGTTTCTAGTCCTTTTCAGAAATAACTAGACTCAGCAGCTTTCCTATACTTCACAAATAGCCACTTATAAAATGTAAGAAAGAGGTGTTTTCTCAATCCAGAAGGAATTGGATACACACATGGGGCACCTGGGTGGCTCCGTCAGTTAAGCGTCCAACTCTTGGTTTGGGGTCAGGAGATGATCCCAGGGCCATGAGATCGAGCCCCGCATCGGGCCCTGTGCTGACAGTGCACAGCCTGCTTGAGATTTTCTCTCTCTCTGCCCCTCCCCTGCTTGCTGTCTCTGTCTCTCTCAAGATAAATAAGTAAGCATTTAAAAAATGAGACAGACCCATCTCACCATATTCCTCCCACCAAGTACAGCTGAAAAGCACGAATGCCACGCACACAAGAAGCGCAAGACAGAGGTGGAGAGAGACTGGGGGGCCGGACGGGAAACCGGACACATGGCAGTGAGTTTCTGGAGGTCCTTCGCCTTCTGTGCGGCCTGGGTCGGAGCTGGAGAGGCACACCGCCCACAGACATCAGCACAGCAGGCTGTTACCTAAAGGCCCACAGCGAAGCCCGCCCTCACCTGGCAGAGCAACAGCCAAGGGGCGATCTCACAAGACAGAAGACGTTTGGACCTCGGCCAGCCCCTGCCAGCCCACCCTCAGGAAAAACGCACAAACACTCATCGGGAGAAACCAGGAGAGGTTACATGAACATCAGGTTAAGCAGGCCACACAGCAAATTACACTAACAGCGTCAAAACCGAGAACCAAACCTGGCTAAGCACACACAGTATCTACAACTACACTATTCACGAGCTCATACAATCCCACTGCACTTTTACAGCTTCTCCTGCAGCTGATTTGGGACCACACGACTGGGTTACGTTCTGCGTGACCGGAGCTAAGTGGGGTTGGCCAGAAATCTCCTTGTGCTTGTCCACTGCTTTCCACATTGACCTCAGAAGGCAAATGTCCAACAGGGTCCCACCGCATGGATCCCCAAGTCACTACGTGGAGGTGAGCATCCAGGGGGAGCCACCTAACCCACCCTGTGACTTGTGGAATCACGAGTCTCCTCAACTAACGCAAAAAACTCAACTTCACAGAGGACGAGGGGCTGGCATTCAGCTGTCAAAGGTGAATAGGCACCTGGACAATGACAGGTGAAGGGCAGGGAAGTTAACTGTACTATTCACTGAGAAATACTGGGTTTAGCAGACTATGTGAATGAACATTGGGTAAGTATCAAAGTAGGGCCACAGACCTAGTAATGGTTCCCCAATTCTGTGGCTGAAAGATCGTTCGTTTCTCTAGGAAGGAGTCTACTCATGCCCCATCTTTATGCTCAGCTCACAGGCAGTGAGTGCTTATAAAGCCTGTGCCAGAAACCGAGGCTTATGCTGACACATTGGCTCTAATCTCCACAGCAAACTGGCCTCGTATCCACCACTTCTCTTCTGCCAAAACAGACATCCAGACTCCCAGAAGCAACCGACGCATCAAACAACTGAACAAAGTACAGCCTCATCTAGGTCTTGGCGGTGTTGAAGTCCAGATTCTTTCCACTAAAATTTCTAACTCAGTGAAACAAGCCTGTACATTTATAATGCTATTTGTGTGTGTGTGTGTATTTTGCTTTAGAACTTAGTACATTCAAAACTCACAAAACGCTCCCACTGCATTTGAGAATCTGTATGTTTTTACCCATTGAATGCTGAGTTTACATATGTCATTATTAGTTCAAACTGTGAATGATGTTGTTCTAATTTTCTATACGTCGATCTTGTTTGTCATCTGCTGGTGAGTTGCTTGGATAAATACCTGTAACCATAGAAGTAACATTTTCATGTGACTCTGTATTTTTCTTTACTTATGATGGTTGAGATCAGTCACAAAATACATACAATATCTATCTGTGTAAAATGAAGGAGCAAAGGCAATAAAATGGAACAAAGATAATCTTTCCAACAAATAGTTATATAACAAGTGGATATCTACACGCAAAAAAAAAAAAAACCCTCTACTTAGACCTATGCCTTTCACAAAAATTAACTCCCAACGGATCACAGACCTAAATATAAAATGTAAAACTGAAAAACTCCTAGAAGAAAGCAGAGGCAAAAACCCAGATGACCTTGGGTGTGACAGTGACTCTTAGGTACAACACCACAGGTGTGACCCATAAAAGGGAGAACTGATAAGCCGGACTTCTTGGAAATTAAAAATTTCTCAGCAAAATACTGTCAAGAGAATGATAAGACAAACCTTAGGCTGGGGAGACATTTGCAAAAGGCGCATCTGATAAAGGACTACTGCCTAAAATATACAAAGAGCTCTTAAAAGTTAATAAGAACCCAATTAAACATGGGCCAACATTCTCAACAGACACCTCACTAAATAAGATTTATGACTGGTAATTACGCATATGAAAATAGGCCCCATCACGTATCATCAGGGAAAGACAGATTAAAGCAAGAATGAGATACAACCACACATGTACTGAGACGGACAAAATGTGCATCACTGACGACGTCAGATGCTGAGGACGATGTGGAGCAACAGGAACTCTCATGCCGGTGGGGACACGAGATGGCACGGCCACTTTGGGAGACTCGTGGTTTCTTACAAAACTAAACATTTTTTATCACAACCATCCAGCCATCACAAACTTGAGTATTTATCCAAAGGAGCCCGGAAATCACGTCCACACAAAAACCTGCACGTGAGTGTGTATGGCAGCCTTACTTAGAACTGCCAAAACCTTGTCAGGCTCTGGGCTGATGGCTCAGAGCCCGGAGCCTGTTTCCGATTCTGTGTCTCCCTCTCTCTCTGCCCCTCCCCCGTTCATGCTCTGTCTCTCTCTGTCCCAAAAATAAATAAACGTTGAAAAAAAAAATTAAAAAAAAAAAAAAAGGGGCGCCTGGGTGGCGCAGTCGGTTAAGCATCCGACTTCAGCCAGGTCATGATCTCACTGTTTGTGAGTTCAAGCCCTGCGTCGGGCTCTGTGCTGATGGCTCAGAGCCTGGAGCCTGCTTCGGATTCTGTGTCTCCCTCTCTCTCTGACCCTCCTCCGTTCATGCTCTGTCTCTCTCTGTCTCAAAAATAAATAAACATTAAAAAAATAAATTAATTAAAAAAAAAACTGCCAAAACCTGGAAACAACCAATATGTCCGTCAGTAGATGAACGTGATACATCCACATGACAGAATCTTATTCAGCAGTAAAAAGAAATGAAGTATCAAGCCACGAAAAGACCTTGGGAATGAAGGAACTTAAAATGTGCATTACTAAATGAAAAAAAATTTTTTTTTTAAAATGTGCATTACTAAATGAAAGAAGCCAATCTGAAAAAGCTTTGTCCTGTGTGATTCTAACTATATCACATTCTGGGAAAGGCACAACTACGGAGACTATAAAGAAAAAATCAGTGGTTGCCAGTGGTGGGGGTGAGGGGGACAAAAAGGGGGGGCGCAGAGGATTTTTACAGCAGTGAAAACACTCTGTGGGATAGTACAGCGGTGGACACATCAGTATAATCTGCCCAAACCCACATTGTGCAACACCAACCGTGATCCCTAATGTAAAGAATGGGCTTTGGGTGACATGAGAGTCCATGCAGGTTCATCAGTTATGACACGTGTTCCACTCTGATGGGGGATGTTGATAAGGGGAGATCCTGGCGGGGGGGGGGGGGGGGGGGGAAGGGGGGTGTATGGGAAATCTCTGTACCTTCCTCTCAATTTGACTTGTGAACCTAAAACTTCTCTTAAAAAAAAATTTTAAATTTTGCACATACACCAAAAATCCTAGCAACTGTGTAGAAGAATGCGGATTACGTACTCAATAAATTCAAGAATTTCAGATTCGAAAAAAGATTAACAATGCTACATAAAAGACAAGCTTTCCAATGTAAAAATTCATCACGTTGATGGAGAAAGTAAGAGAAAAGGTACACCGTGAAAATACTAACCCAAAATAAAAAATCTAGGTGACCTACCTAAATAGCATGCAAAGAATATCTGAAGTGAGGAAGCATTACTAGTTATAGACATTTAATAATCATAAGATGATTCGCCAAGAAGTTAACATAACCTAAAACCCACAGGTAGCTGATACCACGGTCTTGGATCACTCCCTGAACAATGCGTTCTGAGAAGCTCCGGGTGATCGCACTGACACTATTTACCTCCTACTGTTGGTCCTGGATACTTCGTTTTCACATTGTCCTTAACACCCCCATGGGAGAGGTTGTGCAAGTATTATGCAATGTGCACATTTATACACCAGGGAATTTTTAGTAAAACAGCAATAAGAAAAATATAAATGAAAATATGGTCAAGTTTGGATAAGTATTCAGATCTTTTAACTATAACAAGCATGAATCTTTAAAAGGGGGAGGGGAGGGAAGAAATGATATTATTAATGAACAATATCCCGGAAAATTTATAACGCTGTAAAAAATCAGAAAAGACAGAAATCTATTTTGGCAATAAGCAAAACGGAGTAAAACTGAACCAATTTAGGGGCACCTGGGTGGCTCAATCGGTTGAGCATCGGACTCTTGATTTTGGCTGAGGTCATGATCCCAGGGTCATGGGATCGAGCCCCACACGTCAGGCACAACACTGAACTTTGAGCCTGCTAAGGATTCTCTCTCTTTCCTTCTGCCCCTGTCCCTCATTCACATGTGTGTGCTCTCTTTCTCTCTCTCTAAATTATTTATTTATTTATTTATTTATTTATTTATTTAAAAAAAAACTTTGAACCAATTTATTTCAGGAAAGTATGTGAGTGGACTTTCACTGTTGGTGACATAATGTTGGCCTGCAAATGGTGTTCGGCCATTACATCACTAAAATCCCAAAGGGTAAATATGTAGATATTTTGTGAGACAGGCGTAATGTTTTATTTAAGCTCAGGGTGCAAATGAGTAAAACGGCCAATCATCAATGAAGAAATAATTTAAACAAAGTAAACTCTTTTTTTTTTAATGTTTATTTATTTTTGAGAGAGAGAGAGTGCGTGAGCAAGGGAGGGGCAGAGAGAGGCAGACACAGAATCCGAAGCAGACTCCAGGCTCTGAGCTGTCAGCACAGAACCTGACACGGGGCTCGAGCTCACAAACTGGGAGATTGTGACCTGAGCTGAAGTCGGACACTTAACCGACTGAGCCACCCAGGTGACCCTAAACAAAGCAAATTCTTAATTAAAGTACTTTATGCTAAAAATTTACAAAATATACTGAAAGTGTTAAGAAAACAAACAAAAATACTCAGAAGTTGACATTAGAATTTGTAATATATACTGAATACTTAAAAAATAATCAAGCACTTTCAGATAATAGTATTTACTGAGGCTTCATAATCTAATAATATTATTATCTTGACGTATCCTTCCCTTGTTGCAACACTCATATCTATTTTCACAAGAAAACTAAAACTTAAAAATCATCAAGGAAACAGACTTTCAATAAGTATCTATGATGACTTACTTCTGATAAACAAGTGTTTAAATAATCTTAAAATGTAAAATTCAGGCCTTAGGATAATTTCATTTTTGATCCCAAGAAGCTGAAACACTATGTAAAATTATACATCAAATGTTTTTGTCTTTTTAAAAGTTTCCAAAGAAAATAATATTTACGTGAAAACATAATTGGATTTTAGTACAGATTTTATGAGTAAAATTATAGAAAGAAAAGCTATAGTTTGGGCCAGAATCTTGGGAAATTTTCAGAAGGTTTTAATTTGGCATTGATTCACCATATGAAATTTTCTCTGGCTAATGCAATAAAAAATGCAATGAGTTTAAATGTTTTCAACCATATGTCAAATAAATTTCTCAGAGAATTAAATACCAAGACTTGAAAGAATGAATTTTGGAAGGAAATTTGGACTTTGGGTGATCAGTTTTAACTATAAAGGCTATGAAGGAGTTTGTAATTTTTGTCAGGTCTTATAATTTTACTCTAACGGAAATTAATAAGAAAAGAATAATCGTGGCAAACAATACAATTATTAGAGTGATCTGACTTTAATAAAATATATTTTAACAGATATATCGATATTTTCTATTGTTTTAAAAGAAACTAATAGTCTTGTTATTAATCCACGAAGACTCATTTGAAGAAGGGAGTCTGATTTAATTAAATGATGGAACTTTGGCAGAGACACAGAAATCACAGAAACGAAACAATAAGGCACACCACGAAGCAGGAAAATAAAAGTGTCTTTGAAGAGTATAACTATTAGATTGTACAATAACTATATGAAAGGCAATGCTGTTTGATGAAATAAGTAAAGTTTATATGTTTATTCTTCTGCAGTTCATAAAATACTGAAATACTGCCAAATGTCATTAACAAGTCTCCATGAACAAAACCTGAACGGGAATCAACAAAATTAAGCCAACCAATTAAATAGGCTCTCCCATTAAATGTCTTAATTTCTTTCTTGTCAACAAGAGAGACACATTTTCATAGTATCCACATTATTATAAACGTGAATAAAAAGTTAACACAACTTCTTTTTAGTTCACCATTAGTAAAATGGAATTCCACTTCATAAATAGTATCGTGGCTATTAAAACACATGGAAACTAACGGAAGAGTCGGACATCATTACTGACCACAGGTATTGATGTGGACAGAAGAACAGAGCCAGCCACACCAAGCAGAAATCCACAGGCAACTTTTCTTTAAAAACGGTGCATGGGGGCGCCTGGGTGGCTCAGTTGAGTGTCTGACTTCAGCTCGGGTCATCTCCCAGTTCGTGGGTTCCAGCCCCACGTCGGGCTCTGTGCTGACAGCGCAGAGCCTGGAGCCTGCTTCGGATTCTGGGTCTCCCTCTCTCTGCCCCTCCTCTGCTAATGTTTGCGTGCGCACACGCGTTCTCTCGCTCTCAAAAATGAATAAACTTAAAACTAATAATAAAAAAATGAAAAGTCAATGAGAAAAATGAAGTAAAGGGGAAGGATAAGAATCATATCTTTGAAAAACTCCCCAGGGAAGCTACTGATACTAAAATTTATTTATTGGCTCATTTGGGAATGTTTTCTTCTTTGATTGCCATCTGTGTTTCTGGGACCGTTTGGTCATCAGAAAATGAATGGTGTGTAGATACAAATATATGGAGATCATCATGCTTTACACTGTGGTGAAAACAGAAAGAAATAAATCATTACAAAAAGAAGGTAATTTTAAGAACTATGTGGTCAAGGGGGAGCAAAATGATTGTGTGACATTATATAAGAAATGAATATGATGAGGAAGGACCAGAATAATTTCCTTGAAGAAGTGACCCCGAAGGTCTTTCTTTGTAACAACCAAGGCAAAGAAAAAAAAAGTCTCTAATTTGTCCAAATTTAGCATAAGGATCATAGAAGCATATTAGTTCTTTGGGAGGAAACGTTTTCATGCAAGGCTTGAGAAGGAATTCTTAAACGGATTCATTTCTGCAAAAGTGTGATGAATCAATACAATGGTGATGTCCTCAACAACCAATTTCCTTAATCGACTGAATTTTTAAAGAAAGAGCTAGACACTGCGAGAGCCCGTAGACCCAGACTGAGTGCAGCCCTGAAATGACCTGGCATCAGTGACAGGAAAAAAATTAACCTGGACAGTCTTCAAAAATGAATAAATAACTAGTCCCCGCGCCTCTCTGATTGTCTCCTTGGAGTTCGAACCGTCTCACGTGGCTTCTGGTCGCGGAGATGTCGTTTAGAGATCCCGACTTGGATCCAGGAGACAAGTCAGGCCCGGGGAGCTAACGCACAGCACAGCCCTTGTAGACACCAACGCCGGGTCACCAATCAAAGCTTCAGAGAGTCGATCTGAAGATCTGGTGTGGTTCCCAACACAAAAAGGAAATGGTAACCACGTGACACGATGCAGGTGTTGGTGAAGCTACGTGTTAATCACGTTGCGATATGTAAGGGGGTCAAATCCACACGTTCACATGCCTTAAACTTGCACCACTCTGTGTCAATCATATGGCCATAAAAATACAGTGTAATGAAAGGCAATATGAAAAATCAGATTCTTACAGAAAGAAGAAACACGTGCCGTAGCTCTCCAGTACGTAAAGCAACAGCGATTATTTTTTTCATGACCAATTGACTCGTAATGACTGATCGAAGTGTCATTCTTCTCACATAAACACTGAAGGAGCAGAGCTTTTAACTGTAGGTCACCACCGCATTCCAAAGGGCCCTGGGGTATCGGCATAAATGATTAATTATTTAACAAACAAACCGAGTGTCTGAACGTGAGGTAATCCAAGGCTGAGAGCCTCAACTCCCCCGGGCACCATCGTTCCCGGGATCCCTCTCGGAAAATCAAAGCAGGTCGGGATGACACTTAGGGAAAGGTCACGCCAAAGACGCACCACCTTCTGGGTCCACCTGCCGAAGTCCAGTGAGCGCAGATCAGACACCAGATTTATCCCGGTTGTGCTCGTTTCCGTGTAGGAAGTCGTTTTTCACAAGCACTGTTTCGTAAAAAACAAAATCTGACCCATACAACGGGGGGGGGGGGGGTCTCCAGATTTTTCTATTGAAGTGTAATTAAGTATCCCCCCAGGAACAGCTTTGCCTTGCCGCAAAGCTGAAGACTGAGCGTGTCACCGTTTTGTGTCTCTGCATACTTGTAAATTATATTATTGGCCGTAATAATTAGTGCTACCAGCATTAGGAACTGTGTTTTCCCGCACGTTTGGTAAGAACACCTCAGAGCATTTTATTCTCAGGCAACAAGAAAGGATGTGCGGAATATGACGTCCACGGCACCTCCTCGTCTGTGGGACGAGACACGGCTCACACGTGAGCACACGGAGCGGGGCCGTGCCCCGGGGTCCCAGGTTGGCATGCTGACACGTGGCAACGTGCAGGGTAGAATCTCGGGTTCTGAAATGGGGTTGGACTGTGCACGTTCTGTAAACCGTGCATGTGCGCTGGGAAGCACGGTTCACACGGTTTTTGTCGTCATCATTGCTAGCTGTGTTACTAGATAAACATCTTCAAATGTTCGCGGAGGGGAGAGAGAGTGGCGTCACGCAGATGATGCGAATGTACCACTTCAGGGACGACACCGTCGGAAAATGCAAGCCACGACCCCAGGGGCGGTGCAGATGCCGGCGACACGATGCACGTGTCTGCTGCCGTGTAACGTCACATACAACATGAACAGAACGCGAAACCCGTGGACCTTGTGTGGGCAGTACGTGTGTACGTGAGAAGTTGTATGTAATACTGCGGAGAGGTCAAAATCTCCAACGTTGTTTTCATCCCGTTGATTTCAGCTAAACCAACGCTATTCTTTCTCAACTTTATCAGAAAGAAGACCCATCAGTATAAACAGATAGATATTTAAATATTTATTATTAATATTTTGGATACAGATCAAATCATTCAAAGGCCATGCGTGTCTTGTAGATGGTTAAGTTGTTTTTGTTTGATTCTTCTTGCTCTGTTATGATCAATTTGAAATGTGGGGACGGTTCTCAGATGTTATAAACACACACAACTTGAAGTCAGAGAGTGACTCAAGGCATTCTGACATTACTCTGACCCACACCCCTTATAAGAGAATCTTATTTATATTCTGTCCATGATTGTATTGTTTGCTCCTCTATGAAAAAAATTGATTTTATCCCGCCGTTCAAGCTCGGGTAAGTCAGAAAACAAAGTAAAATAAGCAAAAGTTATAAATGACCCAAGGCTATGGAAAAATCTTTCATTACAAGCAGAACTCACTCCCTACTCTCTAGCAGAAGTTATAGTTCTCTTCAATAAGTAGCTGATAACACCCTTAGAGTCATGGATGAGGACCCCCAGGGCCACGACCCAGTACAAGACGTGGTCTTATATCGCATTCCCACGTGGAATGTTCAGACTCCGCCAGTTACTGGATCTTTTCCTTCCTGATGTCCAGAGCCAACTCACCCTTGACAACCCTGAAGAATTTCAATACCAGGTGACGGGGCACCTGGGGGGCTCAGTTGGTTGAGCATCCAACTCTTGATCTCAGCTCAGGTCATGATCTCACTGTTTGTGGGATAGAGCCCCACATCAGGCTCTGTGCTGACAGTGCGGAGCCTGCTTGGGATTCTCTCTCTCCCTCTCTCTCCGCCCCTCCCCATGCTCCCTCTCCCTCTCAGAAATAAATACACTTAAAAAAATTAAATACCATGTGAAACAAAGGGAAATAAATGAGGCCACTGGCAACTGAAGAGCTGAAGAGTGGCACCAGGGACAGTCAGAGATGTTTAGAGACTGAACGTGAAGACCTCCATGTTTTGTGTAATGCAATCATCTCTTGCACATCCCCATGAAGTTTTCAGTAGATCTCTGACAAATGCATGATAAATTCTCATCTAACTGGGGAGCTGTGACAGAACAGTGAGTATGTTTTCAGACTAAGAGCCCAAGAAACCCTAAGGAGACTCATGATATGTGAAGCGAATCTGAGCTAATTAACTGGAATCTGTCATTCCCCTCCCTTTTTTTCTCAAATAGTCATATTCCTTCTATGCTTTGACAATCTGTGGACAAAATGTCGAAGGAGAAGGAGAAGAAGGAAAAGAAGGAGGAGAAGGAGGAGAAGGAGAAGGAGAAGAACAATGACGACAACAACAACACAAGCAAAAAACCCTAGATCATTCTCTTCCACGTCCATTATCAGAAAGTTATTTTCCTACCACCCCTTTCCCCACCACATGCAGGACCTTCGCACCTGCCCTGTAAGAGTTATTCCACCTTCTGCCATCTGCCCCCCACTCAGGTGAACACCGATGACCCAGAGTAGAGCAGTACAGGTAAGAAACAAAATCTGCACGTAGATTCTGCAGTGAGGCAGCTCAGATGACCAAAGTATCAAATCAGGAGAAAGAAAGAAAAAATTGCTTTTTCACGACAGAAAGGAATAAGGGAAAAAAAACCTAATTGGTTCACAATTCACGTCCCTCTGGCCCACCACGTAAGACACAGAGGCATGGTTCAACGTGAAAACCTCCTCTCTTGGTGTCCATTTTCTCTCCTGAAACCTCCCTCCTCCTCAGGGCCCTGAACTGTCTGATTTCAGGACCCCTCTCAAAGCCTGGCTGTCACATTCCCATCCCTGCCCCCTCCTGGGGGCTTCCACTGGATCAGAAATGACCTGCTGTGCACCCACATACTCCATGTTAGTCACCAGGAAGGAAGGGATCTGTGTTCACCATAACGTAGTAAAACGGAACCAAAGCAAAAGAGTGTGTTCTACAAACTCTACGAGCTGTTGTCTACACTGTTAAAAGCATAATGTAGTGGATCTATTTGAAGGACAGGGATTCAAAGGTATGAACTTCCAGTTATAAAATAAGTCACAGGGATGAAAAGTACAGCCTAGGGAATAGGGTCAATAATACTGTAGTAACATCATATGGTGACCGGCAGTGACTTCACGTATGGTGGTCGTTTCCTAACGTTTATAATTTGTCGAATCACAATGCTATACACCTGAAACTCGTACAACATTGTACATCACCTACACTTCAGTAAACAAATAACACAAGCTTGCACAACAAATTCTAAATAGTTCAGCCTTCACTGAATGTACACACTTTGCTAACCAAAAAAGAAAAAAATTAGATTTCAGCCATCTATAAAAAATTGTGCATTTATCCCACGTACTTAAGAAATTTTAAATTTAACCAAATTATAAAGAGTGGTTTACCACTCATAATTTTTCAGTTATCAATTATTTAATGTCTGTATTTTACTTATTTCCTATCTCTGTTATATCCATAAACTTTCAGATACCAGAGATATATTTTTAAATGTTTATTACTATAAATCTGCTGCTTAGGTTTTTTAATAAATAAATCATCTGCAAAGCTATTACTAGAATCTTTTGCTTCCAATAATGTCACACAAGGCTCAACACACACCAACAGTTCAAAGTCCTACCAAAAGTACTCTGACCTCTCTGCAAACCTTACACCACTTCTGCAACATTATCACAGACGCAGAAATTATGGAGAGTATTCTGAATCACCCATTGGGTAAAGAATAAGTATGAAGGATATTAAAAGATATTTAAAACTAAGATGTGCTTCCTTAAAATTTTAATATAAGGGCACTTGGATGGCTCAGTCAGTTAAGTGTCTGACTTTGGCTCAGGTCATGATCTCACAATTCATGGGTTCAAGCCCTGTGTTTAGGCTGACAGCTCAGAGCCTGGATCCTGCTTCGGATTCTGTGTCTCCCTCTCTCTCTGCCCCTCCCCCACTCATGCGCGCGCTCTCTCTCTCTCTCAAAAATAAATAAATATTAAAAAAAATTTTAGAATATAAAGCTTAAACTAATTTATTGGTTTTTTCAAACTTATTGAGATGGATATTAATGTAACTATTTTTAGGAAAAAAAGTAGAAAGGATAAAACATTAAAGATAAAGGTAGAAATCAATATCATACAAACATGCTTCAGATAGGTCAGTGAAAAATCTAGAGTTAGCTCTTTGAAAAATTCATACAATTGATGAAACTCCTGGAAATACTGATCAAGAAAAAAGACAGAAAATGGAAATAATCAGTATTAGAAATGATAAGGTACATCATTATCAATCTCAAAGTTGTCAAAACAGACAGTAAGATGGTAGGGAATATGGCAATAATTTAGGAATAGACATTAAAGACATTAATTATTAGAAAAATAGAATTCATAAAGTCTGACCAAATAGAGATAGAAATCTAAATCACCATACAATTTTAAATACGTTGAATTAATTACTAAAGATATTCCTACAAATGGGGTGCCTGGGTGGCTCAGTACGTTAAGTACCCAACCCTTGATTTTGGCTCAGGTCATGATCACAGGGTTGTGGGATCCAGACCCACATCGGGCTCCACACTGAGTATGGAGCGTGCTTGGGATTTTCTCTCTCCCTCTGCCCCTCTTCCCTGCTCGTGTTCTCTCCCTGTAAAATTTTATATCTATCTATATAGAGATATATGAATTTTACCCAATTTTTAATGGAAGAATTGTACCAATGTTTCACAGACTCGCCCAGAGAACAGAGTTGTTAAATACATTCTAACCAGCTTTACATACTGGCAAAAATGTGATATCAAATCTTAACAGAGAAAGGACAGGTATGGAATACTGCAGGATGATCTCACTCATACATGCATATATATGTTCACACATAGACACACACCAAATTCCTTAAAAACAAGAAACTGATATAATTAAAAATCTATTCATACTTAACAACAAAATATTATCCATTAAAATCAAACTTCCTTGTTCCAATGAAGGAAGTTCAACACTTTACCACTGAGTATGAGGCTAGCGGTCAGTGTGTCATTAACGACCTTTATTATTTTCAGGTGTTTTTAGTTTCCTTTTATTTCTAGTTTGCTGAGTGTTTCTGTCATGAAAATGCTGAGCTTTGTCAAATGCTTTCCCTGCACCGAGATAATCATGTGGTTTTTCTTCTTCATTCAGCCACTGCAGTAGGGTAGGTTGGTTGGGTTTTGTGTGTTGGGTGCCCCCACGCTGGGTATGTCTGAGGTCGGACCCCGTACATCAGTCTGTGCCGATCACGAGCTGAAGTGTCCCCAGGGTGATCTCCCCATTTCTTCTGTCTTTCAGCCCTAGACCACAATGAGGGCAGGGACAGTTTCCTTCATGCCTATACTATACGGGCTTCATTTAGGCTTCTTGATGTATAATGTTTTAGTCTGGGGTCGTTATTGCTTCAAATTATTTCTTTTTTCTATCCCCTTTGCTTTCTTTTCTAGCATTTCATATACATGTACTTTGAATAGTTTGATATTCCTCACCAATATTTTTTCACTGCTCTTTCTTTGAATTACAGGATGTTTCTTTGTCTATTTATAGCTCCTCAAATTCACTGATTCTTCTACTATCTCAAATCTCTTACTGAGATCAAAGTGTTAATTTTTAATTCACGTTATTGTAATTTTTAGCACCAGAATTAACATTTAGTTCTTTTTTACAGATTCCATTTTTAATTTTTTTCCTCGTTGTTGATTAACTATTAACACATTTTCCTTTAATCATCTGAACACATTTTCTTTTAATTCCTTGAACATATTTGTGGCGTCTTCTCAAAGGTTTTGTCTGCTGCGCCCCGTATCTGTGTCCACTTGGTTCACTCTCCAATGATTTTTTTTCTTAAGTATAAAGTCCTACTTTTCTGTTTCTTTGCATATCTAGGGACTTGGGTTGAACATCTGACATTATAAATAATATATGAGGGACGCCTGGGGGGGCTCAGTCGGTTAAGCGTCCGACTTCGACTCAGGTCACACACGGTTCACGGGTTTGAGCCCCGCCTCGAGCTCGAAGCCTGGAGCCTGCTTCGGATTCTGTGTCTCCCACTCTCTCTGCCCCCTCCTCTGCTCACGCTCTGTCTGTCTCTCTCTCTCAAAAATAAACATAAAAAATTTTAAATAATGTATGAGACAACTTGGGGTTCTATTTTATTTTTCTGAGGGTTGCTGCTTTTTCATTTTAGAAATATTCTTTGGCTCACACCGTAAAATCTGCCTGGCCCGTGAGTGCCACTTCTGGCTACGATGCCGTGATGTCGTGGCTTCCGAGTTCCCTTTTCCCCCCAGCTCCCCGGAAGCCTCCTTTGTGACTGTGTACACTTCACAGCCATCCAGTGATTCGGCAGCGATGCCTGGACACTCGGGTCTTGCACCCACGCTGTGATGGTGCGAGGGCCCATGCGAAGGTCCCCTCAGCCCCTCCCTGGTCTCTCCCTTGCAAGGCCTCCCAGTCACACTTTTAAAGGATCTGTCTCAGAATCCCTCCAGGAAAGCCGGGGCTTTGCTGCACACGCCTGAACCCAGTCTGTCAACGCCAGCTGGGGAAGCTGTGGGGAGCCTCTCCCCCTCCGAACCAAGTCCTCCCACCTCAAACAAACAAGTGCTCTGGGACTTTGCTTCTCACCCAAATAGAATCTGTTACCTCTTGCTGGCAAAACTGCTTGGTGTTCTCTGCCAGCCACAAAATGAGTTCGCCAACCCCTGCAGCTGAGGCTGTATTTTGTTCCGTCCAAGGTTGGGTGGGAGCACTGGAGTGCTCCCAGACACAGAGCCAGACATCCCGTTCACCAACACCGTTTCTCACGAGTAAGCAGCTCTCCACTGACAGTTCTGCATTGTGTGTTTTCTCCGGCCTCCCAGGGGCTGACTCCAAGAGTCTTTCCAGTTTTGCAGGAGGTGGAAGGAACCACGCAAATCAGTTCTCCTTTTCGTCATGGTCAGCTCTGTTGTTTCTGTCCTCTTCTGCCAGGATACCTGGAAAGCGCTTTCAAAATCTTATTCCAAACCTACACGGAAACAAAAACACCGAGAAAAAAAAAAAAGACTCACAAAAAAACTGACTAAATAAATAACCCGTGGAACATCTACACCAAATCGGGTGAGGATAATACAAATCTGTGGCTCACTGTACCTTCCTGGTTACACACTTCAGTGAAGTCTTCATGGTTCCCTAAGAAGGGTGACGCCTCCTGAGCCTGATCTCTAGAAACCTTTGGACTCCGTTTCCTGGAGCCCCTAGTATCACCCTCCCCTCCACAGTGATGTGGGAACAAATGCAGAAGGAAATGGCAGGTGACATTACAAGTCCTTATAACCTGCAGTCCATTGACAGGTACTTGAGGCAAATCCAGAGGAGGACACTTCTCCAGGAAGCCCCTAGGATCCTGATGCTGATGCCTTGCTAGAGGGAAAACCATCAGCTTGACAACAGCAAGGCCTCAGGTATCTCGGGAGCCCTCTTTGGCACATCACAGTCCCTCCGGAGGCCTCCCTTTGGCCCTCACCCCCCCAACTGCACAGTGTATAAGCAGTCACTCCTTATAACCCCAGGGCAGCTCTTCCGGCCTGTGCTTTAATAAAATCACTTTTTTTGCTCCAAAGACGTCTCAAGAATTCTTTCTTGTCCTTCAGCTCTGACCCCCGCAGCTCCCAAACCCCGTCAATACCATAACCAAACTAATGTAAGTTTGCTCCTGGGTGAGTCACTGGTAGAGACTGACGAGGGAAGCAAAGGCAAGAAAAACGTAGTTTAAATTAAATTCCCTTACAGCCTGCAGCCCGGTGACAGATGGCAGGGAACTGTGGGGAGTAACACTCCCCAGGACGTTTATGCTGCCTTAATGCCTTCACGTTCACACTTCCTTACAAACTAAAAGCAACCGTATCTTGACAACAGCTAAATCTTCAGGGTCCTGTGAGACCTTCAGCATGCAGAAATTCCTTGGAGACTTACGGTATCTATACCTCCCTCCTTCCACAAACTTGAAAGTATATCTATGTAATCAGTCGCCCCCCACAACCCCAGTGCAGCTCTCCCTGCCCAAGGTCCTGTCCCCAGGCTGTAATAAAACCGCCTTTTTGCACCAAAGACGTCTCAAGAATTCCTTCCCAGCCGTCTGCTCACCAACCCCGCTTCAAATTTCATCAGAGCCCGCAGGTGGAGCTGTCACACGAAGGAAACTTTATTTGCAGCAAATCAGGACGCTCTGAGCAGGGGAGTGTGGGCTCCTTTTATTTAGGGTTTAGGACGAATATTCAGGAAGTGGAGCTTTATCCCGGCAAGGAAGGGCTGGCGAGGTGTGCAGGGACACACCTCGGAAACACGCCCCAGAAGGGCGTCGGCTGTCATGTGAGAGTGGTTCAGGGTCCTCCTGGAGGTGAGGTTTTGCGGTGATGGGGGGTTTGTGGGTTCTGGAGATGACGGCCAGGAAAGAACTCTTGAAGACGTCTTTGGTGCAAAAAGGTGATTTTACTGCAGGACGGGGACAGGACCCGTGGACAGGAAGGGCTGCGCCGGGACCAGGGGACTCGTTACAGACTATGGAGTGGGGGTGGCGGGCAAGTAAGGTCCAGGGGAAGTCACCAGTGAGATGTTCCTATGCCAAAGCCTCAGGATAGTGGAGGCCTGGCTGTTGTCAGGCTAAGGTGGTTTTTCCCTCCAGCAAAGCATTAGCACTAAGACAGCAGGGGGTTCCTGGAGAAAGGTGAAGTTGCCTCAAGGACTTGTCAGTGGGCTGCAGGTTATGAGGATATTTAGTTCTATCTGCCATTTCCTCCCGCCTCTGTTTCCACTTCACTAGGGCTGGCGGAGAGGGGGAGCAGAGGTAATTGTGCTTCTGGGGGGGCGGGGCTTCCGGGGGCGGGGCCTCCAGGGGCGGGGCCTCCAGGGGCGGGGCGTGTGCAAGCTCCAGGCATAAACTGGATGTGGTCTCGGGCTAACAAGCGGAGCCTGGCTTACTTTGGAAACAGCAGTAGGAGTTTTCTCAGAGATTCACGGCCTCCGATTTTGCTTTTAATTTTATTCATGTTCAAGCTAGTGAACATACAGTGTAGTCTTGGCTTGAGGAGGAGAACCCAGCGATTCACCTCCTACCTACAGCACCCAGTGCTCACCCCATCCCTCCTTAGTGCCCACCACCCATCTACCCCATCCCCCAGCCACCTCCCTCCAGCAGCCCTCACTCTGTTCTCAGTATTAAGAGTCTCTTAAGGTTTGCCTCCCTCTCTTTTTATCTCTGATTTGGTCAGCCTCTTTCCTGGCCTGGTTGAGACCGTTCCTGTTTACATTCCCACGGTTCCCTTAAAATCTTTAACATTTTTGCATTTCTTTGTTATTCTGACACCTCCTAGGAAGTTCTGCTGGAGGTGTGTGGGGCACAGGTGCTGGGAGGGGGCAGGGGGGATAGCTGGGGGCCCAAATGACTTCTCTTGTGCCCTGAAGGCCGCGTCTCTGTCTTTTTCTGGGGACCCCTAACTCTTTCCGGTCACACCACCTTTGCCATTTTCCCTCCCACTCTTCCCCCGCTGTACTAGGCAGGTTCTTCAGAGAAAAAGAACCACAGGACATCTGGGCCCGAAGCCTGACCCTAACATTTGGTGCGGAAACCCGGGGGGAGGTAGTAGCTCGCCTCCCTTGGCTGCACTCCCTCCTCGCCAAGCCAGACGCCAACCACCCTACTCACAAGCGCCTACAGGAGCCGGTAAGGAGGACAGGCCCCTCCTTCCCCCCTCCAAGCACGGCTGACACCCTCGAGAGACGTCTCGCAAGTCAGTCTCCTTTCCTCCGCATGCACGCCGCGAGGCCCGCACGCCAATAGGCCCCTTATTGCAGCGAGAGGGACGCCTCGCCCTGCCACGCCAGTGGGGAGTACCGAGTCTAAACCGCCTCGATCTCTTACCCGCCCCCCCATGTCTGTTAAAAAACTTCCGGCTCCTGGGCTTACAAGGTGAACTTCGTCCTAACCGACTCATCCGCCTTTGCACTACAGTCTGGCCTCAATACAAATTAGATCATGCTTCTCAATGGCCACCCGAGGGGTCTTTACAATACCAAATCTTAACCGATTTGGACAATTTCTGCCATCAGCTGGGAAAATGGGGAGAAATACCCTACGTCATGGCCTTTTGGAACCGCAGGTCTCGCCCCCACCTATGTTCCTCCTGCCCCTCTGCACGCATGCTCCTTGCCCGACGACCCCACCTCACCAACTCCCCCGATCTCCCACCCGTTAGAGGATCTGGCCACACCGCCCATCGGCCCTCGCCGCCCTCCGTACTCCCAACCCCCAGCCGTCCCGCCCTCGCCTCCCATATCATCCCAAACTTGTGCTCAGGCCCCTCCCATCGAACAGGCCCCAGCAGCCAACTTGCCTCTCCGAGAGGTGGCAGGACCTGAAGGCCTAGTCCAAGTTCACGCCCCCTTCTCCCTCCAAGACTTATCCGCCATTGAAAAGCGGCTAGGGTCATTCTCGGCTGACCCCACCCAATACGTTAAGGAATTCCAATACCTCGCCCAAGCCTACAGTCTCACATGGCATGACATCCATGTGATCCTCACCTCTACCCTCACCCCCGAGGAGAGGGAGCGCATCCAGGCCGCAGCCAGAGAGCATGCAGACCAAACCCACATGACTGACCCCACTATGCCCGTAGGGGCCGATGCTGTCCCGGCGGCCGACCCCAATTGGAACTACCAACATGCGGGCAATGGTCACCGGCGCCGGGACCAGATGATCCGGTGCCTACTAGCAGGCATGAGGGCAACTTCACACAAGTCAGTAAATTTTAACAAACTTCAAGAAATAATACAGGACCCCCATGAAAACCCCGCAGCCTTCCTTAGCCAGCTCACAGAGGCACTTACCCAGTATACCAGACTAGACCCTTCCACCCCCGCGGGGGCCACAGTATTGGCCACCTATTTTATTTCCCAATCAGCCCGATATTCGAAAAAAACTAAAAAAGGCCGAAGATGGTCCTCAGACCCCCATGGCCGACCTGGTAAAGATGGCCTTTAAAGTTTTTTTTTTAATTTTTTTTTTTTCAACGTTTATTTATTTTTGGGACAGAGAGAGACAGAGCATGAATGGGGGAGGGGCAGAGAGAGAGGGAGACACAGAATCGGAAACAGGCTCCAGGCTCTGAGCCATCAGCCCAGAGCCTGACGCAGGGCTCGAACTCCTGGACCGCGAGATCGTGACCTGGCTGAAGTCGGACGCTTAACCGACTGCGCCACCCAGGCGCCCCTGGCCTTTAAAGTTTTTAATGGCCGAGAGGAAGCTCAAGAACAACGGCCACAGGCCCGTCTCCAACAAAAGGTACAATTACAGACCCAAGCCTTGGTAGCTGCCCTGAAGCCACTCACAATGAAGTCCTCCGGACCACGGCCCCCTCCGGGGCCTTGCTTTAAATGTGGCCAAGAAGGCCACTGGTCTCGTCAGTGTCCCCATCCCAAAAAGCCTACCAGCCCATGCCCATTGTGCCAGCAAATGGGCCACTGGAAATCCGATTGTCCTAACCCAAGGGACGACAGACTCGCAACGCCTCCACGTGGCGAGGCTTCACCCCGACTGGACTCTGCCTTCCAACTGCTGGAGATGGAGGATGACGACTGACGAGGCCCAGACTCAGTAACTCCGGTGACCCACGCGGAGCCCAGGGTGAAACTCCAGGTAGCTTAGGGTAAGTCCATCTCCTTTCTGTTGGACACGGGGGCCACCTATTCCGTCCTGCCGAGCTATTCTGGCCCCACCACGCCGTCCTCCGATTCGGTCGTGGGCATAAATGGCACCCCCTCCATTCCGCCATGCA
Organism: Prionailurus bengalensis; assembly: GCF_016509475.1. Lineage (NCBI taxonomy): Eukaryota > Metazoa > Chordata > Mammalia > Carnivora > Felidae > Prionailurus > Prionailurus bengalensis. The sequence goes on along the minus strand of NC_057358.1, from coordinate 1,747,108 downwards.
CACCGGTACTCACCCGCTGCCTGCATGGCCTCCACTTCTCCCACTCCTTCCTAGTCACCCCCTCCTGCCCCATCCCCCTGTTGGGCCGAGACATCCTCAATAAATTAGGAGCCTCTATACATTTACCAGCTATCTGCTCCTCTCCCTCCCCCACTCATCTCCTACTGGCTGTTATCACAGACAACACAGACCACAGCCTCAGCCCACACCCAGACCTCCCAGTAGACCCAATCGTATGGGATACATCCACCCTGACAATCGCCACCTACCACCAACCTGTCCTCATTAAACTCAAAAATCCATCGCAATTCCCGTCTAGACCCCAATACCCAATCTCCCACACCCACCGACTAGGCCTAAAGCCCATCATCGATCGCCTACTCAAGGAAGGCCTCCTAACCCCATGTCACTCCCCCTGCAACACCCCAATCTTGCCTGTAAAAAAGCCTAATGGCTCATATAGACTAGTACAAGACCTCCGAATAATCAATGAAGCTGTAACACCCATCCGCCCAGTAGTGGCCAACCCATACACCCTCCTCTCCCAAATTCCCCCGTCCACAGCCCGTTTTACAGTGCTTGATCTCAAAGATGCCTTTTTCACTATTCCCCTACATCCTGAGTCCCAATTCCTCTTCGCCTTCACATGGCAAGATCCAGTCACCTCTTTGGCCTGCCAACTCACATGGACGGTACTTCCCCAGGGGTTCCGTGATAGTCCCCATCTCTTTGGGCAGGCCTTGGCCAGGGATCTCCTCAAAGCCCCACTCTCTAGTCACTGTACTCTACTACAATACGTAGATGACCTCCTACTATGTGGAACCTCTTTCGACCACACCAAACAAGAGACAGTCCATATCCTAAACTTCCTGGCTAACCTGGGGTATCGAGTCTCCCCACACAAAGCCCAAATCTGTACTAATACAGTCACGTTCCTGGGAGTCTCACTCACACCTACCACCAAGGCCCTAACCCAAGACCGTCTCCAAGCCCTCCAGACCCTGTCCCCACCTACCAATGCAGACGAAATCCTCTCCTTCCTGGGCTTAGTGGGCTTCTTCCGACACTGGATCCCTAACTTTGCTGTACACGCAGCCCCCCTATACAAAGCAGCCAAGGAAACCCCCCAAGGCCCACTCTCCAGCTCGGGATCGGTAGCAAGGGCCTTCCAACAGCTGGTCACATCTCTAGTCACTCAACCGGTCCTTTCCCTACCCAATGTTTCAAAGCCTTTCCTCTTATACACAGATGAAAGGGCTGGAATTGTGACAGGGCTCCTAGCCCAACCATGTGGCCCCGAGTTACAAGCTGTCGCCCACCTCCCTAAACGACTGGACCCTACCATCAGGGGGTGGCAACCCTGCCTTAGAGCACTTGCAGCAGCAGCCACCCTAACCAAAGAGCCACTCAAACTCACCCTACGCTGCCCCCTAACGGTATTCTCATCGCACCGTCTATCCGATCTTACACATCAGGCCCTGGCACACGTCTCCCCATCACGCATACAATTGTTCCATCTGCTCTTTGTTAAAAATCCTGAAATATCTCTCTCCAACTCTCCCCCAGACTCAATCCTGCCACCTACTTCCACAAATCAACACCCTCCAAGCCGCTGCACACATACAGCCCGCTGTTTGCTTTTTATATGACCAAACCGACAGTATATGCTCCCAAACCTCCCCCACCCAACATGGAGGGTGCCCCTATCGCTATTGTAACATGCACTGGCTCAGCCGAAACGGTTTCACAGGGAAAAAGACGGGCCGCTTCTGCTTACAAGGTAGCAACTTTACCCTTACTATCCCTGATCCATGGGATATCCGCTGGCAAACCGGGACAAGGGGCAAACTGTATCAGAATGGCCATCACTCTAACGCCGTCTCCTCTTTAACCATCTATCGAACCTACGAACCCGCAATGGCTCCTTCCCTCTCCAACCTTAAAGATCTTACGCAAACGATCACGGACCAAGAAAACCAGCTCAACACCCAACTGCAGACACCCCCCGCACAACATCCCTTCTCACGGCTTACACTAATCAGACAAGGAGCGATCCTGCTTAACCACTCAGGCTTAACTAACCTGTCACACTGCTTTCTTTGTGCATCCCTCCAGCGGGACCCGGTAACAGCCGTCCCATTCCCCACCCCCTTTCCCAACACCACTAACTCCACCAACCACCCCAGAAGTCAGATCTCCCTACAGGTTCCCATCCTCACTGAGACCCCTCGATACAACACATCTCACCCAACATGCTACTCTTCTTATGCCTCCCCAACTTGCCCCTCCCCCTTGCCTATGCCTAGCCACAATCCCCCCCCAGAGGGATTCTATTGGTGCAATGGCACAGCTCGTAAACAAATACCCAAAAACGCTTCTGTCTCCCAGTCACCATCATCCTCCAACTCACCCTAAATGGACAGGAGGAACTCCATCAACTCCTCGAATTCCGCCTCCAAAAACGAGCAGTTTTCCTCCCACTAATGGTCGGACTATCCCTGGCCACCTCCCTGCTGGCCGCCGGGGTTGGGACCGGCTCCCCAATACACTCCATTAGCTCCTCCGGGGATCTGTCAGACGGGCTCCAAATCGCAACAGAAGCCTCAGCAACCTCCCTAACCGCCTTACAAAGGCAGATCAACTCCCTAGCACAGGTCACTCTACCAAACCGACGGGCCCCAGATCTCCTGACAGCAGAAAAAGGGGGAACACGCCCGTTCCTGAGGGAGGAATGTTGCTACTACCTCAATGAATCAGGCTTCGTTGAAACCAATATAGAACACATAAAAGAAATCCAAAAACCCTATCCGCCCGCCCAGGATCCTCAGACCCCCTAACCTCCTGGTGGCCATCACCCCTCCTAACTTGGCTCCTCCCCACAGTCACCCCACTAGTTGCTGTCTGTATAATACTTATGCTCTTACCTTGTTTTCTCCATTTCATACGGAAACGAATTCATGAAGTTTCCCAGGTTGCATTTCACCAGATGGTGGTCCGGCCGTATTCGCGCATTCCAACCTCAGACCCCACATACCATGACGTCGCCCCTGCACCCGCAGGAAGCAGCCAGATCAGACCCGTCGCCCATTATCACCAGTAAGAGGCTGGAATGTCAGGATGGCCCTGGAACCACAGTGGAGGGGACGGCCATCTTGCCAGTGGAAAATCCCCAACAGAAAGCCCCGAGCGGCGCGCCAGAACGAACTGAAGGTCAACCAATCACCCAGCGACAGCACGACCTGGCGCGAAAAAGGCCCACCCGGACCTAAACCCGGAACGGCTGCAGCTTAAAAACCCCACCCCACCCCACCGGGGCGCGACTTCCCTGACTCCCCCCTCTCTCTCTCTCTCTCTCTCTGTCTCTCCCTGAGTCACGGAACCTCGCCGGAGACTTAGTTCCCAATAAAGCCTTTGACTGCTAAAATTTTTTAGCCTCTGACTCTTATCTTTACCCTGCCCTACGCCTGACCTTAACAACATCCACGTATATAAAGAGAAGAGAGATGGGCTCCTGCAGGCATGGAGGCTGACAATCCACTGTCCGAAAGCCAGAGGCCCGGGAGCAGGGACGTCCCAGGGTGGGAGGAGCAGAAGGAGCAGAAGCCCCCGCTTCCCGCTTCGGTCCTACTCTGGCCCCCCAGGCAGGATGAGGCCCGCCCACACTGGGGAGCGCCATCTTCTCTACTGGGTCTATTGATTCCAATGCTCATCTCTTCTGGAAACACACACACACACACCGCTCTCTGGGCATCCCTTGGGCCTGGCAGGTTGACACATAAAATCAGCCATCACACCAACCTTCCAAAACTCCTCGCCTTTTCCTATTCTGAGAAAATGACCTCACTACTTACTTCAATAGAAGCGGCAATCAGATTAGAACCTTCACAAACTGTCACACTCCACCTGTGTCTGTAAGGAGACAATCTGCCTGACATTACGGAAAAACTTCCTGAGCTTTCTCACTCAAGAACTTCCCCCGACAGTTGTATCTCTGCCCCACCACACTTCCTGTCTACTAGGTTACTTCCACGACAACAAATACGCTAATGATGAAGTTTTGGGGTGATGGGGGGCTCATGGGGTCCGGACCGGACAACCAAGTAAGAATTCTTGAAGACGTCTTTGGTGCCAAAAGGTGATTTAATGAAAGCACGGGGACAGGACCCGTGGGCAGGAAGAGCTGCACTGGGGTTGCGGGGGTGGGGGGGCTGGTGACCGTTTTATGGAGTCTGGGAGATAAAGTGAAGGGGAGTTTCCAAACAGACTTCCACATGCTGAAGGCTCCCTGGAGGCCTGGCTACTGGTAGGCTAAGGTTGTCTCTCCCTCCAGCAAAGCGTCTCCATCCAGGGAGCTAAGCTCCTAGAGGGAGGTCACTGTGCCTGTTTCACTGGGCCATAGGCAGCAGTAAGGGTATTTTTCATTTGCCTCAGTTTCCCACATCACCATGGCAAGCGCTTAAACCCCTTGCCTTTGTTCTTGGGGAGCTGGGCGTGTCCCACCTGGCGTGGGGGAGAGGTACCAGCTTATGCTTTGCCCCTTAGCCTGCCTCACGCCCCTTCATCAGCAAGTGTCTCCCACCTGTACCAGGAAGCAAGTAAAAACCAAACAAACAAGAATTTGACAAATCTGACAAGAGACACCCCTTCCTTACTACCTCACTTGTCTACTGTCCTCTGGATCACAATGACTCACAAAAGCCCGGTCCTCACCTACTTCAGCCCACTGAAATCATGCTTCTAACCTTGCCACCCAAACTCAGGACGCATGTCAGGGTCACGGTCAACCTTCGTAATTTTGTAACTGATGTTCACTTTAAAGTCCTTATTCACGCCTTTCAGCAATACTCGACCTGGTATCTTTTTTAGTCTCCTTGAAAACATTTCTGCCCTCAGTTCCTGTGATCTCACACTCGTGCTTTCTCCCCATCCCTCACTGAGCGTTCCTCCTCGGTCACCCACCTGTTTGGGATTTTCCTAGTTCTTCTTGATCACATGATGCTCCAGGGCTCCAGCTCTCAACCTTAAACCATTCCCCCTTGCTACACCAACTGTCCAAGTGGTTGCATCTATACGTCGATAGCTCCCAAATCCAGCTTACCTCCAGCTCAGATTGCTAAACTCAATTTAACACGCAAATATGCAACCCTGAACTTTTTTCTCTGGCCATATATTAAGAAGGTTTAACAAATTTAAAATGCCCAAAGCAAATGTCTTGTTTTCCTTCAATAAAACCTCATTCCTACAGTGCTTCATTTTTCAGTCAATGGCATCTCTAAATACTTGATTACTCTAGTCCAATGGCCGTGAATCATGACTGAATCTTCTTCACAGCCCACATGCAATGCGTTAAAAATACATATTGTGTGTCTACCTTCCAATTCGGAATCTGACTTCCCCGTGGTACCACATCTTCAGACCCACCGGTACCGCCCAGCTGCTAGACCGTGATGATAGCTTTCTCTCCGGAACCAAGTGCACGCTTCTCACAGCATCCAAGGTCATGGTCTAACATGTCGTTTCACCACGTGGTTTTTTACTTAAGATTTCCAAAGGGTCCGTGTGACTTCTCTTCCAGTTCTGTGTATCTGTTTGACTCTCATTCCCTTCCTCCCAATAGAATACGAAGACACACGAGGGGAAAACTCGTTTTGCCGACGGCAATCTCAAGGCACTCTGACTAATGCCCGGGCCACAGGCGCTCAGTGCATGTGTGGATTTATGAAGCAGCCCGGGCCCTCCACAGTCCGCCAGGCCCGACGTGGTCCGGCTCCGCACTCCTCTCCTCGTCTGCTCCCTCCTCTGCCCTCTTTCTCTGGGCTGCTGCTTCTGCTGCCCTGTAAACAGGCCGATCACACCCGCACACCCACCCCGTGCCTGAGACACCCGCACGTGCTTCCTCTTTCCTCCTGGTCTCGGTGCCTTTATTCCTGGTCGCTGATCCCTGGAAAACATTTTTTTTTTTTAATGTTTATTATTTGAGAGAGAGAGACACACAGAGCAAGCAGGGGAGGGTCAGAGAGAGAGAGGGAGACTTAGAATCGGAAGCAGGCTCCAGGCTCTGAGCTGCCAGCACAGAGGCTGACGTGGGACTCGAACTCATGAACCGTGAGATCATGACCTGAGCCGAAGTCGGATGCCTAACCAACTGAGCCACCCAGGCGCCCCTTTGAAAGACATTCTCACTGAGCTCAGCAGCTCCCACGTTGCCCCCTCTGCGGCCTTACTTCTTTCCACGGCATCTGCATGTATCTGACAGCATACTTAGAAGCAAAATTTGTTTTAGAGAAAATTCTTCAGGGACACTTCACCTAACAGTCTACTGTAGCCAAGGAGGTCTGGGTCTGTCTTGCCATCAGCTGAACAAGGTGTGAGCGTCACCAGCTGAAGACTCTATGATGTCACCTCCACACTGTTATGGACGGTGACAGAGGTGGTTACTCCTCCTGCACACTGCTTTGGGGCTTGCTAATCTACAGCGGTCATGATACTGCTTTTATTTATTTCCTTTATCTTTACTCTTTTTGTCATCAAACTTTTGTATAGATTGTGTGTTTAACTATTTAAATGAAAGTGTATCATTAATTTTATAATAATATACTCAAAGTATGAAAACGCTCTCTCTACAAAGTATTTCGTGAAAACAAGTTAGCATTCTAAGATGCAGTGGGACTGTACATTCATGAGATCAATGGTACACGTTCTAAGAACCTCCCCCCACCACAATGAAAGGTTCATAAAAAGTCTCGGGTTGGCTACTCTATCCCGGCACCTGTGACACTGTTTAGTTGGACAGTAGCCACTCAACAAGAATCTGTGAATGGAAGGGATACTAAAGAATAAGCATAGGACCAGGAATTAATGTTGAAAATAATGACTATTCAGAAAAATATTTTATGTATTATACCCATCAGCCATACGTAAGATTGCCGTTTGCATTGTAACTTTTTTGTATTCAGAAATATCACACCATTTGAAAAAAATAGAGGCCTGATCTTCCCTTGTTTAACTTGTACATCGTGAGTTGTTAGGCACATGGTTGTTAATCATTTGTCTTTCCAATATTTACAAGTGATTAGGTACTTGGCCCAGTTATCTTTTGGATCGAAATCTTTAATTTATGACCAGATGTTATCATCTCCCAGAGGACAAATTAGTGATAATGATGATAATATCATTATAAAACACAGCCACAAAAGATGAAAACGAGAAAATTCTGGTGAAAAATCAGAAGACACCTAAATAAAGACACATATCATGTTTATGGATTATTAGACTCAACATAGTGAAGAGTGCAGTTCTACCAAAGTCAATCTGTAGATTTACTGCAATTCTTACCGAAAGTCCACAAAGCTTTTTGTAGGACACATACAAGTTTATTCTGAAGTTGACAGGGGAAGGCACGGGCCTAGTAAACCTAAGTTAACACTGATAAATAACAAATACAGCAGAAGAGCCACTCAATACAATATTTTGGTTACTATAAAGGTACAGTAGTCAGAAAGTATGGGTATTGACAGATAAATACAGACACCTGTCAACAGGACAGAATAGAGAACCGAGAAACAGGGTAACAAAAATAATGCTGAAATGGGTTTTGACAAAGGTGCGATGGTTATTCACTAGAAGAAGGCCCTCCCCACCAAATGGTGCCACACCCAAAATCAACACATAAATAAACTCTGACCTGAAAAGCGCAAGTCATACGCTAACGACAAATGTATCATAAACGTGTAAAATGTACAACTAAAAAATTTTTAAGAAAAAAATAACGGAAAATTTTCAGAACTAGGGCAAGGCAGAGAGCTTCAGACGTGACACAACGCCCAAGCGATAAGATAAACATTGATCAGTGGACCTCATCAGAACCTAAAATTTATGTTCCACAAATGGTGGTGTGCAGAGTGGGAATACACGCCAGCGACTGAGAGAAAATATGTGCAAGCCACACACACGAGGGGCCAGTATCCAGAGTACACGAAGAGCACTCACTACGTACAGTGACCATCACATTAGAAAACAGGTAAAAGGCAGGAGCAAAGTGAGATGTCCAACCTCATGATCGGTCAGTAAATGCAGACTAAGCCACATGAGCCACCGCCACACACGATCCGGTGGCCAGGACGGAGCGCGGTGACAATGTCCAAAGCTGGCACGTGCCTGGCGAGGACCTGACGGTCCGGGAGGCCGGAAACCAGTTTGGCAGGTTAGTATCAAACTAAAGGCGCAGTTACCACACGGACCAGCAAGTGCGTTCGTGGTCACTTATCCTGGGGAAACGAACACTTTCACTCACACAAAAACCTGTGCACAAATGTTCACAGCAGCTTTCTTTGCAGGAGCCAAACACTGGAGGTGGCCTAGCTGTTCTTCCAGAGCTGAGTGGTGAAACAGTGGCCCGTCCCCTCCGCAGAGTGCTTGGCAACGAAAGGACAAGTGGTGGACACTCCCCGCTGGGATGAAGGTCAACAGGACTGTGCTGAGTGAAGCAGGCCAACCCCAAAAGGTTCCGCAACACGTGACCGCACCGATGTCACACTCTTGAACTGACAGCCACAGGAAACTGGAGAACAAGTCAGCGGTTCTGGGCAGGTAGACGGGGGTGGGGAGACGGGAAGAGGGTAGTTGGTGGCTATAAAAGGACAACAGAAGAGCCTGTGGCAATGAACCAGGTGAGCACCGTGGCTGCGGTGGGAACCTACCCGTGGAAGGAAAGTGAATACAGCCGAGGACACGTGTGCGCGCGCGCGCGCGCACACACACACGCACACACACACACACGGGTCCAGTAAAACTGGAAAACACATGGAAGATAAACAGGTTGCGTCAATACTGACATCCTACTTCTGACTTCCTACTACGGATCTGCAAAATGTCATTGCTACGGACAGAATGTTTGTGTGCCCCCAAAATCACACGTTGAAATCCTAACCCCTAAGTGATGGTATTGGGAGGTAACGGTCTTTGGGAGGGGATGAGATCATGAGGGTGCAACTGCCATGACGGAATCGCTGCCCTTATGAAAGAGAGCCCAGAAAGCTAGCTCGCCCCTCCCCCCATGTGAGGACACAGGGAGAAGACATCAGCTATGAACCAGCAGGCAGGTCTCACCAGACACCAGATCTGCCGACGCCTCAATCCTGGACCTCCAGTCTTGAGAACCAGAAGAAATAGGTCTATTTCCCCAACCACCATGGGGGAAAGCTGGATAAAGGATACACATGCTCTCTCTCTCTCTGTACTCTTTTTCACAAATATATGTGAATTTAAAAGGATCTCAATAAAAATTATAATCAAAAATAAAATGTGACAAAGAAGCCCCATCTATGACAGTTGTTAAACGACCCAAGGACTTTAAAAAAAAAATTCTGTAATATTTTCAGTACCCATACAAATCAAATTGAGATAAGCCAAAAAATATTGGGCAAAATTTCAGATCAGGCAACCTTTAAGGAAACTACCCAATGTACAGAATATATTGTATATTTTATATATACACAGGCACGCATGTGTATATATTCACCGTATGATATATTAGCTTGCTAAAATTGCATTTTGATTTCAAAAATTACCATTTACCATTCAGAGTTGTTTCAAGTGAACTGAGAATTTAAATTTTTTTCAAAATCACAGAGTAATATTCATTACCAATCACTTATTTATTTATCAGCCACATTTGACTGAACTGGATTTTTTTAAGAACCTAAAATTAGGAAGCTTTTTGGTGCATTTAAATGAAGATTCACTGAAACAAGAATGCTTTCTGTTTTTCCAAGTAGCTCCCCGTGGTTTACATTATACTGAATAAGGAACTTCATTTTTTAAAAAGTAAAACTTCCATTAACATTTTGAGAAGAAGAAAAACAGCTCTTAATGAACCAAAAACTCAACGAGGAGAACAGAGCACGCAGTGTGTGAACAGCAACCCTGGGAGAAGGTGACTTTTCATTCGGCGTCACAAATCGGATCAGTTTAAAGGGCATCTGAAGAGAATGAACTCGGCAGTTAGGGAAAGAAGAGGTAAGGAGTCTCCCAGTGCATTTGGGAATGAACCAAACTATTTCTGGGACAATTCACCACCTGAGGTGTGCTCTCAGGGCTGGTTTGGAGTGACTCGGGGAAGAAGCCATACCACCACATCAGACACGTAAGCCTGGGTAACCGCGCTTTCTCAGTAAGTCTACTTTCTTACGCAGCATTCCATAAAACTGAAAAGAATCAGAGGATGTGTAGTACAATAAAAATATCAAGAAATTAGAGTGACAAGTATAATAAGAGAATTGTAAAAAGGAAAGAACTGGGAATCAATTGTATAAAACCTTTGAAAGAGGGGCGCCTGGTTGGCTCAGTCGGTTGAGCGTCCGACCTCGGCTCAGTTCATGATCTCACGGTTCGTGGGTTCGAGCCCCGCGTCCGGTTCTGTGCTGACCGCTTGCTCAGAGCCTGGAGCCTGCTTCAGATTCTGTGTCTCCTTCTTTCTGTGCCCCTCCCCCACTCACGCTTTGTCTCACTCTGTTTCTCAAAAATAAATGAATGTAAAAAAAATTAGGGGTGCCTGGGTGGCGCAGTCGGTTAAGCGTCCGACTTCAGCCAGGTCACGATCTCGCGGTCCGTGAGTTCGAGCCCCGCGTCGGGCTCTGGGCTGATGGCTCAGAACCTGGAGCCTGTTTCCGATTCTGTGTCTCCCTCTCTTTCTGCCCCTCCCCCGTTCATGCTCTGTCTCTCTCTGTCCCAAAAATAAATAAACGTTGAAAAAAAATTTTTTTAAATTAAAAAAAAACTTTGAAAGAAATTTAAGTCACATACAAGGGTGTGACTTGGAGGATGATGGACTCTGAGAATTAACAAACATATTAATTGGAGAGAAAACAAGAAGACCCCACAAGTTCTAAAGCCGCTAAAAAAATTAAAAATAAAAAGCTATGAATGATACATTTTGTAACTAGACCAGACATCTATCTCCTCCTGAGAAACAGTCCTTCAGATGGGAGCCAAGAACATATTAATTATTTGGAATGAAGGAGACGTCTGCAGGGAAACCACTGGATTACGCAATATTCAGTTGGAACAACCAGTCAGTTACTCTACGTGCCCCAGACACGACCAGAAAATCAGAGTACGGAGTATCTGGTGGTTTGTGACTGAGGTCACATTTGCAGGTTAGCTCCAAGTCTGCTAAGGATAGTCACCACCCAGATGCGCCTTACCGGAGGTCCCGGGCACTTTTGGATTTACGGAGTGTTTCTGACACACATGCACCACTTCCAGGGCTCCATGGAGTATGTGGAGTAGGTGGCCAAATAATACGGGAGAGACCAGATGTGAAGTCCAACAGTGTTCTGAGAAGTATCTACCACCTTACATATTGGCAGAACTTCAATCTCCCACATCGAGGCCTTTGGTTAATATCATTTAAATAACATTCTCTCCCAAAACAAAATAATGCTCTGCGGGCACATCAAGGGGCCCCACGCCCCAGCCTTCCAGCTCACGCATGATTTTTAGCAGTTTTTGTTTATTGATTCAAAGGCTTTTCTCCTTTGAATTTCTATTGAATAGTTGAAAGGAAAGATGTGTCTCATGTCTCAGTTAATCATAATAATGGAGCCATTGTGATCCCATAGAAATGACAAGAATTTCAGGCACAAGCACTGGAGGAATTTCCCAATATTAAGAGGAAATCGTGTAGCAGGAACAGTTAGTCACGGCCATGGCGGTCTTCCCCAGAGCCCTCGGAAACTGCCCGAGCTCGGCAGGGCGAGCCCCAGTGTCTGGTTTATTCCTCCAAGGGCGTCCAGATGGGACTGAGGTCTTGGACCGTCCTTCTGGTGCAGACGCACCTGACAACTACCTACTATTTCCAGCTCTTATTAAATTCTTTTTTAATGTTTTATTTATTTTTGAGACAGAGAGAGACAGAGCATGAATGGGGTAGGGGCAGAGAGAGAGGGAGACACAGAATCAGAAGCAGGCTCCAGGCTCTGAGCCGTCAGCCCAGAGCCCGACGCGGGGCTCGAACTCACGGACTGCGAGATCGTGACCTGAGCTGAGGTCGGACCCTTAACCGACTGAGCCACCCAGGCGCCCCTCCAGCTCTTGATTCAAATCCAGAACATCAGGGGCGCCACCTGGGTGGCTCAGTCAGTTAAGCATCCAGCTCTTGATCTGGACTCAGGCCATCACACCAGAGTTTTATGAGTTCGAGCCCCGTGTGGGGCTCAGCGCTGACAGTGTGGAGCCTGCTTGGTATCTCTGTCTCTGTCTCTCTCTTCTCTCTCTACCTCTTCCCCATTCATGCTGTCTCTGTCTCTCTTAAAAAATAAAGAAACTTGATAACAAATTCAAATTCAGAGCAATAGCGCAGACGGGAGGGGAGGGTCACAGTCTTGAAAGGGACTAGGCACTGACATAGAACACCTAAGAGCCAGTGTGAAAATAAATGCTTTTAAAATACATCCATTTCCGGAAAACGGAATGCAAACAACGGCATGGGATCACTGTTGTAGCCACACACCAATTAAAGTATAGATATTTTGGGGCACTTCGGTGGTTCAGTTGAGCATCCGACTTCTGCTCAGGTCATGATCTCGCGGTTCATGAGGTCGAGCCCCATGTCAGGCTCTGTGCTGACAGCTCGGAGCCTGGAGCCTGCTTCCGATTCTGTGTCTCCCTCTCTCTCTGCCCCTCCCTTGCTTGTACCCTGTCTCTTTCTGTCCCTCGAAAATAAATTTTTAAAAAAATAAAAATAAAATAAAATAAAGTACAGATATTTCTATGAAGTCAGCTTCTCCATGTGGGGACTCTAATTCCAACATCAGTTTAGGGTGGGATGTGCAACAGTCTATTGGTTAAATCTGAAAAACAATGCCTGTGGGACCTGATTTTTAGGAAAGATATAATTAGAAAAAAATCACTTTGAAAACCTTAACTTCCTGTGTATAGAAACTTCTACTGGAATATGTTCTGGGATCATTAGTGAAAACCCTGATTGCATCAGTCTTTTGTTTCTCATACCTGAAAGGCACCTGCACGCCTTCATGGATTTTTATCCCCAAATAGCTGTTTGGGTGTATTTCACTCAGTGCCCTTCCTAAATTCAGTCACTTAGGCAAATGATGAAGCCACGGAATTTGGGCTGCTGTCGATGATGATGTCCAGATGCTGCATTCCCATCTAAGGTGTCTGTCACACACCAGGGGGACGGGAGCAAGGACTGTGCTCCGGAAATCACGCTGGTGACAGAAAGCCCGTCATCGGGAAGAAATGCAGCCTGGCCTGGTGTCGCAGCGTCACCCCCTCTGGACAGCCGAGGAGCAACAGTAAAAGTGACAGTAATCTCACACAGGGCTGACCCTGCTCTGCCGACCCTGGGCTACAGGGCCAGCGGAACTGGAATCCACGTCCGCCATCACATAAAACCTGTTTTCGTAACAGCTCCCTCGTGGAGACCAGCGTCCCTCCTGGTGACCTACGGAGTGCGTTCAGGGTGGCCGATACCCTAGACCGGGGGGAAAAACACCCACAAAAACCTGTAGGATTCCCCATTCCATACGGGAGGAAACCAATTTTCAGATGAGTTAAAAAGCTTCCCATAATCACAGAGCCATTTTCTCGAGTTCCGTGCCACTTTAACTGAGACTCTGAGTTCCTAAATTCCAGAGGTGAAGTCTGGTTCGCTCCCGGCTCCCGTTGCTTTCTGTGCTTCTGCAGAAGAGGGGTGTGGAGTGGGGGCAGACGGGGGGAGGGAGGGCTCCATGCAAACGTACCGCAGCCACAGGTCCACACCCGTCCGCAGAGATGGTGCCCGGCCTCCAGGGAAACACTACCCGCCACGTGGATTGGAGAGTCACACAGAGGTGCCCGCTCCTGCTGAAGAGGAAGGGCGCACTGGCGGGGCAAGGCCTGGGCAGAGGCAGCGAAGACTAGAAAGCCTCGGGGCCTGTCGCTGCCCCGCGCAGCAACCTCCCTCGTGATTCTGTTCGCGAAATGTTAGTGTTCACCCGCGAATAGCACTGCCGCAGGAACCGAGCGTGACGATCCGAACCAAGTGACTAACACACTCTCATGTGCGTGCAAATTCCCTCATGCTCATCAGCTGCTGCCACTGTTGTCACTGTCCTCGGAGCTGCCGCTGCCTCGATTGGCGTCAACCAAAGGACACCGTCGCGTCCACTTTTCTGACTACGGGGCGTAGTAAATGGTGGAAAAGTACATTCTCTTGGTCTCTGATGAGATGCTCTCCATTTCGCGGATTCAAGTGTGAAGTTATAACCCTACCAGGAGAGGTACAACGTACATCTGTAAATGCACACTCACACCGTGGGGACAAACCAGGGACACAGTGCAGCAGACACATTTCTTGGCTTTAAAGTGATGCAGGGGCACCTGGGTGGCTCAGTCAGTTGAGCCTCCGACCCTTGATTTCAGCCTCATGATCTTGCGGTTGGTGGGCTTGAGCCCCGCTTGGGATTCTCTCTCTGCCTCTCTCCCTCTCTCTTTCTCAAAACTAAATTAATTAACTTAAAAAAATTAAAGTAATGAAGTGTGACTGTATTTTCACTTTCTTGACTTGGACGTTACCACGAAGTAACAAGGAAAATCACAAATGCAAAATCCCGATTTAACAAAAGTCGAAGACAATGACAGCGCCATCTGCAACACCTGCCTATGGCTGCAAAGCTCAGCAAAGATGACAGAGGAGACTCATCTGGCCAGTGGGGACCGAGAGTTGTAAAAACCGGTCTGACCTCAAAGACATCCGGAGCAAAACTAATTCTCGGAGACACAGGAGCTCAGGTACAAGGTGTGCCGGGAGAGAACACGTGACCCAAGAACTTTATAAGCAGCCCAACTGTGGCTCAAGGCAAAAAGCCATAACCAAAACAAGTCAATAACCTGCAAGTTGAAAACAAAACCAATTAACCAACAAACATGCTAGGGGACAAAGTTTGACTGACTGGAAGATGACTGCAGAAAGTACTGTCCAAGAAATGGCGACGTTACAGGATGTATTTTACGCGAGACAAACTGAAACACATATGCGACTTATGTAAAGACCAGAACATTCATGTCACCAGCCTTAATGATGTGGCAACAATACAACAATTCTGAGGAAAGACATAAGGAAAGTGACAGATGCTGTGAACATCCAGTGTCATCGCCTGTTACTGCCTGCAGCTGAGTGATGGGAACTAAAGAGGATACATTAGAAAACCAGAAGTAAATACCAGCCTTGAAGTTAGGAGTGAGAAACACGTCTTTGCACGCTGAAATTAGGTAGTGCAACGAAGAGGCAATATGGCAGGCAAGGGGATGGAAATGTATTTATTGTATTTTTACACATAGTGTGGGATCAATTTATGCTACTGAAGAATGTGAAATTGTGGACAAAATACTGCATTATTGATATTTATGTAGATTCAATTCAGTCTCAATCAAAATTTTATCTATTTATTTTTTTAAATATTTATATATTTTTAAGAGAGAGAGAGAGACAAAGCAGGAGCAGGAGAGGGGAAGAGAGAGAGAAGGAGACAGAGAATCGGAAGCAGGCTCCAGGCTCTGAGCCGTCAGCATAGAGCCTGATGCGGGGCTCGAACGCACAAACCTCAAACTCATGAACCTCAAACTTACGAACCGTGAGATCATGACCTGAGCCAAAGTGGGACCCTTAACCAACTGAGCCACCCAGGAGCCCCTCAATCAAAATTTTAACATTTACGTTTCAAAAATTTTAGCCTTATTCTAAAATTCATACAGAAACGCAGAGGACCAGGAACTGCCAAGGAAATGTTAAAGCCTAACAACGAGCCTAAAAGACTTCACACTACCAGACGCCAAGACTTGCTACAAAAAGATAACACGACACCAGCACGAGCATTGACTAACTGGCCAATGGAACTCAACGGCGAATCCTGTAACAGACATATGATACATAACAGACACCAAAGCGCCGCTTGAATGCAGTGGGAAAAATGGCACATTTGTCAATGAATAGTTTCGTATCAAGAAACACATTAGTTTTCTGTGGGGCCTTAAGAAATTATCACGCATTTAGTGATTTAAAACAATCCAAGTTTTTTACTCACCATTTCTGTGGGTGCAGGTAGAGGTTAGCGGGTCCTGTCTGCTCAGGCCCTCACAAGGCCGCGCTGGACGTGCTGGTCAGGGCTGGAGGCTCTGGGGCGTCTTCTAGGCACACATGGTCTTTGCTGGAATTCATTTCCTTGCGGTTGTTGAACTCAGGCCCTCCGCTGATAGAGACCACCTGCTGTTCTTATACATATGGGGCCCTCTCCAAAATACCAGTTCAGGCCTTCAAAGCCAGCGAGAGAATTCTCTCATGCTTTCAATCTCTTCCTTCAAAAAGGGCCACATCCCTTGGAAGGGCTCATCTGATTAGATCAGATCCATTTAGAATAATCTCCCCTTTCATTAAATCAAAGTAACTGAATTGGGGCCTTAATGACATATGAAATATTACTTTACCTTTGTGCTACACCATAACCTGATCAACAGTAAAATCCATCATACTTACAATTGCTCGTACACTCTAGGGGCGGAGGTGATACCAGGTACCAGGGCAGGTATCTCCCAGGGGACTCAGGACTCTCCCCGCCACAAGAGACATAAGGAAGGAGACTCCCTATCTCCCCCTATACACAAAGCTCTAATAGTTCTCATCTCACCCTACCAACAAAAATCATCAGTTTGCAGATGTTAAGTGTCAAAGAAAAAACAATTTTAACAAAACTGTAGGACAATATCTTGGTTTAGTCAAATACCTTTTAAGAAGGAAAAAAATACTAACAAAGAAAAATGATAAACTGGACTATTTCAAAATTAAGAATTTTGTTTATTGCAACATAACAGAAACAATGTAAAGTCAAACCCAAAGTGCAAGATCTTTGTGATATATGGTCCACAACCAACAAAAGACTCATGTCCACAACATGTAAAGAACTCCTCCAGATCATTACGGAAAACAAGGAAAATGTGGCAGTGCCTGGGGCAAAAGAGGCGAAAAACCAAATGCGAAAACACTTGCAAACAGAAAATAAGCGTGTGACAGGGCTCCTCTTGATTCTCGATCAGAGAAATGCAAATTGAAAACGCAAGACAATATAACAGCACTCACAAAGTGGCTAAAATCTAGAAAACTATAAACACGCTAAGTTTATAGAGCGCATGAAAGAACTGGAAAGGCACACTGCCGGCAAAGCATTTGTCAGCGCCTGCTGAAACGAGCATGTCTCACTCATACGCCGCGAGCACACTCTCAGGTCACACGTAATAGAAGCCCAAACAGGTATGCACCGTAAGTATGCACCATAAGTATGCACCGTAAGTATGCACAAGACAGACACGCATATCCTCAGCAAACTCCTGTTAATATCCGTAAAACGTAAGGCGCTCAGTGCCCTTCAGCAGAAGCGTCGATGCCGCTTGGGGCAAGGACACACCGAATGAGAGTGAGTGACCTACAACACACCGCCATGTCACATCCCAAACACAAAGCTGAGCAAAATAGGTCACGCGAAAGAAAACACATAGTGAGTACACAACTCGTGTACAATACAAAAGAAGGCAAAAGTAAGCTACCGCATTAGAAGTCGAGATAAAGGTCACCCTAAAAGGTGGCAAGAAGGTTGCTGTGAAGAGAGTTTGAGATCTGGACGATGTTGTCCCTTGAGCAGGATGCTATTTACGCAAATGTGAGAGATTAGGAACATTCTCTGAAATGCACACTTCTGTAATATTTGCACTTTTATGTATGTAATACTGCAAAATAACATTTTTTTAGAAATAGGATGGATGTCTCCAATTGCCATAAATTTTCAAATTCCAAATCAAATGATGATGAAAGGCATCATCAGCCATTGCAACCACAACCACAAAAAAAAAAAAAAAAAAAGGAGAAAATAGCCAAGGTTACAACCTGAATATCAGACAGCTTTTATTTAGGTATAGAAATTGAAAATGAGAGAGGGAGAGAGGTGATTACTTTCACAACGCTAAAGTTTGAAATACACAGTAACTATCTAACAACAACAACAAAAAAGGCAAAAATTCTCATAACATTTTCCGAATTCTGGAAATTAACCAAAAGCTGGCTACAGTCATAAAAAAATACGTGGTATGTTACTGGCATAAGCAGAGACATCTCCATCCGATGTAATATAACTGAGTATTCAAGAACAGACCCATACATCCATGCCTAATTGATTTCGACAGGGAGGCCAATACTATCCAGGGGGTGTGAACGGGCTCTTTAACCAGTGGTGCTGGGATCACTGCATATCCACGTGCAAAACAGTGGAGGCGGACCCCTGCCTCAACCATATACAAAATACACGTATACGAAACGAACTCAAAATCCAGAGATACACAAACGGCCAATAAAACACACGGAAACAATCTACTCAGTCACAAGCGCAACGGAATTGGAAGCCGCCCCGATAAACCACCTCACCCTCACCCTAGGAGAGCTACGCCGACACCACCACCAGGAGCCAATGTAACACGGCAGGGGTCGGCCAGCGCGTGGAGACGCGGGACGCCACGCACCACCGGTGGGAACGTAAAACCGCGCAGCCGCTGCAGAAACGTGGGGTGGCCCCCCAAAAACGTAGGCGGAGAACTACTCATGGCCCAGCCATTCCCAAAGTAACTGAGGGCAGACATCCGTGGCAACTGATCAAAAAGTCGATAAACGGCATTGTGCAGCCAGCTGGGAAATGTAATACATCCGGTTAATTACTTCGTATCTTAAATCAAATTTGCGTTGAGAAAGTAGAATGTAAATACAAGAACGGGCAGAAAATGCCATGTGGGGTCAAAGTTGAGAAAGCTTCGCGAGTACATTCCCGGATTCGGAAGACAAACGGAGAAGAGGCTACACAAAGACCAGCAGGTGCACTCTGAGACGCTCTGGACCAAAAGGGAACGCACCACGTGGGGCCGAGATCAAGGGTCATGGCTCGGGTGGCGACGCAGGAGGGCGCCCGGGAGCCTCGCACCTGGCGACCTGGAAGCTGGGGGGGGCGCGGCCATCAGGTGTGGCCAGGAGCCGGGCCAAGCGCGAGGGACCGGAGGGACCCGAGGGACCCGAGGTAGCAGGCCCTGAGGGCGCGTAGGCCAGACTCCCGTCCAGGGACCCCACACCTGCACCCGGAGACCCCAGCCCTGGGACCCCACACCCGGAGACCTCACACCTCCACCCCGAGACCCCATACCCGGAGACCCCACACCTGCACCCACAGACCCCACGGCTGCACCCAGAGACCCCAGCCCGGAGACCCCACACCTGCATCCGGCAGACTCCCTGGCGGCAGGTGCTGGTGGAGAGGCCGACGAGACACCGTCCCCGCTCCAGGCCGCGTCCGCTGTTACCCGGGGGCCGGGTCTGGGGCGGCGCCGACCCGGAGGCGCCTGCGTCCTGCCGCTGAGCGCTGCTGCCCCGGGGGCGCCTCCGCCGGGCGGGCTTCTCGGGGGGGCCCCCCTGTGACCAGCCAAGGAGTCCTGGGGCCGCCTGCGCGGAGGGGTGGCGTCCTCCGGGGACACGGAGCACCCCCCCCCCCTCCCCAGGCCAGGCTTCCTGGGAAACACGCGTCCTCACGGAGGCCTCGGCGCGCCCTCTCTGTTGTGACTCCGGATGTGCGCACGGGGCCTGCGTGTGTGCTGAGCACGCGCTGACGTGACTTACGTGTGCGGGCGTGTACCTTCACGTGTATGCATTACGCGTGTGTATCCGCAGTGCGTGTTAAACGTGTATCTTAACACAAAGGGAAACTCACTTAAACATATGAAAAGATGTGCAAACTCCTTTTTAATAATAGCGATAACATTTAAAAGTCAACAGGGAAACAGTTTTTCACCAAGTTGAGCGATAAAGATGATAGATGATGCATAGATAAGGTGGATTGACCGGTGAGTGAGTGGCCGATGGATAGATAGATAATAGAATGATGATAGAGTGGATTGATGGATGGGTGAGTGGGTGGGTGGATGGAAGGGTGAATGGACAGATAGACAGACATCCCACCAGAGCATAAGAAATAGACTGTCTCATATATTGGTCATGAAGGATAGATAAATCAATAGAACTCAATGGAAGGTAGGTTGACAACCTGTGTGTGTGTGTGTGTGTGTGTGTGTGTGTGTGTGTGTGTGTGCAAATAACTCTGATCTAGCATTTATTTTGTAGATACGCTCCCACCTGTGGGAAATGAGGCATGTACAAATTGTTGCAGCGTGGTTTATGCACACAAACTGGATAAGACGTAAATACCCATTAGTGGAAGATGTGTTAAATAAATTATGTACATCAATAAAATAGAGTACCCCATAGGGAGCATTTAAGAGAAAGAGGCAGCTGCACGTATACTTACACAGAAAGACAGCCAAAAAACACTGGGTGGAAATAAGTGAATGTGAGTCTGCCCATAAGGGTGTTTGTAAATGGAAATAAACACGAAATTCGTAAAGTTTGTTACTTCTGAGGAGGAATGCTGGATAGATTGGGACTAAGGATACTCACTTTTCACTTTTTATACTTTGTACCTTTGTATACCCAAAGTTTTCCACAAAATAACTATCAGAGAGGTAAACACCCAAAGGAATCAACAGTACAACACCCTGCACAGGCTCTGGGGCCTCGCTCTGGCCTAACCTCTGACTTTCACGTCACAATCTCTGACTTTGGATCCGCTGCATAGCGCCCAGGGCACCCCTGTTCTTGCCTTCCAGCTTCTCGGGGTCTCCTGTCACTCATCAGATATTCTTGACATAAGGTAAATGCCACAGGGGCGAGTGATTTTTTGTTTTCTGTGGGTTTGGGGTTTTTTTTGTGGGGGGGGGGGAGGGTTTTTTTTTTTTTTTTTAATTGACACCAGCATCTGTGATCAGCTTGCTCACTGAGAAGTCTGACCCAGGAAAGAGATGCATTGCACAAAACCTCCTTTATTTCATTCTCAGTACAAATAAGTCGCCGTACACAGTCTTCAGCTCCTTCGTCTCCTAAAGAAAGACAATAGTCCAATCAGGGTATTGCTCCTCATTATGTAATTTGTCTCCAGAAGCTTGGGAGGGTTTACGTTCTGGCTGGTTTATTCGCTGCTTCATGCGTAGGTGCTATAATTGCGCTCACGTTGACATCTTCTAAATAAATCCTTTTTTCCCCGTGATCTCCCTGCCTTTGGTCACTTCTCAAAGTATGTACACCCCGAAATGAGGTTCCGTGATTTTAAAAATGAATTCATTATCCACAAATTGTTGCCTAGGAAAGGAACCGTTTAGAGCAAATTGCGGATGTGAGATTCGTGTGAACTACTGCTCATCATTTTCCAATTAGTCTTGTCTCGGCGTGTGTGTGTGTGTGTGTGTGTGTGTGTGTGTTCATTCTTTAAGGCTTGAAGTTTCTCTCTTCTCTTTTTCTGTGTTTCCAATGGGAAGCTCTTTTCTCTGCCTTTCAGCTGCTGTTGATGAGATGTGGTTGTGGACGAGAGACTGTTGGCCCCTCTCTGAAGTCTGCTGATGAAAACAGCCCCCGTTGTGTGTTAAATTCAGATCACTAAGTGTGGGGGAGGGGGTGTGAGTGACAATGGCCCTGTTTTGCCCACTGAGGTGTATGGAAGGAGTTTTGAGTGTGGGATTGGTGAGTGCTGAAAGGGGACAGCACGAGGGAACATCAGAGATCGCTCGACTGATCTACCTCAGGAAAACTCGGTGAGGCTTGGGAGGCAGGGTTGTGGAGGTCATGCCCAGAGACAGGTTTGCACGTAGGACAGAAAATACTTCTATCTCCAAAAGGTGTTTTCTGATGCAAGAGACGCTTAGGTGACTCATGGGACTGAATCACTTCCAAAATGTTGTCATACATAATATAAATGTTTTGGATTTATTTTAAGAGATTCTCACCCTAGTGCTCATGGACCACAGAAGCCAATATCAATCATGGCATTATCAATCATGGATCCAGTAAAATGCCATCACATTTTACGTTTGTTAGCATCAGTCTCAACACATAACCCATTTTTTTCACACGTGAGTTGAAGAACCATATTTGTGTGAGCGATGATTTCAAATCTTCTATTAAGTTTGAAAGTCAGTGACATCAGTAAGAACTAATGAAGAAAAAAGGCAAAACTTTCACAGCTAAAAATAAAGTTTCCTTGTAAAAACAAAGGAATGACCATAATGGTGTAAATATTTTTGATATCTTTATCTACCTAGTGTTCCGTCTTCAGAATTTTCTCATATTCTTAGTTATGTTTGCGACCACCTGCTC
Organism: Prionailurus bengalensis; assembly: GCF_016509475.1. Lineage (NCBI taxonomy): Eukaryota > Metazoa > Chordata > Mammalia > Carnivora > Felidae > Prionailurus > Prionailurus bengalensis. The sequence goes on along the minus strand of NC_057358.1, from coordinate 1,724,823 downwards.
GTAATCTCGCCAGATGGCCTGACAAAGCGAATGCAGGTAGTCCCCTGATCATATGTATTATGTTGCTTTTGACTGTGACTCTTCCAAATTACACCCAGGTACACATGATTTTGTATGTATATTTGTACACATCACTATTTCTTTAGAACAATTCTTGGAAAATAAATTACTATCTCAATGCCTGTAAATAACATTAAGGAGTTGTATAACTTACCTTGAGAACTACTGCACTCATAATATTTTCTTGAAAGAATTATTGGCTACTCTTACCAGTAAAAATAAACAAATAAAAATAAAGAATGAATGAAGATTCAGGGTTACATGGGAGTCCTGTCATTCTCTTTTGGCTGGGCAACAATAATTTTACGCAGAAATCTCACTGACCCGCTCTCCTGCCATGTCCGGACAATGAGTGCGAGGTCAGCGTGCTTTTGCTAGCGCGCAACCTGAAAAGATGATGCGAAGCCACGTCCACCACGAAATTACTGTTATCCTGTCTTTTCCTACTTTCATTCATAAATTATATTTACAATAAGGAATGCCATTCCATTATACAAATGGTTATGAAATATAGACAGTAATTTGCAAAATAAGAAAAGATATATGAAACAGTTTATCTTGGGGGCGCCAGGGTGGCTCAGTCGGTTTACACGACGGACTCCTGCCCAGGTCATGATCTCACAGTTCATGGGTTTGAGCTCCACGTGGGGCTCTGTGCTGACAGCTCAGAGCCTGGAGCCTGTTTGGAATTTGGTGTTTCTCTCTCTCTCTCTCTCTCTCTCTCTCTCTCAAAAATAAATAAACATTTAAAAACTTTTTTAAAAAAGCAGTTTATCTTTACTAGTAATTAAATTAATAGTACCTTTAACATTTCATGTTGGCAATGAGTTTTCGTATTTCAAGTATGCAAGATTGGTTCAACATTAGAAAATCAATTAATATAATCCATCATATCAACGGGGTAAAAAGTATATATATCATGATTATATCAATAGATGCAGAAAAAGCATTTGAGTAAATTCAACACCCATTCAAAGTAAAAAATTCTTAGCAAACTACTAAAAGAGAAGAACTCCCTCAGCTTGATAAAGAATATCTACAAAAGCCTACCGTTGACATCATATTTGATGGTGAGGAACTTGACGCCTTCCCACGAAGATCAAAAACAAGACAGGATCCCCCCTCTCCACACTCCTTTTAACATCATGCTGGAAGTTCAGGCTAATGCAGTAACACACACACACACACACACACACACACACACACACACACGTATACAAATTAGAAAAGAATAAGTAGAACAATTTGCCAATAAAATGCTCATCTATATAGAAAAATTTTAAAAATTGACAAAAAAAAACCTCCCAGAATTAGTTAGTAATTATAGCAAGATTACAGGATACAAGGTCAATGTGCAAAAGTAAATCACCTTTTTAAATATACCAACAATGAACTAGTGGAATTTGAAATTAAAACATAATAATATTTGCCCTGGCACCAAAAAATAAATGGAAAAGTTTTAAATCTAACAAAATATGTATAATATTTATACGAGGAAAACTATTTATTGATTAATAAAGGAAGGTAAATAAATGGAAAGATATCCCATGTTCCTTAATAGGAAGTCTTAATATTGTCAAGATGTCCATTCTTCCCAACTTGATGTATAGATTCAATGCAATCCCATGAAAATCCCAGCAAGTAATTTTGCAGATTTTGACAAAGTGATTCTAAAGTTATGGAGAGGAAAAAGACCCAGAATACCCAACAAAATATTGATGGAAAAGAACCAAGTTGGAAGACTGATACTACCGGACTTCAAGATTTGCTATAAAGCTACATTAGTCAGAACAGCATGCTATTTCCTTCTTGAGATATGCAAAAACATGGATAAATCTAGAAACATTAAGTGAAATGAGCCAGTGCCAGAGGACAAATACCGCATGATCACGTATGTGTGGAATCTTAAATAGTCAAATTCACAGAAGCAGAGTGTAGACAGGTGGTGTCTGGAGCTTGGAGGAGGGAGAAATGGGGAGCTGGTGTTCAATGAGTATAAAGTTTCAGTTATACAAGATGAATACCTTGTAAAGATCTGCTGTGCAATATAGGACCGATACATACTGTACCGTGCACTTAAAAATGTGTTAATGAGGTAGAGCTCACGTAAGTGTTCTTAACACAAGAAAGGGGTGAGGGGATCCTGGGTGTCTCAGTCGGTTAAGTGTCTGACTCTTGGTTGCAGCTCAGGTCATGATCTCAAGGTTCGTGAGTTCGAGCCCCAAGTCAGGCTCCGTGCTGATGATGCGGAGCCTGCTTGAAGTTCTCTCTCTGTCCCTATCTCTCTCTGTCCCTTCTGTGTTCCCTTTCTCTCTCTCTCTCTCTCAAGGTAAATAAAATAAACTTTTTTAAAAAAAAAAGTGTGAGTAGGGGTGCCTGGGTGGCTTGGTCGGTTGGGCGTCCAACTTCAGCTCAGGTCACAATCTCGCGGTCCGTGGGTTCGAGCCCCGCGCTCTGGGTTGATGGCTCGGAGCCTGGAGCCTGCTTCTGGTTCTGTGTCTCCCTCTCTCTCTGCCCCTCCCCCATTCATGCTCTGTCTCTCTCTATCTCAAAAATAAATAAACATTAAAAAATAAAAAATAAAAAATAAAAAAAATTTTAAAAGTGTGAGTATAAGAGGAAACTTGGAGGTGATGGATATGTTCTTGTGATGATGGTTTCACAGATGTGTGTTTATGTTTAAACTCACCGGACTGTATGTACTAAGTATGCACAGTTCTTTGTATGCCAATCATACCTCAATAATTTTTTTAGTATGGTATAGTGTGCTGTTGGTGAAAGAATGGGAATGTAGATCAATGGAACAAAATAGAGAGTCCAGAAATAGACATGCACAAATATAGCCAACTGATCTTGACGAAGGAGCAAAGGCAGAACAATGAAGGAAGGGTAACCTCTTCAACAAATGGTGCTGAGAAGGTGGGCATTCCCATACAAAAAAAAATAAATCTAGATGTAATTTCACAAAATCAACTCAAAATGATCACATATTTAAATGTAAAGCACTACAAAGACAACTGTAAAGTTCTTTGAGATAAGAGGAGATAATCTACTCAAGCTTGGGTTTGGTGATGACTTTTTAGATACAATACATAAAACACAACTGTGAAAAAAAATTGATGAGTTGGACTTAATTAAAAGTAAAAACTTCCCCTCTGCAAAAGACAGTAAGCTAATGAAAAGACGGACACAGACTGGGAGAAAATATTTTCAAACGACATGTGTGATAAAGGACTGGTATCCAAAATTTACAAATGACTCTTAAAATTCAATAATAAGAATACAATTAATTTTAAAAATGGACAAAGGATGTGAGTAAAGAATTCACTAAAGAATATATACAGATGGAAAAAAGCATATGAAAAATGATCTGCATCATATGTCATCATGGAAATACAAATTAAAACAAGCACACTTACTCGAATGGCTGAAATTCAAAACACTGACAACACCCAATACTGGCGAGGATGTGGAGCCACAGGAACTCCGTCATTGCTGATGGAGCACGGAATGGCACGGCCACTTCGGCACACCGTTGGGTGGGTTCTTACAAAACTAAATATACTGTGATGCTACCAAGAAACTGTGGAACCTAGTGATTACCCAACAGAATTGAAAAACGTGTGTCCACACAAAAACCTGCCCACAGATGCTTATGGCGGTTTTGTTCATATTTGCCAACACCTGGAAGCAACCAAGATGCCCTTCAGTAGGTGATGGATAAATACACTGTGGTCCATCCAGACAATGGAATAGTATTCAGCGCTACAAAGAAATGAGCTCTCAAGCCACGAAAAGACACGGAGGAACCTGAAATGCATATGACTAAGTGAAGGACACATCAGTGTCAGTTCCCCGGTTGCAGAAAATGGACCACCTGGAGGGGAAGTGGGTCACTGGGCGCTGGGGAAGAAGTGTACGAGAACTCTACTTTCTACTCGATTGTCTTGTGAAACTTCAACTTCTCTAAAAAATAAAGACCATATTAAAAGTAAACGAACAAGCAAAAACCAAATGTGCACGTGAAAAAATATTGCAGGGGGGATTATAAACTGGTAAAACCTTTCTGGAAGGTCATTTAGAACATGGATCAGAAAATTTTAAAGCCATTTGCTTCTGCAGACCAGTAATTCACTTTCAAGGATGCCATTCAAAGAAAATAATCGTGGATATCGTCTTTGTAATAAGGATTGTGTCCATTTTAAAATACACTTTAATGAGGGGTGCCTGGGTGGCTCAGTGGGTTGAGCGTCTGACTTCGGCTCAGGTCATGATCTCGCGGCTCGTGAGTTCAAGCCCTGTGTCAGGCTGTGTGCTGACAGCTCAGAGCCTGGAGTTGCTTTGGATTCTGTCTCCCTCTCTCTCTCTGCCCCTCCCCGGCTCACACTCTGTCTCTGTCTCTCTCAAAAATAAATAAATGTAAAAAAATTTTTTTTAATATACCTTAATGAATAATATATGTAATTGAGGAGCTTTAAACTCAAGTAGGTGATTGGGAACAATGATTATGTCTGTTGTTCATCTACTATTTCTAAACTGTTGCTTTCGTTTTGATTCTTCTGCACTGGTTTTTGGGCTTTTCTCCCTCGCTTTCTGGCTTTGGCTTCATTTGAACTTGGACTAAATGCCTGTCTCTGGCGTCCCTTCCTCCCTCACATGGACCAGAGTGTAAGTGCACTCGAAGAGTGGGTAGCTTGTGACAGGGAAGACGGTGCCAACACACATGGCCACATCTCCTACCTCTCCTTTGCATGAACCCAAGGGGTCACTCGGTATCTACTGAGTCCCTGGCACGTCAGCTGACCACACAGCTCACCTGCGGACCAGAAATATTTTGCCTGCCCTTGTCTCATATTTCCTCCTTGCTTAGAAACTTCACTCTCCTTACTGTGTTTTGGCAAAACTCAATGTGCACCTCAGCTTTGCTATACTACAAAACTATCTTTCGGATACTTTCCTGTTGGGGTATATCTTGCGATGATACTGGAAGAGTATTAACTGTTCTCAGGGGCTCTTGGGCAGTTTCCGCGTGTGCAGCTACAAAACATCCCTTCATGCTACTTGTCACATGACTCCACCAGCACCTTTGTTCTTGAGTTTCCATACGTCCTTCAGAGCATCCCTGGGTATCTCCGTCTGTCAGATGTAGTAGCGGTTGGTTTCTCCTGCTTCGTGAAAGTCAAGTTTTAGTTCCTCTGGTTCAAGTTTGCCTGAGACACACTGGATCCTTCTCTGGATACTTTTAGTCTCTTTTGTTTGTTTGTTTTATCACATCTGTTTTGTTTGCTGTCTTGTTTTTCTTATCTGAGAAAGTGCGGAAGGCTCACACTTCCTCAACTACTCTTTGTTCATTTAAAAAAGTTCTGCTGAGGTGTTTAACTTTTACTTTGTAGCTAGTTCCTGATATGAACCTTTTTAAAAAAAAATTTTTTAATGTTTATTTATTATCAAGAAAGAGAGATAGAGACAGAGCATGAGCAGGGGAGGGGCAGAGAGAGAGGGAGACACAGAATCCGAAGCAGGCTCCAGGCTCTGAGCTGTCAGCACAGAACCCGACTCGGGGCTTGAACTCACAAGCCGTAAGATCATGACCTGAGCCGAAGTCGAACGTTCAACCGACTGAGCCACCCAGGCACCCCATTCCTGATATCAACCTTAAAATACATTACTCTCAATTTAATCTTGCGTAAAGTTTTTTAATTAAGAAATTATTTGTAATAAAAATAGAGATTATATGTTTTACATTTATCTCAACTACAGTGTGTGTTTATATCTTTTATTGAGAGCAGCAGAACCAGAAAAACCGCAGTGTAAGACCCTGAAGAGAATCACATTTTAACCGAAGGAACGGAGCCCAGAAAATTGAAAGAAACTTGTGCAAACACATTCTCGGCACAGCCCGACCATCGTCTCCATCACTGTCCGAGTCCTGTGACCGCTGAGATATTTGTTGTGCATTTATGTAGACTGAGGTATTTGAGCGTGTATCTCAGACTCTGATTGCAGGAGGGGCTGCATGAAGTCCTTGGCACATCACATTTTACATCGATGTGTCATTTACAGGGACCTTCCCGGGCCTACTTCAGGTGTCCGCCGTGGCCTTGAGTAAGGTCGCGTCCAAGAAAGTGTCCTGTCTGTGCACAATGCAGATGGAACCAGTGTGTCTGCTGATAAGATTCAGAATCCCTACAGACAGAGGCCAGCTATGGATGGGGGCGTTTTCACAAGCTAGAAACGTGCGACAGATGTCACAAGGGCACCGTGTGTGGGACCCTTCCGGAAAAGTAGTGAACGAACGGTCCCCACGCTCCTTTGTGAGTGCACACCTGCTCGATTTTTGCCTCCAGCCGCGGGCCGCGATGGACGCTGTGACCCTGCTCCTCTCCTCTCACCTGATCAATGGCACCATTACCGTGTACCTGATTGTACATCAGGCAGCATAGAGATCTCTGATTAATCTCCTCCTGGTAGGTTCAAAAGATAAGAAAACCCCTAACGGTTCCCATTTGCACTCTTTCTTTGCGGAGACCGGAGACAAAGAGTTCCTTCCTGTGTTATTCTTGTGTGTGTAAAAAGGATTTGTACAAGAAAGTCCCTGGTGTAAACAGTATTGAAAAATTGTTCTAAAGGATTAAAGCGCCTGTAAGGCTCTGGCCCCAGGAGTGAGCCTTCACGCAGGCTGCATTGATGTAACCACCCGTGGGCTGCTCGCAAGGATACTCAGCACCCGGTATGAAAAATAAATAAATAAAATAAAAACCAACATGATCATAAAATCAGGCTTTGCGTCCATATTTTAACATAAATTTAAAAAAAGAATGGCAGGTTTGAGACATTAGGATATAGGCACAGTGTATCCACTGAAATTAGAGACAAAATACATAGTGTGTTTCTATGGGCTCCGTGGACATAGTGAGTCGGGTCAGTGGGACTGCCTAGAAGAGAGAAACCAAAGTATGGCTCCCACAGGGTAATGACATTGAAATCTGAAAACACTCTCCAGTGTGCATCCCTTTAGGGTTGTGGCGACGGGATTTTTTCCCCCAGCTACATCAGAAAGTAGTTCAGTGTCGCATCTTATTCTCCCAACAGAAAATTTGCTCCGACTGTCATAACAATAATCTCTTTGGATCAGTGAACCATTAACATCTTAATCCCACAAAGCTCTGCTTTTGTTTCCAGGCCAAGGTTGGTAAAGAATGTTTGAGTCTTAAGCTGGGATGCCCCGGCAGCCGCCTAATGCGATGACAATGTTCTAAAGATTATAGATCAATGTAGAGATTACAGATAAAGTGCTGGCCAAGACAGAAGCCCTCTGCTCATCTGCCCTCGCCCCCCAGACTAGACCCAGGTCACCATGCAAGCCACCTGCCCCCTTTCTCGTGCCTTTACTGTCATGTGTAGGGATGATCAGTTGACCATTGAAGCTACTTTTAGGATGGAAGAGGGAGAGTGGAGGAAGATTTCAATGCATAATCTAAATGAAAAGTCCTTTCTGAGTTCACTAAACATTTTTACAGCCTTCCAATCCACATTAGTGCCAGTTACCCCACACGTGCGACATTTTCTAAAAAATTACTTACCGCCGGTAATCCTCGGTGCCATTTGAAGAGATGAACTCTTCTATCAACACGGATGCCACAGAGCAGCGTGTCTTGAAATGCTTTTCCATGAAAAATGGTGCTACAAATGGGATCCTGTGGATTAGAGAAAGGGCAGGGGCCTGTGGGTTTACCAAAGTAGGAGTTTCCATTTTTGTTTTTTACACCATGTCCCCACAGTGTGTAATATGCTCATGGTTATTGCAAATCTGCAGACGCGTGGCTCTGCACGTGGGTGCGCGGTCGACTTTCGAATCACCACCTTCCGCCCCTTCGTAGGATCAACTACCCAAAGTGGGTTTATGTGGGCGTCAGTTACCAATGGGGCTTTAACTGTTCTGTTTTGTCACCAAACATCTTACAACACGGTTCAAAGGCACTGATGGACTCCCGAGTCTTTTTTTTTTTTTTTTTTTTTACAAACAGCCACCATTTGTTTGTATCAGTGTGCCCTAAACTGCATAGTTTTGGGGTCTTGAGGGGAGGGATACATCTTCTGTAGAGTTGCTCTCACATTGGGATGAAATCCATTCTCTGTGTCCTACTGACCCTAGGCTGCCAAAATCATTTACTATGTATACCTAACATAGAACATCATGCAAATTTCTGCCGAAACGTCAGCATATATTCTAAAATTTCTAGAGCACATCAGGCTAAGGACTGTACTCTATCCCATTGTTTGCCAGTTAGCCATGATTTACGTCAATAAAAAGCCACAAAGAATCCAGGAGCACTTTCTTCCCACCATGCGCCTATGGTAAGGTTAACTAAGAGAACGTCGAGGTACCATTTTTTTATTCTAGAAAAGTCTTTTTCTTCACTCTTTTCCATAAACCATGGCAATGGCATCATTATTTTCTATCAGCTATTTTTATGGCCCTTTTGTTGTTTGTGTTTATCTTTTTAATCTTCCCATGGGTCATATGCGAGGGTGTCGAAAAGTGCCAGAAAAGTGATTTCTTTACACGTGGGCCCATATCTGCCGCGCTTCGTGTAACTGGCAGAAAAAGAAAAGATTCAGCGAGGACACAGACTCTCGCCTGTTGCAGGATCCCCCGTGGGCCCGAGCTGTGCCCACGAGGAGTGGTGGCTACTCTAAGGGTCAAAATACGGTCACTCTCACTTAGTGTGTTGTTCATGACTCCTGATGATGACACTTTCTTTCTTTCCTGTCCTCCCCCGACGACCATCGACTAAAATCCGGGGAAGATGAGAAGGGGGAAGAGAGTGCCGTCTGAAAGAGCCCCGTCTCTCCTGCTGCGCTGAACTTATTTCCAATGTACCCCAGTTTGTGCATCACGCTGACCTCCGTTGTCTTTATGCGCCGTCCCATGTTAATTAGTCTGCACTCTGTAACTGGCTCCGGTGCCCAGAATCCCTGGAGTTAATCACGTCAGGAGGGAGCTGACGTGTTAGCTCAGAGACTCTATACTACAGTACTAATTGTCGGACTTGGATTGCATTGTCTACAAATTCTGAATATAGTGAGCAGGATCCTGGGGAAGGCAAGTACTTGCTAAGCATTCAGGTACGGAAATGCAATACAGTATGAAATTCCCCGTGCGTCTCCAGAGATTATAAAATGCATGCGCTGGGGTTTCAGAAGGCACTAGAAAACATTTCAGAACATGCATTTTCAGTCTTTTTAACTTTTAGCTCTCTAGTGATTAGGTGGTGACGTCTTGTGGTTTTAATTTGCAATTTTCTGATGACTAATGCCGCTGAACACGTTTTACTTATGACCCATTTATGTCCATTTTTGTGGTGTATCTGTTCAATTCCTCTCTCCAATTTTTATAGACTGGTCATCTTTTTATTTCTAACTAGCAGGATTTCCTTACATATTATAGATAAAAGCCCTTTACCAGATGTATCATAGATAACTGCGGTTTGCAATTCCATTACTTACAATTTCTTTCGATGAAAAGAAATGTTTGATTAGGATGAAGTCAAACTTACTTTTTCTGCTCGTCTATGTCCTGTTCTGGATCGTCTGTCCCGTTATTTACAAACACGTGGTCCAAACTGAGAGTTTTGAAGGTATTTTCTGGTCTTTTCTTCTAGAAGATTTATAGTTTGGGGTGTTTACATTTTGGTCTAAATTACTTGTTCTCCGGGTGGCAGGGGTCAAAGTTAATTTTTTTTCGGATCAATATCCTGTTATCTCAGCAGCAGTCTCTTGTAAGGACTTACCATTAGCTATTGAATTGTTTTGGAGACTCTGTCGTAAATCAAACGGCCAAATCAGCACGGGTATGTTTTGGGACTCCACATCCATTCCTTGGACTATTTTTGTCTCTCTACAGTGTGCGTTCTCCCATTTTATTATTTTCATTAGAAGCTTGTCTTGACTATCCTAAGTGTTCTGAATTTCCGGTAAATTTGAGAATCATCTTGTCAGTTTCTGTAAAAGAAAGCATACTGAAACTTTGATTCAGATTGCACAGAACATATGGATTAATTAGTGGAAAATGACATCTTAACAACGTTGAGTCTTCCAATTCATGAACATGGTACAATTCCCCAGTCCTTAAGGTCTTTGTGCTTTGCCTTTAACGTTATCTTGTAGTGGTTTTGTTTTGTTTTGTTTTTTTATGTAGTGTGACATGCTCTAGCTTTTTCAAGAGTTTCCCTTAAGCAGTTGCGGTTTTGCTGCTACTGTAAATGCTATTTTTTTTTGTCATTCCCCCATTGTTCACAGCTAATACAAAGAAATACAGTTGATCTTTATATAGTGACCTTGTATACTGGAACCCTGCTGATTTCAATTTTTACATCTAGTAGTTTGTAATTTCTTTTTTATTTTTCTTGTGTATACAGTTAGGTGGTGTGCAAATAAAGTTACTTCTTCCTTTCCAGTCTGTATAAACATCATTCCTTATTCTTGACATATTGCTTTGGCTAAAGACTTCTTTCCAACACTGCACTAAAGTAAGAACTGACACCCATGTCCTGTACCGTAACTATGACAAATGTACCTCTGCTTGATGTTAGCTGAACCTTACTCCTTGATGTCATGTATCAGGTTGAGTAAATAATCTTCTATTTCCAGTTTGTTGAGAGGTTTTTTCATGAATGAGTTTTGATTTTCTCGAATGCCTTTAATGCAACTATTGAGAAAATCATGTAGATCTTCTTTAAGAGTCTATTAATATGTAGATTATATTCAGTGATTTTTCAAATGTTCAGTCAAAATTGCATTCCTCAGAAAAACTAGCTCATAATATTTAGTCATTTTTAAATGTTGACAGATTTGATGACCTATTTCTTCTTAAGGATTTTGGTGTCTATATTCATGAAAATATTGGCACGTAGTTTTCTTGTAATGTATATATGTATGATTTTGGTATCAGTAAATACTGCCCTCATTAAATGCATTTAATTATGTTCCAAAATATGTTTCTTTCTTTTTTTTTTTTAAGTTTATTTATTCTGAGAGAGAGAGAAAGCACGAGTTGGGGAGGGGCAGGGAGAGAAGGTGAGAAAGAATCCCAAGCTGGCTCTGTGCTGACAGCACAGCCCGATGCGGGGCTCGATCCCACGAACTGTGAGGTCATGACCTGAGCCGTAAAGTTGGACACTTAACCGACTGAGCCACCCAGGCACCCCAAAATGTATTTCTGGTAAACACTGTATATTTCTTTGATCAAATCTATCAGTAAAGCCCCTGAACTTATACTAGAATGTTCTTTGCAGAAGAGTTTTTAATGATGAATTTAATGTATTCAAATTACTTTCTTGAGTAGTCTTTTCTCATTTGCTCTTTTGTCCAAACAGACATTCTCCACCTGCAAATTGCTTAGACTGTATCTGGTGTAATTTTCAAATGAGTTGGACATAAACGTACTCTATTGCTGTGTGTCTACTGCTTGTCTCATTAGGTCATTATTTATTTCTACCTGCCTGTGCAGAAGCTAGCTGAGGATTTTTAGGTCCTAATCTTGCCTCAAATAATGGCATAACTGCTATACCTGTTTGTAGTGGTAGCTCTTCAGTTTATAGCATAAAACCATGAGTTGTCTCGGACGCCCTTCGCATATAACGTAGGAACACTCCAACGTTATACTGTAGTTTGCCAACCCTGGTTTTCTGCTCTCACTGCCACACGCTTTGAATCTAGATCCGTTATAAACTCAACAATGCATCGCTGTTACGTTTTCATTAAAGAGTCAATGGTCATTTTAAACAATGAAAAAGATAGGGAGAACGTCTCTTAAGTTTCTCCCCACGTTTACAATTTCTGGTTCGTTTCTCCCTGCTGATAAAGTTTCCAACTTCTTTTAGCATTTCTCAGAGTGCAAGATTGCTGGCAACGTTTTCTCTCAGCTTCCAGTTTTCTAACAAAGTTCTTACTTCTATTCATTTTTCTATCAGCTTTCCTGGGATATAACATACCCATAATAATAATATACCACCCGTTGAAAGTTTACAGTTTGATGAGTTTCAAAAACATACGTAGCCATGTGACCACCAGACCATCATTGTGGAGAACATTTTGGTCACCTCCAAATTTCCATCCTGCTCCTTTATAGTTAATCCCTCCCATCCCAGCTGGCCCTACCCAACCATATATCTGCTTTTTATCACCATAATATTCTACAGTACAAAATCCCATGTACCTGAAGTTATACAATATGTAATCTCTTATGTCTGACCCTTTCACTTAGAAGAATACTTTAGAAATTCTTCCAGGGTGTTTCATGGATTAGCAGTTTATTTCTTTTTTCCTGAATAATATTCTTTGGTATGAATATAAGTACAGTTGGGGCACCTGGGTGGCTCAGTCGGTTGAGCATCTGACTTCAGGTCAGTTATGATATCGCGGTTCATGGGTTTGAGCCCCGTGTCCCACAGCTCAGAGCCTGGAGCCTACTTCAGATTCTATGTCTTCTTCTCTCTCTGCCGCTCCCCCACTCATGCTCTGTCTCTCTCTCTCTCTCTCTGTCTCTCTCTCTCTCTCTCTCTCTCTCAAAAATAAACATTAAAAAAAGAAATTTATAAAAATATATAACTACAATTTATTCATCCATTTACCAGTGTGACTTCTATCATTTCATTAAGGAATAAATTAATCATATGGTAAAGGTATGTTCAACTTTGAAAGAATTGGCCAAATTATATTCCGAAGTGGCTTTACTACTTTACATTCAAGCCATGGTTTATGAGATTCCCAGTTATACCTCATTCTCCCCCAAATTTGATGTATCTCCTGACTGGTTGCAATTGTAGAGTGTATTTAATACAATCTACAGTGATTTTAGCTGAGATTTCACAAATGACTAGTTATATTGACTGTTTTTTTTTTTAAGTTTATTTATTTATTTGACAGGGAAAAAGAGCACAAGCGAGGGAGGAGCAGAGAGAGGGAGAGAAAGAATCCCAAGCAGGCTCCACACTGTCAGCACAGAGCCTGACGCAGGGCTTGAACTCAGGACTGTGAGCTCATGACCTGAGCTGAAATCAAGAGTCGGGTGTTCAACCTACTGAGCCACCCAGGTGTCCCTTGATTGTTTTTTTTTCTTTTTTAATGTTCTTTTTTGCCATCAATATATTTTATTTTCTGAACTATCTATTCAAATTTTTCCCATTTAAACTGTTATGGTGTGTCCCTTTCTTACTGAATTGAAAGGTTCTTTATAAATTCTAGATACAAGTTCTTAATCAGATAAATGTGTTTAAAATACTATCTCTTATACTGCGGCTTGTCGTTTCTTTTATTAAAAGTGACTTTTGAAGAACATTTTGTGTTTCTTTTTAATTTTGTTGAGGTTCAGCTCATTTGTATTTCCTTTTGTGGTTTTGGCTTCTTGTATCAGACCAAAAATATTTTCTTGCCTTTTCCAAGACATGACGATATTCTCCTATGTATTACTCTGGACGTTTTATTTACTTAACTCTTACATGTAAATCCATGATCCATTTTAAATTATTTTTATCATATGAAGTAAGGGTTGATATATATATATATATATATACGTATATATATGTGTATATATATACGTATATATATATAATTATACATTATGTAATGTATTATATATTATGTTGTATATATAATGTATTATATATTAAATATATAATATAAATACATATATGTGTGAATATGTATATATATATATGTATAATTTTTTTCAGGACCATTTCTTGGGAGATCATTCTTTCTCCATTGAACTAGAATGGCATTGTTATTATCAACTGGCCGTAGATGTTTGAGTCTGTATCTGGATTTCCTAATCAGTGTCCTTTAATATATACATCTGTTTTTATACAAAAACTGTGGTGTCTTTATTAATGAACTTTCATATTATGTCTATAAATTATACACCATCCAGCTTTGGTCTTCTGCTTAAAATTGTTTGGACCATTTCTAGGTTATTTGTATTATCACACAAATGTTAGAATCAGCTTGTAAATTTCTAAGTAAAAATCCTAATTCTTTAAAAAAAATTTTTTTAGAAATTTTTTTAAAGAAATTTTTTTAAAGAAATGGGGCTCGAACTCATGACCCTGAGATTTAGTATCAATGCTTTATGGACTGAGACAGCCAGGTGTCCCACCCCTACTGGAACTTTAATTGGAACTACTTAAATATTTCAATTTTGTGGAGAATTACACATGAACATTATTGAGTCTTCTAATCCATGAATATGGCGTATTTCTCAATATACTTGGATCTTCTTGAATTTCTGTCCACAATGTTTGGTGTTTCTCAGTATGCGTATATCCTACAAATTTTGCTAGAATTATCCCTAAGAATTCATGTGTCAGATATTTTTGTAAATGCTTCTGGCTGCTGAATTTCAATTTCCATTTTTTTCAGAATAGATATTTTGGAATACAATTTATGTATGATATTGATCTTGTAGCCCGTAATATCACCAGGCTGGATTGTTGGCGCTGGATGGTTGCATTAGTCATGGTAGTCGTAGTTGTAATGGTAGTAACAAAATCTTGGGAATTTTCCAAATTAAATTGGGTTCACTCTTTTTAAAAAATTTTTGGGGCACCTGGGTGGCTCAGTCAGTTGAATGTCCCATTTCGGCTCAGGTCATGATCTGGCAGTCTGTGGGTTTGAGCCCCACGTCGGGCTCTGTGCTGACAGCTCAGGGCCTGGAGCCTGCTTCGAATTCTGTGTCTCCCTCTCTCTCTGCCCCTCCCCCGCTCATGCTCCGTCTCTCTCTCTCTCTCTCTCTCTCTCTCTCTCTCTCTCTCTCCGTCAAAAATAAATAAACATTAAAAAATTTTTTCCTGCCTTATTGTACTTTCTAAGGCATCTAGTACAATAAAGAGCAGAATTGGTTCACCCATGAGCCTCCTTTTTCTAAAACAAATGCCATCAAATGATGGCCGTGTTGGACTGTCTTTGTCCAAAACCTGACAACAGTGGCCTCAGGCATTTTGTCCAATTTCACAGGTGTCAGGAGGGGGAGGCCCCAGCCCTATGCCTGTTACCCCATTACAGCTGGGAGCCACATCGAGAATCCCTAGCAAGTTTCAAAGGAAAGGGATACTTCACAATAGAGAAGTGAGAGGCGAGAGGATATACCTTTGTCTTGTTCCTGATCACTGTGGAAATCAATCAGTCCTTCACCACATAGTATGATATAGCTGTAGATTTTTGTTGCTGCCATGCTTTCCTTATATTTCTAGTTTTCTGAGAGGATTTTTAAGGAATGAATATTGAGTTTTGTATTAACAAACATTAGTTTTTTTCTCTACATTTTAAAAGTGGTCCAGTAACTTTTCCTTTTTTAATCTGCTCTTAGGGTGTATTAAGTTGGTTCATTTTCAAAAGTTGAAACCACCTTGCATTCATGCGATAAACGCCACTTGGTCATGATGAATTTTGCGTATTGCTGGATCCCGTATGCTAGTACTTCCTTAAAAACGTTAAGTCTAGGATAAGTAAACTGTGCTCCAGCCAGACAATGGAATATTATCCAGCGCTAGAAAGAAATACGCTCTCACGCCATGAAGAGACACAGAGAAAACTTAAATACACATTATTGAGTGAAAAGAAGCCACTTTGAAAAGCCTGCATACTGTATGATCCCAACTGTGTGACATTCTGGGAAAGGCAAAACTATGGAGCAGTGAAAAGATCACTGGTGGCCACAGGTTGGGGGAAGGGGGTGGTAGTTAGAGCAGAGGATTTTGGGGGCAGTGAAACTACTCTGTGTGACATCATAATGGCGGATACACGTCACTATACACGTGTCTAGACCCATGGACTGCACAACACCAACCGTGACCACTAATGTAAACTGTGGACTCTGGGTGATGACGATGAGTCTGTGCACCAAATGTGCCACCAGGTAGGGGTGTTGGCGGTGGGGGCTTGGGGGAGGGGGGCGTGGGGACAGGAGGTGTACGGGAAATCTCTGTACTTTCCTCTGAATTTTACTGTGAACCTAAAACGGCTCTGAAACTATAAATCCTGTTAAAATTATCGAGTCCCTATTGATAAAGGATAATCCTCTGTGATTTCATTTTCTTGTAATGTCTTTATGGTTTAATGTCAGGTGAATGCTAGCATTATAACGTGAAGGATTCGTACGAGAATTTGTATTATTTTTTTTCTCTGGATGTTTGATAGATTTTACCCCTGAAACTGTACACCAACGTTTCCTTTGTGGGGAATATTTTAACTAAAAATTTAATTTCTTTAATAGATGCAGGGCCATTCATGCTTTGCTTTTCTTAAATGAGTTTTGGTAATTTCTTGTCTGCCAAGGAGTTTGTAGTTCATCTACTGGCAGAGAACGGTTCCCCCCTATTTTTCCTGTATTGGCTGTGGCACCTGACATCCCTACTGCCACTCCTGATATTAGTAATTTGTTTATTCTTCCTTTCTTACTTTGTTAATTATTACAGATTCCAATTTATCAGATTCACTGATCGTTTCAAGGAACGAGGCTTTGGGTTCTGTAATTTCACCATTGCTTTTATTTCAATGGGGTTGATTTCTGGTCTCATCTTTACTCTTTCTTTTTTTTTTTAATTTTTTTTTCAACGTTTATTTATTTTTGGGACAGAGAGAGACAGAGCATGAACGGGGGAGGGGCAGAGAGAGAGGGAGACACAGAATCGGAAACAGGCTCCAGGCTCTGAGCCGTCAGCCCAGAGCCCGACGCGGGGTTCGAACTCCCGGACCGCGAGATCGTGACCTGGCTGAAGTCGGACGCTTAACCGACTGCGCCACCCAGGTGCCCCTACTCTTTCCTTACCTATACTTGCTTCACATTTATTTTGTTCTTGATCTAGTTTATGAAGGTCTGTACTTTTCCCACTGACGTCAAAGCTTCCTTCTTATCTAATACAAGCATTTACTGCTATGAATTTCCCTCCCAAAACTACCCTAGCAAAACACCGCAGATTCTGGTTTACTATGTTTTACTTTCCTTCGGTGACACATAGGCTGCATCGGGTCACCTCCCCGTGAGCCACTGCCTGGAGGGGGGACAGGGTTGTACTGGGGGCCAGGCTGCTACGTGTTGTCTTTATGGGGGCATTTCTCGTGTTTAATCTTGATGCCCCGATCTGCCATGAGATGTTGGCTTTCTCCACTCTGTCCGGGCTAAGACTGCAACAGATGCTCTGCCGACTTGACCTCTAGAATCTCCGTTTCATTGTTAACCTCAGAGCAGCCCTTCCTTCTGTGGTTTGCTCTCCCTCTGTGCACGGGACTCTACACGGCTCCTTATTCCCCGGGGTAAAGGAAGCCCCACACATTCAAGCGCCTCACCTCAAACTCTGAACTCTGCCTCTCAGCTCAGTGGGATCACAGCACTCCGCCTGGACTCCAGATTTTGTCCTGTAGTAGGAAACTGTCCCCACACCAAGAGCCACCGTGACTGTGGCGCTCACCCATGAGCCTCCCTTTTCTAAAACAAATGCCATCAAATGATGGCCGCGTTGGACTGTCTGTCCAAAGACTGACAACCATGGCCTCAGGCATTTTGTCCAGTGTCACAGGTGTCAGGAGGGGGAGGCCCCAACCCCATGCCTGTTACCCCATTACAGCTGGGAGCCACGTCGAGAATCCCTAGCAAGTTTCAAAGGAAAGGGATACTTCACAATAGAGATGCTATTTTCTCCCACTAAGTGTGATTTTCTGTATTGTGTGTGGGGGGGTGGGGAGCCCAAAACAAAAATGCAAAAATCTGTCACATCTGTCCCTTGTCCCTTGTCCAGCACATCTGTCCCTTGCAGCCTCACGCTCACGGTTCACTTGGAGAAGAGTCCCGGGAACACCTGGCACCGTGCACACCTCGCCGGAACACTGACAGCTCCAGAAACCATGCCAGCGCCCGTCACGGAAATGTCACATTTCAGGGACAGCTCCAGCGAGGACCATCCGCTGCCCCGTTTCCAAAATGATGGCAATAACCACAGAATGGCAGCATTCGGAGGACAGGGAAGGAAAAGGCGTGTGGCCCGGTGAAGCAAGCCGTGTCCACCTGACGGGGGACGCTGGGGGACGCATCTGGTTCTCACCCTGCTCAGGGCAGCACAGTCTGAAAGTCTGCAAAATCTGGGAGTGAGTGCTTTAAAAAAGCGGGTCGTAAATACCTGGTCGTACTTATAGTTATGTAAACATGCTAACAAGTGTTACGATAAACAGCGCGTTTTACTCACAGAAATTCAGGCTTCATGTAGAGGAGGATAAAGAAAAACTTCAACTTTCAGTCAGAATGCGTACAGAATTAAAGTAAGTCCTTGTCCTCTACACAAGCCAGGCCTGAGCTTATGAATGAACCAAGGAGCCAAGGGTCATCAGGAGTCCTGCCCAGGAGGTACTGACAGACACGGTTTTCCAGTTCTCCGTGGGGAACAGCGTAGACTCCAACGGCACCTTTATCCAAACAAGTTCCAAGTGCAAAGAGGAGGAACGGTATTTCCCACTACATTGTAAACTAAAAGCAGCATACGTTTATTTTTGAGCAACATGCTTTAAGGAAAGAGCCTAAGGCACGGAAATCTCAAAGTAATCCAGAGCGTTTGCTCTAAAAGTCTGTCCGCGACACGGTGTATTTCGCTCATGGCATTATCGCAGCATTGACTTGCCCTGTGACCTCGCTGACGCATTTGCCCACCGGCTGGCCGTCGGCTGGGACGGTGGAAGGGACTAACCCGTGGCTTTTTCACCGTGGACCATGCTGGCCTGGTGGCAGCAGTCCACGAGCAGCAGGACGGTCAAGTCTCCCTGCGGAGGCACCTTCCCAGGCTGTGTTTGCACCAAATGTGCCATTGAGTATCCCTGGGACTGGCCGAGCCCCGACTGCACACGGGTCATACCACCCACAGTCCGTGCGGACCCATCCGCGCCCCTCCCTATTGTGAATCGCCTCCTGAGGACCAAGGCCGCATGTCCCCCCTACCATGGCGTCAAGCTCCCAGTCCGGGGTCTCATCATCCACCTGGTGCCCACATGCAGCTTCTTGGAGGCCAACCCCTCCTGATTTAGAGACCTAGGATCTAAAAGATTAGCTCCCTGTCCTTCACCCCTGTGTGACATTCCTGGAAACGGTGAGACGTGGGGACAGGGTTCTTGCCACAGACATCCCCACCGGAGCAGAGGAACGGGGACATGCCGTAGCTCCTGGTCCATGACGACTCTGAAATCCCTGCCACGCCACGGTCAGCGGGGCTGGCCCGGGGGACCTGCAAGTCCGGCGTCCCTCAGGAAGCCCCAGCTCCGGGTCCCCTCCTGCTCTTCCGAGGGCCTCTCTGGGCTGGCCTGCCTGGTCCTTGGCGTCGCCAAGGGGCTCTTATAACCACCGTTCAGGAAGACAGCCTTCCTTTTCCACGGGAACCGGCGGGTGTGCCGATGAGAGGCCTTCTCGCCTGGCTTCCCGCTTGTAGAAAACGGGGCCCTCTCTGGTCGGAGTGGTGTCGCATTCTCATGCCCAACGCTCCTAAGACCGGGTGCGCTCTTTGCATTTAACAGCTCCGTCTGTCCAGTCAACGAAAGCCGCGTCCTCGGGGGCCTGCGGGACCTCTCTTTCTCCGGCCGTCTTGCAGCTCTTTCTGGTGGCGCTCTGTCGCCCCGTGTGGACCCGCGGGCCTGCTCCCCCCTGCACGAAGGGTCCCGCGGCACCCCCTCACCCCAGGTGTCACATCGCCTCACGAGCCCTCTGCCAGCTCTGGAGCCTGGGCACGAGAGCTCGTCTCACCCTCTAAACCAGCGGGTCCTGGCGTTCCACACCCCCCAAGCCCACGTGAAGACTGAACAACTCGCCTCTTCTTCTCTTCTTTCCATCCCACTCCTGCGGCGTCCCCTCACAGACGGCTGAAGAGCCGGGTGGGCGGCCAGCGTGGCAAACCCCCCGGCAACCCCCCGAGACCTGGTTTGCCACGTCACCCTGGCAGCCCCCCCAAGTCTGCCTGTGCGCTTTCTACCAGTCAGGTTAACAGAAGCGTCACCCCTGCCGCTGTCGTCGCCTCTACAAGACCCAGGCCACCATGGCCCCCTCTCCGCAGAGCACTTTTACACCCAGCCTCCACCAGTCGTCCGCCCTTTGTTCTTCCAGCCTGTGTCCCCAGCCCCCGCTCACTGCCTTGTCCCAAAGCCAACGTCACACGTCTCGGTTTTTTGCCGTTGCTTTGTCCATCATCTTACTTCCAGGAACCTGTTTCTCCATCAGTTTGCTTTTGCTTTTCGCCTTGAAACGGGGTGGTTTAGCACGACTATGAATTCA
Source organism: Prionailurus bengalensis (assembly GCF_016509475.1). Taxonomy (NCBI): domain Eukaryota; kingdom Metazoa; phylum Chordata; class Mammalia; order Carnivora; family Felidae; genus Prionailurus; species Prionailurus bengalensis. The sequence goes on along the minus strand of NC_057358.1, from coordinate 1,704,461 downwards.
ACTTGGCCTGAGCTCGGCTGGACCCCGCTTCTCTGCGGCGGTCATTGATGCGTCCGTGGGCAACCTGGAAGCCAGCCAGGCCTGGCTGGCCGAGGGACACGCCGACCGGCGGGCCTACCTCCGCCCCGTGTGGCACCTCGTTCTCGGCAGAACAGCCTCTCCCACACGGAGGAAGAGCTTTAAGGAGACGCCGGGCGCCTGGTGAGGGCCGGCCCGGAACTCCGCACGACGCCTGCCCCACATCTGACGGGTCACCGCAAGTCAAAGACCAGCCTGGCTCACAGCTGGTGGAAGAGACCCTTCTTCTGATGGCAAGGGTGGCAAAGCTTGGTCCACTCGTGTGCACTACAGACTGAACCCCGGACTTGGTTTTGGTGGGAACTATGCGAGTAAGAGAAGGAGATGGGACAAAAACAAGAAAACCGCTGTCGGTGTGTGTTTTCGAATTCCGCCAAGAAACACTCCGGGGAAGCCACCACCGTATCTTTCTGCGTGTTTTTTAACACTTAGCTTTTCTCCGCTCTTTCTCCCTACTTCTCTGCCCCCACCCACGACACAGCTCATCACAATCTTAAAGAATTGACGCGGCCAACGTGTAGGGGAGAATCGAGATCTGAAGCAACTTGTTTCTTCCACCGTAAGCCATAGGAAAAAATTCCTACTTTGCCGTCCATAGAATATTATCATGGTTTGGGGCACAGACGCTTTTGTTTACAAATGACATGTGTCCAAACAATGAAATACTTTGAAATGTCATAAAACTCACAGCAACATTTACACTTCAGTTGAAAATCAAAACAAATTCCTGGCTGGAACAAATTTCTGTGTGATGCGTGTGTTTTTCCCCAAAGTCAACTTCTGTGGGATAGTAAGGTTGATATGCTGACCTCTGTTTGAATGAAGCGATTAAGGAGTTGTTGCCCGGCAACAGAGTTGGCATGTTTGATGTTTGTTTCAGGGAAGTTCACATCTGGATATATTTTTAAGAGATACTCTGATTCAGGTAAAAATAATAATTTGCTCTTACATGGTTTGTTTCTAATGGCTGTCAAAATTATAAGAACAAATGGTACAGGTTGGCTTGAAAATAATAGCTGCCTTTGGGATACGTGAAGCTTCTGGACCCATCTCATAAATCCCAGTGGAAACGGGTCCCTCGGGACGGTGGTTGATGGGTTTGAATCTGTTGTGTGCTTCATTTCCCTTGTCCATCTTTCACGTGTTCATCTTCTTTGTATTACGTTTCCTGTTTCCACACCAAGTTCTACACCAAGTTGGAGTTCTGCTCCCACTCAGGCTCGTCGGGCAAAAACGATGTTTGACTCTGAATACCTATCTGGTCTGCTCCTGCCGTTGTTAAATGCAACGAAAACCCGTCCCCTTCATACTGATCTCTTGCGTACCGTCGTGGGAATATAATGTTTGTGACTCATCAGGTAGCAAAGTGGTCTAGCTTTTAAACATGCGGCACTTTAAGACTCTGACAGCTAAAACCGTAAAATACAATGCAGCAATATGTTTATTGTTTACACTTATGGCACTCAAAATGTGCCGGTTTAGGGCCATAAAAAGAAGAAAAAAAGTGGTATGAATACTTTCATCGTGACAGAAAATTTAAAAGAAGTAAAGCTTCTCCAAGTGAATTGTCGTGAACGAATTTGCTGAGTCTTTTCCTTATTAACTCATTTGGTTTTTATGCAGCAAACAACTCACGGCTTAAACACCACGCTAATGTCTTGCTCAAGTACTAGGAACACAAGATTAACTAAATTGCTAACAATAAAGTAAAGAAAAAGAATGTGAATGCTGGAAGCCATGCTTAAAAAATAAAAATTAACAGAAGGGCACAAAATTGAGGGAAGTAAGAAGACTGAATCCCATTTTAACTTAAGAGACTCCGCCTGAGCAATTTTTCTCTTTCTTCTATCTACACACAATGCCTCTGAATCAACTGGGCAAAGCCAGCATTCCGAGCTCCCACCCCGTCCCCACGGTCCTGTGACGCTTGCCCGGATGACTTCATTCTCCTCTACAGCCTGCCTTTGATCATTCGCCATCAGGATGCTCTGCCCAGAGATAGGTTCTGGAGGAGAGCTGCGTACCTCTAACTGGCCTTCCAAGGTGCCGGATCACAGCCCGTCTCATTACCGCCACACTCCACATGCCGGTCTCACTAGACACAGCACGGAGTACCAATAATCCACATCATTAGGGCTCTGAAGTCAAATTGCTTCCATTAAAAGGCAAATGTCATGATAATGTTCTCGCAAATCTATTAGAAAATAGATCTTAAAGCGTTTTATTGTTGTTATCGGTAGTCCTTTATTTTCAAAACAGATTAGTATTTATTTTCTTTGTAACAGATGCTGTAGTTTCAGGAACTTACATTGACATTTAAATATCCATATCTTATTCTGTAGGGAAAATTCAGACTCTCCATCAGTGTAACGTAATGTTATGTCTTTCCAGGAATGAAGACGTGTGTTGTTAGACAATCACAGTTTCACTGGACCATTCTCTAGTTCTTCGTGTATGTATTTCAAGCATTCTCTTCAGAAAAAAATGTGCACCAAAGAATGGTAACCAACTGGGGTGGCTGGGTGGCTCAGTCAGTTGAGTGTCCAGCTCTTGTTTTCGGCTCAGGTCATGATCCCAGGGTCATGGGATCGAGCCCCGCATTGGGCTCCACACTGAGCATGGAGTCTGCCTGGGATTCTCCCTCTCTTTCCCTCCGCCCCTTCCCCCCACCTTCTTTCTTTCTAAAAATAAATTTTAGGGGTGCCTGGGTGGCTCAGTCAGTTAAGCATCTGACTTCCGCTGAGGTCATGACCTCATAATTCATGAGTTTGAGCCCCGTGTCGGGCTCTGTGCTGACAGCCCAGAGCCTGGCACCTGCTTCAGATTCTATGTCTCCCTCTCTCTCTTCCCCTCCCCTGCTCATACACTGTCTCCTTTTCTCTCTGCCCCCTGCCCCACTGCTTGCACTCTGTCTCTCTCTCCTTCAAAAATAAACATTAAAAAATTTTTGAACAAACTTTAAAAAAGAATAACAATCAACTGACATCACTATAATTCCTGTGAAAATTGCCAGAAATATGACATATTACAGGAGCCCAAATAAGTCAGAAGTAATCAAATTTAAAATAATTGCATAGAATTCATCAAGGGAATGTGAAATTTTAAAAAACAATGCAGTTTACGAAGCTCACAGTTTCCTCTTTGCAAGTTGTCCTGGTTGTTCGGGCTGGAGGAAGGTTGGCTGAACTACACACACTGATCTCTCACGGTTCTGGAGGCTGGAGCCTCAATGCCAGCTCTGTTGGGTTCTGATGAAGGCTCTTCCCAGGTTTGCAGGCGACTGCTTTCTTGCTGTGTCCTCGCACATAAGGGAGAAAGAAACTGTATCCCCTCCTCTCATAAGGGCACTGACCCCCAAATCAGGGCCCCACCCTCATGAACTCATCTAAATCTAATTACCTCCCAAAGACCCCATCTCCAAATGCCATCACACTGGAAGATAGGGCTTCCAAATATGAATCTGGGGGAGAAGCAGTAAAATTCATCCCATGACACAAGTTTTAAAAAATAAGCAATTCAATATGTCAAGATGTCAGTTCTTCCCAACTCGATCTATAGATTCAATGCAATCGCAATCAAAATCCTAGCAAGTTACTGTATGGATATTGACATATGGATTCTAAAGTTTAAATGGAAAGGCAAAGGACCCAGAATAGCCAGCGCAACATGGAGGAAGCAGAACAAAGTCAGAGGACTCACACTGCCTGACTTCAAGAGGTATTGTAAGACTACAGTAATTATGATAGTGTGGTACAGGCAAAAGAATAGACTAACAGATCAATGGAACAGAATGGAGAAGCTAGAAATAGACCCAGATAATTATAGCCAATTGATCTTTGAGAAAGGAGCAAAGGCAATTCAAGTGGAACAAAGATAGTTTTTTCAACAAGTGGTGCTAGACCAGATGGATATTCACATGCAAAAAAAAAAAAAAAAATGAGTCTAGACACTGACCCTACATCTTTTTCAAAAATTGATTCAAAACGGATTGTCGATCTAAATGTAAAGTGCAGAACTATAAAAGTGCTAGAAAATAACACAGGAGAAAACCCAGGTGCTTTGGGTATGGCAATGATTTTTTGTAGATGACATTGAAATTTCAATCATGGAAGACATAATTGATGCGGTGGGATTTATTAAAGTTAGACTCTTCTGCTTTACAATAATAATATTAGGAGGAGAAAAAGAAAGGGCAAAGACTGAAAAAGAAATTGCAAAGGACACATTTGATAAAGGATTGGTATCAAAAATACACACACACACACACACACACACACACACACACACCTCTTAAAATCCAACAGTAAGAAAAAAAAAACAATTAAGAAATGGGCAAAGAAAATGAACAGACACATCACCAGAAATACATGGGAGGTAAATAAGTGTCTGAGAAAGTGCTCGACACAACCCGTCATCAGGGAATCACAAGTTAAGTCAATAATGCGACACCGCTCCATACGTTGTAGAATAGCTAAAATCCCAAACCCTGACAACACCAAGTGCTGGCAAGGATGTCGAGCAGCAGGGACTGTCACTCACTGCTAGTGGGAATGCAAGACAGTGCAGCCACTTTGGAAGACAGCTTGTTAGTTTTGTCTACACACATCTTAGAAAGTGTTTTCTTATAAAACTCTTACTATATACATCAGGGGTCTTGCTCCTTGGTACTTACCCAGTGAATTGAAAACACAGTCACACAAAATTCTGCACAAAGATGTTTATGGCAGCTTTGTTTATAATGGTCAAAATTTGGAAGCCACCAAGACGTCCTTCAGTAGGTGATGGATGGACAATGGAATAGTATTCAGCGCCAAAAATAAATGAGCTCTCAAGCCATGAAGAGACACGAAGGAACCTTGAATGCGTATGACTAAGTGAAAAGAAGCCAATCTGAAAACTCTCCACACTGTGTCATTCCAAATCTATGACACTCTGAACAAGGCAAAGCTGTAGAGATGGTAAAAAGTTCAGGGATTGCAGGGGCTGGAGGGAGGGATGAATAGGCATAGCAGAGGGGTTTAGGGCAGGGAACATACTCTGTCTAATACTGCAGTGATGGAGTAATGTCACTATACATTTGTCCAAACCCATAGAATGTACGAGCCAGAGCGAACCCTCATGTCAGCGAGGGGCTTTAGTCGATACTATTGTATGAATATTGGCTGAACACGTGTAACACCACAGTGAAAGATGTTAACAGAGAAAACTCGGGGCCATAAATGGTATGTGGCTTCTGTAACTGAACGATGCTGTCTGTCTCCCATGTCTACAGTCTTCAAGCCGCCAAGTGTTCCCTGGGAGCCCCCCCACCCCCCGCTCCACTGGAACCCTGATCTTCAGAAGGATCCAACTGTAGGTGTGTGTTGGGCGGGGCTGGCCTCAGCCTCCTGGAGCTCCCAGGCCTCTGCAAAGTGGTGGCCTCCTGGCACCCAAGCACCCTGTCGCCCATCCCTGCCTCAGTCGAGAGCCTCCGGCTTCACTGTGTCTGAGTTCAGGGGGTGGTCTGGGGCTCTCACACTCTGCATTCCCCCTGGAACCCATTTGGCCTGAACCACACCTGTGTTGGGTTCCGTGGTTATTTAATGGTATATTCTCCATTAACTCATCTCTGTCATGAAGTTCAAGGTCAACTCCTCCCGAAGTTTTAGTCAAAGCAGAGCAAAGGGTTGAAGGATTCCCCCTGGCTCTTTAGTTCCGTGAGCACAGAGCCACTGCCCCTCCCCCAGAACGTGTAAGACTGGTGGGGATGCTGGGGTCCCAACATGGGGAGCATGTCCCCGGGGCCCAGGCAGGTCACCTGGACTCCGAAAGCCCCAAAGATGCCCCTCACACCCGCATCTGCGCTGGGTGTCCGCTCAGGCTCTGTGCTGCTCCGGCCCTGTAGATCTGGCCCGAACTGAGGGGAGGGAAGGAAAACAAACCCTGTGACTCCTCACGGCCTGAACAAAGCTCGCGGCAGTGTCCCGCTAGGAGACGTCACGTTGGTCGGACATGGCCACTTAAGCGCCTGACAAATCACTCCATCAGGCGGGCCACCTCCTCTGCCCACGTCCCCTGGACGCAGCGACGTGAAACGGTCTGCGGGTTGGGAAGGCAGCTCGTTACATTAATACACGGGCAGCGGCTGTTGGCACATCGCAGGGCTCTATCCGCCGAGGCGGGGCCGGATTACCTCTTCGAGGGACTCGGTGCAGCTAGAGCCAGAGGTAAAGGGGATTATCATTAGAAACGATTTCCTTCCTAATGGCAACGGTGGTGACCTTCCACTTAGATAGCTCCACTCAGCCGGAGTGGCCGCCAGCTTATTATGCACTTAAAATAATGCACCTTATCAATCACTACAATGTCGCGGCTCCCAGGAGGGAAAAGTGCTGTCGCATGAGAGTGTGAGGGCGCCGACAGCCGCTGGACACAGCACAGTCAGGGTTCAGCCACTTGTGCCACCATTCCTTCACCCGTCTGGGAGAAGCCTGCGTGAAGAACCTCCAATGCCTGTGATTTAAATGGATGTGAGAAGCATTCTGTCACAGTGAATCAAATCATACAAATCGGAGTGTGGGTGGGTTTCATCATTTGCCGCGACCACGGGCGGAGCGGACAGATCATCGGAGCCTTGGAGACTTGAGATGAATACTCTCTTCCTCTTTTCTGCTTTCTGTCCCTCCGTCTTCCAGCTTGCCCTCTCTCTCTCTTTCCACACCCGTACGGGCAGCTTTAATCATTGTAAGTTAGGCAAGAGAGGCCACACTTAAGAACTCCCCTCTTCGGGGTCAGCAGCAGCAGCAGCAGCAGACATGATGCTGTGCGGGGCTCAGGTGCACCCGAGCCGTCCGGTTCCTTCATTACTTACCCTGCTCGTCAACAGCGTGCTCCAAAGTGCATTTGGCTTCTGAGCTGTAAATCAGGAACGGGAATAATATCAAGGCTGAATGGGAAGAACAAATTGAGATCAATCCTACAGGAGAGTACAGACCAATAACACCGGCCGTCTCTACGGAGGATTGGAATGAGATTTTATCACAGGAGATGGTCTGCGACGTTATGACAAAGCAATTTCCACCCTAACCCGAGGGCACGGTCCCCGTGGGAAGGGACCCGGGTCTATTGCATTTACATGCGGGTCAAACAGCCAATTGATTTTTAACTGTCCATTTTATTGTTTGTCAATAAAAAAGAGAGGAAATCCAATTTTAGGGGATTGGTCCCCACAGACAGGCTATTCAGAACATAAATATCTCCTGTTAGCCTCAGTGATGCATCTTTAGAAGGTGCCTCCCAGCCGGGCAAAACGCAGGCTGTCCCTGTTGTGGCGACGTTTGCCAGGCCTGGAAGGGGGCTGAAGACGAGTTTGTTGGGGACCTTCTTTCCTGCTGGCAATGTCAGTTGGGTCGCTCTCTGGGGGCAAGAGAGTGACACATTTCAACTCATCAGCCATCTGTACTGAGCATGAGCTGCTCTCCTCAGGTGAGCGTGTACCTTCCGGCCGCCTCGGGGAGACAACGACACGCCATCAGCGCGGGTTGCGCGTCTCCATACCTACGGCATGGTTGTCAGTGTGGAGACCGATGCCTCAGGGTCACCTGGAGACACTTGTTGTGGCTGCAGAATCCTGAGCGTAGAGAGACACGCATACCACGGTCTGATAACCGTGTTTGCTCTTTGATATAAAATATCCCCAAATGTCCTACTGTTCCAAAATAGTTTCCCCTTACAATACCAAGACCTAATAGGGCCTGGTTGGGAAAAACACCAAGATACTGACAGCAGGATACGGAGCAGAAGGCGAGCGAGGAAGAGGTGAAGAACCAGGCCAGGAGGGTGGCCATAGCTGGTCCTATGGAGATGTCTCCGTGTCAGCACCCATCACGGAGACAGCACGAGCAGACCACTGAGACTGGGGGTGAAGTCCCACACGTGAGGACAGAACCAAGAATTCTCGGTGACGGCAGTGTTTATGAGCAGATACCCCTGGGGCTCTGACATCAAGCACAGAATGGCAGTGTCTGCAGCCTCCGTGGTGTCACCGGGTGCAGGTGACAGGGAAGCTGGGAGACCCAACCCCGACCGGGCGTCCAGGCCAGACCATCCTGCAGACTAGAGACTGCGGAAGCCCTCTGTGACTCGTAGAAGAAACTCCTGACTCCGTGAGGCAAGCAGATATCTGTGTCTCATGGTAGGCATGAGTTTTAGCATAAAAACACTTCATTTCTGAAACCACCTACAGCTGTGCGCTGTGTTCCTGAAGGGTCCTCTGTGCTGGAAACTCCTGGGAGCAATGTGTCTCCTATCTCACCTCTGTGCTTGGGGGAATGAGATCCAGTTTCCTCACTGCCTCTAGCAGGGGGGACAGTCTTTGCTGCGGGAGCCACCCAGATTTCTTCTGAGATTCTCACGTGGATCCCTCCAGCTGTGGCGGTCAAGATGCTCTCTCCTGGAGTCTCTCAGACTTCCCTTCCGCCAGCCTCTCTTGCCTCCAGCCGGAGAAGTTCTCTGCTTTTAAGGCGTCCTGTGATTAGACGGGCCCACTGGATAACCCGGGAAAAATGTCTCTGTTTCAAGGTCCATGACCTTAACCACGTCTGCAAAAACGCTTTGGCCACATAATGCAGCATAATGCAATGTGTCATGAGGTCATGGGGGCTGTACTGCTGACCACACCCCGCGGTGACAAATCGCCACATATGCCGTAAGCTCGCTCTGAAAAGATTCATCGATCTAGGCCTAACGGAGAAACGCTTGCCCCTCTCTGTGGTGCAGGTACCGCAGGTTCGTGCTGGAGCCCAGGAATCCAAGTAGTTGACACGTTGTGTATGATTCTGACAGCCAAGGCCGGTGAAGATATCAGGGGAGAATTTGGTGCTTTGAGACTACTTGGAGAGAATGGAAGAGGTGCAGACTGAGGGAGGAGAAATGTTAACAAAAACGCCATCTCATTAAATATGGACGTACCGTGAGGACCTCATTCTTTCAAGAACTCACCGTACCCTTAAATTCCTAGAGATGTAGGCTGTGACGCATTCCCTGGGGAACACGCTGACAACAGAGGTCAATGTCAGGAAGTGGCTGAGGACCAGTTCTGGTGAAGGGCTCATCACGGTCGACACACATGGAAGGTGATGGAAAGCCGTGTTTGGGGTCTGGTGCAACTTGGTTTGCGTTCAGAGAAATTTCCCCGAAAATAATAGGTCATGTTCATTTTCAATATAAAAGGTAAACATTGATGTTTAAACTTCTTAAAAATTAGCATATATCTTAATGTCAGAGGCCTTACAAATTCCTTGATAAGAATATCCTAATGGTTCTTTGTGGAGAGAAGGGGACCCCGTGCACTGTTGGTGAGAATGGCACGGAAACCAGCGAAGCGCATTTCCAATCTGATGGAGTCGGCAGACATTCAAGGGAGCCTGTACGGATGCCTCTTAGGAAGCTCCGTTACTTAGGTTGTTACTGTTGTTTCCAGGTGAAATTGAAGGGACGCTGATTTTTCAATGGAAAACCTGGATTCTTCCTCCACACACAGAGGTGACAGAGGCTCGGGAGCTCAGTGGAATGACGCCTGAGGAACGCCCCATTCCCAGGGCCTAGCCTACAAAGGGACTGAATAACCGTCCATGATTCATTCCTCAAATCTCCACCTCTGGCTTTGACACACATTCCTGACACTGTCCTGATCTAGTCTTTGGCTTAATTTGTCTCCTCCAAGTGAGATCTCCTTTCCAAAGCACAGACCGAGCCAAGGTCTGTTTCTTGGGAAATATCATTACCTGTGGCCAGATGAGTGCCATCAGCAGTAGTCCACAGAGAATGGGAGGTTCCAGAAAACATCCTTGTGGTGGAACAGTCCAAGCAGTTGCTAGGGGAAGCCTCCAGAGCCCCGAGAGTAACCATGTTCCTGGTGAAATGTGGCTAAGCCTCCACTACAGGGTGGGGAGGACGGGACCCAAGCCCAGCTTCACCATTTAATCTACCTTGACCCAGGTCAAGTGATTACACCACTTCACACTGTGCCTCCTTCATTTGTAGAATGGAGTTTGCCCATCAGTGTTCAGGTTATATGAGGGGTCCATATAACTCACGCTAGTTAACAAAGTGCAGCAACCATAGCAGGCTCTTTGTTGGAGGCTGTGCCTCCTCAGTGAGCTTGAACCACCCCCGGAGATGGGCGTGATCGTGCCAGTGGTCAAGGATGTAGAAAGTAAGATCCGGGAAAATCCCCAGCTGGCCATCCCCAGCTGGCTAGAAAATCTCCGTGGGCCCATTCCTGCCCTGTCCCGGTGCTGTGTGTGAAATATTCTGCTCCCTCAGCACTGAGATGATCACATCAACACTCCTGCTCTGTGAAACTCAGGTGAGTCTGTGTTACGTTGCTTCGACCTCTGACTGGGGTGTCGAAGAAATTGTCCCTCCCAGCCAGAAGCTTCCAGAGCCTGTGCGGGCCTCCTGTTTGTCAGCCGGGGTCCCAGAGAGAGGATTGGCAAGGCATGTGGTCGAGGTGGCTGTAGCCCACCGAGAAGTTGGGGTTCTTTCCTATCCCAGCACCCCTGATCTAGACCCAAAGTTAATGCTGCTTCTTCCAAAGTAGTCTTCCCTCAGCCGAATCAGATTAAATCCTGCTGTCTTTACCATTCAGCACCATGAAATGGTTAGTCTGTCACGTCCAGTTGTCGATTATCCTCTGCTTATTTGATTTGCAAAACTCGTATGCTTAGTATTTGGTGAACAGGATGAAATGATGTTTTCATGTAACATAAAATAGTTATTTTGCTAAAATCATGTGAGTAAATGCTTCTTCTTTAGGGACTAAGAGTGAATAGGGCAAGTGAATAAAGGCACTTACGTGACTGTTTGGGGTAAGGCATGCTTCCCTAGAAACTGTAGAAATTTTTTGTTTACGATGACATACCTGGGATAAATTTGTATCTTTGTCTTGGTTTTTAAAAACTCAAACTCAGAAATGAAATTAGGTCGGGATAATTCATGGTAAATTCATGGCAGCTTTAATGCGACAGAATCATGATGCAGTGAAACCTGGTGATGGTGATGGTATTAGACAGTTACAGGATAAGGCAATCAGTTAATCAGATAACTCATAATATCCTCCTAGCAAGGATTCAACAATTAAGATGATAGAGACACTATGTGTAATGATTAGAGACAGCAGGTCAAAGGAAAATGCGTGTATTTAAAATGACTAGTTACACACAAAAATGACTATTCATTCTTGTCATGTTTAGGACAGGGATCCGTTCTTAAACTCTTGGTTAAAGGGACAGGTGCTTTTTCTTTTGCATCACATTGTAAATCAAGGGATTCAGATACCATTTATGTTACCTACAGAAGGAGCAGGAAGGGCCTCATGTTTTTGTTTTCATTTGGCTTATTCTACAACATGACCTTCTGCATACGGGCACGGCCACGGCATGAAACGGAACTGGAAAAAGGACCAGGAGAAAAAACATCATTTTTGTTCACCAATGCCAAACAAGAAACCACGGGAGCATGTGAAAATATCAACGCTGAATTCTCTTATAAACCCCAGAAATAAGGCATTCTGAAATACGGGAGCCAAAGTTTCAAATAAACACACAGGTAAATGGCGCCGCAGAGACGCGCACGACTGTTGGGACGACGGCCGCTCGTGGGTGTTCGATGCGCCGTTGCAGAGATGACATCTGCGGGGAAGAGGGAGGCAGGAGCCGTGCGACTCTGCGGGGCCCCCCTGGCTCTGCAGAAAGGTGAGTGGAACCATTTGCGTGCTTACAAGCGGAGGAGGTTAAGGAGACAAATGGGAGCTCACCGAGGGGAGAGATCTCTGCCTGGAACAGAAGGCTGCCGGGGGCCCAGAGCCTCGGGAGCAGAGGCGCAGCCCTGGAGAGAAGACGGGCGGGGTGGCAGGGCAACCAAGCCCCTGTCCTTCAGAGGACAGGCCCGTGGACGTGCTGCATCCCGGGGCCCCTGGAGGGGCCTTTCCAGCTCGGGAGTTGCTGCAGTGGCTCCAGCGCCACGGACGGTTTGTCCCAGTGACTTCTGGTTCCCTGCCGTCCCCTCTGGGTCTGACCGGCATGTGTTTCCCGCGTGTCCTCATCAGCTCGGAGCTGAGAAGGGTTGTGCAGGATGACACAAAAGCCTCTCCTCGACCATGCCCGTCATGACCCAGCGCCCGGAGTGGCCTCGGAGGGACTGCTCCTCCAGGTAACCACAGGTAAGCACTGGCCGCACCTTCACGCCTGCCCGAGGGCTCACTGGGACACTTTCCCTTCCACGCCCTTGGCTGGGAAGAACCACGTGAGGAGTGACTGGAACCGCCAGTCCGTTTTTACCAACAACTAACAGGGACTTGGGACATTAGACACCTTAGCTTTCCTCGCAAGGGACTTAACCATGGGCCCGAGCAAACCATTCCCTTGCACGCCTCCAAGGTGTGGTGCGGTCCCGAGCTCCCCGCTGGGCAGCGGTGGGATTGTGAAATTTCCGAGATGCTTTGATGGGGAACATCAGCGAGCCAATCAGCTGTGTTCCCTGGTCCAAGTGGTCCCCATACAAGGACAAATCCGTGCGGAGTTCCTTTAACCTACAGATAGCTATTGGTGATGGAGAGACAGACACGTGGATTGGTAGATGGGGAAGTGATAGAGAGGTGAGGAGACAGAGACAGAATCCGTGGCTGACGTATGGATCAGAGAGACTTTATTTTTGAGGGTGTCCTGTGACTATCCTGAGGAGTCTACTTCTAGCCATATGTTTTATTTTCTTCATTAAAACTACAAGACAAATTTATTAACAATGAATGGGTCGCGGATGTTCAGCTGCCTACCGTATCGTCCCTTTTACCTTTTTTTGGTTGTTGTTGTTTTGCAGTTATCAAACGACTTACAATTTTTAAACCAACCTAATGATTTTCCAAAATAACTTAAAGATTTTTTTTATACTGCCACACAAAAACGAATGATATTTCTAGGAAGAAAGTTTTTTTTTTTAAAAGCATATCTTATTTTTTTTACACTTGTTTATTCTGAGAGAGAGAGAGAGTGAGTGGCAAAGGGGCAGAGAGAGAGGGAGAGAGAGAATCCCAAGCAGGCTCCATGCTACCAGCACAGAGCCCGACGCAAGGCTTAAACTCACGAACCGTGAGATCATGACCTGAGCCAAAATCAAGAGTCGGAGCCTTAATTGACGGATCCACCTAGGCGCCCCAAGGCAAAAAGCTTCTAAAGAGTTTTCCTTCCCTGTCACATCAGTTTCCCACCAGAAATCTCTCTGCATTTTATGAGGAAAAGATTCAACGGCAGGGAGGGATGAGGTATGGAGGAAAACAAGACCCACTTAAAAGGAACGATGTCCTCACCCATACTTGTGTTTACTCCTGGGGGTTCAACACATACATCCATATAACAAGCCGGAACCTGAAAGTTACAACCTGAGCCTCTCCAACAGGGAGAGGCTGGGGCGAGCGAGGCTGGTGGCGTCGCCAGAAAATTTACGTGAAATTACGTGACGGCGTGGAAATCCTTACTCGTGAGGGTCAGTGGGTCTGGTCACTTTCAGGAAGGAATCGGAATGGAGATCCGGCCAAAATGTTGTTGGGATAACTTAGTGGAATCGATGTGTTCTGTTTCCACCAAACTGTGGTTGAGATACGAGGTTAATCAGAGAAATAAAAACCGTCCATGTCTGGCACCTGCTCTGAGGTCTGACACGGGCTTGAGAGCGAGCAGCCCAGTGCCTTCATTCCATCTTCAAGGAAGGAGATGGGAGAGGGGAGGGCCGGCTCCTGGGCCTCTGGCTGCTTCTTGGCACATCACATCCACAGAGCCGCGCTGGACCCCGCTCAGCGGCCTTTCCACTACCTTGACCACCCGTTCCCTGCTTGTGTCTGTGCCCTGGGGGACTGAGCAGTGAGCCGACGCAGAGCTGGAGGGACACTCAGGAACCGCCGCTTTCCCTCACTGCAATGTTTGGCGCTCCGTGAATTTTGCTGTTTTGTAAACATTTAGGAAGACTGGCCGCCGGTCCTGAGGCTGCAGGTGCCAATTTTATGAATCAGATAAATTCCTACTTGTTAGCTGCAGCCGCATACATTTCCCCCTAAACACACTGTAGCTTCCAGTTCTGTTAGTAAACGTGACACGTGAGGATCCAGTTCTGTGCCAGCCTGGCCGAGCGCTGCAACCCTACGGCGAGCATCGAATGTGTACAGACGTGTTCATCACCGAAGAGCCAGCCTCATTGGAACCCGTGCAAGGTGGCTTTGTCTGTTCGCTCCATCACATTTACACGTTTGGCTTTTGCCAAGAGGCCAGGGATACGCCCATCGGAAAGGCAGAACGGCAGAGCAGTGGGGAGTTCTGGGATCACACTTGGCTCCCAGCGTCAGATTTAAGAATCAGGAGCTCGTGGCAGCACCTGGTAGGCTCAGTCTTCCCATCTGTAACACGAGTAGGAGGACATTCATGAGGTCGTTGATGTTTGACGCACAGTAATCAAGAGCCCAGTATACGCTGACGTTTCAGCATGACGGCAGCAGCCAAAATGGTTGTGTAAGAAGTGGTACCACACGCTGTGTGCATCTGCAAGGGGCAACGTGACGTGAAGGGGCATAAGAAACGGTCCAGTGGAAGCACGCTCGGGGAAAGGCCACCGTGATGCACACTCCTCAGCCTTCGTGAGACGCCTCGGATTAGCCTAACTCCTAACAAGGTTGTTGTGAAAGCTCAGGGCAGTCGTCGTGATCAAAGCAGAGGAGAGAAGCCTGTGTGACTTGAAAGGACAACTTCAGAGGCTTCTCCCTGCCAGAGCAGAGCTTTAATTTCTCTCCTTGACAGATGACACCTTCGAGTCGAGCAAGAAACGTGAGTGACCCTCTCCACCCTCCTCTACGCCCAGAAGTGATCTCAAAGGAGCTAACCACAGCAGTGGGGAAAGACTAAATGAGGTTGGTGTTTCCATCTGAGGAACAAGAAGAAAGGAGAGAGGTGAGAATTCGGGATGAAGACGTGTCTGATGGACTGGACTCAGTGGAATCAACAGAAGGTTGAATGGGAATAACTGGGCACGCAGTCTGCAGGGAGAGAGGTTTGGGTGGTGGGCTTACGTGAGGAGGCACATCAGGGGGTAACAAGACCCAAGACGCCTCCATGACTGTGTAAGGCAGGTGGTTGGGTGAGGCGGCCATTGGGGATGTCTGGTCCTGAAGATGGGTGTTGGATGGGAAGTCTTCAGGCACCTTGCAGTCACTCAGAGCCGAGGTTATACTCGGTCAAGAAGGCTATGGATGAAGGACCAATGTCCTTGATGGACAAGGTGGTGATGAACACAATAGAGATAGCATGGGGTGGGGCATTTGAGCTGAGGGGAATGAGCTTGGGAAGGCAAGGTTGGTTTTATGAAGAGGTGGACTGTGAAGACACACACTTGTTTGTGGGACACGGGTGCTCACTGAGAATGTAAAGCTGCTGTGTTTAGCTTCTATAGCTTCAGAGTAGTGCTCAAGGGTAGCTTCAGAGTAGTGTTAGATGTGAGCTCAGACATGGAGATGACCAGTGTGCCCAGACAGGAGTTTTGCACGCAACATAGTGCTGCTTGTGGACGCTGGTTCTAGAGGATATTGTGAGATCTCAGGAAGCCTGGGAGGCCAATCACTGAATGGATTTACGTCACCGTTGAGTCAAACTCCTGCCTGTTTTCTCCAGTCTCAGGAACAGACTGTGTTCTCCATCTGATACAAGGCCCCCTGAGGGCCCCCCATCGGATGGAAGACCACCTTACTTGTCCTACGTTTTATTTGAGAGTTTGGGTATCAAACATGTGGTCACACAGACAAACATGGGACAGGATCATGAGTTTATTTTGGATTGTGCTTTCCTTACCTGAGCTGACTGGTTGTGCAGAGGTAAAAGGTAAGAAACGACATCGTCCAGGCCACAGCTGAGCATTTATGTAACCGAGTGAAGTCCTGCCACAGGGCATTGGCACAGAGGGCAGACACCAGGGAGTCTGGAAGCCAGCTGACTGAGGACCAGCCGGGCTATGTGACTCAGGCTACCCGGTCTCCTAAGGCAGAACCTATAAACTTTATTTTGTTTTTCAAATGACGTTTTTTGAATATACATTTAATTTTCCTGCAAACTATTCTCCCAAAAGGTTTCTGTCTGGACACCACAGCTGGGTCCTTCCATACACAGTGTTTTAACACATGCCCAAAAGTCCTTTGTCCTGACAAACTCTACCATTTGCCATGCTTTTCTTTTGATTTTCCATTTATTAGATATCTCACTCACAGTGTGCTGACCTCAATGCACTACTGAGACCCATAGTTAGCATGGCTCTAAAGCCTCAAATGAAAATGAACAAATAGGAGTGATGTCACCATTGTGGCAGTATAGGAATGTTCTACCGCCTGCCCCCCCCCAAAAGAACATAAACTTAGATAATCATCTGTGGGTGAGGAGTCCACCCATAGACTTTATGAAGTCTGGGAGTGGAGCGGAGAAGGTCTACACAGCACTGGAGTGAAACAATGTAAGACTGGATGCACAGAGAAGGGAAGAGAAACGTGTGACTTCTCTGGCATCTCTCCTTCCCGAGGCGCCCCAGCTGAGGGTCCGTGATCCGTCCTGTGGGGGAAAGTGAGAGCGTGAGAGCTTGTGTGTGGGTGCCAGCTTCCCCAGCCATGCGGGCGCTTGTCACAGAAGCCCCTACTCTTGCCAGTCACGTGGCCAGCATGCAGAGTGGTCACTGCACCCCCGGGGGCCGGGAGCTCCTGGGGGCAGTGCAGGATCAGAATGGTCAGAGGCACGTGGATGCTTCTACAGGCGTCCGGGACCCCATCAGAAGGCCCGCCCACAAGCCACGGGGACTGCTGTGCCTGCGGGTCCCCTCAGCTGGCCCGGGGGCACCCCTGACCACGGAGAGGGCGGCCTTGCAGAGGACCGGTGAGCACAGCACTGACGGTCTGTGGGCCTTGGGGAAGGAGCACACGTGAACATGCAGTGTCGTCCCTGCGGAAACAGACAGGGACCATCAGCACGAGACCTGTGCTTCAGGTCAAAGAAGGTGAAAGACCCGAAGAACATCTCTGAGGAGGAGACAAGATGTGTGGGGCAGGTGTGTCTGTAGGGAAGTCCTGGGAGCCCCCGAATCCCTATCAGAGCGGACGTAAGTAAGTGGGTAGAGACCTCGGAGGTGACCACTGCCTCCAGTGTGACGATAACAACACAACGCTTCAAGGACTGGAAGAATCCAGAAACACAGCAGCCCAGAAGGGACAGGTTTCTAGTGACCAACCCCCTCACAAACGGAGACCTGCTTAGCTGATAGGGAATTCAAGATAGTTGTTTTTAGGAAGCTCGGTGAACTACAAGGCACAACGAAAGAGATTCAATGGAATCAGAAATACAACACGCAAAAGACTGCACAATACACACGAAATACACACACAAAATACGTGGCTGTTTGCTTTGTCCCACATGAAAAGCTGGGCAATAATAACACGGAAGCTTCCAGATAAGTCAAGAGTGGCTTAGCGTTTGCATGCTCCACCAGATGTGGGCCGCCTGAACAACTTGAAAAGAAAATCCATGAAAATCAGAAGATGTTGGGTGAGACCTCCCATACGTGGAAGACAGTCGCGCGGATGAGAACCCACGTGGCAGGAGGCGGGCCTGGGCCTCCTCAGTGGACACAGACTCCGCGCGAGGCCCGGTGCTTGTGCGTTTCATTGAACGTCTGTTGCTCAGAACGCCACGCGCTCGCGCTCACCCGCGGGTGTGGGGACCCGGGACTCCGGAGTCCCGCTCACAGCCCCACGCCTGGGACAATCAGGAGACAGGGCTTCTCTCGTCGCTGCTGCTCCCGAGCCTGGGGGAGACCCCAGGCTTTGTCAGATCAGCGTTCCTTTCCTTCCCTTCTGCCCCGACGGGAAGCCAGAGCCCCTGTCCGTCCCGGCTCCTGGGAGGAAGCCCTCACGGATCTGACCATCAGCGTCCGGACGTCTGCGGAAAAGGCTTGAGCCACGCATACTCCTTTCCCCTCAAAGTAGATCCCCAGTACCGGGGATATTACAAGAAGTTTCGAGTTGAGATGCGTCCTTTGTGAAACTACAAAATCCCAGGCCCATTTCAGAGCGGGGAAGCAAACACGTAACAAAGTGGCTCGTGGCATCTTACTTTAGATTTGGTGACTCGGGTACCCCTTTGGGGTCCCCAGCAAGAGGAGCACCGGGCCTGTGAGCGTCTGTGTCATGACTGAGCAGCTTTCCACAGACTTCTCGTTGCGAACTATTCACCTCCGTGTGCTGAGGGAGGCAACGTAGAACACGTCCTTTTGCTTCAAAATAACGGCTGCAAAAGAAAGAGCCATGGCCTTCCAAGATGCCCCCGTCCTAGGCTAGGCCTTTCAGAATGTACTCAGTGCTCTGTTTTGCTTTCTTTCCACAGGACCAGCACCCTCTACGCTGACGGAGAGGCCTTCCTGTTCAGGGCGCCAGCCAGGACTGTCCCTTCTTTAACCGCTAGCAGCGATGTGCTGTGCTGCAAGCCATGGTGTCCGGGGCTCTGATTTTTCCAAATCACTGGTTTTGCTCAGCAGAACAGAGTGGGCCATCCACAGCGGCCCCGACAACACCGTGTGGGATGCTCAGACCCGCAGAGCAATTAGGGGGCTCTCGGCTGACCTCTGGCAGCTGATCTCCTGTGAGAGTTGAGCCAGTGTCTCCGAATGGGGTCACAGCAAAACGCTTCTCAGCTTCCCGCTTGAACCCGCTTTCTTGCTTGGTCCTGGAGAGCCATGGTGTACCCAGTGGTTCACTGGCCACTTGCCCCCGGGCCCTCCCCCCGGGTCCTGAGGACAGGAACGGCCAGCGCCCCTCCTCGCTGTGCCTCGTTAGGACTCTGCTCAGCAGAAGTCAGCAGTATTCACCCCGGTACTCACGGCCTGTCTGCGTACATCAACCCATTTGTGCCTGTCAGATTCCTGCTGATCCTTCAAGATCCAGTTCACATATTACCTATGTTACAGTGACTCAAATTCCCCAAAGAGGTTGTTAATCACATATTTATTTCCATTATATTTTGTAAATGTCTCCCCATTAACACGTCACTTACTGTGGGTATTTACCTATGTCTCTGGCCGCTCTGTTTAACTGGTTAATTCCTCCAGTGTGAATACAGTGTCTTCCAGGTAGGTGCCCACCCACCCAACACTTCACACAATGCTCACACTTAGGGGCGCAAAGTAAATGAGTGGATGAATCAACAGGCTCAAATGTGCTTTATGATCGAGACTTCAACGTGCCTGTGGTTTCTTCTCTAAAAATCTTAGGTGTGACAAAATTCAGCATTCTCTCTTAATAAAAACCCTCGAGAAAGTCGGGATAGAAGAAACATACTTAAACATCATAAAAGCCATTTATGAAAAGCTCACAGCTAATATCATCTTCAATGGAGAAAAATTGAGAGCTTTCCCCCTGATCGGGAACACGACAGGGATGTCCACTCTCACCGCTGTTGTTTAACATAGTGTTGGAAGTTCTAGAATCAAAAATTAGACAACAAAAGGAAATCAAAGGCATCAAAATTGGCAGAGATGAAGTCAAGATTTCACTTTTTTGCATTTGACATGATATTGTACATGGAAAACCCGATAGACTCCACCAAAAGTCTGCTAGAATGATACATGAATTCAGCAAAGTCGCAGGATACAAAATCAATGTACAGAAATCAGTTGTATTTTTATACACTAATAATGAAACAACAGAAAGACAAATAAAGAAACTGATCCCATTCACAATTGCACCAAGAATCATAAAATACCTAGGAATAAACTAACCAAAGATGTACAAGATCTGTATGCTGAAAACTATAGAAAGCTTATGAAGGAAATTGAAGAAGATACAAAGAAATGGAAAAACATTCCATGCTCATGGATTGGAAGAATAAATATTGTCAAAATGTCAATGCTACCCAAAGCTATCTACACATTCAATGCAATCCCAATCAAAATTGCACCAGCATTCTTCTCGAAGCTAGAACAAGCAGTCCTAAAATTTGTATGGAACCACAAAAGACCCTGAATAGCCAAAGTAATATTGAGGAAGAAAACCAAAGTGGGAGGCATCACAATCCCAGGCTTTAGCCTCTACTACAAAGCTGTAATCATCAAGACAGCGTGGTATTGGCACAAAAACAGACACATAGACCAATGGAATAGAATAGAGACTCCAGAATTGGACCCACAAATGTATGGCCAACTAATCTTTGACAAAGCAGGAAAGAATATCCGATGGAAAAAAGACAGTCTCTTTAACAAATGGCGCTGGGAAAACCAGACAGCAACATGCAGAAGAACGAAGCTAGACCACTTTCTTACACCATTTACAAAAACGAACTCAAAATGGATAAAGGACCTGAATGTGAGACAGGAAACCATCAAAACCCCAGGGGAGAAAGCGGGAAAAAACCTCTTTGACCTCAGCCACAGCAATTTCTTACTCAACACATCTCCAAAGGCAAGGGAATTAAAAGCAAAAATGTACAATTGGGACCTTATCAAGATAAAAAGCTTCTGCACTGCAAAGGAAACAATCAACAAAACTAAAAGGCAACCGACGGAATGGGAAAAGATATTTGCAAAAGACATATCGGATAAAGGGCTAGTATCCAAAATCTATAAAGAACTCACCAAACTCAACACCCCAAAACAAATAATCCAGTGAAAAAATGGGCAGAAGACATGAATAGACACTTTTCCAAAGAAGACATCCAGATGGCCAACAGGCACATGAAAAGATGCTCAACGTCACTCCTCATCAGGGAAATACAAATCAAACCCACACTGAGATACCACCTCACGCCGGTCAGAGTGGCTAAAATGAACAAATCGGGAGACTAGAGATGCTGGCGAGGATGTGGAGAAACGGGAGCCCTCTTGCACTGTTGGTGGGAATGCAAACTGGTGCAGTCACTCTGGAAAACAGTGTGGAGGTTCCTCAAAAAATTAAAAATAGATCTACCTTATGACCCAGCAATAGCACTGCTAGGAATTTACCCAAGGGATACAGGAGTACTGATGCACGGGGGCACTTGTACCCCAATGTTTATAGCAGCACTCTCAACAGTAGCCAAATTATGGAAAGAGCCTAAATGTCCATCAACTGACGAATGGATAAAGAAATTGTGGTTTATATACACAATGGAATACTACTTGGCAACAAGAAAGAATGAAATCTGGCCATTTGTAGCAACGTGGATGGAACTGGAGAGTGTGATGCTAAGTGAAATAAGTCAGGCAGAGAAAGACAGATACCATATGTGGATCCGGAGAAACTCAACAGAAGACCATGGGGGAGAGGAAGGAAAGAAAAAGTTAGAGAGGGAAGGAGCCAAACCACAAGAGACTCTTAAAAACTGAGAACAAACTGAGGGTTCATGGGGGGTGGGGGGAGGGGAAAGTGGGTGATGGGCATCGAGGAGGGCACCTGTTGGGATGAGCACTGGGTGTTGTATGGAAACCAATTGGACAATAAATTTCATATAAAAAATAAATAAAAAATAAAAATCTTAGGTGTGACATTGCACTCATAAAGATGTATGCCGGCACGGAACACACTCCTTCCAACTTTCGACAAAATACTGATCTCCTCTTTTTGAAGGAAAAAAAATTAGAACTCTAACGGGAAAAACTCCCTTCGAATTGTTAAATTGTTCCTTGCTTGCCCGAGGGTTAAGATTCTTCAGTGTGGTAGCTGTAGGCACGTTCAGATATTCAATACGGAAACTCTTGCCCATAGAAAAATCCATCAAGGGAAGAGAGAAGCCTGGGGCATTTTTCGATGTGATTTCTAATTGACATCCAGGATCACTTTCACTTTTATTGCAGGGACTCTAAAAGACCAAGTTTTCCCCTAGATTTCAACCCAGTTTAGAAGTGATGCCGACGGTTTACAGTAATCCGATCCACCTGGAGTGTGCTTCCTGGGCTGCCTTGGTTGGGGGGTGGGGGGGGTAGTGAAAAGAAAGGAGGCGGTATCTGTGTCTCGTGGTAATAAGAATAGGGCTCATTTTGTTTTAAGTTTGTTTTTCAAAGATGTGACATTTTAAGGGAACACAAAAAGATTTTAAGACAAAGATAGAATCAAGTTGTTCACATATTTTCACTCTAAGTCCATTTTTTGAAACTTCTCTGGATCAAGCTTGCAAAGGACTGAATGTTTGTATGCCCCAAATTCCTATGTTGAATCCTAACCCCCAAGGTGATAGTGTTAGGAGGTGAGGAGGTCATGAGGCCAGGGCCCACGTGATGAGATTAGTGCCCTTCTAAAGGGGACGCCAGGGGGCGCCTGGGTGGCTCAGTTGGTTGAGCGGTTCACTCAGGACATGGTCTCACAGTTCGTGAGTTCCAGCCCTGCGTCGGGCTCTGTGCTGATGGCTCAGAGCCTGAAGCCTGCTTCGGATTCTCTGTCTCCCTCTCTCTGCCCCTCACCCACTTGTGCTCTGTCTCTCTCTCTCTCTCTCTCTCTCTCTCTCTCAAAAATAAATAAACATTAAAACTTTTTTTAAATAAAAGGGACTCCAGAAAGCCCCCTCGCCCCTTCTCTCATGGGAGGACACTGGGAGAAGATACCATCTATGAACCAGAAGGCCGGCACCAGACACTGGATCTGCCCGGATCGTGGTCTCCCACGTCCAGCCCCCAGGACTGTGAGAAATCAGTGCCTGTTGACAAGCACCACGTCTGTGGTTTTGTCCCCACAGCCCAGACAGGCTAAGACAAAGGCCATGCTCCATTCTTTCATTCTGGTAGCATCTAAAGAAACTCTAGTCCCTCAGTAATAGATACTCGCGGTCCGTGATCATTCACGAGGTGATGGCATGTTCCCCTTGGTAGGAGAGAACAGCCAGCGGCTGTTAAGGAATGAAAACCCATCAGGGTGTCGGTGAGCAGCCACCAGCCCCGTTCCTCTCCAGGGGACTCGAGAGATGCTGTGGACACAGACAAGCCCCCACATGTAGAACTCACGCCTCATAGATGGTTGTCAGCTTACCCCAGTCATAACCGACTTCAGCACCTGAACAGAGTCTGCACGGTCTTGGCCACACTTCCCCTTCAACAAAGAATAACGAACTTTCTGGTATGATTCTCCCATCCAAAAAGCATATTGCCTGTTTTCTCACTATTACAGATGTTAAGGCGTGACAAACGCCGTTTAAACAAACATCATCATAAAGGACCTACATGTAACATGGCAGCAAGCACAGTCGCCACCACTCGTGAAGCATCCCCTCCGTGTGGGCTGCCATGCAGGCGCTTGAGAAGCATTTTCCCAAATCTTCACTGCAGCCCTGAGTGGTCCTAAAAATTAGGCTCTATTGTAGAGAAAAGCAGACTCAATATCCCGTATTCAGTCGAGAGGTGAACTTCAAATCTGCTTCCTCTAGGTTCAAGGCCAACTTCCCTCCACAACATCACACCTGGGCCCAGTGTCCCTGCCGTGTCGCAGGGGAGCAAGGTTAACCCCGCGAGATGGCACGCGGCGTTCCCACAGACTGGCGGGCCGTGCATGCAGTGTCTCACAGCGGGACCGATGCACATACTTTTATTTCCAGTTATTATGTGTTTGCTTCAGTGACATCAGTGTGGTTTTAATTTCCAGTTCATTAATTACTAATGAGACTGAACATCTTTGCGTGTGCTTATTGAATGTCTATATTTCCTTGATAAAGTGTTCAAATGCTCTGCCTGTTATATATTGGCTTGTCTTTTTATGACGGAGTTTGAAAAATTCTTTATATATTTTTGTTACTAATCCTTTATCAGATGTGTTTTCCAAATATTTGCTCCTAATCTGTGTTTTGTCTTTTCATTTATTCAATAACACTGTCTTTCAAAAAGCAAAGCATCTATCCATTTTTTCGTGGTTTGATGTGTAAATTACAGATCATAGTTTATTTTTGCACAAATGGATGCCCGATTGTTACAGAACCATTCATTTGAAAGATTCTTTCTTATTAAACTGCTTTTGCTCATTTTCAGAAATCAATGAGTGTTATTGCTATTTTGTTCCATTGATTTACACATCAATCATTATGTCAATATACACTATCTTGATTATTTTACCTTTACAGAAAAAATGCTGAAATCAGGCAGTGTTGTGTTTTTTTTTTTTTTTTCAAAATATTTTGGCTATTCTTGGTCATTTGTTTTCCATGTAAATTTTGGGAAAAGCTTATAAATTTCAACACAAACAGGCTGTTGCAAATTTGGTTGTGTTGAATCTATAAATCAGTTTTCAGACAATTAACCACTTTACATGATTGACTTCTATATCCATAAACATGGTATATATTTCTTTAAGAAATTCAGTTAGATTTTTAAAATTTATTTCGGCAGCATTTTGTGGTTTCAACAGAGAAATCTTACACATGTGTTTCTATCCCTATAAAAAGCTGCCCACAAACAGCTTTATCCCTAATTGTTCCATAGTTCTGATGCTATTGTTCATTATATTAATTTCAATTTAAGCTTTAAATTGGTAATATAGAAATTATTGGTTTCTGTATGTTGAGCTTGTTTCCTGAGAATTTTCTAAACTTACAAATTCGGGTAGCAGTTCTTGCAGAATCTTCTTTGTAAATAATTTTATTTTCCATAAAAGACACTTCTATGTTGTGTGTCAAAGCTCTATGCTTGAAAAAAAAAAATCTTTTTTTTAAATATTTATTTATTTATTTAGAGAAAGAGAGAAAGCAGGGAGGGGCAGACAGGGAGAGAGACTGAAAATCCCAAGAGGACTCGATGCTCAGTGTGGAGCCCAACATGGGGATCTATTTCAGGAACCGTGAGACTATGACCTGAGCCAAAATCGAGAGTCAGACGCTTAACCGACTGAGCCCTTGGGCGCCCCAAGAAAAGTCTTTATTTTGCCTTGTTTGCTCAGTGTTGAATAGGAGAGAAGAGGGCAGCTCTCGTTGCAATGTTTCTAATCTTCGGGGGAAAGTCCTTCACGGTTAAGTGTGTTTCCTGTAGATTGAGGAAGTTTTCTCCTCGGGTAGAGAAAGTCACCTTCTCTTCCTACTTTGCTGAGAGTTTTTATCAGGAAAACTGTTGTGGGTCCAAATCGCATAATATCATCATATAAGTTTTCTCATAATCTCTTGATGGATGGGATCGCAGTGATTGATGTTCAAATGTTGATACGGCCTTATGTTTCTGGAATGAATTTCAGGGGGTCATCTTGCATTTCTCTCATGCTGCTGGGTTTGTTTTTTCAAAACGTGTTAATGATTGGTATGGCTATGTTCATGTGGAGTTACTTTTCTGTAGGGTTTGCGTGCGTGTGACGTTTTTGTATGCTTTTGCTCACAGAACAGTTCTAGCCTTCGAATTAAGTTGAGATTTGTCCTCTGCTCTTTTATTTGCTAAAAGACTTTGTGTTGAATGCCGACTATTACCTTTTCCATAAATCCTTTGGTAGATTTTATCAAGGAAGACGCGTGGGACTGGAATGTTCTTTCATCAGTGGATTAGTGGTGGTTCCAAATGTCCACCTCTTCTTGGGTGAACTTGCCATAGTTTCTATTCAATCCATCCAATATATTGCCTTCCGGTTATCGTAGTGTTTTTTAAAATGATTTTAAACTGGGGCACCTGGGTGGCTCGGTTGGTTAAGCATCCTACTCTTGATTTTGGCTCAGGTCATGATCTCACAGTTTGTCGGATCGAGCCCCGAGTCAGTCTCTGCAGCCCTGACAGCCCCAGCCTGCTTGGGATTCTCTCTCTGCCCCTCCCCTGCTCACATGCACTCTTTTTCTCTCTCTAAATAAATAAGTAAATAAACTTCAAAAAAATAAATAAAATAATTTTAATCCCATTAAGGTCTAAGGTGATACCACTCTTTAATTCCTAATATTGGAGATTTGTGTCTTTCTTTTTTATTCTGATCACTTTTGCTAGTTTTAATAATCGTATTAACCTTTACAAAGTTTTTGCTTCACTGATTTTCTCTACTTTTCAGTTTTCTATTTCATTGACTTTTGCTCTTATCTTTATAACTTCCTTTTTCCACTTAAGGGGCGCCTGGGTGGCTCAGTCAGTTAAGCGTCAGACTTCAGCTCAGGTCACAATCTCGTACTTTGTGAGTTCGAGCCCCAAGTCAGGCTCTGTCCTGACAGCTTGGAGCCTGGAGCCTGATTTGGATTCTGTGTCTCTCCCCGCCGTCTGCCCCTTCCCCACTCATACTCTGTCTCTCTCTTTCTCTCAAAAATAAACATTACAAAATTTTTTTTTAATAATTAGCTTTTCCTTTTCTATTTTCATCATTTGGCAACTTGTATCATTGATTTGAGATTTTTCTCTTTTCTAATATAATGTTCATGCATTAGATTCCCCTCTAGGTTCTGCTTTAGCTGAATCTCACCCAATTTGATTAATTCTGCTTCATTTTTACTCAATTAGAATATATCATAACCTCCCTGAGAATTCTCCTGTGACCACTGGGTTATGTAAAAGAGTGTTGTTTGACTTTCACATATTTGTATATATAGTCCTTTGTGTTGCTGACATTTTTTGTTTAATTCTGTTGTGTTCACACTTAGTGTGATTTCAGTGTGTTCACATATGTTGCTGTCTGTTTCATGGCCAAGAAGATCATCTGTCTTAATAAGCACCCTGTGTGCACTTAAAAATTATGAGTGTCTCTCTGCTTTGGGGGTGAAGAGTTCCACAAATACCCGTTGGGCAAAGAGGATGATAACGTCGCTCGGGGTTTCTGCACTGTCCCTTCTTGCGTGTCTGTGCTTTCTATCGACTACTAAGATGATTTTGGATCTGCCTGCTTCACTTTTCAGTTCTATCAGATTTACCTGGAATCTGTGATTAGTTGCATACCCAATTAGGAATGGCATCTCTTCATGATGAGTTGGCCTCTCTATTATTGTGCGATGTCTCTCTTTCTACTTGGTAATATTCCTCTTTACACACTCTACTTGAAAATTGATAATTGGGGCGCCTGGGTGGCGCAGTCGGTTGAGCGTCCGACTTCAGCCAGGTCACGATCTTGCGGTCCGTGAGTTCGAGCCCCGCGTCGGGCTCTGGGCTGATGGCTCGGAGCCTGGAGCCTGTTTCCGATTCTGTGTCTCTCTCTCTCTCTGCCCTTCCCCCGTTCATGCTCTGTCTCTCTCTGTCCCAAAAATAAATAAACGTTGAAAAAAAAAATTTAAAAAAAAAAAGAAAATTGATAATTAATTAACAATAACATACACATTTGCTTATACATATACATTTCCAAGTCTTTTTTAGATACTACTTTATAATTTTAATATAGTCTTCAAATATGTAATGCAAATACATAAAGGCAAACACATGTTTAATACAATTCTAAAGGAGTTTCCTACATGAACATCAACGGACAACTTTGAATAACTTAAGAGCTATATCAAGATACACATTAAGATTAAATATTCTTCTACTTGATTCCTCTGAATAAATCTTCTGTTCCTCATCCACAAACCAGCTCATGCATCAGCAAATACGTAGTGGAAACACTGTGCACCATAATTATTTGAGAAATTGGTAACTAAGAGACCATGTAATAAGTTAAAACTCAGATTTGCGGGGCACCTGGGTGGCTTGGTTGGTTAAGCGTCTGACCTCGGCTCAGGTCATGATCTCACGGTCCGTGAGTTCGAACCCCGCGTCGGGCTCTGTGCTGACAGCTCAGAGCCTGGAGCCTGTTTCAGATTCTGTGTCTCCTTCTCTCTCTGCCCCTCCCCTGTTCACACTCTGTCTCTCTCTGTCTCAAAAATAATAAAATCTCTCTCCCCCTCCCCTGCTCATGCTCTGTCTCTCTCTGTCTCTCAAAAATAAATAAATGTTAAAAAAAAATTAAAAAAAAAAGGGGCGCCTGGGTGGCTCAGTCGGTTGAGCGTCCAACTTCAGCTCAGGTCATGGTCTCGCAGTTCGTGAGTTCGAGCCCCGCATCGGGCTCTGTGCTGACAAACAGCTCAGAACCTGGAGCCTGCTTTGGATTCTGTGTCTCCCTCTTTCTCTCTCTCTCCGCCTCCCCTGCTCATGCTCTGTCTCTCTCTGTCTCTCAAAAATAAATAAATGTTAAAAAAAATAAAATAAAATAAAATAAAATAAAATAAAATAAAAAACGTTAAAAATTTTTTTAAAAATAAAACTCAGATTTGCAAGGATATACCTGAAAGGATTTAGAAAATAATTACTATGGTGACAAATAAATTTGAATTCTGAAAATTTCAAATTCTGAAAATGCATATGGCCTTCAGGTAACCTGTCCGGTCGTCGCTTAGTCTGTTTAGGATGTTAATTAAAAAATGTTGTCACAGGTGTGCTGCCTGCAAAGCAGGTAAAAACGCTTTTGCTTCACATAGAAGTCGGACTTGAGATTTCTACTTATTTTCCCTTCAGACACGTGAATGTTCTCCTTGCCTCTGCTTCGTGTTCCTGGGGCGAGCGTGTGAAGCGGTCTCTTCCTCCTAGAAAGTACGCATCCTTGACGTGGAGAGGGGGCCCCTGCATTCGGGCTGCCCCTGCGCCCCGGTGTGCAGTCACACATCTGGATTTGGTAAGAGTCCCGCACCGATACCGTTCCCTACACTCAGCCCAGGGGCCACGCTTCGTGAGGACAGAGGAAGCGCCCACTGTGGCTTGACGTTTTCTACAAGAGGACCGTAGGACAAGACAACCCCTCGTTGTCTTGCTGTGACCGAAACTCCTGTATTAGCCTTAAAGGCATTATCACCCGAGAAAATTAACACAGGACCCGAGGCGGCTGTTCCTTTCCAGTGCTCACGGGGCCCCCTTCTGCCCGGCCCGTAGGGCCTTAAGGAAAGCTGCGGAGGTTTCCAGAGGTTTGATGATAAAGCAGGAGAGTCGCTGAGACGACGTGAACTCCAAGAGGGAGCGTGCCATCGGAACAGAGGAACTTGGCCACGGGGACAGAAAGAGACTTGAGAGCAGAGGACGCATGTGGGAGACAGAGGCCCCTGAGAAGGCGAGAATCGGGCCCTGGCCCCACGCAGATTTGCCGAGGTCCTTCCTGCCCAATCCAGTGGGATCTTCGCCAGCGCCTGCCCACAGGGACGCAGCTTCAGACAACAGCACCTCAGTGCTACAGTTTCAAGGCCTTAGGGGTGACCCCGTCTGCTCCCCTGATGCTTGTCCTCCACGTGCTGGGTTCCTAGAGCTCACGACGGCCCAGCTCTGAGGATGAGCGGGGTGTCTATGCAGAGCCACGTGGGGTTCGGGGTCTGCTCTGAACCACCTGCCTCTCTGGCAGGTTCACCTTCATGGACTCGAAAACACGAGTTGCATCTCTACCAACTTCCCATTTCTCTCCCCGCACCTCCAGTTCTGTCAACAATCGCTCAAGAGATGTGTCATCCACAGAGCGCCTGGGCAGCTCAGTCGGTGAAGCGTTTGACTTCGGCTCAGGTCATGATCTCACGGTTTGTGAGTTCGAGCCCCCACGTCGGGCTCTGTGCTGACAGCTCAGAGCCTGGAACCTGCCTCAGATTCTGTGTCTCCCTCTCTCTCTGCCCCTCCCCTGCTCACGCTCTGTCTCTCTCTCTCTCAAAAATAAAATAAAAACATAATAAAAAGAGAGATGTCACCCTTCTGAACACCATTAAGAGAATCCCACTTTGTCTATGTCTCTACTAACGTACGACGTTGAGAACCATTGTTCGAAGAAGTCGGAGGAAGGGGGAGGAGGTCCCCCAGAAACGCCGACCTGGTGTCTGCCTCGGGGGCACACCACCCGTCATTTCAGACCAGCTGAAAAGTGGGATCAGATCTCCCTGTATTTCTAGAATCCCGATACAAACTCTTCATCTGCTCTGGAAAGTTTACGTGCACAGGGAAGGGGAAATGTCCAGAAATGAGAATACCATTTTATTTTCCTACCCTCAATTTGACTTTTAAGAAAATAAAGTTTCTTCAGTTCCCAAAAGAAGTAGATAAGAAAAATAATTCTTGGAACTTTTTGGCCCAAACGTTATGAATAGATTATTTCTCTACTGTAGAAGGGATTTTAAAAACCACATATCCTAATACACATCTTCAGCACTAGACATTTTTCCCCCCTATTACACATACATATTAATAGAACTTTCACAGAATACTGGATCCATTGAACTCTATCTTCATTAAATCTGAGAACTGTAAAAATCCAAATTCTTGAATAGGTCATCATTTCAAGAAACAGGAATTATGCCAAATATTGATGTTTTAAATAATATCAGTTGATACAATCAATGTTCTTTCATTTCTGGGCATAATGTGCCTTCTAGCCGCGAAGCCGTGATTGCACGGCTGTGGGGGGAGCTGGGGGCAGGCGGCGACGGGAGGGACCGTGCCCAGCGTCAGCTCTGGAGCCGCACACGGTTGCCTGAGAGTCACAGCCCACGGCTTACCAGCCGGCGAGATTGGGAAATTGCTTAGCTGCTCTGGGACTCCGTTTTCTCCCGTCCGACGCGGGCCCTGGACCGCTGCGGGGATGCAGGCCGGTGCCAGGAAGGGGCCGTCGCCAGGAAGCGCCCGCCACGGTGCACACGCTGGGCCACATCTCGTCCCTGAGCCTCCGTCGGGTCGGCCGCCACCAAGTCAGTGAAGAGCCGGTGGGAGGCTCAAGGGAAGGTTCTGCAAACCCTGCCTTCCCGGTTCCCGGGCACCAGGCTCACTGTCCACTCGGCACCTCACTCCATCTAGCCGGCTCCAGGCCGGCCAGACAACCGGCTCCAGGCCGGTGTAGACACAGGGCGAAGGCGCAGGGCACCCCAGCACGGGGAGCACCGGCTCTCCATCCCCTCCCAGACCTGCCCGGGGGGAGCCCTCGTGCACGGGTCCCCCAGCCACGGGCGAGCGCGTCCAGGCTAGGGAGCCAGGAGCCAGGACGGTGGACACGGTGTGGCAGGTGCCCAGCACCAGAAGGAAGAGCAGCAGAGGACGGCCCGCCGGCTCCCTCATTTTAGACTCGAGGGAACTGGCAGAAACGCAGAAACCATCTTCCACGACTGTAATCCTTGAAAGTGAGAGCTGGATCTCAAGGCCACGTTATCTCCGTGGCATCATCCTGCCCGCCTTTGAGGACCTCACGCCTGAAACCGGGTGGCGGAGAATAACCTTGTCTACACCTGCTGTGGTTCCTCAGCGTCAGAAGATGAACCTGGTGAGGGGCACGGCGGGTTTGTCCGTCCTCACCGCGGGGCCTCTGTGCTCGGCACTTGGTGTGCACCAAACAGGGTCGTGCGAGCGAGCCAGAGCCGGCTGGGGTGAAGGGGCCCCACCGCGTGTGCACATGAAATATCCGATTGTGCTCCGGCCCCTGCGAATGATCTCTGAAGGAGTCTGCTGGTAGCAAGAGCATGGGGAGACTTTTGCAAACTGATTAATTGAATATTTAACAGCTTGTTTTCATGTACAGTTTACTCAATTTATATGAGCAATTACTGAATGTGCGTGTGCAAATGGATGCAGCTGCGAAGCCCAAGGTAGTTTTTTTCATTAGACCTACTAAATTTGAATCAGAAAATAGGTTTAAAAGTCGTGTTTGGCATAGCTCTCCCTGCTAATGATGAACGCAACCCAGCCTCCTATATTTGAATAAGGTTATTGGGAAGGTCACTTATACCAAATAAACTAATAGGATTTGAAATGCATGAAATCCTGTTTTACAGTTTAAAACCAAGGAGAGAACAGATCTTAATCACTTCCCACCTTGATCAATTCCTGACGCCTTGACTGTTTTAAATTAGGTGTGTAGAAACAGGCCAGAGGAATTTGGAGAGCAACGCATTGGGATGTATTCACAGCAATGATGCTAAAACACATTTAAGTTATTATACAAAGTGGATGCCATTTTCTTTTCCATACGGTTTTTATTATTGTTGTTGTTGTTGTTGTTGTTTATTGCACACTGGAATTTAAAAGTTGGATGAGACGGGCTCCTGGGGGGCTCAGTCAGTTAAGCTTCCATTTTCGGCTCAGGTCATAATCTCATGGTTCATGCTTTGGAGGCCCGCGTTGGGCTCTGTGCTGACAGTGTGGAGCCTGCTTGGGATTCTGGGTCTCCCACTCTCTGCCCCTCCCCTGCTTGTTCTCTCTCTCTCTCTCTCGCTCTCTCTGAAAAATAAATAAACATTAAAAATTTTTTTAAGTTGGATAAGACACTTTAATGCCATGGTAGATAACTCTGTCCAAATTTGACTTCGATTTCAACTGTGAAATTTTGACTGTACTTCCATTTTGTCTGAGTTCAACCCTGGTACCTACATGTCGAACCATATAAAACGGACTTCATATATAAATAAGAAAAAGATGTTCTTTTAAGTAGTGATTACCTTCAAGCAAAGAGAATTTTGTGGCACATTTGTACAGACACCTCCAAAATCTTGACCGGATATTGAATATATTAGTAGGTTATTAGTAAATTTATGTTCTTGGGAGTTTTCTCTCTGTTTTAAATAGTAAACTAATTCAAGAGGATCTATCTGATCATTTTTTAAATCATTTGTGCACAGACAGAAGTGATGATTTGGAGCTTCATTTGAGGGTTTTCAAATCAAGCAGAAGTGTCTCTAACATTCATATATTTTAAATTGTTAGCAAGTGAATGGCACCATCCGGGTTATAAATCTAAGTCCTTCCATCCCAGATAGTTCCAACCATTTATCTTCATTAGCGCACATCAGAAAGGGTTGAGGTGACAATGATCCTGACACGTAAAACAAATCCTGTAAATTTCAACTGGGTTGAAGCCTTGCCACAGAACCCAACTGCCCCGGTGAGAATTTATAAGGGTGATTTGTTCCTGCAGCCCAACATGGGGTTTCCATTTTACTGTTTCTCTTGATTCATAAATCACCTTGGAAACTTTTGACCGTGGAGTCCTATTACCTTGCCTTTAGGACTTCATGAGTTCCAAGTTTCCCTCTGACTGAAACATTTTATATTTGGTAGAATTCAGTGACAACCCGCATACACACTGCTTTGACATCTCCAGACTGAGCCCGAACACACACTGTAATAAAAGTCAGGCCGAACAGATTTCGTGTGGAATCACAGACTCATGCACTCTGTGTGTGTGTGTGTGTGTGTGTGTGTGTGTGTGTGTGTGTGAGTATCTCGGTGACCTGGCTCAGCTTTCCCCCCACCGTTGTGTTTCATGGTGATGGCCAACAGTTTATGAACACTCACAGATGTTTCCGCACTGCATAGACTGGTTTATGTGTGTGTTGTTCATATAATCTGCAACACAGCTCTACACTATGAGGTTATTATTATCCCCCTCAGCAGATGAGACAAGGTCAAGGCCCAGGGTAAAGAACGAACTTGCTCAGGACCCGCACCTAATAAATGGTCGATTGGTGATCCCCTGGTGGTGAAGCTCAAAACATCTGGGGATTGCATTCACTCAGAATTTCTGGGTGTTGGGCGCCTGGGTGGCGCAGTCGGTTAAGCGTCCGACTTCAGCCAGGTCACGATCTCGCGGTCCGGGAGTTCGAGCCCCGCGTCAGGCTCTGGGCTGATGGCTCAGAGCCTGGGGCCTGTTTCCGATTCTGTGTTTCCCTCTCTCTCTGCCCCTCCCCCGTTCATGCTCTGTCTCTCTCTGTCCCCAAAATAAATAAACGTTGAGAAAAAAAAAAAAAATTAAAAAAAAAAAAAAAAAAGAATTTCTGGGTGTTGAATGCAAATATCATCATTAATTAGGCTTTTGGACTTGACTTCTGGTGTTTATAGTTGCGTGTGTATTAATGTAAATGTTGGGCTTCTTAACTGCTAAGGTGTATTCCAACTGAAAAATTACAAAGAGAATCTAGTGAAAGCAATGAATGCCATTTAAACAAAAATTCTTTGGAGGCTTTGGATTATCATTCTGAATTTTAAACCTCATTGTTAAAGTAACTAGATTAAAAGTATATAAGAGATCAGCCTATACCTGATCTGTGACCTTCTAAATCCTCTGAAAATTGTGTTGGCTTTGAGATTATGTGTTCTGGGTTTTAATCTGTCCAATCAAGAGATCCTCAATTCTGTTTTTCACAATTAAAGTAATCAGTTGGATTCTGGAGCACAGTAGCTGTACCAGGATCCCAAACATGTGTTTTATAGATTTTTTAAAATTTTTTAACTTAAATTTTATTCAAATTTTAGTTGGTTAACATACCATGCAATATTGGTTTCAGGAACAGAACCCAGTGATTCATCTCAACAAGTGCCCTCCTTAAGGCCCATCACCCATTTTCCCCAACCCCCACCAACCTGCCTCCATCAACCCTCAGTTTGTTCTCTGTATTTAAGAGTCTCTTGTGGTTTGTTTTCCTCTCTTCTCCCCACCCCCTCCCGCCCAGCTTTCCATGTGTTCATCCATTTTGTTTCTTAAATTCCACATATGACTGAAATCATACGGTATTTGTCTTTCTCTGGCTGACTTATTTCACTTAGAATACATTCTAGCTCCATCCACGTCATTGCAAATGGCAAGATTTCATTATTTTCGATTGCCAAGTAATATTTCGTTGTATATGGAATCTTCTTTATCCATTCATCTGTCGATGGACACTTGGGCTCTCTCCATAGTTTGGCTATTGTAGATAGTGTTGCTATAAATATTGGGGTGCACGTGCCCCTTCGAACTTGTATTTTTGCAACCTTTGGGTAAATGTCTACTAGTACAATTGCTGGGTCATAGGGTAGTTCTATTTTTAGTTTCTTGAGGAGCCTCCACAGTTTTCCAGAGCGGCTGCACCAGTTTGCATTCCCACCAGCAGTGCAAGACGGTTCCCTTTTCTCCACATCCTCGCCAATACTTGTTGTTTCCTGAGTTGTTGATGTTAGCCATCCTGACAGGTGTGAGGTGATATCTCGTCGCGGTTTTGATTTGCATTTCCCGGATGATGCATATGTTTTAAAGTCCTTAGCTTGTCCTCACCGTACTTGTGGCGTAGAAGGAACATTGCATCGCAAGTCCCTGGGCAGTCAGTGAGCAGGACCTACGGGCCCCTTCTGAGGCAGTTCCTGGGAGCTACAAGGTCAAAGTGGGTTTTTAAAATCTTCGTTAATGAGGTACTGCTCTTATCTATTCATGTCTAGTTTGGCATCATCGTTAATCTCTTAAAAACAAAAGATCAGGATTGTATTAGACATGCTAGAAAAAATGATGGGCCAAAATATGGCACCAAATAATGTGAGGACTGTTGGACTATAGCTGCATTGATTGTATCTCACCGGTTTCTTCTCAGGAACCCATGGCTTCTGGCTGTGGCACTGACCTCAGTGTCACGACTTTTTTTTTTTTGCTCCCTGCAGCTGCCAAGGCGGTTTGCCTAGACTGCACCATGGGTCAAGCTGTCACTGCTAACCGACACTGGCTAATAACAACCCATAAGTGGTTAAGCCTCTGGGAACTGAAACACGATTGTCCATGATTCTCCAGATCTTTCCTCTCAAACCTCCTTTGGAAGCGATCTCACCAACTATCCCTCTGATGACTATGTGTAGAAATGAGCCAGCTCTGTGGAGCCAATCCATTAAATCAGGCATCAAGCAGATAGAGCCATTTCTTCTATATTGCCTGCAATAGAATATATTCAGAGCACTTCATATTTCATTATAATTATCAGCAAAATGATTTTCATTGAATTTCATTTCTTCTCTTAATAAAAAGAGCCTTCAAAATGAATAATACAAATTTTTCCACTCATTTTTTATGCTTATAATCCACAATACATTTACCCGAAAAGAAATGATCCCCAAAGTGAATCACAAAGGTCATTCCCTGTAGGGTTAAGATACATTTTTTTATTTCTATAAAGGTTTTATGAATTCTTCTATGTATTAAACTATTCAGATCCCCACAAATTGTTAGTCAATGCATGAAATGTGATATAGGGGTTTTTTTTTTATTATTTACAGATGTGTGTGCTGCCTTTGAGGTGCAATTTAGAAACCTCCGGCACATTTAGTTTATTCGCTTATAAAAAGTCTATTAAAGTCTTCTCAAGAAGCTTTGTATAAATTATCAAGTTTGTGTGTTTTCAAAGCCGTTTAGGGAAGTGAGGCTGTGGCAATTAGATTATGTTAATGTGATGTGGCCTGTGTTTATTCAAACTGTGTCTGTGGACGGAGGTTGAAACAGGCTGTGAAACAGACAGACTCACTGTGCGTGCACGCAGAGACAAAGAACCCCGTCTTGGCCGTTCTGGCCTGACATCCATACTTCTATTTTGAAAAAGATAACCCTACGGCTATCTCCCTCTCCAGCTCTAGTTTCGTTAGTGAGTTTGCTCCCCCCGCTTTCCTAGGCAACTCTTGGGGGCTCCTTCCCAAATCGGCTCTGGTCTCTGGAGATGCTGAATCTTTAATTTTCTGCTCGTTGTGACTGACAGCTTGTTACTGAAGGTCATGTGGGACTCGGAGACCAGTAACTCAGTGTGTTTCATCGCTTCGTTAAGTGCTTTAACCTAACAACATTTACTATAGAATATCATTTTATAATTACCATTCTCAGACATGAGTACCTGTGCTTTGATAGTCCTATAAAGAATTCACTAGTTAAGAATTTTTCTCTGCTTTGTTTTCCACTCACATAAAATATCCAGGCTCTGCAGTTAGATTGACTGGATTCAAATAAAGCTTCACCACCAGTTCTCCGTGAACCCAGAGAATTCACCTACCACTCTGTGCCTCAAACTCCGTCCATAAAACAAGGGTATTAATAAAGTCTGCCTGCATGCTTTTAATATTCAGAGACAGGTAGATGATGATGACGATGATGATGATTATAGATAGATAGATAGATAGATAGATGATGAAGATAGGCAGATTTACATATATAGTGTACTACATTATGACAAAGTCGCAAATGAATATTAATCATTGTTGTTATCATCATCACTATAATCATTTAATTCCAGATATTCTGAAGAACACAGTGTTAGCCTATTATACTATAAATTTGAAGAATGTATCCCAGATCAAACATACAAGGAAATATGTATATATATAATTTTAATCTATATATATAGCATATTTATATCTGTTTATTTATATGTCTATTGGATGTAACACATATATACATATATGTGTGTGTATATATGTATGTGTATATGTCCATTATAGTGTATATACATATGTATTATGTACGTACATGCATATTTAACCTTCATTGAATTCTCCAGGCCCCTCATTGCTGGGGAACTGACTCACTTGCCTGCACAAATCACCTTCCCCCTCACTCCTCAGGACATCCATGACCTCTAAGTTGGGAGCCCCCTTGGGATGGCATCTCACAAATGCTGCTCTGTCCGCTCACCACCACAACAATGTTCAAGTACAAGCCAAGAACACCATTAACCAACGCCCCTAAACCTGAAAACTTACAGGGGACAAATGCAAATGTGGCTTTGACTTCCTGAGGTTCGCCCTGAAGAAGGTGTCTCACGTTGTTTCTCCGCATTGTTGTCTCACGGTCACCAGAGCTGGAATAAATACATTCCTCTTGAAATCATGTGAGATCAGAGTTCTCCGTCCAGCATTCCTGGCCTTTCTCCACAGGGCTCAGAAGACCAGAATGCCAAAACCAGCATCCAAACTGGATCTCTCTCTCCTCACCAAAACCAAAACCACCCCCCCGCCTCCATGCCCAGAATTTCATCAAATGTGCTCATAGTTCACCAACCGTGTTCAAACAGATCAGGATCCTAGCTTCAAATCAATTCACCATTTTCTGCACACGTGAAACGCAGAAGATCCTGGCCAGGCGCTTTACATATATTATCTCCGTTCACTCGTTGAGCAAATGCT
Source organism: Prionailurus bengalensis (assembly GCF_016509475.1). Classification (NCBI taxonomy): domain Eukaryota; kingdom Metazoa; phylum Chordata; class Mammalia; order Carnivora; family Felidae; genus Prionailurus; species Prionailurus bengalensis. Next base: position 1,666,562 of record NC_057358.1, on the reverse strand, counting down.
CAGTTTGTGGAGAGGCCGGATACTGTTGCAAGCACACAATTGTGGGCGCTGGGGGAATAGCGGGGACCTGGCAAAAACAGTCACGGACCGACTATGTAATCCCCACTTAGAGACACGGAAACAAAGGCTGGCTGATGGAAATGAAGAAGCCAGCTAAGGTGGCAATGTCCCCTGCACGGCTAAGACAGTACCAATGCCTTTGCTCCTCAACCCGGGAAAGCTGTCCCCGGCAGAACCGTGATTGCCTTGCCTCGTAGCAGGGCGCTGGATGAAACATGTTAAGGAAAACACAGCTAGTGGAATTCCCACCTTTCTATACGTCTTCCATGTCTTTCCCCCCAGATACGGAGCATAGGAATCATGCTTCTTTTATTGTGGAAAGCGGGGGTCCATGGTGGGTTTATGTTCGATCAGCTCTCTTGCGTAGGTCACACACCAAGCATTGTTTGAAAACAAGGAGAGGCTGCAGATGGAGCGGCCTCCTTCCGCAGGTGGATGTTTGACCTCGGTCCAGTAGGGAGTGACGTGAGCCAGGGAAGACTCCGACCTGGTTGGTCTTCCCCGGCTCCTAGGTCTGGGGACCTAGCCCCCACCCCCAAAGGCTTCAGCAGTAGTCAAGGTGGGCTTTCCTTGGCGAGTTCACCAGGCAGACCCTGAACCCTAAATTCTGTCCCCTCAACAGTGCAAGAATGTGGGGAAAAAAATCCATGTTGCTCGTCAAAGTGTTTGGTGTTGTGTTTTAAACTCCTGCCCCATGAAGCTTCAGAATTGAATACACATCTTGAAGGGAAAACCAGCTATGTGTACCTTTTGCTATTTTTTAATCTTTTGAAGAAATGTACTTCTTGGGCCAATAAATAAATAAATAAATAAATGTGTGTGTGTTTGTGTGTGTGTGTGTGTGTGTGTGTGTATATATATATATGTATATATATATATATATATATATATATATATGTATCAGATGAAGAACCTCAGAGAAAGCATGAAGGGCTAAGAACACCAGAGAAAGATAATTAGAATCAAAATACTTCTCTACTATATTGTTGTGTCCCTGCAATCAATGCTGATGCTGATGGTGGGCTTTAATTCAATTAATGACATATTCACTGATGGCCTCACTGAAGAGGAGGCTAATCTTTCCTACGATGGGAAGCGTATTAGGCCATTTTCATCTTCCAGAAACGTACAGAGTCTTTTCCGGCTTTGCCACAGGAAAGATCTCAGAAGACATCCCATCTGTCTTTAGAACAAGAAAGAGCTAGAAAAATGGAAAATCGTCAGAGAACTGGAGTTGCAAGGCAGACCCTGCCCAGAATCTGGAGACAGGGCACATTCGGGAAGGTGCGGCTGAGAGCAGCTGATTGGGCAGAAGCCGCCGGACCTGTACTTAGCAGTGATTCTGATGAATTTCTGGCAGCTGAGTGTGGACGAGCAGCAGGGTAAGAAGTGCGTGGGGCTGTGGGCTGAGGGGAGCTCCACTCTTCCCAGGCTTTTTCCTCTGGAAACATGATAGAATGACCACAGTGAAGGTCCAAGAACATCCCCGTGTGGCTCCACCAGGGGAGAGGGAAAAGTGCCACTTCTGAGTGAAATACACCCAGAATCTCCTCCCGACAAAGGCTGGCCCGGGGAGAGAAGGGTTTGCCAGAGTCTTATCCCAGGGAGGGAACACATCACTCCCGATCTTGTCTTAGCTAAGTGGGGAACTCACAGGGTCAACCATGCCCAGGGCTTCAAGCAGATCAGGAGGCTGGGGCCAGACAGAGATTAGGGAACTGAAAGCAGACTGTATAGGAGCAAAGGTCGCAGCCCTGAGACACAGGCCACCGAAGTCAGAGGCTTAATTGGAACATCGAAAACACTTCAGCATACTGACAGTGATTACAGGGAAATGAGCTCAAAAAGCAAGAAAAATGCAGTATGAATGAACAGAACAGTCATCAGAAGCAGACCCAGACAGGGCAGGAATGTTGTCAGGCCAGGAAGTCAGAACAGCTGTGAAGTACACAGTGTTAGAACAGACGTCCAATGTAAGCAGAGAGTTGGGAATTCCAAGAAAGAAACAAAAGAAATCAGGAAATAAACACTAACGAAAATGTCTTCACATGCTCACTGGTAAACTGGACACAGCTGAGAAAATAATCAGTGAACTTGAAAATAGGGTAATAGAAACTTAGTAAACTAAAATGCAAAGAGAAAAAAGATAATGAAAATATGAAAAGAACAAAGTATCCAGTAGCCATGGACAATTTTATTTTTATTTTTCTAAAATTTTTTTATGTTTATTTTTGACAGAGAGAGAGACAGAGTGAAGGCAAGGGAGGGACAGAGAAAGAGGGAGATATAGAATCCACAGCAGGCTCCAGGCTCTGAGATGTCCCGACGTGGGACTCAAACTCATGAACCGGGAGATCATGATCTGAGCCAAAGTCGGACGCTACATCAACTGAGTCACCCAGGCGCCCCAGTCACGGACAATTTTAAAGGTTTAATATGCCCATATTGGAATACCAAAAGAAGATGGAAAGAAGGGAGAAAAGTTATATTTGAAATAACAATGACTGATAACATTCCAAAATTAATGGCAGACACAAAACCACAGATTCAAGAAGCTCAGAGAACACCCAGTAGAATAAATTCCAAAAGAAAGAAAATTTAAAAAAAAAGAAAAGGAAGGATGGGAGAGAGGCAGGGAGGGAGGGAGGAAAACACTTCTATGCCCATCCTACTCAAAAGTTAGAAAGTCAAAAAAAAGTTCTCAAAATATTCTAGAGGAACAAAAAGGTAAGACTTAGATCAGACTTCCCATCAGAAATCATGCAAACAAGAAGCACATGGGGTGAAATTAATGTGTTGGAAAAAAATATCAGCAAATGCATCCCTCTCGTCAGTATCTCACGAAGAGGCAGAGGTCATGGGATGGAACATTTTTCAGGGAGGGCCCACAGACCTTGGTAGACATAACCCCTCCCTTGGTCAGTGACCATCCTCCCTCCCTCCAAGGTCAACAAGCAAAAGACTCCAAGGATGGAAAGTTAGCATTTTAATCGCAGGTGAGGCTTTGGCCCCAAACTTCCTGTGCACAAGCTCCTATGCTGGTCTGTTAGCAGCAAATGAAGGACCCCAAAGAGTGAACCCCAGGGATTGCTTGTCTCTGAGGAGCTCGTGCAGAGGGAAGACTGTGGGGCCAGGACAACATCCCTGTGTCCATCGGTCCCATGGCCAAGACATCATCATCATCATCTTGACACGAACTCTATGGCCTCTTCACTTCAAAGCCCCCAAATGAAAGTAAGTGATTCTTCATCAGTGAGTTTTCCACCTGCAGTAAATTATAGGAACGCTGTTCTGAGTTCACCATTGGAACCCTCATCATGGCTGTGCCACTCCCTGTGACTGGAGGTTTTTCAGCACCTTGTTGCCTCCTTGCCCCCCACACACCAGCAGGCGTCTCCTTAGAGACACCAGATTCAGGCCACGCCTGCCCAGACTCTGTAAGTGAGACACAGTGAGCGCTCTGACGGGATTACACACATCACCAGGACCCCAACAATGAGACGTCCCTTGTGCATCGCATGATGTGACCTACAGCCAGTGCTCTGGCCACCAAGAGACGTTGTCCGTCACTGGCTTCCCTACTGATCAGCAATTCTCCAGAAGGACATCCCTTCATATCACTTCCTCCAGGAAGGAGCCAACCGAGGACTGCTTTGCTTCTCTCCTTTCTTCCCAAATTCTCTCTTTGGGTGGAAACTATTTCCTGAGCCGACATTTAAAACATGACTTAGATTAATTAAGAATTAATTAATCTTGCTATTCTCATAATCTTCTTTCCAGTATATATTGTTCCTCAGCCATAAAAAAAAAAAATCCAAATTCAGTTTTCTTCCAGAAATTGCTTATGTCAGTCATTTGAAACTGGAAACACCCAGGCTCTGCTTTTTTGATGATGATGACAGCAGTGGTGACAAAAGCTTGTATGTATTGAGGACTGACCAGGCACGAAGCACTGCGTCAAGAGCTATATTTTTATTGTTTATCCTATTCAGCAATCTAGTGAAGTGAGTACAATACACTTTTTATGTTGTTGATGGAAGGCCCACGGTTTGGAAAGACTGAGTATGTAGGCCCAGCTCACGCAGTGAGGAAACATGGGGCTAGAACTCTCATACGGTATGGTCAGAGGCAGCCTTTGTGTGTAGGAACAACCCTTGGAAGATGATGGTGGTGATGGTGGTGATGATGGTGATGGTGATGATGATGATGGTGGTGATGAAGATGAAGAAGAAGAAGATGATGATGATGATGATGATGGCAACAACATTGTCCATGAAAAATAAGACATTGTTAATGTAAGGGTGTTGGTGGGGGCTTACCTGTTTTGGTCCCCCTTGGAACCAGAATACCGACAGAAATTCTCAGGCTTCACACAGTGCAGAAATCGCTCTATCAAGTTAACTGGATTCTAGTTTCCAGACTCTTTACACACACATAGGCAAACACACACATAAAAGGAATCACTGGGGAATGGTTATGTCTTTGCCAAAATATGAAAATAGCATGCTCTTCATTCTCCAACTGGCTCATGTATATTTATATAGAACAAGGAATAAATATGTAAAATTGGATTCTGTTTTCACTTCCTCTTAATGAAAGGATTGGGTTATTTTCTGTACTTTTCTCCCTTTTTTTATGTGGGGTGGTTGATCTGTGCATTCTACACTATTCTGTCCCCTTTGATCCACATTAGGGTGCTATGCAGTCTCCAGACCTTTACCCTCAGCCTCTGTTTATAAAGTTTCTGGAAGTTTGTCTTAAGTACAAGAGTATCAGTGGATATCTACTGAGATTTGCTTTATCCAATGCCTTACATTATTTTGCTGTCACTCTAGAAATTGTCTTATTTTCCTGATCATTTGACGACCCCATCTCTCTTGCCAGCTGGCTCCCTCCCTCCCTTGCCATCACTACCTTTATCTCATTCCTGCACACTGGAGGGATGGGGAAGGCAGTATACCCTGCTTCAACACAATTGGCTGCCCTGGCACTGAAGCCCCATTTCAGCAGAAATTTCGTCCTCATGTAGAAAGTATCGAACATCTTGTATGACATGAGAGGACGAAAGGTTTAGCATTTACCATTTTATGCCCATAAATATCATGCAGACCATACTTCTGAATTACCGTACTATGCCTACCCAAACTCGCGGAATTTAGTCACTGTAGTTGACAGCCGGGTATACGTCCTGGTAAGTGTAACCATCCAGGATGCATGAATTTTTTAGACTCACTCTGCCAGTTGGCAAATATATAGGTCCTTCCGTGTGTCAGGCATTATTCTAGTATAGATCCCTAACATTATTGTGAAACTGTGTCATCTTCTCGCTAGTAATTTTCTGATCAATTGAGGTTTCCCTAAAAATCTTTTATTTATTTATTTTTTTAGACTTGCATTTAGTTGACCATAAAATCACGAAATCCTAGAGGTGGAAGAGATTTCAAAGTCCATTCAGGTTAGTACCCCTAGAAATCTTTAGGTTGTGATGTCAGACCAGGGTCTCCCTTGATGAAACGTGGAAAAACACGGATGAGTTTTCCCTGAGGAGGGCCTGGAACCTGGGATTCTGCCCTGTGTTTCTGCTTCTCTCTGTGGTGAGCTTCTTCCTCTCACACAACCTTTTGATGAGATGGGGAGCTCAATCTTAACCCAATCTTGACCCAATCTTAAGACCTCATGAGCATAAGAGTCTCTTTTTCAGATCCAGCTTAAAATAAAGCACTATTAGGAATGTATCCAAGGGATACAGGAGGGCTGATGCATAGGGGCACTTGTACCCCAATGTTTATAGCAGCACTTTCAACAGTAGCCAAATTATGGAAAGAGCCTAAATGTCCACCCACGGGCGAATGGATAAAGAAGATGTGGTTTACATATACAATGGAATACTACTTGGCAATGAGAAACAATGAAATCCTGCCGTTTGCAACAATGTGGATGGAACTGGAAGGTATTTATGCTGAGCGAAATAAGTCAGGCAAAGAAAGATAGATATCCTATGTTTTCACTCGTATGTGGAATTTGAGAAACTTAAAGGAGGATTATGGGGGAAGGGAAGGGGAAAAATAGTTTCAAACAGAGAAGGAGGCAAACCGTAAGAGACTCTTAAATACTGAGAACAAATTGAGGGTTGAGGGGGGGTGGGGGAGGGGGAAAGTGGGTGATGGGCACTGAGGAGGGCACTTGTTGGGATGAGCACTGAGTGTTGTATGTAAGCGATGAATCATGGGAATTTACTCCTGAAGCCAAGAGCACACTGTATACATGGCACGTTAGCCAACCTGACAATAAATTATATTAAATAAAAATTTAATAAAATAAAATAAATCATCTGAAATGGAACCTGGGTCAGATGTGTCCCCTCACGCTAGGTTAGGGTGGACTCCCCGATGCTGGTGGTCCCCGTTTAAATTACGTGGTCTAAGCAGAGGCAGAACACATCTCCCTAGAGGAGAGAGGTGCTGTTCCCTAAAGAAGGAGAGGGTACTGGGTTAAAAAAAGAAAAAAGGCAACTGAAATGTTCAATAACTTTTCGTTTTACTGTTGACAATATTACACCACAGGTGTTTAAGGGCTATCCCTGGATTTATGTTGGTCATTGCTTACAAAGCTAAGATCGGATTCTAGAGGTCTCCAAGCTCCAGGAAAAATGCATGTGTCCTTGACAAAAGTATATCTAAAAGTTCTGATTCCCATGGAAAGAATTTAAAGCGTGTTTGATGACTGGAGATCCTGTGTCATCTAGACTGTTACCATATAATCACTTTATAGAGACGCATACCTTAACGTGTCGAATGTTTCACTGGCTGAACGTGGCACATTCCCTGACATTTGATCGTCTTAAATACCCGTATTAAATGGAGTTGTTTTTCTGCAATTTTATCTGTTCCGTAAAATAATTAGTTGGAAAAAGTCAGTGTAACCGGGGATTCTGGTCAGACATCTTAAAATGTTTTGAAGACGTTTCCACCTTGTTTGAACTTGGAAGCCCTTTGCTAACCAGACAGCGTTCTGTTATCTTATAAATAAACTTCATTCTCCAGCTAGTAAGCCTATGATAGTTTGTCCCTGTGTAAAGATGAGGAACAGGGATAAATAAGCTAGTGAAAGTGTATACTTTTGATGAGCTGATTTGTGTCACGGTCTTATTTCTAATGGGAACATTTTTAAGAAGCTTAAAAAGTCCCTAAATTTAATGCTGTGCGTAGTACGTACAATTAACTTCCATCCGGTTAATATCTAGCCCCTGCGTCTGAAATGCTAATTGTTGGTTCTAAGCAGCAGCTGAGAAGTGTACAAAACACCGCCTGATATAGGGGGCCGCAAAGCCCGTGCATGTAAAGATCTTGAAGGATGTGTGTAAGGGCAGGTGAGCGCTGGCCCATCGGGGAAACCGGGGCGGGAGCAGCTGTCTTCCGGTACCCGGGATCCTTCCCGTCTCTCACTTCCAGCCTTTCTCTGCCTGTATCAGTCAAGTGCTCCAGTGTAGAGCCCCCGACTACACAGCCTGGATCAACACCAGCTTTAGGGATGAACTATGATCTCTGTCTCTATGTGTGTCCATATGTGTGCACACTGGGCATTCATATATAATACCTGTATATTATATATGCATATATATGTGCATATTATATGTTCATCTATAACATCCATGCTATGTACAGAGTGCACCTGTAGGCACGAGCAGCCATCCCTTCCTGTCATCACTAAGCCTGGGGGAGCTGAATGAAACCTCCCTCCTCCGGTCTCGCTTCCCAGGCAGGGCTCCGGGGCTCCGAACCCAGGCTGGGGATCGACACAGGGGTCCCGGATAGGACAGGAAGTCACAAGCTTAAAATATCTCTTGTACTTGATACACGGATGCAACACGGAATTACTCCAATGTCTGCTGTTTCCAGATGTGCTCTGAGTAAAGAAATCCTTCAGTGCGGACTGTAGATACATCGTCAGAGCACAGAGAGAGTGAAATGTAGCGTAAACACACCTGTGTAGCCTGCAACGATCAACTAGACACCGCTTCAAAGGTAACAAAGACCTTACCAAGACACCCAAAAGGAGGAACAGAACTATGAAAGCTGATTGCCATTGCTTTTTTAATCGCAGCCAAGTTTGGCAAGACCGTTTCACAAAGGTGGCCGTAGGATTACTGCACGCCGACCGTGCGATAAGTCCTTTTTACAAACCCTGGCTTCCCCATTGATTCCCCCCTTTATGGGATATTCCATCAGAAGTTTCGAATGTGCGCAGCCCTTCACAGTTCCCCGCACTGTGTCTGCATTACAGCTGTGGACAGATGGCTTAGGAGCCACTGGAACAGCCAGTTCGGTTCGTATTTAAGTCCAAAGTTCTTTACAAAACGCCCCCTGTATTCCAGCAGGTACCACCGTCTGCCAGATATCCCAAGCCAGCAAAGAGCGGGTTGCCAGGAGTCACCGGAGTGGGCTGGAGCCTGCTCTTCTGGGCGTCTCGTACCCGTGGTGGAAAAATCCAGGGCTCGGAATCAGGTAAAATTCACAATTCCATCCTTCCCAGTTAGTAGCTTTGCGACCGTATTGACGGTACTTAATATTTCTATGCTTTGTTACCTGATCTTTAAAATTTCCGTCCCAGGGCACGGAGCGAAATCGTCGCTCGTGGTTTGCGGAAAACACCGTGCCCAACACAGCTCAGGTGGCTCAGCAGCCGTCAGCCCTTCTGTCAGCCGTCAGAGCACCTGCTCCCCACCACGTTCACTGGAGCCCCGGCCCCGTGGGCTCCCGAGACAGCCGGCTTCCAAAAAGGGGGGGCCCGGGTGGGAGATGGGGGGGCGTCTGCAGGGACTCGGCCCTCACCTAGGTGTGGGAGCTGCTCTCCGCCTGCTCGGGGGACTGATTTCCTCCATATCCACGTCTGTCACCTGCTTAACCAACCTCCTGTTCCGTTCGCTCCCTTATACAGGCTCAGAGTTGCTGCCGTGTCCTCGCCCATCACCACGTGTTGCATTACCGTGCCACGTAATAAACATTTGCGGAAGGCCATACGGCTCCCCAGATGCTCTGCGTGGGCTCGGTTCACCCGCCCCTGCCTCCGGAAGCTCCCGGGTATTTCTGGACCCGACCTCACACGCAGAGGCCTTGGTTCCAGAAGCCTCCTTGTCGGCACCATTCACGGGACACCCGACATTACACTGTGTTTTGCTCTTTCATTTATCTTTGCCTTACTTCTCAGGAACAGATCCTAGAGGGTACAACCTGTGTGTCATACTTTCTTTACCCCTTGAAACACCACACACGCCTTCATACAACGTCGGTGCTTTGCACTATTGCAAAGGCCTCGGTGGTTTGTATTTCAGCTGCTTAGATGTGCGTAATAACCACACACAGGGCCTTAAAAGGATGTAAAATATTCCAGCTGAGAGATGCACAATAGATGACATTATTTCATTCTTAAAATGCAAAAATGTAAAATTAGGGATCACCAAATGCTAGAGAGTGTTTTTAGCAAAAGTCTCGGGAGAGAGTTTCTGCTTCTTAACCCCGGACACACAAATAAACACACAAATGGTGCCACAGAGATCGTCAAGGACAGGCCGCCTCCCAGGACGGTGGAAAACACCCTCTTCCCACCCCCGCGTGGCCGAGCACGGACCTTAGACAGTTTACCGGGAGCGCGCTCTGTCCAGCCGGCCACCGGACCTGCCCACCCATGCTGAATTTCAGGACCAATGTCGGAATGATCAACTCTGCAGCCAGGAAAAGGAAAGAAAAATGGAACAGAACGGGACCCCAGCCGTTGGATTTCTAGGGAGGACACTGAAGACAGGAAACAATGTGCCCGCCCGAAATGGGCAGTGACAGCTTTGCTGAGCACTGAATCACTCTGATAGCTTCGAGCATTGCTTTGTAATTAGCTGCTGGGATGAGATAGCTGTGGAAACACCTGTTATCGGTGCTCAAAATAGGTATTAATTTAACAGTCCACAGATACTACGATACCGACATGCCACGGTGTGATGTCAACAACAAAAGGGATTTTCAGGAGATAGGGTTAAACATGCTTCTCTTGCATAGTTTCTACGTCTGCTCTAAGGGGACCCTACATGGAACAAAAGACCTTTGGGGAAAGAGCTAATTAAATGCATGACTTTAAAATGTCTAAGGATGGGGCGCCTGGGGGGCTCCGTCGGTCGGGCATCCGACTTCGGCTCAGGTCATGATCTCGCGGTTCGTGGGTTCGAGCCCCGCGTCGGGCTCTGTGCTGACGGCTCGGAGCCTGGAGCCTGCCTCGGATTCTGTGTCTCCCTCTCTCTCTGCTGTGTTTCCCTCTCCCACTTATGCTGTGTCTCTCAAAAATAAAATAAAAACATAAAGAAAAAAATAAAAACAAACAAACATCTAAGGAATGGACACTGGAGGAGTCACACACAGTCAAGTCCTCGTGGCTGCCTCAGTGGCACAAGGGAGCAGGGCACTGTACTGAGCACCCGCACAGAGTGGCCAGAGCACCCACACCTGCCCGCCCACCAGCCCCTGGACCCTGCACCCAACACCCTCCCTGTACCTCGTCTTATGCAGCCACACCTGGAAGACAGCACCACCCCGATTCCCTGGTTCTGCATCGCTCAAAAGTCAGATACCCAGCATCGGATGAACACTCAACACTTGCACGGCAGCAAAATGCAACCTGAACGGAAACAAAGCTTTTTCTAGTCTTTTCCCCACTCAGTGAGCATGTCCGTTTTTTCATGCAGTTCTGTCCACGTAATTATGGGGCGTTGCACAGGCCCCCAGGGGTTGTGTCATAACTCGAACGTGCCGTGTATTACCTTTCCGACTTATTATGAAGTAGGTTCCCTAGTTAGAAAATGACCTTTCCTACTTACCTTCCTAAAAATCTGGGAAAATTGGAGTTCTGAAACACACTGGACCTCTAGTTTCAGTCGCGTGATTAGGGGCCCAGAGACTCATCTCACAGACTGCTTCCCCCGCTCACTGATTTGTTTCCCCAACCTGCCAGGTGCCTCGCTGCCTCAGGGCCTTTGCACTCACTGTCCCCTGCACCTGAAAACCTCTTTGTACTGGATATTTGCGTCTCTCCTTCACTGCTTCCCCTTCACTAAAATACAACTTTCTCAGTGAAGTCTCCCCTGGTCATACTGTTTAAAATTGAAAATATCTCTCTCAGATTTTATTTTTCTTATTACTCTTTCCCATACTGTAAACTTTACTTATTGTATTTTCTCCTCTAGTAAATATAAACACCACGGGGATTAATATTTTTATGATGCGTGTCCCATGATAGGAGTTTAACAAATACTTGAATAATTTCTGCGAGGAATAAGCTTGTGTGCGTGCAGGTGCGTATTCTCCTTGAATTTTTTCCAGCTATCACACGTAAGTATCACTTTCGGGCAGATGAACCCACGTTTTGGAGCAAAGTTTTATTTCACGGTTTAGATGGGCTAGCTAACAGTAATTCCTGCTAACTTGCGCGTGTGGAGGTGAGTCTTGGTTCTCAGCCGGGAACACGGCCATTGTCGCCGAACAGAAGACCGTGAGGTTACTTCCGCCGTTATGTTTTCATGTTCTGCGAGGTGTCGCATGTTTTACCCCGAGAGGTCTTGGATTTGCAGTAGACTTGTCCCTATCCTATTAATCCTGGCCTGTGCCTTGGCTTTGTTGGCCATCAGGTGTTCAGATGCCCTCACAGTGAAGCCTGCTTTGCAGGAACCATGTTCTGCAGAAATGTAAGAGCCCCAAAACTGCAGGACGGACGGGGCGCCCTGGGTGCCCCCACACTCTGTTCTTCCCGTCTCGCCGCAGCCTGTGCGGGGACATCAGCTCCGAGCGTCCCTGCCCACGTCCGTCAGCCGGCTGCCGCCCCTCCGGGCTACCCTTCTCCCCCAGCCCTGCGGTCCTTCTGGGGCCTCTCCCAGAGCCCCCCACAAACGCTGATGAATTTTCAGATCCCAGGCCATCGGTTGACGCCCAGGGTTGAGTACGGGACGTGGCCAAGCTGGTGGTCACATAGATGGCGAGGGAACGGCAGTGCGCGGGGAGTGGTCAGCACCACATGCCCATCCCCTGTCCGAGGCCACCGTCCTCTGTGTCCTGAACAGGAGTAACGATCACTTACGATACTCTGCTGCTACAGCCCTCCTGGGTTCACACCACGTGCGGCCTTGTGTCCCCATCTAACTCAGCCCCGTTCCTAGCAGAGACTCAGAAAATGTCTGGGTTATAAATGAATTAGTTAATTTCACACAACGGTTCTGTGAATTCCACCCTCATTATTCCATCCTAAATGCTGCACTTGGGCCTATAAACACTTTCCCTGTTTGTCATGGCTGCCTGCGGGGTCTACCCTCTGTCTCCAGCTGGGTGTCTCCATATCCATTCTGTGATGTTATTCGCAGGGTAGGGTAGGAATTAAAATACACTCCTTTTCAGGGGCGCCTGGGTGGCTCAGTCCTTTGAGCGTCTGGCTCAGGTCATGATCTCACGGTTCGCGGGTTCGAGCCCCGTGTCGGGCTCTGTGCCGACAGCTCAGAGCCTGAAGCCTGCTTCAGATTCTGTGTCTCCCTCTCTCTCTGCCTCTCCCCTGCTCGTGCTCTCTCTCTCTCTCTGAAAAATAAATAAAAACATTAAAAAAAAAACAAAACTAGAAAACGGGGGCACCTGGGTGGCTCAGTCGGTTGAGCACCTGACTTCGGCTCATGTCATGATCTCACAGTTTGTGAGTTCGAGCCCCGCATCGGGCTCTGTGCTGATGGCTCAGAGCCTGGAACCTGCTTCGGATTCTGTGTCTCCCTCTCTCGCTGCCCCTCCCCCGCTCATGCTCTGTCTCTCTCTCCCTCTCTCAAAAATAATTAAACATCAAAAAAAAAAAAAGGAATATAACTTTTTTGTTGTGTAAAAAGAATTATAACATGACTTGATTTACTGTCCCTGACCCTACGTACTGTACTAATCATAAAGCTGCTTATGGAAACATGGAAACAGTCCTTTTATTGTTTTACAGCAAACGAAAGCTGTAACTTTCTATTCTCTGTTGAATTAACAGTACATTTGTCTGCTAGGAAATGCCTGTGAGATTCCCGGTAGGACCAAATCATCAGAGATCAGCCTCGGACGGCAGAGTTTACTCACTTCAGAGCTCTTCGCTGGCGTTAACACAGGGGATTGTACAACAACACGTGCTGGTCAGTGCGGACCGCTCAAGAACGTGTGACCCGGTTCGGGACACTTCGTAGTGATAAGAGAGGACTTTGAACGCTCTCATCCCAGATGGTTGTTTGGGGCAGGTAGACCCAGGGGTACTCAGGTTCCCTTCCCTGAGCAGGGACGGAAAGTTCGGAAAGGTCAGACTCTGGGCCGGGCGACACCCTCTCCTTTCTTTCCCTCTGACCTGCACTTGTTCTAGAAGACTTGGCCAGGCCAACTGTAAATCAATCTGAGTGTAAGGACAGAGTGAAAAAGGATGGACTGAACTATAATCCGTGGACACCGATAGCCAGCCGCCAGGTGCGCACCCCCACGCACTCCCTTAGCGGGTCGCGCGTGCTAACGACAGAATCGATGGCGAACAGGTAGTGAGTCACTATCAGTTTGACTTCACGGCTAACAGCACGAGTGTGGCGTCACCCACTTGGTCTCCACTCCAGGCTCAGCCACCCACTCTAGCTGTGTGATCACAGACAAGTTACCCACCTTCTCTGTTCTTCACTTTCCTTATTTATAAGAATAGGGATAATGATTGTATCTAAACCTCAGAGTTCTCACAATTAGATGGTCATAATACTGAAGGTACTTAGCATAATCTTCTTGGTACACATCAAGCCCTCGATAAGTACTAGCCATCAGTGTTAGTGATCCATTCCTCCAAAATCGTGTAGATCATTCCTATTGTGCCAAGAATCACATGTCATGTCTCCAAGATCCAAGAGTAAGCAGAGAGCATGACCAAGTGTTTAGAACCTTTTTGTTGTTGTTGTTGTTGTTGTTTTTGGTATCTGAAGACCGAACACAGAATATGTAATTCCCAGGAGTGCTTGTGTTATTTCCTTCGGATCAGCCGTGGGTTGGAAGCCCGAGCATCCACAGGGTGTTCATGTGGTTTTGTGAGACATCAGCCTGAGAGGACAGTCTCCTTGCTTTTCAGCACTTCTTGCTTTTATTTCTGTTTGTTCCCAGTCTTCCCTGGCTACACGTTCCAGTTTCCTGTAGAACAGGAGCGGTAGGAGTGTCATCCGTCTGGTTTCTTGTCTCCCGGGGAAAGCAGCCGGTCTCTGGCCATTAAGGGCGGCACTAGCTTTGAGTTTCGTAGACAACATTTACCGGCCCCAGGAAGTCTGCTTCCATTCCAATTTAGTTAACTGCTGTATCGCGGAGGGTGTTGAACTGGGTTCATCAAATTTCTTTTTCTTTTTCCTGTGTCCACTGAGATAGTTGATGAGGTTTTATTTTTATCTTCTATTCCGGTGATACTTCATTAATTGACTTACAGGATGCTAATCCAGTCTTGCAATGCTGGGACAAATGCCTTTAGGTCAAGGTCTAGAACCCATTTATAGGTTCCTGGGGGCTCTTTTGCTACCATTTTGTTGAGGATTTTTGTGTCTATGCTTAGAAGATACACTGGTCTGTGGTCTGATTTTCTTATCGCGTCTTTGTCTGCGTTTTGCGATTAGAGGAGTAACAACCTTGTAGAATCAGCTGCTGAGTATTTCCTCCTCTTCTATTTTTTGGGAGAATTTGAAAAAAAATGGTATTCTCTGTTAAATATTTGGTAGAATTTATTAGTAAAGCCAACTGAGGTAGGGTTTCCTTTGTGGTAAATTCTTTGATTACTAATTCAATTTCTTTGCTATGTCTATTCAGATGTTCTATTTCCTCTTGAGTCAGTGTCAGTCGTTTATGTCTTTCTAGAAGCTTGTCCATTTCATCGAAGTTATCTGATTTATTGGCATCCAGTTTTTCATACAATTCCCTTCTAATATGTTGGATTTCTGTAAGATTGGAAGTAAGTTCCCTCTCTGATTCCCGATTTTACTACTGAGGCTTCCTTTTTTTCCTGTTCAGTCCAGCTAAAAGTCTATCAATTTTGTTGCTCTTCTAAAGTAATTACCTTTTGGTCTTACTGCTTTTCTCTATTTATCCATTCTCTATTTCGTTAATTTCTATTTTTAATCTTTGTTATTTCCTTCATTCTGATTGCTTCGCGTTTAGTTTGCTTGCATTGGCCCAGGGTCTCAGGGTAAAAGGTTAGGTTATTGATTTGAGATCAAAATTTTTTCCTAATGTAGTCATTTGTCGATACATTGCTCCTTACATACTGCTTTGGTTCCATCCTATAATTTTTGGCCTTTTGTGTCCTCATTTCATTAATCTCAAAGTATTTAAAAATTTCTCTTGTGATTTCTTATTTGATGCATTGGTTATTTAAGAATGTGTTGGTGTTGTTGGGGCGCCTGGGTGGCGCAGTCGGTTAAGCGTCCGACTTCCGCCAGGTCACGATCTTGCGGTCCGTGAGTTCGAGCCCCGCGTCAGGCTCTGGGCTGATGGCTCAGAGCCTGGAGCCTGTTTCCGATTCTGTGTCTCCCTCTCTCTCTGCCCCTCCCCCGTTCATGCTCTGTCTCTCTCTGTCCCAAAAATAAATAAACGTTGAAAAAAAAAATTAAGAAAAAAAAAAGAATGTGTTGGTGTTGTTTAATATCCGCATTGGTGTGACTTTCCCAAATTTCTTTGTTATCGACTTCTCATTCCATGGTGTTATGATCAGAGAACACTTTGTTAAAAAAATATTTTAATCTTTTAGAGTTATTGGGGCTGGTTTTATGTCGTCCTATAGTCTATCCTTGAGGATAATACATATTCTATAAGTGTGTGCTAGGAAGAGTTGGTCATCGGTAAGTTATTTTTAAGTAATCATTAAGATCTTATGTGTGCCTGGGGATTATAATGGTGAAGCATGGACCCAAACGTCAAAGACTTTATCGTCTCGTAACTGGAGAAGTAAGAGGCATGAGAAATTGATATACAGTAAAAGATAATATTTATGTTATAAATTATGAGTTAAGAAAATAATTGTTCAGAGACATCTAACAGATTGAGAAATGTGATGTTTGGAGCAGGGAAGATTTTAGAAGCGGGTTTGAGCTTCAGGCGTGAAAGACAGAAAGGGTCTGCCCGACATAGGGTCGAAGAAGGGATTGGGAGTAAGCCAGTGAAAACAGCAGGGCTCAGAACTGGTGTGGTTGGTACAAATCAAACAAGAATTAGAGACTAAACATGGTGACAGCTGCAGTGGAATGAAAAGTAAAAAAGGATAAGGAAGGGTGAGCAGACAACTTAGAAACAGAATAAAAATTGTGTGAGAGGTGATTGCTAATTCAGTAATTTGATGAATCTGCTCTTGTACTAATCACTTTCTGCCTTGCCGCGCCACATTTTCTTTCACGTCTTCTCTCTCACGCCCTCGTTTACATCTATTTGAATAATGCTCAATTTATTGCTTAAAACCTCTGAGGACAAATGTTCCCTACCCGACCTCAAAAGGTATCTGCTTCTAAATAGCGCCACTAAAAAGCCCAAGTCCCCAGTTCTGGTCTGAGTAATATCCACGGACTTTCTCATACTCCCTTAAATCCATTGACTGATTCTCTTGAATAGCTGTACCGGCTGAAGGCTAGGAAAGTGCCAGTAAGCGTTCGTTTTGGACGTGCCAACACACTGATTTTACATGGTTCAATGTACTATGTCCCTTTCTCGGACAATTCAAAACAGACAGCCCTGAAACGTCCATCTCTGCTGGTGGCTGCAGAGACACTTCCCAAACGAACTCTGGATTTTATCAGTTAAGGGAAATCAGGCCACAGAATCGTGGGTTCTCTTTTTCATGCGCACGCCCGATTTACAAAACAGATCCGTTCCAAGTTATTTCTGTTTGCCTCTCAGCACAGAGCGCCCCATATGGAGGCCTAATGAACAAATTAACAGAACCTGTGGAGATGCATTTGTGAAGGACAAATTGGTTCCTAACCGAAAGAGTCATTCCCCACATTTGTCTGCAAGTTGAGAATGCATGCCCTGTGAGTGAATGACGCGTCTGAGGCAGACTGAACGCCTCCGAATCCAAATGAAGACATTATTTTTCCTTGGATTCTGAATTTACGTACACTCGAAGTCAAGATAAAAAGCTGCTTCGAAAACGTTAGGGTCATTACATTTGCTTGACGAACTCCAGAAACTCTGGTTGTCCCGGGATACCTTACGCTGCATTATATAGTCACTACACTATTATATATCGTGTAATATTTATGTGTTTTATAATATATTACGATACGTTTAGAATATGTTCTCACATTATATGTAACATAAATTATGTGTTATATAGGTATATAGTTCATACTGTTTCTCAGATTTCCTCCTATTGTACGTGGCAAGAAAATCCA
This sequence comes from Prionailurus bengalensis, assembly GCF_016509475.1. NCBI lineage: Eukaryota > Metazoa > Chordata > Mammalia > Carnivora > Felidae > Prionailurus > Prionailurus bengalensis. The sequence goes on along the minus strand of NC_057358.1, from coordinate 1,649,071 downwards.
CGTGTGTATGTAGCTGCGTTTGAATGAACGCGTTATCAAAATGGAATGTGCTAGGAGGAAATGTGTTTCAGTGAATGTTTTAACATAACCTAAACCCTTTCTGAAATGACACGCTAGAAAGTCGCTTGGGCCGCTCTTCCGCCTCTACGTACTGAAACGGGTGATACCACCCTCTCTCGCAAAAACGTTACAATTATCCTGGTGTTAAGGGAAAAATAGGAAAAGCAGGTGTTAAGTCACAGAAAACTAGAGACAAGTAACTGTCCTGCTTATTTTTTTTCAAGGTTGTCTCATATTTTAGAAATTACTTTGCTGCTCTACTGTTCATATTTATGGGGTAGGGGGCACCTGGGTGGCTCAGTCAGTTGCGCTCAGGTCATCATCTCCCAGTTCGTGGGTTTGAGCCCCACATCCGGCCAGCTTTGGATTCTCTGCCCTTCCCCCACTCACAATCTGTCTCTCTCGACAATAAATAAGCATTAAAAAACATTTACAGAAAACAAAAAAACCCCTGCTTTTTTCTACTCCACAGTTTATGGATGAGTCTAAAACCCTTTTTTGTTGTTGTTGTGATTTAGGAAATAAAACCCTGAAAGGTTAATGAATTTCCAACTTCTACAGAGGTGGTCAACAAGAGAGCTGTTGAGAATTCTAAGTCGCTTTCCACACTTCTGTCCGCCTGTCTGTGTCCACGTTTATCCATAGCTATCCGCCTCGAGGCCTATGTCTCTGTCTATCTGTCTGTCTGTCTATCTGCATATCTATCTGTCTGTCTGTCCATAATCGTGGTTAATTGCATGTGTCTACTTGACTAGGCCATCGTGCACCCAGACATTTGGTCACCCGTGAATCCAGGTGTCTCTTGAGTGTCTCCGGATGAGATTAACATTTGAAGCAGGGGATGAGTAAAGAGATCCTTCTCCCCAGTGTGGGTGGGCTTCATACGATCTTTTGGAGACCTGAAGAGAGCAAAAAGACTGAGTGGGAGGAATTGTCTTTCCGTCTTTGAGCTGGGACATCGGTCTTCTACTGTCCTTGGACTCAGACTCAGACTCAAAGCTGAGCCACCGGGCCCCCGGGGTCTCCGGCGTACGCGTGGCCGACCCCGGGCATCTCAGCCTCCATAATCACGTGAGCCCATTTCTTCCAAACCCTCGATCTGTGCTCTCTCCCTCCGCACGCACACATCACATGTATGTGCGTACGTTCTGTGCTCGCGCGTGCGCAAATGTTCGTGCCGCACGCACAGGCACACACAGGAGTGGTGCGGCCATCGTCCGGCCACTCCTTGCGGGTCGAGGCGGACACCTGCTGGTCGTTACCAGCACAGGCAACTGTCAGGATGAGTAAGGGGGTGGTGAAATCGTGCCCACCCGGCCCTGGAACGAGGCACGTGTCCCTCAGCAAGTAGACACATGCTGCTGGGCCTCTGAGCCTACACAGCAGACATAACTCGAGAGTTCATCTTACGCATTTTCCTCCTTTAAAACAATCAGCAGCTGGGATGCTTTTTTATACAGTGTCTCCTGCTGACTGCTGTCACAGCTTCTGCTGCTCGTCCCGAGGCCTGTCTCTGCGCCGTGTTGCTAGGCAATGCCTGGCCCGGCCGGATTTAAATAAACGCGCAGACAGCACCCAGAACACGGTCCTCCGCCCACTGATTGCTCCTCGCACCAAAGCTGGAAGCAAGGAGACCCTTCGTGTGGTCCACAGGGGGACTTTGACATAGTCGGAGGAGTTATTTTCAAGAATTAAGTCTAGAAACCCTGACAAGGTAAAAACTGTATGGGAATAAGTAAAAAGATGCATTCCTCTTAAAAAGTCGGAATTTGGCAATTAGTGATGGTTTCATCACATCCCATCCCCAGAACAAATTTAATGCTAAACCTCTTTTAAAAATTTTCCTTACACTTATGTTTTCTATAAAACTAATGTTTATTGCCTGTGATGCATTTATTCTACCCATATTCACTGGAGTGAAATTTCTTATAGTGAATACTATTTAATGTCTTTGGATCTCAGAATCAATTATTCAGAAATATTTACTAAAGGCGTATGCAAAAGCACTCAGCAAGAGGGGCTCCCGGCCGGTTCAGTCAATAGAACATACAACTCTAGCTCTCTCTTGGGATTGTGGGTTCAAGCCCCCACATTGGGCTTACAGCCTACTTTAAATAAACAAATAAACGAATTTGTAAAACGTATTCAGCAAGACATTTTATGGAATATAATGACAGAGAAAATATGGTTCTTGCCCTCCATAAAATTAGTCTAATCTTCTTATGGATACCCATTCGTATTTCACAGAGAATGTGCCTTCATTTTGTGGGTGTTTTTCTGATTATCTAAATAACATGCGCCTGTTGTAAAAAAACAAAGTTTTACTCACTCGGATGGCACCGTCACTGGGCACAGCACTCGACACTTGGCTGCCCTCCAGGAGTATTTGGCAAAGGAGGGGCAAATCAAACGAATGGACACAATACAGTAAACTTCAAGACAGGCTTAGATATGGTCTCACTACCCCTACCCCCCCCCCACCGCCGTTACCTACGCCCTCAGTGTCCCCATAAACGCAGGATAGATAGTGATGTATTTGAGTGGAAGGGGTCAAGTTGAAGCTGGAGGAGGCTGCACAGGGTCCTCAGTGGCACCACGGGTCACTCACGGTGTCCCTGGGGGGGACATGATGCGCATTGTGACACAGCCCAAGGGAAGTCCCCTCTCAGCGGCCGGAGGGACTCATTGGGGACTCTGTTCTTGATGCTTCCTCAGTGCCAGACCAGCACACATGTTCTAGAGCAACGTCACAGAGACAGAATCCCATTTGTGACCAGAAAGGGTTCAGTCAGCTCCAAAAAAATGATGTGTAGCACTTAGCTGGAGCAAAAGAGGGTCTTAGAAAACAAGGTCTGAAAGGGAGGAGCAGAGAAGACAGGAGAGGAGAGGAGAGAGGGAGAGAGAGAAAAAGAGGGAGAGAGTGAAAGAGAAAGAAAGAAAGAAAGAAAGAAAAAGAAAAAGAAAGAAAGAAGAAAACAAGGTCCTTATTAGAAGGGAGGTCGACTGAAAAAGAATTAAGCATAAACTGAAGGCAGTTTTTTTTCCTTTGGAGTTTGCTGTCTCTCCAAAAAAAAGTGTGCAACAACTTAGGAATCATTTGTGGGACATTTCCCACATCATATTTTATGCAAATCATAATCATTCCATATGTTGTTTGGCTTGTTTATGAAGTTCAAAAGTAACTATTTAGAAAAATGCATGCCTAATGGGATCTGAAAAAGCTTATGCTTTTAAAGAGAAGCCCATATGTCACTGCTAACAGATACATTTTCCCAAGATGTGGAGACTCTTTGTAAGTAATTTCTTCTTCCATAAATTAATCCTCCCTGCCCACCTTGGCTTTGCTTTTATATAAAAAAGGCAAGATATCTCATCTTTTCAGCGGGAGTTAAATTGCATAGTACATTTAGTTATGTCGCCCTACCCGATGTTTGTTGCAAGCACACTCTTAGATTATTTTTGCCAATGTTTATGATGAGTTACACTCACATTAAAAAATGTTAACGATTTTTTAAAGAAAAGTCTGCGTATTGTGCACCTGCATGATTTCACTCAAAGGTAAATATCTTCACATCCGTGTGCCATTGCACACCAAAGTTCCCTGTTCAAAGAATCACGGAAGTCACTGAGGACCCCGTCCTCCCCCTGAAGACGGACATCTGGAGTTCGGCAGCCCGGAGGAATCTTGGAAGAGTGACAGAAAGACCATGATACCCCCACTTGCTCTGATTCCTCACCAACAGATCTGGGAGCTTCTGTGGGTGTTGGCTGTTTCTGAGCCAGGACCAGTCTGAGGCTGAAATCACAAAGACGGGGTTGGTTTCCGGGATGTGGGAGCAGACGCTGCATGGACCGAACTGTGTCCACACGAAATTCTTGTTTTGAAATCTAGTTCCCAGGACCTCAGAATGTAAGTGTATTTGGAGAAGGGACCTTTAAAGAGGTGACTGAGGTGGAATGAGGTCACTAATCCAATCTGACTGGGGTCCTTATAAGAAGAGGAGGTCAGGACACAGACACACATAGAGGGACGGCCACGTGAGGACACGAGAGAAGACGACGTCTGCACGCTCAGGACAGAGGCCTTGGGAGGAACCAGCCCTGCCCACGCCCAGATCCCGCACTCCCTGCCTCCAGCATGCGGGACCGTGAGTGTCTGTTGTTTAAGCCCGAGTCTGGGATACCTGTTACGGCAGTCCCAGCTGACTAATGCAGGGGGCATGGGGATTATGTGGGCTCAGAAAGAATCTTCTGGAACATGGCCCCCTTGGAGGGGTGGCTGAGAGCAGCTTTCTGTTGGGTGACCCACCTCCCAGCCCCCAGTGGGGGTCACCTCCCCAGCCACCAGAGGGGGTCACCTCCCCCAGCCTCCAGAGGGGTCATCCCCCCCAGCCACCAGAGGGATCATTCCCCCCAGCCTCCAGAGGGGGTCATCTCCCCTCAGCCTCCAGAGGAGGTCACCTCCCCTGGCTTCTAGAAGGGGGTCACCTCTTCTGGCCTTCAGAGGGGGTCACCTCCCCAGCCTCAGAGGGGGTCACCTCCCCCAGCCTCCAGAGGGGTCATTCCCCCCCAGCCACCAGAGGGATCATCCCCCCCCAGCTTCCAGAGGGGGTCATCTCCCCTGGCCTCCAGAGGGGGTCACCCTCCTGGCCTCCAGAGTGGACAGCAGCTTTCTCTCCTCGTCTTCAAGGACAGCTTTGCAAACGTGCATGGAGCATGTGTGTGAAGTCCTGGGTTACTCTGCAGCCCGTGTAGGCCTTCACTGCCAAGTGCATCGTAAGAGATTCTTCATTAAGCATCATCGGAAACAGAGAAGATGAGAACATGGAGTGAACCTCCCCCAGGAAGCCTTACCGTGGTCCTGATGACACCAGAATATGCATTTAAAACCAAAGTACAGTCTTCCTCGGGGCCCAAGGGTCTCCGTTGTGGCCATGAGCCAGAAAATAATTTTAAACATGCACTAGGATTGTTATTTTGGGGGTAAATTGTATGCATATTTCCCCTATGTTGACATTCAGCAGACTAATTTATTCGCTCGCAAGCTTTAGAAGAGTCTGTGGGGATGCCGGCAAGGAGACAAGATTTGATTCTCAGTCGCAAGTCAAAATTGCCCCAACTAGATGCTCTGGGCTAATAGCACTAATATTTTCTAGGCATGGAGAACAATCTCTGCGATGCTAGAAAGAAACTTGAGCTCCTGTAAATGACGGACAAAAAAATACGCATTTACCTTCGAGTAAACTTTCACAAAATGCAAAGCTTTGGTTCTGGGTCTGTTGTTTCTTTAGGGACGAAAACAAAACAATTGTTTCCACAAGAAATGAGGGTCTTTGGCCATGAGATTTTTGTTTAAAAATGAACAAGGAGATGGGGCGCCCGGGTGGCTCAGTCGATTGAGTGTCTGACTCTTGATTTCGGCTCCAGGTCATGATCTTGCTGTTTGGTGAGATTGAGCCCCACGTCGCGTTGGGCTCTCTGCTGACAGCACAGAGCCTGCTTGGGATTCTCTCTCCCCTTCTCTCTCCGCCCATCCTCTGCTGTGCTCTCTCTCTCTCAAAATAAATAAATAAACATTAAAAAAAAAGCTTTAAAGAAACCAAGGGTCGCCTGGGTGGCTCAGTCGCTTAAGTGTCCAACTTCAGCTCAGGTCATGATCTTACAGTTCATGAATTCGAGCCCCGCGTCCGGCTCTGGGCTGACAGCTTGGAGCCTGGAGCCTGCAGCCTGCTTCGGATTCTGTGTCTTCCTCTCTCTCTGCCCCTTCCCTGCTCATGCTCTGTCTCTCTCTCAAAAATAAACATTAAATTAAATTTTAAATAAATAAATAAATAAATAAAAGCTTTTTTAAAAACTTTTGAAAATGAATAAGGAGAGGCATTAACATAGAGTTTTCGAAGTACTGCAGAATGAGGGTGTTGCTTTCCATCACTGAGTAAAAAATTATCAAAATCTCAGCGGCTGAAAGCAGCATGGATGGGCCGTCCGGCGGCCAGGAGTCTGGACACGGCTTCGGTGGGTCTTAGGCGATCTCACCCGGAGCTCAGGATTTTCTTCTGGGCTTGTCGGCAGGACCCAGCTCGTCGCAGCCGTGGAGTCTGGGGTCCGGGTTTCTCTGGCTGTCACCGGGGAGCTCGCAGCCGGGGCGACTGCCTGAGAACCAGCAAGTTCAAGACCAACGGCAGAATGTCCCCTTCAGCCACCAAGATGGTGACAGGGCTCCCCTTTGCCATATTGTGCTGGTGAGAGGCCAGTGGCAGGTGCCACCCGCACTCAAGAGGTGGGGCCCCCTGATATGACTCCTTGGGCGTCCCCGTGATGTCACCAGCACAAGGGGAAGAGAAGTTTAAAGACTGGTGACAACATAACACAGCAGAAAGTGAATTCCTGAGGAACCAGGGGAAATCTAGAGAAGGGGTGAGTGGTTCGTAGGGGGCCATAATAAGACACGGTCTCTGTAAACTAAAGGTGAAGCCAAACATAGGAGAGACGCCCACACTCGGGCAACACGAAGGTGAGGACGCACGGGGGGGTGGGGGGGGGTGAAGGGGGGCAAAGCCTGGAACATGCAAGAACTCAACTTCACTTTGGAATTCATCAAAATGTAAAATCGAACGGCACACAGAAAAGTGACATGGAAACAGCTACATTAGCAACGAAAGAGGCTGAGGAGATGTGAGTCAAGCTGAGGTGACAAAAATGGAGGCAGAGACGGAAGGTCTAAGTTGAAGATATATTTGGTGAACCCGAGGAAAAATGTGGAACAACAGGAACAGAAGCCAAGACCAAAGCAAAATCTGAAAGTAAGAATGGACAAGCGTGTGCCGATTATTTTTTTTAATTTAAATAAAATACTAACAGAAAATAGGGCGAGTTTTAATAAATCATAAAACTTGATAGAATAATGTACAGGCATGTTGCTTAAACAAATTCCAATGCCTAAATAAAGATCACACTAGCCTCGTAATCCTGTCCAGCCTTAATTTTTAAAGGACATTGTGCCTCATTTTTAGGCAACTTGCAGTGAAAACAGGAACCCGAGAATTTTATAAGCGGCCAGGTTTTCGCTGACAGGTCGTGGCAACAACAACACTATCAGCAATAAATGACATCCAGATTATAAACCCGTCTCTTGTCCTTGAAAGGAAAAAGAATTTAAGCACAATTTCGGCTATGAATTTATTGGACAGTAAGCAATTCAAATGCAAACGGAAGTAATTTAGGTCCAAACTAGGACCAAAAGTATGGACTAAAATTGCCAAAAATATGGACTGAATAAATTGACATTGAAAACTGTCAAGCATAAACCTGGGCCCAATGTTTTAAATGTGATAAAATACTGGTCAGTAAATCAGATATTTTAAAACGAAATTTTTTTAGAAAGATCAGGTATTTTTTAATATGGATATAAGGAATGGCGTGAGTAACAAAGAGTAATAAATCACTCGCCTCACGGAAGCCAAAACACGGTTTTAATCGTTACGTAGGTAAAAACATAAGCACTTAAAGGAATACTTTTGTATTCCTTTTCCAAACAACTGGCGTAGATAAACAGAGAAATAAGCAACAAAGACTGGGGGTGGGGGGAGACCCAGAAAACAAAAACAAATAAATAAAAACACAGTAAAAGAAAACAGTAACTTCCTAAAAGACAATCTAACGTTGGGTTAGAAAACCATTTGAAGCAGTGTCACCAAAATGCAGAAATCTATCCAGAGTGGGGTATTGAGAATCTTAGCGGCTTTGACATAACAAACGGATATAAAAGAGCGTAAAACACAAAATAAATATGCAAGTATCACAAATACAAAGATCTCCAATTTGGCATTATATGCTAAAAGACAGACCCGTTTCGGCGCCCACACCCAGAACTGATGCTGTGGAAAGTCATTCATAAATCCCCAAGGGTGGAAAATGGACCAGCGGCATTTGCTCAACACAAGGTGACACAATCTCAGAATTTTAAATGCGCCCCTTGCATACGTGTGGGTATATATTTTTTATCCTAAATGACAAGCGTTGTATAGAATGTTTTGGAATTTAGCTTTTGACTCAGAGGTTCATACCCAATTTACTAAACTGATCGACCCATTACCTCCACACCCACGATGAGCTCTGATTTCTTTTCTACAGCTGAGCCAAGTATGCATCACGTTCTGCTCATGATTTATTTCTGTTTTCAAATGAGCGAGATAAAGAATAGGTAAAGACACAGATAAAAATGTGTTTAGTGTCCCGGCTGTAGAAGGTTCATCTAGGCTGTTAGTCACGGCTTCATTTCTCAAAAGGTAGCCTATGCCTATGGATATTATCAAAGCTCTGCTCCTTTAGAAAATACAGTAACTATGAAAACCAGCATGCGGAGACCCCACCCCCACCCCCACGCCCAGCATTCCTGGGCAGGACATTCCCCTAAGAATTATACAAAATGGCTGTTAAGAAATTTCCATATAAAGGAAACCGCCAGGTTCTTCTTCTGAAAGACCAGCCAGTCCTCGCCTACAGACAGGAGTTTTACAGGTTATTTGCTGAGGAGGAGCCTGTACTGTGTTTCCAAGCACCTACCGGATCCACAGAGAAAGCAGTCCTGCAAGACACCTGCCTCGACCCTGACCCCAACCCCCTGTGTGTCCCGTTCCCCTCTTATCCCACACATTTGCATTTCAAGGCTCTGCCTCACTTTGCACTCAGCAGCCTGTGGGGACTGGCAGACAGCTGCAGGGGGTGCGGGGGTGAGGGGGGGGACGGAGCATTCGCTCCCCAAACACCACCCTAAAAATAGCTGGAAGAGAGGCAGTGTGGCACGGGGAGAAAATTACCCTTCTTCTTTACCAATTATGCCCCGAGAACACGAATTTGTAAATACAGATGATATCTAGACCGCTTTTCTTTTGTGGCTTTTATTCCCCGTGCGATCCCAGCTCTTTGGGGTGTTTGTTTAGAATCACAGGAGGATGGATGAATGGTACACTCGTTGACAAGCTTCAAACACAGGAAGAGAAGCTGTGCCGTGAGTAAATAGCCACTTGGATGTATAGAGAGGCTTTGACTTAAATATCAAAGAAAACCCACTGCGTCTCCCCCGAGGATGTGTGCTACATCCAGGGGCGTGTCCACAGCAGGTTGATGGGTTCCCCTTCCCACTAGAAACCAAGCCCATTCCCTTCTTCATTTCCAGCGTCTGCGAAGAACTCTTCCCCTCGCCCATCCCAGAGCGGTTACTGTCTCACATTCAACTTGAATCCCATCCCCTTTCCCTAGTTTCCGCGCGTGGGTACACTGTGCCCGTTCTGCGCCCTTCGGTGCCCTGCGTAAAGCTGGCCACGCCGCCTCTCGAGCGAGAGGATGCCGATTGATTAAAAGTGATGCTTCACCTGCAACACATTTCAACAGGATGATGCTCTTTTCAGTTACCATAAAAACGTTACTGGAATTTAGGTCGTCCTCTGTAATATAAATAACAGCTGCCTGCCTCCGCCGGGGGGACTCGAGGACCCCCTGCCCTGGTCCCGACTGCCGTGCACACCCTCCAAGATTCCCCAGGCTCAGTCCAGATCTGCCCTGCGGGATTCCCCACAGATCCGACGCAAGAAGCGTATGCACTGGAGGAGCATCCCCGGGGCGTGTGGTTGTGATTCCTGCAAGTGACCTGCTTTCTCACATTCACACTGGCCACTTGGCTTTCTCTCCTTGCCTGCCCTCAGGCGATGTCCCGTCGCCCTTGTTCTGGCCGGCTCTGTGCTCTGCCCCTCTCTTAGCATTTCTTCTTTCCTTCTGCAGAACACTAAGTACATTCAAGTTGGTTTGTCATATTGAGAAAAGCACCCCTTTGCCCTGACTCCGTGGGGGACACTTACGCCGAGGGTCATACCTCGATCTGCACTGATGGCAGAAAATAGCTTTCCAAACAACGATTTTCTCTTTGAAAGGAATTCTGACGCCTGACGTGGAACCAGAAATGTATCCTTCACCTAACAAATGAGTGCGCAAACATGGAGAATGTCAGATAGTCACAAACGGCTTTCAGGTACCTAGTTTAAAGGCGCGATGTAATTCTTAGTATTTGAATCATGTCTACATGAAGCGAAAATAATGAAAAATGAAAAACTCCTTCTTTCAGATTCCCTGCACTCAAAATTCCAAACAATTAACTTGCATGCTTGCACGATTTTTTTACCGATTTGGTAGAATATGTAAGTTGCTCGGGCATCGCACAGAGGCAACCTAAGACATCCGTCTTGATTTCCTTATTCCCTCAGGTACCATTCCCTAATAAATATATGCACCCCAGAAAGCCAATGTCATAAATATAGACAGCTGACTCATCGTGCTAACAGGATTTCAGTCGTTTCTCCAAAGAATGTGCAAAGCAATTCAGCTCCAATCCAAGTGGAAAAAAAAAATCTCTAAAACTTGTATTTTTAGCAAGCATCTTACTTCATTATATAAGAATGCTGAGGAAAAGTGTAAGCCCATCCCCGATGCAGGCCAACCCTCCTGAGGGCACGCCCTGCACTTTTCCCCAGGTGCTAAGATTGTGCTTTTACTCCTCAGGGAGTTCCTAAAATATCAGCCACAATCAACCGATTGAGATTGTGGGATTATATATGAGATTATAGCCACAATCAATTATGGAGAATCTGTCCTGTCCAGAGCCCTGTACTTGATGCCCTGGGACGAATAATGAAACTGAGACATGGCCTCACCCCAAATTACATCACGTGGCAGTCCTAAAACTGGCATGAACCTCACAGTAGATCACGAGGTCATAGGTGGGTTGCAGCCGGTGGCACGGCAGAAGCCCAGAAACAGGGAATCGTGACGGTCTGGGGGGGAGCAGGTAGAGGATGTGTGAGCGTGCGTGTGGCCACGTCGTGTGTGTGCGTGCATGTGTGTGTTCTGTGCACACGTGAGGACCACAAGTCTTGAGGATACATACACAGCCAGCCCAGGGCATTCGCAAAACACCAGGATAAGAACAAGGAGTTTACGGAAATCTTACTTTGAATCCTAAAGGACGAGTGAGACACAAGGGTGATATGCAGTCGCTTTGTTTTCACAGGCGGTGACACATCCAGCAAGGACTGCAGTCCCACACGTTTGGGACCCGTCTGGCTTCTGTGTCAGTGGGGTAAATGCAGCAAAATGGAGACCGGGTCATTTAACCTCGCCATGATGATTTTTTTTTCTCCGTTGTTCACTTCTAGACCCCGTTCTTCCTTTTGAAAGCCAGTCTTTGCACCAGTGACCTTAACTCCCCGTCTTGCACCCTTGTAACTCCATAGCTCGCGGGGCTTCCAACCAGGGTGGTGGGGAGTCCCCAGTCCTGCTCTTTGGAAAGCTGCCTCAAGCTGGGCCCATTCGGGATCCTTCCACGTTCTCGGCATCCTGTGCAGACACTCAGCTTTAGCGGGGAGTCCGAGGGAGGCAGCAGAAGAGAGCCACAGAATTTCACTTTCCCCAGTGGTTCCCACCCATGCCTGGCTCCCTGCCGACACGCGGGATGAAAGCAGGAGAGCACGTGGAATGGGGTCGTCCTGTGGGACCGAAGGGAGCCTGCCATGCTCAGAGGAAATGACTGTCACTCGTCGGCAGGGCCCACACATGTCACGCTTCCTGGTTCCTCCGGACACCTCTCCGCCCATGGAAGTAGATGACACGCGTGCCACCAGCTCAGACTTCACTAGAAGCGCATGCAACAGGAGACATGTGGATGAGAATAGGATTCTGAAAACAGGTCTCCTTTGCAGGTGCCACTTCTGTATCGGTCACACACACAGAACAAGACAACAAGCACGAAGGAAAGAAAATATGAAGCAGGAGAAATAGGGATAGTCATTAACTCCAGTGAAGTTCAAAAGTAAGTCAAAATAATTGTTTTGTTTTGTTTTTCCCTTAGGAATGCATTTTTATTTTCACGATTTTGAATTTATGTATTTAAATTCAATTTAGGTACCGTATGGCGTAGCATTCGTTTCAGGAGCAGAACGCAGCGAGTCATCAGTTACATTCCACACCCAGTGCTCATCCCAGCAAGCACCCCCCTGAATGCCCCTCCCCCATTCCCCCCCGTCCCCTCCAGCAGCCCTCAGTTTGTTCTCTGTATTTAAGAGCCTCTTATGGTTTGCCTCCCTCTCTGTTTTTATCTTATTTTTCCCTCCCTTCTCCTATGTTCCTCTGTTGTGTTTCTCAAATCCACATATGAGTGAAGCCATATGATATTTGTCTTTCTCTGACTTATTTCGGTTAGCATAATACCCTCTGGTTCCATCCACATTGTTGCAAATGGAAAGATTTCATTCTTTTTTTTTTTTTTAATTTTTTTTTCAACGTTTATTTATTTTTGGGACAGAGAGAGACAGAGCATGAACGGGGGAGGGGCAGAGAGAGAGGGAGACACAGAATCGGAAACAGGCTCCAGGCTCCGAGCCATCAGCCCAGAGCCTGACGCGGGGCTCGAACTCCCGGACCGTGAGATGGTGACCTGGCTGAAGTCGGACGCTTAACCGACGGCACCACCCAGGCGCCCCAAGATTTCATTCTTTTTGATTGCCAAGTAATAATCCAATGTATATATCACGTCTTCTCTGTCCATTCATCCATCGGTGGATATTTGGGCTCTTGCCATACTTTGGTTATTGTCGATAGTGCTGCTCTAAACACTGGGGTGCATGTACCCCTTTGAATCAGCATTTTTGTATCCTTTGGACAAATACCTAGTCGCACAATTGCTGGGTCATAGGGTAGTTCTACTTCAATTTTTTGAGGAACCTCCATACTGTTCTCCAGAGTGGCTGCACCAGATTACATTCCCACCAGCAGGGCAAGAGGGTTCTCCTTTCTCCACATCCTTGCCAACATCTTGTGATGTTAAATTTAGCCATTGTGACAGGTGTGAGGTGGTACCTCACTGTGGTTTTGGTTTGTATTTCTCTGCTGATGAGTGATGTTGAGTGTCTTTTCATGTGTCGGTTGGCCATCTGGAAGTCTTCTTTGGAAAAGTGTCTATTCATGTCTTCTGCCCATTTCTTCACTGGATTATTTGTTTTTTGGGTGTTGAGTTTGGTAAGTTCTTTATAGATTTTGGAAAATAGCCCTTTATCTGATATGTCATTTGCAAATATCTTCTCCCATTCCATCGGTTGCCTTTTAGTTTTGTTGATTGTTTCCTTTGCTGTGCAGAAACTTTTTATCTTCGTGAGGTCCCAATAGTTCATTTTTGCTTTTAATTCCCTTGCCTCAGAGATGTATCAGGTAAGAAGTTGCTGTGGCTGAGGTCAAAGAGGTTGTTTTCTGTTTTCTCCTCTATGGTTTTGATGGTTTCCTGTCTTACATTTAGGTCTTTCATCCATTTTGAGGTGTTTTTGTTGTTGTTGTTGTTGTTGTTGTTGTGAATGGTGTAAGCAAGTGATCTAGTTTCATTCTTCTGCATGTTGCCGTCCAGTTCTCCCAGCACCATTTGTTAAAGAGACTGTCTTTTTTCCATCAGATATTCTTTCCTGCTTTGTCAAAGATTAGTTGGCCATACTTTTGTGGTTCCAGTTCTGGAGTCTCTATTCTATTTCATGTTGGTCTATGTGTCTGTTTTTGTGCCAATACCATGCTGTCTTGATGATTACAACTTTGTAGTAGAGGCTAAAGTCTGGGATTGTGATGCCTCTTGCTTTGGTCTTCTTCTTCAATATTACTTTGGCCCTTTGGGGTCTTTTGTGGTTCCATACAAATTTTAGGATTATTTGTTCTAGCTTTGAGAAGAATGCCAGTGCAATCTGATTGGGATTGCATTGAATGTGTAGATAGCTTTGGGTAGTGTCGACATTTTAACAATATTTATTCTTCCAATCCATGAGCACGGAAGAAGCTTAATTCATCTACAATGAGGGGATTAATTGTCATGAGAGGATGTGGTTAAAGGAACTCTCGCTCCTACTTGATCATGTAAGAGGTTTCCTCTGATGTCACTCCTCACTGCCCGTGTCTGCTCTCCTCGGTACACAGCTTCTCTCTCTCTATTCCCACATCACCCTCTGCTTCTTTTATCCACTCTGCCCTGAAGCCTGCCTTCATGTCTGTGTTCACATTCCTGTAACTTTACAAGGAGTACGGCTTTCACACTAACCTTGGACTTCATTAATACCTAAACGCACTACTTGGAACTATATTTCCACTTCAAAAATGAATACATGTAGTAAATAATGACTCAAACTTTTAAGACACGCCTTGGGGAAAATAACGTTGGTCTTGGTGTTTTATAAGCAAGTGAATCACTTCCAGAAGAATGTTCAGAGGGCTTGAAAGAACCAGGCCTAAGAAAGTACCTGAAAAAAAATCAACCCAGTGGAATAATTAGTTGCCAAGAAAATTAGGCTAACTAACCCAGAACCCAGTATTTGATATCTGATCCTAATTATATCTCAGTAAGATGTGGACAAGAGGAGGTTTTGATGGAAGCAAAGTCAACCTACTTATAATTAAAATTGGATTCTCAGTGACTCAGCAGTCAAAGGGCTAAGGAAGCCTTTGGGCGTTTGCCCCCTGAGTTTCCATGCACATCATTAATATATGAAGCTTCTATTTGAAAAACTTTCAAAGAAAAACATGAGGATATTTTACTCTGTTTTAATTTCCGGGCAGGCAAATCAACATTTACTAGAAACATTATATTGCCTTTCTCTGAAATACTGGAAAAGGCATCAACTAATTTTCCAATAATTGTATTTTTGGTTTTTATGTCAACATCTGCAAACCAGACCTTCGGCATCTAGTAAAGTGGACCTCCGTGAGCCACATCAAAGAGAATAGCAGATCCTCTGCAGTTTGGAGCAAGTAACCAGCTGAGGAGAATATGTCCCCTCTGGTTTAGACTGCCTAGCAAAACAGTGAAATGGAAATGTGGAAATGAAAAAATCCAGTGCCTTGTTGAACAAGCTCTTCCTATGATCACTGACTCTCAAAACAAAACCCATGTTATAAACCATTGAGTCTGTACTGATAGGCAGAAAGAGAAATCTAATAAAATCATAAATGAGCAAATAAGAAAAAGTTGTTGCCTGGGGATAAGGTGGAAATTATTACCTGGGGGTAAGAGCTGGGAAGATAGGAAATTTTGGAGGGCGGTATGTATGTTCATTACCTTGATTGTGGGGATAGTTTCTTAGGTGTACACCTATGTTAAAACTGATCAAAGTCTACCTTTTAATTTTTTTTAATTTTTTTTTTTTAATTTATTTCTGAGACAGAGACAGAGCATGAGCAGGGGAGGGGCAGAGAGAGAGGGAGACACAGAATCCGAAGCAGGCTCCAGGCTCTGAGCTGTCAGCACAGAGCCTGATGTGGGGCTTGAACTCACAGACTGCGAGATCATGACCTGAGCCAAACTCGGACGCTCAACCTACTGAGCCACCTAGGCGCCCCCAAAGTCTACCTTTTAAAATATGTAGGTAATTGTAAGTCATTTATATCCCAACAAAGCTGTAAAAACAAAGTGAAAAGAATTGTATCTAATTGCAATTTCTGGCTAAGAGCTACATGTTGATGAAGAATCTTTAAAATCTTTGAAATAGGGACACCTGGATGGCTGTGTTGGAGCATGGGACTCTTGATCTCAGGGTCGTGAGTTCAAGCCCCACGTTGGCCATAGGACTTAAAAAAAAGAACCTCTAAAATAATCCAACAATCCTTAGTGGTTGGAGCGTAGTAATGCGGGGAGCATTAAGTTGCAATGTCCATTACCAATAATGAGGTCAGAGAGGTAACTTTGTCGAGTGAATTATTTGTGTGTGAGCTTGTTGAACCTTGATTGTCTTTGGCTTTGTTAGCATAGAGCTTTGGACTGTCCCTCCCACAGGGCACCTGGCCAGACCAGTGGGACTGACATGAAAAGTTAGCTCCACCAAAGATTCAATGAACCCCTAACATAAAGTCTCCCTGGGAGGAGCTGAAAGAACATTCCAATACATCTATTTTATGAGGCTAACCTGATCTTGAAACCAGTCCTTACTGAGGATTAAAAGATAAAGTTTTGTAAGTCAATACCACTCATTAGTAAAAAAATAACACAATAGTAAACTATTGACAAATTATAGCATATGTATAAAACACTTTATGTGCATATATATTATATATTCATTTAATGGTCTATATATATACACTATATATTATATAATATATGTATATGTCTAAAATGTGCACATATGCATATATGTATGTGTATATATGTATAATATTTATACATGTGCACGGGCGCAATATACATATATATAATATATGTGTATATATAAAATACTTTATTACCAAATTCTATCAATCTCCAAAATGTAAGGTTAGTTTGACATTGTGGGGGCAAAACATCACTCAATTCCTGATTCCTCTAGTTCATAGAACTTATTTGTCAATATAAAAAAGCTCAGTTGATGTTTGTCTAATAAACCTATTTACCTTCCTAATTTCAGTCCAGCATCCTCAGAACATACAGGAGACGTGTTAAGTTACATGTTAAATGAATTGTTAGACGGTCACAGCCATCGCAAATGGCCCAAAGACCTTGCTGAGTGCCGACAGAGGGGCTGTCTTCTTGTGCATCAGAGCGTCCGTCCTCTTGGCTGTTGCCTGTTCTCTGACACTTGTCCTCGATGTTTCCATATGGCCTTTTGAGTTTATCATTTATGTGATTGTCCCAAGGATGGCATGAGTTCCACAAACACCGAGAACACATCGAAGAACCTTGCCCGGCTGAGTAACAAGCAGGTGGTTCAGCCACGGAAGTCCCCCACCACGCAGAACAGATCCCTGGAGGCAGAAAGGCAGAGGAATTGCTTATGATCACCTTCTGTCGCTCGATGGTCAAAGGATGCCCCGTGGGATGTCAACTGCACGGCTGGGCTGATTCAAAGAGCCAACTTCTACTCCCGTATCACGAGACCTTGTCGGACTTGAGAGGAGGTAGGAGCGCCCTCACTCCCGGCTTGTGGGACCTGGGCCGGCCCTCGCTCCCGGGGGCTGAGCATGGAGAGGTGCAGCAAAGGGGAAGCCAGCCAGGCTGTCTGCTTGTGGACGACCGAGACCTGGGCCAGAGGCGGGAACGAGAACCTGGAGAGGACCACATCTAGGTCCTTAAAGCTGATAAAATGTTATGAACGTCATAAACCATTTTAAACCAAGTGGTCAGACATACTCTTCCCTTAGGCAAGACGATTGCTTTCAACATCTCTCTGCACCTGCTTCCATCCAGAGCCATAACAGCAGGGGAGAATCACAGAAGGGACACGGGGGAGGGGGAGTCAGCAGAGTATACGGTGCATCATCATACGGAGGGGGCCCTACACAGAGCACCTCGCTTCGTCCCCAAGGCCACCGTAAGCGAGCATCGCTATTGACACCTACACATGCAGAAACCAGCATCCACGAGGATCAGAGTTACAACTAAGCTAAGTTGTAAGCTGGAAGTTAAGCCCCTTGGTGGCCCCGAGTCTCTGTGCCACCAGGCTGAACCAAGTGATCCTCGGTCAGGAGCATCAACCCTCCTTCCCCGGACCATCCTGTCTTATAGCACAAACATCTTGACATGGTGAATAGCGTAGCTCCTCAGTCTCCTGAGTGTGAAAATCGGCTCGGCTGACAGGAAGGAAATAGGACACAGCCCTGTGCAGGTCAGGCTTGGAGGACAGACCCAGACACACCCACTGTCCATCTGCAGGAGGTGGCACAGGGCCGTGACCTGCTGTGTCGATCCTGCCTCTGAGTGACAGGGCCTCCTTCCAGTGCCCCCCACAGCCCTCAGCTCTCTCCACCTAGAGCTGGGACGCTGGGCTCCTCAAGTGTCCTTGCCAAATGCCGGGTTAACCCTTTACTAATCCTGTCCCAGGAAGAGACATCGGTCCAAATGGGTCCTGCCTCCCGCCCCGTGTCCCGACTTAGAAGGGGCCTTCCCGCCCTGCTGTTGGAGACACCAGGCTCCTTCGGGTCGGGACAGGACTACAGATCCATTGCGAGCTGTCACAGGGGTGAGTGTAATAGGTTTTATGCTTAAAACAGATTCCCACCGTGCCGAATACAGACCCCGAACCAGCACACGTAGCCGGAAGCATTTGCCAGGTTGTTTACCTCGGTACAGGTGATCCTACCATTTTAAATCAACGTTCTCCTGCTCATCCCGCGCAGCCCCTTCCCCGGAGGAAGCAAATCCCCGTGTTACTTCCCACAATGAGGGCTGCATCTGAAACGGCTGCACCTGTTGGCCCAGCACAGTCTCCGACGTTGGGGAAAGTGGATTGCAGAGGACGCTGTTCACTGGCAGTGAGGCCGTTCTCTCATCGTCTTGGAGCCACATGACGACAGCGCACAGGGCCAAGCGGACACTTGCACGAAGAGCACAGGGCACCTCACAAGCTCCTCAAGTCCCAGGTGCACAGAGGAGTCCGAGCAGCTCACACTTGGAAGAGATCTGAGATCGTTCGGCCCCAACACACCCATCGTACCCGTCCCATCACAGACCTTGGAAAGGTCAGCCCTTGACCCTGGGACGCCAGGAGCCACGACTGAACACATCACAACCGACTTCCGGTCAAGGGCCCTTCTATTAACAAACCTGACACCTCACATTTATGATTCTCTAAGTAAATTTCAGAATTTCATTAAAGAGGGGGTGCCTGGGAGGCTCAGTCAGTTAAGTGTCTGACTTCAGTTCAGGTCACGATCTCACGGTTCGTGGGTTCAAGCCCCATGTCGGGCTCTGTGCTGACAGCTCAGAGCCTGGAGCCTGCTTCGGATTCTGCGTCTCCCTCTCTCTCTGCCCCTCCCCTGCTCATGAGTGCGCTCTCTCTCTCTCTCTCTCTCAAAAATAAAATAAGACTTAAAAAAAAGAATTTCATTAAAGGTGAAAGCATACTAGCTTTCCACGCTGAATAAAAAACATGAAGCTGTGCTATTTACGCATGATTTACAGATAGTAAAAAAATATTTGTAAAAGTTCTATACTAAATATATTTAGTCTATTTATACAATCATCAAGAAGCAAATATTATAAACATAGGAGGATACAGTTTCTCTTCTGTTCTTGTTCAAATTTTCTCACAGTTAACATATCTATTGCATTGCCTATGAATTGTTAATGTAAGATATTTCTAACCTACGCATTTTACGAATATAATGAAATCACAGAACTGCAGATATTGGCAAAAAGTAAAACTCAAGGGTCATTTTAATTTCCATTGTTATTAGTTGGAAAAACTACATCTGCTTAAGCCTAAGCACTATGAAAAAAAAAGGCGAGGGGTTTATCTATTCAACTGTTATCTTGTTGAACCCAGTTATGACTTAGTGAGAAGCTTTGTCACTTTTCATGATATAAATTAATTTTTAAACACAGATTAAATATTAAGAAAATGAAAACTTGAAACAGATGGGCTAAAGCTTATCATATGGAAGAATCACAATGGAGTATCTCTGGGTTTTCACAAAACACATTCATTTATATCTCACCTGCTGAGAATTTCCTCAAAGACTTACGAGCAACAGCGGCAGTGAGTGAATTTCTCTGTAATTTCCGAATGGCAGCCACACTTTCAAGTGCAGCCCGCTCAGTACTTCAGGTGGTGAAGTTCCTCCATGTGTTCATGTCCCCGTGAGAGGCATGTGCATGAACAATGCTTCTCTGTCTTCTTTCAAAAACTAAACCGTATACCTGCTCGTGTGAACCGGGAAACTTTGGACAGAAGACTCCCTAGTCTCTGGTAGACTCATCCTTGCCCCTGGGGTCTCACTTCCTGACAGCTCCCCTCAGAGACACACATGCACGCACACTCGAATACACACGCACACACCCATGCGTGCACAACACATGGACACGCGTGCACTCGTGTGTGCGTATGTGCACACACGAAGACACTGCCACGTGTGTGCAAACAGGTACGCACATGCATACACAGACACCCGTGCACGCTTGTGCACGGGTACAGGCGTGCCCCCACAAGCGTGAGCATACACAAACTCACCCTCACCCGCAGGCACACGCACTCAGCCTGTGTCTGCACACGGCCCCTCACTGCCTGCCACTTCCGTTGTTCTCTACCTCGGCCCCCTTTCCATCTCCAGTGGCCAGGCAGCCGCCACCGTGTCTTAAGGTTTAGCTCAAAGCCAACTTCCCCATCAAATGTTTCCCAGCTTCCCAAGTATTAAGTGGCTCTCTTTTCTAGGCTTGGGCTAGCTTCCTGACATTCGCTCTGATAACCACATTTGTGGGACGTGTTGCTGGTAATTTCTCTGGATGTGTTTCTTCTTCACTAAAATATCTGCTCTTCCAGAGGCAGGATCACCAGAGAACAGAATCCATCACAAGTGTATGTGAAATGTTAATCTCATGCTATGTTAGAGATAGCTTCCCTTATTATCCTTATTTTTAAATAAGGAAACAAAAACTCTGAAAGGTTAAACTTTCTCACGTGCATTGATTGGTATAATATGCAGACAAATGCCCCTGATCTCACACCAGTGATTACAAAATACAGCCAAGACTGAGCCTTAGGACTGAATTATAGCCCCTTCGGAATATGTTCCCAGTGCTCCCCAAAATTTCCTGGTGGGCTACCTTCCCTGAGCCCAGAAAGTAGCCCGACAGCTGCTGTCCTTGCGTGGCCCCACCGTTGGTCAGCCGTGCCTTCTGTACGTGACCTGGCTGGGGTAATTCTTACTTTGCCACAAGAGCCTAAGCACAGGCTGGTGCTCCCATCACGGGTGCTCTTCTGCCTGACCTCACAGCCTGCGGTCCTCGGAGGCAATACTGGGCTTCATTCAGAGGGACAAAGAAACATCAGCTGTAGACCACAGAGGTGATAGTCTCAGCAATCGGTTTATACTCCTCTCTCTCAAACTCAGTAAGTGCAGGGACCTGAGAAATGACCACAGGAGCCATACGATCTGTCCCCCCTCCTCTGCAGTCCTCCAGCTTAGCCCCAACCAAACTCCCCTTCAGTCTCCATCATAAGACGATTGTATTGGCCAGAGCTCTCCAGAGAAACAGAATGAATAGGACATGTATTTTTATCTGTATCTATCTCCTCCTAACCATCCATCCATCCATCCATCCATCCAGAGACTGATTATAAGGAGTTGGCTCCTGTGATTATGGAGGTTGGCAGGTCCCACACTCACAGAGCTGACATCTCTGTTCAGCTCTGAACACCAAAAGCCGATGTAGAACCAGGAGGAACTGACGTCCCAGTTCAAAGGCTGTCAGGCAGGAGTTCTCTTTTACTTGAGGTGGGGATGGGGGGGTCAGACTTCTGTTCTGTTCAGGCCTTCGACCGACTTGATGAAATCCACCCACATAGGGAGGGCAATCTGCTTGATTCAGTCTACTGACTCAAACGGTAATCTCATCCAGAAACACCCACACAGACAGAAGGACATTTGACCAGATGTGAGGGTCAATATGACCAAATACGATGGCCCAATCAAGTTGACATGTAAAATTAACCATCACACAATCAAGCCCATGCAAATCAACAGATGCCGAGTGGTACAGTAGCTAGTAGACAGTGGGCTAGAGAGGGGCTAGGTGAGGGGACGTCACCCACTCTAGCAGTGATGGCTTTTTAGCCTAAGTTAATACAGTTTCAAAAAAGGGGGGGAAAGGTCGCTTGGGTGGCTCTGTCGGTTAAGTGTCCGACTCTTGGTTTGGCTCAGATCATGATCTCACAGATTCATGAGTTCGACTGGGCCAATAGGCGGAGTCTCTCCCTCTCTCCCTGCCCCACCCCTGCTTGCACTCTCTTTCTCTCTCTCTCTCTGCCCCTCCCCTGCTTGCTCTCTCTCTCAAAATAAATAACATTTTTTTAAAAAAAAAAAAGAGGAAAAAATCATCACCATAAACTAAGAGACAGAGCAAGCCCACATAAGAAAAAGATCTCACTACAATCCAAAACTCATCTATACCACTGTATGCTGATTCAACACAACAAGGTGTTGTTAATGTTGTAAATGTTAGGGTCTCTCCATCTTAAAGAACCCTCTCCTTCCTGAAATGTTCCTACCAGGCTAGGCCTCTGCTCCCAGGCCTTAGATTATCTTGAAGAAGGCACAAAGAAATGAAAAACATTCCATGCTCATGGAGTGGAAAAATAAATATTATTAAAATGTCAGTCCTACCCATAGCAATCTACACATTCAACGCAATCCCAATCAAAATTGCACTGGCATTCTTCTCAAAGCTAGAATAAATAATCCTAAAATTTGTATGGAACCACAAAAGATCCCAAATAGCCAAAGTAATATTGAAGAAGAGAGCCAAAGCGGGAGGCATCACAATCCCAGACTTTAGCCTCTACTGCAAAGCTGTAATCATCAAGACAGCATGGTATTGGCACAAAAACAGACACATAGACCAACATGAAATAGAATAGAGACTCCAGAATTGGACCCACAAATGTATGGCCAACTAATCTTTGACAAAGCAGGGAAGAATATCCGATGGAAAAAAGACAGTCTCTTTAACAAATGGTGCTGGGAGAACTGGACAGCAACATGCAGAAGATTGAAACTAGACCATGTTCTTACACCATACACAAAAATAATCTCAAAATGGATGAAAGACCTGAATGTGAGACAGGAACCAACAAAACCCTAGAGGAGAAAACAGGCAACAACCTCTTTGACCTCAACTGCAGCACTTTCTTACTCAACAAGTCTCCAAAGTCAAGGGAATTAAAAGCAAAAAATGAACTATTGGGACCTGGTCAAGATAAAAAGCTTCTGCACAGCAAAGGAAACAATCAACAAAACTAAAAGGCAACCGACAGAATGGGAAAAGATATTTGCAAGTGATATATTTTACAAAGGTTCTATAAAGAACTTACCAAACTCAACACCTCGAAACCAAATAATCCAGTGAAGAAATGGGCAAAGGACATGAATAGACACTTTTCCAGAGAAGACATCCAGATGGCCAACAGACACATGAAAAGATGCTCAACGTCACTCCTCATCAGGGAAACAGAAATCAAAGCCACACTGAGATACCACCTCACACCAGTCATGATGGCTAAAATTAACAACTCAGGAAACAACAGATGTTAATGAGGATGTGGAGAAACGGGAACCCTCTTGCACTGTTGGTGGGAATGCAAACTGGTGCAGCCACTCTGGAAAACAGTGTGGAGGTTCCTCAAAAAATTAAAAAAAAAAAAAAACAACCCTACAACCCAACAATAGCACTACTAGGAATTTATCCAAAGGATACAAGAGTGCTGATTCATAGGGGCACTTGTACCCCAATGTTTATAGCAGCATTTCAACAATAGCCAAATTAGGGAAAGACCCCCAAATGTCCATCAACTGAAAAATGGATAAAGATGTGGTTTACATATACAATGGAATACTACTTGGCAATGAGAAAGAATGAAATCTTGCCATTTGCAGAAACGTGGTTGGAACTGGAGGGCATTATGCTAAGTGAACTGAGTCAGGCAGAGAAAGACAGATACCCTATGTTTTCATGCATATGTGGAACTTGAGAAACTTAACAGAAGACCATGGGGGAGGGGAAGGGGAAAAAATAGTTTCAAACAGAGAGGGAGGCAAAAACTGTAAGAGATTCTTGAATACAGATAACAAACTGAGGATAGATGGGTGGCAGGGGAGAAGGGGAAATGGGTGGTGGGCACTGAGGAGGGCACTTGTTGGGATGAGCCCTGGGTGTTGTATGGAAGTGATGAATCATGGGAATCTACTCCCAAAGCCAAGAGCACACTGTATACACTGCATGTTAGCTAACTTGACAATAAATTCTATTTGAAAATTAAATAAATAAAATGAAAGCTTATCTGAAAAAAAAAAAAGAATGAACAGGTAGTAACATGAGCTCACCGATTTAAAAGTTCTGGCAAAATACACAGCCCTGCATGCCATACTGGTCCCTTCCTAAATGCCTCCTTGATGAAGGCCATTTGTAAACTGGTTTTGCCAGTGAGTCACTCTACACAGCCAAACAAAAGGATTGGCGTAGGCTTTGCCTTTTTTGTAGCTCGGTAGAAATACCTACATTAATCTTTAAAGAAATTATTTAATACAGGTCAACCACTATAAGATAGTGGTTTGAGGTGTAGCCATTTATAGCCCTTAATTAAATAGCCAACATCTAAAGAACAAAATACTGGTTAAATATGACAAAATTATCCCCTCTGCATGAGTACACTTAAAATAGGGCCATTTGAATACTGGCTTGTGTATAATTTTATTAGAAAACTAATCAAAAACAAATCATATTAAAACTCTCTCTCTCTCTCTCTCCCTTCCCTTCCCCCTCATTATTTGCTTCAAGAATTACAGAGTTAATAACCTTAACATACAAAGACTCACAAATAAGTGATAAAGTATGAACACAAAAGTAGGAATAAACGCAAACATTTAAAGAGGAAAAAAGCTTAATTAATACGTATAAATGTGGACAATGTCATTAATAAGCCCCAAAATGCAAAAACAAACCAGACACCGTAATTCACGTATCAACATACATGTAAACAAGAATACTAAATTTTGGCAAAAACAAAGTGAAAAGAGAACTATCGAGTACGGGTGTCAGAATACTGTAAGTTCCTTTGGGATTGTCTGTCAAAGGTCATTTAAAATTTAAATCCTTCTGCTCAACATTTCAGTATTAGAAATCCACTTCACCTTCTAATCTGAGGCTCATACAAATATGTATGTTCAGGTATGTCTGCGATGACGTCATTTACAAGGATGTAAATTGGAAACAGTCCAGATACACAGAAGTAAGGAAGTATTTAACTGAATTATGATATATCCTAAGAAAAAATCTTCTGGGACAGCCTTAGTAAGATTCCTCTACTATGCCCTAATATTACTCATGAATTTTCCTTCCTCTGAGAAGTAGATGAGAGAGATAGACTATGGACATTGTGTGTATATCTTCAGTTTCACCAAGATCTTTGTGTCATTTTACCAAAATATAGATTATATTGTAGGAAGACAAAAAGTTTCTCCCTTAAAGTCTCTTTCTTTGAAGACTATGTGTGCTTTATATTCATGCTGCTAGTTGAGAATTTCAACATATTTCAATCAAGTTTGTAGACAATAATAGGTAGATGATGATGATAGATAGATGATAGATACGAATAAAACTTACTAATATTAAGAAATTTGCATACATAACCCTTGAATCAACAATAAAACAATTGTGTCCTCTCCCCAAATACGTCCATCTTTCTTTTTTTTAATTGAAATTCGGGACTAAAGTACATGTTTTCAGGTTATTCCCAGACTTTATCATTCTTCTGTGATGTTCAATATCTTCACGAAGGGTGGCAATGCAGTGACCTTTATCTTTCCTACGAAGAAAGATAAAGCCATAACTCATCCTTTTATGGAACTCTGACAGACCACAAGGATCTCCGAGTCTAACTAGATACTCGGGATTTATTTTTGTCATTTTTCCTTGTTATAAATAAAAACTACGTGTGAGTTATTTTCTTTAAGCTTTTAAATAAATACCAAAAAAAAAGTCCTTTCTCTAATCATTAACTATTTCAACCAAAGTTCTTTATTCTGTTATGCAAGAGCCATTGATACTGTCTTGTACCAGGTGATGAATGAATTAACAAAATAGTGGTTTGTTATGTGTATGTGTATATATATATAGTACATTTAATATATATAATGTGTATTGTTTTGTGTATATATACACATAACAAAAACAATACACATTATATATATTAAATGTATTTTATATATATATAAAATAGTGGGACTATAAAAAGCCCTCATCCTGACAAACTAACATTTACTTTGATAACATTTTCCCTGCTAAGTTGTTTAAATGTTTATAGTGTGTGCACATGTGTGTATATGGGTATTGCTTTAATTTTTTATTCGGTTGAACCAATGACTGTGAGATGTGTTAAGCTTCCTGTTACCGCAGTGGAACTCTGAATTTCTAGGTTTCTTCTCATGACACCTTCAATTTTTGCTTCATGTGGTTTACCACCTTCCTAAGTGTATACAAGTTTAAAATTTTTATCTTCCTATTGATAGGATACTCATGATATGTTAGTAATTATCCATATCATTATATTTCCTTCTATTTTGAAGTCTATTTTGTGGAAATTGATATCAGGTTTGGGGTTTTGTCATTGTTGTTAATTTTGCCTGGTTAACCCCTTCCACCTAGATACTTTTCATTGTTCCGCACTATTATGTTTCAGATTTCTCTCTTCTAAACGTTCGAAATCTGAATTCTTTTCTCTGAATCTAACATTTTTCCTAACTGGATGATTTTATTCACCCACACTTACCGGGATTGCTGATAGAGACTTTTCTACGTCTTCTCTTTCGCTTTTGTTGTGTCCTATTTTTGTGTTCCTTTTCTTCCTTTCTTGTCCAAAAATTTTTTTGGGTTTTTTGTTTGTTTTATCTATTTTTCTTTGCATTTTTCTATTAATTTCCTCACCTCACTTCTATTCTATTTCTGGTTTACATTGAAATTTTGTGCATCTAATTGACTTCACAAAGTATGCTGTGAGTATTATATGTCCAGAAAAAAAAAAAAAAAAAAGAAAAGGACATAGGAACTTTGCTGCTTTGATTATGATCCTGTCAACCGGCCTACTACCCTTATGCTGTATGTTAGTTCTGCTCTCTTCAAAAAATCCCACAAAAATGAGACGTGACTATTTTATACATAGAGTTTAGACTAAAGTAAACGTTTTCCTTACGGGGCATTTCTTCCTGCACCTCTGACCTTCCTTCCAGTAAGGACTTCCTCTCCTCTGAATCTCGTTCGTTAGAAGTTCCTTTGGTGTAGACCCACTGGACGAAAACTCTCGCAGACTCTGTTCATCTGTAGGTATCTTTATTTACTCCTGATTGAAAGATGTGTTTTGGGTAGTCTGCATTCGCCTTAGTTTTTTCCCCAGCATTTTGAAGATATTTTTTCCTGTCTTCTGATTTCCATCTTTGTAGTTGAGGAGTCGGCTGCCAGTCAAACGGTTGTTCTTTAGTAGATGATGTGCCTTCCTGGCTGTGTTGAAGACCCTTACTTCTCTTTATTCATAGCATCGTTATACCAGATTGTGATGCCTGTCTGCTCTTGCCTTTCCCTCTGGGTACTGCTCGCACTTGCCGTGTGTGAGAGACGTCCCTCGGCAGTTGAAGAGATAACTCTTCTGCCCTCTTGGACTCATTCATTACTTCGTTGGGCACCTTCTTTACGGCAATGTTAAATACTCTCACTAAATCCTCATGTCCCTTAACTTCTTTCCAATTCTCTCTCTCTCTCTCTCACACACACATTCTGAAAATTTCTTCAGATTTATCTTGGGCTTTGTGAATTCCTCCTTCATGTGAGTCGAATCTGGTTTTTAATTGGCTCCTTGACTTTTTGAATTCGACCGTTATAATTTTCATTTTCCAATGTTCTGTTGATTTTTAAACCCGCCTGGCTCTCCTTAATTGTCTTTTCTTGCTTACTCACTCTTGCTATGGCCATATTTATTTCTTTATTTCATAGTGAGTTCTTTTATACTCTGTGTTCGATGACTCTCATTTCTGAAACTTCAGGTGTCTCGGTTCATCATGTGGGTGCACCTGTGAAGCCCACCTGTTTAAAGTAGAGAACAGTGCTGTTGCCTCAGAATCTCCGTCCACAGCCACCAGACCCCGCTGCCTCCATGACCACCACCAACATACACACTATTCAGATTTTCTCCAGCATAGAGAAGATGTCGCCTGCTATAGCAATCTTTTTTATGAAAGCATATTTCACTCAGCTCATGTGTTTTTGACGTTCATCAATGTTCCCGCATGTATCAGTAGGTTTTTTTCTAAACTGACCATCAGTAGGTTTTTTCTAAACTGATAATTAGTACCCATTGTATGGATATATCACAGTTCGTGTGCATATTCTTCTACTCAAGGTCACTGGAGCTCTTTCTAGGTTGTGTATACCACAAAGAGAGCCTCCATGGATATCCTCCTATTTAGTCTTTTTGTGAACTTAACGCTTGTACTTTTCAAGCAAATGTCCAGGGGTGGAGTTGTTGGGTCATATGAGGGCTGCCTCTGTTTATTCTTATAGGAAACTGCTATACAACGTTACAAAATGGTTGTAAGACTTTACACTCCCACCAGAAATGTAGGAGAGTTCTGGGCGCTTCTCATTCTCACCAATATTGGGTGTTTCCTGGCTTTTCCCCTGCAGCCGTTTGGTTGGGGTGTGGCCATCACTCACTTTCACAAGCTTGCCTTCTCTTGTGTGTCTTCCTCTGTGAGATATCCCATCACCTCTTTTACCCATTTTTATTGGGTTGCTTGTAATTTTGTTAGTGAGTTATAGGAGACCGTTTTATATGCTGGATCCCAGTCCATTTGAAAACACATATTCTAGGGGCGCCTGGGTGGCGCAGTCGGTTAAGCGTCCGACTTCAGCCAGGTCACGATCTCGCAATCCGTGAGTTCGAGCCCCGCGTCAGGCTCTGGGCTGATGGCCCGGAGCCTGGAGCCTGCTTCCGATTCTGTGTCTCCCTCTCTCTCTGCCCCTCCCCCGTTCATGCTCTGTCTCTCTCTGTCCCAAAAATAAATAAAAAACGTTGAAAAAAAAATTTTCTAAAAACCCCACATATTCTATAAACATGTATTCACAGGATACACCTTACTTTACATTGTCTTCATGACGGCTTTTGGAAGAGGTTTTTAAAATTTGATGAAAACTAATTTATCACTTACCTGTTTTGTGATTGTTTTAGGTGATCGTGTAGGGAAAGCCACCCACCGTCTGTCATGAAGAAATTCGTTTATGCTGTTTTCCGAAAATTTTCTGCCGTGTAGGTTTTACCTTTTAGGTTTACACTTATAATGCATCCCACATAGACTTGATGCACCACGCGAGGTCTAGAAGGTGAGGTCTGTGTTTGTGTCCTCGAGGAGCGCACTGTGCTGGTGCCATTTGCTGAGAAGACTCTCCTTTGTCTATCGCACGGCCTTGGTGCCTTTGCTGAAAATCGGCCGTCTGTTCAAATGGAGGTCTGTTTCTGGGTTCCCTGTTCTGTGACTTTATCTGTTTGCCAATATTTATGCCAGTACTACACTTCTTGACTACAGTATCTTACGGCGAGTCTCGATACTAGATAATAGAAATACTCCAAAGTTGTTATTTTTCACCATTGTTTTGCATTTCCATAGAGATTTTACAATCCAATTGCTCATTCTTCAAAAAAGTCTTCTGCAGTGTGGGTTAGAAATGCAATGAACCTATAGATCAATTTGTAGATATTGGTCTTCCAATTCATGAACATGGTGAGTCCACCATTTATTTACATCTTCTTTAGCCCATTCATATATTATCATCTCTAGTGTAAAGATCTTGTACATCTTTTCTTAATTTTTTCCCAAGTACTTTTTCTTTTCAGAAAGCATTTAAGTGAAATATTCTTTTTAATTTCAGTTGTTGATTTTTTGCTACTCATATAAAAAATACAGTCAGCTCTTTTACACCGACCTTGTATCCTGGAATACTCTAATTAAATTATTTTTGTCAGGTCTGTTTTAGATTATTTACGATTTCCTATCTGCATCAAAAAATACTCTGAGGATAGGGTTAATGCTTCTGTTCAAATACATAAGCCCTTTATATATTTTTCAGTATTTATTTCAGTATTACCTAGGAACCCAGTACAATGATTAACGGAAGTGCTGAAGAATGGATATTTTCTTTGTTCTGATTTTAGGGAGAAATCCTTTGATATTTCATCATTAAACATGAAATCAGCTGTAGATTTTTCATAGGTCACCTTTAGCAGGTTAAGTAACTTCCTTGAAAATGTGGGTAAGCCTCTTTTTTTTTAAGTTTTTATATTTAATTTTCTTTCCTTTTCTAGAGGAAAATTGTTATAATCAGCCTCATGTTTTTATTTTTTACTTTTTATTATTTCCTTACCTACTCACTTTTTTGAACCAAACGGGTGTTGGATTGTGAAATGTTTCAGTGCGTCTATCGAAATGATCATTTAGCTTTTACTATCATTCTTTCACTATAGTAAGTTCTGTGAAATTCAAAATTGTAAAACAAACTTGCATTCCTGGACTAATTTCATTAGGTTGTTGCGTTTTATCTATTGTTTGGTTTGATAATAAATCATGAGTGATATTTACAACTATGCTTATGAGTGACTCTGGTTTTCACGTCATTGTTCGTGGGGATATATTTCTTAATTTTTTGTCTGATTGGGAAATGTTCCTCTTGCTCTAATTTTTTTTTCAATATGTGATATGATTTCTGCTATTCCTTTCTGGGATGCTTGAGAGAATTCACAATGAAACCAGTTAAATCGGAGCTTTCTTTTGAGGACGGTTTTCAATAACTATTAGTTAAATTTGCTTAATTGACATAAGACTGTTTATACTTGCTCTTTCATCTTGGCTCAATTTCGGTTAATTTTAATTTTCAGTGAATGTGTCCCTTTTATCCAAGTTGTCTTATTGACATTAGCTTGTTAAGAATATTCTCCCCCTGCCCCTTAAGATTTATTAAACCCATAGTCCAATTTTCCCTCTTCCTTCTGGCGTTGGTGATACAGCAAGCTTACACAGGAAACAAATGAACAAGAATATTCTAGAGAAATTAAGGGGTAAACAATGAGTAGAGTTACACCAAGTAAATTACAGATGACAGCAAAGCAGGTGTCCCATATGCTGGCAGAGAGCAGAGATACTCAGAAGGCAAAGCACTTAACGAGGCAAAGAAAGGCACTTACTTCATAATGCTGAACGATACAGTGAGCAATAAAGCTTTAACAGTCATTAATAGGTATACACCATTATAACGGCAACAAAGTGTGTACCACAGAAACTATAGGTAACACAGAGTTACAGGAAGAGACAGGGTAATGCTAAAGAAATTTCATATATTTCCCCCAATCACAAAACACAGCATGTAGACAAAAAGAATAGAGGAGACATAGTAACAAATAAATAAGGCAGATCTTATTGCTATAAATCCTACTCGAAACCGAAATAGATAATGCAGAATGTTTTAAGAGCATTTAAGTCCATATGGAACATGCTCAAAACTTGGGATAATTTAGCCTACAATCAGAACTTCAATATATCCCAAAGAATACAAATGATAAAAACATTCTGTGACCATTATGCAAAAACATTGAATATTAACATTGATCGCAAAAGCGTTCCTTTAACTTCCTTTAAAACATGGCTGAGAGGGGCCAGCATTGGACATACGGGCACACACATGCACAACACACACAGGGGCAACACTGGAAAGTCCAAACAGAATTTCAGAGCCTCTCAAACACAATAATGAAAATATACCATTTCAGAACCCACGGGATTCACCTAAACCCAAATAGAGGGAAATTTATAATTAGAAATAATAGAAAGAATAAATGAATATATTACCCTACTACAAAAACTAAAAAAAAAAAAGGCAAAATAAAAAGCAAAAGGAAGGAATTAATTAAAGGAAAAATTAATGAATGGGAAAATGAAAAAATAGAGTAACCAAATAAAACACTACAACAAATAAATAAGAGAAAATTCAACAAAATGGTAAAAAGAATAGCTAACCCAATAAAGAAGAGAGAAAGGGGAGAAAACACTAATTATCAAGAACACAAAAAACACAAACAAGTAAAGTAGAATGTTTTAATTATGAGTAATATGCACTATAAAAACATTTGAAAACCTAGATGAAAAAGAAAACTTTTGCAAAAAGTACAATTTAACAAAATTGATCCCATTAGGGAAAGTCTAACAGATAAACTACTATAAGAAAGAGACAGAATAAAAAGCAACTTTATATTTTTTAGAAAGCACCAAACCTAGAAAGATTTCCAGAAGAATTCTGCCAAGTTTTTAAATGTCAGTAAATCCCATGTCATTTATATTATTCCAGAGCATAGAAAATTTTTTTGTAAAAATGTCTTATGTAAAAAGAAAATATTGATCCCAAACTGCAAAATAAATCACGAAACAAAAAAACCTATGGCTGTTTTCCCGTATTAATGTAAATGCTTGTCTCTTACATAACATGTCAGCAAACTGAACCTAATCTCCCATTAAGAACTAACACATCTGATCCAATGAGCTTTACTCTAAAAATGCAGGAATACTTGGATCCTAGGAAACTTTTAACTTAAACTCATTAACTCCTTTTTATTAATGTTTATTTTATTTTATTTTATTTTATTTTATTTTATTTTATTGGGAGAGAGAGAGAGAGAGCACGCACACAAGTGGGGGAGGGGCAGAGAGAGAGAGGGAGACAAAGAATCTGAGTGGGGCTTCAGGCTCCGAGCTTCAGGCTCTGAGCCCCGGCACGGGGCTTGAACCCACGAACTGTGAGATCAAGACCTGAGCCAAAGTCAGACACTTAACCAACTGAGCCACCCAGGCACCCAAAAACTTATTAACTCTTAAGTTTTAACTCTTTTAACTGAATATATTATATATCTTATATTAATGCAGTTAAGGAGAAAAATCATATGATTACCTCTGGGAATTCAGAAAATGCAATTGACAAAATTAACGTGTATCAACTGTATCAGCAAAGTCAACGCTTTCAAGTTAAAACACACAGTAAGACACCAGAGAGTATGTATAGAATCCACATGCATACATGAAAATGTTTTCCAATAATTAGATTTGGGGTATGGTTTCACCATTGTTCATCTGGGATGATTATTACTCATTGTGGTATTTTTTTTTTCAGTCCAAATACAAGAAAAAGACAAGAATGCCCTCATTCACTTTTCTTCAACACGGTGGTGGAGATATCAGACAATGCAATTATGCAATTAGACAAGGGAAAGGAGATAAAGCCATGTGTGCCTACAGGGGACATAATTCTACATCAGGTGAAGCCAGAGGAAGTGATGGAAACCCACTACCAAAAAATAAAATAAGTTATTAAGCAGCATGTTGTAAAATCAACATACAAAACGAACAGCCTTTATATGTGCAAACAGAAACCACTTAGAAGTTACAATGGAAGAGATTAAAGTATATATATGATGGAAGGGAGGGAAGGAGAAGAGGAAGGAAGGAAGGAAGGAAGGGAGGGGCGGAGGGATGGAGGGACGGAGGGAGGAAGGAAGGAAGGAAGGGAGGGAGGAAGGAAAGATGGGAGAGAGGAAGGACAGAAGGAAAGAAGGAAGTCAGGTAGGCAGGAAGGAAGCAAGTAGACGGGAGACAAAGCTAGGAGCAAGCTACCCATGAAATTTCCAGAACTTCTGAAAGGATAACTATAAAACACTCTCAAAAGATACAAACTATACTTGAACAATTGAAAATAAATATCTTATTATTAGATAGGAAAATTCAATATTATAAAGAGAGCAATCCTTGTTAAGTTAATATACACATTTAACAATCCCACCTCAGGTTTGTCTGTTTTTCTGTAGCAAACAAGTCAAATATAAAGACTACTTGGAAGAATAACTCGGCAAGATTAGTCAAAAATAGACTGAAAAATACCAGAGGTTGGGGAACTAGTCCTTCACATATTCAAATACGACATTGAGGCGCCTGGGGGGCTTGGTCTATTAAGCATCCAACTTCAGCTCAGGTCATGATTTCATGGTCTGTGGGTTCAAACCCTGCATCAGACTCTGTGTTGACAGCTCAGAGCCTAGAGCCTGCTTCTGATTCCATGTCCCTGTCTTTGCGCCTCCCCTGCCCACATTCTCTCTCTCTCTCCGTCTCTCTCTCTCTCAAATAAATATTAAAAAATTAATAAAACACACCGTAAATTCCCCATGATTGAAACAGCATGATATCAGTGGATACAATACATGTCTAGAACAATGATGCAGATTAGAAAATCTGGAAGTAGACTTATTTGAAGACAGAAAATAGTTTCAGATAAAGGTGACATCAAAATCAGTAGGCTTGTGAAAAACGTAAAAGTTGATCTAGTCCTCAAATGACACATTCCAAGTAGACGATTTAGAATTTTTAAACGAATGGAACACAGCCCATCCCTAGTCACCATGCGGGTGAGCAAACGTGGGCCAAGAAAAAGTATGTTTTTCAAAGTCACGCGGCTACTAACAGCCTGTAATAGGTTTAGAACAGGAACCCTGGTCTCCAGGGACCATTCCAGGGCTTACACCTTTCAAAAGAGGACATGCAGTCAGGCTCGTTAGTATTACAGCCGGTATTACAGAAGCCCTTCCTGGCATATCAAAAAATACTATATAAAAAAAGTTAATTACACACAACCAGCCAGGTAAAAAAAAAAAGAAGAAAATCTCAAACTATAATTCACAGCAGAATCTTTATGGTTTCCATGGTAATGGGAAGTTGCAGGTTTTCAAATAGAGCGATCTCGCACAAGAAATGTATTTGGTGACTTTCCCGACGTCTCATAAGTGGTTAATCAGGCCAGGTCCATCATGATGTTCCCAGGAGCTGAAATCCAGAGAGAAAAGCAAACCCCATTTTAGCTGAATCTGGAACGCCCCACACACAGCACTTCCTGTGAGCTCAGCTCTGCCGTGGGCAGCGTGATGGTAACACAAAGGACAGGCAAGGTTTCGGTTTTCTGGGTGCTTCTGATCTAGTGGAGGGAATCACTCTCAAACATCCCTTTACTGGTGCAAGAGTTTGAGCACTTAGATTCACAGGCCAGGTCCGTAGCTGTGTCCCTGGCCCTCGGCCACGCTACTGACCTCACTGCGGACAAAATCCAGGACACTAAACAAACGAGTGACAGAACCAAGCCAAGAGCAAAACGCACCCATGGTATTCTGTTGCGAGGCTGACCGTCACCTTATCGCGTGGACGTAGTAAGACTTCTGCTCACTGTTGAAGCTGGGTCAGAGATCCATGAGATTCCACACAGTGCTTTCTTCCCTTCTCTATTTAACAATTACTGTGATAAAAAGTCAGGAAAGATTGCACGAACATCTCAGTTAGCTGCAAGGGGCAAAGACCTTCTGTCGGAGGGATGGTCGGGTCCCAGAAGTGAAGGAAGGGCTGGACCTCATTCTGGAGGAGAGACCGAGCTCCCAGGACGCCTCAGCTGCGGGATTTCTAGGCTCCTACTAAAAATGCTGCAGTGACGTGCCCGGGGCGAACCCCCTTCTCTTCTGCCCGGGGGGTGTTCGTTGATCTATTCTGCCGAATGTTCTCCATTAGACCCGGTTGGGTAATAGTCCATTCCCGTGACCAGGGCACAACGGCTTCTAAGGAACGATAGTGGACACCAGTAACAAGGACATGGAAAAAGGTGCAGAATTTATCCATGAAGAACTCACGAAACGAAAAGACAGAGGGCAGGAGTAAAAGCGGAACGACGAAATGGGAACGAGGGAAGGTAGGTGAGGGTGCGGCGAGCGGAGCTCTCAGGAGGGAGGAAGAGAAGGGAGCCTTGCAGAGAGGAGAACAGGTGCGCAGGTGCTGCAGGAGGTCACTTGGGGCAGACGTTTCTATGCCCCGTGTGTGCAGGGAGCTCAAGCCCGGAACCGCCCGAGGCCCTCCTGGGACAAAGTGTGTTCAGGGACTCTGGTTTGTCACCTGGGGCCGGGCTTGGGGGCAGGTGTCTGGCCGCACTGTGCAGCACGGGCTGAGGACACACACCTTCGGCCTCGGGAACCTGAGTCGTCTCTCCCTCGCGCTCACCTAGAATACTTATTTCTGAGTCTCTCCCACATTGCTGCGTTGCCTTGGGCTCTTGGCAAGCTGCTTTTCCTGTTTAAATTTTGTGTCTCTCTTGTGGTAGATCACTTTCTGCGGTGGTTTCCATTTTTAAATTCATCTTCAGTGGAGATCGTTTATTTTATGAGAGTCTTGTGCATCTGTGGGTTTTTTAGTTTTGAAATTTCTTAATTTTGTGTTTGGTAAGGACTTTGAATTTTGCTGTCCTGCAAAAATGGTCACACCTTCATTTAGCTCAATGTTTATATTTCGTGTGCCATTTTATATGTCACAATTCATAAATAAAAATGTGCCTGTATGTATATATGGATGAATGATGGACAGGTGGATGGGTGGATGGACAGATGGATGAGTGGATGGATGGATGGGTGGATGGATGGATGGATGGATGTACTGGTGGGTTCATGTATAGCCAGACACACAGAAACATGGTTGAACATGATGGACTGATGAATGTTTAGTTTTAGAATCTCTAGTTTCTAGAAAGATAGCCAACTCAAAGCCACAGTGGTGAGGGGCTCGACTTCATTTCTTGGTTCAGAAGTTACACATCCTTTGCCAAGTAAAAAGGTAGACTCCATACATGAGAAATTAGTCAGAGTCCTTCCCAGAAGAAAAATTCCATGATTCCCTAACTGCTTCTCTTTCAGGTTACAAACACAAGCAATATTAATGTCTGAGCTCTTTGAAATAAATGATTTCACCTCATAAACCTAAAAGCTCAGTCATGTTAACTTGGTATTCTAACTGGGTACATTAAAAGGGATTTTAAAGTAGCTAGTATGGGACCAACAGACAAACAAAGTCAACAACATTCACCCGATTACCAAGTATAATAATAATAAAGATTCCTACCACTGATTAAGACCTCTGTGTTCTGGCCACTGAGGTAGGCACATCATAGTATTTGGTGCAAATAACTCTTGAAAGGTAATTATTACTATACATTCTCACAAGGGAAGTGAGATTCAAAAATAATAAATAACCACTCCACCAGCTCTGAGTCAGTAAATGACAGAACCAGGTCTGAAACCCTGTGTCATAAAAGCTTAGCTGTGCTGCTTCCTAAGGGTCTGTTGTCACTTTGTATTGACCACACAGCACATTTAGCCACACTGACATTTTCTAAAATTATGGCCAAAGAAGTTTTCATATAACCACTGCTAAGTGCAACCATGTGGAGTCAGACCAAAAAATTAAGAGTAATATCGAAAGTTCATGTTTCCAACTTTTTCTCAGTCATGACTCATGGAGGAAAAAAAGGCCAAATAAAATCTCTCTATATATAAAAGCTTTACAAAATGTGAAGTTTTGTCTGCGCAATATGGCACTATAACAAATATCAGAGATCAAAGATGCTGCCAGCAAAATAATTCATTCCATCTAAGTATCTGTGCACCTAACCATATACCTAAACGTGTGTATATTGTCATAGCTTTGTTTTGTGTTCGTTCGTGTCTTATGTCTTTTCCATAATCTGTCAGTCTTGGAAAATTTTCATTATAATATTTCAGATTGTTTATAGTTTTGTGATGCTTAATACATAATACTCAAAAGCAATTCTATCAACAATGAGTTCTATGGTTTGAATGTAACAGAGAATAATCCCCAGCAATTGAAAACCATGACTTTACATATCCACACATATAAACCAGCAGAAAACTGTGAGCTTTGGTGTCACTTCCAAAGACAATCACATATGACCTAGTTTTTTTTTTTTTAATACTTTTTTTTTTTTTAGCTGGATGTCAGTTGGGACCGCCTTGTCCTTTGAGAGTTATGTGAAATGGGACTAAGGTCTTCCATCCAAGGGGGCTCAGAAGTGTGGCCTCCCACCCAAGAATCTGGAAACTTCCCCTGTCTTTTAACTCTTGTCCTTGCGGGATTTTTCAACCCCGCTCACACCTGACCTCTTTCTTTCCTAGTCTCTTTTACGTGATTTTGTGCAAATGCCAAGCATGCGGGGTGTTGCAAGTGTTAATGAAGTCCAGGGAGGGGGAGGGAGGCTGGATCACACAGCACGCAATTTGAAGAGCTTCGGTGACACGGACTGGGAATTTCTCACTGGCCGACGTCCACGTCCCCGGCCCCCACGTTCCTGTGTGGCCCTTGCCCGCCTGCAGCACCTCCTCCGTTCCCCCTGCTCTGCGCACCGCCCAAGCCGCCAGTGTGTAGTATCTTTGCCACAAGGAGTTTTAGCAACTTTCAAACTAGCCCTGTTGCTTAGGTTCGCTCACTGTCTTCATAAGCGATCATCCAAAGTGTAGCTAGCAATATACTGCTTTAAAAAAGAATACATTTTAGGCCAGGAGTGTCTTCGGTCCAGGATCAGCTAGGAACATTTTTAAATAGCACTCTTCCTCTCATCTCTCACATGTCGTTGTATGTTCATGGCGGGAGTCCACCGCCTTCTGAAGGGACTCCTACCCAGGAAGCTATGACTTGCATGAGCAAACTGGTGTTTCGGAAATGCGTGTAGACATCTGAGGAACACAGTCTGCCCTGGGCTCAGTGCTTACCACGTTCCAGGCACTATCCAGGCATAAACGACCCAGGCGAGACCAGGCAAAGGCTGTTCCCCCAGAGCCTTCTAAGCGGAGTGGAGGGGGGTGGGGGGACGGCCACCATCACAGAGACTCGAAGGCAGGAGGGCAGAGAGAGCTTTGCAGGGACAAGAGAAGGGTCTGGGTGTGCCCTGTGCAGAGGCAGCTACGGAAGGGGCGTGCCATGTGACTGCTCAAGGGAGCCTGTTGGGCTCTCTCTGGCTCGTCCTAAGCTGGCAGCAGGAGCAAAGATTAGGAAAGCTTCCAGCCGATGGTCAAGTGCAGACCATCTGGGCTGCCTAAGGGGTTGTGGCTGGCCTCGCGGGCTGAGGGCTACAGCGCATGGGTCAGATTCCATCGTCCTCGTGGTCTGGCTGTCGCACACTGCACATTCAGTCCCTTTCTGTGATAAAGTCCTACTGCTACCCCCATTTTAAAAATGAGGAAACTGAGGCAGCAAGGAGATCCACGAACTGTTCTGAGGACACTCCCCCTGGAAGGGGCAGAATCAGGACTTGGATACAAACAAGATCCTGCCACACGACATGGAGAACTGAATTCGGTGCAAGGTGCCTCCAAACAAAGTCTGGGGACCAGAAGAGCGGCGCCTCGTCCAGTGCGGGATGCAAACGAGGTATTTCCCCTCGAGGCTCCCGAGACCTCGTAACCAGCCCCCACATCTTTGTTCCACCTCCGGGCTCCACGGGAGATCTAAGCAACCGCTCCGTTTCATTTCAAACCCCAAAGCTAGAAATGGCTACATTTTAGAATACAGACCCAGTCGTGACCCTCAAGCTCCCAACCCTAAGCCACTTCTCTCCGGGTTTTATCTCTGCCATCAGATGACTAAATATCAGCTTTCTCTGTCACCTGTCCACAGCCTCCTCCCCGTCTGCTTTCTGACGCCCTATCTTTTTATTATTATTACTTCCATTTATTTTACAAAGAGCTGCGATCTCTCTCTTCCTGTCTTTCCCTGATAAGCATTCTGCTAAATGAAATACAATGAGACTATTGGTGCAAATTACGGAGTAGATAATGTTGCCTGACACCGGGGTCAATGGTGTTGTTAGCAATGGAAGGTAGTTACATTCAAACAAAAGATTGTTCAAATGAGGGAGCCTGCAAGTTATCGGCTGGTCACAGAGGGTAAAATTATAAATATGCTAATACGTCTTGCTATCATAATATGACTTTGTTGTTAATAAAATATTGAAAAATTATAATTATATCTAAATATGGTAGACACAGTGCTGTTCAAATTCTTATCTGATATTTGACCATATTTCCAACTTTTATTCTGACATCCGTAATTTAGGGAAAAGAAAAAAGGACTCACAAAATGACTGATTTTGCTGTCCTCTCTTTTATAGTACAAAATGCGTCCTTTATTATACGAGATCTTTCGAGAAAAAACTTCTGAATTGTATTCATGATGAAAATAATTCTGGAGTCACCGTGAGTTTTTTCCATTTCTTTGTTTTTGTTTTGACTTTGACTGTAAACACTCACCTTACAAAAAGGAGAGAAATACCTATTTTAGGGGTTCATTCATTCATAGGCAGTCACAATATTATTTACAAAGTAGCTTGAATCAGGTAAATATGGTTATTAGTGTTAAAATGAAAAGTATATTTTTTCCGCTTCATGTCGACAGTTCGCAGATTCAGCCTTTTGCACATTATTTTAAGAGGCTGAAAATTAAAACCCTGGGCGTGTTTTACGGGCCTCTGGTTCTTAGTCCATCACCAGGGAAAGGAAAGAGTTGCGTGGATCAGGAAACTCACTTTATAGGAGAAACATCAATCCAGCTGTGCCTTCAGCAGGAAGTGCTATCAGACATCCGGGAAAACCATACAGAGGGCCGTGTGCGGGAGGGCGACATGTGCACGTGCATCCAGGATTGCAACTTTCGATATTGATAATGAACACGGACAGAGGTGACAGCAAACAGAGGTGACTAGCAACCACAAACCGCATGTGTGAGGAAGCACTGAGCTCCGTGACAATCTTGCACGTCACACGAGAGGTCACCGAGAAGGATGAGACAGGTGTGCTGGGCAGTGTGAACGCCTGGTGGGAAGGACAGGTGCGCTCTGGGCGCACGGGAAATAGGCGTCCTGGTTCAGAAGCGGTAGGAGTGACAGCACCCCGTCTGGGGCCCCGCCACGCTCGCACACGTCAGCACGTTCATTGTCCCGGTCATTTCTATTCCCGGTTTAATCTGAGGAGGCCCTTAGGGGTCTGCTGACTTGCCAGGGGTCAAACAGTAACTCCGGAGTGGGGGCTTGAACCTCCGTCTGTCTGACTCCAAAATCCCTCCTGATGTGAAAGACCCGTGTAGGGAAGACAGACGCCAGCATGGCAGGAAAACGAAAAACGTAGACATGGGACATGCTTTGGGGACATAAACTGATTTATAAACACGTCTTCTCCTGGTATCTTAACAGCCCCATACAATTCCATTCTGAAACTCCGTTGTTGGGGCGCCTGGGTGGGGGGGGGCACAGTCAGTTAAGCAACCGACTTTGGCTCAGGTCATGATCCATGGTCCGTGGGTTTGAGCCCCGAGTCAGGCTGTGTGCTGACAACTCAGAGCCTGGAGTCTGCTTCGGATTCTGTGTCTCCCTCTCTCTGCCCCTCCCCCCCCCCCGACCCTCCCTCGTTCATGCTCGGTCTTTCTCTGTCTCTCAAAATGAATGAACATTAACATTTTTTTAAAAAGAAAGAAACTCTGTCAAATGACACTGTCACTATGGTGCCTTATATGCACTTATCTGTCCGCACTAAGCTGGGAAGTAACTACCTAATTAAACAAGACAGACCCAAGTAAAACACCACTAATCCAACCCGCATATAGCTGCCAGCCTCTGTCCCAAAGAGACATGGCCCGCCGCCCCAGGGGGATGCACTTACCTGGGCAGGTGAGCTCTGAGTGTGGGCGGACACAGGCTGTCCCCCACCCGCTCAGAATGCCCTTGGCTGATAAAAGCCACCTCTCCGAGGGCGGCCACTGCCAGAGAAGCCCAGTTGGAAGGACAAACAGCACCCCGTTCCGTCTTTCCGAGGAGGTAACTCTGCACTTACTGATGCTCCAGGCCCCTCCTTTGTGGGTCAGGCCGAGCTGGAACCGGCACGTCCACCCTCCACTGTGGTCCCCTGGGGGGCAGCCCCTCCGGCTCTGTGCACCCCACCCCTGCCTCAGCCTCTAGGACCCCCCCTAAGGCCACACCTCCCCCCGGGAGCTGGGCACAAAGCATGGGTTTCACAGAAGCGGCTTAGGGATCTCATTCTCCATCCGCCTCCACTGTTGACCTTGAGCAGAGCCCTGGGGTCCTGGGAAGCAGCCGTGGTTAGCAGCCCCCACCCTTGTAAGTTAACCTCACAGGACGGAAAAGAGTGGTGGATGGCCCCACACACAGAGGCCACGCACAGAGCCCCCAAACCCCAGCTCCGTCTCATCAAGGTCAGCTGCACTACCCGCCCCACAGACCATCGGGACGGAACACCGGACACCGTGACCTGACCAAACCTTAGCTCTGCTTCTCTCCCCCGGGGCCGTGATCTTGACCTGCGCTTGATCTTGAGCAGGGGCCACCCTGCAGAAGAACCCTCCCAACATCCCCTCCAAGAATCAGCAGACGGCAAGGGAAACCGGGCTGCTCTGTGCCCTGACACCCCACGGCCCCATGGCCCCCAGCGGGGCTCACTCCTCCCGACACAGGACATCCGTGCTGCCTGACCTGTGACATCCTTACAGATGGAGACCTTGCTCCCACCTGCAACGGACGTTTCCGATAAAGTCTCCGTGTCCCGGAATCGGGCTTTGCTGTCCGTGTGATGCTACTATTCGTTTCAAAGCAGAACCTGAGGAACAGGGCAGGCGCCCGGACAGCGTCCTCACTCAGACTGGGATGAATTAAGCAGCTGGAACCCCCTCTCCCCGCTTTATACCTGGGAGGGGCCGCAAAGAGATCATTTAGCAGAAGGCAGAACCAACGGCCTGAATCACGCAAATCAGTGCCAGACAGAGGTCTACCGCTATTGCCTCCAAATTGTATTTTCTTATAACACCTGGTCATTTACCTGGCACCACGTGGGTTTTGAAGGAACAGAAAAGCCCGGGCTTGTGCTAGGGACATAAACCAGAGGGATCCAAAACGCAGCTACAGGAAGACAGCGGCCCATCTTGGGCGCCGAGGACAGAGGCGCCACCTCAAAAAGCTGGGCACTTTCTGTGGCTGCCTTGGCC
This sequence comes from Prionailurus bengalensis, assembly GCF_016509475.1. Classification (NCBI taxonomy): domain Eukaryota; kingdom Metazoa; phylum Chordata; class Mammalia; order Carnivora; family Felidae; genus Prionailurus; species Prionailurus bengalensis. The sequence continues at coordinate 1,606,537 of NC_057358.1, read as the reverse complement.
ACCCCTGCGTCCCCCCTGTGCCCCTTCAAAGGCCTTATCTGCGCTGATATAAGTTTTATACTCACAAAGTAAGCCCAAGTAAACGGAGAAAGAATCATTTTTCAACAGTACCAGGCCAGTGTTCAGGAAGAAAACAAAAACCCCCTCTAGTGTTTCAAGAAAATCGATCTACACCCCCTTTGGAAGGACCAGAAAAGTGTGACTTAGAGGAATTCCAGGATTCAGAGATCACAGGAAATGTTGGCTCCAGTCAGCGGTCCTCCAGAACGTTCTTCAAAGTTGCGGGTCACACCACCCGTGGCTGTCTCCTGGCGTCCACTGCCCAACGGCTGCTGGGGCAGAGAATCCCAGCCTCTTGGTTTCTGCCCCCGACATGATGGCAGACACTCCATGTTGGTGGAATCCAGACCCCACCGTGGTGGCAGGGGGTCTGGAAGATGCAATTCCAGGTTTCTGGACACAGGAGCGCCCTCAGAAGAGGGAGGGGCAGCTTTGAGTATCAGCAGGAAGCGTTTGCACGTAGGTATCATGAATTCTTGCCAGCTCTGTCCTCAGTGTCTTCCCTCACTGCCTGTCCCTTTCACCACCCGCATCCCTAAAATGCTAGGCTCTGTGCCCTGGAGGAGGCAGCTGGTCTCTGGGCAGGGCAGCCTGGCTTCACGTCAGGTGCCTGGGTGCTGTCGTTGTGACCACGAATAGCACCAGATCCCACGTCGTGGACTTGTGGCAAAACTAAGAAACCATCGTGTACAGCTCTGAGATTTCCTGCCCGCCTGGTGAGCCATCAGTAAATGGTATCTCTACTCCCATCGCCGGGCAAACCCTTCTCTGAATTCCTGCCAGAGCCACACAGGAGGCCCGTCCACTGGGAGCAGGTCCCTGAGTTAAGAAAGGCTTACCCTGCACACGAAAAATGGCTCCATTTGCATGTTTAACATTAATTTCAGTCCATGCTCTGGTGCCACGTGGAGGAAAGTGGCATCTCCCACAAGCGGGGTTCTACACTTTGGAAGCAGAGTCAAGGGGTCTAGAGTCCTCATCAGGCTGAAGCCGGGGTGACTGGGTCACTCTCCACAGATCGGATCCACGGCAACACTCACGACACTAGCTGTTGACGGACTGGTGTTCCAGATTTCCCGACCACGCTTCTCTGGATAGATTACAAATCATCAGCGTCACTTCCTCAATGTGGCCTCAGCCACACGTGCTTTCGTCAGCCTCACGAGCAACCACAACCTCCCTGTTGACTCACAGGAAGCTTGTTTTCAGTGAAAACGCCCAACTTCCATTCATGGGTATTGAGCCCGGGGACGACTCTCAACAATGGATTTTTTTCTGTTTTCTCTAAATGGGAGCCTTCACAGAGAGCCCTGTAAGGGCTCGGCCTTGGCCCACCGTTATGACCTGTAAGGATTCCGGGGTAGGGAGCAGAGAAAGGACCGAGCGAAAAATCAGGTGAGGACCATCAAGAAACCCCAGTGAGGCAAGTGCCCAGAATAAGTGAAGAGTTCCCAGAATAAATGGGGAGCATCGTTCATTTCGGGAACGGAGTCAACGGGTAAAGTCACACGAAGCTAGACAATCTCCAGCATGAGCGGGCAGGGTACATTTCCTTCAGTTCATCCAATTGTAAGATGGGCTACGAGGCCGCTGAAATACTCACCGTTAAAGGCACAATGTCCCTCGCCAGAAACATTTATCGTCAAAAACAGAATATCTCTCAGCAAAACCATTTGTCTCTTTCATGTCTCCGGCATGGATCCTTCAGTCACCTTAGATATGCCAGTCAAGTAGAGGGGGACATAAAAATAAACTGATCTTAACGTGTTCTCTGTCCCGTATTAGACACTAAAACTGAATTATGTTTCCACATATTCCCAGCTGGACGATAATCACTTTCAAGCTTTTTATTTATGACACGCATCTGGGAAAGGAGTAAAAAACACATAAAATTCTTAAACAGCAGTAAATAGACTAAAAATTATTAGATTTGCATCATTATTATTCCTATAAATTTTTATGTTTCTATTTCAAAATTTCACATAAGCCTAAGGGGGTTTTCCATTTCGTGAATGCCCCTGCCCGATAAAGGACCAGGAGAAAAAAAAAAAATCATCATCCCAAGACCTGAGTAGGGTTTTCCTTCTAAGCACAATTTGAAGAAGCTCGTGTTATCGCCAGCGCTAAAACACGCGAATGCCAGGCCACCCCTTTGCGTTCGGAGAAAGAGCCCCGCACTCAGGACCCGTGATCTGCGAAAGGGTCTCACGTTCTCTGTCCTCCAGTGTTCATTCGCTTTTCGTATTGGCTCATTTGGTTTCGTTTCACGGACAGCCTTCACTTCTGGCTCCAAATCATCCCCAGATGAGCGAAGCCACGAGCACCAGAATCTAGCCTCTGTCCTTGGGACCCCGATCTGAAACGGCAGCCTGACTCCCGTGTGAAATATCACAGCGGGCGACTCGGGCGCACGCTTCTCAGGGGTCGGCCCGCGAAACTGCTCCATGTCTGGCCGTGAGTCAGACGCCAGCGCAGCGAGCGGTCCGTGCCACCCGCAGCCCTCGGCATGTCGCCGTTTGTGGGCAGAACGTGCCTGCGCCCGGTGCCTGGCGGCGCTAAGTTCTACGGAGTTTGGGCCCCAGCGACCGCGCAAACACCAACACCTGCTCTCCGAGACCTTGAGGTAAATGAGTAGTTGCGCACAGATCAAGATGATTTTGACACGAAGACGCCTTGAAGAACTTTTAATAGAATATACACTACATACTCTCTGGGTGTCTTCTTATTACTCATTAAGCAGAAGATTTTTAAATCTCTTTACCCGGGACAGGTGTTTCTATTTAGCCTGGGAACTGGCTCCTGCTCATGTGCACATGAAGACTCCAAGATCTATGGAAGTCAGGGGGTTATCCGGGAGCAATATCACGGGTGTCCTCGTGTGCCAGCTTTCAACGTTATTTTGCACGTGGTACGAAACCGTCTAGAGTAAATTCCTGCTCGTTCCCTTGGTAGAGACAGGCCTGGAATTCCTGCACTTTCGTTTTTGGTGAGAACATTTGACTTCCTGAACCCAGAGCCGGCGCACATTTGTTGTTTTATGATCTTTGGTTACGAGGGGTTTGTTGATCAACGTATGATTAATATACAGTGTTATGATAGTTTCGGGCGTACAGCATAATGATTCGACAGTTGTACACATTACTCTGTGCTCGTCATGATACGTGTGGCCTTAACCCCCATCACCTATTCCCCCATCCCCCACCCACATCCCCTCTGGTGACCATCAGTGTGCTTTCTAGAGCATTCTCCGGAGTGAAAAGTCTGTGTTTCGCTTGTGTCTTTATTTTTCTTTGTTCGTTTGTTTCTTAAATTCCACATACGGGTGAAATCATGCGGCATTTGTCTTTCTCTGACTGACTGACTTTGCTTAACATAATACCCCCCTCGCTCCGTCCACATCGTTGCAAATGGCAAGGTTTCAGTCTTTTTTATGACTGAGTGATATTCCATTGTGTATATACACCACATCTTCTTTATCCATTCATCGGTTGATGGACGTGTGGGCTGCTTCCATATCTTAGTTATTGTAAATAATGCTGCAGTAAGCAGAGAGGTGCATGTATCTTTTCAAATTCGTGTTTTTGTATTCTTCGGGTAAATGCCCAGTAGTGGAAATACCGGATCACAGGGTAGTTCTATTTTTAACTTTTGAGGAACCTCTGTTTCCACAGTAGCTACACCAGTTTGCATCCCCACCAACAGCGCAAGAGGGTTCCCCTTTCTCCACATCCTTGCCAACACCTGCTGTTTCTTCTGTTTTCTATTTTAGCCATTCTGACAGGTGTCAGGTGGCATCTCATTGCGGTTTGGAGATTTTTTTTAATGTTTATTTATTTTTGAGAGAGGGAGAGACAGAGTGCAAGCAGAGGCAGGGCGGCAACAGAGAGGGAGACACAGACTCCGAAGCAGGCTCCAGGCCCTGAGCTGTCAGCACAGAGCCTTCCATGGGGCTCGACCTCATGAACCTTGAGATCATGACCTGAGCCAAAGCCAGATGCTTAACTGACTGATCCACCCAGGCTCCCCTCATTGTGGTTTTGATCTGCTTTCCCTGATGAGGAGTGATATTGAGCATCTTTTGGTGTGACTGTTGGCCATCTGGATGTCTTCTTTGGAGAAATGTCTGTTCATGCCTTCTGCCCATTCTGTAGTTCCCTTTGTTTTTGCTTTGTTTTGTTTCTTGTTTTTTGTTTTTGGTGTTGAGTTGTACAAGTTTTTTTTTATATATATATTTTGGATAGTCACCCTTTATCAGACATGTCATTTGCAAATACCTTCTCCCATTCCATACATTGTCTGTTTTGTTGCTTGTTTCCTTTGCCGTACAGAGGCCTTTTATTTTGATGAGGTCCCAATAGTTTATTTCTGCTTTTGTTTCCCTTGCCTCAGGAGACATGTCTAGCAAGAAGCTGCTATGGTTGATGTCAAAGAAGTTACTACCTGTGTTCTCCTCTAGGATTTTTATGGTTTTGGGTCTGTAATCCATGTTGAGGTTTTTTTGTGTGCATGGTGTAAGAAAGTGGTCCAGGTTCATTCTTCTGCACGTTGCTGTCGATTTCTTCCTTTCACAGTTTTTTTCCCCATTTTCATATTCTTGCCTCCTTTATCACAGATTAATTGAATATGTATGTAATCATGGACTCATTTCTGGGCTCTCTATTCTGCTCCATTGATCTGTGTGCCTATTTTTGTGCCGGTACCATACTGTCTTGATTACTATGGCTTTGTAATACCGCTGAGATTACGATACCTCTACTTTAGTTCTTCTTTTTTGAGATTGCTTTGGCTATTTGGGGTCGTTTGTGGTTCCACACGAATTTTAGGATTATTTGCTCTAGTTCTGGTGTCTCCTTGACACCATCATCTTTGGAGGTTAGGTTTCAACACTAAACACGGCATCGAGTTCTAGTTCTGCTGTCTCCACACCTTTGGAGGCTAGGTTGAAACACTGCATTTTTGGGAGGACGCAGACATTCAGACCACAACGTTTTTGAAAGAGGAAGTGAGAGATACAAAAATGTGAGCGGTTTCTGATTCATGGCCTCATACCCGCTGCTTGTTGCAAAAGCCAGCACGCACACACGTGTCTAATAACATGTATGTGTCTGGATCTATAGCATGTCATATCATGTATTTTTCCCTTCGAACTTAATCCTCCCATCCATCCAGTATGGGTGTAGTTGGCTACCATGTGCCCCGAATTCAGAGTGTGGCTGTGAGTCCACTTGGCCATGTGATGCGCTGGAAATAACGTGGGTTCCAGGGGCCAAGGTCTCTCTGTCTTGCACCCCCAAAGGCTCTGCCAGTAACTAGCCTGTACCTAACAAGGCAAATCAGCCTGATGGAGGACTCAGCCTCCGGAACCAGACAGAGTGGTTGCTCTTGCTCCGTGACTCTTGCTCCGTGACTCTGGCCACCTGACCTTCCCCGTCCAACTGTGATGACGCATATCCTTCCATGGGATAACACGTGCACAGTGCTTTGCCCAATGGAGCTATCCAACAGACAAACCTTCCCATTGAAATAACCAGGTGTCCTCTGTGGGCCTCTCCCTTCTAGACTTCAAAGTGATGGAAGGGGCCTGCTGATGCCAGCCGTCCCTCCCCCATGAACATGCTGTGAAGATTCGTTGGATACACATCAGAGAGAGGACAGGGCTCCCCATCTGTGGTGTGTGGTTGGGGACAAGAGAAGAGAGGCTGTTTACTGTCGGTCCCCCTGGAGAACGGGGACTCAGAGGAATACAGTTATTTCTTCTCTGATTAAGAAATAGTATCCGTTACAGGCACTCGTCAGACAAAGCCACTGGATAATTATTCATCAGAGTGTGTAATAGGTTAGTGGTATACCAAAAATAAATGTGACCAAAGACTGTCGGTGAGAGCACTCTGTCTGGGGAGAGTCAGAATTATAATCAAATAAATATGCAATGATGCAGGTATTTACATAAAGGGGAGTTACATTAAAAAGTCAGGCACACATTCTCCCCCAATTTAGAATTCACATTTCTTTCAGGCTTTGAGTTAGACTTCAATCTTGACAGATTTAAGTGGTAATCTGTTATAGTATGAGATGGCATGCAATGTATTTATTGACATTTCAAATTATAGCATTTTCAATGAGAAAGGCATCTAATTTTGAGCTACTAAAACAGCATGGTGTAGTCATATATTTCTTGCTGAATAGTAATCACTCAGAGAGACAGGATTCTTATTTATCGCGGGTGTCTAGGATGGGAGCGCGATGTACAAAAGTGTTAAATAACGGAAGTCGCCATCACGATTACTAACGTGCTGCATTTCTGCTTTAAAACGCTACAGAATCCTGTGATGTTTCTGCATTTAACAGTTGTGCCAGCTCCATAAAAAAAAAAAAATACAAAATCATTATTTCCTGACATTAATGAAGTCAACTTTTCCAGCACAATCTGAATAGGCAGTAGAACAACGGGACTCAGAAACGCATTAAAACCAGGTCAGCTGCTTGGCGTCTCCAACAATATGTCCACAATCCCATGAAGGGTAATCTTAAACCATTTTCCAGAACAGCCTGTACATCTTTATCTTAAAATTCCAAATGTTTCCACAATAGGCGATTGTTAAGAACTAGACAATTATTTTTCAGCTCCCATTGATTAATGACTTAGTCTATGACACGCGGAGAGACCGTAGAACAAAGGGGTCCATTATAATAACGCGTAGGCATTAAGCCATCTTCATTAATAGCATCTTCTGAATTCAGTTTAGCATAAAACCAAATATGTCATAAAGGAAGTGGAGAGGTGAGAATTTTAAATATATTTTGAAAACTCACTTGATAGAAAGGAAGATTAAATAATATTACTGCCCTCAATTAAAATTCCCTATCCCTCCCCCTCTCTCCCTCCTTCTCTCCATCACACACACACACACACACACACACACAGTTAACCAGTAAGAATTATCATAATGTTGCATTTTGAATGCTTATAAGCAACTGACACTTTATTTTTTTAATGTTTATTTATTTCAGAGAGAAAGAGAGAGAGACAGAGCATGAGCAGGGGAGAGGCAGAGAGAGAGGGAGACACAGAATCTGAAGCAGGCTCCAGGCTCTGAGCTGTCAGCACAGAACCCAATGTGGGGCTCGAACTCACAAACTGTGAGATCATGACCTGAGTCGAAGCCAGACACTTAACTGACTGAACCACCCATGCACCCCAGCAATTGATACTTTAAAATCCGCATGCTCTGAGTGGTCCTTGGCCTTCAGGAGACCCGTGTTCTATCTCAAGTGTTGTACCTAATTACAATTTCTCGAACCACAAATGCCCTACTGACAACAGAGGAGAGATTCTGGCCGCCCCCTTTCAGTATCCTAACACATTGGATAATTTATATAATCGTAGCCGGAAGCCACGGTTTTAGAAAACAGGATGGTATTTTAAATGTTGTTTGGGGGCTGACCTTTGTCTATACAATCCCTGTCAATGACAAAGCTATTGGAAAAGCTGTGATGATCATCTCATCATGTAACCTCTTCTGGAGCTTTTCTAGGTCTATAGCTCGGCTCGCCATCACATCCATCTATTCACAGGTCAGCTGCTCTGCTTGGCTGGCAGTGAGAACGGAGCCGAGTCCACCCGTGGCGACCCCAAAGAAAGCAGCCTCTGACACTCGGGGGCTCGGCAGACTGGACGCTTCCCCCGGTGACTCCTTCGGTTCCTGCAGTGGACCCTCCCATCTTACAGCCGAAAACATCAAGGCTTAGAGGACCTAAGAAAGTTGTCGGGGGCCGTGACTTTCACGTGCCCCCCGGAGTTTGGACCTCTGCAGGTGGCTCCCGTGAGTGGCCTACACTCTTTCCACCAGGCAGCCCTGGTCTAGGCCACTGAAGTGCCTGTTATCACTGCCCCTTTACCTCATGTTTCTTACTGTTTCCAGCAAGTTAATCTTATTTGCAACCGAGTGCCTCTGGGACTGTGCCGGGCAGCCCCCAAGAGGGTCCCCAGAGGCGCCTAGCTCCTGGCGCTCACCCCTGCACCCACTGTAGCCAAGAGCGCCAGGTGCAGATGGCAGGAGTCGGGGGGGGGTCACCCTGGAGGTCACGTCACAAACGGCTGCGCTCTCTCCCTCACGTCTTCTCCCTTCCCTGTCTCCCCCCTTCTCTTTCTCTCTGTCTCCCCCTCTCTCCCCATCCCCCGCTGTGGGCGAGGGCAGAGTACGGAGGGGCTCGCGTGATGAGAAAGTGAAGCTCCCCCAGTGGCCCAACCCTGAGGCAGAGCCACGAGGCCCAGCTGCTTCTGGACCCCCACTCTGAGCCCGGGGGTGATGTAGCTGCTGTGTGTTGTTTAAGCCACTAGGCTTCCGGGCTATTTGCTGTTGAGCAGCAGACAGGTGGATGGGGGACGGTGTGAGATACCTAGCACTTTGATTGTCACAGTGTCCCTCACCCTTCAAGCCGTCTCCAGGAGGCTGGTGTCGCGGTTGCCTGGGGCAGAGGCACTGGGGTCAGAGCACGGGTCCTCACAGAGTCCTGCAACCCACCTTTTCAAGTCTCCCACCGTCCTGGTTCCTAGTCCCGCTGCCTTTCTATCCTCCGCTTTACAAAATCTTCCTGCCGGAGTTCCTCGTACTGAAGCAAGGAAGATAGGTTCCGGGCAGTGTGGACAATCTCCCTTTGTGTCCCTTTCTTCAGCAGAATCCTTTTCCGCATTGTTTATGTCTCCTTGGACAAAATTGGGATATGGGACCACACGTTGTTGCAAAGGAAGCTGGAGAAGTGATCGGCTGCCCTGCTTCCATAAGGAGCTTCGGCGAGGGCAGGGCTCAGACAGGGGCCAGCAGCGCGTCCCAGAAGGTACGGTAACAATCTATGGTGCCTGGACGAGTGCACAGTGACGTGCAGAAGAAGGAAACTAGACTACATTCTTACACCAGACACAGACGTAAATTCAAAATGGATGAAAGACCTAAGGTGAGACAGGACACCATCTAAATCCTACAGGGGAAAACAGGCAGCAACCTCTCTGACCTCGGCCACGGCAACTTCTTATAGACATGTCTCCAGAGGCAAGGGAAATAGAAGCAAACATGGACTATGGGGACCTTGTCAAGATAAAAAGCTTCTGCACTGCAAAGGAAACAATCAACAACGCTAAACGGTAACCTACTGAGTAAGGGAAACTATTTGCAAATGACATATTGGATAGAGTTAGTATCCAAAAGAACTTATATAACTCAATACCCCCCCCAAGAAAAACAAAAAAATAAAAAGAATCTAGTGTAGAAATGGGCAAAAGAGGTGAATAGACACTTTCCAAAAAAGACATCCAGATGGCAAATAGACGCATGAAAAAATGGTCAACGTCGCTCCTCGTCACTGAAATACAAATCGAAACAACAAGGAGATACCACCTCACACCTCTCAGAATGGCTAAACTCAACCGCGCAAGAAACAACAGATGTTGGCAAAGATGTGGAGAAAGGAGAACCCTGTTGCCCTGCTGGTGGGAATGCAAACTGGTGCAGCCACTCTGGGAAACAGCGTGGAGGTTCCTCAGAAAATTAGAACTACCCTACAACCCCGCAATTGCACTACTAGGTATTTATCCAAAGGACACAAAAGTGCTGGTTTGAAAGGCACATGTATCCCGATGTTTATAGCAGCGCTGTCAACAATAGCCAAATCATGGAAAGAGCCCAAATGTCCATTGATGGATAAATAGATAAAGAAGATGTGGTTTATATATACAGTGGAATACTACTCAGCAATGAAAGAGAATGAAATCTTGCCAGTCACAATAACATGGATGGAAGTGGAGGGTATTATGCTAAGTGAAATAAGTCAGCCCAAGAAAAGCAAATATCATATGATTTCACTCATATGTGGAATGTGAGAAACGCAACAGATGAACACAGAGGAAGGGAAGGAAAAATAAGATAAACCCATAGAGGGGAGCAAACCATAAGAGACTCTTAAATAGAACAAACTGAGGGTTGCTGGAGGGGAGGTGAGGGGATGGGCTAGATGGGGGATGGGCACTTGTTGGGATGAGCACTGGGTGTCATATGCAGTGATGAATCACTAAATTCTACTCCTGAAACAATTAGTACACTATATGTGAAATAACTTGTATTTAAATAGAATTAAATTTTTTTTTTAAATATCCGGTGCTGATTGGGGTGCCTGGGTGGCGCAGTCGGTTAAGCGTCCGACTTCAGCCAGGTCGCGATCTCGCGGTCCGTGAGTTCGAGCCCCGCGTCAGGCTCTGGGCTGATGGCTCGGAGCCTGGAGCCTGCTTCTGATTCTGTGTCTCCCTCTCTCTCTGCCCCTCCCCTGTTCATGCTCTGTCTCTCTCTGTCCCAAAAATAAATAAATGTTGAAAAAAAAAATTAAAAAAAAAATATCCGGTGCTGATTGAAAAATTCTTTGATGACTGTGCAGATTTCACGTTTTGGCCGGATAGTTCTGATGGCGTTTGGGCAGGGGATTTGCTGGCCACCTGTAGAATCACACCATAAAGTCAGCATCTCACTCGGTATGGTGGAAGGCTGTTGGGGCACGATCAGGGCAGCAATCATAGATAGCAGAGGGTGTCCAGAACAAGGCACCTCTGAGGTTGGGGGGGGGGGGGGGGGACGCGTGTGGCTCTGGGACCCACTCACCAAAGAGAGAGTGCATCCTTGGCATCAGTTTGGGGTATGGACTTAGAAAGCCCGGTGCACCTTTGCAACCCCCCGCACGTGCTGTGAGGCGGAGTGATTCGGGAGCCTTCCCCTAAGAACAGAGACGTAGCACATACAGCTCTGAGGCCGTCACTCCCCTCTGTGTAGACACGTTGCTCCCCGAGGAGCACATCAGGCTGTCTCACGTCGGCGAACCGTGGGACTGGGAGTGACCAGTGCACGCAGAAACTTAGTCTCTAAGCAAACGGTTGAATGCCGAAGCAACACAGGAAAATCCATTTCCATGGCAACTTGCAGTGGGCTCTGAGGTCGGCCAATGGGATTCAGTTTTTATACAAAGAGTTGGCAATTTTAGGACCTTGTGAGGCCACACATGCATTGATTTATTGGACTTTTACGAACACTTGTAACTGACGCTATTGTCTAACCAAAAAACAAACCAATGAAAGGACAACAAGATCAGTAACGAAAGAATGTTCTCAGGGCAGAAATCGACCTTCCGAAAGTGTCTTTCTACAACCAGGGAGGTAAACGTGTGTACAGACCATATACATGAATATACACCTGCACGTCCCCGTGTGTGTGTAAATATATATACATACATAGGTGAAGTGATTTCTAAATAAGTGAGGTCCCTGGATATTTTTACAGTTCTAAGGTTTTGGGGGGTTACTGTTGCCGTAAGGGGAACTTTCTCCTGTGATATCCCGGACCGTTTCCTGACCCATTTCAATCTTTCGGGCATCAGCTTTTACTCGAGCTGACCTATTCTGACCTCGAGGTTAATGATACGGAATGCAATTAATTCACGAGGTTTTCTGGGCACTTAAGCCCCACAGCACAAGGCTGCCTTTGTTGGTGTGTTTAAGGGTGAGGGTCAGGCCCTCACTTTCTTGGAGCAGAGGAATCAGGCCGGGCGGGCAGGCGGAGGAAAGAAGCTGTTTGCTCCCCTAGTGAAATCAGAAAACCGCCTCATCTGAGCAGCCGCCGGGATGGAGGAGAGCGAGGGAGGAAGGACTTGTGTTGGGGGTTCAGGCAGGAGGCCGCCTCCGTGTCCCCACCGGCAGTGCTGCCCGTGTGAAGTGGGACCGGGCGGGGTGGCTCCCCTGGTCTCTGATGGGGCGGCGGCTGTCCTCCGCTTGGCCGAGCCTCCCGTGCCCGGGCTTTCCCACGAACCCCGCTGTGTTGGGGGGCCCTCCGCCTCCCCTGCACCCCGCCCCCCCCCCGTCGGGTGCACCCTCCCTCCCTGTGGGAAGGTCCTCCGGGAGCCTTCTGGGTCCCGCGCTCTCCAGACTCGTCCCCTGTGCGGAGCGAGGCCCGGCACGCCTGCCCTGGGGGTGCGTGCACCGGGAGGGCAGGCGGCCTCGGCCTCTGCGAAGTCCTGGGGGCGGCGAAGCCTGGCTCACGTGCTCTCGTCCGGGAGCTTGTCACCAGCGGACGCCCGGCCCTGCGCAACGGGGAGGTGCTGTGTGCTCCTGCCGGCCTCTGCCCGCCTTCTGGTCAACCCCTCAGCACCCCCACCGCTCTGGACCCGGGCCCGAACAGTGAACTCACTGCCCTGAGGAAGCCTCTCTGACACCTTGTGGTCCCCGTGCGGCCACCTCAGCCTTCTAGCAGTGCCGGGGACCAGGGAGGGTGTGGGTGACGGCGACAGTGACCTGGACGGACGGGACCTGTCTGCTGGTCCAGGAACCTCCTCCCACGGAAGCAGGGCCCTAGCAGACGGCTGCGCCTTTCCCAGACCTTGTGGTGGTGAAATCTGGGTCCGTGCGCCCCCTGGAAACGTAGGTCAGCTCCTTCACCAGGCTTCTCCCCCTCCTCCTCTTCCCTCCTTCTCCCTCCTCCCCTTCTGCCTCCCCCTCGCTGTCCTCCTCCTCCTCTCCTTCCTCCCCCTCCTCCCCCCCCCTCCCCTTCCCCCTTCTCCTCACCTCTGCTTTCTCCCCTTCCCCCCTTTCCTCCCCACCCTCCTCCTCCTCCTCTCCCTCTTCCTCCTCCTCCCCTTCCTCCTCCTCCCCCTTCCCTCTCCTCCTCTTCGTCCCCCTCCCCTCTTCCCTCTCCTCCTCCCCTTCCTGCCTCTCTCTCCTCCCCCCTCCTCCTGGTTTCAGTCTCTCCCTAGTGCTTGCTGCCCCTTCCCCAAGATAACAGGTGACATTAATTTTATGCACCACTGAATCATTCTTTCAAATACTAATTTCACTCTAGAAAAATCATGTTTTAAGCTACTTCCACTTGTTTAAACTTTTCTTAGCTTTAAACACAAAATTATGTCTGTGTCAGAAGCTATTCCATGTGTGAATTGTGTGAATTCGTGTGTGTGTGTGTGCGTGCGTGTGTGTGTCCGGATTTCCTTTCCTTTGACCGGAGTTCTCCCTGCTCCTTACATAACACCTGTTAGGGACATAGTGTTTCTGGTGGTAAATAATTTCGAGACGGGAGACTGGCTCTAATCACCGGAGAGCCTTTCCTTCCGTGCATATGGTACAGCTCTCACCGTGGCGAAATCGGTGGGCACTGGGAGCACTAGAAAATCACTTGACCCTTCCGGGTTCAGGATAGTGTTTGTAAATTATTGACCTAAAAGTTCACGTAGCTCTTTAAAATGCCTGCCCTCGTCAGAGAGAAGAGCCTCCTGTGGGTCTGATTGATCAAACTCTCTTCTTTCTTTTCCTCTAACCTCAGGTGATGAAGAGACAGGCACCTGTTCCTGAAATCCCTTCTACCTGAGCAATATGTCAAAGGTTAAAGGTCTTATAAAGGAAATAACGTTATATCATTTCTCTCATGACTTCGTGTGTCCGCTGTAAAGAGAAAAAAACACCTGATACACTTAATTCTTATTTTTTGTAAGAGAAGATTATGGGGTAAAATTCCTGCAAAATATATGTAACACTTTGGAAAACATACTCCCGCATCCAAGTTTAGAGATAATCCATTCAGCGTTTCTAGTAATCACATGACGTTACTCGCCCGAGTCAGGAAAAACAAAAAAGACCCTACGTGTTTTCATAACATTTAAAAATGTGGACAGGAGAGGCGCCTGGGTGGCGCAGTCGGTTAAGCGTCCGACTTCAGCCAGGTCCCGATCTCGCGGTCCGTGAGTTTGAGCCCCGCGTCGGGCTCTGGGCTGATGGCTCAGAGCCTGGAGCCTGTTTCCGATTCTGTGTCTCCCTCTCTCTCTGCCCCTCCCCCGTTCATGCTCTGTCTCTCTCTGTCCCCAAAATAAATAAACGTTGAAAAAATTTAAATAAATAAATAAAATAAAATAAAATAAAATAAAATAAAAATGTGGACAGGAGCTAAAACTTGCCCGTAGACTGTCTGACAAGGACCTGTACGGTCCAATACGCAGGGATCGCTATGCAGCATTCACACTTTTCGTAAGACTAACGTGTTGGTCAATGTTTAATAGCAAAATGCACCAACAGCTCATTATATTGGCTGTATGTTTATCAATATACAATCCCTACAGCTTCTAAACAGATAAAAACTTCCTTTCTAGATTATTGAGCTGTTCACATTGAATCAAATTAGCATTAATGAAAATGTATAACTATAGAGGAATTACTGGTTATGTTAGACATTAACAAAATTCAAAACTATGTTGCCACAAAATTCTTGTCTTTTTCTGGATATGATTGTTCACCAATACAGCCATGAAACTGCCATGAAAACACCAGACAAGATTGTTTTGGTAGATATTATGCCGTCATCAGCATTATCCTGATGTTGGAAGACATACCATAACTTTCTCTTCATAACTTGGGTTTCGGGCTGTATTTAGCAGTGCACGGGGCTGTGCATTCCAACACCTTAATATCATCAATGCCATGCAATTATAGACTTCTACTTATTTTCTTCTGAAAATTCAGATTTCGCTGAGCAGCAAACTCAGAGTATCTCCTTTCGGGGATCGTGCCCACAGTATCCTTGAATGAAGCCGGGAAAAGAGGGCTCATAACGCAATCATAGAGGGTGGCCTGGACTTATGGCAAGCTGGCTGATGGCTCTGAGACCACGGCTTCCCAGCATCCCATCAGAAAGGGAACCTTCCTTCCCTATAACCTCCCCCATTGCCCAAGTCAGGGAGAGAAAAGGAGCAGACAAAGGAAAATCTGGGGAAAGATTCTAACTCCACTTGGATTTGTCCATCCACATTTCGGTCCATCTGTCCAGGTAGACGGATGTGTGTCCCTGCTTGCATCATCTTCTGCTTGTCCCGTAGCAGGACCCAGTTTCTTACACTTTTGACCTAGGGCTTGGCTGTGTTACTTGCTCTGGCCACGGAGGGGTGACTGGAAGTGAGGTGTGCCACATCTGAGCACAGGCTTTGAAAGCCCCCTCGTGGCTCTACCCACACATCCTTTTCCTTTCGCCGTGAGCACGGCCACGTCCTGGGGAGGACGTTCGAGAATGAGACAGACCTTCTGGGGAGAGTCACACAGCCGGTGACGGAGAGCGAGCCTTCAGTTTGGTAAACCGTTTGGGCTCAAGACTGTCTGCTGCTGCCGCGTCACCAGCAGAAGACGGCCACACGGTGCTTACGAGCTCAGGCCAGGTGTGCGCTCCAGCTCAGCGCCGATTCCAGGAACCTCCCGTTCAGAGCACACGTGAGCGCCAGGAGACGGAAGGGGGGCAGAAAGAGTTTCCCTCGCGTGGAAGGGATGCCACCGAGGAGCCTGAAGCAGATGGGCATCGTTATGGTCCTAACAGACCACCGTTCTCCTCCTAAAACGTCTCCAGTGGCTTCTGCACAAAATAAAATCCCAAATCTGTGCCCTGATCGTAAAAGCCATTCAGTCACCCACCCCGGGTCCATCTAGCCTAATCTCCTCTGGCTTGTTCTGTGCCAGCCAGCGTGACTTCCTCAGAGTCCCTGAAAAAAGCAAGAGCATTCCTGTCCCTGGGCTTTTCTGCCCGATATATCTCTCCATCTCCAAACGCATAAATCTACTGCATCAGGCAAAGTCACTTTCCTAAGCGAGGTTATCATATGCTCGACAGTGTTGACTGGATTCATGGAAGCTCACCCCCTGAACGAAGAATTCTCAGGCCAACCCAGTCACGTGTGTTTTAAATTCCTGACGTCTCCTGTTTATACCCAAACTATCAGAACGTACTCTGAGGCTATTGCGAGTTACCCGTTAGTAAAGTTTTCATATCTGGGCAGCCCATCAGCTGCCACGCCAGGCTGTGTGGCTTATCGCTGAGCGGTTCTCATGCACACACTCCCCACGAAACGCCACGTACGGGTCTTATCTAGAGCAGGTACTCAGGCATTTCCTGATTGATTATCTACCGTTCCTTCCCCAATCCCAATTTACATGGTTGATAACTCGTTCTCGATACCCGAAAACTCTCAGAACCCTATTCCACCTTTCTGGCCCAGAGTGAGTTTGCTCTTCCTCCTTTATTTTAAAACTGTATTTATTACGATGAATACGTGCGTGTGTGTTAATCCTTCGGGAATGTGGTTACCCCAAATTAGGGATACCTATCAAATTGGTGAACTCTACCCATTCTTTTTGATTCAGCGAATTATACCAAAGAACGAAACAAGACACAATTTTCTCTCACACCTTAGTTTTTAGATTTAGCTTGTCAAATTTTAATTTCCTTTACCAGACCAGCCACAATAGTTAGTGTTAGGCTTTTCAGATTTATTCACTAAACACTGTGGTACTGCTTCCATTTGATTGTGTGGACTTTTCTTTGCCTTTTTTTTTTTTAATGATTCCCTTGGTGAATAATACAACTGCTTCTTTTCTTATTCTAAAGCCAAGTTCTTTGGCACTTTTTCTCTGCTTTTTCCTGGGATCTCAACATCTGGGCGTCTAGCCACCGAGGCTGCTGTTTTAGCTGTGCATCTTGTTCCCTTTATTAAATCCTCGGGAATACATCCCCTCTCAATATCCTCACTTCATTTAAAAGGAAAAAAAGAAAAGAAAAGAAAACTGTTCTTTATAAGATCATTCTAAGCCAAAGCAGGAGTATTTCTGAAGACGTGGCAGTTGCTTTGTAGGCACATGGAGGCTGACAGCTTCCCGCTCAGCCAGGACCTGGGCTGCTCGGCAGTGACCCCCTGTGGCTGCTCGGTGCTGGCTCCTCTCCATTGTGAGCACCCTTCATGGCCAAGATGCTGGTGTGTGTGTGTGTGTGTGTGCACAGACACACACACTAAAGGGAGAGAAAGTAAGAGGGGGGGAGGGAGAGAGAGAGAGAGAGGGAGACAGAGAGAGAGCACAGGGAGAGGGAGAGAGAGAGAGGCAGACAGAGCAGGGGGAAGGGAGAGAGAGAAGACAGAGAGAGAGGGAGGGAGAGAGTTTGGAGGGATGGGGGAAAACAGACTTTATGCCAAGTTTCACTAACCTAAAAAGTGTGGCTGTTTGAAAATTGGTGGTTTGTCTCCTTCTCGGAGCCCAGCGACGGAAAACAGGCATCCTTCGGGACCCTGGATGGAGAGTCATGAGCACTTCAGGTTGAAAAGTCGCGCCCGCTGCTCCGCCTGGCAGTGCAGTGGGAGGTGAGCCACTTGGGGACACCGGAGGAGGCACGTCTGTGGACCCCCTGGTGTTTCTCAAGGACAAAGACGGGAAGTGTGCGTCCGGCGAGGAGAACGCGTGACTCACGCCACGCAGGGGAAAAAGCAGCGTGTTGCACGCACGTTACGATAACCGTGAGGTCTGGAGCCGTGTAGCTGGGTCCCGATAGGAGACTCGGTCCTTGTTCTGGCTTCTTCCTTTGTCTTGTCCGGCCGTTTGGGGCTGCTTGTTCGGTTGTGTTGTGGCCCTCTTCCGTCCAGGCCGAAGGCCGCAGCATCCTTAAATCCCGCGCTGGCCCTGTGCAGGGGGCGCTCCGGACGGAGGAGAGGTGATTGCCTCCCTGCGTGCTGGTGTGGCCCACAGAGCGACGAGCGACCTCAGGGGAAGGGGGCAAGATGGGCACGGATCAGAAGGCTTCCGGAAAACCTGTGCCTCGGAGATAAAAGATTCGTCTCCCCCTCCCGCGAATAAGGAGATAATAGGATCACGGAGGTCATCGTGACCTCTGCACAGCCCTCCACGCCGACCCAAAGTCTGCTCTGCGCGCCCGCTCCTTCTCACTGCGGCCGGCGTGGCCCAGGATGCCACATCTGACCCGGCCACACTCCAGCTCAGCACAAGCAAACCGGGCTTGAATTATCGCCCCTCCTGCAGCATAATGACCCCCGTGTTCTGCAAAACACAGTAGTTCCGCGATTGTCCGTGCTCCCCAACCCAGGCGTGAGGCTGGGCAGAGGTCAGCCTTCCCCGCACGGCCTTGCCTTCGTCCTCAGAAAGGGAATCTCTCTTCTCTCACTCCGTTCAGGAAGCGTTAAATGGCGTCAATGCTGGCCAGGATTTGACATGGGAAAGAAAATCATCTCTACCCCGCGGTTTGTGCGTAGCAATGAGGCAGAGCCGGGGAGAGCGGCACACACACCCACCCCCCCGACCCGGTAACTGGGAGAGACACTTCCAATATCAGCAGCATCATTTACCTTTGGTAAAAGAGCACGGGATTCCTGCCAACTTACCTTTTGATTCATTGCATGAGACACCGATGATGCAAGAACCCAGGGAAGGCTCGGTTGTCACACTCGCACACGCGCACGAGGGGGAACCAGGCAGAACGTGTGAGCGCACCTGCTCGAGCACACGTGCACACATACAGCGCGATGCCGTTTTGATGCGATTGTGTTTACCAGCTCTGATCGCCGAGGTGACGCAGAATCATTGTGCAAAGAGATCCCTCCCGCTGGACAGCTGAATGTCGTTTTTAATTTTGTTTCTCTAGAGGACATTTGGATTGATAACCTGCAAGGAAAAACAAAATAAAACAAAGTTGGGGGAAAAAAACCCAGACTTTTATGGACCTAAAGTAAACACTTATGAAGCCTGGAGCAAAGTCTACAGAAATCATTTCTTTAAGGTTGAACAGATTTGAGTTCATATCAAATAATGGTGAGAGTAGAAAATTCTCTTTCATACATTTTTTCCCATTTTTACAAAGGAACTTTTTTTTTAAATTTTTTTTTCAACGTGTATTTATTTTTGGGACAGAGAGAGACAGAGCATGAACGGGGAAGGGGCAGAGAGAGAGGGAGACACAGAATCGGAAACAGGCTCCAGGCTCCGAGCCGTCAGCCCAGAGCCTGACGCGGGGCTCGAGCTCACAGACCGCGAGATCGTGACCTGGCCGAAGTCGGACGCTTAACCGACTGCGCCACCCAGGCGCCCCACAAAAGAACTTTTAAATACAGAGTAAGTAAAGGTGAAAACATAACATAATTGTGAAACAAACTACTTGGGGGTAGTTTAATGCTTAGTTGAGCATTAAAAAAAAAAAAAGCTGTATCCTATTAGATGTGTGAGTCATGACAATTTCTATTTTGAGTTTTGGGGAAAGTATAGAGTAATGTCCTTAATATCCATACCCAGATACAGTTGGAATCAAATCCTAGGGGGACTTCTCCACAAACTGTAGAAATTGTAATATATAATAGTATTGGTTGGGAGCATTTAGCTTTTATAGAGATGTGGATTTATTGTTTTTCCTCACTGCCATTTTTAGAACGCCGCCTCTCCGGGTCCTCTGGGGCGTCATGTCGAGCCTGGATTGTGGCTGTCACTTCATGAACCTTTCTGTAAGGGAAAAGACTCAGATGCATTTGAAAGTACAGCCAAATAGAAGGAGGTTCCAATGACCAGCTCGGAGCCAAAGCATTTCTCCTTAACTGTTTATGTCCCAGGAGTAAACCTGATGACACCCTCTGTCCTCGAGACCTTTCTCAAGGTACACAGTGTTTTCTTCTTCTCAATCAGTAATTTAAGTGCATGTTTCCCAGCACATACCCTACGCTGCCTCGTGCTTTGGACGCTGGATAATTTCATAGCACGCCTCTCTCCTCGACACGGGCTACACAAGTGGTCCCTGAACTACCGAACATGCCCTACAGAGAAGCCCCATAGTGAAGGGACGTCAGTGTCATGTATCCTGGCTGCGAGGGTATCCAGCACTTGGGGTTTGCTAACTGCATACGTGTGAAGAGAAGACTTCTCCTGCCCTGGCAACGTCCTGTAGCTACAGCCACCGTTCCCACTGATGTTTGCGTGGGGGACTCCTTATGGCTCTGGGCTCAGACCGCGATTCTCAAATAAGACTCCAATACAGGGGCGCAGTGAACCCTCAAAAGCTTCATTGACCAGAACGCTTTTGTAATAGTTATGCTGGTCCACTCCAACTCTATTTAATCGAGGTAAGAGACTAGCTCTGTTTTAATTTTCCAAAACTGCAAAACTGAAAATGATCCCAGAAGTGCAAGTCAACCTTCCCGGCTCAGTAGCTAAAACTGCTGGTAAGGACGCTTTCCTTTCCAGTTTGATAAATGTGTGACTCACAGTTGCTGTTCAGAAGCAAATGGCCCTCCCTAGACGGTGTGAAGCAGTGGCCCTCACATGTGGCTACGCAGTCACTCAGCAGTGGAGCCTTAAAACACACGGACGCCCCAACCCCACCTGCCCGACGTCCTGAACCTCGTCTTACTAGAGACTTTAACGTCTGTTCTTTATTTAAAACTGTCGTAAGTAACCAAGGTTGAGATTCGCCATTGCCAGCGTGGATCTGGCCACATGGTGACCTCCAGCACTTCTCTGTAAGATGTTGTGAATTTCAATAAATCCCAGACACCAATTTGTTTTCTTGCCATTGTCTCTGGTTTCCAGCTGTTAAGTACTGAAAATTACTGTTAGCTAACTGAAGGCTCTTGTCGTCAGAACTACTTGTACACGAAATTGAGCTGGGAGAAATCGATGAGCTTTGCCGGTTCAGGAGGCGGTGGGAAATGCTCTTCCTGGATGGCCAGTCATCTACCAGCAGTGAAGATAATGAGTGTTACATCATATACCCAAATATATGCCTAATTTCAAATACTGTCATTTTCAGGAGGACTCAACGTCCAGGATCCAGAAATAATGGGCTTCCTCTTAAGCAGAATGACTCTTTTTGTAAAGATTGCTTAGAGAATTATCTCCCTTGTCACATAACATGAGCATGTGTTTGAAAGATGTCTCCTTCTACCAAAGTGTCCTTATTGTTAATCCCATGTGATGTGCTCGCGTATCTTACCTTCTTTCTGGTATCTGTACTAGGGATGGTCACTGCGCTTACATACACACTTGAGCTAACTACATGAGAGGGGTTTGTTAACCTGTATTTTTAAAACTTCTTGCTTTGTAATTAATACACTTCTCTTTCAGAGCAGTTTGATGTTTGCATAAAAATTTTACAGAGTTCCCATATAATCCCTCCCCTGCCCCCGTCTGCACTATCACTAATATCTTGCATTAGAGTGCACATTTGTCACAACTGACGGGCCAATGCTATGCATTAATTAATAATTATTAAGTAAATCAGTAGTTTGCTTTAAGAGGCGCCTGGCTGATTCATTCGGAAGAGCGAGTGACTTTTGATCTTGGGGTCATGAGTTCAAGCCCCACCTTGGGTATAGAGATAACTTAAAAATAATAAACAAACTTTCTTGAAGTTTATTCAAGAGGAAGAAGTTTATTATGAGGACAGGTGTCCGCGTTGTGTCATCACACAGAGCAGTTTCACTGCCCCCAAGTCCCCTGTGCTCCACCTGTTCAACCCTCCCTCCCTTCGACTCCCAGAAATCCCTCACACTTTTCACCATCTCCACCGTTCTGCCTTTCCGGGGTGTCAGATAGTGGGACTCACACAGGATGAAGCCTCTTTAGATCGGCGCCCCTCGCTTAGTCATACGCTGTCAGGTTTCCTCCGTGTGTTTTCATGGCTTGGTAGCTCGTTTCTTTTTATGGCCAAATACCGTTCCACCGCCTGGATGGACCAAGTTTGTTTATCCAGCACCTACTGAAGGACATCTTCGATGCCTCCAAGTTTTGGCGATTGTGAGTAAAACCGCTATACACATCTGCGGGCAGGGTTTTGTACCAACACAGCTTTCAACTCATTTGAGTAAACGTCAAGGGGCACGGTGGCCGGGTCGTGTGGCGAGGGTACGTTTAGTCCTGTAGGAACCCACCAGACCGTCCTCCCGAGTGGCTGCCCCCGTCTGTGTGCCCGCCTGCCATGCCTGAGAGACGCTGTGGCTCGACGTCCTCGCCAGCATGTGCTGGTGTCGGGGGCCTGGGTTTGGGCCCTTCTAACAGGCGAGCAGTGGCATCTCCTTGTCTGAATTTGCGTTTCCTTGATCAAATATGATTTGGAGCTTCTTTCCATCTGCCTTCAGTATGTCATCTTTGGAGACGTGTCTTCTCGGGTAATCAGGTCGTTTTCTTACTGTGGCCTGTTGAGAGGTCTTTGGACATCTTGGACACGAGTCCTTCAGCAGATACGTGGTTCGCAAACTCGCCCCCCAGGCCGTGGCTTGTCTCCACCATCACTTTCGGAGGATGATTTTGCTGGGTACAGAATTCTAGGTTTGGTGGGGTCTTTTCTTTCTACACTTCAGATATTTCACCTCTCTCTCGTGCTGTCCCAGTTTCCAAAGAGAAGGCCCATGCAGTTCATGACCTGTGCCTCCATAGGTGGGGAGGGGGTTGTTTCTCTGCTCCTTTTAAAACCTTGTCTTTGATTTTCTGAAGTTTCAATACAAGCCCAGGTGTAGATGTTTTTCGATTTATCCTTCTTGGTGCTCTGCGAACTTCCTGGATCTGTGGTTTGTTGTCTCTCGTCTCCACCTGGCAGTTTCTTCTCTTTCTTGTCCTTCTGGTGTTCTTATTATGCCTTTTCTAATTGTACCAGTTTTTGGACATTCCGTTGTCTTTTTTTTTTCTTGTGCCTTTTTTTTCCTCTGTCCGTATTTGGGTTTTGGAAGTGTCTCTTAACATCTCTTCAGGCCCCCCGATTGTTTCCTCAGCCAAGTCTGGGCGACTCATGAGCCCGTCGAAGGCATCCTTCGTTTCCACTACAGTGTTTCTGGTTTCTGTCCTTTCCTTTCGATTCTTTCTTAGAACCTCCATCTCTCCACTCACGTTACTCACTGTGCTTGTACGGTGTCTGCTTCTTCCCATCAGAGCCCCCAGCATATTAACCATAGCTGTGTTACATTCCCGGCCTGGCAATCCCATCATCTCGGCCAAATCTGAGTGTGCTTCTGACGCTTGCTCTGTGCCTTCAAACCCCATCGTTTTGTCCTCTTCTGTTCCATGTACTGCTTGCTATGAAAAGCAGGACATGAAGCGCTGGGTGGAAATCACTGGGATGAACAGGCTGTTTATTGTGGGGCCTTATATTTTCCCGGCTGGAAGGTGGGACAGTTTTACTCTTGCTGTGGCTGCATGTACGGGGCTGAAATTTCCCCCGGTGTCCTGGTTTTGTCTGTCCTGTCATCTTAGATTTCCCTCAAGGCTCCTCAGAGACAAGGTCTGAGCTGAGTCCCCTGTTGTTACCCGGGGGTCCTACTGATGTGTAGCAGGGCCGGAAGTCGCTCTGTGCAAGGCCAGGATTCCTATTAGGTCTCACTCTCGGTGTGCCCGAGACCCTAGGTGTGGCCCCCACGTGCTCCTTGGTCAGTTTCTCCCACGGGACGGCATGGTGGCAGTGGGCTAGAGTCCCTCCTTCCTTCCTTCAGGTCAGTCAGGCTCTGATAAAACTCAAGAAGGTTGGGCTCAGGTAAGCTTGTCCCCCCGAGGCAGGCCTTGTGAAGAACAGGGTGTCCTGTCCTGTCTTGGGACGGTGTGTGTCCCCTCCCACTGGGAGCCCGGAAGAGTTTCTCTGATATTCACGGTGAGGACCCCGTAGGGCTCCAGGAGGAGAAACCCTCAGGGGCGGGAACTCCCACCTGTGAGTGGAGGTCAGAATTGTCCCCATCGAGCCTCCTGGTTCCTGCCCTGGCTATTGTCCCCCATTCTGGGGCCATGATTTCTTACTGGTTGTGTGCTCAACAGTGACCTTCCTGCCATGCCCACTGGAGACTGCAAGTCTTACCATTCAGACACAAAACCAGTGTTTTCATGCTTTGATGGTCGGGAACCCAAACGTAATTTTCACCTCTGAAAATGAAAGGGTTTTAAAATAACGATCACCTGGTACCGTCCTCTCTCACACGGGCAGAGGGAGCTGAAATGCCGTGGGAAGAACAAACACAGTATCTGCTGGCCGCTCGCAAGCACGTGAGGTGAAACCTCGTAAAACAAATTTCAAAGGTCACTTTGGTAGAAAAAAATACATTAAAAATTTCAGAAGCAAGATTGTTAGGTATAGCTTCTGGGATGCCCTGGTTAGGGTCACATGATGACGGACGTCCTGTCGTTCATTTACATGATGTAGGGCCTCCGTTTCCCCATCTGTAGAATGAAGGCGGCGACTGAGAAGCTGGGTCATTTCCAGACTGCACTCCTGGGGCACGCGGAGCGAGGCCGTGCCCGAAGGCCTCCTCACAGCAAGGGCAGCACCAGGCGGCAGGACCCAGCTCCGTGACCGGTATGGTCTCCATCTGGAATGGACCCACTCACATGCATCCTGCACACTCCTGGACAGGAACAGGGGTGCTCTGTGCTAGAAAAAGCTTTGAAAATGCCTCACTTTAGCTGATCACTTAAGGTTTCGTTTGGTTCCACATTTTCATAAAACCCATGATCTGGTGCGATGAGGAAGAGCAAATTGGAGAAGAGGAGAAGAGAAGGAAATGCAAATTTTCCTTCAAATTATAACTCTGACTTCCTTTTAGAATTGTGTCCAAGAGAGGATTTTTTTTTTAACATTTATTTATTTTTGAGAGAGGGAGAGACAGAGTGTGAGGTGGGGGAGGGGCAGAGAGAGAGGGAGACACAGAATCCGAAGCAGGTTCCAGGCTCTGAGCCATCAGCACAGAGCCCGATGCGGGGCTCGAACTCACAAACCGTGAGATCATGACCTGAGCCGAAGTTGGACGCTCAACCGACTGAGCCACCCAGGCGCCCCCGAGAGAGGATGGTTTGAATGCTGAGCTTGTGAGCCTGTTCAGCCTTCTCCTCAACACCCTGGCTTTCATTCCTTTGGGCTTTACCCGGATGTGCTCATCTGGATGAACGAGGAAGTACCTTCTGAGGCCCACGTTCTCTCAAAAACTGGGACTAACATACTGCGGAGGGCTGCATTTTTTCCCTCAGCCCCTCAGAACTGGGAAAGTTTGCCAGACAGACAACAGGTGCACAGGGCACTGGTGTCCCCCAGATAAATGCCACATGATGCACACAACATTGCAGTAGCCGTAACAAACAAGGACCGTGCTTTGCAGATCTTTACAAAACGTCTTTCGTTATAATATAAAAACTAAATGCATTGTTCACCAAAGAAAATGGTTTCCATCGAGGGGTTGCTATGTTCCAATGAACACTCCTTTGGCCTATAAACCCTGAAAAACTTAATGCTCATTAATGAACATTACAGCATGCGCCTCACTGAAGTATTTTTCTTAATTATGTGGGCAGATCAACGTTTGGAGAAATATGCGAGAATATGCAAGGCTGTTAAAAACAATTGTTATTTGAAGAGTGAAGACAGTGGCAGAAAACAAGGCGGGGGCAGTGGGGAGTGAAGCAGTTGAAAAAGCAGAAGTGTGAGAGTGAAGGGGGACCTCCCCGTGACCGCGATGGCCCCAGGCGATAGGTGGGGGGCCCACCGGTGTCTCTCATGGAGATCAGGAGACCCACTTTCCAAAGGGGGAAGCTTCCATTCGGTGTCTATTTGCCTCCGATTCCAGTTCCCCATCACGAGGACGCGATCGGCTCCAGGGCCAGACCTCACCCGTCTGTTCTGGTGTTTTAATTCCTTTTAATATAGTGACACAATTATCAGATGAGTTTGTTTAACTATTATATTAAATTGAGGATTTAATGACTCTAAAAAGCAATATATTTAATTATTAATACAGCAATTTTTAGAGAAATAAGTAGTCATTTCAGTCATAAAGTTGCAAGTGCCTTGTAAAGGTCCAACAATGGCAGTGCCTAGTAATATTCTGTTACGATTTTTTTTTAATAAACATAGTTTTAGGACAATAGAAATGTATTCATAATGACAGAAGTCAGGAAAACCCACCTAGCAAAATTATTCAAGTTCAATATTAAACTTAGTGAAATGCCGTTGTACATGCAGACTGTAGATATAAGATTAAGCTTTTCAAATGGCATCTCAAATTTTCCCTTTTTAAAAGAAATACCATATTAGCATATTCCCCTTCATTTGTCACAGAGTGTTTCTTGAACACCAGGGAAACTGAAAACATTTTCACAACATCTGAAGTGATTCCGCGTCCCAGTCTCGTCCAGGAGAGCCCCCCGAACTCAATATTGCTCTAACGACAGGCCTCTTGACTCCAGGCAAGGGGGCCTGGGATTGTCCGCGTGTCTCATCCCCCGGGGGGCGGTCGCCGACAGGACACATCAGCGGCCCGCACGGCCCGGAAACGCAGCACGAGTGAGGCCGCGCACCTGTCCCCATGCCTCGGCGTTCTGCTGCCACTAGCAATTACCGGGGACAGGAGCAGGGACGCCGGCACAGCGGGGACGCCTGACCCGAGCGTGGTAGCTCATTTTGCACTGCGCTCGGTCAATACAGCCCTGCCCCGTGATTTCCCTGCATTGTCTCGGCCGGCCTCACGCAGTCACACCCGCGTCATGTCCCCGGTCGCCGGCATTAGCCGCTTGTCACATCTATTGATCGCACTCAAGCTGCAATTTATGTGGATTGCCTCCGACGGTCCCGAGAAAACCCCAGCTCCCTCCGGTGGGTTGGCGGCTGGCGGGTGAGGACGAGGCCGTCCCTGAGTGTCCGGTGGAAACCAGTGTGACTGGAGGTACGCCTGCGGTCATGGTCAGGGCACAGCCAGGCGCCTCCCGGGGTTCACAGATGCCAACACGCCACCAGAGTCGTGAAGGATGCAGGGCTGAACTTCCTGTTTGCCGTGACAACACTTGGCCAAAACCACCCACGGGGAAGTGAGCGCCATCGAAAACCTCCCTGGATTTTGTCTGGCAAGCGAGAGCGCGCAAAGGTCACACGGGTCCTCGCAGTGAGTGCGGCCTTGTGCACACGCCTTACGTAAACCGCTGCACCCAAGGATCCCGACGTCAGGAGATTGACGTCCGTGTCCCCGTTCTGCAGATGAGGAGACAGAGGCCCACGGATGGCATGGCACATGCCCAGTGGCACGCAGCCACTCAACGAGTCAAACGGGATTTGATCACAGGTCTTCGCGGCTCAGAAAACCTGCCCCTGTCGTCCCGGTGGTCTTTCTCCCAGTGAACAGGCCTCAGGACGATTCAGGGCCCTTGTGCATTTCCGTTGTGCTGTGAGTGTCCCTCTTGCTCATTTGTTTCTCTTGGAATGTTCCTGAATTAAGGCCTCCTTTCTGCATCCTTTCCTAAGACCGCAAGCGCCTGTCCCGCTACTTTTCCAAAATATCTTGACACTTCACGGTACAAAGAAGGATCCTATCGGGGAGGCGCGAATTTAGGAACTAATGAAGTGACAGTGTTTTCCCACACCCACTGCACACGGGTTCACACTTAACACCTGTAGCTTGCAGTGAAAGGACAGACCCCACCGCCGGAGAATGCCACTAACCTGGTCCCAAGGGCACAGAGCTGACGTGAAAAGCCAATCTTCAACGCCGCGGGCAGGGTAGTGCCGTGAGGCCACTGGAGCTTTGACCGCTATTCAACCAACACGTGCCGGTCATGTAGCACCCGCCGGGCGTGGGCTACGTGCCTTGCAGATGCTGACGACAGGTGCTGGAGATGTGTTCTGCTTCCTTCCAGTGACAGAAGTGCAGCCAAGGGCCAGGCCGTGTCCGGGGCAAGATGGGGAGTCGTGTCCACCGTGGGTGCTCCCTGGTCCTGACTCATCCAGGCCCAGCGTCGTCTTTGGGCCTGGGACATGTTTTGTGAGACAACACTTTCTTGTGTTTGCACACAGCTGCGAATTGTTCTGGTGACTTTTATAAGTCTGCATCCTGTGATCTTTGCTGTGACGCTCTAAAGAAGAAGTGTTTCCAGGGGCCCAGGAGGGAGCCCAGGGCACCAGGTCTCATGCTCCGGGAGCTGAGCGGCCCTCTGGGAACTTCCCGAAAGGCGGGATGTGGAAGTCATGGATTGATCTCTATGTACAAAAACCCGAAGGAGGGAGCACGGAATGAGCCCCAGAAGGCCAGAGTCATGCTCAGAAAATGTCCGAGGCGACCGTGAGGCCGAAGGCCTGTGGTGATGGCCAAGGTCTTTCAGAGAGAGGCTCAGAAGGATGGCCTCACGGGGCGAGATGCTGGTCAGCGTGCTTTCTTCCCCTTCTTCCCCTTTGGAACAAGGGGAGAGCCCTGCACACACGGGGCTGAGGAGAGAGGGTGCTCACTGCCCTCCGCATGGGACACCTACCCGCTTTCTCTTTGCTCCCACCTCTCGCCTGGGGTCGTGGCGCCAGTGGGGGGCAGGGAGCATGCTTCCTTTTGAAGACACGGGTGGGGGATGCGTCACTTTCCTTATGGTCCTGAGATCCTGAGAGTGAGGACCGCTCTGCACGGGCCAAGGGTTCCAGTTCTCACGGGAACAAGAGTGCATCTCTGGGAATTCAGACACATGGCCTGCAAGTCTGCATCTTGCATTGATGGACGACAGCCAAGCTGCCGTCCACGGAGGGCAATGCAGTCACATGCTGTTTGCACAAACCTCTTATGACCAATGACGTTCTTGCTAGCACCTGGATGCTTTCCCGAGGACCACGTGATTTCAGGGACGGGGTTGCGGTGAGTGCTGTCTGCCTACAGGGAGCCCCCGTTTCCTCCGGGGCTCTGTGCTGTGACTGCCCATGTCACTCACAAGTGGGCCCAGGACAAGGCAGGAGGAGGCCCCTGTGAGGAGGGTCCCTGTTCACGGACACAAGAGGCCCCCAGACACAGGCCAGGCTAGGTCAGGGCAGACGCATGGGGTTTCCATTCGAGTTTCAAACCCACTAAGAAACCCACATCCGTATTCCTTCTAATATTTTCCTATCTCTAGCTTCTCTCTTTTTTTAAGTTTATTTATTTATTGAGAGAGAGAGAGCATGAGTAGGGGAGGGGCGGAGAGAGAGAGGGAGAGAGAGAATCCCAAGCAGGCTCTGTGCTGTCAGCCCGGAGCCTGACATGAACCGTGGGACAAGCCACTGCCCTTCCGTGATCCTTGCCGGCAGGTGTAGGGGAAAGGCCCGGTCACTAACCAGTGCCGGTTTCATAACATATGCACAGCCTGCCTGCCACATAATGGGAGAATCTGGGAAACCGTGGGAGGAAATGAAGTGTTTAGACTTTAAACATCCGGGTAGAGAATTAACATAAATCCATTCTATCAGCCCACCCCCGGTTCAGACAACTGAAATGTATTCCCGACGAGCTCGCGTCCTGCCTTTCAATTTATTACATTGATTAACACCCCAAACCATTAATTCCATCTGTGTTTCCTTTTCTTTCTTTCTTCATGCTGTCACAGGGCACTCTGGGGATGCAACATTGTTCATTTTGAAAATGGCTGGTTCCAGAAGAAGATTTGGAACATAAAACGCACACACACACACACACACACACATATATGAACTCTGAACTGTGTTGGTTTAAGACACAAGGGAAAATCTAGGATGGGGTGTTCGTTAGTAAGGTTTTTAAATGATGGTCATTCTTTGTGATCCAATAAAATATTAAGGCTTCACATTTCAGAAACTGGCAACCCAGGGCATCTTGAATGTAAGCGGAAGGAGGCGGGTCTGTCTAGAGGGCTGAAGAGGAGTGTTTCGGGTCATGGTGTCTCACTTCCTACACAAACAGTTGGTAGCAACACTCCATCCTTCAACCGAAAAGTGGGAGCAAGCAGAAACAAGTGCTTTTGGAGATTAGGCCCGTCTGGAGGTCGACCTGTACGTGTGGGGAAATGCCATCGGGGTTACAATCAGCCTGCGGGAGAGATAGGTGACTCAGCCACCTGTGTTGCACGATCGATGGGGCCCCGACGCCCGCAGGGTCCACGCAATGGCAGGCACCTTCTTGTGGGCTCTGTTTATCCCAAGGACCACCTTCAGTTCTATGTGCTTTGCTGGTTGCAGGAGAGTCCCTGATTAAAACCAGCGCCCTGTGTGTTGAAAGGCCACGGTAAGCATCTTCAGTGACGTCAGCGTCCCGGGGTCCGTTCACACAGCGTTCGGCTCACTTGTTCTCTTTGCTGCTCCCAGCAACTCTGTGCTATTCTCTCTGCTCAGTTTACAGCAGCTCAGGGGGGTCATGTGACGTCCCAAACTGGGCATAGTACAACACGCAAGCAGAACCTGAAGCCAGGTCTTGTGGTGACAAGTTTCGAATGTTTTTTTCTCTTCACCTGTATTTCCAAGTAGCATTCCCTTAAACACGAATACAGAACTCAAGTGAGTTTTAGTCTAAAGTTGTTTGTTCGAGTTAAAAATCTGCCATGTCGGCCCATGTAGAAAACCCTGCACGACAAATTGGACCTAAGAACTCGAAAACGTATGTGTGTGCCCAGGCGTGCCCACAAGTAGCACCCCATGGAAATCTGGAAGGCACGCTTCGCAAACCTGCTCTACACCACGTTCATTCAGGGAACTAGGAAGAATGGATCTGGTTTCCCTCGAACCGCAGGCACGCTTGGGACAAAGAAAACGAACAAAGGGAAAATGAGTCTAGTAATTCATTGTACAAAGAGCATCTTCACATCCAGGACTGTCTCCTGCACCCGGGGCCTCCCCGCAGTCTCTCGTGCCCTGGGAGGGATTGTGAATAAGGATGCCTGTGTCACTGCAGCTGTTGTCTTGATATATTATTTTCCGATACTTTCAGGTCTCATGTCCAAGTTCTTTGATGTGAGTTATTTACATTTAAGAACAATGGGCCAAGATGAAAGACTAAAAAAGCCCTCTTGTGTGATTTCCCTGTTTGTGAAAAGTAATAATTTCATGCCTTCTGTGATACTGTTGTGAGTCAGCAGACATGAATATCTCCAGGGGACCCTTTGTTCTGCTATTTTCCACCGAGCGCAAATTGTCTCATCGGGGAGGGGGACATTAGCTAAAATTTGGACTCCAAATAAGTCATGTTAGTTTCTGTGGGTGTTCTTAGTTGTTTGTTAACTATACGAAGCCACGTTAACCATACTTTTAATGGACTAGAAATACAGACACTGTGATGAATTAAGAAGTGAGATTACGGTAAGTTGGTCAAGGAGGACTCCTGTGACCTTGCATCCTGGCCAGACCTCAGGTTCCTTTGACAGAAACAGGTCAGGTCAGCCATGTGAGCCTGTGGGACGAGATCTCTGATACATGCTCTTTGTGGAATACCTTGGAACATTCTGAGTCTTGGATCCACCATCTACCGATGCAACACTGGTCCAGACACACCAATACTCAGAGCCTCCTCAACCTCAGTGGCGAGGTAAGGACGATGAGGTCTCTCCCACCCACATCGTAGGTTTGTTCTGAGAAGGAAGGCTAAACATGAGGTGCTGGGGAGTGAGAGACACTGAACATGCGGTGCTTGGGAGTGACAGACACTGAGCATGGGGTGCTCGGGAGCAACAGACACCTGTTCAGAGCCCTGCGGCTGCATCTGGAACTTGTGGACGTCACAGCTCCTTACTCATATACTTGTGCGTGTCTGTATCTCGATATTCATAGATACCTGTTGATATGTAGAACCCATCTCGATAGAGATATCCAGGCACAGAAGTGAAGATAGATGTAGGTATGGGTAGAGATACGGGTTCTTTATATGTTCTGTGTAACTCTCTATGTTTATAAATCATATACACACACACCTAAACACTGAAGGTCAGAGTCACTATTTAATAGCCTCCCGTATCTCAGAAAAGGCTTGTGGAGTTCACGAAACTCGCCAGTGTCCGACACTAGAACTAAAACTAGTAGAGGAAAGCGGCGGACGTCACAGGCTGGCCAGCTGGCAGAATCCGAGTGTGGCCCTCGGGCTGACCTCAGTGACTGTGGGCAGGTTTCTCTGAGCCTCGGCTTCCTCATGTGTAAAAGGAATTCGGTTTCAGTTCTGCTCTCACGGGGTCTTTGTGGACAGCAGACGAGACGCAGTATAAAACATCCACTATGTCCTGTACCTCGAGCACATGGCCACCACGGTCACGAATCCTGTGGACACATTTGTGCACCTGGCTCAGCGCCCTCCACAGTGGCCTGCGGGGACGTGGCGTCCCTCATGGGCCATAGGGTCTGTGGAGAGGTCAGCGGGGAGGTAGCCCACAGTTCGAGCGAGTGAGGACGGGACAGAAGGGGACCCCACCCGACACCTTCCCGGCACAAAGGGGTTTCTGGGAGTGAGGGCCAGCTCCTTCCCCCTGCCCCGGTTCGGGCTCTGTAGAGCCCCCAGCTGACAGGTGGCTCTGGGCAGCCGGGCGTCTCCTGGGAGGCTCGCTCCCAGTCCTTGTTCCCGTGGGAAGGGCAGGCGCTGGCTCAAACTGGCTCAAGACACACATCAGCGCCGTCTCCCGATGTCAGGTGACATCGGGCAGTCGGGTGACACTGGCTTCTGCTCCTTTTCCAACCTGTGTCATCAGTGGAGGCTGTCCGGCTGTGCCCAAGCGCTCTGGGGAACACACAAAGGCCAGGAGGCTCATCAGAAGAATGGCGGATCATGAACATCGCTCACTTTACGCATCCTTGAGTTAAAATGTTTGTAATCGTGAGCCTGTTCAGAAGCCTTTCCTCCGATGAGAGGCAAACTTCTCAGAACTCTATACGGCTCTGGCCTCAGCGATTAAACACGACCTCACGCAAGACAATACAGAAAACATCACATACCTACGCTAAAGCCACGTGGGCAGAAACTATACCACACTACAAATCAGTAAGTGAACTGGAGAAACTTCCGGAAAGGGAAAGGTTGGCCGAGACTTTTATCAGATCGGAATCTACGTGTTCACATCCAGGTTTTGCACAATACAAATCAGTAAGTGAACTGGAGAAACTTCCGGAAAGGGAAAGGTTGGCCGAGACTTTTATCAGATCGGAATCTACGTGTTCACGTCCAGGTTTCGATTGGCCTTCCAACCGCACTGAACATGGAGACCACGTGGGGACAGTGGCCGTGTCCCCCAGCTCCTCCAGAGAGAGTCACCATGTACGCGTCCACAGGCAGCATCTCTGCCTCGCGTGATGCGGGGATGGGAGAAAGGCCACCGCGAGAGGCAGACAGCCCTGCCGGTGACATTTGTCTGCAGGGCCTCGGTTTCCCAACTAGGGACCGGTTTTCTGCCACGACCTACGTGGGGCTCCTTTGGGTTAGCGCAGGCGGGTCGTGGGCGGCTGGGGAGTGTGAGGGTCCCGCGGCCACACCTCCGCATGCGGCCGGTGCTCTCAAATATCTCTTGTGCTGCAGGGAGCAGGTGGGCAAGTCGTGGACTTCTCCGGCATTTGGGACGACGGACCGGCAGCTTCATGTAGCTGCGCTGTTGGGGGAATGTGACTGTTCGGTGTGGCTCAGCAGAGGGGCCTGTTCCCAGCGCTCTCGTCAGTCGGAAAGGAGCCAGACGGCTACGAGGGCTCCTTCTCTCCGGGGCCCACCTGTAATGTATGCTCACTCTTCCCAGAGTATTTACTGGATTGGTTTACTGAACAATCGCAGAGGAACTAGCACGTACCAGTCACTGTTGGCGCCAGTCCTCACGTGTGGACGGAGCTAGGAGGCTGATGCTGCTGTGACGCCCGTTTCACAGATGGGGAAACCGAGGCACAGCGTACTTCCCCAAAATCAGAGCAGGGGAGCTAGGATTTGGAATCAGACGTGCCCCTCCCTCTCACCAATGACACATGGGTTTTTGACCCATCAGATCAACCCATGACGCATCTGGACAACCTCACTGTTCCCCATGCTCCCCGGAGGGGTGATTTTTCCTTATGAAAGAAAATTATCTAGAAATTTCCAGGCCCATAAGGAGCATGGAAACAGTGCGTATAAAATAGTAAATATTATAGAAATACTCACATGCCAAAATCTTATCAACATCTGAGGCATAATGCTCGCTTAATGACTTTGCAGGTGGATTTTTCCCCAAACTGTTACTATTTTAATTAATGGCTTATGAGACTTGAGTGCAAAAGCCAATAATGACGCCTTGGTTATGTTTCTTATATTTTACATCAGATTCTCCGTGTCATAAGTACAGTCTTGAAACAATAGGATAGCCCTGGAAAAAAAAAATTGTTGAAAACTCTTTCAATTTGCAGTCCGCCTCCTGGTAAACACGACTTTCTTTCGTCCGAATGTTATATTTGGCAATAAAACTATCAGATGGAAGCTCTCCTACATTTCATTTCATTGTTGCCTAAATAAAGCAACCCATTAAAATCCCTCTCCTTAAAAATCAGACTCGGATCCGAACACCTCTGTCTTTATGCAATATTTCTTTAGCAAAGGGAACAGCGGAGACGTAGGGAAGGGGGGAAAAAGAAACAAAACAAGGAAACAAACAAACAGACAAACACGCATTCTCTGTAAAATGAATACCCCTAAGAGGCTGTCTTCCGGGGACTTGCAAATCTTAGTCCCTTCCTGAGCAGGTGAGGGGTCCGTATTTCCTGGCGAGAGATCTCCCCCTTGACACAGTGAATTAACTAGTTAAAAGCTGTTCGCCTGGAGAGACACACGGTCACGGCATTTTCGGAGCGTGCAGAGCCCACGCGCGGTCCTGTGGTCGGAGCCCGGGGCAGCAGCTCCCGTAAGCTGTCCCCTCGGGCTGCTCCCAGACGAGCCGGCTCGGCGAGCTGTCCCCTCCCCGTCCCCTCCCTCCCGTGCAGCCTCCTTCCCTCTCCACCGCGTCCTGGGCAGCTCCATCCGTCCAAACGGAGCTGAGTTTGCAGGCTGACAGGGATGCAAAGGGCTGGTGGTGCTGATGTCAGAGCCAGAAGACAGTTGTGATTGGACCTAATTAGACTTTGCAGCAGCAAATAGACAAGCTCCCTGCGTGATTGGCTTCAAAGTGGCTGGTGCCAAACAACTAGCAGACGAGCCAAAGTAGGAGCCCTGCGTTCGCTGGGAGCCGGGTCCGGAGCGGCCGCCTGGAGGAGGAGGGCAGCGGGGAGGGGGCGCACCTCCCCGCCGAGTCCTGTGGAGGAGCTGCTGCTGGCCGGGGTCCCCCCGCCGCCGAGAGCTGGCCGAGAACAGCTGGGGAGCAGGAGCGGGAGCCCGAGGCTCGTCCTGAAAAGTGAGCCCGCTCCCGGCCCGCAGGCATCCGGCAGCGCCGGGCCAGCAGCAAAGGTGAGCTGCTGGGGACCGGGTCCCTCCCGGCTCTGGCGGCTGCGTCTCGGGCCATGGCCTCGGTCCTGGGCACCAGCAGAGGGGCCGGAGGAGGGCTGAGCGGCCAACTCAAATGCAAGTCCCAGAGGAGACGGCGGCGGTCCAAGAGGAAAGGTAAGGACCCTGCTTTCTGCGCTGTCTCCGCCGACCGCTCCCCCACCCCGGGTGTGGGGTCCGCCTGCTCCCGCAGCTCCACTTTCGGGGGGCTGGGGGGGGGGTCTGCTCCAAGCAGAGCGCCAGAGTTCACGTCCCTTTGTGGAGGCCCCGGGGGCTCTTGCCGGCTCCAAGGGGACAGGAACGGGGTGGGGGGGGGGGGGGGCAGAGAGCCCGGGCTCCGCACAGCCCGGCTGGGAGCAGGGTTAGCAGGGGGAGTGGGTGCGGGGACCGGAGGACAGTCCCCTCCCCGCCTCACACAGCCTCTGACCCTCTCCGAGGCCACAGCAGCACCCGTGCCAAAGGAAACACTCGTGTGAGCCAGCAGCCCCAGAAAAGGGAGCAGACCTCATGCCAGCTTCTCCGTCCAAATCGTCTCGGAGGCAGGAGTGGGCAGGATGCTGGCGACCACGCTTCCAAACTGGCCGACGTGCCCCCTCGGTCTGCTCGGTGCTCGTGGCTCCGTAAATACTGGGACCCGCAGGCAGCATGGGCTGGTCCTGGGGTGGCTGGGGGGGGGGGGGGGGAGCAGAGATTGAAACCTGGAAAGAGAAGGAGGCACGGCAGCTCGTTAGTGACAGAAACCCTGCAAACCAGGGAGGGAGGACGAGCCGCGAGCAGCGGGTGACAGGTTGTTCCCGACTCCCTGGGGGTGGCGTCTGCATTGTGGGGACCGCCGCCCTGAAGTTAGTGCATTCCGGGGCTCCGCCGGGGGCTGGGGCCCGTGCCCCAAATGCCACCGTGGGGGTGCGCGCGGTCCCGGGAGCGAGGGGGGCTGCTTCCTGCGCCTGCCCTTTCTCTCCCGGGGAGGAACTCGTTACCAGCAGCCCCTCACCATGAGTCTGCGGGAGAAAGTTCGGCTCTTCTGACGGTTTGAAATGTGTTGATTTAAGGGTGGGGGGAAAGAATGAACACGGAGCTATTCAGAACCGTGGGGCAGATGCCACTAAGATGCATCGGATTCTCTGCCTCCTACCGCAGGATGCGTGCTGGAGGCTGCTCTGTGTCCCCAGAGGGTCGTCGCCTCTGCGGTGGCCTGGCAGAAGTTTCTGCCACATCTCCCCCTACCTGTCCTCAAATACCCCCGGAGCCCTTCCTGGCTTCTTCCGTGAAATCAGAAATTAGCCAGGCAGCGTGAAGACAGAAATGCCACCATCACACAGTCACCGATGATGGTTGCGAGTCGGGACCACGGGGAGCGGTCCCTTCCCGGGGAGGTTCCAGAGCCCTGGGCTCTGGAACTCGGCTGGGGGTGGATTCTGGGTTCCGGCTCAACTCTCAGGGCTGCCCCGGCGATGCCCGCTGCCCACTTGGTTACCTGGCGATGCCGTTTGGGAACAGACCTGCGGGCGCCTTCCGGAGTGATGCCGACAGAAAGTGGCAGCGAAAAGGGGCTGGGGGGGGGTGGATCACAGAATTTAATGATGACTACAACTTTTAAAAGAGGGAACAAGGAAACATTATCTTGTAAATTGTAAGTGTTCGTGTTTCCCAGCATTGCTGTTTAGTCTACTTACATATTAAAATTGAAGAGTAGGGGGTAATATTTCACAATAAAACGGCATTCTACAGAAATAAGATACAAGCTGATGGACGTGGGAGCCTTTCTCCAAATTCATTTTTCTTACCTTTAAATGTCAGCCATGCTGGCTTAGAAAGCATCCAATTTGGAGAAGAACAACAAGAAACCGGAAGGAAGACCTCATTTGCTGTAAACTTAACTAGAACAGTTCAAAGAGGAATTTCTGTGTGAAATATTCCCATGCCTTGGCTTTTTCGAAGAAACCAGGTCTCTTAATTTTCGTGCCCCAAAACCGAGGTGGGAAAGGCTGATGTGTATGCGTGTGCTAACTCCTAGTGCTCGTAGGTTTATGTTGTGGGGGTGAAATCTCCTGTGGCGTCTGCGGACAGCGGCCTTGGTAGGGCGGTCAGCTCAAACTGTAAATATTCACATCGTAGGGGAGAGTTAACAAGATAACCGTAAGTGGGAAAATCAAAAGAAAACATGGCAATTACGGGACACGTTAATTCATCATTTGCATGTGCTGGGAATAGGTCAGTTTCTGTGTAATTCTGTAGATCTTCGTTTTTCTCTTCTACCAAGAAAAACGGGGAATTTAAATTGCGTTCTGACAGTCATGACTCCCGGCGACAGCCTTTGAGTGCCGTGGCCTCGGCTTTTGAGCTCACCCACTTAAAACTCTGTGTTTGTCACAATTCTAAACCCACGTGCGTATTGATGGTTGTTAAGGAATTTGTCTAGGGCTCTACTGTGTACTAACTAGAGCCACCGACTGGGAGCACAAAGAAAGAGCCCGTCTCGTACGGGAGGAGCTAAATCGGAATAAACGTGAGGCTTACGTGCCAATGGTATGTCTTTTTCCACCTATTCTAATGAACAGGGGTGATTTTTGAAGACACATCTTAACTTTCGGCTCCCCGGGCTGTGAAAAGCTATCAGTGTTCTGTGTGTAAACTCCAGAAGTGCTTTGATACATTTTTTTTTACGTCACTTATTATTGTCAAAATAATCCGTGGGCTTTGAAATAAAAACTATAGCTACAGTTTAAGTGTGAGATTCATACCATGCTCTCATTACCATGAAATGTGATCCAGAGCCTCAGAAATCAAATGTTTTCCCGTACTCAGTGTTTTCAGGCACCGTAGGCAGTATAGATCTTTAAGAATCCAAAAAACTAAAAAATTAAAACAACAACAACAACTTGGTCCCGGGTATTAACAAGCCGGGACCTGCATGTCTCCCCCAGATGAACCTTAAAGGAGAGGTCCAGAGTAGACCCACCCACCCACCCACCCGTCTCTTCCCATTCTCTCATCAGAACCCCGTATGATGCATTTTTGCATTTTCTCTATGTGTCACTTTTTAGTCGGGACTTTGTCTTAGAAATTATTTATGAACAATTTACATTTTCTGTACAAGTGAAAAAATGTCAAAATTTGAGTTTTGAGGAGGAGAAAAATGGGCAGCTGGAAAAAAAAAAGCACTGTGCAAAGGACAGGGAAGCCGTGTAATTTTTACACGTGTGGCTACAGCTGCTCACAAGCCGTGTAACATGGGGGAGACGTGTCAGCTTGCTGTCAGAAAATACCGGGAGCACTCGTAGTTTACGGAGTTTATTCATCAACTCAGCACCCACTCAGCTCACTGCTCGTGGGGGATTCTGAGAGTCGACACTTTGTTCTGTACTTGGCAGTGGGATTATTCGAGGCGATCGCACACCAGCAGATCTGTGCTGGGTGCTCCGAGCGATGTCCCCCGTACTCGAGAAGGACTAGATGCGTGAATATTATGGAAGGTCTGTATTTTAGCCCAAAATAATAAAGGCGAAGGTTGAAGGTTATTTAAAATCGGTACCGACTGAGCCAGGTGGAGTAGGAAGAGTCAGTATTCATGGAGACAGTATAATATGTAAGCATAAATCACTTCAAATTTTATCAGATAGCCCTCAACCAGTGGCTGCATTCCGGGTGATGTGTCCGAGGAATTTCATAGGTATATTTTCAATCATTAAAACAGGACCTGTATTCTGTCGTGGATTTCTGCCATTCTCTCTTTCGCGACTGTAGCTGTCCTGAAGGCACGCAGCAGCATGAAATGCATTTTGCAAAGAAAATATTTTTAGTATTTGACAATGAGCACATACAGCGTGTAAAAATGACTCAAGTTTGTGGAAATTTTTCAAGAACTGTTCTTTCGATGCAAAACGTATTTGCAGTTGGATGGAGAGCCCATGCAAATTCAGCTGGTTCCGAGAGGTAAACGGGAGGTCGGGGTTCTGAGCCAGGGGAGTCAGTCACCAGACGGAGAAAGGGAGGGAACTTTGGAGAGCTATCGCAAGGCTCTATAAACAACCATTTGTTAAGTCAACAAAGCCGATTCGGTCATCAGCACATGACCTTTCTTTTTTTCTTTTTTTCTTTTTTCTTTTCTTTTCTTTTTTTTTTTGAGGCATTTGACAGCAAAAGAAGTTAATGCCAGAAATGTAGATGTTGTTACAGGGCGATCCTTACACACAGTCTCAGAAACACTGAAGGTGA
Source organism: Prionailurus bengalensis (assembly GCF_016509475.1). NCBI lineage: Eukaryota > Metazoa > Chordata > Mammalia > Carnivora > Felidae > Prionailurus > Prionailurus bengalensis. Next base: position 1,567,267 of record NC_057358.1, on the reverse strand, counting down.
TTCTTGGAAACAGCAACACGAGATGTTGCTGAGTGACAGTGAGCTGATGAATCACAGGAAGGCAGGGTGGGAGCAAGGGCCGGCCACTGAATGTCGTGAAATGCAAATAAAAAGTTGGCAAACGGAGCAGAATGAGGGCAGCGGGCGGATGATAGGCACGGGCTTGGTGTGAACCGGCATCCCGTGAAAAATTAACACAACACCAAGATCGCGTGTGGATGAGGCTCTTCGTCCCCAGCGATGCCCGGGTGACACATGAGTGTGCCTCAGCCTGGCTGGTGGGGACACAGCTCCGCACCACGGCCGCGCGTCCCCGTGCCCCCGCCTGCCTCGCCGTCTGACGGCTCGGGCGGAAGGAGACCGCATTTCGTGATAAAATTAAGTTGATTAAACCATTCACCATCCTCTAATTGTGTAGCGCTTTTTTCCCTCTTTCTCTTTTTAAAATTTGTGTTAGTACCTCTGGTTTCTAGTGACCCGTGTAATAGCAGCAATTTGAGATTGCTTCGAGGGCATTAGATATGATGAGTGAACTTGAATTTAGAATAAAAATATGAGATTCATGTATCCGTATCTAAATAGTGGTGATTCAGTTACCGCAGAAGCACTGTCCCAGAGGAGCATTATGTAAGGAAATGCAGAATGAGGAAATTGTGTTTTTCTGATCGGAGGCAGGGGAAGATAAGTTATGCTCCGAAAGCATTCAGGGTCCAATTTAAAAGCCATGTGTGTGTTTGTTGTTCCTAGCTGTACCTGCATACGTCGTAACGGCGGTTGAAGTATTTGAGCATTTTTTATGTCTGCCTGCTTCTTCTCCTGAAATGCTGGGGGATGAATGTTGGTGTTTTCATAACACGAACAATTTTAAACAATTCGTAAAACAAAAATAATTATATTACTCGGTCCTTCGTCACATAAATATATCATTTCTAAATCGATGCTCCGTTGGTAAAGTGGGCTCTTAATTACGAGCAAATAAGATTCCTAAAGGGACAAATTTCCACGTGGTGAAGGCAAGATTTTAGAAGCACTTCTTATAGCCATTTCTAAACTGGAAACAAACAAACAAAAAAAAAGGTTGATGCCAAGTGAAAAAGGAAAAGCACAGATATCCTTCACAAATATTGCAACTATTGAGTGTTAACACTAATCATGTGGCTCCGTGTTACACAGAAAAACAGGCCAGTAAGGGCCTGTCTGAATTCACATTGCTAAGTATCTGTGAATAGAGTGCACGTGAACTAACTCCTATCTCTTCAATTAAATGTTTTTCCTCCACTGAAAAATGGAAGTACATGCCATTAAATGTTTCATTACACAAAGAGAATTGTGTATTCCTAGCCATTAATATCCTACAATTCACTTAAGGATGTACCACCGTCAGGTGAAGGGGCAGTACTTCCAAAAAGAGGAGGAACGTTTATCCGACTCTGGATCCACGTGTAGATCTGTGAGGCTTTCGAGAGCAGGAAGGAGACCGCCTTGAGAGATTCGTCAGACAGACTCCTGCCCTTCCTCACACGTGTGGCCACGTTGCTTCCCAAACATCCCTCTCTGGTGATCAAACTTGCACTGACCTGTTCATTTTATTTAAAAGGAATGGGGCACAGGGGCTACTGTATCTGACTTCTGGCTGACTCCATCTCAGCAACGTCAGGGCAACGTCGCTCTTAGAGCCCCTGCCCCACCTGCAGAGTGACGGGTGGACCAGCTCCCAGGAGCCACATCAGAGAGCCCCAGCCTAGAGATGGAGAGATCTGCTTTGCAAGAGATCTATAATTTTACCAGAAGTGAGCCTGATCACTTGCAAAGACAGAAGTTGTTTGTTTGCTTTTTTTCTTTTCCTGAAGAGTGAGAAATCTTTGGGGACAAAAGAAGAGAAAAGAAAAACAGTTAATCTGAGTGTGTGGGTCCTCTCCCTCCCCTCATTTTTATTCTAGTTACAGGCATTGCATATGAAGGGCAGCAAAAAAATAAGTTCATCTTATTATCTTATTGGTGAGGAACGAATACAATTAGCATCTGGTTTCTGGTAAGAAAGTGGTGGGTAAATTTCCTCCTTGTGTTACAAGACACACACACACACGCACGTGTGTATACACAAATTCACTATTATCTGTTTTAAATTTTAAAAATTACCAGGGGCGAATGTTACGTTTTAAATCTCAAAAAATAGCAAACAGGTAACATAAATTTTGTATTTATGTTAAAGAGGGGACTTTATGCTTGATTAAGACATAGTGTTTAGTAAGTGGAGCATTTACATAAACAAAAAAAAAGCAGCTTTTTTTTATGTATGTTAAACACGGAAGAGACGTCGAATATAGATGCCCAGGTGGCTCTTAGATTTTAAGATCGTTGCTTCTGACCCCCTAAGAGGGGGGCTACGCACGCTTAAAATGCAGGGCTGAAGGTGGCTTGGCCGAGCATCTAGTGGAGGGCGGCCAGAGTGGCCGTGCGTGTGGCACACTGGGACCAGCGTGAAGGTTCCCTGGAGCTGGCCTCCAGCCGGAAGGCACGGGTCTGTCTCCGCTCCTAGGAGGATCAAACTCTCTGAGGGTTTAGGGAGGGAAGTCCAGCAGTGTAGACAAAAGGGGGAACAGGACAGTATTTCTAGGGGAGGCAATGCCCACTTTAGCCGCAGTCTGGTTGCATCCGGCCCGCTGAGCGTTTCCTTGACGGCGCCCATGGAGAACTTGTTCACGAAACAGATCAAGGTGTCTTTCTGTTGCCGTTGCCTCACCATGTGGACAATAAATGAGACTAACATTGCTCAGAATTCATTAGTAAACACTCTTTTCTCGAGTGTCTATCGTACAGAAGTGAATCTCACACTCAAGGGAGCGCTCAACACCGCCAGGTGATTTGCACATAATAGAAAGCGTTCCTTTAAACACCTGGACCAGGATGTGCTTTGGAGAATTTTACGGATTTAATTAATCTCCGCTGCTCCGTTTATCTCGGACGAAATCCCTGATCCTTGTTTCCCACGGCTGAGAGACGGGAGACCGGCCTTATTGTTTTGCAGTGCCTTACCCGATTTCTCAAATGTGTCCTCTAGATGTGGCTTTAAAACAGGGTGGAGGGGACTCGGTTCTCTGAAAGGGGGCCTGTCACTGGTTGAAGATGCAAACCCAAACTGAGTCCCTTCTCTGCTTAAAAGCAAACAAAAGTGGGGGAGCTTCTGTTTCTAGAAGCAGGACCTGGAATCATAATCAGCCGGCTCAGAGCATACGCCTAGGACACCAGTAATTGATTAAGCCGCAGATTTTATCCGTCCGAGCCCATCGGAAGTACCCAGATTTCCTCTCGTTAAAATTAATGCAGTATTTCCTAAAAGTTTAATTGCTTTTGGAAAAGTGCAATTTAATAAACATAACAGAAACGTCAGCAAAATAGATTCTGACCTCCCCTGCACCCCAAGTCTGGCTGGGTTCACTCAACCCTGTCGGTAACAGATGCTCCGCTTGTGTTAGGCTCACGGCTGTGAAAGCGACGTGTCCTTAAAGGAAACACACACTTTCTTTTTACTGGACGGTGCTCAGGCCTGAGAGCTGAGACGCCAAATGTGCACAAACTCAGACAGTCTGACGTGTACCCTTAAAAAAAAAAAAAAAAAGACTTTTATACATTTGGCTGTTAAGTGAGAGAATATTTAAAAATAGCACCTTTCACTACTCCTTGGGTGAATAAAAACATAGAGGGCCAAATTTAACTAGAGACATGAAGATATCTTTATTTGTGCCTGAGCTCCAAATACCGATACTGTAGACGAAAGTCTTCAAATGCCTATTCAGATTCCAACAGAATTGTAACGGGAAGTGACTTTTTAATTCAAAACCTTACGGTTCAGCGATAAATTTGCTGTATTCAAATGAGTCAATGCTGCTAGTTTTCTTTCCAAAGAAAAAATAAACTTGGAATAGAAATTATTGCTCTACCCCTAGGAAAAATCCCAGGATACATAGTAGCTTTTTAAAAAACCCCAAGACAGCAGAATAGGGAACCCCTTCCTTTGACAGCCCGGGAAAGACTGCTCGGGGCAGGCACCGCAATGTCTTGTAAATGTGTGCTGGTCCCACGTCTGTGCTCGGTCAGGAACTGCCCACGGGCATGGCTTCGATCTGATTGAAATTCAGGGAAATTTTCACCCAGGAAGCATTTAGGAAGATATGTGCCTTAGATCTAACAAATTTGAGAGTTCATATAATTTTATGTAATCACCTGAGTTCTTTAATCCAATTTGTGCCGAAGTTAATTATAATTTGGGCTTTTATACGTAGATAATGAATAGAATTCAAGTCATTAAAAGCTTGCACTTGTGTGTTTTGGGTAGATTTGTAATATACGCAGACAATATAGAGATGATATAGAAAGATAACAGAGTCAGGATTTGAAATAACGCCCACCCGAGTAGCATGGTTTGAACTGCACGGGTCCAGTTACACACAGATGTTTTTCCATAAAAACAGGGCGGTCCTGTAAAATTTTCTCTTCCTTATGATTTTCTTAAGGATGTTTTCTTTTCTTTAGGTTCCTTTGTTGTACCAATATAGTATTTAATATACGTGACATACAAAATGTGTGTTTTATGCTATCCATAAGGCTTCTGGTCAATAGTAGGCCTTTAGTAGTTAAATTTGGGGGGAATCAAAACTATGCGTGCATTTTCAACTACTCAGGGGTTCGGCGCCTCCCCCCCGGTGTTGTTCAAAGCTCCACCGTACGTATAAGCAGTTGCTGAAGCAAGGAAATATCGCAATATTAAAAGATTAACTCTAAACAGCAAAAGTCTAATATGTACACATTTTTAGATGGACATTTAAAAACTCGAGTACAGATTAAATGAATTAAATAAACTTCTGAGAGCTCAGACTCCTTGAGAAAGCTGAAAAATGACCTTGGTTTATGACCATTCCTTATGGTCCTGAAGTAAACATTCATTAATTATAAAGTTCCAAAACATCATTTTTTAAAAACATCCTTTTCTGCATATTTCGCACAACGTGAAATATTTTTGTCTTTGTCACTAATGAAAATCAATCTATCCTCTTATACCACATAATAAGAGAGACCCAAAAGCCACATGGCAGAAAGAGGTTTCATTGAAGACAGAATGACAGAGATACAGAGAAACAGAGACAGGGAGGGAGACAGAGAACAGCGTCGTCTTTTTCTTCCTGTGCCCTGATCAAAGTTCACCTTCCTACATTTTATCTCCTGTACCTTCAAAAACAGAAAGGGCACTTGATTTAAAAGTATGGGGGGGCGCCTGGGTGGCGCGGTCGGTTGAGTGTCCGACTTCAGCCAGGTCACGATCTCGCGGTCCGTGAGTTCGAGCCCCGCGTCGGGCTCTGGGCTGACGGCTCGGAGCCTGGAGCCTGTTTCCGATTCTGTGTCTCCCTCTCTCTCTGCCCCTCCCCCGTTCATGCTCTGTCTCTCTCTGTCCCAAAAATAAATAAACTTTGAAAAAAAAAAAGTACGGGGCATCCAATTCTGTCTGTTTGCAATTTTGCCTTAAACATTTTGCGTGTATTCAGACAAGGGCTGTATCTGATGTGTAAGTACGATTTCTTCACTCTGAGCAAGGAGCTAGGAACCGAAAATACGCAAGAAAAACAAGGTGGCATGATCCTTGTGTCTGGGCTTATATTGTATCTGGAGATATAGACATGCAGATGTAAATTCAAAACACAGAATAGAAATAAACTGTCATGACCCCAACACACTATTAGGTTCTATAGGAATTTTTTTTATCCAAATATGATTGTGTTCTTTACAAAATTGGATTTCTATTCCATTTCTTTTATTATTTCAAGTGAAACCCCTAAGTAAAAACTAATATAAACCCCTCTAGGTTTGAGCATTTTTATTTCTCCCGCAATGTCAAACGTAATAGCTACTCAATTAAAACCCACTGAGAAAATTGACTTTGTTTTTGAAGGAAGAATGGCTTAAGGAAATAATCAGGACAACACGGTAGACGGGAACGTTTTCTAAGGGGATTGTGTACAGATGGTGTGAGCTGTGGGGGACAAAGAAGGGCCGTAGCATACGGGGGAGATGCTCAGAAGCCAGCTCTGGGATGATGACGTAGATTTACCTGCTGGTGGGAAAGGCAAAAGTTTGTAGTGTGTGTGAGGTGACTTCTGGGATGGGCACCATGGTGAGATTTGTGTCCCCGTAAATTAGTACAGTGGCCGTCTCATTGTGCACCCTCAGTAAACTGTTGTCGTAGGACCAATTTTTAGATTCAGGCTGCAAATTTATAAAGGATGCTGTCTGATTTATTTTTAAGTTGTTAATATGTAAATCTGAATTTACGCATGCGGCAAGCATTTACGGGACACCTTTATGGGCCAGCCGCCATGGTAAATGGCAGGGACTGAGCTGTAACAAAAGCTCCGAAAATGTCCTAAAAGAGTCAGAAAGCACCCGTCACCGGGCTCTGGCTTCTCTGTGGTCCATGCTGGAGAAACCCCCCAAAAAGCTCGGGAGGCACATCTCTACTGTTTGTCAAGCCAGCTGCTCTGAGAATTAGCACGCTCGTGGGCATTTGTGTGGATGGGGTCAGACGAAACCCTCAGACCATACAGATTCCAAAGATGCTTCTTAGAGAGCAGGACTTTGGACCGTGGTGCCTCTGCCTTGACTCTTCTACAGACTCTCTCTCCTGTCCCTCCAGCTTGAGCACCAGGGCACCACATGCCTGGTGGCTGCACGTCTGCCCCACTCCCGCGACCCGTGTGAGACACCCTCCTTCTATGAAGGTCCGGGCGCTGCCCAAGAACTCAGCTACCAACTCGCTCCTTGGCTCACAAAACTTCCGCTCTGTCCTCATGGCTGGGGCAAGCATTGTGTGTGTGTGTGTGCACGTGTGTAACACAAAGTCTAGGGCCAAGCCCAGGAAACTAAGTAAACGTGGCATCTAATGTGATGCAACCTGGCACTCTTTTCCTGTCTTTTCCTGAAGGCCGTATAAAGTAGGACGCAGAGCTCATCCGAACAGTCATAGGGAGTGTCCCCACTGCCGTGTCCACTCAATATTGTGGACACAGAATACGTCCTGAGAATGATGAGAGTCACCGAATTTGTCCCTTGCTTCCGGGTAGATGGCATGTTCCCTGGTCTTTCTTATCTCTTACCTAAGAGAGCTTTGGGATTATCTCTCTGTCTCTCTGTCTCTGTCTCCATCTCATATACATTCATTACGCAGGAGACGTGTGGAGACTGGAAGATAAAGTTCGTCAGTGCGTCCTACTTACGTGGGCGGGAGCGATGCTGGCTGCGGTCTCTAGGTCTAGATATTTATCTATAATGATACTTAGGAATGTTTCCGAAGTTGAACATCAGGGAAACAATAAAAGTAGGAATTGATAAGATTGAAACCAGCAGAAATCTGACATTAACATCCACACCTCTTCACGAGGAAACTCTCTGATCCTCAGTTCAGATGGTTAAGGAGACCATCTGTGCCCTTGATTCCTCTGGACTTTTCTTCTTTGGACGTTTAGGTGAGCTGACCTGTTTCCCAAGATGGCCTTGACTCATTTGTTCCCATTCTAAAGTGTTATTTCTTATATCAGGGTTCTTATCACTAATATCAAAATCACCCCTGTGTGAAAATATTCAAGGTTCGCATGAGATGCAAAGACACCATCACACTTACATGTGTGTGTACATATATTCATAACGTGTCATGTTTAGGTAACCGACGCGCGAACTTTCAAGATAAAATGTAGAGTAGACGGGACTTTTTGTGCTCATTAGATGAAATAACGATTCACAGAATGTCTAGGTCACAGTGGTTAGCGTGTGAGAGCTGCCGTGATAGAACAGCACACTGTCCCGGATCCTGGAGGCGGGGAGTCCGGGATCCGGGCATGGGCAGGGCTGGTTCCTCCCCAGGCCTCTCTCCTGAGCGTGCAGATGCCACCCTCTCCCCCTGTCCTCACATGGTCATCCCTCTGTGCACGGCTCTGTCCTGACCTCCTCTTCTTATAAGGACACCAGTCAGATTGGATTAGGGCCACCCAGTAACCTCATCCTACCTTAATCCCCTCTTCAAAGACCCTGTCTCCAAATACAGTCACATGCTGAGGTCCTGGGGTCAGGACATCCACATGTGAATTTGGGGAGACACAATTCAGCCCACAACAGCCAGAATTCCATTCGCCTTCAGAGACGTTTCCTGAAAATTAAGGTGTCCCATTAGGTTAGCAGTGCTCTTTCTCCAGAAATATCGCGTCCACCTCAGGGCAGGCCAGTGAGTTCCTTGGTTCCATCTCATGCCCCTGGTCTCTCCTGTGGATGATCTGCTTGCAGAATTGGACCAGCTTCAGATGTGATTAAAGGATGCCCAGAATTTTCTTCTCAATTGTCCGTCATGTTGTGTTGTCCCCCAATATGATGGTACAAACTTGAGGGAGTTTTACCTTATTCTGCCCCGCCTCGTGCTTTCCTGCCCCTCTCAAGATCCTCATTTCTAGTTACAGGTGGGGTGAATGGGCATGATTCTAAGAAGTGTGAGTGGGGAAGGTCATTTTCACCCCTGACCACGCTTCTTCCGACTGGAGTAGGATCAGTGATAAACTTTTCTTATCGGGACGTAAAGGGGACCGTCGGGTATCGTGAACTCGACATCATCTTGGTGTTTTGGGTTTTTTTTAATATTTATTTATTTATTTGAGAGAGAGAGAAAGAACAAAAGCAGGTGAGGGGAAGACAGAGGGAGACAGAGGATCCAAAGTGGGTTCTGTGCTGACAGTAGTGAGCCCAAAGCGGGGCTTGAACTCACAAACTGTGAGATCGTGACCTGAACGAGCAGAAGTCGGACGCTCAACTGACTGAGCCTCGAGACGCCCCAACACTGTCTTCGTTTTGTGGATGAGAGCAGTAGGACCCAAGGGGATGAGCAGCTAGTCCAGGAAGCTCCAGACTGAAAGAGCTGGCCCGGGAGCCCAGGGCCTTGGGTCCTCAGGTGCTCGTGCTGAGAAAGTCTCCATCCCGGGGTAGAGTTGGACACATCGGCACAGAGAGGCTGTCGTGGGAGGGCAGGCCCCTGGAAGCAGGGGCTTCCAGGGCAGGGGTGGGCGGAGCACCGGGCCCCGTCTTCTCCGGGCCAGAGGCTGTGTCACCGGTGCCCACAAGAGCTGTGACACAGAGCCGTGACAGCAAGGGCGTCAGGGAGAGGCTGGTACTTGCCATTTTCACCGTGAAACCAGCGCACAACGTCTTAATGAGTGTGTGTGTGGATGTGTTTGTATATATGTAAATACACATATATGCAAATATTTATGTCTATATATCTTCCACTGCACGTTCATTTGCTTAAGTGGTGTCAGTAACACAATTTTCTGATTTGAAGATTAAAGGAAACTGTAGAGATGGTTGAACAAACTCAGACATCAGCATGTTTAGTTTTCAGATGTCTATACAGCACGGCTATTCAATTCCAAAACAAACATGAGTTGTTGCATAAGGCAAGATATTTAAGGAACACATTGAAATAAGATTAGAAGTGAGGACGTTTTAAATTCTCTCTCTCAAAAGACAAATAGAAAAAAGAGAATCCAGCCTGCTGTAAATTCACAACACCATACGCGGGAAGATAAGTCTACACGAGCCCTTTTTTGTTGTGATATTCAAGTTAGTTAATAGTGTGCAATGAAAATAAAACATACTGTTCATTCAGTGAAATGCTGGAGCTAGATTTGAATATCATAAAATGAATTCCTCAGATTTAAATACACTTTTTTGCTTATTCCGCATCTGGATTCAACATGAAAACGTTCTGCGTTACTTTGTGTGTTTCTGTGTGTTTGTGAACAGAATACGTTTCATCTACTCTCATGCGTAAAGGATAAGTTTACTGTTCCAATTTCCTAGATTGAACTGGCTCAGGTTCTGTGCTGGAGAAACGAAGTCAAAACCAAGCGGAAGCCGCAGGTAAACATATCGGCCCTGTTTTAAATTCCCTGAGTAAATAGATGGCACCTGGATTCCAGAAACAAATTTGGGTACAGAATGGTCAATAGGACATCTGAGCCCACCCTGTGAGGACCGACTCTGGAAACACGAACCCCGAAACAAAGCAGTCAAATGACCGTGGCCCTCATGAGGAAGCACTCCACGCTCCCGCGACGTAGCCAACGGATGCTAATGCAGAGGACGATATATACACACAAGTTGACTGAAATCACTCTCCCCATCTGTTCCAAATCTTATTTACAAAATCACTTTACATAAACACACACAGGTAGGATCTCTGTTGTCATTTTCTTTAATTCCTCTGTAAGAAAATCACCAATTCTTGGTACTTGGATTTAAAAAGGGCCAATGAGGGGTGCCTGGGTGGCTCAGTTGTTTAAGCGTCAGACTTCGGGTCAGGTCATGATCTCACAGTTCACGAGTTCGAGTCCCGCGTCGGGCTCCGTGCTGACAGCTCAGAGCCTGGAGCCTGCCTCGGATTCTGTGTCCCCCTCTCTCTCTACCCCTCTCCTGCTCACGCTCTGTCTCTCTCTGTCTCTCAGAGACATTTAAAAAAAGTTTTTAAGCAGGCCAATGAACCTCAATCCCTTTTCTCCAGAAATAAGGTTGGGAAGTCCCCTCAGGCCTGAAGGTGGGGCACACAGAGGACCGAGCAGAGGTTTTCGGTTACCTGGACAGAGGGAGGCTCCAGATCCAGAACAGGGACAGGGGAAGAGCTGAGCAAGATAGAGTACAGGCCGCCTCTCAGTGGAGGGGCCTTGAGTCTGGGGCACGGAGCCCAGTCTACCACAGGCGAAGCGTCTCACCAGTATCACGCGAGGGTCTCGGCTTACGCATGGCACACGGTACATCAGCTTCACTGGGCTTTTGTGAACTTCCCCGCTGGCGCAATACCAGTGCCTAAATTGCCTTATTTGTAAAAATGTCTTCCAAGTCCCGGTCGATTTACAACCAGAGTTGCTCCTAATCTGAGTGACTTCAAATGTGTGCGTAACCGTGTCCCTGCCCCCTTCGTGTTACAAATATGGAAACGGCAAAGCCAGGTCCCGGAATCCCGGAATATAACTGTAACCTTGCCAGATGAAAATGCTGCACGGGCAAATTTAGAAAACACTCTGATAATAAGCTTATGTTTTTAAAGTTAATTTTTAATACTTGTTCTTTCTGAATTCTTTATATCAACATTAACATTTATTTGGCCCTAAAACACACAGTAAACTTTTACCTCTTGTAATATCCTGGTTCATTTCCTTCTCTTTGTTGCTTTGTTGTTATTGTTGTTGTTGCTTTAAGTGACTTGAATTCTTTACACAAGTTGAATAATAATGAATCAGTTATGGTCCTGGTCAGTCTTCGTGGCCGAGGTCCCTCCAAGCTGACAAAAAGACAAGGCTTGAGTTTGAAAGTGTGGTTTGTTCATGAACCCCCGCTACCTTCGCCCAGACGCGCACTGACTTTGCACTTGGCTACGACAACCGCACATCTGGTCCAGCTTCACAGGGGTGTGGTGTTTGTGGGATCGTTTTCGTCAAGGCAACAGGAACATCAAATGGATAATGTGGACTCATTTGAGAAAAGGTAATGGATGCCTTAAACCTTCTGATAACCTTGCAAATAGACGCCTCCACACTGAACACGGGCTGGCAAGGCACTAGGCACAAGCGAGTTAAAAAAAGAACAATAAATACACAGGCTGTGTACTTGTCTTTTATACCGCTCCCTCCTCTTTCCGCTGTTACATTAGTTGCTGTCCCAAAATTTGCTCTAAATGGACTATCAAGCCTCCACCAATGGCTTCCTTTTTATCATTATTTTAGAGAGAGAGAGAGAGAGAAAGAGAGCAAGCAGGGGAGGGGCAGAAGGAGAGAGAGAGAATCCCAAGGAGGCTCTGTGCTGAGCACAGAGCCCAACGTGGGGCTCAATCCCATGACCCCTGGCTCATGACCTGAGCTAAAATCAAGGATCGGATGGTCAACCGATCGAGCACCCCAGGCGCCCCTCTACTAATGATTTCTTAACAAGGACAGTTACGTGTACAGGTGGGCCAAGTTAGGGCCCATGTCCATCTGTAGTGAGGGGTGATTGGAAACAATGCCTGTTTGGTTCTCAGAAGCTTCTAGATCAAGGTAGTTAAAGTCACAACACCAAATATTATTACCATTCTACTAAATAATCAGAGACCTCCCCACCTCAAGGCATTCTTTTCTCTTTCCCTTTTTTTGTGACATTTTCCTGAGCTATAGTATTCATACATTTGTGGTTTCGATGTTCCTGCTTTATACGTGTCCAATACAGCATTTAATGTTTTGATGGTTTTCACAAAACCAGCTGGAAACCATGCTAAGTGTGCATGCATACTGGGGGGGATGGGAATCGTTTCTAAAGCACAGTCTCAGAATGGGGCAACAGCAGAGAGCCATGCAGTAAGGGGGGACCACCTGTAGGGCAGCACGCCCACAGTCAGGGGGTGCCACCGTAGGGTGTCACTGCCCCCGGGCCGCAGATCTGCCCTTTGTCACACTGCGGCCTGACACCAGGGGATCCTGGGACCAGACATCAACCCCCATCACATGTACACGTTGATGTCCCTGCCCCAAAATCACTGAGAAATGAGCCTGATCTGTGCCTTCAAATGAGAAGAGCTCAGAACACTTCCAGAATCAAAACCGAAGGAAATCCGGCAGAGACATGGGCAATGCGGCTTTGTATCCCTGCGTCATGAGGCCGGCTTCCTGTCCTTCAAGAGGACGGGCGGCTCACAGACAGGATGATGGGAATGTGTCTGAGGAAACGCGTTCAGTCAGGAATCTCAGTGGCACCGTCTGTCCGTCCTGCAGGGGCCCTAAAAGGACTGGGTACACCGGACAATCCCCCAGGGCATATGTGAACTTTAGGGGTATTTTCTGGATTTTTCAAGTAAGTAATATTGTATTATAATATTCTCTCCAGTAGACCCTTGACAGCCATAAGAGATAAATTCAGAGATTTTTGACTCCTGAATCTGCCAATATTTTATCACAGGTCATTTCTCCATGGAACGGGGGCAAAGTAAAACGGGAAGGTTCATGCAACATTCAGGATGCCTTTAAAAAAAAAGCTTGCTGGGGCGCCTGGGTGGCGCAGTCGGTTGAGCGTCCGACTTCAGCCAGGTCACGATCTCGCGGTCCGTGAGTTCGAGCCCCGCGTCGGGCTCTGGGCTGATGGCTCAGAGCCGGGAGCCTGTTTCCGATTCTGTGTCTCCCTCTCTCTCTGCCCTTCCCCCGTTCATGCTCTGTCTCTCTCTGTCCCCAAAATAAATAAACATTGAGAAAAAAAAAAATAAAAAAAATAAAAAATAAAAAAAAAGCTTGGGATATTTTGATCTTCATAAATTTAACGAGTTGTTTTACTACAGGACTTCTCAGGGATAGTACTTATATGATAATATCCAAGGCAGGGAGAAACATGCAGTATAACTTATTTCATTTTATTTCATTTTATTTTATTTTATTTTATTTTTGGTGTAAGATTTTAAACTTAACTTTTGGGGACCATACATTAAAGTCTCACTTAACCTTAGCATTCCCTGGGATAGAGTTTAAGAAATGCCCAAATAATTGAGCCTCACTGAACATTTCCACTGCCTCCTTCACAATGGAATCTGCTACTAAGCAATCTGTATTACGATTTTTAATTTATCTAAGCCTTCTGTTTTCTTCCTAAGAACCATAAGTTTTAGACCCATTAACACCTTCTTTATTACTGTCACCAGCCATATTAGACGACTATCTATCAGATTTAGGGTTATTTTCTAGAGTCTGCTCAGAATCGAAGCCACCTTCCTGATGGGGAAGCCAGATGGCTCACGGCCTCACATCCGCACGCACTGGAACAGACACACACATGGATGTCGGAGGGGGAGGGGCCTCCGCGAAGCGTAACCCTGAGCTAACGCTCATGATTGTCCAGCAAGGTGTTCAGAGCTTGGTCCATCAACTGGAAGAGGGGGGAGGTCAGTGGTAATGGAGGCTTCTGGCCTCGCTGTCCTGCCACCAACCTCTGGAACTTTCCGGAACACCTCTTGCTTTCCTCCGTTTCCCCCTACCTCTGTCTGCTCTATGAATCCCCTCTCTATTTCCAGTAAATGCTCTTTTTGCTGAAAACTAATGTGTTTAGTTTCAACTGCTTATAAATAAGAACTATCATTGTTTTCTTTTTGGAATCCTTTTCAAATAATAGAGCAAGGCCAAAATGAAACACACTGTTGAGAAGCGGGTGGTGAGCCACCGACTGGGTCACCCCCCCCCCCCCCAGCTCACGGATGTTATTCCTGTTCAGCATCACAATACCTGCATGTTCCCACGTTTCCTAGCTCTTTGGGGTCAATCGTCACCCACAGTTTTAAAAGAATTATGTTGTTACATTTTAATAAGAAGTAACCTTGGAAGTTTCCCAATCAGTTAAACAAAATCAATTATTCATATAGCAAAAAAATGCATGTAGTGATTTTTATTTTTCCCTTAAGCCTCGCGTAGTTTCCAGAAGAAAATTATGTGATTACCATAAAAGAAAGATACAGTGAACCTTTGCAAATGAAAATACACTCCCAAAATGAATGGAAGAATTGGGGGGGATGATATGACTATCGAGCATTAGGCAAAGTACTGGGCTTCCTGGTAGCCAAGGCAAAAAAAAAGGAAACATAAAGAGTCATACCGCAGACTTCTTAGTTTCTAATAAAAGCAATGAACTGGGTTGTGAAACCACAGGAAGAAAAAAATTAGGTTATCTGACTCAGGAACATATGAGAGCATATGTAACTAATTGGATATTATGGTTATAAAAGGACTTCATTAAGGTTTCAACGAAGCCTCTGGTTTTTAATCAGCTGGTTCTGATGGAGCGTCCACACAGAGCCAGTTCTAAAATGTGTGCCCAGCGTCTAAAGGAGCTGACGGTCTTCGTGGGGCCACCTCATACCGTTCAGGCTGGCATGGTGACGTCAGGGCCGTCAAGGCTGGTATGGCGGGGGGAGTACATCCAATCCACGTCATTAAATACAAAATGTAAGAAGTGAGTTCGGACCCACACCTAGTGTTTACCATTTCAGGCTGACCATTGAGGATATCATTTTTACATTCCGAATGCACGCCTGGCAAGCCAGGCTCCGTGCGGGTCAGAAATGCTTGTCAGGTGAATTATTTTAGCTTTAGTTTTTAGTAAGTGACACCAAGGTCAGCATTTAGCTTTCAAAAGACTGTGTCTGCATTCTGTCTGCTCCTCGGGCCGGCTTCTCGATGGAGACACTCACCCCTCAGCTGACCAAGTGCTTCCCTGGGTCTATCTCAGACGCAACCTGCATTGTATGACCTCGCCTCCTCCCAGGGCAGTGTCGACCTGGGACACTGACCTCTAATGCTTCCAAATCCTGGCCTACAATTTTATATAGGAAGTGCCTAAATTTTCCTTTTTTTTTTTTTTTAACCGCCATCCTAGCTCAAAGAAAACCTTCCTTCTCTTAAGGTTTTTACACACACATCGTCCTGCAGACTCTCATCAAATGTTTTCTAAGCAATGGCACATTTTTTCACTGAAATCACATGGAGTCTTCTCATGCAAAAGAAAGAACTAAGCTTTGCGAGCCCTCAGAACTCCAGGGAACACATTCCGTAAACCACTGGCTGACCGAGCACCGGCCCTGACGCGAACTTGCGCGGTAGTTGTCTTCCTGTGGTGCGCACGTGTCCTGTGCGCCCTGCCTCAGCTTACTCTGTTTCCTGTGGAAGCAAGTAGGTATCCCACATGGCTGGCTGGCTTGAAAGAGACAAAGGGCGCGACCCCATCCCTTCGGGTCCCTGTGAGACCCGCGGCACTAGCCTCGCCTCCGAGAGAATTCGCTTGGTGCACGTAGATCGAATTCTGGTCCACGTCCTCGTCCAACAGACCTCTGTACACAAGACGCTGAGGCTGACTCACAGTCTCTTCACAGAGAGCCTCACCTGAGATGCTCAATTCCCATGTCATTTTGGCCAAACAAAAGAGGATTTAGGCCCTTAAAATGCTCCGTAAACCCCACCAGAAACCTCCTGAGAAACACCGTGTAGCACCGTCGGGCTATGGATATTTCACACACATGGGCTCTGCATTTCTGTGATTGTGTTCATGTGTCTGAGCGTCCTGTTCCTTCCCCGGGCTCCATATCCTGCACTCGTCCAATTGTGGAACCCTAAGGTCGACATGGCCCAATGTAGTTTTCTTTCCCAATTCCCCACGTGGCTGGGACAGTTCTGTGCCTAAGGCGAGTGCTGGCCGGGGACACTGAATATTTTATTGGGGACTCTGTGCCATTCAGCTTAAAGCTTTTCTGAAACAGGTCAGCCAAGTTCCCATGGCGGCCCCACGTCACCCACCAACCTCTCCAGGCGTGTCTGCCTCCCAGGTGTCCTGGGCCTTCAGTCTGAGATCTTGCGGCCTGGGGCCTGACTCTACCCATCTCCTTCCCACTAGGCTTT
This sequence comes from Prionailurus bengalensis, assembly GCF_016509475.1. Classification (NCBI taxonomy): domain Eukaryota; kingdom Metazoa; phylum Chordata; class Mammalia; order Carnivora; family Felidae; genus Prionailurus; species Prionailurus bengalensis. Next base: position 1,550,786 of record NC_057358.1, on the reverse strand, counting down.
TTTTCTCCAACTGGTCTCTCTTAATACCTGATGCCACCCAGCTGACATCAGAAACCATCGGATACCCTTTCACAAGGAAGCATAAACAATGAAAATTATGTTGTCATATCTGAGGGCCTTGCTTGTTAGTAAGAAAAGAGATTTTACTGATGCAATCTTATAATGTGGCAAGACCAAGAGCGATCTTTCTGGATGAGGTAAAAGGGAGCCTTCCTGGCGCCCTCAGTTCCTACTGGCTCGCCACACAGGAACCACATGAGATGCTCCCATCGCGTGCTTTCCCGCACCTGCTTCCTCATGCAGAGCATATACACAGAAAAAGAAAACAGCGGGATGAAAACTGTAATACACTTGGCGATCTCTTACCTTTATATGAAACAGAGTCTTATCAAAAATATGTGATGTTTGCCTGCATAAGAGCTGTGTGAATTCTTCCCCCAAATGTTAATTTTCATGGGATGAATAAATATTATGTTTCTGTTTGGAAATAGCCGGTCACTATAAAGCAACTGTTCTGAACACCTGTGTGTCAGAAGCTGTGCAAAGATTCAGTTATAAGTTAAAAAATAGTCATTGTCACTTAGGCTTCTGTCCTGGAGGAACTTAGGGGCATGAATTTGGAACATCTGTTTTAGATACAGCTTAGAACATTATTGTTTTGTGAATTGTCTTAATGGACCTGAGGCATACATAATTTGGAGATTTATTTTTTTAATGGGTGAGGTTTGAGCAAAACAAATAATGGGCAGTTTGAAAGTCCTGAAAATAAACACTAAGCACCAATCTAACGTTGCACGGATAAAGCACCCAGAGAAGGTAATTAAGCTCCACTTTTTTTTATCAGGACTCTTCTGGAGGCATGAAAGCACAATTCAGAGTCATATTAAATTCTAGGCAGCTGTGAGAAGTCTACCACCATCTGGAATAATCTAGAAATGTCAGAGCCGACACTCTATTCCTTATAAAGGCAGAAGTTACACATGTAAATCTACAATCAAACAGATAAAGAGGAAACCCTTTATCAGTTATCTTCCTGAAAAAGCATCACCCATCAGTTTCGAGGCCCCAGCGATGGTCACAGCCCCATTCACTGGAATCTGTAGCTCAAGACAAGACTCAGTTCCCGAGAAGTTATGTAGCCCACCTGAGGTCACACAGCTGGTAGACGGGTAAGAACCGTCTCCAAATTGCTGATCACCGTCGCCTCTCTTTGTCAAGCGTAGGAAACCTGAGCACAGTCATGTGAGGATTCACTGTCCATCAAAGGACAGGCAGTGACGCCTGTGCCCGCAGTCAGTGCTCCCAGACGTGTTCACGGCCCCCCGCCAATACCAGCCACACTGGGAGTGTCGGCCAGCGCCTCCTTGCCTTCTCACTGGGAAAGTGGCAACGCGAGCCCCCCTCAGAAGGAACAGGAAGCAGGCACAGTCAGATCCAGCCTGGCCATAGCCCGGAGCTGGCTGATGTCCTGGAGTCACTCAGCGTGGTGCCCCCGGCCTGTTTCGGGGACCTCATGTCCTCTGGACTGGCCAGGCATCAGGTGATCGTACTGCCCAGCCGCTGGCTGAGTGTGCCCCGAGGGTTTGCAAGAACTGACTTCCAAGCAGCAACATGCCCTGTGCAGGACACATTGACTTTCCTCAGTCGGCGCCATTAGTTTGGCTGTGTCTACACTGCAGCAGTCCTTGCAAGCATTTTGAGAGCGTGTTGAAAGCCCTGCTCCTGCCCCTTGCCGGTCTGAACAGGTAGAGAAGTGGTGTAAGGAGCAAAGTGGAAGTCCCAGTATGGGTTTCGTGGCCAGTAAAAACAAGGCTGAAGGTGGGAGTGTGGCCTGAGCTATGAGGTAGGAGACAGGGAGGTAGGTACCCAAGGACAGGTGACCCTACGTCTTCCTTGGGCTCCCGCCCGTGGAAGAGTGACAGATGACTCCATCAGTCCTCCCTAGTTTACCAGGTAAGCAAGTGCCCCCACTCCCTTGGGGACGAAGGCGCCTCGCCAACACCCACCTGACGGTTGAATTTTCCAATATCACCTCGTGCCCATTCGTCCACCACGCCATGTGCCAGTTTCACGTGCACGGGTGTGTGCCGATTACAGATGCAATGTGTATGTGATCCGCATCAAACCCAGAGATGCATGACTTATTTTTCTTCTAAACAGTAACTTTTTAGGAGAAAGGGTGATAATTATCCAAGACCCACGAAGCCCATAGTGCTGAATTCGCCACCACACGCGACACTACCGAGGACTCAGACATTTAGGATTTATTACCAAGATTCAGAGATGATGAGGGAAAAATAGACATATATCAGAAATTAAATGTACTCTTCTGGTCTGAGTATGAAGGACAATAAATATTTCTGTCATGGGACAAATTAATAAGTAGCATAAATCACCGATGATGAGGACATTGACTGTCCTAGAAGATCTCCAGTCCTGCCTCACTTTCTGATGGACTATAAACCTTCCCAGACTAGGGTGTGGAGGTTCAGGACACATCGTCCTCCACCGAGGACCTCGGAGGGAAGGTGATTAGCACACGGAGGGGACCGCTGTCTCAGGAGAGCTGCACGTAAAATGACCGGGGAAGGAAAAGGCAGCTACTTCTCAAATTAGCATAATTAGTAATTATCTCTTAATAGCCCCACTTGGCTTTGGAGACTTGGCACTTGAAATTCTGCTTAAAGTTCAGTGAGGAAAAACAAATTTCACGCTGAAATGTCTCAATAACACAGCCGAGCTGCTGAGGTAATGGTCTGGGTGAGGTAAAGGGAGGCGATGACCATACGGACACCTCCAGGTCTCCCCTGGAAGAACCAGGTGTGCAATCATACATATTGTGACAGAAAACACCAAAGAGTGTGCAGCGTCGTTGGCGTTCTCCCGACTCTGTATTTCTGTCTTTGAAGATACTTTCGGAATTTTTTGTCTCTGGGGAGCCCACATCACCTGCTAGATATTGAGAGTCCTTCCTTCCAATAAAAACATAATATAGCTTCCCCTAGATGAAAACAGCTCAAAATAAAAATAGTATGAAAAATAAAAGTAAAATACAACAAGAAAGAAAAACAAGCAGCATCAATGTCATAATCAGCAGTCAACAAATCTTACACACACCTTCCTCTTTGCTTATTAGAACTTAAATCCAAGATTCACTGGCAGCAAAGGGCTAATAAACCTGGAAGTTAGACTCTTTGGCAAGGAAAATGTTGGATTCTTTCTCTATTTTATTAAGATATGTTGGACAGGGCACGGAGAAGACATATTTCCAATTTTACATGGCCAAACAGCAGCTTTCTTTAGTCTGAGCAAGGTACACTTGCAACTTGTCAAAGCAAATATCGTAGCAATTTGTAGAAAGTCTAAACTATCGCCTTATAATACTGATCAATAAACCACTGGGTGATGGGTTCAAAGCAGGTCTCCAGTCTGCACACAATTATTTAGCACAGGAGCAAGAAACTCCCACGGATGGCCACTCGTAGTTTAAGAGCTAGTTGTGCAAAGAGGTTGAGGGTGAAAACGTCCATCCAGATCTGAGACCACCCTTCCTCACTCCTCCATGTTTAAAATGTTCTGCTCGATGCCCTCCTCCTTCCCTAACCTCAGTCATTTCCTCCATCTACCATCACACGCTCCTCCTATGTGTTTTCATGCAGCATTCCCTGTACCCATGCCCAGATTTGCCCACAGCGTTGGGTGTTCCTTGGTGTGGCTCACAGGCTGATGGGTTGATTGCATAAGTGACTCTTGAAAGAAGAAGGAAGAAAGATTTTGATATTCGTGATCACTTACTGCCTAGCATGTGCACATCATCTCACTGAATCTTTACAATAACCCAAGGAGGTAGATGTTCTTATTTCTGTTTTGCAGGAAAGAAAACTCAGGTCTTAAAATGATATAAAATATGGCCAAAAGAGTGCTTGAACCTGCACTTTTCCCATGACACCAGACTGCCTCCCAAACTAATGCTTTCTTCCTGAAATGGTATAACCAAGCAAAATTTTGGCAGCTCTATTTTTTGAGACACCTCCACACCGTTCTCCACAGCGGCTGCACCAGTTTGCATTCCCACCAACAGCGCAAGAGGGTTCCTCTTTCCTCCACATCCTCGCCAATACTTGTTGTTTTGGTTTTTTTAAGATAGCCATTGTAAGAGGTGTGGGGTGACATGTCACTGTGGCTTTGATTTGCATTTCCCTGACGATTGCTGAAGTATGTTGTTCCCATACTTTTGCATATGCCTGTTGCCCATCTGTATGTCTTTACTGGAAAACAATGTCTGTTAAGTCCTTTGCTCATTTTTAAATCATGTTATTTGTTTTCTGTTATTGAGTTGGAGGAACTCTTTATATACTTTGGAATTAACCCCTTCTCAGTTGTACGGTTTGCAAATATTTTCTCCCATTCTATGGGTTGCCTTTTCTCTTTCCTTGATTGTCTTCTTTGCTGTGCAGAAGCTTTTTAGTTTTATGGAGTACTGCTTGCATGTTTTTACTTTTGTAGTCTGTGCTTTTTATGTAAATAAATGTTCAACTGTATTTTATTTTATTTTTCATGTGATTTATCTAGATTTCCCAACACCATTTGTTGAAGAGACTGCTCTTTACCCTTTGTGTATTCTTGGCTCTCTTGTCAAAGATCATTGACTATATGTTTGGGTTTATCTGTGGGCTTTTTATCCAGTCCCATCAGTGTATGTGTGTGCCTTTATGCCAGTGTCATATTGCTTTAACTACTGCACCTTTGTAATATATTTTGAAATTGGAAGTGCGATGCCTCCAGCTTTGTCTATTTTTCTCTAAATTGATTTGGCTATCTGGGGTCTTCTACGGTTTCACATGAATTTTAGAATGGTCTTTTCTATTTCCAAAAATATATGCTATTGAGATGTTGGTGGGGATAGCATTGAATCTGTAGATTGCTTTGGGAAGTATGAACTTTCTAACAATATTAAGTCTTTCAATCCATGAACATGGGATGTCTTTCCATTTATTTAAATCTCCTTTGATTTCTTTCACAGGTGTTTTGTAGTTTTCAGTGTACAAATCTTTCACCTCCTTCGTTAAGTTTTTTTTCTTATAAACTTCTAAATGTCTTATTCTTTTTGATGTTATAGTAAAGAGGATTGTTTTCTTAGTTCTCTTTTCAGATGGTTCAGTGTTTGTGTATAGATATAAACCAATTTTTGTATGTTGGTTTTGTATCCTGCAACTCTACTAAACGTATATGTTCAGCAATTATTTTCTGTGGAGTCTTCAGGGCTTTCTAAACATAAGATCATATCATCTGCAAGTACAGACCATTTTACTTCTTCCTTTCTGATTTAGATTTCTTTTATTTCTTTTTCTTGACTAATTTATCTGGCTAGGTCTTACACACTTTGTTGAATAGAAGTGGTAAGAGTGGGCATCCTTGTCTTCTTCCTGATCTTAAAGGAAAAGCTTCCAGTTTTTCACCACTGATTAATGTAAACAATCTCACTTCTGGGTATATATCCTTAAAAAAATAAAATTAGGATTGCGAAGAGATATTTTCCCCCGTATCTTTCACAAAGATATGAAAAAGATCCATATCTTAGAATGAGTTGGAATTTTATGTTCAGCCTTAAAAGAAAAGAAATCCTGCCACTTTCAACAACACAGACATTATGCTAAGTGCAAAAAGCCAGTCTCAGAAGGACAAATGGTACGTGATTGCACTTATGTGAGGTATCTAAAATGGTCAAGTTCACACAAGTGGAGATCATGACAATGGCTACCAGGGCCTGGGGGGTACGGGAAATGGGAGACGTCGTTCAATGGGCATAACATTTCAGTCGTGCAAGATGAGCAAGGTGGGGGTGTCTGCTGCACAACATAGAGCCTGGACTTAACAGTACAGCGTGCACTTAAAAATTGGTTAGGAGAGCAGATCTTATGTTATGTTCTCACACACACACACACACACACACCACAAACCACAGGAAAATAAGGGGAAAAAAATTCGGGAAGTGTCAGATATCTCTATTTATGCCTAAATTCATCAAATTGTACACATTAAGGATGTGCAATTCTTTGTCTATCAATTATACCTCGGTAAAGTTGTAAAAACAATTATTCCAAAACTCAGGGAGAAGTAGAATCATGCAATATGTATGTGTTCTCCGTTGCCATCTTACAAGGATGAGTCTTGACCGGCAGTGTTTGCCAAACAGTACCTTCCTGCAGGGTCTGAGCAGGGAAGATGTAAACACAGTCATACTTTCCTTTCCATGCAAATTTGATATTCATACAGTCAAAGCCCATCTGTATTGCTGCCTACTGCTTAAACGAACACATCACTACATCTTTGAGGGACAGGCTGTGCTTTCCAGACCAAAGCTTGGTTTGGGTAGTTTGGCCTTGGGAGTCCAATGGCCCTTCTCTTTGCCTCCTTCTATCTTCTCATGTCACCGCTAATATACAGGGTTTTCCCTCAGTTTCAATAATCTCCCTGTTTCCTTACAAGGCACTGGAGGATAGAAAGTTAAATTAGAATCTCTGCCACTGAGAAACAGGAATCCCAAGGGGGCCAAGGAAGCCTGTGCCACATAGAACCCCAGATAGAATTTCTATGAGCCGTTTGGTTTCCAGATCTTGTATCTTCCCTAAGGTGAGCACGAGTCAATGTGTCACTTTTCCCAAAGAGACCTAAGTCTTCAACTTCAATACTTGCGGAACGTTGAAGATGTTTAGAGTTCCCTGCCCCTCCACATGTGTAGGCTGGTCCGGGTTTCCTCTACAGGTGGAGATAAATCAGGGGAAAGCCTGAATTCTGTGTTTCTGTAAAAACCAGAACCTTTGTCCTGGTTTAATGCCAGTCTTCTGAGACACACGTCTACTTAGTTTATAACCAGACGAGATGATGAAATCTTTCTTTTGGAAAACTCAAGGTTGGCAAACTAAGTCAACTATGTTTGCATGTGTACTTGACTCAACTCTGCCATTCCAAAGTGAGACACTGGGCCTCTGGAACAGTGTTCAAACAACAACCTTTTAATAAAATAATGAAGTTCATGTCCCAAATCAGAAGATTTGAAAGCTGGAAAAAAAAACCAGGATTATGAAACTGAGTAAAAACAATGATATGAAAAAAATACGGTATGAGGAGAGCACAAGGGCTGAACAGATGTCAAATCAAAGACTAAAGTGAGGCATCACTGGGCAACGCACGTGTTTATAGGAGGAAGAAGATTCTAGAAAATGGGGGTAATGAGAAGTTGAAGAACTGTGGTGCACATATGTTCCTTCCTCCCTCTTAGAGCATCCCCTCAGTGCCTCAGATGAGGTAGATATGAAGCGAAAGCACTAAAAGAATGTGGTGTGGGAAGGCCAACAGCCAACTGGGCCTGCAAGCATTGAGTATGAAGTGGTGTAGGACTCTGGGAGATACGGAGAAGGAAGCTCCCAAAACGGAATCCTGTGAGGAAGAGAGTGTCTTTGGAAGTGATATTTGTTTCAATGGAAATAATTTGTTACCCATTTGATGAAATAAGAAAAACCCTAAACTTCCCCAGGTGAGTGTAGTGCATGTAGGGGTAGGGTGTGGAGAGAGAGGAACATGAGGTGCAGCATCGGAGGCCCTGGGAGGAAGCTTGGCTGTGGGAGCTCTGTAGTCTGCCATGTTCCGCTGTGCATCATTCCAGAGGAGATGGTGTCCATCCCAACCTGAATGGTCTCTTACTAAAACCATGCCTTTCTGGTGAGTGCTGTCTTTCTGGCTAGTTCCTCAGGGTGTGTTTATTTAATGGAACCAGAGCTATGGTAGCAAGGACAGTATCTGAGGAACCTGATCCCGCAAATCACCATGTAAAGCTGTGTCCTCATACGCTGGAAGGTCTGGAGACACAGCACTAGGTTTCTGGAAGAGTGGGGCCGTTTTCTTGGAGGGCCGCTAGGAACTGAAATACTGCTGCTGGGTCATCCCTTGGATCACGGTCTTGAGAGGGAAAAAAGACCACAGCGCAGTGTATTACCAAAACACATAAATACCTGCGGCTTGCCTTCTCTTGGCTTCCAGGATGAAGACAAGCCCACAAGAAACGCAAGCGAGAAAGGTCAGATTTTGGAGTGGGGACACCTACCCTGTGTGCTCTTACTCCACCTTCCCCTGACTCCCTATGCTTTCGGTACCCATGTCTCACCCTGCCATGAGGCACGTGATGGCTTCAGAGCGGTGAGTGAGGTGATGTAGCAATGCAATGAGCATACTTGGACATTGGTCCCCAGCCCCATTTGGGAGAAGAAAAGAGCCGCCTACATTTCCAGAGGAAGTAGAAAAGGCACCAGCATTTTCACAAAGTAAATAACCTAGCTAAAAGAGACAAAGTAGAAAGGTAGCAGGCCTGTGAGTTCTTCCTTTTCATCCGTAAAAGCAGGTCAGCATGTTTCGCTGCTCATATTGGTGTCATCCGTCTTGCCTTGACTAATAAAAACTAATGGCTGGTTAAGCATTAGTGTGGGCCAGAAGCTCCGATGAAGAATAAAAAGTAAAATAAAATGGTAAATATGCATTTAAAAATCAGGCATGAAAGCAGTGAAATACTGCCAGGAAATGTTCTGTAACTTCCTCTTTTTTTTAAGTTTATTTATTTTTAGAGAGAGAGATAGAGAGCGTGAGTGGGGAAGAGGCAGAGAGAGGAAGAGAGAATTCCAGGCAGCCTCTGCACAACCAGCACAGAGCCTGACGTGGGGTTTGAACCCACGAACCGTGAGATCATGACCTGAGCCGAAATCTAGAGTTGGATGCTGAACCGACCGAGCCACCCAGGCGTCCCTGTTTGGTAACTTTCTGATCCTATAATATCTAAGGAAGAATTGTGAAGAGAAAGAAAATGAACTCAAAATTTGGTCTCACAATTCCAACGACTTCCAAACAAACTCTAGTCAACAGGTCCTGCTGTCCCTCCAAGATGCCAACAACGGAGCTGGTTGCCAGCTAGAACGCTTGAGCAGGAAATCCTGAGAGAGGCTCGCGTTTCTCTGAAAGAATAGCTCTAGGTTGTGACCTACATAAAACCACCCAAAAGTGGAGGTTATTGAAATGAAGGAATCCCCTCAATTGCCACACCCTGCATTTTAGGGCAAGTTATACATCATTTTAACCATCTTATTCTCAACCAGTGTCCCTCGAAACAGTCCCCTGCTCCCCTTCAGAACACTCCGTGCTTTAGGCTGCTACGCAGTGCATTCACTGCACTCAGCACCTCCCAGCCCGTGCACCCAGCTCTCTCCCAGCGACTGGTCCCCTGCTCCTGCCCCGTGCTTCCCAAAGGGCTCAGCCACAGCGAGCCCATCCACAACCCTTGGCCACATCCATCCTCCCAGCAATTCTTCCAAACCCCATCCACCCTCCCCAGCCACGGAATCTGCACAGGATGGCCATGGGCTCAACACAGAGCCCAGGCTCCACCCTTCCGACACAGCCACCCTCTCGGCCAAAAAAGCTTTGAAATCACTATTTTATTAACTCTAGATGGCCATCAAGCCAAAGCCATTCTAACTCTGCAGAAGTTTGGAAAATTAATTTTTAATTAAATGATGGAAAAACCATTCTAATGCATCCTTTAATTTTTAATGAAATAATGGGATTTCAAGTGTTTTTTTTTTATTCTTGTACATCAATGAAACAAATCAAAAAGATTTCTATCACCCTTTGGCCAGTGGATGTGTGGATTCAGCACCTCCGGGAACTGGGGCTCAGCTGTCCACACCCTCGCCATCTCCACCTGAGTGAACTGCTGAGTTAAGTGACAGAGAAAACAGAGGGTGATCTAGAAGTGGACACGTGAGGGCTAAGCTGGAGCATCCCACCCGACCCGCAGAGTGACCAGCCAGTGGCCAGATCACAGTAGGCAAAGGAGCATGGGGGACCCGTGGGACAGTCACAAGAAATCATTTAGGTCCCGCTAAATTCCCTTTTCTCAGAAGCTTCATGCTCATCTTGCTGCTGGGACCCTAATCATCCCTAAAACCCCTCCTTTCCGCCATTCTGGTTGCCACTGACCTGGTTGAGGCTTTCCTCAGTGTTTCGCCAGGAAGGCATTGTGGTTAAGACTGGGTCCTGGAATCACAAAGGCACAGACTGAAACTCGGCTCCTTGATCTGGTGGCTGCTTGACCACGAGAGCCTCTGGTTTTCAGCCATTAAAGGAACATGTAGTTGAGCTGGGAGAATGCATTGTCTGTGGAATGCTGTTATTTCAAACTATGTCACATGGATCATCATGAGCACTTCCTAAATGGAATCCCCCTCCAGACTTGCCCTCTACGCTATTCACGAACTTAACCAATAAAGAACACAGTTAATCATGTCACTCTGTTGATTAAAAATCCTCAGTGGTCCCCCAACCGCTGAAGCTCGCTCCAAACCCGTAGCACTGGTCTGCATGCTTTGATCCAGCTGCCCCTCCCCAGCCTTGTCCCCGTCGCCCTCACCCAACCACACAGGTTCTGGTGCCCCTGTGCCCTGGTGCATTTATCAGATAGTCCTCCAATGCCAGTATGTGGCCAGGCGTAGCAAATGCGTCAGTAAATGAAACAGAAAGAAAAAAAAAATCCAGTCCTGGACCATAAGTAATTTTCATTCTGTTCCTTCTTCTGGGACATTCTTTGTTCTACCACTTCTCTTCTCTGTCCCTTCTCTTGGGATTTAATCTAATTACCGATTCTTGGTTAAAATATTCTGTTGACTCTCCAAAGTCACAGAACACAACTGGGGCACTTGCTTTATGGGATTTACCACCTTGTGTTCTAATTATTCTCCTGTGTGTTGTCTCCCCTCCTGGGCTGGGAGCTCCTTCGAATGCTGGATCTTTCATCCTGGGGTTCCTCATGCCCAGCACGGTACCTAGCACAGAGGAGGCATCTGTATTGAGTTAGCTTCTTTGTTTGCAAGCACCGCAAGTCAGATCTGAGAAACTTTAGTGAATAATTCATTGGAAAAGTGCTGGGTGGGTAATGAGATCAAAGCTGGAGGTAAGCAAGTAGAGCACAATACTAATAACCAGTACTGGAGGTGGCTCTTGGCAGCTACCGTAGGCAATCAGTCTAGGGTGTTTCTGTCATCGCACAGAGCCCACGTGCCTCTGGTCTTTTGGACAAAGAATCAGATTAGTTTACGGGGATAAGACACCCTCAGAATGAAGGAGGAAGAGCTTACCAAGGTATCAATGGGGTGCTCTACCCAGAAGAGAGAGCACTGAGCAGCCATGAGACCGGTGTTTTCTACATTTGTCTTACATTATTAAAGTTGCCTTGCTTATTGTAAAAACAACAATTTCGATGGCGTTGTCCCACAAGAAAATGCACACACTATCTACAGTACCAAATATCATGCCTAAAACCACAGTCAAGAGTATATTACAGTGACTAAGCAGGTCATGTCTTCATCCGCTGCCTTCCCCCCACACTAGATACCCACAGCGAACAACAGAGAGAAACGGTCATGCCGTGCACTAGAAGTCAAGGACAAACATGTCATGTAACACCCTCCCACACCCAAACACCCTTGAGTGTGGCTGGAAGGTCTAGTGCCTCACTTCTGGTGAATAGAATCTGACAAAGGCCACGGGCAGCCACTTCTGAGATGAGGTGACAGGGCGACCGAGCCTTCCATCTGGCTTGGCCCTCGCTCTTATTCCGTGGCTGCCTTCCCAAGGCTGCTCCAAGGAGAGGCGTGCACGGTAGATGCAGGTGCCCCTCGGTCCCATCTCCAGGTACAGCCTTGGGAGAGAGCCCAGCAGAGGCACCTCCTCACAGATTCCCAGCCCCCAGGAGATGCGAAACTACCCGTGTTCTTTCCTGCCCCTGGTAGTCACTATTCTACCCTCTACTTCCATGAATCAGACTGCGCTGAGTAGCTCTCATGAGCGGAACCACACGGTGTTTGTGTTCTGTGTGCCTGAGAATAATGTCCTCAAGGACCATGTGTGTCGCAGCGGGTGTCAGCATTTATTTCCTTTTAAAGGCTGCATAATGTTCCATTGTTTGCATACACCCCATTTGGTTTATCTATTTGTCCACTGATGGGAGCCTCTTAGATCTTGCACATAATGCACCGATGAACACGGTGTACAAATATCTGAACTCTTGCTTCCAATTCTTCAGGAAAAAGACCCAGAAGTGAAATTGCCAGGTCATGTAATAATTCCATTTTTAATTTTTTTAGGCATTCCCGTTCTGTCTTCCATAGTGGCTGCATCATTTTGTGATCCCACCAGCAGTGCACAAGGGATTTAATTTCTTCATGTCTTCTCTAGTACTTGTTAATTTCTGGTTTTGTTCCTGTTTTTGTTTTTGATGGCAGCCATCCCAGTGGGTGTGCCACAGTATCTCATTGTGGCTTCGAATTGCACTTCCCTGGTGAGTGGGGATGTTGAACATATTTTCATGTGCTTGTTGGTCATTTGTGTGTCTTCTCTGGGGAAATGCCTATTCAAGTCCTTTGCCCGTTTTGTAATCAGGGCGTTTGTTTTGTTGTTGTTGACTTGTAGGAGATCTTTATGTATTTGGATGCTAACTCATCAGACCTCTGATTTGCAATATGCTCTCTCACTCCACAGACTGCCTTTTCACTCTGTTGACTGTGTCCTTCGATGCACAGAAATTTTTAAATGTTAAAGAGTCCAATTTGTCCAAGTTTACATCGGTCTCCCGTGCTTTTGGTGTCACATCCAAGAAATTATCACCAAATCGAATGTCACGAAGCTTTCCCCCTAGGCGTTCTTCTAAGATTTTCATATTAGGGCTCACATTTGGGTTTTTTATTCACTTTGAGTTCATTTTTATACGTGGCATAAGCTAGGGGTCCAACTTCATTCTTTTGCACATGGAGATGCCATTTCCTCAGCAACGTCTGCGGAAGGGACTGTCCCTGCCCCGTTGAGTTGTGGGGCTCCTCTGTCAAAAGTCATGGCCATCTATGCAGGCGAGCATTTATTTCTAGGCTCTCTGTCCCATCGGTCTACACCTGTCTTTACACCGGCAGCACGCTCTTCTGGCTGCCGTTTCTTTGTGGTAGTGTCTGTTTCTAAGCTGCTGAGTTTTGAGGTGATTTGTCACACGGCAACAGACAGTAACAAACAAAAAAGTCCACGATGGTTTCCTGTCTTACCCTGGCTTCTGCTGAGCGCCATGTGGGATTTTCACAGCCACCGGCTGCCCGGGTGTGGGTGCGCTTGGCAAACCTCGGACCTGGTTTGTAAGCTGGTGGATGACAATTGGTGGACAGATGTGTCTGGTGGCCCGAAGCCGGCCGGATCCTGCTTTAAGTGAAATGCTCCTGCGTGATGGTGACTGTCAGATCCGGTGGGCATTGAAAATCTGACGAAGCTGATGAAGTAACATTACAAGATAAAAAATTCGGGCAAAATCTCCTATTAATTATTTTTAATTTTCCTGATTATGCAAGCAGCTAATTTCTTTCATTCTATCAATGTGATACAAAATCTCCTCCCTTCTTCTATGTGTAAGGGAGACGCTCCCGGGGTACCTCACACTCCACAATCCTTCCTTCGTCTCCTATTTCACCACATTTCCCCTCCCTCTTGGATGACTCTGCTCTACATACTCCCATGATCTCATTTTTCTCACCTAAAAACCCTCGGGGGCCCCCGCCTCCCCTCCTCCAACCACCCCGCTCACCGACCCCCACACTCTCCAGGCCTCCAGACCTGTGCGTGGGCCCTGGCCTCTGCCTGGGACGTCCTTCCTCCAGAGGGCCACGTGGCTCTGTCTCCACACTCCCTCTGGGTCCTGAAGTGAATATCACTTTCTCGGGGAGACATTCCCTGGGCGCCCCATCTGGCTGCAGCCCTCAGCCCCACGCACCTGCCCCTCTCTCCACCCCTGAACATTCTCTATGCCACCAGAAGGAGGAGTGTTCACTCGCCTTTTGCCGAATGCATCTCGAGAACCTAGGACGGGTCCGGCATACAGCAAGTGCTTCATAAATAGCGTGACTGCTCAATGAATGCCTGTACTTCCCCTTGCGACTCCCCATCCCACGTCCCAAATCACGCCACGTGCATTTGGTTTGGTTTGCGTCTGATGGTGAAATTCCTGAAGGCCCGTTGCAGAAATCTGTGAAGATGCAGAAAAGTCCCTCCCTGAGAGGGGACAGCGGCCAGTACTTTGGCACAGAGTCTTTTTTCCAAGGCTTGTAACGTACCCAGTGGCTCAAACCTTGCATCCTGCCTTAATCTGCTTTCCAGAACCACCCTCACGTTCACAAACAGCCTTCTAACGGGCGGGCACGGTCGGGTGTTAGCCAACAGACCCTGCCTGAAGCCCGTGGGGGAAACGCAACCCCGGGCACTGCCTACGTGAGCGTGTACCCCACGACAGGGCCGGCGGCTGGAGGAGCCCAGGCAGAGCATCTCATGGGGCTCTAGCAGGAGACGGTCACGGGGTCAGAGGGTGTGGGGACGGAGGGATTCCCCCGGGGGATTTGCAGCCACCATTTGGCCAGTCGGGGCCTTAGCGTGCAGAGAAATAGTTGCAGGGGTGAGGTTCTGTGCAAGGGGAGGGGGGACACGGGACGGGGCCTGCACAGGAAACCCTGCTCCCTGGGCCCCCCGAGGTCCCGCGGGGTCCTGTAGCAGTGCCAGCAGGTTCGGCCCCAGCCGCCTCACGAGAGGAGACGGGCGGGGGCTGGGCCTCCTTGCCTCTCTCGAATGCCCCTCGGCCTCCTCTGAAACCGTACCTAACGAGCTCCTTATCCGCTGCCATCACTGATTTACTTCATTTCAAACGTGTTGCTTTTACAAAGCGGGCCACGAGACTTAATCGCCCTCGCGCTGAAGGCCTTGTGTGTAAAGGCCTCACTGCTTTTGTGGGGGCTTGGGTATCAAACTCTCCGAGCAGGTATGTTTCTCCTACCAGATGCCGGGGTCTCAGTCCCGGTGACCTAGAGAGACGTCACTGTGCATTTCCAGTCACCATTAAGTGAGGGCTGTCATCGGCCCTGGGCTCAGAGCCTGACCCCCACTCTTGTACTTTTTCTCCTGGTCTTTGACTGCGTGGTCCTGTTCCGTCCCCCAGAGCCGCACTTGGGGTGGAGGGATGTGTCAGAAGCTTCCCGTCTCCCAAGTGGGTGGGGTTGTCACGTGCTGCAGGTGTGGGCACACAAGTCCCTACCTGATGACCTCTCTTGTCTCAAATGACTCCGCTATCAACCTTGGTCAAATGAGGGGGAGAGAGACAGAGACAGAGAACAAGAGGTCATTTTCCCCTTTAACAATCTGAAGCTTCACTATCTGATTACAACCAACCGTATTTTCCAACCCTCTGCTCCCTTTCAACGACTCTTTCATGAGACACGTAGTTGTGCCTTTTTCCAACATTAGAAATTACGCTTTCAGTCAAGGTTTCACTTGGACATATTCCCCGTTCCCGACTGGAACGCTGGCTGGAGGCTGTTCCAGGGCGAACAGCATGTGGCTGTTCTGACGAGAAATGAGACCTGCCCTTCCCTGGAGGACGGCGCCGAGCTCACAGCACCCCAGAGGGTGGGGACCCGCCTCGGGGAGCTGCTACCGAGCCTCCCTTCGAGGAGGGGCTGACGAGGACGGAGTGAGACCCGGAGCCCCCAGCCCCTCTCCCTGCCCTGGGCGGCCAGCAACGGCCCGTGTCCCCCCGCTCCCACCTGCTTACCAGGGGTGGCTTTGGCCCCGGGGGAAAGTAAGTGACTTGGGTTATTCATAGGAAAGACAAAGAAGCAACAGATAAGATATTAAGAATACAAATATTCTGAACTCTGATATCTGACTGATTCAGGTCTGTCTAATTTAGGAAAGACTTATCAGCCCCCCATGGTTTGGGCTACCTCCCCCCCCCAAAATGTCATCTGCTGCTCTTGGATTTTTTATGGTATCTTGGAGGAGATGAAAGGAAATGGATCACTACAAAACTCCATGAAGAGTCTCCGTTTCTGTTTTGAAGTCGCCATATTCCATCATGACAGGGTGGGTGAGATGCAAGGTCGTCACAAGGCTCGGGAAGCTGAAGGATGCTGGTCAGTAGACGTGGCCACCGAGCAGACTGGCGCTTGCACGGGGACAGCTAGACCGGTCCAGGAGAAGGGGAGTAGCTAAGTGTGGGTGCTCACAGAGCTGCTTTTCCCAGACTTTGGAACTTGTACCCCAGCACGCATGTGGCCGTGGGCTAAAAGTTGTGTAAACCCCAAAGATAAGCACAGCATTGTGGAGTAGCGGTGTGCTGAGTATCTGTGTGTACACGTGCTGGGGGAGGCTCCTTGGAAACACTTCCCACACTGTAGAGTAGAGGACAGAGTTTGCGTTCTTTTCCAAGACACAACTCAAGTCTTCCAGGACCTCTCCGGCTGCCCTGGCCGCTTGGGCTCTGTTCCCACTGACCCCTGGGGCACCAGGGATGAATGGCTTGTCACTCCCTCTGACGGAAGAACCGTGAGCCCAGGAGAAAGTGTACTCACCCCGAGTCACTGGAGATTTTCCAGCCATAGCACCTGCCTACCAAACACGTGGGGTGTGTTAACGGGATGGGATGGGACAGCCGTCCGAGAGGCACCTGCCAAGGCGGTGGAGATCCGTCCTCAGGTTGAAGCAGAGATGATGGAAAGCAGGGTGACCCGGAGAGCAGAGAAGGTGCAGGAGTGAGGCCGATGCGCCCTCCGTCCGGCAGCTTCACCTGAGGGGAGCCCTCCGGACACGCTCCTCTGCCTTCCACACACACTGACTCATGTCCGCCCGTCTCTCCTGACCCCACATAAAGACTCCACCACAGGGTGATGGCCAAGTGGAAACCCACGACCCTCCCCTCACTCTGCACCCACCTCTGTGCCGCCCCCTCCTGCCATGGCGCCACGGCCACTTTCAAAAGACGGGCTAAAAACGTGGGCGCCCTTGGCCTGTCCGGCCAGCACCCTCCTTACAGTTCCCTCTACCCAAAACGTCTTCATTCGGAAGGATCAGTCTGAATGTTCATTGAGATTCCACACACTGGCCAAGTGCACGATGAGTCTGGTTTACCAAACCTCAGAATAGTAGACCCTGTGCCCCGCCCCCGGAAACATCAGCCTGCATTCGTCTCACGGGGTTCTGCAGGCAGATCGAGTCCCAGCGACAAGAGTGCAGTTAGCTCTTGTGGGTGGTCTGTGCACAGAGCCCCTAAAGCCCATTTTGCGTTCAGTTGAAGACCAAATAAAAGGTAAAAATCAGCATCCAGGAGACAAGATAAGCACATACATTATGTATACTCCATTGACCCCCACAAAAGAGTAATTGCGTATTGTACCTGACAGTTTGCAAGACAATGAGTTAGCTAAATATCGTGCTATTCCAATGCATATATGAAGCATATGCTTGCTATTCACAAGTATATGGATTTCAAAAGCTTGGAATTTCACACCAAGAAGTGAACCTTAATCAATATTTCCTTGTAGATAACACATGAAATCAAAGAGAACAGAATATTTTAAAGAAACACTCTTTGGAATTAAATCCAGACAAAAATGTAACTGTTCTAAAAGTAGTCGAGTCAACATGAGGAATCTGCGTGCCGTATACACTAGATTATGAAGTAGAAGGTGAGCCAGGAAGCCCTTCTGTAAAGAAGGGCACACACCCTCCCGAGGGTCTTCTAAAGAATTGCTTCTCTGCACAGCGAGCTGCTCTGGGGTGAGGACCTCAGGGCACACACTTTGGGAAACCCTCTGGGGGCAGGTGTTATCCCTGGATCTCCAGCCTCTTGGAGGAGAGACCACAACGGCTTAGTGATCTTTAAAATAATTTTCAAAGTTGGGGCGCCTGGGTGGCTCAGTCAGTTAAGCCTCCGACTTCAGCTCAGGTCATGATCTCATGGATCATGAGTTCAAACCCCACATCAGGCTCTGTGCTGACAGCTTGGAGCCTGGAGGCTGCTTCGGATTCTGTGTCTCCCTCTCTCCCTGCACCTCCCCCACTCAGGATATGTGTCTCTCTCTCCCAAAAATGAATAAACATTTAAAAAAATTATTTTAAAAAAGGAAACTTGAAACAATGTAGTATTTTTCCTCTATTTTCTCAATTAGGCTACTCCGGAAATTTGAGATGATTTTTCTTTTAATTTAAGCCTCTATCCATCTTTCCTCTGCAGTGATGGCCTCGGGTCACTGTGTCCAAAGGAGGCTATGCCATTAGCGCATTGGCTGTGACACACGTACTCCCTGGTCCACAAGTCAGAGATGTTAGAGAATGAATGGGGTTCCGTATAATTTATAAGAATTTTATTACTGGTGATTCTACTTTTTTTTTATCTAAAAACGATCATGCATGTCGTTTCAAAGTGAGTGGATACTAAATGATACCCAACAACAACAACAACAAATCTCTCATTCATTTGGCTACACCAGGTTATCGTTTTGAGTTATATTTTTGTCTTTTTATGACATGGCGAAGATAACAGAAATGAAGGAGACTGATTCATGGGGCTGTTCTGGCTCCTCTGCATCTCCGGCCCCACCTTGTAGCATCACAGCAGCCAAACAGGATTGGGCTGCGGGCAGCCTGGCCACTCATGTTCCCAGACCTCAGGTTCTCCAAGGAGAAAATGGGGACCCACCCAGGCATGGATCGTTACAAATGCTCCCTCACTCCCCACAGCCTCCAACAGGAAACAAAGCTAATTGTCCCCTAATTAGAGACAAAAGGCTTAGCAGACACCTCAGCGAGCTAGCCCGCTCCTGCAGGGGAGCGGCAGCCCAGCCATGGCCACATCCAGTCTGCCGATGGGGAATCTTCCAGAGACAGAGGCCCGGGACTCTGGAGGGGTGGGGATAAACGTGAAGGGAGGCAGGTGGACAGAGGAGGTGGGTGCTTTGAGAACCAGCTTCATGAGCTCAAGAATCTTGTGGAAGCGTGAATCTGCTCTAGTCTCCACTAATATACTAACCGAAACCCTCCCCAACGTCCCCCCCAACGCCGTCTGTGTGCGGGGACACGGTAGCGACTGAAACGTTCCCAGCAGCCACCTTAAGAGCGTTTTCGTTTCAACAGTAACCTTACATAGCCCAATATATTCAAGCATTATTCTCCCAACACGTAGCCAATGTGGAACATCGCAAGTGAGATGTTTTACATAATTTTCTCATATTAGCCTATGAGATCTACAAGAATTAAGGCTCTGAGCACAGAGACACAGCAAGCGTGAGCAGTAAGACTCCGGTGTGTCAGTTGGCTCGGGTCCCCATAACAAGCGCCCCACACTCGGGGCTCACACAACAGATACTCAGGGTCCCACGTCCTGGAGGCTGGCAGCCCGGGATCCGGGCGAGGTCAGGGCTGGGTCCTCCCGAGGCCTCTCTCCCGGGTGTGCAGACAGAATTTCCTCCTCGTGTCCTCACACGTGGTCAGTCCGTGTGTGTCTGCGTCCTAAATTCCTCTTCTTATTAGGACCTGGGGCCACCCTCATGACCTCATTTGTCCTACCTGCCGCCCTAAAGAGCCTGTCTCCGAACGTGATAGCATTCTGAGGTCCTGGGGGTTAGGGCTTCAGCATTCAAATCTGGGGGAGGCACAGTTCAGCCAGAGTGTCTGGGGCAGGTGCATCTGGACGGACGGGGGGCACGGGATGGGGTGAGAGGTGGCAGGTAGGGACAGAACATGCCTGGATGGGATGTGCATCTAGGAGAGCTCCTCTGGTGGCTGCGTGGACAGAGATGGTGGGGGGAGGGGGGGCCGGGGAGGAAGTGTGAGACAGTGGAGAGAGCAAGCGCCTGTGCACGTGTTTGTGGGGGTGGGAGACACGGGGAGGTCTGGACGGGGGCATGAGAAGAGGGGCGAGGTCCACCATGTGGAACATTCTGGAACATGTCGTTGAATAGGGGTATTTGGAGCTCCACCACTCTGTCTGGGGACCCCACCCTCACCACGCTGTCTACAGGGCTCTGATCTCCTAAAGCCAGAGCGCGGGATCGGCCGTAACCCACCATCACGTGACCATTTGTGTTTAATATCCTGAAGCAGACATGTTGTAAGTTGCTAACATTTAAAACAGCTTGTTCACATTTAATTAGATATCAAAACAAGGCTTTCTGCTACTGTTTCTTTCGCAGGGAACTATCATTAGTTAAACTTCAGCATCGCTCATGTTCCTGAGAGCTGCAACACAGCCCTGTGGCGTTAGCCGTGAATTCGGGAATTCTCTGTGGAAATTAATCTCTCCCTTCATTTGGCTTTTTCGTAGCGCCTTTGTCCCCAAATAACCAGTACATTAGCACGCGATGTTCTGTTTTCCTCATACCCACCGTGACTTTGGTATCCGCCTTGGGTAAGCGGGCTTCGCCAGGGAACCTTCTTTCTTTCTAAAACCATTGTTTCTTTAATGGTGGGGTTTCCCATTGGGGTTTTTCAAAAAACACTTTAGAGAAGTAGGAAAAGAGACACCTGCCCTATTTTTTTTTATAGTTTTTTAATGTTTATTTTTGAGAGAGAGATAAAGAGTGAGTGGGGGAGGGGCAGAGAGAGGGGGAGACACAGAATCCGAAGCAGCTCTAGGCTCCGAGCTGTCAGCACAGAGCCTGATGCGGGGCTCAAAGTCATGAACCGGGAGATCATGACCTGAGCCGAAGTCAGACGCTTGACCCACTGAGCCCCCCAGGCGCCCCCGCCTACCCTATGTTGTGAATGTAGCTCGGTGGTTGACTTACCTCCACCCACGTTCAAAATCCATGTTAACCTGTGACTCAGTAGTTGCATCTTAACCTACGTGAGCTTGTATCTGTGCACACAGGCGCGCGGGCAAGAAACGAGGGTCTGCGTGAGGGTGTTTGCTGCCGCTTTGCTTGTGGGCGCCAACGCTGGATGCCCGCCAGGAGGAGATGGTCACAGGAATTACGGGCACCCAGTCCACGTGCCCCGTGTGTCCTGTGCGTCCAGACGACCCTGTGTCATAAAGGCCTCCGGGGAAGGGACTCAATGCTGTTGACGTTGTTTCCAGGGCGAAGGGTACTGGGGACACAAGGTGCCTGACTTTCCACATATGTGTTCTTTATATATTCTTTGTGCGCAAGTTATCACACTTTTTGACTTTAAAATATTTTTAAAGAATTCTCCATCCCTCAACTTTGGTAATGAGTAGAAATATACAGAAGCTCACAAAAGCTTCTGTAACATAATGTCGGGAAGGGCTCGTGGCCAATGCAACAAGGTTGAGTGAGGGTCAGTGCTAATCTGTGCCACAATTTCCCTCTTAAACTGAACCAGCAAATTAAATTACCTTCTATGTCTAGGGGCGCGTGGGGGGCTCAGTCTGGTGAGCGTCTGACTTCGGCTCGGGTCATGATCTCACGGTTCGTGGGTTCGAGCCCCACATCAGGCTCTGTGCTGACAGCTCGGAGCCTGGAGCCTGCTTTGGATTCTGTGTCTCCCTCTCTCTCTGCCCCTTCCCTGCTCATGCTCTGTCTCTCCCCCTCTCTCTCTCTCAAAAATAAACGTTAAAGAAAAACTTTTTTAATAAATAAAAAAATAATAAATTACCTTTTATTTCTCAGCCCATTTGTTTAATGAGTAATCGCCCTCAGTTCTTTGGTTGGGGGGGTGGCGGGTAGACTGAGGAAGCAGGACTGACATGAGGCGGTTTAGGGAGAAGGAAGACAGGTGTGGAGGCTCCAGAGGGGTCTGCTGCTCTCGCTCCACTGTGGTCTTTTCTAAGCCCATGGTGTGCGCTGTGTCCCAGGAGGCACGCGCTCTTCCCGGAAAGACGCAGCCCTGGAGCAGGAGCTCAGCGTCCACGGGCTGCCCAGAGGAAGGCTCGGGCTGGAGGGCGGCGTTCAGCCCTGTGCTGCCCACACCAGCGTCCAGGAGCTCAGACCCAGACGCCACCTGAAGTGAGTGTTGGAAGGGTGGAGGGGCCGGTGGGCAAGGCCGCCAAGGGTGGCCCCCAGGGGCCCACGCTGCAGCCCCTGGGGGCTTGTAAGGGAGAGCCCAGGGCACCCTGTCGGGAGGGGCATGGCAGGCCGGTCTGCGATTCGGAGCTGCCCGTGCGTCCCCGCCTCCCGGTCACATAGTCAGACAGCCTGGTGTCTTGGGGTTTTCGTGGTAGCGACAGCAAGTCACGCTGTTTTGTTTAAAAGGATTCTGTCTTTGAGACGTTCTTCTCCCATGTGCTTGAAGAGAATCATGATACGATAAACAAAGTGCCAGCTGCTGGGAGCCTTTTTAAAAGTAGGCTGTGAATCTAAATGACATATGTGACACGCAAACATTTAAACTGTTCTATTTAGAACTGTCACTTTACATGCACTAGTAACTTTAACATTTTCGTGCTCAGACGTCATTCATCTGGAAACTGTGCAGGCAAACGGCACCGCCTCTCTGACCCAGGTGTCCCGTCACAATTCCTGACGGTCCGTGGCCGCTCGCCATCACCCAGAGTCCAGCCGCGAACCCCCGTCTTCAAGCTCTGTGGGAACATCCTTGACACAAACATGTCCTCTTACAAAGAGAATTCTATTATTGTTTAAATAATTCAATGCACACTATAATTATTATTACAAACATATTGTATGAATTCTGTCCTACGAGATCAATCAAAGTGAAGGGTGAGGTGTTTCTATAGTGCCAAAGTTTATTTTTTTAATTTTTTAATTTTTTTAATGATTATTCATTTTTGAGAGAGAGAGAGAGAGAGAGAGAGAGAGAGAGAGTGCGAGCGGGGGAGGGGCAGAGAGAGAGAGGGAGACACAGAATCCAAAGTAGTTTCCAGGCTCTGAGCTGTCAGCACAGAGCCTGACGCGGAACTTGAACCCACGGACCCTGAGATCATGACCTGAGACAAAGTAGACACTTAACTGACTGAGCCACCCGAGTGCCCTAGAGAGTCCAAGTTTAAACCTGAGAATTTTAGCAGCTTTACTAATATGACAGTTTGTTGTTATTTATTTTGTGTTGATTACTACGTTCAGCAGCTTTCCTCTTAGGTGAGCTCTGTGATATAATGGATTTTGCTCACTGGTCTCGGTCCAACCCAAGAGCTGTGACAAGAATATGCAGATGGCTTCCTAGGCCACTCTGTATTTCAGGACACTCTTCCTTTACAAACAGATGCGGGAGAAGGGAGGCTTTGCTCCGGAGCCCAGAGCCTGGCACCGAGGTGACGGGGCTGGGAGGTGGCAGGGAATCTGACCCTGGGGCTTGGGTGTGTTCAATGCACAGAGAGCAGGCGGTAGGACAGAAACATACATGACAAATGATAAGCACGTCTTCATTTCAGACTTTGATCACGATTAACCAGCTGGAATGTTCAAATGTCAAGGTCCAATGTACTTATTGTTTGGGGTTCTGGGTACAGACGTTAACACTGTAGCAATACTCATAGTGGTCATTATTGCAGTGACTGTGCCCTCTGGGTAACGGTCTGGGACCCCGCGACCTTAGCGTGGGCACAGCTGAATTGTCAGCGTGAGGTGTGCATCTGGGGACAACCCACGGAGCCAGGCGCAGGTGCTGATGACGGCCGGGGCCACCCCACCCCAGGTCCCGTGTGTCCCCAGCCGCATGCCGAACACCCAGCCATTCACACAAGATTGATGGAGCCCTCGGCGCCCTGCAGCCTGGGTCTCTTATCACCTCGGTGCCATTAGACCTTTCTCTAGTTTCACGCAAATTAACTGCTCATCAATTCCATGATTGCAAAACCTCGCAGCAGCTGTATCTCTCAAACTATGATTACTTTAAACCTATTTGGTCCTAACTTCCCGGCACACCATCTCCCTTTGTCGACTCAATTGATTAATTCCAACCAGTTTATAACCAAGCCATTTATTTCACTCAACTACCTGCACGGCCCACAGGAACGGCCCCGCGGGCGGATCGATGCCCCGGCCGCAGCTCGAGCCCGCCAGCAGAAGCACTCGGCCCGACTAACCAGCTTCCAGTCGGTTTCTGTTCCGGTCTTCGTGAACACGATTCTACGAGATGGGAGGAAAGTCTAATAGCCCTCAGATACCGAGGTTCATTTCACTCCCAGTGTTTTTTCTTTCTGGCCTGATCTGATTAAAACGGAAAAAGCTTCGGAGAGGTAATTCCATGAAGGTTGAACAACCTTGAGGGGGCCCGGGGCTGGGTGTCACTGGGCGGGTGCCACTCAGAGGCGGGCCAGGCCCCTGCCAGCCCCTCCCCGCCGGCCCCGGGGGGCCCCCGTCCCACCCGCCACCAGCCAGGCTTCAAGGGCGCCCGGAGGCATCCACACTCTGTGCCATGGTGCCCATCGGGGACCTTGCTGCAGCTGCCAGGAGCCTGTGCGGGGCTCCCCAGATGTGCGCCTGTTCTGAAGAGGTGCGGGTATTTATAGTTTAAAACACTGCAGAATCTTCCTCCCTCTCTCTGTTCAATTTCTGCTGCACACAGAGGTGACGAGGTTAGCCCACTTTCTAAAATAGAAAGCAAATATGTAACAAGTGCTTTGAGTCGTGTATCGGGTGCAGTTGTATAAGGATATTAGAATTTATTGAAATGCGTTCCAGAGAGCATTCTGAATTTTCTCAAGGATTAAGGAGTCGGAGACAAATACAGTACCTTGTCCTAGGATCTCTTCAGTCCACGCGCGTCGCGCGCAATTCATCCCGTGAGCGCCTTCTGGCCCAGGAGGCCTCTCGTCCGGCACTGCCGTGTGCTCACAGGGAAGCGGGCTCAGGTCTGAACACTTCCCCTGAGTCCGGGGTCAGCGCCGCCGCTCAGAGTGTATAGCGCAACCCAGAATGTTCGGCACAGACGTGGTTAAAAAGCACACAGATACGTAAACCTCCGGTGAAGGAACAAGAGAAGAGGGAAATCTAGAGCTTTCCGTCTGAAACTGATGTTCTCAGGCTTATTTCTGGTGATGTCTGAAACCGAAATGTCTTAGGGAAAGTGTCCCCGGGCCACCGTTATATTCCACTCACGTTTCCATTGAGAGGGATACGTACATACATATGTACAGACATTTTTTCAGTACAAAATTCAGCTTTTTGAATCTTAGGACAAACGCTTTGCATTTACTGCTTCTTTGAGTTCCAGAAAATATTTTTAGGGTTTCTTAGAAGTTCTGGACGTTTTTTTTAAATCTTTTAGTAGCTGAGAAACATGTCTTTAGTTTTTCACTGTCTTCTCAAAAAAAAATATTTATATATATCCCTCAGAAAGAAGCCTATTTTTCTGTCATAGATTTCAACAGGACAGTGTTTTTGACTCCAGAGCATGGAATGCAAAGAGGACTCGGTGTCTGGGCTGCAGAGAATCAGAGATTTACTTCTCATATTTAAATTCATTAAGTTGTGCTGTTTAGAGTCTGGAAATGTACTTGTTCCCTTTTAAGAGGGTCCCACGGGTCCCACGGGCTCCACCTGAAGGTCTAGGGCCCTGGTGCACAGACAGAGGCGCTTCTCACCAAACTGACTCCTCCCTAGAAAGGCTTCTCAAGGGGCCCCTGGGGGCTCAGTCAGTTGAGCGTCTGACTCTTGGGCTCAGGTCATGATCTCGTGGTCCGTGGGTTCGAGCCCCGTGTCGGCCTCTGTGCTGGCAGCTGGGAGCCTGGAGCCTGCTTCGGATTCTGTGTCTCCCACTCTTTCTGCCCCTCCCCTGCTCATGCTCTGTCTCTCTCTGTCACAAAAATAAATAAAAACATTTTAAAAATTAAAAAAAAAGAAACTAGAAAACAGGGGCACCTGGGTGGCTCAGTCGGTTGAGCATCCGAGGGGCACGTGAGTGGCTCAGTTGGTTGAGCACCCGACTTCAGCTCAGGTCACGATCTCACGGTCCGTGAGTTCGAGCCCCACATCGGGCGCTGGGCTGATGGCTCAGAGCCTGGAGCCTGCTTCGGATTCAGTGTCTCCCTCTCTCTCTGCCCCTCCCCCGTTCACGCTCGGTCTCTGTCTCTGAGAAATGAATAAACCTTAAAAGAAAAAAATTAAAGTGGAGGGAAATTAAGTGCAAAGAAATAAAATCATGAAAGATATAGAAAACAATGTAGATTAGTGTTTTATAAGCTTGTAGTGGCACAGATCTTTCTTAGCATGAAACAAATAATTTTTAAAAGATTGATATAGGGGCCCCTGGGTGGCTCAGTCGGTTGAGCATCTGACTTCAGCTCAGGTCATGATCTCGCGGTTTGTGGGTTCGAGTGCCACATCGGGCTCTGTGCTGATGGCTCAGAGCCTGGAGCCTGCTTCCGATTCTCTGTCTCCCTCTCTCTCTGCCCCTCCTCCACTCACGTGCACACGCACTCACTCGGTCTCTCTCTCACCAAGAAAAAAATAAATGAACATTGAAAGAAGAAAGAACAGGCCAGCGCAGAGTCTCCTGGCCTCGAGGAAGCACTGTCTGCAGAAGCCATCAGCCGCCGCCCGCCTCGAGGCGTTTCCCCATCTTCCGGCATCATTTGTCGTCTTGACTGCGTCTCCTGCTCGTCCAAACAGAGCTATTGTCTCCACACCACGGTTTCTGAGGATGTCTTTTTCTCTCTATCCTCTTCCATTTCAAAACATGACGGTTGTGTGCACCTAAGCCAGTAAGACGTGTTGCCATGATCTGTGTTGAATCCATGCTAAGGTACTGATGACGTTAAACGTGGAGTATGTCCCCCTGGCCTGTCCCGAGCCCAAAGACACAAGCGGCCCTGTGATGGAGCCGATCCCACTTCTGCTTCTCAGCGGGTCGGCTCCGTGGCCTCGTGGGGGAGCACACCCCGGGTGCCTACCTCTCCCTGACGCTCATCTGCAGTGGCCCTCTGGCGGGGGAGGGCTCGCCGAATCTAGGTGAAGGATCGCTCCTGCTCCTTTCTCGGAGACAAGTTATGTGGGTCGTTAATGTGGGTCAACTCATGGCTCCCTTCTTTTCCTCTCCCTCTCCCTCCTTCTAGAATCACAACCCAAAAGTCAGCGGCTTGGTCGGTTGGGGATCTATGTAAGACACAACGTTAATGTTCTCAGAAATAAGTTTGATTTAGAACCAAGAGAGGCATGTATCAGAATTGGAAGGTGGATGGCATTTGGGGTCAGACGTGCCTCCGGAGGAGTTCTCATGCCAGCCATTTCCAGTTATGGGACCTCGTCCAATGTCCAGCCCTCATCTTTGAACGAGGAATGATGGATGCCCCGTAAGACAGTTATGAAAACATACGAAATTATGTATATAGTGTCCATCACCCCTTTCCACTCAAATAAACCTATAATTAATTGCAACGTTGGACGACAATATGCTTCTTAAATCCAATTCCATAGTCTTTTCCTTTTGTGGCCCTAAATGGTGGACCTCCACGTTGAAGAGTTGTCCCAGCTGCTGGCCAGCACAGCACACCCCTTCCGTGACCCTTGCTCTGAGGATGAGCACAGAGAGAGCCTCGGCATCAAAATGTCGTCATGACCCACTGACCCGAATGTTCCTCTGGTTTAGTAAATACATGCCCTTTGAATAGCATGTCCAGTGTTCTCACCCCATCCCCCGGGAGATGCCCTTGGTGGACCGTGTTAGGGGGATATGCGTCCCCCCACGTGCCGAGGCGGCCGTGAGCGCTCACAGCACACTGTGAGCCCTAAGGAGCACATCCGAAACGGCCGGGACTTGGAGACGAGGTCGGCGTGCAGACATGTGGCCGACCTCGCTGAGCGCCAGGGCGCCCGGGGGGACAGTGAGCAGCCTAGGGGCTAAAACAAAATAGCTGCCTAGCGCTGGGTGGTGCTTGTCGGTGTTTTGTTGTGGGATCGTTTCCGTCTGCTTGTGTGACCGGTTGGTTTCTAAGCCAGACCTTCAGATGATGCTGTCTGTGAATGTATTTCTCCTTAAGACACGAGCTGCTCTCCGAGCTGCTTCCTTCATTTATCGCCCGTTTGGCAGACTCTGGTTGCTGCTCAGCGGCTCCCAGAAAGCACTGCAGGGAAACCAGACCCTCAGCTAACCCGCTGCTCAGTCTCTGCAGCACCGTCCTCACGGCTGTCCGTCTTTTCTCCCTGAACTTTACCATGTTGTGTTGCGGTGGGGACACTTAACCTGGGATCTGCCCTCTGGACAGACTCCTACGTGCCCGGTGTGGCGCCTCTGACCCTGAATGGCCTGTCTGCTTTGTTGTCTTTCACTTGGGATTTGGGGGCCGGGAGGGTACTCTGCACATGACATAAATATGCTCCGCCCCCACTGGGGATGGGTTGGGGGGCTGTCGGCGGTGTGGGGCCCCAGGGAGCGTCACCTCTCTGGAGAATCACAGGATGGTGTGATTCCATCACCTCATTGTCTGGGGTGGTTACGATGACCCTGAGGCCAAACAATTTGCCCAAAGCCGCAGATAATTTATTGCAGACTGAGGGCTGGAATCTGTGTGTCCTAATTCCTGGTTTAGGGCTTTTTTTTTCTTTTCTTTTTTTAGCTGTATTACTCTTAGTCCTTAAGTTCCAGACTTTCCTGTAGCAGAGGGGAAGGCATTAGTGACGGCCACCGTGTTATTTCTTTGGGAATTTCCTCATGCCAGTTGCCGGGAAAAGGAACACGAGAAGTCACACGGCACGTGCTCTGGCCTGGAGAAAACAGATTGGAGAGAAGTCCATTCTGGCCAACGTGACCTGGACGGGAAAACCCTTGTAAATGTTTCCTCCCTCAGCAACACAGAGCAGCTGATCTACTTATGTGAGTCAAGCTGATCGGAAGCTTGCACTTGATTTGCGAGATGGGGCCCTTGCAGTTTCCTCCCGACGCCCTGAGGCCTGAGGTTCCTCCATGCCCCGGGGGCATCTTTACGTAGTGACCCCAGCGGGATTCCAAACCCTGGCATCTCAGACACTCGGGCTTCACCAGAGAGATGCGTGGGAACACTGTGTTCTTCCGGGGGGGAAGGGAAGGATTACTATATGATCAGTGAGATACAATCCCCACTCACGGAGTTCATGGAACACAAGAGTTTTTATTTTCAACCTATGTTCCCGCATCCTGAGATCTCACCCTGATGCCTGGCCTGGCCCAGAACTGCCCCTTCTGGCAGAGAACTGCTTTCTCCTGACGTGCCCCTAGTGGACGCTGATGCGGAGTCGCCAGGGGCTGTGGGAGGAGGTCACAGGCGGAGACGGACCTTCCCCTGAAGGGCAGTAAGCTTCGCCCCCCTCTGCCCTCGCTCAGTGCGTCCTTATGGGGAGTCTTTGGTGCGTCCGCTGCTGGGAGATGACAGTAGGCTGCCTCCCTGCTCTTGAAAGTGCACGCAGACACAGTGATCTGTCGCGTCCGGCCAGGTCCAGGGACGGGAGACAGCCGGGCTGGTCCCTCTGTGTGCACGGGATGTCGATGGGCAGGTCTGGAGATGGGCAGATGAAGGGTGTAAACACCATCGGAAGACGGCAGAGTCGGGAGTGGAAGGTGGAGAAGCAGGTCCCGGAAATGACCGGAGCACCAACCAGTTTGTCTGGATTGTGGATTTTGCACAAGAAGGAAAGCATAGATATGAGCTTTAAGAAAACCGAGAAGGGGCTGGGTGCCTGGGGGGGCTCAGTCGGTTAAGCGTCCGACTCTTGATTTCGGCTCAGGTCATGATCTCACGGTTCCTGAGTTCGAGCCCCGCGTTGAGCTTTGTGCTGACAGCGTGGAGGCTGCTTGGGATTCTCTGTCTCCCTCTCTCTCTCTGCCCCTCTCCTGCTCACGCACACGCATGCATTACCCCCCCCCCAAATAAATAAACAAACTTTAAAAAAAGAAAACAGAGAGGGTGCAACAGTGTGGAACATCTGGAGGGCTGGGCTCAGCGTCCGGACTGTGTCTGGCAAGGTTGCTGGGTGCCTCGCTGGCCAGTGCACCTGCCTTCGGCTGGCACAGGCGCAGGGGGACATTCCTACCTTGGAGCGTTCACAAGGGGAGAAGGGGGAAGCGTCAAGCAGAAAATAAGGCCGGTAGCTCCTGTGACTCAGGAAACACAGATCCACGCGGTCGTCCACGTGGCAGGTGTCTGGGGTTTGCACGGTGCAGAGCCCGTTAGATAACAGGTAATTGAACCATGGCTTCCACGCGAATGCAAGCTAGAACAATCTGGCTCTAAAGTCTGGACTTGAGAGTGGCAGGGGTGGAGAGTGATCTCGGTCTTGCCACGGAAGCCTTCCCCTCGGTGGCCGTGGTGAGGCGTTAACATAAAAATGCCTCAATTAACCAGGTCACACGAAATGAGAGTTTAAGGGTCCAGGAGCTGCGCTGAGTGATGTCCTGTCACCTGGACGGCAGTCAGCCGTTCGCTCAGCACAGATTTCCAGCCAAAATAACAGCACCAGAGTCAGTCTCTCGTTAGCCGTCCTACACACACGCAGCTCTGATTAGCTCTGCCTGGAAAGGACTGTATGGCGGCTGCAGGGCCGAGGGAAAGAAGGACCCGTGGTGCGGTGCTCACGCCACAGGCCTCCTCCAAACAGGGAGCTCACATGGTTTATCATCCAAACCAGGGCACTCTTCAAAGTGAAAGAAGGCGCTATTAATACTGACACGGGGACAATAGGCGTAAACTGGGACTGTCCCGGGCAACCTGGGACGCGGGCCGCCCTGCCTCTAAGGATAAGTGACAAGGACCGTCCCCTCTGCCTTTCATCTTCCGGTGGCCTGAGTTCTCTCTGCAGAAATGAAAGGGCCAGTGTCCCATATTTGTTGTGGAAGCTGCCTCCCCAGAAGTGTGGCACCGGGCGTGTCCCCCCCCACCAGTCTTAGAGCTGCCCCAGATCGTGACTGCTCGGGGCTGTGGGGGAACGACCCGTGTCCACATTCAGGGGGCATGTAGCAGCCAGACACACAGAAAACTGTCCCCCCTTGCTGTGTGGGTGCCACTGACCTCAGCTCATTAGGGAGGCTCTGGGGGGCAGTGATGGGGGACAGTGATGGGGGCCAGTGAAGGAGGACACCTCTGGGAGGCAGCACTGGGAACAGCTCCAGGGGCCGGCTCTGGGGACAGCCCTGGGGGGCAGTGATGGGGCCAGCTCTGGGGGCACTGGCCGAGGAGAGCAGGGGCACACAGCAGATCTGGATGGCCCAGGCAGTAAGGGACATGCAGGGAGCAAGCCACCTGGAGAGACGTCAGTGGAGAAGAGGAAGGTTCAGATATGGAAGCAGCCGTGATGTGAGGGGTGGGGGGTGTTACAGCTGGATGTCCCCACGGGAGAGAGGGGACGAGCCCCTCCCACCAAGTCCCTGAAACTGCCAAGAGGGGCTCCGGCGGGCAGACCACCCAAGGTCTGTGTCTTGCTCTGGGTTCGAAGGTGGCTGCGGACCGCTGACCCCGCCCCACCCCCACCCCCAGGGGTCCCACAGACGAGAGTACCTGTGCGGCTCCCAGCAGAGGGCGGACGGAGGGGACTGGGACTGGGACTCTGGCCTCGGGCAGGGCCCCCCACCTCCCACAACACGCCCTGCACTCCTGGGTGCTGACCCTGTCCGCCCCCTCCAGCAGCCCCCCAGCTTTCCCGGCCACCCTGGGCACGTTTAGTGGAGGCAGGAGCCCCTGCGCTCAGAACCGAGTGGTGCTTACGTGTGCCGTCGTGTCCGTGTTGTTCACAAAGAATAAATAGAAATACAGAGCGCACGGAGCTGGGACCCTGGAGAGGCCGAGGGGGGCCTGGCACGCAGGGTCTGGCCGGGGGGGACAGGTCTGGGGTGGGAGGCAGGTGGTGGGGGGACGTGATGGTGATTCAGGAGGCTGGGGGCCGTCCTCCAGGACAGTGCGGGTCTGGCTGAGGTTCTCAAAAGGTGGGAACGAACCCCACTGGGGCCGGGGCTCAGCCACCTCCCTGGGGCTGCGAACCGGGGATTGGCGGCTGGAGACCCGCCCAGTGCTGCTGGTGGGGGGGCCCCATCTGTGCTGCCCCCTGGGCACCTCCACCTGCAGGCCCCCTGCTGCCTCGGTCTCCCCTCCTACGGGAGCAGGAAAGAAACCCACCCACCATCTCTCCTTCCAGCTCCTTCCTCACCGAGGAAACAGGTCGGGCCTCTGCGCTCCCATTTCAGTGTTTCAATCCTAAAAACCCCGTGTCACTCAAGTGCTGAACGGTCACACCTGCAACGTTACTCCATAGACCCGAACAACAAACTCACGTGAAGAAATCAGAACAGGGGCGCCTGGGGGGCTCAGTCCATTGAAAGGCGGACTCTGGATCTCGGCTCGGGTCGTGATCCCAGGGTGCTGAGATCGGGCCCCACGTTGGGCTCTGCGCTGAGCGTGGAGTCTGCTTGGGATCCTCTCTCTCTCTGTGCCCCTCCCCAGCCCGTTCTGTCTCTCTCTGCCACTACACTGCTTGGGCTTGTGCTCTCTCTAACATAAGAGGCATAACATAACATGACAAACATCACTCATCCTAACCTCATGAGACAGGCTCTGGGATAAACCGGAACAGTGAGCCTGGAGAAGCACAGCGGGGACTCTGCTCTGAACCCCGACGGGAAGCTTCTGACCCCGAACGGGCGCCCCTCTATGTTTTTGTTCTGTCAATAGAAATCAGAAATAAATGCGTTGAGACACGTTTTGCCTTTTCCGGAGAGAGACAGAATGAAGGGGCGTCGAGGGCGTCTTTTGGAAAGAGCTTACAGGTCCGTCCGTTCCTGTTAAAACCTCCGTTTACCAGACTTGAGTCTTGGGTGTGCTGTGCTCAGGGGCGTCGAGGCGGCCTTGGGGAGCAGAACCCCGCACTCGGGCAGCACAGCGGGGTCCCTGGCCGTGGGTGGTGACCCACTGGCGACGACGCCTCCCCCACGTCCAGTCCTCTTTCCCCTGCCCCCAGTGGCCAAGTGCAAGGTGCATCTGCCCGGCCCTGGGTGCGTTTCCAGAACAGGGCACAGGGGCTCTCACTCGGGAAAGGGGAAGAAAAAAGGTTCAAGAAGAAAGGGGTGTGCCCCAGTCCTCCTGATGGCCCGTGACTGGTCCTGACCTCTCCCCAGCCTCTGTGGCCATTGTTTCATTTGGCAAATACTCTTTTCATCTTAAACATAATAATAATAAATTGGAATAAGGACCAAGGATGTCAGAGAAAGCAGGGTCCCGGGAGTTTTAAAAATAATCCCTGAAATGCTCCTAAGACCTTCCGGTTCCTTCTCCCCAAACTCCCAAACAGTTGGAGTAGAAAGAGGAAGGAGAAGCCACAGACCGTTTACCAGCTAATATGGTCATATGTAATTCTGAGGTACATTATTACAACAAATGAGCTATTTTTCTTTGAATGTTGTGTCGGTGTGTGCTTGAAAGCACCATATGATGCTTTCAAGATCACCATATGATCTCACCGTAAAATTTTCATGAGCTTTTAACAAAAACACCTAAGTCTATAAAAGTCAATGGTCACATGCTGGAGCTCATCCAAGGAAGCCTTGACCGTGGGCACAGCAGCCCGGGGGGGTTACAGCCTCTGGTCCGTGAGCTCAGCACAGAAGAGGCTCCGTTCGGGCCCTGAAGGGACTCCCCGGCCTCTGTGTCACGAGCAGGGTTTCAGTGACTCCTTAATTCCTCCCCAGTGACGTGTGCCTGGTGCATTAGGTATGACACCTCTCTCGGGCCTCCGAATGGCATTCGTGTCCCAGCATCCTGTAGCCCAGACGCACCTGCCCACCGGGCCGTGATTCGGGAGTCAGAAGCCCAGGCAGACGTGCAGCGTTCTGCCGAAGGGAGCTGTGTGTGCACACATCCCCTGGTGCACGTCCTCATCCGATGGGGCCAGTCGCTAGGCTCCCAAGAATGTGCATTTGGTTCCACGTTTAGGACTCAGAGCTGCCGGATCCACTTCCCGAGCTGCCACTCAAAGCGGAGTCCGGCTGTCTGCAGCCTGGGACACCTACTTTCTCCAGGCCAGACGCCCCAGGCGGCCAGAGCCCACGGTCCTTTCCCGCTCAGTGAGCGCCTACCGAGCGCACGCTGTGCTGTGGTACTGCTCGCAGGGGGCCCTCCCGAAGGGGTATCACTGCCATGCCCGTGGGTTCAGATGAGGACGCTGCCTCCAAGTGCCGTGACCGCTTCTGGATCGGGAGGTTCCGAGTGAGAATTGGTCCACGCGCCCTGAATCCCAAACCCAGCCCTGGGCTTCCGATGCCACTGTGCAGATGGCGGAAGAAGGTTCAGAGAGACTTTTTGATTTGAAGGATTTCAAATGTCCCCGGTTTGTTTTCAAGTAGCGGACTTCCTGCGGCTACGCTTCCCTCCGTTCTCCACTTGTGGCTGGTCAGGGAGCGGGACTGAGCTTAGGGTGGCGTCGAGCACATGTATCATGGAATGACCCAGAGGCTAGAAATCAAAACCCACAGGCGCTCCTTAACCTTTCCAACTGACACGCGGACAAAGGGCATGCCACAAATAACCGCAGGGTTCAGGCTCGCGCTCCCCGTGCAGTTCATCAAATCCCAAACGTCACAATTCCACATGGGGTTGTACCAACTTTTGGCTCGGACTTCGTACTGAGCAAGCCAGCTCCGTATTGGTCAAATCCATATCACGACAAGCGTCACCTGCTGAAAAGCGGAACGCCACTAAAACCTTTCAAAACGCCAACCAGGCGAATTCACAAAGCCAAGCGCCACCAGTGCCAGTGAATGTAGCCGAGTCACTGAAATTCAGCATAAAAGTCGTTCTCGCGGGAGAAACTCAGCACGCGCGCATTTGAAGCTGCCTGGGGCCGTCGCCCTCGGCAATTTTCTAACATGGAGGGTTTAAAAAAAATGGGATCTTTCAAAGAATCGTTTGTTCTGAAGTAGGGAAAGAGAAAACGTTATGAAAAGCACTCACACATACGACCTCGTTTCTGGGCAGCCGGCCAACAGGTCGTTCCTAAACGCCTTCCCTCTTCCCTCACGCCTCACACTCCGCTTCTTCCAACGGCAGCGGCTGGGAAGTCTCTCCCCCCTCCCGAACCGTATTCAGATTATTAACACGTTGTCTGCCTTCACATCGTACACCTAACACATATTCTAAGTGGTTTACAAATACTAACTCAATCCCCACGAAAGCCCTAAAAACAGACCCTGCTGTCGACTTCATCCTACAAACGCGGCAAGGAAAGTCCCGAGGAAATGATCACCCTCGCCTGTAATCGCTTCCCGAGAATGACTGGGCCAGGATACACACCGTAGCACATAGGCCCTGCCTTGAACTCTTCATATCTGGCAGATTTCGGTACTTTAGTGCAAGATAACGTTAATACTTGGGCAGATTGGCATTCGGTCCAGTGACGCAGATCTATTGGGTAACCCCTGGGGTTCAGATACCGGGCCTGGTTCATATGGGGCGGTCTAGGGAGGGATGTGAGTGCCTGAGAATACGATCTGACCGTGCATGCTGATGGTGGTGACCAAGGGGACAGGGACGTCCAGAGAAGGGCATGCGTACGCCCCCCAGGTGGGGCGGGCTGGCTCTGTTCTGCTTGGGCCAGCGTTGCGTCTGGTACAAACCCCTAAGCCTTGCGGTGCGTGTGATCAGAAGGCCCAGACCAGTACAATGGGCGACTCCTTCCAAATATTCTCAGTTCGCTAACGAACTCAGCCTCTGCCCGATCCAGGCTGGCTCTGCCCAGTGCCCCAGTTTCACCAACAAGAATGCACC
This sequence comes from Prionailurus bengalensis, assembly GCF_016509475.1. Taxonomy (NCBI): domain Eukaryota; kingdom Metazoa; phylum Chordata; class Mammalia; order Carnivora; family Felidae; genus Prionailurus; species Prionailurus bengalensis. The sequence goes on along the minus strand of NC_057358.1, from coordinate 1,515,250 downwards.
CTCTCCGGGGGCCCCAGCACTGAAGCCTCTCTCGCGAGGCCTCAGTCACGAGAGACAGACCACGGGCTTGCGGGAGTCTGACACAGGACAGCGTGAGTGTGGAGGGGGCCGCCAGCGGGGCCTTCCCAGGGTCCTCGGCACCCCCAGACCAGGCTCAGCACCCCGCAAGAGGAGAAACTAAAGGGGCCGTGGGGACGGACAGCAGGCCTGGAAAATCATATTGGAGAAGTGGATGCACGGCAGAAAGATGAAATGACCCGCGTTTGACCCTTCGTTTTCCTTCCATATAAAGAATCTGGAATTCCATTTAAACATCAAAATGAGAAGAAGTCTGAGCTGTGTAGCCGACTCATTCAGTAGACATGCAGTAAATGTGATTCACATTTATCTGCGGCTCCCGCATTCCACGGCTCCTGCCCCTCCCCGACATCTGAGTTTCCCGTTGTCTGAAAACCGCTGTGTGGGACTTTTTGCCACAACCCTTGCCTAATCACCTGGACACATGTCAAGGAGCGAAACCCTCTGGGTGATTCAGGACACCTGCAGTCTGACCCCAGCTCTGTACATAGGACCCCGGGGGCATTTATGAAGCCCGAGGCCTCGGCCATGATGGGAGGCCTTGAACTTGCTGCGGGCTTCCAGGTGGGCCCCAGACGTGAGCCAAGCGGGACAGGCCCGGAGCAGTCGACGGGGGAGGGCACCCGGGACCCCAGGGCACACACCTTCTGCTCTTTGAGGGGAGACCGGTAACCCCAATCTTAATGCAAAACTTCCTAGTTTTCAAACCGACCAATAATTTAAAATTTTTAACAATAATGTGGCCCAAGCGAAATCCACGTATGGCTGGATTCAGCAACCCCCCTGCCCCCCGCCGAAGGCCTTTGTTCCACGTGCTGCCCGTACAACTCCACGCGCTGTAGAAGAAACTCAGATACGTCACCAGCCACACAAAACCTCCCAAATGTGAACTTCTTGACCCACAGCGATGCACCCAATATAACAATCACGGCCACGCGTGTGGGGCCAACGGAGGAGGACGAACGGTTGGCAGGTACTGGGTGGGTCTCCCAACTGGGCCGCATCCGAAGGGTTGAGCGTCGCCACGGCCGCACCTTCCCTGCCCCCAACTGGAGACGTGTCCAGGCGCTCAGCCCTGGGGCTGGACACTCCCAGACATCCGCGTGCCCCTTCGGTCTGTGTGTGTGTGTGCACAACGTGTGGGCTTCCCACACTCGAGGGACGAGGGGCGGGTGAGGGAGGCCCCCTACGACAGCCAACAGGGACCTCCATTTCCTGCTTAGAATCTGTGTCCCCGCCACCATCTGGGACAAATCTCACCCGCCACCATCTGGGACAATCGGGCCACCCCACAGGAAACACGTCCACCGTTTCCTCCTACTCCCTCCTCGGGCTCAGCCGGATAGATCTCGGCCTGCCGCAAAGCCGGGGACTAGAAAGCACCTGCCCCCTTCCCCGTTCCTCCACTGGCTGTGCGTCAGGGAGCCAGCGAGGGTAAGCAGGCGTGACTGACCCCGCCCGGATAAAAATCAAGTGGCCGTTCCCCTGGCTTTCCCAGGGCCACGACACGGGGGCAGTCTCACCGACTGGGTCCCACGTGGTGAGACCTCTGCTGTCAGGAGCTCTCCGAGACGTGTCTCCTGAACATACCAGAGATGTCTGGCTGTGTCTAGTCTCCCTTGTTAGGCAGCAAAATGCGGGAGATTGTCGGATTTTAAAAATCTGAAAATCTGTCTAAGGGACTGAAATGCCTTATTGCACGCATGAAAAAACGTCAGAGAGAGAAATCAATCTGTCCTACGAGACGGAGACTCCTCAGGAAAAACTGGCTCTCAGATCGACGCGAATCTCACCTCTTGAAACCTGTAGACACGATCGCCTCCCAGTTCTACAGCCCAGATGGTTCTTCGGTCTCTGAGATCCTACCCTGGCCTTCCCCGAGCCGTGTGCCGACGGATGGGTGCTCTCCCTACTGTGAGGGTGCCCCACGGACATTCTGCTGCCTCTATAACCCACGGCTGTCAGTGTATTAGAACTTGGATACCACGAATCCAAGCTTTTGGATGTCAACCTGAAACACGGGTACGTTGTCTCCAGATACGCATCTGAGGGGCTTTCCACTGAACTAACAGCACAAGCGAGGGTCTAAACTGTGCCAAGTTTATTGTGACCTTCACACCTCATTTGGGGATAAGCTCTGTCATCCTCACAGCTGAATTGCAGCAAGCCAGAGCCGTGTGAGAGAAAAGTCCCGCCCGGCCAGGAGAGCCGGCAAGGAAGACCTCACCGAGACTACCGCTCGGAGGGGAGACAGGACAGCGGGGTGGGAGCCACGGAGCTGAGTAGGCGCCCAGGCTCAGCGCAGAGCGGCCTGGCTGGCGGTCACGGCCGGGTGGGGCTTCTCTGCACACAGCTCAGCAGGACTCTCAGTCAAACCAGAAGCAAAGCCTGGCCAGGGCAGAGCCCTCCTCGAGGGGGAGGACCGACCTCACGTGTCAGGCCAGCACGCCGCCCTCAGGGCCACACGGGCAGGGCCGGTCCCTCCGGGGGGCTTCCAGTTTTCTGCTCCAGGACTGTTTTCCTGAAAGGTTACTGAACTGGAGAGAGAATACCCTTGCAGCTCAAGAAGCAGACGGATAAAAAAAAAAAAAAAAAATCAGAATTTTATCATCGCGTTCAGAAACCACTCAGGATAACCCCAAATGCCTCTAATTTGTAGCTTTGTGGGACAATTGAACAGCACTCTTGCTTATTTATGCAAAGGGCTTGCAACAAATAATTTAGGGCCTATTTTGAAGCCTGCTAAATGTGGGCTACTTTAACTGTCAAGTGTCTCCCAATTATGGTAAACAACCCTTTGAATATTCAGCTGTGGAAACAGGGATCGCTCGGTTCCAGTGGAGAGGAAGTGGGGAAATTGCTTAGTTTGCTTCTTTTGAGCAATTGCTGTTTATAAATGCATGATTTATTTTCCCGGGACTATCTCTGGTATTATCTACAAAATGAAAATGTTTTTATTAGCAAAGATGTTTACAAAGAACCCCACTCGTAACTGGGTGTGCAGTGTTACTTACACTGTCTGATATATGCATTCAGCTTAAACGTACCAAATTTGAACGTCTGTATAGTCCTTTAAAAATAGCTAAATGAAACGTTCCCGTGTTTTACGACCCTCGTAAAACATGTGCTTCCGTCCCGATTACCTAAAGAAAAGAGAGAGAGAGGGAGAGTCAGAGGGATCTTAGGTCTAAGCTCACAGTACCTGACTAATTATCATGTGACATTTAACTTGATGTTTGATTTATTATCTTGAACTTTCCAATGAGACAAGATCGTGAAATCTATGATTTCAGATGAAATTCCGTTTGGGACAATCTAGGCAAATAATTTCTCACACAAACGTATCTACCACTCATGCAAAACCATTTCCTGAACTCAACTGCTAATACAGATGTTAGTTCTATAATAACAATAAAGAAGAAAAAACACCTGTATTTTTAATAGATTACGACAGGGTCATTTCAGAGTCCACAGTCCCAGACTCTTGAAAACTAGTTCAACACAATGGAGGCTCGTTTGTGCACTACGCCTCCCCATGAATCAGACACCCCCAGGGCTCAGGGGCCTTTGCAAAACACAACAAAGCGGTGAGCTAAAGACCGGATTTGGAAGAAACGTTTCAGAACTGAGTTATTGACGAGGCCGCTTCTGACACTACTTTTGAAGTTGTCCTTCGGGCTGAAGGCGTCCTTTGACTGAGAAGGACATGGCACCAGAGGTGGGGCAGATGACGGAACCCCCCGGAAGATGGAACCGGGAGGTGTGGGGGTCCTTGGAAATGGGGCTCTTCCGGAAACGGGAAGAAGAAATTGGGAAGTGCTGATCGGGGAACAGTCTTCCATCCACGTCCCAGGCGACGAGCTGCCAGGCTCCGAGCCCCTCCTGGGGCCAGGCCCCGGGGGCCAGGCAGCCGGTAGACTCTGCCCCTGAGCTTCTGATGCAGGGTGGGCTGGAGCCACAAGAGTGCCAGCTGTGCAGGGAAGGCCCCCCCCGCGGATCACATGTGGGGCAGGTGGCCCTCCCACCTCCTTGTCCGGCTCCTCCCCCTTCCCCGCCGTCCTGCCCTGTCCTAACTCGCCATGTCCCTTCCTGATACAGTAAGCCTGTGTCCCCGCCTCTGCACATGGCCTCTGGGACCTAAGTCATCGCTGCTGTGTGCTGAGGCTGAGCTGCTTCGGGGCCCGTGCATCTAGGGGTCACATTCCCTGGGAAAGCCTCACCCTGCAACCTCCATCTCGGGCCTCGGTGTGTCCCTCTTCCTGGCAGTCCCCGGTGGGCGGCTGTGGATTCCAGGCCCGCGATGTCACCTGTGCTGTGCTCTGACCTGAGATGCTCTCCACCCCCTCGCTGGCCCGAGTTCTGGGCGGGGAGGTCTGCCTGGGGTGAGCCTGAGGTTCTGCAAATCAAAGGAGCCCGCAGGAGCCTCACTGCTGCTGCTGGGGCCCTCTCTCGGGGAAGCAGAGCCCCTTAGAAGAGTCTGCTCTCTGGGGAGCTTCCCAGAGCCCCTCCCTTCCACCCCAGCCAGACACCCACTCCACATTTCTCTGCGATGGATTCCCTCGGGACAGAGGGGTTTGAGTCCCCTGTGCTACCTCATAGCTTCTGGCACTTTCTTCACCATCCCTGGTCCCCTGGCAGGGGGCAGATGCAGCCACTGACCCACTGGCACTCCAGGCGAGGGGCCAGCCAAGCTACTCCGCCTCTGAACTTTGGGCAGCTTGCTTGAAATCAGTGTGTTAGACGAGGTAACCTCTGAGGTCCGCTCCGGACTCTACGCAAACATACGTTCCCCAGACCCTGTGTGAACGCCTCACATCCAAGGCTTAGGGGGCTTCCCTGAACCGTGTGACCAAGTGCGTCGTCTGCACACGACCCTGCCCCGTGTGCTTTCTGAATCATCTGAAAACACTGGCGAAGGTTTAATATGAACTGTTATGCAGAGTTTTAAATATTAAAGAAAGATCTAGGGCAATGAGCAAAGGAGCCAGGGGAAATGGCCGAAATTAAAGATGTTCAAATCAGAAGTTAGCAATGACCTAAGCTTTTCTTTTTGTAATTATGATTCCACTGCTTCCCTGGGAGATGAGGGGCCCTCGGTCTGAGATGTTCTGGCATCTCATGCACTTTTGATGACAAGACACAGGCCTCTGTCCACCTGGTCAAGGTGAACGCACGATAAACCTCGTATTCTGTGATTGGGTTTTGGGCTTTTGTTGTTTTGTTTTGTTTTGGCTTTGTGGCCTCCCAAGAATGATCTATTTTCTTCATTTCCCTTGTCTCTGTTTCTTCTCTGGTCTCATTCTGAGCAGTGAGGCCCACACAGCTCAGCTGGGCACAGAGCTGCCCCTGAAAGAGCTCCAGATGCCATGTCAGGCGGGAGTGATGCTGATGTGGCGCAGAGAGGCCACCCGGGGGGACGTGGGCCCCAGAGTCGGTTGCATTGGAATTTCGACTTCCTGTCTTTCCTGGTTGTGATTGTTGTAAAGTTAGGTAACAGAGCGCGTGCGGCCGTCCGCCAAGATCGCTAAGGGAGGCAATACTATCAAACACCTCGCACCTGGCGTGCACACAGTAGGGGACGAGGGTCATTGGTAAGATGATGTTCTCTGACCCCAAAGACAGCTTAATAGGGATCAGCTTTGTGCAGGTCTTGGAAGGACGGCAGGAGGACCTCTCAGTGCCGGCTGCTGGGAACAGGGGATGGCCCAGCCATGGTGGAGGACAGCTTGGGGGTTTCTCACAAGGCCAAGCCCACGCTTACCGCTCGATCCGGCAATCACGGCCCTTTGTATTTACCCAAAAAGTTGAAAATGTGTGTCCACCGCAAAACGGGCACACGGATGTTTGCAGCAGCGTTACTCATAACCGCCAGAGCTTGGAGACAAGCAGGATGTCCCTCAGCAGGGGGAGGACGAATAAACTTGGTCCCTCCAGACAGAGGACCACTGTTCAGGGATGAGAAGAAAGAGCTATCACACCACGGAAAGACATGGCGGAAACTTAAATGCATATTATCGAGTGAAGGAAGCCTATTTGAGGAGGTTCCAAACCGTGTGAGTCCAGCTCTACGACACGCCGGAAAAGCACAACTGGTGGGCCAGTGGTCGCCAGGGCTGGGGGAGGGGATGAGCAGGGGGAGCACAGAGGACTTTTAGGGCTGGAAAGTACTCTGGATGAGGCTCAGGCGGGAGATATGTTTTCATCCAAACCCCTTAGACCTGGACAACACCAGCAATGAACCCAAGTGTAAATTTAGTTAATAATGACGCATCCATATTGTTTCCTGTATCGTCACACTGGCAAGATGCGCAAGGGGACACAGAGCATATGGAAGCGTCTGTACGTTCTGCCCACTTTCTCTGTAAGCCCAGAACTGCCCTAAAAAATGGTCCATCGAACACTTTAATTACACACTATGAGAGTTTATTAACTGATTTTGTCCAATACTTACACAGAACATGGCAACCAATCCCATGTGTTGTGCATGAATCTAAGCTCGGCTTTGCCCCAGGTACGTGCCCACCATAGATGCTGACTGTGCCCTTGCCCAGCGTGGGCTGCTCTGTCCCACTGGGTCAGCAACTCACTCTTGCTCATGTGCACGGTCTTTACGTGTGCAAACGTCCCCGAGTAGACATCCAGGATGCCTCCGTCTGGGAGAGGGTCAGGTGTCCGCTGAGCGATGCCCATCTCCTGCCGAGCGAGCTTTCTGCCCCCGGGTGGCCGTGTGGCTGGGACTCGCTTCCGGCCTGGTGTCCCAGTGTGGCCATGAGGCTGCTCCTGGGTGGGACCTGGGCCTGGGCCCTTCTTCCTTCTTTGACCATCTGGAAGCAATGGATTTCAGGGGGCTGCCATTGAGCACAGAGCCCAGGGCACCGTGAGGAGCTGCCACCCAGATCTCGCGGCTTCCTGGGCAAGAAATGGACGTGTTCTAGCTTCTGCTGTGGCAGAAAGATCGTCACCCACTTAGCACCTTAAACAGGCCATTTATCGCCCCACAGTCCATGGACATGACTGGGCCGGCCAGCCAGCCAGCTTGCCCCCCACCCAGCTCATTCCACTCTTTGGATCTGGTTCCTCCAGGCTGCAGGGCTGAGCCCCACACAAGGGGACCAGTCTTTGCTCCTTCCCGTGGCCTCCGTGGCCCCTGCAGCAGTCCTCCTCCATGCCTGGAACCCCCTGCGTCTCTGACTCGAGTGAGAGAGAGGTCTCCGCCTGGCTCTGAGGGCGATGAGGTCAGCCCCACTGGATAATCCGGGCACCTCCCCTTTCAGACTCGGTCACCTTAGTCCCATCGGCAAAGCCCCTCTGGCCACATAAGGTGACACCTTCGGGTTTCGGGGCCCGGAGTGTGGACACGTTTGGGCGGCTATTCCTCTCACCACGCACGAGTAGTGACAAACCAGAGCATCCTCCCCCCTCTCTTAGCCCCTCCCCCCGAAGCCACGTGGTTTGGTGGAAATGGAGACAAGAACCCACATGTCCCTGCCTTTCCACTCAGGAGATTTAGGGACGTAAACACCCAGCGTGTGTCACCTGTAGACGGGAGCGATTGGGATGCCACCCGATAGATGTTCCGGAAGGACACGAGCACACCACAGGGGGTGGGTGTCTGCTCACTGAATGTCGCTCTCTGCAAACGAGCCTCCCTCTGTTCGGATGCCCGCTGTGTGAGGGGGCTTGTCCAAGGGGCTGCGCCTCTCCTGGCTGGGCCCCGGGCCCCTCAGAGCTTCCCCGCACCTGCTGTGTAGGGACAGGTGCTGAGGCATCCACAAAGGGAAGAAGAAAAGGAGAACGGTCGCCCTCACTCATTCTCCCCGCTGATGGGGGAGGTGGGACGAGGGGCTGGTAGGGCAGGGACACGGAGGTCCCCTCCTCCAGCTCGGGGTGCAGACCAGCAGACAGTGCCCCACTGTGACCCAGCGACATGACCTGGCAGGACCGGTGTGCAGGACTGAAGAAAGGAGGGGCCGACCGTGAACTCAGCCCCCAAGTTCAAGCCCCAAGTGCAGATACTGGGAGGCACGGGGGCCTTGCCCTTGGCCACTGGCACACCCCCTCCTCCGAGGTTCGGGTCCAAAGGGCGGGTCCAGGAAATGCAGGGAAAACATGATCATGAGACACCCCAACCCTGCGTCTGGGCCCCGACCAGGCCCCCGTTCGCCGACCACGCGAGGCCAGGAAAGACTTTCTAGGTCTTTGCTGCTCGAGGAGGACACAGCTGACCGCCTCCTCCCAGATTTAATCCACCAGCAGGCTGAGGGCAGGACACTGGTCACCTTTGCCAATCCCCACAAGGAGTAAACTCTCGGTAAACGTCTGCTGAGTCAGGAGTAGACAACATCCCCGCGCTTGCTGAAGCACTGGTGAGCATCCACCTGGGATTTTCTTCCAGGGAGGTCAGGAAACTTGGCGTGCATCATGGGAGGGAGAAGGGGCCGGTGTGGGTGACGGTGCGGGTCGGGGTGCGGCACGGGGAAGAGGGCGGGTACGGCGGGAGGCCCCCACCCTGGGAAGTCATCAGGACCCTGGCAGAGACAACGCACCTGGGAGGGTCAGGGAGCAGAGTGTGGCCGGCCGCGTAACCTGGCGGGGGGCAGCGCTGTGCGGAGGCCTGTGGGCTCGTCTACAAAGGGCCAGAAAGGGGGAGACAGAAGCACACAGATCTTGGAGTCTGGTGTTGGCTGTTCCCGCCTCCTGGTCCACGGCGTCGGGCAGGTCGCGATGCTCGGGGAACTGGGGCGAAAGGGAGTGAGCTGTGGGGGCCCCAGAGCTGCAGGGTTCTTTCAGGGAAGAGATCCCCCCGACTCATCCCACCTGGATGCGCCTGTCTGTGTGTGTTTTAGGTTCTTCTATTCTTAGTTTTGCACAGCACCGAGTGTTAACATGATTTTCTTCAGTCAAGTTGCGGGGCCGACTGCCTGGTGAACAGGGGACCTTGTCTCAGGGCTCTGCCTCCTGGAGATCTGCTCCGTGTACGGTTCCAGGCGGGATGGGGATTTATCAGCAGAGACGCCCGGGGGCGGGCTGGTAAAGACGGCCATTATCATTTATTAAGCAGGTGTTCGATGAATTGGTCTCTTTATCACAACGCAGATTTACGGTACAATAGGCGATCCATTTTTCAATTTGGTGTTGTGCCGCTGATAAATTAACAGATGTCGATTGATTTTTTTTCCCTCCAGTCCCCTGTTTACACCTGACAGGCCGTACTTTATAGCTGAGCAGTTATTTGAAGTTATAAACATTATAATTAGCAATTTTTTAATTAGGCTGACAATTAACAGGAGATTCGCAAAGCTGCTAATTTGACATGTCCTACTGTCTGTGGTGTTTATGTTAACCACAACTTGAGTGAATTCAGTTGAACAGAACCATGGCGTCTGGGAAGAAAATCAAGCTCCGAGGACCCTTTTCTCCCCACTTGGCTAGCGCCGTGGCAGTTCAGACAGAGAAGAGGGAATTCGGTGATTCCACGAGATAACGGCACGAACGACACCAGCCGAACCTGAAACGGTGAAACGGTGCAGGAGACGAGGCTCCCAGGGCCCGACGCGAACGCGTTCCCGTCACCGCACCGACACAAGGGACCTCCGTCACAGACGTCAGGCAGGTTCGCGGCTGCGGCCTGTGCAAAGCTGCCGGGGGTTAGGCGGCTCCCAGACCCTCGTCACCAGAGTGGGCCGCAGGGAGCCGGCAGAGGTGCAGAGAGCGAGAGACGGAGAGGGAGCGAGAGGGAGATGGAGAGAGACAGAGAGGGGGAGAGCCAGAGAGGGAGACAGAGACAGACAGACAGGCAGAGAGCACACACACATGCACACGCACGCACACACAGATGGCACCTCAGGGCTTCCAGGGACCTCTCTGTGTTTCCAGGACGTCCTCTAAGCCAAGGCACTTTTCCTGACAGAGTCTCTCTGCGTCTGGAATCCCACAGCACAGGAGACACCGTGCTCAAGCCCTGGGAAGCCTTCTGACACGTGTCACTTGGTAACTGCTTCCGGTAAAGGACGTGTCTGTCACCTTGGGCTGGATCCGGGACGTCTGCCCCGGCGGCTGTGGTTTTGGAAGGACGGTCACGGTGTCCAGTCTCCGTGACCTGTTGGAAGCTAAGGCCGAGGAGAGAAGAAATTATTTGAAACTTGTCAATAAGATGAACAGGGGGAGTTACTCTTACTGAGGCGCTAAAAGAGGAAAGGAATTTTAAACACGGAGGAACACGGGTTTTCAGATTCCGAGAGCTTCCCTTGCCGTCTCCAGGGCTGAGGCGCACTTCCTTGTGCAGTGAGGAAACCGTTAATTAAAGTCTGAAGCACGACCAGAAACAGCTTATTGAAGCTGAGAAATACCGTTGAGCTTTGATTAATAACATCTCACTCCTTTCATATTTTTCGAAAGTCTAGATCTGAAGAAATTCGGCACCTAGAGGTGCAGAACTGGACGACCTTTTCCATACCCTGCCGGTGGGCGCTCTGTGCCGCGAGCGGCGTGGGGGACGCGGGCGTCAGACAGGGACCCCGAGCTCCGCGGGCACCTCTGCCCAAAAACACAACAAAGCAACAAGCCAGGGAACGCATTGCTTTGGGAAGAGGGAGTTTCTAAGCCCTTTGTCTTACAGCGTCTTGCTTCTTAGCGACTGTGCCCTTTTCTCTGGCCTCTCCCGATGCCTCCCTTCTGGGCACAGCAGTGACCCCCGAAACCCGCTGGCACTCTCTGAGCTGCGGGAGAACCCCGCCTTGAGAACCACTTAAACATACGCCCCCACGACCAGCACCTTGCTTTAAAATGTTCTTACAATCATCGCAGTTAATCTGACCCCAGCGAGCACAGTCCACAGTAGCCTGAAGAAACTGTCTTCTGGGACAGAGCCAAGTTCAAGGCTCAGGTCACGTGCCCCACAGCTGGCTGGCAAACCTTAAGAACCCAGTGTTAAGGGTCAAGGCCTTTTGTGAAATCAAGGATATGTCGTTCACAAGGGTGCACACTTCATTTTTTAAAATTTTTTAAACGTTTGTTTATTTTTGAGAGAGAGAGAGAAAAACAGAGCACAAGCAGGGGAGGAACAGAGAGAGAGGGAGACACAGAATCCCAAGCAGGCTCCAGGCCCCGAGCTGTCAGCACAGAGCCTGACACGCGGCTTGAACCGACGAACCACGAGATCATGACCTGAGCCGAAGTCGGACGCTCAACCGACTGAGCCCCCCAGGAGCCCCAAGGTGAACTCTTTATAACAGAGGGAGGCACAGACGTTTGTATGTCTGGGTATCATCCTCCCTCCCTTCATCTCTGCCTCTGTCTGGATCATGGCAGCTAACAGGTGTTGGAGACAGTGAAGTCTGGGGGTCCCGGGATCTGAGGATGTCTGGGACCCTCAGATAAGCGTAAATTGTTCTGAACACTCTATTAACCCAAAGGGAATTATTTTAAATTACTTTGCAGGATATTAGTTAATACCCACATGGGTGATCATGTGCCTTAAAAAGGTTACATCATTATGCGTCTTCTCTTTAAAAAGTCAGGGAAGCTAAGTAAAATGTCCCAGGAATATATTAATAAAAATGCTTAAATTGTACACAGAACTTACTCTCAAATGGGTTCATTTCAGTTACCTGAAGAACTACATTCGTACATAATTTTATGCAGATGAAGTAGACAGACGAGATTCGCATCGTGTGTGAGTGATTCACACCTCGCCCAGGGGGGCTCGCGGCTTCTCTCAAAACCCCATAACTCGCAAGCTTGCATGTAATGTGTGAGAACAGGGATGTGAAAGATAGACCTCTTCCCCCCTGGGAGAGCTGCTTTGACCCCCAGAAGACCACGTGGGACCAGAGATACCACTGGAAGCATTCAGAAGCCTGCAGTCCCCGTGCGGACGTCAGAGCCCAGCCCTGGTTTCCTGAACGGCCCGACTTTTCATTCTCCAGCCTGCACCTGTTGTTTTGCTAATTCCCCTTTCCCTCCTGTGGTCTTGCACACCCTCTCTGGAGCCAATCAGAATGCACTTTGACCCAGAGAAGAGAATGCGCGAAAGTAGGAGACAGGTCAGCGCCCCTCTGTCTCCAGGGTCAAACACGCAGGACACTTTTGCAATGGTCCCGTTGGAATAAATGGCCGATCAATAGCAAATTCGTTATAATTAAGTGTGCGTGGCAAGGTGTTTGCAGCTTATGGATTAAGTGCTCACTTGTCATGGGCTCCAGGAGCCCCACAGAGACCTCCGGCAAGGCTCATCTGAGAACAGTTCGACTTGGTGCTTCCTTCGGCCCAGGTGGTGAATGAGGGTGTCAAGGTCCCTTCAGGCCTGGGGGTTTCCAAAGGGCCCCGAATTCTGCAGCGCTGTCCTCAGAACACCTCCAGTCCTAGCACTCTCTCTCGGGACTATGACGGTTGGTCACGGACAGAGCGGCCAGACTGACAGTCCAAGACCCCGAGAAAGCCCCTAGACAAGGCCCGGGAGGACAGCTGCCATCCAGACGTGCCTCGCTGGCCCGAGGGCCCCTCCTGCCCTCTGTCTGCTGCACCTGTGCCCCAGGATCAGGGCAGTCCTCTTGGGAACCCTGTCCTTCCAGCACCCTCTCTGTCGCCGTGGGGAAGCGTCACCCCGTAAGCGAATGAGGGACCAGGCCCGGCACTCATGGATCCGCCAGGGCCGTAACGCCCCAGAGTGTCACAGTGGGTGGCTCACGTGGACAGGTGGGGCCACGGTGAGAGCTGGGCTTGGCCGGGGGCCTGTGTGCAGTGAGAGGAAAGGGGGCAACCGTCTCCGAGCAACCGGCTGGGCTTGCTGTCGCCCGAGTAACTGTCCTTCAGCAGGGTCCCTGTGAGTCGGGGGCACTGCCCTGCCGTGGCCACCAGCTGCCCCGGTAAGAGTAGGCTTCCTTCACTGGGTGCCCAGGGCATCAGGTCAGGAGCAACCCGTATCAGGACGCTTCCCTGGACAAAACGGGAGCCCTGCCCTCATGGGACTCGTGTCCCTGAGGAGACAAGCCATGAGCAAGAACAAGTGTGTGGAGGGCTGTGTCACCTGGGGGGAGCCGGCAGGGGTCAGGGGACAGGGACGGAGGGATTCAAGCCTGAGGTGTGGCAGGCAGCCCTGGGGAACAGCGAGGTCTCAGCAAGGACGGGGAGGAGGTGACAGCTGGCCCAGGGGAGCGTGGGGAGTAGACAGGGGGCAGAGGCCAGCACACTGTGGGACCCAATGGGAGACAATGGGGCAGGGGTGTGGGGTGTGGGGCGTGGACAGTCCACGCAGGTCCCTAAAGGACACAGTGAGGTCCGGTGGCTCCTGTTCTGAACAGCACGGGGAGCCTTTGCAGGGTTTAGGCAGCCAAACCATCTGACAGATTTCCAAAGGGTCAAGTTGAGGCTTGGACAAGTGGAGTGAGGTGGCCGCAGGGGAGTGAGGGGCTTGGAGAGGTGGGGTGCCCTGGGGGAGGCTCTGGGCTGATTGGGAAGCATATGGAGGCTGGGGCACGAAGGGAGGCAGTGGTCAGGGAGAACTGAGGTTTAGGGGAAGCAGCGGGAGGGACGGGGCGTCCTGAGTGGGGGTCTGGCAGGGTGGAGCAGACGGCGGAGAGCTGGCCAGGGTCTCAGAAGCAGACACCAGCTGGGGCTTTCCTGCTCAAGGGTTTCATGAGGGGAGAGCCGGGGAGTTTCCTGGGGAGGCTGGGGGTTGGGGAGCCCCCCACGGGAAAGAGAGAGGGAAGAAGAGAAGATACAGACCACCGTGTAAACGGGCACGACTACGGGTGTCTAAGCCTCCCCCAGCGAGAGCAGTGGGGTCTCTGGGAGCAGCCCGCCTCCGTTTCCCTGCTGGGCTGGTCCTGCCGGGGCAGGCCTGGGAACCCGCCCTGCAGGTGGAGGTGTGTGACAGGCATTCCCGGGCGGCCAGTTAGCGTGGTCAGGGTGCTGGTCATTAATTCTTTGTCCCTGTTTTCACGCGCCTCCCCACCTGGACCTGACGTGTGGCCAGCATCTGGGCGGAGCCGGTGGACTGAGATTCCAGGCTTCGCCCAGCAGCATGTATGCAGATCGCTACCCGCTATCGTGGCGCCGTCTCATATCCGGAAGGCACATGTGGCCTCGTCTCAGGCGGCAGCGAGGCTTCAGAGGGTGGCCACCCTGGCTTGCTTCTTTGTGGTCCGTGAGCACGAATGGGGCACTAAACGCACTGCTTGTTGGCTGAGAGCCAAACCAAAACTCACTCATCCCGGGGCGCCTGGCTGGCTCGCCCAGTTGAGCAGTTGACTCTTGATTTCGTCTCAGGTCATGATCTCTCAGTTCCTGAGATCGAGCCCCGTGTCAGGCTCTTCGGTTTCAAAGGCTAAGGAAATCAATTCCTTATAATCAATTCAATCTATCAGGATTTACTGAAACTGTTATGTGCATGGCCTTGGACCGGTCCTGAATTCAGAGGAATTCAACAGTATTTTGTTGAGGACGAGACCGGGCAGGCACATGGAGCCCACATACCCACCGTGGGCTCGTCTGAAGACAGGAGGGACATCGCATGAAGGTTCACTGCTAGACCCTCCTGGCAGAGCCCCACTGTGGCCCCCCGCTGCGTGTCCCCTTGTCCCTGCCAGCACCCTCCGGGCACCGCCCCTCCCCACCACCTTTCCCGTCTGTCTCGAGGCCCAGGCAGGTGCCCATGGGGTCCCCTGCATGGCCTGCTTCCCATCACGGCTCAGCCCCTCACTCGCATGCGGCGACAGGTCCCGGCTGCGGGCGGACTCCACATGAGCATTCGCAAGCACTGTGTGGCCGAGTGATGGAGACAAGGGTTGTCACCCCCCCATCGTAGAGGAAGGGGTCCCCATCATCCGAAGGGTGGGATAGCATATCCTGGGGGATGTCGGTCTTGCAAGATGGGTCAGAACAAGCCAGGCAAAGAAGAGCCTTTCCGTGTCAGGCACAAATCCTTAGTAGCACTAAAACAGAGGGGAAGCTAAGAAGGGAGTCCCCTAGAGGGAAAACAGGCAGTGGGATTTAGCAGCACCTAGTCCTTACAAAAAACAGGTAATAAATAGCTCGTGGTGGTGATGCTGTCCAGGGCTAGGGAAGCCAGCCTGGGAAAGTTTGATTTCACGAGGACTGAAAAGGCCCACAGAGAAACAGAAGCGAGAAATGTCTGTCCCCAGGGACAGAAGGGAAGGAACGGACAATAACATAATCATAACACCAACCCCGTCAAGTGATGATTACTGTCCATAGACGTTCCTTCTGTGAAAAAGATCACTCTGTTAAGAGAACAACACCGTAGAACAAAGTTGGGTATTTATAACTCACTGATCCTCCCTTGGGAGCACAGGTCAGCGGGGAAGAAAAGAACACAAAACGGAAAGGCTCGAGCCTGGGTACAGAGTGGCCCCAACCACTGAGGGTGACCCCAGAGCCAGCCTGAGGGGCATGCAGGGTGGAAACGGTCTGTCCCTTCTGCTCAGGGCTGTGTCCCCAGAGACCAGGTGCACAGTCCGTGCTCAGGGATGCTTCAGGGATGTGAAGGCCCTTAGTGGCCTGACACCAGTGGCTTTGCTTTCCGGTCTGGGCTAGAGCGGGGGGGGGGGGGGGATAAGTGGCCCTTCCCAGGGACAGTGGGCAGGTGACAGAGCGTTCCGTCCTCTCCTGGAACATCAGGGAAACCGGTACCAGCCAGAACGCACTGAAACCAGTCAAGTACAGGGCCCCGCTCGCCACGGGAGCTGCCATGACCTCAATGGTATGTCAACAGGACTGTCCATTCGCATTTAAATCCATTTTATTCATAGTGTGTTATTGTTAACTCACCGCATGTCACTAACCTTGTGCTTTTTATCTTTATTTTTCTTGATTGTTTCTCAAGAACTGGCATTTCCAACTGACTGTTTCCTAAGATAACATTTAAAAGGAAGGATGAGACAGAGCGAGTGTCCCCCACTGCCTGAGGGCTGCGTTCTCCCGGCGGGAGCGCTAGGGTTGAGGAGGGACCCTCCGAGGACAGCCAGAGGGCAGAGCTCCTAAGACATAAAGGAAAACCAGCACAGACCACGGCAGGCCCCGTGTCTCTGTAGTATTTATTCGTTTGTCTTCTTCTAATCTTGCACAGCCGAGCTGAGGTGCGACTGACGTGTAAAAGCGTTGCCTGTATTTAAGGCAGACCACTTGGTGAGTCTGGGGTGAGTAGAACCATCCCTGCCACCAAGGCCGCGGACATGCCCCTCCCCTCCCAAAGTTCCCCGCAGCCCTTTGGTGATGGCGGTGGTGGCGGTGGTGATGGTTTTCCCGTAAGAACACGGAACACGGATCTGCTCGGGCAGCCCCGCGCTGTTCAGCAGAGTCACGTGCAGGACGTGAGGTCCCCAACTTGCTCATCTGATAACTGGAGGTCGGTGCCCTTGGGCCAGCGTCTCCCCGTTTCTGCACCCCCAGCCCCTTGCGACTGCCATTAACTCTCTGCTCCTGTGCAGCTGGCTGCTTTAGGCTCCTGGGAGAGGTGAGATCGAGCACCCATTTCCTCTTTAGATGGATGCGGCCCAGGCCTAGCGAGCTCTGGATCAGACGCCCACTTTGCTCCTGACATTGCCACTCGCTACGCAGAAAGTGGGGTCTCTACTGTGGCAATGGTTACATTTTTAAAATGTTTATTTTTGAGAGACAGGGAGAGACAGAGCATGAGTGGGGAAGGGGCAGAGAGAGGGAGACACAGAATCCGAAGCAGGCTCCATCCAGGCTCTGAGCTGTCAGCACAGAGCCCGACGCGGGGCTCGAACTCGTGGACGGCGAGATCATGACCTGAGCCGAAGTCGGACACTTAACTGAGCGACCCAGGCGCCCCATCTACTGTGTCAACAGTTACAAATGACAACGTCTGTCCATAGTTTCTCTGTGTTGGGAGACGTGCATCTAGTTAACAAGGTACTAGCATCCATGTTCCTAAGAAGGAGCCCACCGGGAGGAGAGACTGTGGCCACGCGGGGCAGCGGGCTGCAGCTGAACCCCCTCCCCACATGGCCCATGGCTGCGTGCGGATCTCAGGGACCTGCCAGGCAGGGGCCCAGGCGTCTCTGCAAGGTCTGCACACGCAGGCGAGCCTGGCGCGGTTCCTGGAAGGACGCTCGTCCTGAGCTGTTTGTGCGAGCACAGGAGGGTTGCTAATGGAGCCGTCAGACTCGCTCATTGGCTAATAGTTTAATTAGGCCCATCTGGAGGGGGCTGTGGCGAGGACTGTCACAGCTCCAACGCCGGCAGAGAGGCAATTTGTCACCCTGCGGCCACTGACCGCACACTGGCACCCCAAAGCCAGGCGCAGCCGAGCAACCTGTTCCACGTGCGAGTGGCTGCACGTGTGCGGCAGGTGTGTAGGTCACCTTGACACCAAGGACAGACACCCAGCCCCAGCATCCGTGAGATGGCCTCATCCAGGGAGAGAGGGCTTCTGAAGGTCGGGCGGGTATTGTCCTGTCAGCCAGTCCTAGCACAGTGACGAGCTGCTCCCCACACACACGCTCACATGTACACATGCACACGCTCACACACACACATGCACACACATACGTGCACACGCACACGTGCACATGCACGCAGTACACATGCACACACAAGTACACATGCACATGTGCACGCATGCACACATGCCCAGGTGCACACGCTCACACGTGCACATGCACACACAAACACGTGCGTGCACACATGCACACACATGCACACACAAATGCATACGCCCGCACATGCACACGTGCACACACAAACACGTGCACATGCACACACATGCACATGCACACATGCACACACAAGTGCACATGTGCTTGCATGCACACACACACATGCACACAGAAACACGTGCATGTGCACACATGCACACGCCACATGAACACGCTCACACGCGCACATGCACACACACGCACATGTGCATGCACACACACGCTCACATATGCACACTCGCACGCATGCACACGCTCACACACGCACATGCACACACATACATACACACATGCACATATGCACACGTACACAGTACACATGCACACAAGTACACATGCACGTGTACACGCATGCACACGTGCACATGTTCACACGTGCACATGCACACACATGCACACACAAACACGTGCATATGCCCGCACATGCACACGCACATATGCACACATAAGTGCACATGTGTTTGCATGCATACATGCACACATGCACACAAAAACACGTGCATGCGCACACATGCACACGCCACATGAACATGCTCACACGTGCACATGCACACACACGCACATGTGCATGCACACACACGCTCACATATGCACACCCGCACACATGCACATGCTCACACACATAAGCACACACACACGTGCACACACTCACTGCGTATGTGCACACACATGTGCACATACACACATGCACACACACACTCACACACACCCATGACACACACTCACATGCACGCACACATGCATTTGCACACATGCACACTCACATACAGGTACACGTGCACACACTCGTGCACACATATACACACATGTGCACGCATGCACACTTGTGCACACACGCGCACACGTGCACACACCGCATACATGCACCAACTGACACACATGCATGTGCGCGCACATGCACACACATGCACACGCGCGCACACACAGAATTTAGGCGGCTGTACCTGTCAGCATTGCTGGTGGCCTTCCCCCATACAGGAGCATGTCCCAGGGCAATTAGTCTCCGAGGCACGTGTGTCTTTTTCAAGCACACCACACTCCCCCCTCCAGCCGTGGAGCAGAAGTCCGGCCCCCATATGCCCTCAGGGGCAGGCTGCAGGGGACTAGACCTCCACACCCTGAAGGGTCTTTGCTGACGGTCAGGTGGGGAGACACCCGTGTGATTGAAGAGACTAAGGGACACAGCAGCGAGACCTGTGTGGGCCGAGAACAGGGGCTTTGCGTGCTGGGCCAGCACCCGACGCTTCTGTGTCGGGGGGCCCTACGAAGTCCACACAGTAAGGCTTGGGGAAAACTTGCAATTTTATGTTGCGGTTTTCAGATCTGTGTCTCAGGTCTGCTTACCCAGCTGTGTTCACGAGGCTGCTTCCGTATTTTGTCCTCTTTGTGTCTTTTCGGTTATCACAAGCCCTAAAATACTCAGCCTGTCAAGCACCTTGTCCGGGTGTTTCTACCTTCTCGGGATGCGGATGCTGACAAAAACGCGTCCCATTGCACACCCATCGCTCTCTTCCTCTTTAAGTGGATTGGCCGGGGGCGGGAGGGGCTTCTGGAGACCTCAGGGCTTCTCTCCTCACAGAAAACATAGATCTGTAAGCCTGCAAACCCCCGCGTGTGGCGCTGTCCCTTAACCAGCTGCCTCAGCAGAGGAGGTGGGACAGGGGTGCGCATGCTCCCAAAGCAGCTACCACAGAATCTGCAGGGTGAGCCCCCCGCATGAAACAACAGCACCAGCAAATAAACACTGTTTGAATCGTCCCCCAGTACTTGATCCGCAGAGTCCCTCAGAGAGAGTCTGTCGCCACACGAGGGTGCGGGCACGGTCCAGCCCACGCGTGGGGAGGTCGCTGCGCCACCACAAGAGCTGATAAACACCTCCTCCCTGCGTCCTCGCGAGGTCCTCGCGAACGCTCCCCCACAGTGGGTCTGCAGCCGCACACTCTCAGATACGGTCTTAGGTGACTTGGGGAACGATTTGCGCAGCTCACAGATCCGAGAACTTTGGTAGAACCTAAGAGGCTATCTGACCCGTGTCGATACGTCCTTTTTACGATGGTACAGCAGAAACGAAGTGAATCCGTGGGTCAGTGAGCCAGAGGCTGGAGGAGAAGCCAGGACAGGTTAGGGTGACCCCCCCACCGGCCCCAGGGCGCTCGTCCTGCCAAACCCACATGAGCAGTCTGACCCAGGTCACAGGATTATTTCTGGCAAAGTCATCAGCAAATTAGAATTCCTTCAATGGGCCCGTATCGCGCGTAAACAATCTGGAAGCCACAAAAATCCACATTAACAAAATATGGGGCACACGTCAGCTGCCAGGTAAGCGATGGACCCCGGAGAAGGGAGACGCTCTTGGGCGAGAATGGTTGGGAAACAGGAAATGGTTGGGAAAATATGGTAAAGGACAAGGGGTGTGCACAGGGGACAGAAGACCCCTTCCTGTGTGTGGGGATGCCCAACATTGGAAAATCTGTAAGTGGTACCGACTCACGATATGATCTCAAGCCAAATACGTCACTGGGGGCATTCCAAAGGCCGTAAGAGAAAGTCTCTTTTTCCTGAAATTTGTCCCTTACGGGCAGATGAGGTTGACCTAATCACGTGTGGATGGGAAGGGCTCAGGTCGATGTGGTTCAGTTTAGATCTGAGAGCTAGGTCTACGACCTAGTGCCTGTGTATCTGGGGCCCTCTGGGCTTCGTCCGAGCGCCTGTCTTCTGGAGACTGCCCTAAGTACCGCCTATGACAACATCCTTACGCAGTGCTATGACAGCCCGTGGTGAGGAGGTCAACACCACCACTCACGACCTGCCAGACACGGCACCCGCCGCGTAAGCACGCCACGCCTGAGTTTCCTCTGTGAATAGGGCTGTGCCCACCATGGGGCCGTGGTGCTGACTCCACAGGCCAGTGGCTACAAGATGCTTTTAGCACAGGTGACATACGAAATCACTCAGTAACGGGTGGTCCCTTTTGCCTCTGAGATGATGGTTTCATCGTTATTAGATTTGGTTAGGCATCATAACTATAGATGTAGCTTCTGTGTATGCGTGCAAAACAGAAAGAACTCAGACAGCATCAGAGGCTGGCTGTGAGCAGATGTTCCCAGGAGGGCCACAAGCCTAGGTTGCAGATCGATGCAGACCCAGTCTTGGGCACAGATTTGTTTTCTCGGTTAATAGATCAGGGAGGGAAGACGCAGTGGTGATTTTAAGCAAAGTGTGTTTATTTTGTAAACGAGCATGAGGAAAAGCCAAACAAATATTTCCTAGAAAAATACATTTTTGAAATAAGCTGTTCCCTGGTCCCTAGCGTGTCCCTGGGCCAGTCTGAATGACTTCGGTCCAGGCAGCGGCCCCGGGGTTGCGGGAAGAGGCACGTACGCCCTGCCCTTGTCCCGGAGCGTCCAGCTGAAGAAAGCCGATTTGTGCCTGGTTTTGTGACAAAGGTTGGAGATGAATCCTCCTTTGAAGCGGGTGCTGCTGAGGAAGAGGGATGATTTCAGAGAGCAAAGGGGAGAGAGCAAGGCAGACACGGTGTCAGCCCCATGTCATCATCTGCACGAGCTCAGAAGGCCAGAGAAATGTCACACGTTCCTGAGGGAGAGAGAGAGAGAGAGAGAGAGAGAAGGAAGAAAAAAGAAAGAAAGAAAGAAAGAAAGAAAGAGAAGGAAAGAGAGAAATAGAGAAGGAAAGAGAGAAAGAAAAAAAAGAGAAGAAAGAAAGAAAAAGAAGGAGGAGAAAGGGAGGGAGGAAAGGAAGGGAAGGGAAGGGAAGGGAAGGAAGGAAGGAAGGAAGGAAGGAAGGAAGGAAGGAAGGAAAAAGGGTAACAGAAGCTTTTTAAAACTGTGAAAGTATTTGTTTCTAAGCTTTCTGCTAACAAAGCGGTGCGTCTTTAAGCCCCAACTTCCCTAAATTATTCCTCTTGGAGAAGACATGTACATATGCACCTAGAATTTTCTGCATCGGCTTAATGGTATCTCAGCCTCATATATTAGGACTTGCAGTTCTGATGCACCCAAGGTAAATAGGACGGAATATCTCTCTTTGTTCACACGGGACCAGTTGCAGGAGAAGGCAAGTGACTTCTGCAATCTTACCATGTTTTTCTGCAAAGTTTCTACAGACACCTTTCTTCCTTCTGAAGGTTTCTGAAATAGGAATCGAAGTGAAAAAGCCTCAGCCTGTCCATTTATCTTTGGCGAGGGGCTCTAGAGTTATTTATCTTTTCTAATTATGCCTCAAAAGGAACATGAAGCTGCCATAAATAACATTAGCAGTGACCGCGGAACTCACGGGCATGCTGAAGGTAACAGGCGTGCGGTTTTCTCCTCCCCAGAACCGCGGGCCTTCCCCCGTCCCGGCCCTGCACGGCTGCCTGGGTCCTCAGCTCCTGCCGGTTAGGCTTGCGGGCAGTGGCGGGACGAGCAGTCACCCCTGCACACCTCTGTGGCGTCCAGGCAAGCCCACAGCTCTTCAAAGTATACAGCGCGTGCCCCCTGCCACACACACACACAACAGAGAGGGAAGGTGAGGGTCGCTGGCAGATGGCAAACCAGCAGAGAATTTAGAAATGGACAGAGCGCTGAGCAAGAAGCAGTTGCTGACATCAGCGCCCTCGAGTCCAGATTCCAGAGCGCCACTGCCCGTGTGACCAGGGGTTGGAGGTCTTCTGCCTGCAAGTGGGCTCAGAAGCAGGGTCTCAGGGGCCTCGCTACCTTCAGGGAGAGTCCTCCGGGCCATCAACACCCCCACCACCGCCAGCCTCGAAGACAAGCCCCTCTCCCAACACTAATTAGCATCAAGAGCCCTTGGGGACATTTTTTGAACATCTATCTCCTTCCTTCTTGCACAGCAGGAATCACGTCCACTGTTTCTGGACACACATGGTGTACAAATGTGCGTGGGCAACACCAGAGCCAGACAAAGCCCCTCAGGACCGGTGCAGCCTCAGCCATGTGGAGGGCCAGAGGCTTGGGCCACCTGCTGTTGTGCGACGAGGGGCAGCAGGAAAGGGCTGACCCAGGTCAGGCTGGTACGCAGGACCCGTGATTTGCAGAGAATTTAGGCCATGTCACTAAATTTGGATCTGCCCTATGGGAAAGCCCTTACTCATCCGTACCAAGTCAGCACAAGTGTCACTTCTGCTCGGGTGCGACCTCCTTGCGCAAGGCTGGGTGCAAAGGCTGGAAGTCCTCGCGATGTCTTTCCTGACGCTTCTTACGGTTGTAATCGAGTGTCTGTTGTCTGTCGTTCCCGCTAGAGGCCGGGATGGAGGCCCCGCATGCTGCACAGGACATGGGCTACAGTGGCTGCATTTGTGAGCCAATAAACTGGATGCGTGAAGGACGATGAGGAGTGGGGAAAAGGTGCTTCTGGGAAGGGAAGAGATGGTGAGCGTCGGTGTTGGGCATCGCGGGGGCGACGGGCAGGGACGTTAGCCACGTGGCGTTGCCGGGGTGGAGAATGAGCAGGTCTGGGACCCCCCAAGAGCTGAACCAGAAGTCACAGAGTCTTCCACAGGTCTTTCCACTGGTTATGTGGATGTGCACACAGATCCTGGTGTGAGTTTTACTTTGGTTTGAGAACGTCCTCAGACCAGGTCAGGAAGCTGCTGCGACCTGACTTGGTCTCAGGTCTGTGTATCTCCTTACTCTTTCAAGGACACAGGTGTGAGGCTATTGTCTGGAAGGTGGCTACATGGGCATCTTCTACTGTCTGTTGCCACCCAGTGGCATTGATGGGGGGCAGTGGGAGCTCCCCAGGCCGAGCCCTCTCCGGGATCTGCAGATCCGTGCATCTCCCACCCTGAGTGCATCTGACCCGTCAGCGAGGGCGTCCTCAAGAGCTCTCTGGTGGTTCGGCCCCGCCTGAGATTTTAGCACCAACCCAGTGAGCTGAGCCCCAAGCAGACTTAGGGGAGGGATGGTTGGTTCACACCGAGTGGGCCCCCTACCTTTCCTTCCTCAGCCCCTGCAGACAACTCTTTTCTGGAGCAAATTTCCCACATGTTGGGATTTTTTGCCAAATATCTGATTTTTATACATCCAGTAACCACGTGAATATCTTACATGACCAGAAACTGGAATCCCACACTGGGTTTCCATCTTCTGTGGGCCTGTTTGCATAAACATTACATGCACTTCTGAAAAAACTAGCCCGACCAAGTCGCACTTGGAGAGTCTCTGGGCACCCTCTCCTGTCCTACGCTTTAATGTCAACAACACGAAACGGAAACCCCGAACCTCAAAAAGAGAAGTGTGATGTCAACGCCACCTATCACTTGACCCAAAAAGTCATTTCAAAGGCTCCCCGCCCTTTGTAAAAGTGTGAGACCATCCAGCGCGGGGAACTGTGTGCTGCTCCTCTTGTACAGGCAAGAAAAATTCCAGGCACAGCAGCGTTATCACGGGCTGTCCACTCCAGGCTGGCGCCCGGCAGGACAAGACAAAGCTCTCGTGACAGCAGCTGGAACAGCCCCACATTTCTCTGTCACTGCCTATGATAACCCGTGTCACCACCAGCGTGTGCTCACTTTGCTTTCTCAAGGAAAAGCTTGAGCTCTGCTGCTCCTTTGTCCTTCTTCCCTCGGCGCCCCCACCCGAGCCGCGATGGCCAAGTGAGGTGATAGATGTAGGCAGCTAAAAATAGTTTGTTTTGCATGTAACATACAAGCAAGTGAATAATTTTCTTCTGTAAGCAAGATGCCCGGGGACAGGGAGAGCTTGGTGGCGGTGGCAGCCAGGGGACGTTGATGGAGTGCTGCTCCCAGCGCAGTAAATCAGCAGCGGCGTGGCTTGGCACCATTGCAAATGCTGCTGCAGCCCGCAGGAAGAAAATATCAAAGCCCCGGAGAAATACTTCCTGCATTTAAAAATTGTGTTGAGCTCTTTGTGGTTGACGCAGGGAGTGGATCATTTATCCTCGGCCTGTGTAAACGGCATAACGGATGCCGTGGCTCCCTGCATTTGCTGTTCCCACCCCCGCCTTTCAGGTAACCTGGAGTCCTGTTGGTGTCTGCTGCGCCCAGGGGAGCAGAGACCATCGCGTGTGTAATGAAGCCCAGGCAATGAAGCTCAGGAGGGCACCTTCCGCACCCAGGGCAGCACCCAGCCCCTCGCGGGAAAGTTTTCGGGCACCTCTTCACTGCCACCCTCTGCCTCCCAATCCTTCTCGGAATCGGGCTTGGTGATGGGAGGCTGGGTCTCTGCAGAGTTTCCCAGAGTGCCTCTCAGCAGAAATGGTAGGATGGGAGGACTAGAGAGGTAGCCGGGGCCTGGAGAGCTGTCCGTGGTGCTGACGCCCATGGAGGCAGCCCGTGGAGATGCCTCCTGGTCTCCCCTGCTCTCCAGGAGCTCATGGGCTCCTCCTGTACCTCACTCACGCATTTCTTCACCTCCCGTGAGGAGGCAGGCACTGGGTTTGGGAACTAAAATCACTATGTAATCGATGAGCCCCCCTCCTGGTGACCCGGCCCTGTTCTCTGGTCTGAGAATCTAACAGATTCAGCATAAGACAACGTGGTGAGTGAGTGAGGGCGAGAAGGGCCACTAACCTTCGATCCCTACATGGCTAAGTTTATATGCAAAGACTTTATATCAAAAACCCCACAAAAGGGAGAGTTCAGTACCTCCACTTAAAAAATCATTCATTGCTCAGGGCACCCGGGTAGCTCATTCGGTTAAGCATCCAACTCTTGATCTTGGCTCAGGTCGTGAACTCACGGCTCATGAGTTCAAGCCCCGCATCGGGCTCTGGGCTGATGCTGCAGAGCCTGCTTGGGATTCTGCCTCTACTTCTCTCTGACCCTCTCCCACTTATACTTTCTCCTTGTTTCTCAAAATAAATAAAATTAAATTGTTTTTAATTATCAATGCGCTACACACAGGACTGTGTTTTATACTCTGTTTTTTGCTGTATTTTAGGGCATGTCTTACTTTAGATCTGCACATTGGGTGAAGCAGATGTGTTAGAGTTTATTAGAGTTGAGTTTTAAATTCCAAGTCCATGGCCTCAGTTTCCTGATCTGTATAGTGGGGAAGAGTTCCCATGCCCTTGTTGATTTGGAGGGTTGCCTCTTAGCAGTGGGTTTGCACACAGTGGTGACCAGTTAATGCTGACATTGTTGATAACTGAGTGAATGAGGGGCCAAGCAGGATGGCATTCTCCTGGATTTAGAGGAACTCCCCCAGAGTGTCCCCAAGTCTCCCCCAGAGTGTCCCCGAGGTTCTGGCTAGGAGACTGGGGGAGTGGGGGTCCATGAGTGTGTGCGTGTTCATGGGGGACAGTCTTGAGCTAATCTGATATTTTGAAAACTCCAAGGTACATTGTATTTATTGGAGGCAGGCCAGCTCTAATCAATGTGTTTTCCCTTGATTTTGTTTACTTTAGAATAAATTATATCAATACCATGTTTTTGTTCTGATCCAATGGTCTGATTGGCAGTAATATATGATTTGAGAAATGAGAACTGAGGAATTCTTAATTATAATAAATAAATACTTAAATAAATTTGCCAAAATGTTTATGTGGCTCCCTTTAGCTTTTGATGGTTTTTACCAGTATTTAGCTGGTATGTCCACACAGCTGGTATGTCTGTTCACACAGACATGGACACTGAGAGGGTCCACATTCCTTCTCAAAGGCCAAGTTCACTGGTTGCAAGAACATTCATGGTTAACAGATACTAGTTGATTGTTCATGCCATAAGTCATTGCTCAGTACCTGCCCTGTACCAAGCATGGCTCTGAGTGTCTTTGGAAGAATATGTACAAAGTCTATGTCCTTTGTGAGTTTCTGATCTCATGCAAGTTCTGATTTTGATTTCTGAGCTTTAGGACCAAATTATCAAAAAGATGTCATTAATGACAGCGAAACGGGGAACAAGATTTCTGGTCAAAAAAAAAAACAAATCAGGAGCAAATCATAAATGTCAAATTTGCACATACGAGGTGAAGTGTATAATGATACATAACCATTCAAAGCAGATTTTTATACCATTTACAGAGAAATTGCTTTAGCAGGCTGATTAGGGAAGCAGAATGAGGCAGGTCCTTGGCTGCTTAATTAGCAGGAGCCCAGATGCATCTGGGGCCAGAATTGTCCCAGGAAGTGCTTTCAAAACAAAGATGTGAGGAACATGAGGAAACTGCCACATCCCAGACCCACACCTCCCAAGAGCTGATGAAATGTAGCTCAGCCTGCTCTTTTCCCTGTGATTCTCACTCCAGAATCCAATAGCTCCTATGTCCTAGAGAGAAGCTTCAGGCTTTTCTGTCCTTTGAAAAACACACTGTGGCTTCAACAACACTATGTGCAGCCCACACCATTGGCTTCTAGGACTTTCCAATGAACTTGGCTACTCCAGGTTTGCAAGCAGAGGCCAGACATGAGCAAAACCAGTTCCTAGCGTTGCTCTGATTGAAATTTATTGGCTTTTACAGCTCTTTTGGGGTTATCTCATTCCTTAACAATGCCAGATTTAGATTTAGGTGCCCTAAGACTTTTTTTAAGCGAATTATTTTATATCAGGCGACAAATAACATCACAAGTGCCCACACTGGTAACTCGCGGCTTCCGCATTAACGACGGGCATTTTTGTGTCTTTGAATGGTTTTTTGGGGGTTTATTGAAACTTTTCTGAATGTGGCTGATTCTTACCTTTCAGCAAGAGCGTCTAAGAATGAGGAGAGAAATCATTTTTCCCCTAGAAGCTGAACTTTTTCTGAGTTCACAGTATCCGTTAGCTAGGAATGCATTTCAGGATCTTGCTATTTTAGTCAGGTGGGGGTGAACAGCATGTGAGCCGTTCGCGGCGCTGTCTTGCTTGGAAGTCCCCTCTCACGCTCTCCACTTTCTATTACTAAACCTTACTTTCTGCCATTAGTCTCCTCGTAAAAAGTAATTTTTCTCACTGATGTATTCTTCACCTGACACACAAAAGCGGAAAGCGTGTCATGCTACAGCTCAGTGCTGTTTCCGAGGACGTCCCATAAAATAGTTGCGGGTAGCAGGCATGCATGTGTGCGAAACTACGGGTAACGCACACCGTACAGACGCACACGGTGGTCGGACAGCCGTGTGAGCCTCCAGCCAACAACAGTGCTCACTTCTGCCTGGCCCTTTATCTGCG
Source organism: Prionailurus bengalensis (assembly GCF_016509475.1). Taxonomy (NCBI): domain Eukaryota; kingdom Metazoa; phylum Chordata; class Mammalia; order Carnivora; family Felidae; genus Prionailurus; species Prionailurus bengalensis. Next base: position 1,487,362 of record NC_057358.1, on the reverse strand, counting down.
GAAAGTACAGGTCGGCTTCTACATGTGGTTCTGAGAAGCCGCCCTTGCTACTGTCTCGCTCAATTCTGTTTCCTCGCCATTCAAGTCAAAATGTTAATGGGCCACCTGAGCCCCTTAGCCATGATGGGCCGCAAGGTCTGACGCCTGCCTTTAACCTTTACCAAACAGCAGAGGTGTGTGTTTTTGCTCATCTGGCACCTTTCAGCGGTCTGCTTGCAACATCACCATTGAAAGGGAAAAGTAATCTCCCCCATCCAGCTTGTCATCCTTAAAAACTGAGCCCTAGCAGAGAGCTTAAATTTAATCCTGTCCATCTGAGGACTTAGACCATGACCATCAAACATAAAATTCAAGACACTTAAGCTGAATTTCTTCAGAAGAACAATGTTCAAAAACTGCCTACAGACAGAATAGGTTTCCTTGGGAGAAAGAGGAAAGGCACCATGGGGGCGGTGAGTTCCCCACCACTGGAGGTATGTAAGCATAGCTAATGTGCCTTGGGCCAATGGCATCCGAACATTTGTGAACAGTGAGTGAGTTGTTCTTCTGACCCTGCCAAACATGATGCCCTGTGGGGTCTGAGGTTCACTATGAAGGGGCCGCATTGAAGGCCACCCTGTCCCAAGGGCAAACCTGAGGATTTGACCCTGCTCCTGGGGGCTCCTAATGTTCTATAATCTGGGGCATTGGCAGAAGTCAGATGTGGTGCCCAGAGCTTTCTCTTTTCAGTGTAGGGTGAATATTTCCTCACGTTGATGATCATTGATCATTGATGAGAAATGCTTAGTCCAAGGACCACATGGTTCCGGAAGGCAACCAGGGAGAAAAAATACCAGCTCCGACCAAAGCTAACGGCATCTCCCAGGACCCCACAAGGCTGTAGGGATGGCCTTGTGGGGCCATCTGCAGCCAGCCAGCAACCACAGCACTAGCTCTGAGCTGTCCCAACCAGCCAGCCCCAGGGAATGGTGTGTGGGGGCAGAGGGAAGGGAGACCGTGTTGTCCATGGGGCCATGGCTCCTCCCACTCTTCTAGACCTTTCTGACACTACTGAATGCACTTTTAAGGTTGTTGCTACCCCAGCTGCAAAAAGCTTGACTGTAATGAAGGATAATTGACCCAATTCTCCAAAACAGAAGCTTCCTGAGACCCCTCCTTCCCAACTGGCAAACTGCGTGACTGTGGGCCAGTCAGTGAAATTTCTCAATTTGATTCCAAAAAGGGGGACCCATTATCACCTGCAAGATGTGTACAGGAATTAGAAACACCAGAACACCAAGAAACCGTGTTAAGCACATAGAAGATGCTTAGAGGCTGGCAGCTCTTCTCTTGGCTTAGTATCAGTCTAACCACTTGGCCTTGTAGACATTGAGCCAACAGAGGAGCTGTGCCCTGGCTCTGGAAGCTTCCAGAAGAACAGGCTGGACCAGGAGCCACGGTTCATGACATGTGTGACCTCAGAAGGAATACTGGGTCCAAAGTCTCAGTTACTGACCCGGGAACTGATAACAGTAAAGTGATCTGCTGCTCAACAGGGTTGTAAGAAGCTGTGTAATGCAGCTGGGACATAACGAATAATGTTCACCCCGTAGTCAACGCTTGAGAAATGGTAGCTCAAAATATAATTCCTTTCCTATAATTGGCCTGGAAAAAAATACTAATGAAGTAGAACAATAGACTCTGCTTTATAAGGTCTCGATTGAGTAAAACTGTTTAAGAAAGCATGCCGTTAGCAATATCCATTATAGTTTTTATAAATGCCATTTTTATATTAATGCTAAAAGATTTATTTGACATCAAGTTGCTCAAATATATGTACTTTTGGCATTTAAATTAACTTCTTGTCCCAAACTCTAAATGGGGAAATATGTCACCTTTTCTCAAACAATCAAGGCTCATTGTTAATTCAAAAGTTAATGACATTCCAAGGCTATTTCCATATATTGAAGTGTAATATCTACATCTGTCTCCCTTCTCTCCCAGAATGATTAAAAGTTGTTTCATTCTCATTGGGTGTGGAACTTGACAGGGTAATTCAAGAAATACCATGGAAGGAGGAAAGGAAACTTTCCATTGTTGTACAAGTCCCCTCCAGGTTAAGAACAGTGACCAGGGTCACCAAAGACCCGTTCCGCCCCCAAACCTCAAAGGTTTTATCTGCTGGTGGAAAGAGTTCCACTCTCCCTGCTCATCATGTAAAAATATTTGCTGGTTTTCGTTCAAAGCCAGACACATAAGTTTGCCATTTTAATTTCTATTTTTCCGTCTGGCAATGGATCCAAATAGCTTCAGAAAAGTAGTCGAAGTGTGTTAGGAGGCATCCCAGACCGGAACGCGGCTTGCTTCACTGGAACGTCCTCTGACGTTCCTCTGACGTTCCTCCACATCCTCTGACATGCCAGCTGAGTAAGGAGGCAAATCACTCAGAGTGATTATTAGCACATCATCATAGGAAAACGCGATTCAGGAATGACACCAAGATTATACCCACGTCCTCTGGTGGGATACCAGTCGTACCGAAGACCGTCCTATGGAGGACGTGAGGTTAGCTTGTGGTAATGTGTCCCCTACATTCTGCCATGGACTCCGCTTCACTCTTTAGTGTCATGGGAAAAATGAGTCAGTTTATGGAAATACTCGAAACCTTGAAAGCTCTATATTGAGTGTAATTACTTGACAAAATCTCTTCACCGTCTACCCAAGAGAAGCACGTGTTTGCTTTCTCAAGGGCGTACTGGGTTTCACCAGACGGGTACTTCCCAACGGGTGGCCCGATGCCGGCAGCTCTGTGCGGTCAAGCTCTGATCCAGGAGAGGCGCACCCTTATAGGACGACACTTGTAGAAGCACAATCCGTGAAAGTTCTGCTCTTTCCTGCCCCCGGACGGGCCCGGTGTAGAAGTGGAAGAATTCTCTAGAAACAGGGCGCACGCCTTCGCTGGCGGTATCTGCTGTTTCCGGTTGGAGAGGCATTCGCAAAAGCCTCTCCAGGGTTCAGAGCAAAAGGCCTCGCTCAGCGGCGCCCTGCTCCGCTCTGTCATGCTGGGAACGCCTCCCTCAGAGATCTCAACATACCTTGAAAGAGCATGAAGTCACAATGGCAGTGTTCAGGGGGAAAGGCTGGGCCTTGTAGCACCAAAAGTTAAACAAAAGTAACCAAACATTGTTGGTTGGAAATGTTCAAATTGAGTGAGTTCAAATGGTGCCCCCTCGGGGTTTTCTGACGGGGGTGGTGTTGTTGACGCGAGCTCATGCCCACGTCTCCAGCAGCTCCGACCTGAGCTCCTCCCCGCGGTAAACGGACACCATCCATTCCCTTCCGCGCTTTCTAAGCAACCGAGCCAGCGCTTACCCGTTTCTTTTGGGGCCTCTCTCCCGTCTGGCCCCGCTTGGTCCTCGTGCTCCTAATGAGCTCTTTCTCATATTATTTATGCTGGAGGCCACTACCTAATCTAAAATTATATTTAAGAAGGAGCAGCAGGGCTCCAAACTCGTGCTCAGAATCCCCTGGGGAAAGTGCGCAAATTCCCACGCGTGGACCTTGAGGCAGCGATTTGTACACAACTCAGCAGCCTTTATTTATTTCCACTAACTCGGGGCTTCCTCACGACGGCGTGCTTGATAGCTTGCGCGCTCGCTGAGAGGCCTCCGGGTGAGTGGAGTGGTGCTTTGATACCAACACCAAGAACCATCCGGAGATGAAAACGGAGAGAGGTTCAGAGAAAACCACAGTCTTTTTTGAGGGAAATGTGAGGGAAGATGAAAGGCACCAGAATCCCCCCGTGAGAAATGCAGAGAGATGGGGAGAGCAGCCTAACGATGAGTTTTAATTCTGGGAGAGACGCACGGCCAGCTGTTTCTGCTCCGGGAGGAAATACACCTGCGGGAGGAGGAGTGGGGCTTTCAGGGCAGGGACGCCGCCCTGAACGAGTCTCGGCGGACAGCGTAGGCAGGATTTTCCCTCTGGAAATTTCAGAGGTAGGGACGTCTGAGCTGGGCCTCTAGCTTGGTGCTCTCCAAGGGCAAATCTGACATAAGGGCTTTCTGGCGAGCACAGGGAATGTGACTGGGAGGCTCACCTCATATCGGACGGACGCCCCTCGGATGACGTAGAAGTTGTGTGCGACGTGCACCTGCCGAGTGCTGGGTAGATCACCGCCGAGCTCACTAATTCATCCCCCGCACCTTGCGGACGGACAGGTTCCCAAATCCAGTTACTGAACGAATCCACGTGTGAACGTTGCACCCTAGGACGTGGTTTAAATAATGAATGGAGATGACGTGTCTCGGGATAACCTCTTACAATTTTGTATATTTTTAAACCTCAGCAACCGTGGGTGATATAACCGGAGGTGTCAGTGTTAAGATAAATGCAAAACTGTAAACATGCCGTAAACTCTTTCACGGTACATTCCGGTCTTCCAGGTTTACAGATACACTGCTTTTAGTTCGTATGTGTAGGATCCCGGAGGAATGTTTGGGTTCATACCCACTTTCCGGGGCTTTACCCACACTTTGTAACTTCTACGAATATACATTGGTTTGCTTACTGCGTCTAGCTGTGGCACTGAGCGGATTACTGAACACAGACGAGAAAGATTAAGAAGCATTTGTTTTGGAGTGTAACTACTGGTTTTTATGAGAAGCTTGCTAGAACTACTTAAAGGTGGATTATTGATGAGTACCTGCACATTTATATTGCTTTCAGTTAACCAGTATCGGCTGTTCTGGTATTGAAATGAATTCAATCAAAATACTATTATTACACATGCATGCACCCTTTTAAAGCATCTCAGGGAGGAAGGAATTCGAAATATTGTGGTAAACATAAATTAAGTGCAGCAATGTCGCTCTTCTGGCAGAACCGGCTCCAACCACTGTCCACAACTGAAGTAATAATAACCTGCAAATCTCAGAAGACAGTCCTTCCTGGGCAGGAGGGCTGGCCAGGAGGAAGGATGTCCCTGGTTTGGGGCCAGCGGGCTGTGCGCCGTCTGACCGTGGAAGGTCACTGCTAGGTCCCCGTCCTAGAGGACCAGGGTTGACGATGACCAGGCGTTCGAGATCACTTCCGTTACGTGCCATGGAGAATTTCAGAAGCATCCCTGCTGTTGTTGCTTTTTTCTCGTACCAGACGTCTCTGATGTGCTGTGTCTGTGCCCCGATTTCACAATATAACACGCTAAACTCGAGTCTCGTCACTGTTGGGTTGAAGTTTTGGCTGGTAGGTTGAGGGCAGTAACTGGTCATTTGCAATCTGACAGCAGAGCAGGCGAGGTCACACGTGTGTTCACACGTAACAGGTGTGGAGGGAGGAGGGGACACACTTAGGGGACTGTGCTTGGTGGTGACACGGGCGGGGAGGGAGGACGGAGCAGGAGCTCAGCGAGGCGATGCCTGGCATGGTGTGTGTCGCTGTGGCCCCAGGAAGCAGAGCCACGTGGCCGCTCAGGGAGGCAGAGGAAACGTACAGGTCACGGGGAGGGGTGAGGTCTTGTGTCATTCCGTGACGGCACGAAGGGACTGTCTGAGAGTCCCGTGCTGTGTCTACAGCACATGCCCTGAAGGTCAGGGAGGGTTTGCTGTGAGACCCGACTTCTCAGGGTCTGGGGTCAGTTATCTCCCACCCAAGCCCACCAGACTGGTCTCCACAGCCCGCTACGACTCAGCCCCACGGCCCCTGCGTAGGACCAGTTGTGTGCACAAGTGCTGGCACTCTGGGTTATCCTGGCCTGCGTGAGTGTGCCGGAGTGTGCCCGTGCATCGTGTGTGCGAGCGATTGGAAGGAGAAGCTTGGATATTTGCTAAAAGCAGTTACGTTTCTAAGATTTACAACTTTGCAGATAAGCAGTGTTGCATTAAAAGCCTTTCAGTCCTGCCCCTGCAGATTCCACTTTTCTCTGCAAAAATGGACACGTTTCTCTGGGACCACACGTGTGGCCAGCTCCTCCCCAAGACGTGCTCGGCGACGCCTTTCAGTAGCGGTTTCAGAAGCGGAAACTGAATTTTAAGGGAGACAGTAATTTTTATACAATTTCTGTGACACGAAGTGTCTTCCAAAACAACTATAATAGTCTGATTAAACCCCACTATCGCTGTCACAAATCCCCATGTAAATGACGGATTCCGCCCATTCCCCTCCCGACCCCGCCCCTCTTGTGCCACTGCTCAGCGTGGCTACGTGGTAGGGACACTTTGCTGTGTTCTGACACAGTGCGTCCGAAGGGTTATGTGACGTCGGAATGAGGCCAGCTGGCTCTGCATCCAGACCGCGAGGTCACTAGGAATGGAACCTTCCTGTAGCACTCCGGGCGGCCTAACGGGAAGGGCACGGGGGGCAGGGACTGTGAGTGCCCTGCTCCCCACTGTCCCAGAGTCCCAGGGCCTGGGGCAGCAGGTGCTCAAGAAGCACTACGGGGCGGAGGAAGGGAGACAGGGCGGACCCCTCCCAGCCTGGCCGGAGCCTGACCTGTGCGAGTGCTGGGTCAGGTGTCGGGTAAATCGAGAATCCCACACGTGGCATCTGTGGGAATACAGGCTGACGGATGCCCAATCCGCGGCTTCTGCACACGGACAAAGCACTTCCGCCACCCCCAGATCGGAGTTGCTGTGGACGAGTGAGGACCCAGTAGTTGACCAAGACTAAAGAGCAGGTCGCCCCTGTGTTCTAAAGCACAGATGCCCCGTCTCCGCGGACTGAGTTTCCTCCCCGCACCGCCAAGAGGGGGCACCCTTCTGTCCCGGGACGCGCCCGGACACGAGACAGACGATAGCGTGAGCCCCGCCGTGCGCCCACCTCCCTTGCCCCTCCGTATGCTGTTTCCTCCTCACCATGTGAAGGTAGCTCTGCATTTGTGCCCCCTCCCACCGGAACGGGAGCCCCATCTGTCTCACTCATCGACCTGGAGCACTCGGTGCCCAAGGCAGGCCCGTGGGGAGCACTTGTGACACGTAAGAGAAAGTGAGGGCCTCCTACTCCTGCCTGGCCACCTCTTCCACGTGGACGGCAGCCCCAGGAGGAGCAGTGGCTGCAAAGGTCTGACACAAGATGCACGCCCAAGGGACGGAGGCTGGACAGGTGAGGTCAGCTCCTCTGTCCTGACCCCGGTGTCACCCTCACACCCGACGCTCTCCTCAGAGTTTGTTTCATCCAGTGTTGGGAGCCGGGCTACCGGGCTAACAACCCCCATGGGATTCACAGGCGGTGGCTCAGAAACAGCTCCCGTGGTTCCTTCCGGGGCCGCTAGACACAACCTGGCCGTGTCTCCCAACCTCTCCCCTCCCAGAGTCCTTGGAGAGAACTTATGTTGTGCTGTCGTGTGTGTCTCAGATCCCAAGCCCCGAGGGGTTTGGAGAAGACAGGCGGCCCTCTGGGACAGAACAGCTGTCCGGAGGAGGAAGGGACTGGACACGCGTGGAGGGGCAGAGAGAGGACGCGGAGATAACGTGGATATAATAACCCAGACGCGAATACATGGATGTCTGTGGCTACTCGTGAGGCGCTGGCACCTGGTGGGGCTGGCTGGGTGGGAAGAGGAAGTAAAGGTAGAGAAGATCCATTAGGACCCATTGTGGACGCCAGAACATGATGGTTCTAAATGACCCACGGCTGTTCTAGAAAAGTTGTTCAGAAAAAAAAAATATTTTAAGAAGGGCACCTGGGTGGCTCAGTGGGTCAAGTGTCCGATTCTTGATTTCAGCTCAGGTCATGATTTCACGGTTCATGAGTTCGAGCCCCCTGTCGGGCTCTGTGCTGACAGCGCGGAGCCTGCTTGGGATTCTCTCTCTCTCTCTCTCTCTCTCTCTCTCTCTCCCTTTCTGTGCCCCTCTCCTGCTCTCTCTCTTTCTCAAAATAAATAAATGAACCTAAAAAATTATAAAACTTGGCCATTAAAAAATCTTTTTAAAAATAGAAACATTGTTGGGGCGCCTGGGTGGCGCAGTCGGTTAAGCATCTGACTTCAGCCAGGTCACGATCTCGTGGTCCGGGAGTTCGAGCCCTGCGTCGGGCTTTGGGCTGATGGCTCAGAGCCTGGAGCCGCACGGACCAGGGGGCAGCTTTGCCGTCGTGGTCTCAGAGCTTAGCTTTCTCGTGTGAACAGAGAAGATGAAGATTTGAAGACAAAACTTGCTAAATACAGAGGAGCATGCATCACTCGGGGACACTGGAGAGAACGCGCTCCTGGGGAGCTGGTGCGGGTTCTGATGTGTTTCCTCATGAAGGAACTTCCCCATGTCAAGGATGGCGGCCTCCATCTGGCCCACAGTGAAGCCCTGAGAACATAAACATCCTGCACTTTCCTGCCGTACTTTGTACCCACCCCAGTCTCCAAGGCCCTCGTGAAACGAAGCAAAACCCTGGCCGCTTGCCCAGCTCTGCCGTGAAACTAAAAAGCACGGGCTGATCTGGGGTGGAAGCTCCAGCCGCCAGGAGCACCAGTGGGCCAGCTGGACACGTGGAAGACAGCCCCGGGCAGCTAGAGCGCCAACGTCCAGCACGAGGCAGAGCCGGGGACAGCCGTGGAGGCAGTTTGATTTGCGCGTTATTTGCGGAAGAGACGTAGACGCCCCAGCAACGTCCTCCTGTGCCCCTTCAGTCCACGGCGGGGCCAGCAGTGGCACCCGGTTGGAAGAGTAAGGATCCGTCGGGACTGGAACTCATTCCCCTCCGTCTGGCGGCCTCCCATGCCGCGGCGCGATTCCGTCCCTCCCGTGCACGGAACCGAACTGGAATCCAGGGCGGCTGAGACGCACCACCGCCGTTCGGTGGAACGTTAGAAATACATTTTTGTCAGCAATGGCTTCGGGGGGAAAGCTGTAATTAAATTATTCTCCTGTTTTAAAATATCTGTTTGTCTTTCTGATGTAGAGCAGTGCCTTATTAAATCCCTCCCCGTGCCCTCACTGCAGCAGAATTCCAAAATGTTTTGAAAACATTCCTTAGAGCCACACAACAATAATTAACAGCCTAGCAAGCAGCTGATAATAACGCAGCCTAATGTCGGCAGAACACAATTAATCACGGAAGGACCCATCGCGCCGAGGATTTACGCTCGGTTATCATAAAGCACTGATGAGGCCCCGCTGGTCCTTTACGACGTATGCGCCAAGTGCATCTTCCCCCCTAAGCGTATCGAGAGGAGCAGAAGGAAGGCTGGGAACACTGTTTCCTAATGTGTTCACTCTCGCCCCTGCTCGCCGGTGCTCTCCAACGGTGGCCACGTCCCGGAGAGTCCACAGGGCCTCTGACCTCCCCGCGGGGCCGCACGCGGCCACACACAGACAGCGGGCTGATGGCCATCCCAGCCACAGGAAGAAGGTCCGAGCTGACCCAGGAAGTGTCTGCGGGGGTGCTGGGTGGGCAGCTAGGTGGCAGGATTTCTCCGCTTCATGGCCGTTGCCACCTGGTGCCCCTGCTCTATGCCCCACGACACCTCACAGAGCCTTCAAGCTTAGCACCCCAGGGGGTTCCAGCAAGTTCAGCGGCCAGTCCCGGTCATTGTGGAGAGCTTTTCCAGAGGCAGTAGCATACCCGCCATACATAACTGTTCAGAATTCCAGCCTGGAGGCAACCAGCACGTAGACATAGAGACGCCTAGTGCCTCGCGATGAATGGCCCTGCGCAACTCACTTTTTTTGCTCTCAACAGGCTGACTAATGTGATTGATGAAAACCAATATGGCAGGGCGCCCAGGGGCTAAGTGTCTGCTCCGGCTCAGGTCATGATCTTACAGTTTGTGAGTTCGAGCCCTGCATTGGGCTGTCTGCGGTCATCGCCCACTTTGGATTCTCTGTCTGTCTGTCGGTCTCTCTCTCTCTGCCCCTCCCCCACTCACTCTCTCACTCAAAAAAATAAATAAAATTTTTAAAAAAGAAAGAAAACCAATGATAGTAAATTAGTGTCATATTAAATGTAGTCCACACTTGTCAGTTCCAGACACGTGCCTCCTCACATAGACGACTGAGTAAGCCCAACCTAGGGTAATGCACCGCCCTCCAGGGACCCAGCAAGGAAGCAAGGTGGGGAAGCCAGGGGGGTGGAGACAGAGCTCTGGGGCACAGGGTCCGCGTTCCAGGTGAGCACAGGTTGGTGGAAGGGGACAGGTTTATGCTGCTATAATTCCACTGTCTATCACGTATCCACATGTGTTAGAGACGCAACATGGAATGTACATGCTAGTAACCATGCAGGGTGACGAGGGCAAATGGAAGTGAGCGCACGGAGAGGGAGAAACGTGGACCCGCGAGAGGGACGCGGGGCAGAGGAGGGAGACGCCTGCAGGGACGGGGTGTTTGGGCCACAACCCGGTCTGGGCGTGTTTCCAGCACTGTAGCTGGTGCCTCGTGGAGAAGAAATGTGCATTTTGGACAGCTTCACCTTGTTTTCTTAGTGTAGGGGGGACAGGCGATTGATGGGACAGACAGAAGGCATAGCAAGAGGAGCAGTAGACGGAGGAGGTGGGAGGAGACCCCCCCACACACCACATACTCCATCTTGTCCAACAGGCAACCTCTGTGCCTCTTCGTCTCCTAGGACGAGTGAGCCACACAAGCCAATTCCAGCAGAAATCTAGGAAGTTTAGATTGCACGACCACGGTGTTTGCATGTGCGGCTAAACGTCCACACAAGGGTTTACTACTAAAAGGCTGGTGTTTTTATACTTCAAGTGAGAGTCCGCACGATGTCTGAGATTTAAGTGTAAAGTCAAAGTCATGTCACTAGACCCTGGGCTGTGCCCTTCACCCTCCCGCGCACATGAGAAGGGCTGAGACAGAACAGAAGTGAAGACAGAAAGGCAGTCAAGACACAGAGCTGGTAGGGCTTCTGTCAGAAAGGAAGGCAATCTTAAGTGCGTGGATCAGCCCTCCTCCCGAAATGCAGTCAAGTGCCCTGTGATCACCAGAGTCCTGTCATGTCTCAAGTTCTGTGACACAGTCTTCCAGGATTCAAATCCTCAGTAACTGTGGCTAGAAAAGCAACCTCTGAATCGATCAATCAATCTGAAGCTCGTCAACCCCTTCTTGCGCACATCCAGTTATGAAAATGGATGAGCCCGGCCCGGTCTTTGCAGAGCCAACAACCCACTTCAGGGCGAACCGAGTGCCCATCACACGTGTGTGGAGACCAGGCACGTGGGGACCGGGACACCGGTGGGCCGGAGCACATTAGGCGAGCAGGGGAGGCAGGCCACGGCCGGGAGAGGAAGTCATTAGGGGGAGGCACACTGAGGACTTGGATGAATGAGAACAGACATAAATAGGCAGAACAGACACTTGAATCTCGTTACTGGGATGCACGGTCGGGCAGGTCCAGAATCCACAGGCTACTTTGTGAATACGTGTAACTGGTCACGGCAATGACGGACATCCGCGAAGCCTCTGGCCACCCCGCCACTTTCCCGATGGCCCCAGCAAGCCATCTAGGTCATTCTTCCCTGCCGAGCTCAGGTTGGGCCACAAAATACCCCGAGAGACTGGCAGTTGTGAATTGAACTTGGTCTGCCCATGTGATGGCTGCAAACTCCCGCGTGCGCAGACAGCCCTGCGCAGTAGACAGTCACAGGTGGAGGAGAAGGGTCAGGCAGGCAGGAGGGGAGGTCACACCTGAAGGTCAGGACAACCGGAAGACAGCAGGCCAGGTGTGGGGTCGTGCTGGAAATCCAGGGAGGATTGCTACCCAGCCAGGAGAGCGAGCACAGAAAGGGTGGGGAACGGGGAGGCCGGCAGGAGCCGGGGTGGAGGAACAGCCCTCCAGCCGGCCTCGCAGTGTGAGGAGCACGGCAGCTGGGGATCAGGGAAGAAACGGAGAGTTTAAACCAGAGGTTGAGCTTGGGAGGACCCTTTGAGATCTTTAAGACACTTGAAATGGGCCATGGGGGCCCAAAGCACCCAAGGCTATGCTCGAGCATCACCCCTTCTCTCTGATTGTCGATAAGGCATTTCTCAGCCCCAAATCTTGCCCCCAGTTTAGTCTTGCTAAATGACAATTTGATGACGCCTCAAAAGTCTTCGTGGCTCCCTGATTCATAAAGAAGCAAGTGGAACCCCCATAGCGTGCCACTCCAGGACCCCACAATGTAATCCTAGAACACAGAGCCAGCCCTCCCAAATCTGGTTTCCTCAGCAAGACACGCCCCCTGTTGCCCACGACCCGAGGTCCAGATCAAAGTCCCTGTAAGCTGGTCCCTGCTGGCCCAGCCCTAAGCCACCTCACCCACTCGTGAGGGGTCATTTGGTCTGGATTTTACACTGACCGCCTATATCCTAGTTACTCATGAACAAGGGTCCCTCAGATGAGGGCAAAGGGGATGACTTAGCCTCAGTGTAACCGCTCGACGCAGCACCTGAGTTAAGTCCGTAAACTGTGCTATCTTACGACAGACTCCGTTTTGTATCACAGAAAACGAGCTAGGAAAACGTCTCTCGGGATTCAGATCTCAGGACTGATCATTAATTCTGAATAATTCATAGAGGCATTTTGCCAATTCGGAACAGGTACACATAAATTCACATTTTTCCAGAGGGCTCAAAACATTGTCAACAGTGGGAATAAAGCACTAGAGACCTCTCTCCATGTGTATTTTTTTATTTTATTTTTATTGAGATATATGTTATTTTAATTGGTCACTTGCCTCTTCTTGAGTACAGATAGCCTGTCACCTGTCATTTACCTTTAGATCTTTTATTCTGAATCAAGAAAAATCTCAAGCACTTACAAAAGCTGGCTTCTCTTCGTAGTTTACTTCCTTTTAAAGTACTTTCTTACCTTTCCAGACTCTGAAGATGAAATTAGAAACCATTTCGCTCCTGCATCTTGGTAATGAATAATTATGCTGTCATGCAGTGCCTAACTATTAATTACATGACGGCCTTTTTCATTTCAAGGAGTTATTTAATAATTTTTTTAATAAAGAGTTACATATGTCAGTCTCTTAAAAACATATCAATCAAAGTTATTTTCCAAGGTGGGGAATTGTCGTCACCTCGTGAGGATTCGCTTGGTCTGTGATTATACGCTTCACCAGTGTGTGTGTGCTTCTCCACGCTGAGAACTGTCAGCACCGTCTGGAAAACCAGGGGTTCCCCGACTGCCCGCGCCCGCATCCGCAGACAGGAGGGCAGGACACACACACGATAATGTGTGTGGTTGCTGTGATTCAAATCACCAGTTGGAAAGCCACACTGGAAAAAGGCGAGTGGTGCCTGTGGTTCCGTCAGAAAAGGTGGGGAGAATCCGAAATGGTCTTTAATGGTGAAAACTGGAGGCTGTCTGGATTCTTACCCCGAGTCCATTTTCGACCAGCTGAGTTACCATGGGCAGATCATTTCCCGTGCTTTCCCTCGTTAGCATCAGGCACTAGATGAGGGAAGGATAGTGTAAACCTCTCCGGGTTGTTTGAGGAGTGGATGTCATGCCGTGCTTTACAAATATTAGCCGGCTGCTGGAACGAGACTTCGCCCCCGCCCTGGGTACTCTTAAGGGTAAAGAAAGCCTAGTCCTGGTTCGCACTCGGTGGGGGACTTCCATTCCACTCAAGGAGACACGAAATCCATACACACGGCAGGAAATCTGACCTAAAATTGCTTATTCACTAATGACAGAGCAGGTAATGAGGGTGAAACAGGTTCCAGGGAGAAATCACTCACTGTGCATGAGCACTGCACACAGGGAAGCCTGAGGAGGGGTGGGATTTGGTGCCGAGAATGGAATTCTGTGGTGAGTAAGAAAAATACAGGCTCAAGTGGGCTATGCGAAATCTGGCTTTGTAACAAAAATGTTCCCAAAATATCACTGTGTACATCCTTGCTTGAGTAGAATACAGTGAGCGGAATTCGAGTGGTGAAATACAAACCACGGAGACTGTCACTTATGCGTTGCAGGGTTGCCGAGATATCATTTACATGCTAATTATTTTAGGAAATGTATAGAGTTGAACAGCGGTCACCACCAGTTGTAGGTCATCGCTGACGCGGGAAGCTCCTTCGTGCCCGCTCGCAGTAAATCCCCATGCCCGGCCTCAGCCCTACACAACCCCTAATCCACTTTCTGTCCATATTTGCCTCTTCTGGACATTTCGTATGAATAGAATCAGGCACTATGCAGTGTTTTCCTTCTAACGGCTTTCCTCCGGCGTGTGTCTGAGATTCATCTATGCTACAGCACAAGTTCACCCTTCCTAGCGGCCGAGTGGTGTTCCATGGTATGGATATACCACCTTTGGCTTACCCCTCACGGTTGATGGACATTCATGTTGACTCCAGCTCTGGTCTATAAGGAACAGCGCCTCTGCGGACATTCCCTTTCATATCTCAAGACAGCCACATGCTTTCAAGTCCCTTGGCAGATTCCTAGGTGTGGAATTACTGGGCTCGGTGGCAAGAACACATTTAACTATTTCAGAAAGTACCAAATCGTTTTCCAAAGTAGCTGTGCATTTTTAGATTCCCAACTGCAATATGTGAGGATTCCAGCATCTCCACATTCCGGCCAATACTTGGTGTCTTTTGTCTTTTTAATCAGAGTTATTCTACTGGGAGAGTGGCTTTATCTTATTATGGTTTTATTTGCATTTCCCTAATGACTAATGACATTAAGCATCGTTTCACGTTCTTATCTGCTTTCTGTATGTCATCGTTGGTGGAATCATGACTCAAAATTTTACTGACTTTTTACTGGATTTTGTCTTCTCATTATTGAGTTGTAAGATTATTTATGTATTCTGGATAAAATCCTTTATCAAATATGATAGGAAATACCAAAATGTTTCCTCCCCATTTGAAGCTTATCTTTTATTTTTTTATTTTTTATTTTTTTTAATGTTTATTTATTTTTGAGACAGAGAGAGACAGAGCATGAATGGGGGAGGGTCAGAGAGAGAGGGAGACACAGAATCTGAAGCAGGCTCCAGGCTCCGAGCTGTCAGCACAGAGCCCAACGTGGGGCTCGAACTCACGGACCGTGAGATCATGACCTGAGCTGAAGTCGGACGCGCAACCGACTGAGCCACCCAGGCGCCCCTGAAGCTTATCTTTTCATTACCTTATTGGTGTTTTTTTGAAGCTTGAAAGTTTCGAATTTTGATGAAGTCTAATTTTAAGATTTTCCTTTTAAGGATAATGCTTTTGTGTTGTGTCTTAAGAATTATTTGCCAAGTTCAAACTAATGAAGTTTTTCTACTATGTTTTAATATTTTTTTACTGTTAAATTTTTTTTTAATTTTTAACTATTATCTTTAGGTCTATGATCCATCTTGAGATGATATTTGTGTATGGTATGAGGTAAGGGTCTCAGTACATTTCTTTGCATGTGATCATAAAACTATCCCAGAACCATTTGTTGAAAACACTGTCCTTTCCCTGTTGAATTGCCTTGGCACATTTGTAGAAATTAGTTTCCCATAAATGTAAATATTTATTCATGAACCCTCAATACTGTTCAATTAACCTAGATTACTGTGCCTTTTCAGTAAGTTTGAAATCAGTTAGTGTAAGTTTTCCAACTTTGTTCTTATTTACAGAATTGTTTTTTTTTTTTTTTTTAATTTTTTTTAATGTTTATTTATTTTTGAGACAGAGAGAGACAGAGCATGAATGGGGGAGGGGCAGAGAGAGAGGGAGGCACAGAATCGGAAACAGGCTCCAGGCTCTGAGCCATCAGCCCAGAGCCTGACGCGGGGCTCAAACTCACGGACCGTGAGATCGTGACCTGAGCTGAAGTCGGACGCTCAACCGACTGAGCCACCCAGGCGCCCCCAGAATTGTTTTGACAATTACATCCCTTGCGTTTCCATATACATTTTAGAATCAGCTTGTCACTTTCTGCAAAAAAAGAAACAAGCGTTCTGGGATTTGAGAGGGATTTTGCACTGAATCCATAGATCAGATTGGGAAGAATTGTTGTTTTGACATTATTGAGTCTTTTAATCCACAAGCATGAAATATCTCTTTATTTACTTAGATCTCCTTTCATTTCTCTTAGCAGTGTTTTGTAGCTTCCGGTATGCAAGTCTTGCCCTTCTTCTGTTAAATTTCTTTCTAATTATTTTTGTTGCTCTTATAAACAGAGATTATTATGGGCGTATAAAAACACACTTGATGCGCCTATTATTAATCCTGTGTTCTATAATCTTGCTAAAATCACTTATTAGTTCTAGTATTTTTTTCTATCAATTCCATTAGGTTTTCTACATAGACAATACTGCCATTTGCAAATAAACAGGGTTTTTTTAATGTTTACTTATTTATTTTGGAGAGAGAGAGCACACGCACGCAGGCAGGGGAGGGCAGAGAGAGAGAGAGAGGGAAACACAGAACCTGAAGCAGGATCCAGGCTCTGAGCTGTCAGCACAGAGCCTGATGTGGGGCTTGAACCCACGAACCGTGAGATCGTGACCTGAACCAAAGTCAGATGCTCAACCAACTGAGCCACTCAGGCACCCCAAACAGTTTTATTTCTTTCTTTCTATGTGGAGACCTGGATTTATTGATTGATTGGTTGGTTTGGTTGCTGTTTGTTTGCTTCTTTGTGCTTATCCCACTAACTGGAACCAGCAATATAATGTTGAATATAATGTGAAAGTGGACATCTCTTCCTTGTTCTTGCCCTTATGGGAAAGCATTCAATCATTCGTGATAAACTATGACATTAGATGTGGGTTTCATATACGCTCTTTTTCAAATTGACAAAGTTCTGTTTTACTCATAGTTGCTGAGAGATTTTCTCATGAACGGGTATTGGATTTTGCCAAATACTTTTTTCTGCATTTATTGTGGTAATCAATTATTGACCTTTATTTGATTAATATGGTGCATCACATTAATTGATTTTCGTATTCCAAGCCACCTTTGCATTACAAGCATAAATCTCACCTGGTTTTGATATATAGCCTCTTTATACGGTGCAGGATTCAGTCTGATAATATTTTATTTATAGTTTTTGCATCCATACTCATGGGGGATGTTGGTCTCTAGTTTTCTTTTTTGTCCTATCTCTGTGCGGGGCATCAGTAAACATTGGAACTATTGAATGAGGTGATAGTTGCTTCTTCCTCCTCGATTTTCTGAAAGTCTTTGTGGAAAATGGCTATTATTTCTTCTTTAAATATTTAATATGTTCACTAGTGTTACCATCTGAACCTAGGCTTTTCTTTGTGGAAAGATATTTTTAATGATCAATTTAATTTTGTAACTTGTCACAGGTTTATTCAGATTTTCTATTCCTTGTTTAATCACTTTTGGAAATGTGTGCATTTACAGGGATTACTCCATTTCATTTAAATTGTCTCATTTTGAAAGCAAAGATGTTCATAACATTCTTTTGTGATCCTTTTAATTTCTATATATTGGTGTTAATGTCCCTTCTTTCATTCTTGATTTCAGTGATTTGTGGATTTTGTCTTTTTTCCTTGATCAGTCTCTCTAAAGACTTGTCAATATTGTTTGATTTTTGTTCATTTTCTATTTCATTGATTTCTGCTCTAATCTTTATTCTGTTTGACTTTATTTTGCTCTGCCTCTTCTATTTTCTTTAGGTGGAAGTTTGGCTTCTGATTTGAAAACTTTCTTCTGTCTTGATAGAAGTGTTTAAAACTATCAATGTGATACTTTTCCTTTCATTCACTTCAAAATATTTTCTAATTTCCCTTGTAATTTCTTCACTAGTCCATGGGTTATTCCGAAGTGCATTGTTGGATTTCTAATTATTTGGGGATTTCCCAGATTTTTTTTTTCTCTTGTTGATTTCTATTCCATTGTGGTCAGAGAACATACTTTATATGGATTCTATCCTCTTAAATTTATTGAAATTTGTTTTATAGCCTAGCACACTGTCTATTCTACAAAATGTTCCATTTGTATTTGAAAAGAATATGAACTCACAGTCATTACGCAGAATGTCTATATATGTCACATAGGTTAAGTTGGTTTATACCGTCGTTTAATTCCTCTATACTTGCCAATTTTCCACTGAATTCTTCTATCAATTAGTAATATAGTAATAACTGTAGCTTTCTTAGGGATCCTGTTTGCATGGTATTTATTTTTTCATTCTTATTTGACTCTATGGTGTGTATCTTGTATCAGCTTATATTTAAATCCTTATTCATCTGATCTGATTATCCCTGCCTTTTTATTTGGGTGATTAGACCATTTATATTTAATGAAATTATTGATATGGCTGGATTTATCTGTGCTATTTTGCTATTTTCCATTTGTCTCTTGCCTTTTGTTGTTGCTGTTCCTCAGATCTCTCTTTGAATGATTGAAAGTGCTTCTTTAATTCCTTTGTTGACTATTTCACATCATCCATTGTTCCAAAGCAAGTGACCCACTGAGTAGAGCCAAGGGGCTCCAGGTCTTCACAGCTTCTCCTAGCCTGGAAGAACCTCCACCAACATCGGGGTATGGGGGGCAGGCAGTTTTATAGTTGCTTTCTGAGGAGAGGATTTGATTACCTCCTAAGCTGACCATTGCCAGAAGTCCTGCCTGCTATTCATTTTTAGTGGTTTTAATTTTTTTTGTTGTTGTTATTGGACCTGATGCAATGTTCTCTCTACTAAAACAAAACCTTATTTTGTTTATCTAATTCATTGAATAACTGTTAGTCACCTTGGTATGTGGCATCATTTGTGACTTAAATTTAAAATTTAGTGGCATTGATACCTAGAAAAAAAATGAATTGTTTTGAGGTAATGATTATTTTGAGAAATAAGAACAAATTTTTCTATGGTTGACCATATCAGCATTTCCTATACATACATGTATTCTCTTGATCAATAGAATCTTCTCTTCAGTCTTTCACTACTACAAGACTGTTTTTTTTTAATTTTTTTTAACGTTTATTTATTTTTGAGACAGAGACAGAGCATGAACGGGGGAGGGTCAGAGAGAGGGAGACACAGAATCTGAAACAGGCTCCAAGCTCTGAGCTGTCAGCACAGAGCCCGATGTGGGGCTCGAACTCATGGACCATGAGTTCATGGCCTGAGCCGAAGTCAGCCGCTTAACCGACTGAGCCACCCAGGCGTCCCTACAAGACTGTTTAAATGCCTGATAAACAATAAAAATTTAAAATCCACCAATTATAATTTCCAGTGGTCGAGTGACAATAAAGCGATGATAGTAATGGTGATGGGTATTTTTAAAATAAAGCTAGAATCATAAGATCTCAAATTTAAAAAACGGCTCCTACATAAGTCCATTTTCCTTCAAATTTACAGAGCAATTACATGATTGGCCTGTAGGCACAAGTTAGAACAAAGACTGGAAGTTAGGTGTGTTGGTTTGGGCAGGCAATAGGGCATTCTCTAAGGGATAAACAAGGAGATGTAAATGTTAGGGGGCCTAACGGGAATGGTGAACCATCCAGAACATGTGATAGATGGGAGCCATTGCTTCAGGGGAAGGGAGGCAGTGTTACCTGAACTCAGGGAGCTCTATTGCTGAGGGAGAAGAGCCATCCAGGGGGAAGCCAGTGTCTCAGAAGGAGGAACATAGCAAGTGCTGAACAAAGACCAGTGAGAAAGTCTGTCCTCCCATGTTCTAAAATAGGCCCATAATGCTGACTGCTTGAAGCCAATGGAACCCAGAGGTGAGGTGACCCTCAGAGCTCAGTTTGCCAGGACAGGAGCAGAGCCAGCCAGTGGAGAAAGCATCTGGACAGGCAGGTGGACAGCCCCCAGCACTGCTCATTTCTTCCCACCCTCATTAGCTTGTTGTTGTCGTTGTTACTGTTGTTTCCTGGATTAAACATTCAAGTTTTCGACCCCAAGAGAAGCCCAGAGTTCCATCAGCCTCAGGTATTTTTGAATGATGATTTTACACTTGCACTGCACTCCTCCGTTGACATGTAATCTGCCATCAATGTCTTCCCTATAATGTGGCAAGAAAAATGGGGGCAAAGTATAATTGATCAGCTTAAACTGCAGCTGCCACACTCTCCACTTCTGAAGCAGATTGCAAAGTCTACAAGTGGACTTGTCTCTTTCCTCTGCCACCAGATTTGTAACATTTCCCTTACACTTTGCCACCCCCCCCCGCCAGCTGGTGAGACTTGAACTATAACTGGTAGGGTGGCCCAAATCTTCACCCCCACAGGATCCCGTCCTTGGTGGTCTGTCCTTCCTGGGTGGCCACAGGTTCCCAATGACAGATGCAACGGATGCTGTAGTGCTGGTGAATTCTGTGTTCCCAACATCAGCACCCAGCCCTGCCAGATGGGAGCACCCAGTGTCTACACGGATGGATTCAGGCTCTCAGAACAATGACCTCTTCTCTGACAAATGCTCCAGGGACTGAGGAGTTGGAAACATCTTAGCATCTTGTTAAAGAAACCTTGGCCATGATCTCTGGTACAGGCAAACTCCTTTGCCACTAGCACTTCCAACCCTCCACTCCCAGGGTTGTGGGGTGAGGAAAAGTCCTCGAAGTGAGGTGTGACAGCGAGGGGGCACACGCCCCTTCCACACTCCCCTTTTCTGAGGGAGACGGCACACACCCCTGGCCCTGAGTGTCCATTCAATGACGCGTCCTAGGGAAGCGCAGCTGAGCAGTGACAGTCCTGGGTCTGTCTGAGCAACGTTTCCACGGTCAGAGGTGATGCAGGGCCTGGCCGTGGGCAGACATGCTGGGTGCACCTGTGCCACCGCAGGCACAGTGCGGCAGGACGGGAGGGCAAATCCGCGGACGTGGGCCACAAGGGGCAGAGAGAGCTCAGAGGGGACCTGGAGGGCACAGCGCGCCTTCTGATCATTCCAGAACTCTCCCCTGCACCCCCCTTCACCATGTCAAGTTTGATCATTTTCCAATAGCAAAAAAATAAAATAAAAATAAAATATTAGGCCTTGGAAAAAAGTACTTTTTTGTTCTTCTTAACCAACCTGCCACACACCCACCTCAGTAGACAGAGACAGAAAGAGGCTCGTGCTCCGTTCCTACTGCAAAGTTTCTTTCTGTGATGGAGACCTCGAGGCCTGGTATTTGCTTGCACCCAGGAAAAAAGGGCATTTTTATAAACTTATTCCACAAAATCCTGAAACACACACACTTTCTCCCTTCATATGCACATTGGGGAAACCTATTTTTCTTCTCCTACTCACACCGGACAACAAAAATCCCAATATTTTTTCACTGATTGTAAACCTAATAGCAACACTTCAGGTTTCCCTTGCTTTCAAAGATTGATCTATTAATTAGGAAAATAAAATCTGCTTTTTTTTAAAATTTTATAATGTTCAAATTAAAACCTGGACTGATGTATCCAAGTGTACTTTCTCGGCTTAGTTTAAAAGTCCCGAAGGGAAGACAGTGGCTTAAGGAGAAAATATTATTTATTTACTTTTAAGGCTGCAATAAAGCCACGTTTTGATATTCTGATAATATAATCTAATCAACTTTTTATACTCTACTTGTCCTAACACAGTAGTTTTTCCTATTATAATTTTAAATTGCTGACATCTGCTGAAAACTCAACATTTCCCCTCGAGAAGACGGAAGGTTCTACTTCCCCTCGAGAAGATGGAAGGTTCTACAGCCCCTCTACCGGCTCTGGCTGCTTTCAGGCCTGAATTAATGGGTCTGTCTGTGTGCCACATCGATGATGGACATTTCGACTTCAAGGTATAATTTCCAGTAAAGAAAAGTCACTCTATTTCCATCTGAATAAGCACTCTATCCTACTAACCAAGTCAAACAAAGTTATTATCGGGCTTTGTGCCAAGGTGTGAAAAATAGAAAGGTCATATTTTTAATGGCTTTGTACTCTATAGTGATCAAATTTGTAAGCCCGGAGAAGTAAAATACTTGAATCTGCCCAAGCTCCTGAGCATCGTTAACCACTGGCTTGCTGCACTCGGGCCCAATAAAGCACGTGGTGCGGCTTATCTGGCTGCTGGCTTTGTTCACCAGGGCACCGTGTTCTCATCACAAAGCGGCAGAAACCAGCTCATAGGAAATGTGTCTACCCGACTCCACCTTTGAAGACTGCACCCACAGGTAAGTGCCAGTCAAAGTTCACCTCGTGGACGAACAAGATTGCGGCACATAAACCCCGATACATAGAGCGCTAATGGATGGCACAAATCAACACCCGTTAAAACGAACACCTGCTTTAAAAGTTCCTTTTGTTTTCGGGGGCGCTGCACCTCGCTCCTTGAAATTGTAAACAAATGATCCCAGACGACTGCTACAGCAGACTTTCAAGTTTCACTGTGAAATCACGGATAACTCTGGGGCTAAAGAATGTCCATATGGGTAGCGGCTTCCAGAGAGTCAGGAGGAAAAGAATAGGAAAAATTTGTGAAGACGTCCTGTGGAATATTCGTAAAATTTGCACTTCTGCTTAAAACAACTTTTCATGAATGGTTTTAAGTAACTCAGTGGACCAGTACCCAGGACACATAGGACCAGTTTTGCCCCAGAGATTCCCGAGAACCGTGCTATTAAGAGATTCATTTTAAGTGCCTTTCCTTGAGGATTTCTCCTTCCACACATCCTTCCTCTTGAGATAGGAGTGTGACAGCAGAGTCGTTTTTATCTCTGGCATATACATTAGACCCTGTGTAGTTCCAAGTAGTAATTCTAGATTTGCTAAAAGTCCTTTAATCAACATGGCTGAGATAGATGACCTCTAACATCCTAAAGTTGGGTGAGTGTTAACCTCCTCCCACCTCACCACCAGTGGCCCCCCGTCAAAACTTCAGAGACTCCTTTAACTTAGAATAAAATACCTTTCAGCTACCAACCACTAGAAGCCCAGAGTTTAAAAGTGTCCAGCAAACTTGTTCTCAAAGCCAGTCAATATTTCAGGCTTTGCAGGTCAAGGGGCAAAATCAGGATATCATGTAGGTACTCAGGTAACCTTTTAAAATGCAACTACTTGGGCGCCTGGGTGGCTCAGTCGGTTGAGCATCCAACTTCGGCTCAGGTCATGGTCTCACGGCTTGTGAGTTCGAGCCCCGAGTCGGGCTCTGTGCTGACAGCTCAGAGTCCGGAGCCTGCTTCATATCTGTGTCTCCCTCTCTCTCTCTGCCCCTCCCCTGCTAGTGCTCTGTCTCTCTCAAAATAAATAAATATTAAAAAAAATTGTAATGCAACCACTCAAAAATGTAAGAAACATTGTTAGCTTATGGGTGAGAAAATAAATACACAAATCACACGCACACGCATACACTCGAATCAAAACCAAACAGGCGGCTGGCGGGTTTCAGCCAAGGGCTGTGGCATGCTGACTGACCTCTGGCCTCAGTGCAGAGCCTCGGGCAGGAGAATCCAGCGGTTAATAGTGTCATCTCCAAGTTCACACCCACGAGGGCTGCAATACTGGCCCGTGGTGTTGACCAGTTACCTACCATCTCGCAGGCCTGATGTTCTCCTGTGTTAATGAGCACAGTCATAGGAGCTCGTCGTGGTGGAGTCGTGGGGGCGAACAGTACCGGTGATGGGTGAGGGCTCGAGCAATTGCTAGCACTGGTTCCAAGTCAGCAAAATTTAACGACGTCTTCTAATTCTTTGCCGGTTTTGACCAGTGGTTATTCTGTTGGACGCCAGGGCGTGCCCCCAGCTCCCAGAAGGGTTGACAGCTTGATAGAGAGCTGCCTTGCCTGGAGGCAGAGGAGGGGTTGGTGCAGAAGCAGGTGACCCCCTCGGTCCCTCACTCCACTTCGGGACTCTGTGGCCCCCTGCGGGATGCCCTACAGCCCACTCCCCACTCCTGCTTCCTTCATCATCCCAGCATGTGGACCTCAGAGCCTTCCTGAGACCCATAGGGCATGCAGACCCCTGTCTCAGAGCCCGCCTCCTGGAACCCAGCCTGCAGCAGGTGCCACAGGTGATACCTTGAAAAGCCTAGCGAGCAGATGGGAATTACCTAAGAGAAAGGTCCCCGCTGGTCCCTGAGGAGGGAAAGAGTCATTGAGTGAAGTCCTGGAAAGACCTTTCCGATTTCCAGAGGTTCCGATTGAGGCATCTCAACAGGCCTTGTCACCCTTTGATGTGTGACCCTTCTCAATTTCTTGTGATGTTGGGAGACGGGCATCGTGCAGCCCAGAGTGGAAAAAGAAAAAGGGCCCCAGCATAGGGAAGAGCCCGCATGTGCAGCGATGGTGGACCCAGAGCCACCTCATTTGTTTGTCTGTTTATTTATTTATCTGTTTATTTATTTATAGAATGATTAATTTGTTTAACCCGTGCAAGGATTCCTCCCAGAAGGGAACGAGTGGATGAGAGAGATTCAAGAAAAATCTCTTGCCAGAAAAATATATCAAGTCACCTTGAGCTAAGGTCGTCTGAAATGAATCCTGTATCTGGGCTGAAATTACACCAAAGGCAAAAAAAATTTTTTTTTCCTCTTCCTTCAGCCTAATGCACATGTCATATTCCTGTCTTAGGATGTCACAGGACAGTCTTGTTTCCAAGGACGGAGGAGAATGACTGGGGTGCATGTGGGGCAGGACGGGGGAGGTTACAGAAGGAAGCAAAGTTCTTCCCTGGGAAGGCCCCCGTTGGACTGACATGCAGGACAATGGGGTCTTGGGTGATGTAGGTCTTGACTGGTAAAGCTGCAAGGGGAGAAAATCAATTATTGGAAAGAGAATATCATCCCGACAGGTGATTTCCAAAGGAATAGGAGTGAATTTCCCCCCTGGACCAAATATACTGCTACTGTCTAACATCTTAAATTATTTGTTCTGAGAGTACGTTGAAAGGGTAGCCAAGTAGCACCGAGTTTAGCAGCGGCCGGGAGTGCCAGCTGATTTATGGGCCTTCAGCTCTCTGAAGGTCCAAAGAGAAAAGGAAAGATCAGCTACTTTTAACATGGGGTCGTTGTATCTGGGTCTCGAAAATGGACTTAGTGAGAATCAGCAGGGTGTGACTTTTCTCAGCCTTTCATGGAGAAAGGTTGACCTTCCCCATCTGTCCAGTGCCTGTGGGTTTTAGAACTTTACAGCTTTATAAATAAACAAGGATAACACATAAAAACTGCTTGTTTAATACATACAACCCAATGAGTTTGGGGATAAGTATATACCCATGAAACCATATAATTCCATTTATGAGTATATATCGAAAGAATTTAAATCGTACCTTGAGAAGGTATCTGCTCCCGTATGTTTATAGCAGCACTGTCTACAACGGTCCATGCATAGAAACAACCCAGGTGTCCACTGACGGATGAGTGGATAAAGAAAATTCAGGAAAACATGATGAAATACTGTTCAGCCACAAAAAAAAAAGAAGAAGAAGAAGAAGGGAATCGTGACACGTGCAGCAACCAAGATGATGGTCGAGGGCATTGTGCTGCGGGGGGGAGTCACAGGGAGACAAATACGGCACGATCCCATTGGCACGTGCAAAATAAAGCAGAGTCACAGAAGCAGAGAGCGGGCTGGCGGCGGCCGGGGCCGGGGGCGCGGAAACGGTGAGGCGTTGGCCAAAAAGTGCAAACTTTTGGTAAGGAGACGGGCAAGGTCTGGAGTCCAGTGTGCATCACGGAGACTGGTCGGTAAGACTGTGCCATGCGCGTGCCGTTAGCTAAGGGACTAGGCCTGGTGCTGCGCGTCCCTACAGGAGATTATAAGAGCGAATGGGCTGGAGGAGTCTGGCGTGATGGCAGCTTGAGTGGGCTGTGGCCTCGGTGGCCGGGGTGGTTTCATGCTCGAAGGATTCCTGCCTGGCTTTATCACAGTTGGTGTTTCGTTGCTCTTATCCTTGAATCTTTATCGTACGTTTGGGGAAAACATCCCCAAGTGAATGAGTGTGCACTGTGTTCAGGGACCCTGTCACCGGGACAGACAAAGAGCTCTTGACCTCGCTGCACTCTTGGCCCCAGTGGGGTCCGGCAGATCACCAGAAGATGGTGGGTCTCGGGGCGCCTGGGTGGCGTAGTCGGTTAAGCGTCCGACTTCAGCCAGGTCACGATCTCACGGTCCGTGAGTTCGAGCCCCGCGTCGGGCTCTGGGCTGATGGCTCGGAGCCTGGAGCCTGTTTCCGATTCTGTGTCTCCCTCTCTCTCTGCCCCCCGCCCGTTCATGCTCTGTCTCTCTCTGTCCCAAAAATAAATAAACGTTGAAAAAAAAAATTAAAAAAAAAAAAGAAGATGGTGGGTCTCTAAGAACTGAGGCTCCCCCCCCTCCCACGGGGTAGACCTTGAACAGCTCTGCGGGCTCAGTTGACCATAAACAAGTAAACTCTTTGTCTCGACCCCACGTAATCTATTCTCATTTGACGTGTGTTCTGACCCTTTTCTCGGCTCCTTTGACCAGACGTGTTTGTCTTCTATTCCTAAAAATGACCGTCTTCCCTTCTTTGCAAAGATGTATACTGAATGTCTGTGGAGAGCAGGGCACCACCTTGGGAGGACAGAAAGGAGGTGGATGGAGTGTGTTTCTGGCCCCGTCACGGAGCCACTCATGGTTCGGGGCAGGGGGACACCTAGGAACCTGTTACTGAGAGGCACAGTCCCCTGGGGCCTTGTGAGCCCTGTGTGCAGGGAGAGCATGGTGCTGGAGAGAGTGGCAACAGGGCAGGGGTGCGGTGGGGGTGAAGCAGGGCTGCTGGGAGGCCGTGCACGAAACCAGGAGAGGACCTCGAGTGAGTGGCGAGAACCGGCCAGCCCAGGGCCAGACAGATGAGCCGTGCGTCTCATTCCCTGCCCAAAACCCTCGGGGCTGCTGCCTCCCTGTGCATGTGGACACGTGACCACCGATGTCCGTTCTAGCCTGGGCGGCAGAAAGCTTTGTGCTACAGGAAGGGAAGCCGCACTGGGGGGGGTTCCTTTGTGCGCCCGAATCAGTCAGCCCCACCCGGCTCCGCCCAGACGTGTGTCCAGCCCCGGCTCAGAGGGGCATTGACAGGACCCGCACCGCTCACGGTGCTCATCCCCAGACAGCTTCCCGCCCCCACCCGAGCCAGCCAGGCTACCCGAGGTGACCCACAGCCGCCAGCCAATTTGGAATGAGCCTGCAGCCATTAATTGCTGCACATTACAGTTTATCACTGTGCAATTTAACGCCTCTGACCTGTTGGGCCCCTCCTAATAAAACAATCTTAAAAAGGAAAACAGGCAGTAATCATAAAAAAAAATTTTTCAGCAATCCAATTCAGCTGGTGGCTGCCCAAGCTTGAAGGTCTCCGGGCACCTCTGCTTAAATAGCTAAAAACAAAATTATAATAAACGGATGCATTAGGCGCCAACCTGAAGGCGCCCTGCGACACTCATAATGAAAAGGGCAGACTGAGGCTGTGAGCAACCCCACTATTAATTACTTGCCTTTAAACGCCGGAGAAGTGTATTTAAGCCAGACACCTGGAGAGGCTATTCACTAACTGCACGCCTCGTAATGACTCTGGACACAGGGGGACAGACTCATTTCCCACACAACGGTGCTGGCGTCCACACAAGCCTAGCCTGTGGATTGTAGCCACACCCGTGGGCTTTCGCGTGCCAGTGAAGATGGAAATGAAGCCTCCTTTCCAGGCCCTTCCCAGGAAGGCAGCAGAGGCCCCCGGATTTGTCTTTTTAAGCGCCCTGTCCAGAGGGCGTGCAAGCCGGCATATTAAGCGCGATACTGAACCGTCCTCCGCACGGCACAGCACGCCGACACTGTGCCTGAGATTTCTGAGAAGGACCGAAATGATTTAGCCGTATTACCAGCGCCCAGACGCGGGGAGGTGGGGCGCAGGCACAGAGGCGGCCGGGGGCGCCCCACCTCCAAGCTGCGGGTGACAGCACCAGGCCAGCAACGGTTAACACGGGACGAAACCCAGTGTGACCAGCGGGTCTCCAGCAATCATCAGTAGAACTAGCTATTATAGCCAATTTAATAGCTTGAAAATGAACTCATTAGCGGTCTTTTATCAGTGGAAAAAAGTCTATTAAACGCGGACGTGTGAAGCAGCCGCACAGAAGCTCATTTCCATCCCGCTTGTGACCTGAGCAAATCCGGGACGGGCGCTCCTGGGAGCCGGGGTCAGGCTCCGGGGGGAGGAGAGCGAGTCCCCAGGCCGCACCTCCCCCCGCAGCTCTCCTGGGGGTTTCCAGGCTCTTCCGTTCACCTGCACGTTTTGTCCTCCCTCTGGCCTCCTGTGTTATCCGCGTGCGCCCCAACAAGTGACGGGGGCGCCACTACTCAGGCGCGATCCAGACTCCTATATATGTGACAGGATTGCAGGCACTGTCCACACTGCTAAGCAGGCTTGAGACAAAGCAGTGGGGCATGTGGCCAGTGAGGGGTTTTTAGTATTCCTTCTCCCTTGCCCTCCCCCCCTCCTCCCCCCTTCTCCCTCCCTCCTCTTTCCGCCTCCTTCTCCTTTGCTTCCCCTCCCTCCTCCCCTTCCCGCCTCCCCTTCCCTCCCCTCTCCCTCTCCTCCCTCTCCCCCTCCTTCTCCCTCCCTCCTTCCTCCTCCTCCCTCTACCCTCCTCCTTCCCTCTTCCCCCCTCCTCCCCCTCCCCCTCCATCTCCACCCGCTCCCCTTGTCTTCTCCCTCCTCCCCCCTCCTTCTCCCTTCCTCCTCTTTCCTCCTCCCTTCTCCTCCCTCCCTCCTCCCTTCCTTCCCCTTCCTCCTCCCCTCCTGCCTCCCCCTCCTTCCCCTTTCCCTCTTCCTCCCCCCTCCTTTCCCTCCTTTTTCCCTCCTCCTCCTTTTCTTACTCCTTCCTTCCCTCCTCCCCCCTCCTCCCTCCTCCCCCACCCACTCCATCTCCTCCCCCTCCTCCCTCCTTCCTCCCCCTCTCCCCTGCCACTCCATCTCCACCCCCATCCCCTTCTCCCCTCCCTTCTCCCCCCTCCACCCCTCTCCACCTCCATCTCCACCCTCCCCTTTTCTCCTCCCTCTACCTCCTCCTCCCTCCTTCCTCCTCCTCCCCCTCTTCCTCCCTCCTCCCTCCTCCTCCCCCTCTTCCTCCCTCCTCCCTCCTCCCCCCTCCCACTCCATCTCCACCCCCATCCCCTTCTCCCCTCCCTTCTCCCTCCTCCACCCCTCTCTCCCTCCATCTCTCCCCTCCCTCTACCCCTCCTCCTCTCTCCTCTCCCTCCTCCCTTCTTCCTCCTCCTCCCCCTCCCTCCTCCCTTCTCCCCCCTCCCACTCCATCTCCACCCCCATCCCCTTCTCCCCTCCCTTCTCCCCCCTCCACCCCTCTCTCCCTCCATCTCTCCCCTCCCTCTACCTCCTCCTCCCTCCTTCCTCCTCCTCCCCCTCTTCCTCCCTCCTCCCTCCTCCCCCCTCCCACTCCATCTCCACCCCCCATCCCCTTCTCCCCTCCCTTCTCCCTCCTCCACCCCTCTCTCCCTCCATCTCTCCCCTCCCTCTACCCCTCCTCCTCCCTCCTCTCCCTCCTCCCTTCTTCCTCCTCCTCCCCCTCCCTCCTCCCTTCTCCCCCCTCCCACTCCATCTCCTCTCTCCTCCTCCCTCCTCCCGCTCCTCCCCCCCTCCCTCCCTCCCTAGAGAGACCATGGAGGCACCTTTCCAAACAGCACATCCTATATTTCCTGCTGGTAACTACAATGTAAATTCTCTGGGACAAGTGCTGATGCTGAGCACAGACACACTGACTCTTCATCAGCTTTGGGGGACGAGGGGGACCCAGTCAGCATGACTCCGTGACATTAACAGTGGGATGCATGGAAAATGCTGTCACTGCTCTTCCTCCCGCTGTGTCCCCGCTCTCTCGGGCCACCCTGCGGACGCCCACTTACTGTCGTAACGCACCCTCTGCTCCATCTCACCAACTGAAGGCAAGGCGCTTGGCAGGAGAGACCGTGCCACCTCCTTCCAGGGCCCCACAGTCTGACCCACGCGGCACACGCGAGGCATGAACCCGGGGTGACCGACCGGTCGGCACCTCGGGAGCCAGCTGGGCTCGGTTGCTTACATTCCGCTCAGCTCGGGCTCCATCTGTCCGGGCAGACCACTCGCCCATCAGGAGCTCTTTCCACCCAAATGTCACCTCAGGGAGGGGCCGGAGACCATGTGACCTGCCATTCCTCACCACGCCTTTCCAGACCCGCCGCTGTCACCAACGGCCAGTTGGGGGTATATCTACAAAATAGCATGTGTTGGCTTTTACCTCTTGTCCAGTTTCTTGCTTCATTTTGTTTCTAAGTCCACAACTCTCACCGCCCCCCGGAAGGCACTTTAATCAAGCTGACCATGGAGGGATTCACCCTCTGTCAGCAGTCCTGGTCTGTCTGCCCACATTTTGTCCCAGACAGACACACATGTCCCCTCCTGGAGGCCTCCGCAGCCCGAGCCCAGTTCCTCCGGCCAGCATGTTCGTGATGCCCTTCCAGAGCCCAGCTCCCTCCTGCTCCTCCCCAGAGAGACGGGGTCCTGCCTGCCTGCCCCCCTCGCCCCTTCTCTGAGCCCCTCTGGCCACCTCTCAGCCTCAGACTCGGAGGGAGCACGTTTGCAGCCAGAAAGGACCTGCCCCTTCTCTGCCATTCTGTCTGCCTGGTCTGTGGGGTGTCCAGCTGGGGGTGCATCTCGGCCCAGCCCAGCTCCTGGCTCTAACCTGCCCCCCCTCAACCCCCTTTCCGGGCTGTGTGCTTTCCTGGGGAGGGAGGGGGCCTCGAGAGCAGGAGGTGGGGGCCCAGAGCCACATTTCTAGTGAGCTCCCAGGGGACCCTGCAACCCTGTGCCTTAGCTGGAGACAGCTGCAGGACTGGCCGGGTCAGGCACCTCCCTTCCTCCCAAGCCCTCGCCCTCACACAGGGTCGGGGTCCTCACGGAGCCCCAAGCAGCCCCGGTCCCGTTCCTGAGCCGGCTAGAGCCAAACCTCCAGTCTTCTCCGAGGTGAGACCTCTTTCCATGTTAGGAATCTTTGCACCCTCGGACGGTAGTGCCCACATTGCTATTCTTCCCAGCTTTATGGAGGCAAAACTGACAAGACCTGTATATGCGCGGGGAGCACAACACGATGGCTGGACATGCGTCTCCCCCGTGAAGCAATCCTCACAATCAAGCTAATTAACACCTCCATCACCTCACACAGTTTCCTTTCTTATTTTTCCAGTGTGTTGAGAGCACTGGGGACGTTCCCTCTGGGCAAACTTCAAGTACGCAGTACAGAGTCATTAACCGTAGTCACCACGCTGGGCATAGATTGTTTGAGAAAATACTTACATTAGCCAAAAATTACTATGATTCTCAAAAGTTGCATTTTCTTCACCCCAATAGAACCCGCACGTGTTAACAATAAAGTACAAGTCAATGCAGGATGTGTGAGCAAAGAACCCTTGACCAGCACGGGCACTGTCCCTCCTCAGGCGCCAGGCCGCCCCTGTGAGGTGACCGCCCTGGGCATTTCACTGGCCGTTTTCCCCAGAGGGGACTTCTCCCCGAACATGAACCCGAATCAGAAACTGACACGCTAGAAAGAGCCAACAGGTGTCATGCAGACGTCCGTGCCCCACCCTGCGGTGTCTCTAATACAAGGGGACAGTGACATCCTTACACTGGTGTCTGCAAATGATCAGAAGCCCCGGCTAAGTTAGGAGCCAGCAGACCTCTGAGGGTCCGCTCTGAACCGCCAGCTGACGCGATGCGGCGGACGGGGACCCTGAGGTCACAGACAC
The DNA here is from genome assembly GCF_016509475.1 of Prionailurus bengalensis. Classification (NCBI taxonomy): domain Eukaryota; kingdom Metazoa; phylum Chordata; class Mammalia; order Carnivora; family Felidae; genus Prionailurus; species Prionailurus bengalensis. Next base: position 1,455,798 of record NC_057358.1, on the reverse strand, counting down.
AGAGCTGGGTTTGCCAGCGAGCACTAGACCTGGAGGAAGAATCTGAACAGCCGATTAGTTTTCCCCTGGAAAGCCGTCGGGAAACGGCTTCTTCTGCCTGGTTTTTATATAGATCGGGCTCCCATTATCTCTAAGTCATTTTCCCAGCAGGAAGTATAATATGCTATTTATTAGTATAACTCCATTATATAAATGGGTTTATTCTGCTATGACAAAAATAATTGAGGGAAAATATGCCTCTGAATTCTCCGGCCATAATATTTTGCCCTTTTTCCTAGCTCAGCCTTCTGAGTTCTAGCTAGGATGTCAGGACAAGCAGACAAAAAGTGCCACGCTTCCTCAGCAAAGCACAAATGATAAAATCCAGAGGGAACTGTAGTGTTAGAGCTGGGTGCATACAAACCTGCTCACCAAATTGTCGCTAGAAGTGTTGGGTGACCTTTGAATCCAGACCCAAATACGACACACCATCTTTTCTATCGGGACGTTAACTAGTCTGCCATTTTCATTCATTAATGAGGAGTGACCACACAAGAACAATAGTCTAACAAGAGGTAAGGATCAACGTAGAGTCAATACGTTCATTCAGGTTCTTTCCTTTTGAGGCTAGCAATCAGGAAAAGGTACTACATAGTTCTGTGTGAGAAAAGACAGTTTAAGCAACAAGCTGCTTAAAAATTAATAAAACCTGTCTCACGTGTTCACATGCCGCCCCAACGCTGTTCCGGCAAGGATCTTAGCTGACACTACTAACAAGATGCCCGTCCCACCTTGGAGTTAGCATGGACCAGCCTCGTCTTTCCTTGTCCACAGGCCCCCCCTACGTGACCCCTAATATGATGCCAGTTGCCATTATTAAAATTAGCTTTGACCTTTAGTGTGACAGAAGTGTGTGTGTGTGTGTGTGTGTGTGTGTGTGCATGCACTTGTGCATTGATGGGAAGGACACTGTTTTTTATCTGTCTCTCTAGGTTCTCAGCTGGGGCCCCTGTAACAAAAGACAGATTAACAAGTGGAAAACACAGAAGTGGATTAACATGCACATCTCGTCTACACCGGGGCCACTCCCTCCCTCCCATGCAGGAGGGGCCACTCAGGGAGGTGGCTGGGTCTCGGGCTCCAGCACCATCTTTAGCTGAAGAGGAAGAAGGGTCTGGGGAGGCTAGTGGGGGGAGGCCACCAGGAGAGCCCAGTAAACAAGCCTAAGTTGTTATGCAGCCTAAGTTCCGCTTCCTCCAAGGATAAGAGTCTCCTGACTTAGGCACCCTGTACCTTCTGCAGGTAGAGAGGGGACACTCTTACAGACAGGAGATTTCCTTTATAAATGCAAATTTACCTTCCAAGTGCCACTTGCTCTCTGCCTTCAGAACTTCTCCTGTGTTTGCTGTGTCTCAGAATAATCAGCTGAAAATAATGCTCATTTTATTTATGTTCTAGTCTCCTACAGTATATATGCATGTATACACAAATATGTGCGTGCATACGTGCGTACACACGTACAGACATATTTATGTGTGTGGATAATGTGTGTGTGTCTGTTTGATTCCAGCAGTAATCTTGCCTGAGAGTTCTTTGAAAGTGAAGCCAAGTGTTTCTTCCGTGTTGTAGAGTCTGAAGAGGACCGTTCTCCCCACCCCTGTTTGCCTGTTCCTATTACCCTGAAAGCAGGACACCAGAGGGGAGAGAGATAGTCGGGAACATCATTTCACACCACACCCACCTCACACACACACACACACACACGTACACGTACACATATATTGCATGTGCACGCACACACGTGCACGCACATACTGCACACGCACATATAGACACGCTACAGAGCATTCTGTCTGTGCATTTGCGTGTACAATCTTTTGCACGAAGGCCTCAGGTAAACGCTCTTGAATAACTTCACAGATTCGTGCTGGTATCACGTGAAGCCCCATTTTTGTATTTCAAGCACTTTCCCCCCCTTGCCAGCAATGTGAAACTCCCGCGAGGGAGGAGGGGTGTGTGGGCACTGTGCCCCCCACTTCCAGCGTCACGTGGACAGGCTGAGGCAAGAACCGGACCGCATCGTCCACCGGAGAAATCATCGTGAGTTCACCAGTCCAGGTCCCCCAAGGTGTTCTGAGCAAACTAGATGAGTCAGAAACAGAATTAATCCGAGCAGACTGGTTTTCTAAAGCTGCAAAACAATTTCGAGGCTTACGTCACACTCTGGCCAGACTTCGGGTGGTCCTACGCCCTTTCGGTACCAGACTCCCCTGGACCTCGAGTGATATGCCACTTCGCTGGTTACCTGATTCACAGGGAAGGCCGTTCACCTTCCCCTTTAAGACTGTCCAGTGACACTGGTGGGTATCGATTAAAAGAACAATTTCTAAACACGATTTCCACCTTCAGATAATTGTGACCCCTTAAAAACTCTGTAATGGTGACGGCTGGAGGACACCTACTGCACCACAGGCACTGAAACGTAACCTTCGGTTTGGTTCTCAGCAGAAGGCGAGGCTGGCAAGCTGGGCGATGGCTCCTCTTTGCAGAGAAAGGACCAAGGGTTGCGGGAGGTTGTCACCTGCGAAATCACAGCACGAGTAAATGGCAGATACAGGACTCAAGATACTGCAAACCCTGGGTCTTTTGTGTTTTTCCACCTAAATTGTGCGAAAACATCTAATTCTAGAAATAGCGGCAGAGATGACCAGATAGCGATTACTGTCCTATATTCCTAATTCTCCGTTTCCGTTGTGCTAAGGTGCTGAGGCCTGGGGCTCCGGGGCCTCACCCCTGCATCAGCTGCTGTCCCCGGGCCCTTCCAGGGAGGCGGCCTCAGCCTTCAATGTCGCTTCCTCTTCTGTAAGCAGCAGAAGTCAGGCCACCTGTGACGAATTCTCACAAAGATTAAATGAGATCATGAGGAAAGGCCAAGGGCGTTCACCGGCCCCAGAGAAGCCGTCCCTGACGCAGGGAGCAGCTGCCACCAGACATGGAATCTGCCGGCACCCTGATCTTGGACGTCCGGCCCCCAGGGCTGTGAGTCGTCAGCATCTCCTGGGCCTCAGGGTGGCCCATCCGAGCCAGAACGGCTGCCACCTGCCCCACACGTGGCCCGCGTGCCCCCCCGGGTTGGTCACCACGCTCCTGTCTGTGATATCTCATCTCCATCTCCGCTGGCTCCCCCCGGGGGTTTCCGCGGACGGTGGCCCTCGGGTGTCTTCCTGCAGCCACAGCCCAGGAGCGGGTGCGCTTCTCCAGCCCAGGGCTGGCAGGTGCTAACGACCGGTGACGGAGAGGCTGGCGCTTCCTCCCTGGCTGCCACCGTCACCAGAGACAGAGCCGACGTGTCAAGAGATGAAGCGAAGAGACCAGAGGAAGAGCCCCTTCCCCTCCACCGTCCCAGAGGTCCCTCCCTGGGGGTGACTCTGCGTCTGGAGGCTGTCGGGAACAAGTGCGGGGGGATTGAAGTCCCGCAGAAATGAGCACAAAGGCAGCGCAGGCGCAGAACTAACCACGGGAAGGGGCTCGGTTACGGACGCCGGCTCTGCTCTGAGCCCGGGTTTCTAAGAAGGGAATGACTTCTCCCTGTAGTTGATTTTTTCTTCTCTTTGGCTCAGTTTTCTTCTGAAAATGAACATCCTAACTGCAATCTGTGAGGATGGCATGAATGACCTTTCCAAAGCTGTCTTTGAAAGACATCCACAAGGATCCCAAAACCGGGACAGCCACCTGTGGCCTGGGCCCTGGGATAGGGGTCCTTGTGATGGGCACACTGCCCTCGCGGCCAGAGTCCCCGGCTCCAGCCAGCGCTTGGCCCTTGTGAGCTACTGACCCCACCAGTGTGGGTCCGGCAGCCCAGCTTTATGCAAAAAGAAGTGACATCAGGCCTGCCCTCAATAGGCTGACCATCTGTGGGAGACAAAAGTTAACCCCGAAAGGGTGATATGATGCCCCTGGCCTCTGTGAGGGATTCCACACTCTCGACTCCTCTGATCCCCAGAGTATGAGAAACACTGACATCTAAAATATCAGGTAAAGCCAAAGTCACACAGAGAGCCTGCGAGGAGCCAGGATACCTGTCCAGGGAGCTCAGTCCCAAGTTCATGGCCTTAAACTATGATGCAGAGTAAAACATACACTACGCATAATGTAAAATGAAAATACCCATAACATAAGCATGAATATATATAAGACACGTGCATGTGTAATACAAATATAAAACACAAACACATATAACTGTATCATATACACATACAAGTAAAATATACATAAGTACACAGAGTACAAATAAAATATAAAAGGTATGTAATATAAATGTAGATACTGCAAGAGAGAAGCTAACTTGCTGTGAGATTGTCAGAAGCAAGGGAATACTACTGCAGACTGGAGAGTGGGAAGACGAGGACGAGTGTTCGTGAAGAAAGGAGGCTCTAAATCACGTTGTTTCAAAAAGATCAATGGCAATGCTGGGATGGGAAACAGGGACCACGGTGGTGAGAGAGACCATCCTGCAGAGGACAGGTGTGCTGAAGGAGGAGTGACAAATCCCTGCACGACAGCTGATGGCCACCTACACCCACCTACACCCACCTGACACCCACCTGAAACCCACTTTTTACCCACCTTTTACCCACCTGACACGCACCTGTTACCCACGGGATTCCTACCTGACGCCCACCTGGTGGTACCCATCTGGTACGTGACAATATTCACCATTTGGTCACTGATGCCTTGGGCTCTGGCCACCATTCACACGTCCACCAAAAATCTGTAGGGTGATGTTTCTCAAGTTCAGAACCATTCTGGAGCGTCTCTGTGACATTGGAGCCACATCAGGAGCTTCGAGGAGGAAGGAAGCAGGTGCGCTGGCTTCCTGCTCTCAGCATTCGGTCCGGGGGCCAGTGAAAACCTGTCTGATTTGGCCGTGCGAACCGCAGGCTCCACACACCCGGACACTGTTTCTTCCAACAAGTTGTATTTAGTATCAACCCTCTGCAACTGAATAAGGCCCTGCCGTTGCTCCTAACAGCGATGTGTTATCGCCGCTGTTCTCGTGGTCACCGTCGCCACCTGTAGCTAAGCCGCTCTGGGAACCACACAGCTTCGTACCTGGTGTTGCACCCATGCCCGTGACGGGGGTACTGTGATTTCACTGTGTCGGAGATAAGGAGCCCGTGGCGCGGACAGATCCCGAATTTGCGCAAAACACACAGTCGGGAAGCAGAAGGTGGGAGTGGAAGCAAACTTTGACTCCTTCAAGCCAAGCCATCCGTCAGCGTGCAGTTACGTGTTTGTTTCCTGCTTGACTCTCAGCATCTGTCGTATTGGGTGTGTACAGTCCCATCAGTCTGTAGAACAAAGAACAGCATTCCATCCATCAGTCATGAAATACTGCCGACGCCAGTTCCTAGGAGCTAGCGACTAAGCCCGAATCAGTCCCCAACGGGACATCCCCCGCTGCCACCTCTCGCCGCAGACAGGTACACCTCCTGCGACTCATACTTCTCAGCCACTTTGTTACACGTGACCTGCCTGCAGTTAAACATGACCTTCTCTTCCCGCTCTTCCTGTGCCATGGCTGCTTGTGTCACGTGATGTCACGACCAGCAGCTCCTCACGGGCGGGGACAGAAGAGTCCAGGGATCTTGTACGCATCTTCTGTGAGCCTATTGGCACACGCATTTGTGATGTCCTCATATACATACTACGTATATAATCATAATACAATAGAATGAGTCAATCAATTCTATCATGTACATTTCATGGGGTAGCCTCTGCCCAGAAACTCAAAACATTAACCAGAAATTCGGGCACAATTTGTCCCGAAGCTAGCATCCCCCTTAGTGACAGATTGCTAACAGCGGCTGGGAGAAAGTATAGCATGTTGGCTTTTCATTACCTCAAGTCATGATTTCTGTTGTAATTATTATCGACTATAGAGAACGCAACAAGACAGCTTGGTAAGTCGGCCTTTTTTCTGCTGGGATTTTAGGGTCAGTCTGGGAGGGCTACATCCTCCGAGGAACCCACAGACGTCTTTTGTGGCACCACGATAGTGTATTAAAATATTAATTAAAGTCACCTTGGGAGCACACACTGCCGAAACCCAGTGTCATCCCAACACCCTGTACATCAGCCCCGATGTCTGGGGGCGTGTGCATGCATTATGTAGGGATCGTGAGGTCCTCGTGGCAATAATGGCGCTCACAACACAACCACCAACGTTAATCCCGCCAGGAGTTACTGTGCGCTTCTAAGGCAGACAGCGCACTAGGCACTTTGTGTTTTCTCTCCCTTGATCTTCCCAAGACCCTATGAACTTGGGTCATTATCATCCTTGCTTTGCACACCAGCAAACTGAGCCTGTGGGTGCACCCCTGATGATAGCACGGTGAGATCATCACTGCATCCTGATGTCCGTCTCCCACGTACCTCTGACCCCAGGACGCTTTACCGAACGAGTCAAACGGGTGGGGGGTGGTCAGCACCAAGGCAAACACTGAAAAGGTACACCTGTATGTTTAAGAGGTGCTATCAGCTCACAAAATGTGTTTTCTAAATTTATCAACAAAATTTGTTTTTCGCTCTCTGTTAACCCCCGTGAGTTCTATGCTTGACTGCACGGCAAAGGAAAGAGAGGTGTGTTCAGCACGGAGCCCTCACACCCCTGCAGGCCACCTGTCCGCTGCTCTCTCGAAGCCCAGCCTGCACACGCTGCCCCCGTTCAGCACAACCAGCACACGGGGCGGTACAGGGAGAGGGGGGCTGGGCTTTGAGGGCCCCGGGTCTAGCTCCATGATGTGGCTCCACCGTCCCCACCTGTGGGCTGCCGATGTCCCTGCCCCCGTCCGACTCCATCCACATTCGGCTCCGGCCTCCTGAGCAGGCCCGCCCTATGGGAGCCACGGCTGGCTCTGACCCTCGTGAGGGAGTGACCACTGGGCCCCACGCTCCCCTGCAGCTGGCTCCCGGTGGCCCTACAGTGGCGTCCCACTTGGCTTTCCTCCTCCAAGACCTTTCTGCTCCGTCGCCTGTGGAGCCCCCACCGCCGGGGCGGCTTCTTTATCTACGCGGCTCACAGAGAGACAGGGCGCAGCTCAGCACTGAACGTGCAGGACGTTTAACCACATTTTCCGCTGGTTTCTAGGGGGTTCCGTGGCATTTTCTCCTGGTTTCTAGGGGGGGAGGGGTTCTGTGGCTACTTGTGGACTGTTGAGCAAGATCAGGTTATAAGGAATTGTTTTCAAGATGACTTTTAAAAAGTTTGTATCACAGTCGCCTAAACATCAACTTTATTTTTGCTAATACACATATCAAAAAAAAAAAAAAGAACCCAGAGGGCTTGAGTTGAAAGGCTTTATTTTCCTTCATTACTGTCATTTGTAAGATTTTAATGAAGCCTTACAACTCTTCAAAAGAAAGCCACAGTCGGCATAATGCATAATCATTTTATGCTCTTTGCTTATATAATCATGATTCCTTAATTCTGCGGCCAGCGGTGCCGGGGACCTTCGTGGGTCTGGCGGTACTGGCCAAAGCCCATTTCACCTTTAACGGAAGGCACTGCCATCCAGACGCTCACGTCAAGGCAGCCCTCCACTCACTCGGGCTTCAGAAGACCAGCTTGGCACCAGAGATGGGGAGTTGAATGGGGAAAGGCCAAGGTTGCTGCCCTGCAGTAAACCGTGTCCCTTCCTGCCGTTAAATTGTTCTCTCGGCTCCCTGAACCGCGTGGGCCCCTCAGCCCAGCGCCAACAGCCAGTCGTGCTGTGCTTGGGTGCCGGCGACCCTCTTCTGTCCCCTTAGCCCTGGCAACAGATGAGGCTGGTGTTCACCATCACCGGTGCCCTACCATCACTGGCCACCCCCTGGGGCCGCCCACAGCCCAGAGGGCTTGTCCTGGGTGGGCTTCTGTACTGCAGGCTCTCGTCCGTGAGGCTTCTGCCCCTGTGCTCCTGCACAGTCCTTAGCACGTGAATATTTGTGAAGCCACGCTTCTTTCCCGGTTTCAGTTTTTACTCTCCTATCTGCTGATGTTATGAATAGTGTTACTAAATCATTTATAGAGCAGTAACCCTTGCAGGGAGGCAAAAAGGATCCCTCATCATATACAGTTAACTTCTCTTTAGGCTTGAGCTGATTGTCCCCAAACAAGATAAATTTGTCATTTTTTTGAGAGCGCGTGATACAAGAAACACAGTTGTGATATTAGAAACTTTCACTATTACTTCTCTTTCTTGTCTGAGAGTATCGTTGCCACTGGGTGCCATTTCAGACTTCTGTTGTTATTTGTGAGTACGAAATCTTAGAAGACAAATGCCCTAAAAATATGCACAACTCAGCAGACCACAAAAGCCAGTAATCCAAACTGCCACGTGTCAAATGAAGGACAAATCTTCTACCTGTCTGGACAAATCTTGAAGGGATGCCAAGGAAGATGCCACAGCCACGGGCAGACGCAACTCACTGTTGGGGACCTCAAAGGAACATTAATGAGGCAAAAGCCGGAGAGTGAAGCAAGACAGCCATGGAGGTTTGTTCTATGCAGTAAGGCTCCCCTAAAGTAGACCCTCAAGGTTTTAAGTAGAGTGACTCTAATCTCGACGTAGATCTCCAGTAACCAAGTCTGAAGTCAATTCCTCTCAGTGCCAAAATGTTCTAAACATGCATCACTAAGGATAATTTTGCCTTCTTGGCTGGACGGTAACCCTTCTCTGCTCCCTCTGGGGTCTTCACAGAACCATCAGATCCTTGAGTACCGTTGTAGGAAAAGACTGTTACCCTGGGGCAAAGGTCAGACCCACCTTATTTCCGTAGTGACCACTGACTTCGGACCTCAGCTCCCACCCTGACGGCAGTTATGGCTCCAAGGCAACCATCTTACCCACCGAGGCCACCGTCCACACGACTTAGTCTAATGCAACTCTGATGGGGATGTCGCCTCCCAAAATATTCTTAGATTTCGTGTGTGGGCAGCCCAGAGTCCGTGTCATGATGTCTGACGCCTTCCGTCACTAGGTGCCTCCAACCGCACGGACAGGCACGGACTGGCCAAGGTCAAGAGCCTTTCTCGACTTTAAATAGCATCCTTCCTCCGCGTCAGAGTGCGGTCCTCACGCCCACCTTCCACTCATGCTCGAAAAGCTCAAAGGTGAGCTGCATGAGAGACCTCCCCTTGCAAACTCTCCCCTATTTCCCAAGCCTGAGTTCTTCTGCGGTGTTCAGACCGCACTTGGCACCACACCGTCCACAGTGAGCGGGAGTGTCCATGAATGATTCACCATCACCGCCAGCTCCCAGCTCCCTGAGGAAAGACCGTCTCTCACCATCTTTCGCTGCTTCTCCACAACTTCCCGCGAAGTTGAACGGATGGTACATGCTCATAAATGTCACCCGGGTGAGGGGACAATCGAATGGATGGACCAGGCTTGTCACAGGCAAGCCACGCTTTGGGGCCTTGGATTCCTCAATATGGTGCAGGGGCTGAGAGCCGGGATCCCTAAATCTAATGTTCTGCAACTCTCCTCTCACAGGGTTTCCAGGATCTAAACTCATACAGCTGTAAAATAGCTGAGACTATTTAGGGACTTTTCCAAAGCTTTTACTTGTTCTTGCTCTGGTGGCTTAAGCTGTTTTAAACGTTGATTTTGAAAAGGAGCCTTCTGGTCGGCCGATAGAATGAACAAACGTTTCCAGGAGCACTAAAGGTCTCGTGAAGTATTGCCAGAGCTCCTGTGCCACACTCCGGGGCACTGAGAAGCTCTCGGAGCTTCGACTGTGCAGTGTTCTGCCCACTCGGAGAGTCTGGGCCATCTGACCACTAATTAGCAGCATCAGCTCACAGCAAGCATCCACGCCAAAATCCTTTCCAGCAAAACTTGGTGCAAAGCGTTGGCTCTTGGAGGCTATGATGGAAACTACTGCATCCCTGCAGACCTGAAGAAGAAGACAGTGGCTGTGTAGACGCCTAGACACATCATTCCCTGCAATAACAGCGTGCCTGTAGGTCAGCAGATACGCAACACTTACTGTACCTTAACAGGTCAACGTTCAGGCTGGGTCTGCTGCACACACGTGTCCTACAGCTGTCTGAGCCTCGGTGCCATGGGGTCCTATTCAAGATGTGCCTGCGGAAGCATTTTGTGTGTCGTCAATTGATGGTCTCTGGCAAGCGATTAGTCCTGTGAAGTTTTCCCAAACTGTTCTGCACTGGGAATGCACTGGGTTCAGCACAATGTCATCCATTATTCAGCAGTCTCTCTGTAGCTCTGGTGTCTTGTAAGTGATAAATTATTATAATGAAAGAAAACCAGCACTGCACTGGGAAAGAAGAGGGAGGGGTGGGGGCCAGACAAAGATGGACCCAATAAGCTTCTTGTGAACACACTCACATTGGCATGTTGACATGGCTGAGAGCCCACAGAAATGGATAATCTACCAACCACCTTAAGGAAAACTTTTCCAAACTCTTAAAAACACTCTCCCTTCTTGTAAGCTCTCGCTAATATTTCATGGAAGTAGTATACAATGGAACGTGCTTTGGAGATCACAATAATTTTTTAAGTTATTCTCACTATTTTTATTTCTCATGTTTACTCCTGGTTTACAAATTACCTAGAGGATGTTTAATGTAAATTAAATAAGATCGAGACTATCGAGCGTCTGGCGTGCCTGACTCCGTTGAACGCCAAGAGGAAAATGAACGTGTGTAGGTTGGCGGAGGAAGCTGCATGGGGAGACAGCTTGGTTTTGGAGCCTGGCTGGTTCTTTTCGAACCGAAGAGAGTCTGAGTGTGTTACTGTCATGGAAGATTTTACTTCTCTCCTCTGGTGTCTGATGCTCTCAACATCTTCTCGCGAGCATCCCTAAACAGGATCGCGGTGAAGCAATCCCACTGTAACATGAGGCTCTGAGGAAGACAGGAGGGTATGAAATATCCCATACACAGGGTCAGACGTAGAATAGAATACCCCCTCCCAGGAGGCCTGGGAGCGCCCCTCTGTCGTAGGTTCACGAGCGAGGTGAATAACGTTGGCATAAGAATTTGATCTTGCGTTTTCCAAGACTAACTGGCAAGCTGGTTTTCTTTCATTATACTAATTTATCACTTACAAGACACCAGAGCTACAGAGAGACTGCTGAATAATGGATGGAATTGTGCCGAACCATGTTTCTGCCCTAAGGAGCCTTCCACGCAGAAGCATACGTGGGATCATGTCAGACAAGCACAACACAATCCTCCTGCCATCAGACAAGATGGGGTGGGATTCCTGGCGAATGTGGGTGAGAGAGACAGAGAAAGAGAGCCAGAGGCTGGGGGTTAATTTAATGTGGGAGAGGAAGTGGCACACAGTGGGGTCTGCTGATCGTTCGGACACTGAAGGTAAGAAAGGAGCAGCATCACCCTACAAGACCGTGGAGTGACCGCAGAAGGCGCCAGGGAAAACCTCTGCCCCCAAAATACAACTCCAGTTCTGGGAGCCCTGAACATCTTTGAGTTCAGACACTCGCCAACAGTTGCCAATGGTAGACACTAATGAGCTGACGCTTAGCAGCGCTTGGGAGGGATGGAACCTCCTCCGGGGCGTTAAGAGGCGATTTGAGGTGAGATGACAGAAGGGAGGGGAGTGGCATCCCAGACAGCCCTGAAGCCAGTTCCCCATTTGTCCACACAGGGCGCCGGATGCGGGATAACGAGGTGGAAATTTGAGCTCATCTCTGACACTCAGGATGGGGTCACTGGCCCACCACGTTCACCCTGGTGGGCTCTGTCCTCCCCTCCGGTGACTCAGTCTGAGCCACAAGCCCCCACACACATTTCCCAACCTAGGTGGAAGGGTCGAGGAATCTTCCAAAGCAAGGAGGGAAGGAGGGACATCAACAGACAAGGAAGGGAAGCTTTAAATCCAGGGGCCGCCGGTCAGTGAGTGTGGATGGGAGAGCTGGAGGGCCCTGGGATTTGAGGCCACGAGAGGAAGCATCTCGGGGAGACCACTCGCCGACTACCCCATGTGGTTCAGACCTTCTATAACACACGCTGCGGGTAGATGGTTGGGCTGAGGGTCGGTGGCTTCTGGCCTGGCGATACCAGTCCCTAAAAATCCAGAGACACAGTCCGCCATCCCAGCCCTTGAAAGGTTCCAGAGTCCAGAACTTAGGACATTTTCAGATTTGAGAGAAAGGAGGACGGGATGGGCCAAATAACATCCCAGTGGAATTTTCAGAAACATATTAGTAATTGGTGCCTTCGAACATAATATTCCATGTAAAACAGAGGTGTGTGCAGCGTTCCATGCCACAGGAACTTAGTTCGGGGTTGGGAACTTATTTCTGCTGCTGAGTTCACTAACAAGCTCTCTTCTCCAGGGGAGGGTCTATTTCTCCCACAAAACCAGCACCCTCGGGGGCTCCCTGGTCTCTCGGAAGGAGCCTCCCCGTGCTGGCCAGAGAGGGTCCCACCTCACACGGCCTGACCTTGCCTGAAGCTGAAGCCCATGACGCTGGGCTGCAGACGTGGCCGTCACAAAACCCAGGGCAGAGCACTGGCCGGCATCCTTGGGGCCCCTCACCTCAGAAGGCACTTCGGGCAAACCTCCTGGGCCGGCCCCAGTCCCCAGAGTCTGGGGGTGCTAGTGTGTCCACAGCACTGTGTTCCGGAAGCCGAATGCTCAGAGCACCCCGTGGGGCCGCTGCAAGGAGCTGGGTCTCCACGGAGGAGTTTCAGGTGGGACCGACCTTGCTTCCCTTCCTTTGGCGACGAGCACACCGTGGGCCCCACTACCCCGCCTGGCCTCCCCCCACGTGTGGCTTCTCCCCAGCATCTCGGCGGGTCCTCCTTGACGCCTGCAGAGTGTTGTGCCCACGAGTTTGGGGGAACCGTCCCCAGACCCACTGTGGGATCGCACACCCACGGGGCATCCGCAGGTGTCCATGGCCCGGAGCCCCGCCCGTTTCCATAGGCTGGGCTGCGGGCAGGAAAACACTTTGAAGTTGGACATCAGCTCGTGCTGGAAATGACACTAGATGGAGGAGTTGGTGGAGTGGCCGTCCTCCGTGGTCTGCAAAGCGGGGGGGAGGTGATACGTGGGAACAGGGAGGAGGGAGGGCCCGGTCAGGGGTGCGGTCAGAGCACCTGTGGACACCACTTCTCCTCTTAACCGAACCTGGGAAAACCCCAGAGCTGCTCTGCTTTGGACGTCCAGAGCTGACGTCCCCCAAGCAGGAGGATAGTTAAGTGTCCAGTCGGATGCTTTAGAAAAGAAAATGAGTCACTGTGTAACCTGGAGGAACAGGAGAGTGCTTGGTAATTCTTATTTTCTGGAGCATGTAACAGAGAGATAGGGTTTCAGGTCTGCTGGGGGCTTGGCCCGAGGAGGGGACCCCATGGCAGGAAGAGACATGAGGCCCTGTCACCCGGTGCCAACGTCGAACCCTCTTCCCCAAGTGTCTCTGGTCTGGGCCGAATTACCGTAAGATGATGGGGACTCCTTCCACTACGTTCATTCAAAACCAAATCAGCAGGATGGGAACAAACAGCTTCTACGAGTTGGGTGGGTGGGAGAGCTGGCCTCTGACGGGGGCTCGGTCCACCTGCAGGATCCCTGGTGCCGCCGCTGGGACTCCCCGCCCGACAGGCATTCTGCCACTTGGCACCACCTGCCCACATAGTCCTTTCTGGCCCCGAGCAAACACTAGGTGCTCCATGCGTGTTTGGGTGATCAAGGTGGCCTCCGAGGGCCTTTCCAACTTCTTTTGAATTAGTGGGTAGCTAACTCACCGTAGTCACCTCACCCGGCCCCTAAATACCATTTTGATACATGGAAGATGCGAGCCAAGCCCCAGACTGAATTGTAATATTCACAGGCAGGACAATGTGGAGGGGAAGGAAGAGGAGGAATGTTCCTGGGGCCCCCACTCTGTTCCAGCCCCCAAGCCCCACACAACAGCCTGGACACAGATTACACGGCCTCGGCCACTTCCTCCCCCGGCCTCGCTCTGCACAATCACGTTCTTGCCAGATCTTCTGTGCACTGAGCAGAAGTCTCCCGCCCTACCTGGCTGCCCTATCCCCCAGGCTTCCAGCTGCCCGTGCAGACAGCCACAGTGAAATTTTACAAGTCTGTCTCTTGAAGTACGATGATCAGAATGAAAGACAGCCTCTGCCCCTGCTCAAAGTGTGGTCCGCTGACTGAGCGGAAGAAGGGGCTGAACTGGAAGAAGGGGCTATAGGCATCTGCGTTTCGGTGCCTGCCAGCCCACCCTCCACGGCTCCCCTGGGTGTTTGTCTCCCTTACGTGGCCTCGTGTGTAGGGAGATCTTCTCCGCCTTCATCCCACTGACATTTTTCCTGCCAAAGGATGGACGTGGGGCACGCCAGACCCTTGACCAGCAGCTGTGTTCATGGGCAAACCCTCCTAACCCGACACCATCTGGCCTCCCCCCCTCAACCTTACCAAGCTGGGTTTTTTCGAGGCCACCTGCACATGGTTATCTGCTGTTTGACCTATCGGGTTTCTGACATTGGTGGCTGACTCCCCAGAAAAAACAAAAGAAGACCTCATGGTCAAGCGAAGCTAAGGGTATTACACCTGCTGCAGAAGAGAACACCCCCCTGACATGCTACCTGTAGGGTCTCAGAATGGGGGCATTGGAGGATTGCAGGGTTTCAGGCCCTGGGTCAGCTCACTGTCCCGTAGAGCCTGCAGGGCGGCCACCTGCTGGGGGTTGGGCAAAGTTCATGACCTCAGGACTTAGAATAGGTTGGCAGACGCGGAGAGTCTTGAAGTGAGCCTTGGTGAGCCAGTGCAGTCTTGGTAACTATGGTAGTTGGCCCACAGTCTCATCATCTGGAAGCAAGGATTAGCTAGGCTAATTTTCCCCTGTCCTAATAGTGGTGAGCACAGAAAAAAATGTGTCTGGTTCCAAATTGTTCAGCTAAGGGGCCAGAAAGGCATAGGTACTGGGCGTCCTCAATCGGCACCTCCGTGTGTGCACATCGACCGCCAGCGCTCACTGCCATTGCTTTGTAAGCGTCCGTCATCGGATAAAAGGCAAAACTCAAAACCAAACCACCCAGCAAAACGCACCAAATGTTCCGCCCCGTTCACGTGCAACCACCTTAACTTTTTCTTCTAGCTGAAACCTTATTAGCTCTGTGGACGCAGTGTTTTTCAAAATTATTTTCCAAGATAAGCAAGAAAGTAAAATCTTAAAACAAATAAAACCGAGCTCCTCTGCGTTCTGGGTGAGGATAAAGCTTCAGTAGCTCCTTCTCTTGCCAGGGGGACCCCTGAAGGTCCAAAGAACTCAATTAATACTCAGGAGGCTTCATACCAGAAATCATTTTTTTTTTTTTTTTGAGGTCAAAACCATCGCTTACGGGAAAACCAATTGTACAGCCAAATTATGTGTAAACAAGAAAGGAGATGAGAACCCTTGGTAGGGGAAATGAATATACAAGTAGCTATAATAATTTTAACCAGAATTTAAAGCAAAATCTTTTGAGTGCTGGAAGACAGAAAATTTGCAATTCCCCAGTGTAATTGAGTAGACTTTTACAGACTTCATTTTTGTTTTGGAAATTAATTCTTCCACAACAGAGATACTCTGGTTAATTTAAGTTGTAATTAAAAACAACCCCAGCTTATATATTGATTTCATTACATTGTATTTCATTTCTATTTATTGTTTCACATTTTTACGAGTTAATAAAGGAGCGGTTTTATGTATTCCTTTCTGCCGCTTACAAACCCAAGCTACTTTTTGAATAGAAATCACATTTGTGCAACACATTTTTTTTTCCTCTGACTATAATAACGACTGTGTTGCTTAACCGACACCAAATAATCAAGGAGAAGCCAGGAATCCATTATCTGTTTGGGAGGGGGTCCATCTTCCTGGCTTTCCAAGCAAAACCAAATGCAGTTTTCACTTGAAAGACGAAGGTGCTGAGAAAGTTTCTGGTCACCACCTGGTGGGTGGCGAGTGAAGGAACCCCCCTGGGCCCAGAAAGTCAGGTGATCGCAGGGCAACAAGGAATCAGGGTAATGGCCCCATTGTACAAGAACTTGTAGATACCCGCCAGTGCTGATCTGCTCTTGTGAGGGCCTCCGCCTCTGTCAGTAAAGCGAGATCAGACACGTCAAATCAGCTGGGCGGCTCCTGACCGTCCTTCCAACGTCCCTTAGGTTCGAGACTCCCGGCTCACTCCTGCAGGCCCGGCACGGCCTCCGAGTCCCCTTGGCCACTGCTGTTTGCTGCCTCATTTATCTTGTACCTGGTGCAGGAATGGAAAATCACAGCCTGGGGGTAGGACACCAGGGTCCTTTGTTGGCTCCAGTTTTGATCGTGGTAAGGCTCTTGCTTTCTTTAGGCCTTTGTACCCTTGTCTACAGAATGCTGTTTTACCTACCGCACTGGGCAGGGGTGAGGACCAAATCACAGATCAAACGTGAAGGCCCTTTGTAAAGTGTAAAGTCCTGTAGATGCTCAAGATCATGTTCGGTCCTGTCGGGATATAAAATTCCACCAACCTTTGTAGGACGGTGACCCTCACACCATCTTATTGTGCGGCATTTTTCTCTTCCCTCCTGCGAGGCAAACTTTTCGGAGCATTTGATGTCGAAATGTGGCCTCAGCGGACGTAGGCTTCATCAGTGGTGATCTAAGGCAGGAAGCTGCACTTGTTGTGATTCTAGCGAATCGATCATCCTTTCGTTAACGCACAACCCAACAATTACTTCACGATGAAGGACAGGACCCAGCAGCTCCCGGGAAAAAAGAGTTATACTGATTACAAGGAGTACAAAGTGCGTATCTGTGGGAAGGCGATCCGGCAACAGACTCAGCCCGTGGGTTGGGGGGGGGGGGTGCTCTCAAAGGGGGCTCATGGCTGATCTTTCACACAATTAGTAAGGTGAGTGGAGCAGGGAGGGCTCTTAGGCTTTGCCAGACCTGACCGGACACGTGGTTATGAGCTGGCCATGACGGGGCCACCGGCCTATGAAAATGGTCTGATCAAAGCTGGGCTTTATGACGGCCAGGCTTCCCTGCGAGCTGGGATTTGGAGCAGTTCATGACGAGGAAAACCACAGGCTGAGGATACAGTCCCGTGTGCCCGGGGGCAGGGCCAGGGCCATGGAGCCCCGCCGCTGAACTTCCATGCAGACCTGGCAGTCAATTTACTAACTGTCCCTATTCTCAGGTGAAGGAGAACATATCAGGAGTAAATAAATGCATGGGTTTATTTTGTCCTAAAGGGCCTACGTGGTTCCTCAGAGGCTGCATGGGGTGACAAGTTCCGACACCGTCAGACTCCCCCCAGAGGACACACACCTGCAGGGATGCAGGGTCCGTCAGGACCACCGAGAGCATGGCCCGCGCAGCCGGGTGGGGGTCACCACCGCGGCTCAGAGACGGGCGAGCACCGCCTGAGCCTGGTGGTGATCTGGAGCCCGCCCCAGCCTGAGACCGAGTGACGCCTCCCGCTGATAGCGGCTTCGTGCCGTTTCCCGGCGCAGCTGGCGTGGCGGGGGTGGACCCGAGGCTGAGATGGGTCCCCGTGGCCCACATGCGCGTCAGGTCCAGGCTGCAAATGAGACCCACGCTTGTTCAAGAGGCTGCCGGACTCTACGGCAAGGTCTTTACAGCCGCCTGATGAGCAAGGTCAGCTCCAACCTCAGTTCAAGGGCCATCGGTGCAGCCTGGGTGTCAACCAAGCCCTGAGGCCGAGGTGGGGGGGAGGGGGGCACGAGAGGGAGGCGGTGTTCCGCTTCAGGCCACGAAGGCGGCTAAGACGCTTCTCAGCAGGGGCATCGTACAGGAACTACGCGTGGAGAAGGGCGCTTTCCACCGTGTACACGCATTCTTGCCCCCTTGTGGTAGAGGGGCTGACCGCGCAGGCATGAGTTTACCCCGGACTCTCTCCTGTTCTACTGATCTATTTTGTGCCAGGGCCACACTGTTTTGATTACGACTGCTCTGCAGCATAACGAGATCTGGGACTGTGGTGCCTCGGCTCTGTTCTTCCGCTTTGGGCTCTTCGGGGTCTTTTGTGGTTCCATGCACATTTTAGGATTATTCGTTCTAAATGTCGTTGGCACTTCGATAGGGGTTTCACTGAATCTGTAGGTTGGACTGAGTGGTATGGACACTTTACCAGGATTTGTTCTCTGAATCCACGGTCATGAAATGTCTTTCCGGTTGTGTGTGTCCTCCTTGATTTCTTTCATCATTGTCTTGCAGTTTTCAGATGGTTGAATTTATTCCTAGGTATTTTAGTCTTTTGGGTACAACTGTAAATGGAATTCTTTTCTTCATTTCCTTCTTCATTTCATTTTCTGCTACTTTGTTATTAGTGTAGAGAAATGCAACAGATTTCTGTAGATTGATTTTGCATCCTGCATTGATTTATTAACTTAGATCAATTCATGTATCAGTTCTAATAGGTTTTCGGTGGAGTCTAATGGTTTTCTACGTATAGTAGAAATATGTCATCTGAAAACAGTGACAGTTTTACCTCTTCCTTGCCAGTTCGGTTCCCTTTTATCTTTTTTTTCCTGTCTGCTTGCTACAGGTGCAAACTGGTACAGCCACTGTGGAAAACAGCATGGAGAATCCTCAAAAAATTAAAAATAGAAATGCCATTTTCATAATAGTAAATAGTAAATAATAGTAATAGTAAGTAATAGTAAATAATAGTAATAAGTAGTAAATAAATAGCAAATAATAGTAAATACCAATTTCATATAGTACTTTCTATATGATTCAGTAATTTCACTACTGGGTGTTTACCCAAAGAAAATGAAAACACTAATTCGAAAAGATATATGCACCCTATGTTTATAGCAACATTACTTACAATAGCCAAGTTATAGAAACGACCGAAATATCCACTGGTAGACGAATGGATAACAAAGATTTAGAATAGATACATACATACAAACATACATACATACACACACAATGGAATATTTATGGCCATAAAAAAGAATGAAATTTTTCCATTTGCAATGACATGGATGGACCTAGAGACTCTCATGCTAAGAGAGTATAATAAATCAAACAGAGAAAGACCAATACCATACGATTTTGCTTATTTGTGAAATCTAAAAAACAAAACAAGCAGATAAAAAAAACCCACGTACTCTTAAATACAGGGAACAAACTGGTGGTTGCCAGAGAGGGGGGGGATGGGGGGGGATGGACGAAATAGAAAAGGGGGGGTTAAGAGGTACACACTTCCAGTTAGAAAATAAATAAGTAATCGGATGAAAGGTACGGCATAGGAAACATAGGCAATAATATTGTACTAACTCTGTGTGGTGGCCGACGGTGGCTGTATTTACTGTGGTCAGCATTGTGTGATGGGTAGAATTAGCGAATCAATACATTGTACACCTGCACCTAATAGAACAAAATGCAATAACTATACCTCAATTTAAAAAAAGAAATATATAGGGGCACCTGGGTTGAGCGTCCGACTTCGGCTCAGGTCATGCTCTCACGGTCCGTGAGTTCGAGCCCCACGTCGGGCTCTGTGCTGACAGCTGGGACCCTGGAGCCTGCTTCGGATTCTGTGTCTCCCTCTCAATGCTCTTCCCCTGTTTGTGCTCTGTCTCTCTCTCATAAAAAACATTCAAAAAAAAGAATTTAAGAAAATAAAAAAGAAATACACACACACACACAGAGTCATTTGGACTCAAACATATAACCCCGTGTGGGGATACTCCGAAATTATCCCCATGTGTTGCTCCAACTTACATACTTCCTGAGGCTAAGAGCCTGTCCAAGGTCACAGCTGTAAGTGGAGTCACGCCGGGAACCAGTCTGGCTGGATCCAGAGCGCTGTGATCAGGTGAAAGCCCCACATGACTCCCAAGCTCCCCGCACCCAGGGGAGATGGCTGACAGGCCCCTATAAGCAGACATAGAAACCTGGAAATACAGGTATATGTCCACCCAATCTTGCTGTGAACCTGACACAGCTAGTCATCTCAGACAGGAAGACCAGGGAAGGGACACCAACAGCGGAGCAAGGTGTCCGCTATTTCAGAAATATGGCAACAGTTTAAGCAACTACGATGTGTTGCATCGTAGATGCAACGTAGATGGTCCGCCAAACTGCGGATCCTTTGAGAGTGGAGACAGAGTGTTTATCAACAGGGAATGACGCATGTCAGTCGGTGACCAGAGAGGGTCCCAAAGCGAGGGGTGGCTACCGCAGACACCTGGACAGGGTTAGAAGTTTCAGGAAGAAATGTCACACGGAACAGAGGAAGGCCATCCTGTGCAGGCGCGTTTGGAAAATCAGAGATCACATTTGGGGGGGACGCACGGGTAGGAATATTAGACCTGTGCCCCAGAGTCCAGTTTCCTTCGGCCAAGGGAACCTGTCTTGTCACTCTTCCCCATTGATGAACTCTGGCAGCGCAGAGTTGAAGATTTCATCTCACTCGTCGTGAGGGGATTCTGCTCCGTGTGGACAAGCAGGGTGCTGAGCAGTTTGGCGCCCAGATGGAGAGTATTTGGGGGTCCGCCTCAGTGCCTGTGACTGTGTCAGCGTGAATCCAAAGGAATCCGCTTCACTGGACGCGCGGTCCATTGTGGACACTTGGCCGCTGAACAGCGGCATCTCCGATGTGGTCGCAAAGTGATGATTAACTTGAGGTCACGTGTATCCTGTAATTCCCTGTTTTCACCTTCTGTTAAGAAAATGCGGAAATAAGCATGAGCAGGGCCTATCGGAGGTGGTGGTCTAAGGGAGCACACGGCGTCTCATGTGTGTTGCCGGTTTGGGCCTCTGGGTCTACAGGGAGACACCAGCTCTCAGCAGTGACGGGGGGACAAGGGTCCAGTGAGCTCTCTGCATCTCTGCCTCTTCAGGGCTGCAGAGAAGGTGATGCACTGTGGGGACACAAGCCAGAGGGGGCTGGAAGGCAGTGTAAACTGAGGCAGCTCAGGGCCCTGTGGGCCTCCCGGCTCGGGTCCGGAGCCATCGTGGCTCTGAGCCCTCCGCTGCCCGACGTCTGTCTCTGCTCCCAGCCCCTCTGGCCCACCTCAACCCCTCAGCCTGGTCACGGGCTTAGGTCCCCGTGGACACCCTGGTCCAGGTCCTACAGTGGCTGCGACCAGGGAGTGTGGGTGCCCTCATGCGTGGAGGGACCCCGTGCTCACAAGAGGGTCTGGAGTCAGCCGCCAGAGACACACTCCGCACACCGAGGAAACCGTTCTCACTAAGGGGCAACTGAAAGGGGGCACACCGTGTGATAGCAACTTTGACGCAATGCAAAATCCTACCGCCAATAACTGAACTTCAAGGTTGTTGCAAAAACAAAACGCTCCACGTATTTCAAAGTTGCTGCCAGTAACGAACCGAGGGGTCATGTTTTTTTTTTTTTTTAATTTAAAAATATTATGAGATTGGGATGCCTGGGTGGCTCAGTCAGTTAAGTATCCGACTTCGGCTCAGGTCATGATCTCAGTTCATGGGTTCCAGCCCCTTGTCGGGCTCTGGGCTGACGGCTCGGAGCCTGGAGCCTGCTTCCGATTCTGTGTCTCCCTCTCTCTCTGCCCCTCCTCCACCTGGCACTCTCTCTCTCTCTCAAAAATAAATAAACATTAAAAATTGTTTGAATATTACAATTTACATATATTCATTGAAGAAAAATAACATTTTAGCAAAAAAAAAATTGTGTAATATTTATTGATAACTGAGATAAAACTCTAAATAATGCTTTGTAACCTGCTTTTTTTCCTCTACTTGGAGGGCCCGGGGTTGAGTCCCCATTCTGCCACAAGCTATCTGTGTCACTTTGGGGAATGTTGGGTAACCTTCTAGGCTGCTGTTTTCACATTTACAACGGATGTCATGGTTTCCATCCCTACAGAGCTGCCGCGGAGAGTGAGTGAGCGTTAGGAACGTACTTCTACTAAAATTTATCTGTTGTTTGCCTGGAACTCGTTTTAAATGGGCATCCTGCATTTTTATTTAAGTCTGGGAGCCTCAGTCCTCACGCATGATTGGTTGCACGAAGAGGCTCTTTGCTAACTTGCTGATACTATAATTGCTGTTTTCTGGCGTCGTCTCGCAAACCCCACGGGGAGACTTTCACGGAGCCCCACACTGGGCTCAGCTGGTTACCTCATTTACCTCCTAGCTCCTGGTGCAAATGCTCCCCCCATCTCCCCATCTCAGAGTGGGAGACAAACCCAGAGGGTTTAACTGCCCCAGGACCCACGGTACTTGGTAGCAGAATGGAGCCCAAACCACGTTTGAGTCCGGTGCCCAACTCACGTTTGGATGTGTGACCCGGCACATAACTCCCCAAGTGCCACATGCCACATGTTCCTGAAGATGGGGAGGGGAGGAGGGGGAGCGGGGCCTGTGGGTAAGCAGCTTCATGCAACGCAGGACACGGTGGGTCCTGCTAGGGCTGCGGCATGCACACCAATTCCCCACAGGCTCTGGAGGAGCAGGGGTCACTCCAGATTCTAGAGTTTCTAGAACACCGTTCACACAGGCCCTGCATTTTCCCTTAGCACCATCCGGCATGCCACGGAACAGCCCAGAAAATGCCAGGTAAAACCCCAACACAGTAGTCTCCGGGGCCTCTGGGTGTCTTCCTGCACCCTCCAGGACTTTCCAGGGCCTTCCAGCACCTCCCAGCACCTTCTGGCGCCTCCCAGGCCTCCCAGCACTTTCCCACACCTTTCAACACCTCTCAGAACCTCCCAGCACCTTCTACTGCCTCCCAGGACATTCCAGAACCTTCCAGCACCTCCCAGGGCCTTCCAGCACCTTCCAACACCTTCCAATACCTTCCAGCACCTCCCAGCACCTTCCAGCACCTCCCAGGGCCTTCCAGCACCTTCCAGCACCTCCCAGAACCTTCCAGCAACTTCCCAGAGGGATGTAGGAGGGACTCACCCACTCCCTTTCCACGGCACCCAGAGCCCCAGTGGCTCTGAGAGACTGGTCCCCGTGGCGCTGCACTCCGACAGGAACAGGGTCTCCAGCAGAAGTGCCAGGGGGCCGGAAGGGGAGTGGGTCAGGGAGACACAAGGCCCTGCCCTGGACCCACTCCCAACACTGTCGCCGCCCCTCTCGTCTTGGGGGTCCTGTCTGGAAACCCCAGCTCTCCTGACTCCCACGGTCACTACTGCCGCCTCCCCGGCCCCACTCCTCCACCTGCCCGAGGGCACCTCCCGGTGAACGGCCCCTGCAGGTGCATAGCAGTCAGGACGACGGGGGAAATGAGGCGCAGCCGGGCCACCGGGGGTGCGGGCACCGGTGCAGCGGCCTCGCTGACCCGGCCGGCACTCACACACAGACACGACTTGCGGGTTACACCCCCTCTGCCTACCTCTCGGCTGCCAAACGCACTACTCCAGCGTCTTTAGGACCCATTATTCCCCGTGATTACCACCTGTGAGCTGGCACCTGCCAGCCATCCATTTCTCCCCACCAGAAAATAATCAGCGGTGAGAATACAGAATGAAACCACTACTTTTTAATGAGCTAAGCAGACCGGCCATTAATTTATAGCAGCTTCTTAAGCAGCCAGGGGAATATATTAGTTTTCTTTTTTTTTTTCCTTCTTTTTTTTTTTTTTGAAAAAACAAAAACAGCAGAATCGCTCTCCTCATAAAATCCGAGCCCAGACAAGCCACTCCATGAGGGGTGAATTAATTAGCACTACTTATTAAGGTTTTACTGCCATTGATTCATTCTGCTCTATCAATAATCTTAATTCATCCACAAAACCAATTCAGCTTAATAATGTGTAAAAGGAAGCTAGAGACCCGAGTTGCCTGCGAAAATATAACTTCCCCGACTTTTCTCGGGGTTCCACTCTCCTGCCTGTCAGTGCAGTCCTGCGGTATCCGGCTTGGCATCCATACGCAGCCCAGAAAACATCCCCCGAACCCTGGCTTCCTCTCCACGCCACAGGTATAGGCCCCTCCCACTGCATGCCAGGTAAGGAACAACCTGTCCCTAGATAAACTGCCCCCTACATTCTTGTGTTGAACCCTAACCCCGGCACCTCAGAATGAGACTGCATGTGGAGACAGGGTCTCTGAAGAGGTGATTACAGTAGCATGAGGTCACTGGGTAGGTCCTAATGTAACATGACTGGTGCCCCTGTGAGAAGAAGTCAGGACACGCACTCACACAGAGGGACGACCACGTGAGGACACAGAGAGAGGGTGGCATCTGCACGTCCAGCAGAGAGGCCTCAGGAGGGAGCCTGCCCACACCCAGATCCTGGACTCCCTGCCTCCGGGACGGGAGACAGCAACTGTCCGCTGTGTGAGCCCCCAGGTTGGGGTGCCGGTTACAGCCGCCCGGTCTGTGGTTACAGCCCTCCCCCCACTCCCCGCTCTGGGTGCTGGTTACAGCCGCCCCAGCGACCTCCTAAGGTCTCCCTGCTTCCTCTCCTCCCCTGCATCTGCTTGGCCGGTTTCCCTCCCCGCAGCACCGCCCAGCACCTGTCCCCGCTCAGGAACGCCGGGTGTCCCGGCTCAGGAATGCCAGGTGCCTCCCTGTAGAGCGCGCAGTCCTCACGCCTCAGATCTGACCAGGCCTCCACTCCCGTCCTCTTGGAAACTTTCTCTGTTTTGCACGTACACTGACACCTCTTTCCTCTCTCTCAACCAAGATCACGATGGGCCTTAGACTTTGGGAGCAGAAGGCTGGTTGTGGGGCGGGAGGTTGGGGGCGTCCTCGCAGAGATCTGCAGCCCCAGAGCCAGAAGCAGAGCCAGGCTGCCCCTTTGTCTCTGCAGCAATGTCGGGGGGGGGGGGGTCCCCTCTGTTTCGCCCGGAAATGTTTGCGGAGCACAGAACACACAGGTACAGGCCTGACGGCTGTGAGCAGGACAGGGCGCTGGGCAGGCCCTCGACCCCCCATTTCCTGACCGCCCACCTACTTGTGCCTCCGGCCCCTCCTGTCCTTCCAGACTGACCAGGCACCCTGCACCCCGCCCCCACACCTCCCAGCGGGGGCTGCCCTGGATGCTGCTCCGGGGTCGTCCGGTCCCCTGGAACATGCATGGGGTTTCTGGTCCACGTGACGCTGCCTTCGTGGTATTTTGGGTCTTGCTGGGCACGCGGTTTCCCCGGCGTGGGCGGGTCTCACAGGAGCCTCCCTCCTGTCCAGGAGCAGCTACCTCCAGGGACAAGCTAGGGAAGGGTTTCCCTGGCCGGGTTGCCAAAATACAGTCCTGGGGAACGCTGAGATGGGCTCCCTTTGGGAAAGGCCCTCTCATCTCCCTTTTAAAACCTTGTGCGGCCCTGGCTTGCCCTTCGGCAGCCCAGGTAATGGCAATGGCTGTCCCTTGCCTGCGTGCACATCTTGATTCTTCTCAAGAGCTCGCTCAAACGTAAGACATGTTGGTTCCCAAACAAAACAAAACAGCCAGGAAGTACATCAAGGAGGACTTTTTAGAACGGGGGCCCCAGGAGGGTAAGTGATGTGGTCGAACGGGAAGGAGGGCTGCCAGCCAGACCCCGATTGTTTCCGTTACACTTCGGGGGCCTCAGTTCCCATTTGCAGGAACAGATTACAGGGGGCTCAGCGGGCGGCAGGCGAGGCCATGGGTGGCCTTCTGAAGGGATGCCGCGCAGATCAGAACCCAGGCTGGCTGACTCGGTTTCCCTCCGGGGTCACGTGGTGCCTGGTGTATAGCCCGGTTGGTTCTGTGTCACCAACCACGGCTTGAACAGAAGGGCCTGGTGTCTTCCTTCCCTCCTCCCAAAGGAAGGCGGGGAGAGACTTGCCAGTTCTTCTCCCCAGCACGCGTGCAAGGTGACAGCACGGTGGTCCCAGCCTGCGGAGGGAAAGAGGCCCCAGAGTGAGGCCCCCACCACACCCCTGGCTTCGCAGCTCCTCGGAGAACGTGCTGGCGACAGAGTATCCACAACCCTGTTAACCTCCAGCGGCAGCCCATGGCAGATCCCAGCGGCGTGGTGGTTTGGACAGTACACGTTCCCTTCTCGTCCTCTTCCTAAATTTATAAACAGAAAGTATCCGCGAAAGCAGGCAGGACCGGAATACATTACAGCAAGCGCTCTGAAAA
The DNA here is from genome assembly GCF_016509475.1 of Prionailurus bengalensis. NCBI lineage: Eukaryota > Metazoa > Chordata > Mammalia > Carnivora > Felidae > Prionailurus > Prionailurus bengalensis. The sequence goes on along the minus strand of NC_057358.1, from coordinate 1,429,739 downwards.
TATGTTTATGAAGCCGCAAACAGAACCCGTTGTGCCGGCTTTAAAAAAATAAAGCCAGATCGAATACACGATCCTCTTGAAGTACCAGTTCCTTCCCGTCGTCACACGGGGCGAGTGCGATTCTCCTGCAGGGAACGGACGCGTGTCCCACAGGTGGGATCCGTGAAGCAGCAATTTTGGGGCATGTTCTTTCTTTTAAATGTATCTTGATTTGGGGCACATCGGACGTTATTCTTAGAAACGTGGTTTCGGGGGGCACCTGGGCGGCTCAGTCGGTTAAGCCACCCACTCTTGGTTTCAGCTCAGGTCATGATCTCACAATTCGCAAGTTCGAGCCCCGCATCGGGCTCTGTGCTGACAGCATGTAGCCTGCTTGGGATTCTCTCTCTCTCTCCCTCCCTCTCTGCCCCTCCCCTGTTCATGCATGTTTTCTTTCTCAAACTCAAAAAAAGAAATAAAGAAAAGAAATGCAGATTTGTTCACATCAGTCAGAGCTTACTTATTGGGATAAATAAAAGGAATTGATTTCATTCCATGTAACTGGGAAGACCCAAAACCTGTATCATCTGGGAGGCAGACTTCCCACCCAAAACCCAGTGGGTATTTCTTCCGAGTTATGGGCCCAGAATCTCTGTTACGTGATTTTCTTAATTATACGATGACAGCAGTTTTGTTCATCTTTGTCACCAACATAGTACAGCTAATGTTTCCAGAAAAGCAGCACCCCAGATCCTCCCAGGAGCTCCAGGAGGCTGGCATCACCCAGCAGTGTGGCACCCCCACCTTCCTTCGCCCCATCTGCCCCCACCCTGTGCCACCCTCTCCTGTGTGAGCTCCAGTCTGGCCGTTCCTTTCGGGAGTGTGGCCGCTGTCTTGTATGGGTCACGACCCATGTGCTAACCCAGAGGGTAGGCACCCAGATGTGACGCCACGTGTCTGTGTTCCCCAAGGTGATAAGTTAGTACTTCAACACGGGTCTCCAGGAAAAGACCAGTTAATACTCTGCCAACATCAACTGGAGAGAGACACGCCCATAGGAAGGTGGTTGGAACCTGCCGGGAAGCACGTGTCTCCCAGGGCCATGTCTACCTTGTCACTGAAAATCCCCCCGGGGACCTACTGGGTGGCGGCTCCCGTGGCGGTGTGAGAAAAGTCAGAGACGGGGCAGTCATGGCTAACCAGGCCCACACAGGACAGTCCCGGGGCGGGGACTAGCTCGGTGAGCAAGCACTCCCAGTACATGTCACCAAACGTCAGTCTGGAACCAAATCCCGCCCTACGGCTGCCAACCTTAAACCCCTTCGAACAGTGGCCCACTCGGCAACAAAACCTCACTAATGCATACATCATAGCGGGCGCATCTAAACGCATGTGTTACACTAACGTTTGACGGTAATGTAAAAATATATATACAGTTATGTGTGCATGAGAAAAGAAAGCTATTCTTGCTGCTAAAAACCAATATGTGAGTTTTTATGCAAAGAATGAACTGTTATTTCCAAAATGGAGTTCTTAGTGGTGATTTAGTAATTTATTCAAGGAAGAAAACAACGAAGAATGATGTAAATTATTCTTAGCTTCCTTTTTGATTTAAGTAGCAATTGCCAGTCTCCCAAGGCAGGATGTGGAACCCGACGGGATAAAAAACAAGCAGCCCCCAATTCTGTCATTCTTTCGAAAAGTCATTTACAAGAATGTCTTGACCATAGTATCTTACAAAACCAGCAACATAGGAAAAAAGGAAAAAGAAATCTGATATTCTTTGAAAACAACGCCTGTGTCTAGAATACCAAGGTAAAAATGATCAGATTTACAGGCAATTAAATCCTTAGCTGATTTAAAGATAGGCAAACGGATACGTCTAGTTTCTAACAGGGAGACAGGTGCTAAGGTAAAAATATTCATTTCCTAAGGCTTCTTCCTCTGCAGCTCATCAGGATAGAATTTAAGAATAAAATTAGCAGCTGAAAAACAGACAGTGTGAGGGCCCGGAGGCCGTTGGCTTCGTTATGTTCTACAGATGTCGGCTGCCAGCCTTGCTTCACTGGTACTGGGACGGCCGCTCCCGCGGTCACCGCGCTTTGCCTGCCCAGGCGTCACCAGAGAGGCTGTGTGTTGTGGAGCCGCGTAAGAGGCAGTTAGGAGACGCCCCTGCAGAGCCCGTAAATAAATTCAAGATCTAATTCTCCCTGTGTGTGTCTCCGTCTGTCTCTCTGTCCATCTCTGTCTGTCTGTCTCTCTCGTCTCCTTCCACTGACCCCTCTCCTGATGCAAGCCATTCCAGATCATCAGGTCAATTGTACCCTATTCCTCTGGGGGGACTAAAATTGCCATAGGGCCCCGAGATAAACGGTGACCCTAACGTGCGTGCTTTGTCCATCTGGTTCATCAGTTTTTAAAAAAGGAAATCATTTTATGGGGGCGCCTGGGTGGCTTAGTCAGTGAAGTGTCCGACTTCGGCTCAGGTCATGATCTTGCAGTTCGTAAGTTCAAGCCCCGCGTCGGGCTCTGTGCTGACAGCTCAGAGCCTGGATTCCTCTTCGGATTCTGTGTCTCCCTTTCTCCCTGTTCCTCCCCCACTCACACTCTGTCTCACTGTCTCTCTCTCAAAAATAAATAAAGAATAAAAAAAAATTTAAGGAAATCATTTTTTTTTTTAAATATAATTTGTTGTCAAATTGGTTTCCATACCGACACCAAGGAAATCATTTTAGTTCAGAAGTCAACATCTCGGGACTCTGGCCCAGGTATTAGCGAATCACACCGTTTCCTGAGCATTTGCTTTCAAACTCATCAGAAAAGAGTCACATGGTAACTCCTCCTTGAAGGCCACCTGCCTGTTGTGTCCTTACTCCCCTCCTCCCCTCCCCCTCCTCCCTTACCTTCTTCTCTTTCTTCCCTTCTTCTTCCTTCTCCTCCTCCTTCTCTTTTGTAGTTTTTAAACTAGTAACTTGGCAAAGGGCCTTTTACTAAAACCACATGCTCTGGGGTTCAGTTCACCCAAGCTGGTTGGTATGACATTGAATTTGCGTGGAGCCCTCTAAACAGAGACCCTGATGCAGGTGCTGTTCCGGGGACCCTTTTCTCTGTTGCTGGAGGGAACCCACTCAACCGAGCTTACCTTTCTGATCCAGCGTTCCTCTAGAAAAGTGCACCCAGAGTCAAACCCCGGCCTCTGCTATTACCTCTGGGCTCCAGCCACTTCCGTTGAAAGTTTCCCGCTTTGTTTAAATAGTTTCTGTAGGCGATGGCTCAGGTTAAGGCCTGGTGACACCGGTCTTTGAGATATGATCAATAATTCTCCTGGTGGAGACTCTTTCTAACCTGTTAAGTGTCCCGTTAACAGAGTGGGTGCCACACCCCTGGTTTGGGAGCTGGTACAGACCGGAGTTGTGCTGGGGACTGCCGGCATCTGCAGTGTCATTAAGACACCAGGCCTCTAGGAACCGGAGACCCCAGTGAGTGTCTGCTCAGCCGCCACCCCACTGGACTCAGATGAGGCACTCAGCCTCTGTGGGACCTGGTTTCCTCCCCTGAGAAGCTACCACCCCTTCGGCAAACGCTCTCTGAGCCCCTGCCACGCACGGGACGATTCACGAGTCCTTGCAGGGAACACAGGTGTAGGGAAGCAAGGGTGAAACACTGTCTTCCAAGATGCCAAGCATTAGATGTGAGAATGACAAAAGTGACCTCATTAACACGTCACATTGAGTGCATTCGTGAGAGTGCTCCGTAGGCGCCGAGGCAGGGCTGGGGAGTTGCGAGGCGCTGAGGGCACTCTGTGCCTCCCCGAGGAGTGCTATCTGTTCGTGGAGAGCACTCCACGGCAGGGGGCAGAGCACGGGCACCTCAGGAACCCTGAAGGCCAAGCCAAGGCTGTGGAAAGGCACCCGGTCTTGGGAACCCTCTCCTGTTGTCTAGGTGGAGGCCGGCATGATCCACGGCACCACACTAGGGAGTGGATGTGCCCAAGGATTACCAAACGTTGGAAGAAAGAAAGCCTGGAATGCACTGGCTGTGTCAGGTTTTCTTAGAAGAACATTCAGAAGTCCTTAGTGGGCTTACAAGACACCAGACAACGAATTCCAAATGTACACACAGTTGTCAGGTTTGTCTTTCGAGAAGGGACGCCTAGATTTCTTGCGATTATCAGAAGAGTCTTGAATCACCAAGGCTTACAATGGCTGGATTTAATGATAGCATGAGTCCTTCACTCCCGCTCTTTGTAAAGTCAGCAATTCTACGCATCAGCTCTAAAGCCTAAGAGAGAAAGAATTCTTACTGACATTGTGTGCCTTCTACCCTGGGGCATTTATTTTCTTTCCTGATGGGAGTCTTTTGTATTTATATATCTGCTTCTCTTAACCGTTTCTGAGTCAATCATATTCATATCCTTACATGCTCATGAAAAGTTAAGGCGTTAACCAGGTTTTAGAATGTAAAAGAGTATAGTTTTTGTGTAAGCAGATTTTAAAGAAAAAGAACGAACAGCGTTAGTGTAACTAAAGAATTTAGCAGTCGAATTGGCTCTGCCTACACTACAGAATTGGTCGTATACGGAATAGGTATCAGTGGAAAGTGTGTGTCTTTCAACTTCCAGTTCAGAGCACAAACGGCTAAATCCAACAAAGTGACACTAGTTTTTGGCTAACGGTTAGAGCTGCATTTCTTTTCGTTAGCCAGCCATCTGCTATTGGAAAGTAAGCATCACCAAGATGCCCGGTGACTGGTTTACCAAAAGGAACACCCTTTATCCTTCCCCAAGAAAACTCTCCACTAGCCGCTAAAACTTACGTGCACGTCTAGTGAAGGGAACAGTCAGGATTCCAAGGCACCTGCTGTTTAGAGCAGCAGCTTGGGGAAAGAAAGCACAATTTCCAGAAGAAAAGAACGATTTCTTAGAACTGTGCTTTAAAAGAGACATATGTCAGGGTGCCTGGGTGGCTCAGTCAGCTGAACATCTGACTTTGGCTCAGATCATGATCTCATAGCCTGTGAGTTCGAGCCCCGCGTCGGGCTCTGTGCTGACAGCTCAGAGCCTGGAGCCTGCTTCAGATTCTGTGTCTCCCTCTCTCTCTCTGCCCCTCCCCCGCTCACGCTCTGTCTCTCTCTCTCCCCAAAATAAATAAGCATAAAAAAATTAAATAATAAAATAAAATAAAATAAGACATACGTCTCAGGTGACGATGTACTTGTTGTCCGGACAAGGACTCTGCAGACTGGCCACGGGGACACCAGTAAAAATGAAATGGACACAAGGGGTGTACGTGGGGTCTGTCCCCAGCCAACCAAACAACCTGCCACCGTACATATATGGGATAGAGTCAAAGTTTTATGTGAAGCAAACCAACCTCACAAATAAATATTAAATATTTCCAGTGATCTGCACAGACACATGTGCACAGAGTTTCTGTTTCTTTTTACCAAACTAATTTCACCAAGAAGAGGAATAACAATCACAGAAGAAGTGAGAGTCTCCCTTCTCAGTCTCAGAACAATCCAGGGGAAGGTGCCTGAAATCATGGCTCCATGCTCTTGACCACAATGTGGCTGAGATGGGGGTGTGGGGGTCGCTCTGTAGAGCCCCAGAGGTCTTCACAAGACCTCAGGCACCCCAACCCACGTGGGAGTATTTTCACAATTTACAGCTTTCCAAGACAAGAGACTGAAAGTTTTCTCTTCTCTCCCGGAAGCTTCTGGAGATAAGAGACTAGTTCTCAATGCCTTGACGCCACTGCACAGTTATCCCGGCTGAATTGTGGGAAATGGAGAAAGACAGAAACAAACCGAGCAGCTCGCCGTCAGACAGCCTGCACAGTAAGGGCACATTACTATAGGTGACCCAAGTCCCAGGGTTCAAATCCTCTCCTGTCCAAGGTGGTGGGAAGTAGAGGCCTTTCAAAGGTGCTCTGTGATTATTTCTGTGGCCCCGGGGATTTTCTGTCTTCCTTCTCCTTCCCCTCGACGTCTTCCCACCACATATGTTACGTTACACCGAACAAGCTCCAAACACATCCCTGGGTGTGAAGAGACAGCTGACGTAAACCAAGTACGCAGAGAAAGGGCAGAGGCTTGTAGTGGTGGAGGAAGAAGGGTTACATTTGTGGAGTATGAGATTGTTCCTATCAAGAGCGTAAACAAATATAGAAACCAAACACACACAAAATAGAGCCAGGAAGTTTCAGTATAATGAAGACAGAGTAACGCATAAAGGGATCCAAAGGTAATGATCGTGGGGCAGGTGAGGACCGCGGTGCAGGGCAAGGGCCAGCGCCTCATGTGTTCACAAGGGCTCTGACGGGAGACCAGGCGTCAGCACACTGGGGAGACGGCGGGGACATCTTCTCCAGCCCAGAGAGCAGAGAGCCTTGCGGGCCAGGGAGAGTGCGCATGCTGTTTTCTGTGGGTCATACGGACGGGAGAAGGAGGTTTGGGCCGAGAGGGTCTGGTGCCCACGTTCTCCTGAAATCAGGTGCTTGAGATCACAGGAATCTTGAATTTACACCGCAGCCCACGAAAGTCAGGAGTTGCTAAATCAACAGAGACTGATGTTATTACAAAGCTACGGGATTTAATAGAATGACAGAAATAAAAGACTAATGACGATGCCATCAAAATTTAATATCATTCGTGGGGGAACCATAAATGCCTATCACTGAGTGAAAGAAGCTAACCTGAGGAGCTCCACGCAGTAGAACCCCAGCTCTATGACCCTCTGGAAAAGGCACAACCACAGACATGGCAAACAGATGAGTGGTTGCCAGGGCGGGGGGGGGGGGACGAATGGCGCAGCCCAGGGGTGTCCCTATGACACCTGAATGGTGGACGCGTGTTCCCGTACATTTCTGCAAATCACAGAATGTACAAGACCAAGAGTGACCCCTAACGTAAACCGCGGACTCGGATGACAGTGACGTGTCCGTGCGGGTTCATCCCTGGTGACAAACGTACCATCAGGTGGGGATGTCGATAGTGGGGGAGGCTGAGGTGTGTGGGAACAGGGGTGTGTGGGAGATCCATGCTGTGAACCTAAAACTGCTCTGAAAAAATGAGTTTTTACAAAACGTAATGTCCTACAGGCCCAGGAAGAGCTCCTCTCTGCCCCCCACCTTAACTTTGTGCAGGAGGAAACTGATAAGACAGACTCGAGAGCAGTGGGCACAGGGGCTGGACAGCCGTGTGCAAGCGACACTATCGCCCACACTCTCTCTAGCCTTGTGACAACCTCCCAACACCCGCCTCACCCTGTACTATGGGGAAACTGAGGCAGAGATGGTCAGCAGTGGCCTGCCACCCCAAGCTGTAGATGGTAGACCAGCGGGCAGTGCTTGTGTTCATTGTCTCCCTTGCTCAGGCCTGTAACCTCAGCATGAAGACACGTGTCCCGTCCACAGAGAATCCTAGGAATGTTCTTGCATTTTCTCATCCATCCGTAGTAGATAAACAGCAAAACTGCACAGTAACTGATTGTAATTTGTTCTCCCGGCCAGTCTTCTGTCCCCGCCCCGTCACCAGCTGGGTCCCCACCAGACTCTGCTACTCAGCACTTGTGCCCCAAGTGACCATCGGCTTAGCCGATCGCACTGGCCACGTCACAGAGGGAACGCATGTTCTGAGACAGCCGGCATTCACAGTGGAGAGTGTCCTCTGGCCTTCAGGCTACACTCTCTGCCGGTGACCTCTGCCTTGGGGACCCTCTGCTCCGAGCCATTTGCAGGAGCCGAGCAAACACGGGGCCCACGACGCCCATTGGCTTTTCAGGAAGTGGTAACCGGGCCCGTGGCCAGGATCAGCTTGGCGAGCAAGCGTTTGCAGGATTCAGCAGCCGAAACCTGTTCCCTGTTGCAACCTCACTGACCAGCGTCTCCTCTCCCCAGCACAACCACAAGCATCTCCATGCAGGGCCCCTGAGCCCCCGACGAAGAGGATGCTGGCCTCAAAAGCTGCATCCTTCTCGGCTGAATGCTGATATGATATTACTGTGCTTTCTTTCTTTTTTTTTAACTACTTTATTGACGTGTGATTGACTTACAAAAAGTTGTACACATTTGATGCAGACAGCTCGATAGTTTGGGGACACATACACACCCACGAAACCACCACCACCACCAAGGCCGTGGACGCGCCCAAGACCTCCCACGGCTCCCTCCAGCCCCCTTTGCTGGTAATCGTGTCACTGTTTTGAGGTGAGAGCGAGCAACATACGACCACCCCTCTCAGCAGCGGGGAGTGGGCGACACGACATCATTAGCTGCAGGCGCTGTGCCGTCTGGTGGATCTTCAGACCTTATTTACCTGGCGTCAGGGGTCAGGGTGTGAAAGCCCCGGGGGACGCGGGCCGTGGAGATCTCGGACCTGGGCGAGCCCTCGGGACCTCACTTTGCCCCCGGCCTTGTCCAGACAACACCGTGTGTGGCAGGCACAAGACTTGTACTTCAGCGGGATGAGCCGGTCGTGAGCGCGTGCCATCAGGAGGTGATGATGGTTATGAGGAAACATGAAGCAGGACCCGGGGCGTAGGCGGGCGGTCCGCATGGGTGCTCAGGAAGCCCTCCCGGGAAGCGGTGCCCCGCACGAGCCTGGGTTGCGGGTTTCCTGGCTCCTCCGGGTTGGCGGCGGGGGCCTGGAAGGCCGCACGGCTGGGGAGCCAGGATGGAGGGCCTCGGGGTCACATGTGCACCTGCTCCCCGCCCCCGCCCCCCCCCCGTCACGTCAGTGTCTCATCTGCTCCCAGAAGTACACTTATGGCTTCCAGTTCATTATCAGCCCCCATTTTTGTTAAGGACAACTGAGCACAAGCTGTCCTCAAGATACATGTGTTTTTAATGGGGAAACTATGAGCTTATTGTAGACATGAGACGAAGACAGAGCCCTGACGAGTTGCTGGAGTTTGGAAGGACCCCATAGGAGCGCGGGTGAGAGCGCCAGGCGCCGCGGGGACCAGGAGAGACTGAGCTCCGGCTCGGACCCCGCCCGCTTGGCTGGTGCAGGAGAGCCGCGTGCTTGGGACAGCCGGGGGCATGGTTTTCCAGGGACACCAGGGTCGGGAGGGGCCGGGTGAGTAGATGCGGTGGGGGCGGAGCCCTGGGGGGGGCGCCCGGAGCCAGAAGGACCTCAGTCTGCAGGGGAAGGGCAGCAGGTCACAGTCTGTATTGGGGGAGGATGCTGGTCCATGGGTGACAAGGCAGAGGTTCTGGGCTTGGGTTTTGAATGAAAATTTCATCTCGTGCAGCCTAGGGAAGAGAGTATTGGAAGCTCTTTCAGGGTCCCAACAAAAGAACAAACCCACTCTGAGCACTTCAACACAGGGGGCTGAAGGCAGGGACTTGATCGTACAGGCGGGGGAGAGGCCGGGAGCCGCAAGGAAGCAGCCAGGAAGGAGGCCGCTGGCCGGGGCTGGGGGCACGGAGTGGGGCAGGCAGGGCTCCAGAACCTGGGACCCCAGGTAGAGACGGAGCCGGGTCTGTTCCCACAGACCAGAGAGACAGAGGAAGGGAGACAGAGCCGCAGGCGCTGTGGGGCTCCGGGAGCCTCCCAGACCTGCCTCCCTGGACAGCAGAGCCCCTGCCCCACACGCGACGGGTCCCAGCCTCCGCACGTCGTTTGTACACTTGCCAAGGCTCCAGGGACCCTCTGCGAGCAAGGACCTCATTTACACACGAGCGGCCCTGTGTTGGGAGGGCGGACAGCACAGGTTCCGAAGCACACACGTGTGCACCTGGGAGCCTGGCACTCCCCTGACCATCTCTGTGCTCCGAGGAAGAAAAGTCTGCATTTCTCTGCCACGCTCCAAAAGCCGTCTTTATTCTGAACTACTCGAGTCGTGCTCTCAAAGGCGTGTATTTTTAGGCCTCTGGGCAGAAAGGGCCGTGGGTTCCTCTAGGAATAGCCTGTTTGAAATCAAACAGAAGAAGCCGGGATGTTTCTGAATAATGCAGACGCCTTGTGTGGGTCTCTCGCGCCTATTAGACATCACTTCCCTTTGATTTCCGTTTTCAGAGGTGGGAACGGACGCTTTCTCCAAGACCGGCTGGGGTCGCCTCTCTGATGAAAGGTGTTCCTCCTGCGTCCCAGAGTCCTCTTTCCTGTGATCAGGCCCACGCTCGCGTGCGGGGCCTCGTTCCTCTCGCTGCTGAACCCTCAGAACCCAGTGTTTGCATAATTGATTGCCAGCTCTCAGAAGCCGCCCGAGCGCCAGGGAAGTTTGAACCACATCCAAAATGCGTGCGCCATGTAGCTGGGGAAAATGCAGCAATTAAAAGCAGCTAAAACTAAGCAATTTATGACTTACAGATGTCAATTTATGACAGAAATCACTGCATATATTGTACCAGCAAAGTGACATTTATTTGGTAATTAATGATTAAAACAGTAATTTCCCCGCGGTTAGCGGCCACCTGGTGTCTGGTGCTGGTTAGTGAACGTGCCCTCGCCAGGGCCAGAGGCCCGTGCTTCCTTTCTGACACTGGGGGAGGGTCTCAAACCCAGAACTCTGTGCACCAGCCCTCGCTGTCCTTATCGCTGCCCGGGATGTTCCAGAACACCCCGGCTTACGTGCGGTTTCTGCCTCGAAGGCCCTGACAGATATTCGCCGAACGAGTGAATAAATGAATGAATGAGTGATTGGATTCCACGGTCCACAGAAAAGCAACACAAGCCGAAAACGCAGGCCGGTGAAAGCACCTGCCATTTCCGGAGACGGATGTCCAGCTGGACCAGAGTGGGTCTGGGTCTTTCTCCCTCCTTCTCTTTGTCTTCTTCAAAGGCTAGTGTCTGATGTAGGAAGGATGTCTGTGACCCTTACCTGTGGGACCGCTAGCCGACCGCCGAGCAGGCGGACCCCAGCCCCCCGCACCCCCTCTGGAGTACCCGTACCGGGGCGTCTGTGTGGGGTGAGTGCGACAACCCAGCGGATTCTGCTCTCCACTTCTCCACCCACTCGCGGCAGGGCGTCCAGAGCAGGCGGCCTGGTGCCTCCACCTCCCTTTCCCACCAGTGGGGGGCCCCGGGCTGGGGAGAGGACAGGGGAACGCCGTGGGGGGCCGGGCCGAAGTTCCCTGTCAGTCAGCGTGGGTGGGCTTGTGGTGTAGTCCCTCCCCAGCAGGGTGGTCCCTGTCGCAGGTCCTGGGGACGAAGGACCCTCACGAGCACAGGAGGAGGCCCCCAGACCCTTAGCCCAGCCTCACCTCACTCACATCCAGGGCCCTTGCGGTGCAGGGGCCGGGCCACGCCGTGTCTTCTGCTGTCCACTCCAAGACTTTCTGTGCCCCGTCCAACAGTGCCAGCTCACAGCCTGTCCATGCCTTGTTCCCTGGAACAGCCAGCATCCTGTCCCCAGACTCGGGCCCAGCCCCGACCACGGGGCCAAAGAAGCATCTGGAAGAACAGATGCCTAGGGTCCTGGGGAGCCCAAACCCCTCCTTTATTTATTTCCTCTGCCTGGCCATCGGAAGAAAGACTCCTTGCTTTAGAAATAGTAGTAAAAGTTTAACTCATGCCAGAACCTATGCCTCGTGGGAATCGGAGACACCGGGGCATGATTTCCAGGGACTTCCAAGCAGCCAGGAGCTCCTGAGATCCGGAGAGGCCTGCAGAGCCTGGTGGGGGTGGGAGGGCGGGTTCGGGGCGTGTGTCCGTTGCTTCCTCAGTTGACTCCGACCATCAGCATATTTGCTTCAGCAACAAGCAGGGAGGAATTATTCTGGGTGCTTTAATTTTGTCAGTAGCCCCCTTGGCCTTTTTAAAGTCTGTTTCCAATGAGAAAAGGTATCGGTACACACACGGCTGTGTGGACTTCACCGGAAAAGCACGGCCGAGGAAAACAGGCGCCGACGACTCTAGGAAGGAAGGAAGCACCGGTGAATGGAAACTGTCCTCGCTTGAGAAATGCACAGAAAAGTCCATTCATTTTGCTCTTTCTTGCCGTTGGACATTTTCAAAGCCTAGGCAGCTTGCTTCCTGTAAGTGCCAGATCTCTGAGGCTGACGTGCATGAAGCTGATGGTGTGTGAATACGGGCACTTTTCAGTTTGCTTCCAGAATGTTCCGCACATCCTTTGACTTGCAAAGAGGCTGTACCGCGGCTGGCCGGAGAGAAGGAGGACTAGTCATCTGTGAGCAGGAGGGCTGGGCTTGGACCTCTGAGATCCCTCTCCCTTCTCTGGGGTTGAAAAGACCCCTTACTTCACACGGTGACGCGTAACTTGCCCCCAGGCCCCGGGGCAAACAGGGCACCGTCTCCTGCACAGAGGCAGGAATGTGTCCCGAAATGGAAGCAGAGAAGCACTCCGCTGACTTGATCAATAAAAGGAAGATGATGCTATCCAGAAACCCACACCTTCCCTCTTGGCTTTCCCAAAAGCATTTAGTGAAAGAAAGCTGATGAGCGGGGCACAGAGAAAGGGGCCACCGAGAAAGGAAACGCGTAAAGCACATGAATTTCAGAGCCGTCTTCCCCTGTTGAGCCTCCTGCCTCCACCCCAGGGATCACGGAGAATTAGCCGGGTCAGAAGGATTCAGCCCTGGGCCTTGCCCTGGGTCACCTGCTTTCCTTTCTCAAAGCAAATGGAGCATGTGGGGGTGGGGTGCGTTCGTCTGCTCTGGCTGCGTAACAAGCACCCAGCCTGGGGGTTAAACAACAACCACGTCTACTGTCCCACGTGCTGGGGGCTGGGAGTCTGGGATCGGGGCGTGGGCTGGGCCGGCTTCTCTGGAGGCCTCTCTCCTGAGCGTGTAGATGCCGTCCCTCCCTGTGTCCTCATGTGGTCGTCCCTCTGTGCATGGCTGTGTCCTGATCTCTTCTTCTTGTGAGGACACCAGTCAGATTGGATTAGGGCCACCCAGTGACCTCTTTCTATCTTAATCTCCTCTTTAAAGACCCTATCTCTGAATACAACCACACTCTGAGGTCCTGAGGAGTGAGGAGTCTATCACATGAATTCGGGGGACGTGATCCAGCCGTAACAGCCTCTTTTTACTTTATATTTTAAAAATGTAGTACGTTGAAGCCTCCGGTTCTGTGCTGGTTCCTCTGGTCATGGCCCAGACATCTCTCCATCCCCAACTTGGAAAGAATGCATGACTCTGGGTTAGAAGGCTATGGTTGGAGTCCTAGATCTGCCCTCTATTAGCCACATTCATTCTTGCCAAATGGTTGGCCCTTGGGGTCTCCGTTTGCCCTTCCAGAACTCGGGCACCTCTGAAACGCTCTGCCACGACCCAACCAGCTCCAAGCAGGCTGCGACCAACACCCGGTAAGATGGTGGTTCTGCAGCCACACAGGGTCTCCCTGAGCGCACCCCATCAACATCGCTCCCGTGCAAACCCGTGTGACAGTCACAGGCTGAGGGGACAGGGAGGCCTAGCCCTTCAGAGCCCCTGAACACGTGGTACATGTGCCCATTTGAGCTAGCTGGCTTAATCGCCGGGACACTGATGCCCCCTTTATTCATGAAGTCATTAGCTGCAAAAACTTTGTGCCGCATTTTCTTGGTTTTCAAAGAGCAGTGAGCGGTGCCACAGATGTTTCCAGAGCCAGCAAAAAAATCAGCACAATTGCACTGAAACTCTTGAAAGAATGAGCTTTCTTACACAATAGCAGCCGCTCTCCGTCTTCAGGCCAAAGGTGCGGTAAGGAAGGCATTTTCCGTGGTGTCGCAAGTTTAGCGGGTGGGGGGGATTCAGGGAGAACAGAACGAGAAAGAGAGGTGCTTGGAGATTTGATCAAAGGTAAGAGGAGAAAACAAACCCAATGCAGTTATGGTTTGCTGAGCACCAAGAAAGGGCTCCCTGGCCAGCTGAGCTGGGAGCGGGGGTGACACTTGGAGAGAGACGAGCACCCCGGCCCTGCTGGCGGTGGGGGGGGCGGGGCAGGGGGGGGGTAGTTCCTGTGTGTTTGCCTCTGAGTCCTTTCCGGCCTCTTGTAACAGGTGCTTTGCTTTCTTGGGAGGAGATGCTGTCCATCGAGGGCTCCTGGTTCCAAGGAAAGTGTGAGCACTGTGGGTGCAGGGAGAGCAGCTGTCCCCAAGCGCCTTCTGCCCAGCTGGCCACAGGGGGGCGGGAGGACGGCAGGGGCTCCTGGTCCCACGGCACTTGCTGGGACAGACCCGCCAGGCAGGAGACGGGAGGCGCCCAGAGTGCCCCACGCTTCTCCCCACCTACCGTAACCCCTGCTCGCCCTCACGCCTACGAAGAGCTAGAATGTTCTGAGACTGCAGGGAAGGTGGAGGGCCCGGAGCTCCGTCGTGCTGACTCTGTTGCCAGAAGTGGTTACAGACAGCAGAGCACATTCCACTGTGGTTTTTAAGTGTTTTTCTTGTCTGAGTGTAACCACACGTGGCCACGGGCTTTCAGGAGGCCAGGGCGCAGCTCTCAAGCTGCCTTTCTCCAGAATCACACTGGGTCTAGGAACAGAGTCTGGGCTCCCACCCCGCATCTCGTGGGCCCCCCGGCGGCCAGCCGCTGGAACACAGGCAGGGCCTGGTCCTCCCCCCCCAGAGCTCCCACCAGTAAGTGGCTCCTCTCTGCCCGCCTGCCCTTTCTTGGAGGACAGACTGTCAGCGTGTGTCTTTCCTGGGCACAAGCAGGGCCAACCGATGTGACCCAGGTCGCCGCTCCTCCTCCTGGCTTCCCGTTGTCCCTCCCCACAGGTCCTCCTACAATTACCAGACCACCGAGCAGGCCCAGCGTCTCCTCTGGGAGCTGCCTCAGGCCCCCGCACCCTGCTGGCAGCAGTGGGGGCCCCAGTGCGAGTGCTACGCCCAGGGGGTTCCCAGGGCCTCAGCATCCAGCCCCCTCGCCCAGTGCTCGGCTCGGCGGCTGTGCACCTGCCCTCAGACCCCAGCCCCAGAGCCCCGGCGTCCGCACCGGCTCTCGTGGCCTGACGGCAAGGCCCGAGGCCTCCGCACACAGACACGCTTCTCAGGAGCAGCGTTCCGGGGCGGTCGTGGCACGAAGGGGCTGGGTGCCCGGGTCTCCGCGGGGGCAAACTGGGTCCGTGGAGCGGGAACTGACCCCAGCCCCAGTGCAGGCACTCCTGGGCCCCTGACTCACTCTGAGCCTGCCTCCCCACCACCCCCACCAGAGGAGACGCTCCAGGGCTCTGTGCCCCCAACGTGATGCCCACCGGGCGGGCTCACCGGTTCCCAAACGCGGGGGCGACTGCCAGCAGGTAACACGACGCTCTCTCCTTGTAAGGCCACGGTGCCGTCGGGCGCACAGCGTCACGGTGATGAATATCAAGGGCTTATCCGGCTTTGTGGGAGTCATTTGTCAGGACCCTCTCCATCGGAATGGTTATCAGCAGGTCGGTAATGGGTTCTGGACCCTTTTGACCTCCACAGCATTGTTTCCACCCTGAAACCATTACCGCTCTCTGGCCGTAAGGTGCCTTTCTGAGGAGATTTTAGCATCCGCCTTAAGGGGCAGAGAGAGGCCCGTAAGGGGTCACCCCCTGCCTTAGCCAGGGGCTAAGGGGGCAGGGGCACACGTCCCCGGGGGCCTGGCTGGGCTCGCCCGCAGGCACTCTGCCAGAGAGCAGGACAGACGGACACACAGTTGTCATGGTGTCACCCACAGGTGGCAGTCTCAGAGCCGCAGGGAAAGGGCCCCCACGCCCCGTGCCTCCCTCCACCGGGCTTAGGCTGCAGAAGAAGGAACCAGAGGCTTCGGAGGGAGAAGGGGCCCCGGGCTTCGGGGTTTGGTGCCGGTCAAGCCTCCGCCCGTAACAGGCGGCAGGTCAGGGATGTATGAATCTGCACCCATGAGGCCTTCCAGGGACCAGTCCTCGGGGGCGCCATGGGGACGCAGGCCTGGGGTAACTCGAGCTTTGTTGCTGTCGCTGTACGGGCAGCGTGGCCGGCTTTAGCGCCTCCAGCACGCCTGGCACATCTCCACCCCTCCCTGGGCTACAGGGCGTCCTCGTCCTCGTCCTCGTCCTCGTCCTCGTCCTCGTCCTCAGGGGGAGCAGACCCCTTCCTGGCCAACAGCACTGCCCTCACCAGGTGGGAGGGGTGGAGGGGTGGGGGGAGGGAGAAGAGGCAGAGGGGAGGGGAAGGTCGGGTCACAGCACCAAGCGCACCCTTCACACTCGGACTCGTGGAAACTCCCAGTGCACCCGGAATTCCTTTCTGCCACCTGGCAAAGCCTGTGGTCTACCTCACGGGGGCTGACGACATCCCCCGAATCCACTTGATTCCAATGATTTTGAAATATCTCTCCGCGTACCAAGCAGAAAATGGGGGTGGGCCGCACGGCACCGCCACGGCCACGCGCGGTGGCCGCTGGGTCGGGTGGCACACGTTGCGTCCTCGTGGGGGACCGGACGCCGGAGACGCAGACATGGCTTGGGGGGAACGTGGCCAGGAGGCCGTGGGGCAGACGAGGGCTGACTGTCCAGTGCCTGCTGCGGGGGGGCATCTGAGCTGACCCATCAGGTGCCCTGCACGTCCTGCAGACGGTGGGCTGGCTCTTGTGCGTGTGTGTGCACGTGCGTGTGCACTTTGGAGAGGCTCCCCCGTGTCCGAGTTCGTGCACAGATACAAGAGAGACCCGGCGTGTCTCACGGCACACGGAGCCCACCTGTGTCGCCCCACCCTGACCAGGCACCTGTCACCGTGGACACAGACGTGCAGGCACAGGTATCCCCAGATCCGACGTCGCCCTCCCCACGTGCGCTGCCACCGACTCGGTCCCGCCAGCCCCGCCCTGTGGACCTTCGTCCTTCCCGCCCCGCAGGCTCCGGGTGGGCCCAGAGGAGCTGGAAGGGGACAGTCCCTGCGGCCAAGCGGCCGTCCTCCCCACCCAGGCTCCCCATGTCCGGTCGGTGGTGTTGAAGGCTGGTCGCTGGGGGGCAGTTCCCCACACGCCGCTCCCAAGAACCCTGGGCCCACCCTGCGTGTCCACTGGAGACGCCTCACACGCCCTGCACTGTCCCGCATCGCCCCAGGGGGCTTTGTGCTGCTGGCCGCTGGGCCCCAGTGCTGCAGAGGTCAGTGGTCACCCTCAGGCCGGGCACACCCACCTTACACACTCTCTCTGGCCTCTGATGCCAAGGGCCCTGGCTAGGACGGCGGGCTCTCCCCGGGCCCTGGAGGGACGGCCCTGCTCTCCAAGGGAAACCTCCCTGCCTAGCACGCAGCACCTGGGGTCCTCACCCACACGTTCTCCCCTCAACCACGGGTCTGGCTTTCGGGAAGAACTAGCCGTGGGCGCCTCGGAAACACCGCCACGCCCCGTTCTGCGGGAGATACGTCCTCCAAGACAAACCCTACGGGTCTAGTACTTCCTGCCGCTTGCACGTTTAAGTCACCCTGCGCCCCGTCTTCGCAAAGGATAATGAACACGGGTCTCCCCCTTATGCAGGAGAACATGGGCACAAACATTCCCATCACATCATTTGTCAGGGGTACTTTCTATTCCAAAAGCTCCCTTCATCCGTGGAAGAATAAAGTTGGGGACAATTTGTCTTCCTTGTGATGCTTGCGTTCCGCTCCCGTGTGAGCTCTGCTCATCTGCACAGGGCTTGCGGGAGCCACGCGTGCACAAGTCAGCAGTAGCCGGCCTCGTCCGTGTGCTGCCGTGATGTCTAAATTGTCCTTCAATTAGTCTGAGAGCTTGTGAGGGCTTTAATTGATCTCTTTCTAGATACAATGAACCATCAAAAATGGAACGTTAAATACAGGGTTTTTTGTCTGCGGGTGCTATTAACAGGAGGGGGGAGCTATTTCCAAATGTGCTCCCAGCACATTGATTCCAAGAGGGCCCTGCTGGGCTCTGCAGACCCTCTTCCGGGACATCCTGCCCAGACGATACTCTTCCCGAGCCTGAAGGACCTGACAGGCAGGTCTCCTAAATGGGGACCAGACAGAAGAGCAGACAGACCCCAGGTTTCAGCCTCCTGGGGCCCTGACCCCCACTGTTCTGGCTGAGGATGCCATCGCCCTACAGGACGGGAACACGGAGACGACAGGGGTCCACACCCCACACGTGTCCGTGCATGGCTCCCTGCCCTGCGGGGGACGTGGCCTCGTCACCACAGCTGCCACTGGCCAGCAGCCGTGTTCCAGGCTAAAACCATGACGTGGGTGACCGTCTGCCCACACAGGGGGCTGTGGTGGCAGATGTAACCCCGTCCGCACTGGGGACCTTTCTTCTGAGGCGCTTTCAGCGGGAATATTTCATAAGGCAGTCTGCCAGGCAGGTGCAGGCAGCTGTTGGTCAGAGCTTCCTAGTGGCATAAACTGACTCTGTGCACAGTCTATTTCTGACCACGCGGGCTCCTGAGGACTTGTCTTTGTTTCCTAGATTACTGGTGGACACGCCCTTCCCAAATCAGAGCCACAGACCTCCCTTTAGGGGCCTGAAAACACCCGCCAGGCAGCTGGAGGGATTGAACATACCGTCCTGTTTTCTTCTCCTGTTGTTGTTGGGAACGGGTCTTGATTTGGTTCTCAGCTTTAAAAAAAGAAAAAAAAAAAAAAAATCCAGAGCTGCCACTGTTGAGATAAAATCCAAACTGTCTGCTACACCTCTAATTACCAGCCTGCCTTCTGGGTAAAACGGTACTATTCAATTATTGGTTTTTGTTCAATTGTCAGCTACCAGAAAAAAAAAAAAATTATCACTGCTTTCAAACCAGCTAAAAGAACAGAAATTCTGCAAATTGCTTTCTCAGCGCAGCTCCTTCAGACCTAATACTTCTCCGCAGAGTGTCAGAAATGGTACAATGCAATGTTGCGTGCGAATCGTATTTAATGCGGCTGTTAAAGTGATTCGCTTTATGTTATGTAATTTCATTGAAATGATCCCTTTGTCCCCACTTTATAGGTGGCTCATTTTGACACTTCCCACTTACCACCTAAAATATTCATTTGATCCAATCCCGGTAAATAAAGCAATGTTGTCAGACAGGGATGCGTCGCTCCGCGTGTCCTCGTGTAGAGCGGCCACGTCGGGGCTCCGTGGAACCGAGGCCTCCCCACATCGGGCTTGCTCTTCACGGCGGGGTGTCCCGTCCTGGGAGGTAAAGAGATGTGTCCGCATAGCCACCGCTGTCGGGAGGCCAGCCCACAGCCTGCCTGGCTCTGCTCCCGGAGCCGGAGGGTCCCCCCCGGGCCAGACCAGCGCGGGGCCACGTGGCCAGTGAGCGGTCCGGGCACCGGAGACCCGGCCCGTGTCAGGTTTCCAGCAGCATCCGTGTCTCAGTGCTGAACAAAATTGACTTGAAAGACGGGCTTGGGAAGTCACTCGAGTCACTTGTGAGGTCTCTGTCATGGGGCCTCCCCCACCATGTCCTAGCAGTTTGGGCTCTTGCAGGACGCCGTGTCTTCGCGTCCAGACCAGCACCTCCAGACAGAGGGGGAAGCCGTGTCCACAAACCACGGAGTCCAGCCCCGCCCGCCCTGACTCACTTCCTGTTTCTCCGTAGGGGCTGCAAACCATCAAATGCTCTGCCAGCCAATTATGCCTTCTGGACGTGACCATGGCCATGACCATGGCCATGACCATAACCACATCCTCGACCATGGCCTTGACCCTGGCCATAAGGGTGGCCGTGACCCTGGCCCTAATGTTGGCTATGACCGTGGCCATGGGTGGGAAAGAGAAAGGTGACCCCGGGGGTCTGCAGGACAATACCAATGGGGACCTGCAGACAATAGATGCTTGTTCCTCATGGCTCTGGAGTCTGGGTGCCCCAAGTCTGGGCACTGGCCGATCAGAGGGCCCTGCTGTCTCTGGTTACACAGGCCCCACCTCCAAGTACACTGGGGATGGGACCTTCCACATGAGTCTGGGGGGACACGGTTCAGCTGGTAGCACATAGTTTTGAGCCGTCTTGTGTCCTAGGCCCGGTACAGTGGCCTCTCCATCTTTCTACTCTTGGAGGCCGGGATTCTGAGTTATCTGTGAAACCCTGGGGATGAGCTGACAGCCGTCCCCTCAGAGGAAGAGGCCAGAGAGTATAGAGTGAGGTCTAGGTTCGCCACAGACCTGCCAAGCCCTGTGGCTCCAGTCCACACCATCCTCCCACCGTGGCGGGTCAGGCTGGGCACCTCCTGAGGGAAGGGACAGGGATCAGAGACAAGGAGGCTCTGGAGGCGGGCACCCCACTGTCCAGCGGAGCAACCACGTCTCCCAAGGAGGCGGCCGAGAAGCAGGCCTGGGACATCCCAGGGCCCTGATCGAGGGTGCGGTGCCAGCCTGAGTGATGCTGACAGGCTCCCTTCAAAGGGACAGCAGGTGTCATGATGATGAAACACGCCTCTCTGTCACCTTCCGCACAGAACGAATGGATGGCCCGGAACCTCGCCGTCCGCGACACTGCTGTCTGGGCAGAGATGCAGGAGTTGGGTTTGATGTTATAAATCACCATAATTTGTTACAATTTCCAAAGACAAATATGACAGGGTGGGATTACTCTGCAGCACAGGGGCAGTCATTTGCAGAAGCCGTAAAGTGCGGGTATAAATCTAAGGATGAGATATATTTAATCTGAGGAAGCGGAGCCCGGCGTGGGCTCGGCCTGTTGTGAGTGCGGGGACGTGGACACCATGGACGGAAGAGCTTCCTGGCACTCACTTCATCGGCTCCTCTGGGACGAGGCTCCGACCTGGACTCTCCACGTCCGCTCAGACCCTGAGAGTCTGGCTCCTTGGATTCCCAGGGCTGCACAGACACGCGACTCCCTGGTGCCTCTGTGGCCACGGCCCGTGGGGGGAGGAAGAAGGTGAGTGGCCAGTGTTCGGGAATCCTGCCTGGCTTGTCCTCCATGGTCGGCGGAGACGTGGTTCTCCTGTGCTCACGTGTCACCTGTCACCTTCAGGCTCCGGCTCCCTCGCTTCCCCATCAGTGGCAGGGCTGAGGACACGGGTGCTAATTCTTGGAGATAGATGGAGACCAGTGGTCCAAAGACAGAGCTGCGGTGGGCACAGTCGAGTCTATGAACTACCACGGGGCTCGTCCACCCGCAGAGGTGGTTTCAAAGGCACCAAGGACCGAAGCAATAATGGGATAAAGCAGGGTGGTCGGCTCCTTCTAGAAACTCTGACACCCTGATGTTCTGACCCGCAGTGTCAGAGTCAGGGGTCACTGTGGCTCCTGGCAGCCTGGCCCTCCCACACGAGCCATCCTCGCTCCCGTCAAACGGGCCCAGGAAGAACAGACGTGTAAGAACTCACTCCTGCCGTCTCTCAAAACACAGGTGAGGTTATCAAAAACCGGAGAAAGCAATTGCAAGCCCCGGTTCCCCAAACCAGCGGGAGTCTGCAACACAGAGTGAAGCAGCTGTGAAGACAGAAGAAAACAGCAGCTGTAGCCAGAATGCTGTGAACATCTGGAGTTCGGGGGCTCTGAGGAGCACAGGGTACCCACGCCGCTGCATTGGAGTCCTCGGTGCCCTGGTGTCCCCTGCGGCTTGAGGGAGCAGGTAGTTCTGGGGCTCCACGGGGTGTGCACCTGCTGACGGGAGAGCCCTGCAGAAAGCCATACGACAACATGCGGGCTCTTTCCGGAAGACCAGCATGCTTCTAGGTGCTTCTGAGCCAACCATGGGGGCTCAAAAGGTCAGCGGGAATCACGCACACCCTGTCGTCCTCAAGCTACCGACGGGAGACCTGGGATTTCAGGGCAAGCCTGTGAGGGCCTCAGCTCCAGAGTGAATCCAAGGTCACCAGGAGAGATCGAACTCGATCCATCGGTCACCAGGGAGTGTTCTCTGGTGACCAGCTGCCTCTAAAGGGGCCAACGCCAAATTCTCTAAAGCTTTTTATCATTAAAGTGTCAGTGTGAGTGTAGCTTGATGAATCCCCACCAACCGAGCATCCAGCACACCTGCGCCTCCTAAGACCCCTCGGTGTCCCCCCCCCCCCCCCACCGCCAGCCCCCGGCCTCCAGGGACACCGCCGGCCTGAATGTGAACCTCGCGGGTGAGCCTTGCCCGTTTTCTCCCAAACACTGATCACACGCCCGTTAGATGGTACCATTTTGATCAGGCACTTCTTGTGTTTGCGTACTTACGTATTTGCGTTACCCACGTGTACTCTTCGTGATGCATGCCCGGTGTGCATAAGAACACGCACACACAACAAAACACAAGTGATGAGACGCATGTTCTGATATTTTCTCCCTACGTCCAGCTGAGCAGCTGGCCCAGACACCACACCTCTCAAGACAACTGCTGTGTGGGAGGGAAGCAGAAGAACGTGGGGTTCGGATGTTTATTCGGAGCTAAATACGAGACACATTCCAGAGTTTCGAGGGGCAGAGGAGCCCCACCCTTTGGGACCAGATGGACCCGAGCTGGGAGTCCCCGTTGGCTGGTTGCAGGAAACAGCAAATACAGGGCCCAGCGTGGCCTCCCGTGGATGCCCTGCCACCCAGTGTCCCTCAGACACCTCCACAGAGGGACCCGCCGCTGGCTAGAGAGCTTTGCGCACAGACAGCACTGCGCTGACTCCCCGCGTCACGTCTGCCAAACCCTCCGAGAGCCCCCA
This sequence comes from Prionailurus bengalensis, assembly GCF_016509475.1. Lineage (NCBI taxonomy): Eukaryota > Metazoa > Chordata > Mammalia > Carnivora > Felidae > Prionailurus > Prionailurus bengalensis. The sequence continues at coordinate 1,407,250 of NC_057358.1, read as the reverse complement.
CCACAGCTTAGACCCAGGCCACAGTGTGGAAACCACAGCAGAGCCTGCTTTCTGGCAAACAAGACAAAATAACACACGAATTGAGGGCATCATGGTTGCTGGGTGTGAGGACTGAGCTGGGATCTGAGCCCATCATGGGCTGTCGAACCTTGAGCACGGTATTCTTAGCCTCCAGGACCCTCAGATCCAAGAAAATAAGGGGCGGTGCCTCCTGACATCCTACTATAATGGTCTTTGGTGGTTTTTCCCCCTCAGACCCATAGTGCTGACTCAACGCCTGAGCAGCAGAAATCGAATCAGATGTGTATCTGCCCACACCGCTGACTTCCCTACCTAAAACCCCCATGGAAAGGGCAGGGGCAGCTTATGAGGAGGCACTGATGTACCAGGAGGAGGGAATCTCACTCCTCAAGGGACAGACGTGTTTAAGTGATGTTTGTGCGTCACTCAGGGCACTCCAGAAAAACCACTGAGAGGTTATAGTGTAGACACAGAGGGAGAGACAGATGTGGGGGCGAATGTAGGAGCGGAGACAGACACACGTGGCCGGCCCTGCTTGTCTGCAGCGGGACCAGGAAGGGGTGGGGTGTGTGTGCTGAGCGGCCGCGGCCGGCCCCTCCTTCTGCGCCCCTCCCCTCCCTCCGCGCCCCTCCGCACCCCTCCGCGCCCCTGCCTTCAATGCCTGCCTCGTACTCCCAGTGTGGAGGTCGGCCCCGCGGGCATGCGCATCGCTCAGGCAGACATGGGCACTGGGAATGCAGATACAGAAATGCCCACAGCTTCAAAGCTGTCTCTGGCCTTAAATTCCAATAAAGGGAAATTGTTCTCCAGTCTCTTACACAGCGTTTGCTGCTTCAGGAACTAACTCTCTTTCTCTCTCTCTCTCTCTCTCTCTCTCTGTCTCCCTCTTGATGCCATGAAAACCCAACACTTTCATCCCGATATTCAGAAAACACTTAAAATCCTATCTTTGCGGGTTTAATAATCAGAAAGACACAGATACAAAAAATGGCTCACAGGTGATTGGCATAAAAGCTGTTTCCCACGCGCCTGCCCCGTAGGGTGGTATCAGCCTCACACGGGGAAGGGGCCACACGGCGGACTCCCTCGGGAGCCAAAGGGGAGGGACACCGAACGTGCCAACGTCACACGCAAGGAGGGACCCCAGCTGTTCCCTCCTAAGCCCCTCGGTGCTGTGGTGTCTCCGGAATGAGGGCTTTGGGGGTACCGCACCCTGACACCGTGGCCTGAGCCCGGTTCTCGTCCAGGCAGAGACCGCACTCCGCTGCTCACCTAGGGGAAGGCGTTTCAGAGCAGGAATGAAAACGGCCTTGGCCCCTAACAGTCCCTGCGGCTCAGTGTCGGGACTGCTCCCCAATCCGATGGGTTCCGAGAGGGCTCCAGGTCAAGCGAGCAGGGTGGTGCCTGGGCCACAGCCGCTCTTGGTGAGCGAAGGTGATGTTTGCACAGGTGACGAGACTCCAGAACAGAGCAGGAAAGTGTGACGAGTTTGCTCCAGTGGAGATGAGCGCGGGACCCCAGCCCCCACACCTCCGGGGTAACAAAATGGGGTGCCACGTCTGCTCTCCTTTAAGCCCTGGCTCGTGTCGGCCACGGCCCGGCCGCCGGGAGCTTTGTGCGGGTGCTGGGGTCGGGCAGAGGTGGGGGGCAGCGTGCAATGGTTGGAAACCCTCCCTGTTTGCACTCACATCCGTGTGGGGGGCTGGCCTGATGCCCTCCCAACCACTCACCCAAAGGCATCAGTGACCAGCGGGCGAGTGTGCCTCAGGCCATTGACCAGCCAGCCATTTCCTCCTAAAGGGAAGCTGTGTTTTTCGTCCTCACTGCTGGAAGTCCGTGGCAGTGTCATGGGGTTTTCTGGAAGCCCCGCTGTCCTGCCCCCCGCCAGCTGGCAGGGGCTCTGTCTCAGGGCCCCTCCTCCGTGCCCGAGCCTTCTGCCGGGATAAACCAGCCTTTCCTCCCTCAGGGGGTGTTCCTAATGGACCACAGAGTGAGGTTGTACGCGGGCGGCTCCCCGAGGGGATGGGGCCACATGGCTGGAGGCTGGCGCAGCCCTGGACATGGCCGGTCCCCTGCGCCCTGGCGCTGGGAGTGACCTCCAGCCTGGCAGGTCCCTTGGAGGGGCGCTGGGCAGCGCTCCTATGGGAAACGACACAAACATCCAAACCGCAGAGCCGGGCGAGGCCGGCAGGGCGGGGGCAGGGAGGGCGGTCAGATCAGCTGCCCTGGGAGGACGCGGTCAGCGCTCAGGAGCCCAGGCTGTTGCACCTCTCTGGACGGGTGGTGCCCAAGGGCCGGTCCCCGGCACGTGCCTCCTGCCCGCCAGGGCTTGGGCGCCCAGACCACGTGTGCCCTCCCGTGACCCGCCCTCAATACCCAAATTCAGAGTCAAACAAGCCCAGCCCCAGACGGCCACAAGGACGGAGGCCCGGTCGGCAGGGCTCAGGCGAGCGAGCCCGAGACACGGGAGTGGAGGCGGGACTGCGGCACACGGTCACGTGCTCGTGTGCGCGTCTCCACTCTGCTCTGTTCCACTGGGCACAGCGCCATCAGGCCTTCGGGGCAGAGTTCACGAGTCCGCGAGACCCAGCCTGGGTGTCTGTGGTCCCGACCTGCAGGCCGCTTCAAGTTCACGGGATCCCGACCTGCTCCTCAGCTGTGTGTTTTTCGTGTCCTTGACGGACCGTGCGACCTAGTCTTTGGTTTAGAAATAATGGCCACCGTTGAATACGTCCCTTTGTTTCTCAAACAAATGTTCCAAATTCACTGCAGGCTTCACGCGATCGAATCCAGCGCGCGCTGTGTGGACGATGCAGGAGACGTCCGTCTGTGCTCAGAGATGCGGCCCAGAGTCCTGTGGCCGCTCTGAGCCTCAGAGACCCCGTCTTCAAAGTGGGGACAAACAGCACCCGGCAATGGGCTGTGTTAGTACCGTCAATCATCCAGAATGTGGGTCAAAGGGGGGCCGCTTCACAGAACGTGATGTCTCTTCAACCCTGCAGGAGCCGGGGTTCGCATCTGGGCTTCAGAAAAACTTCAGCTTAGGACGTGCAGTGACCTTTGGGTCCTACCTACGAAGCGATCTGGGAGGGAAATGGGGGATGCTGCCCAGGGATGCTGGCAGAGGACAGGTCCCACCCCGCCGGCAGCCAGGACCCTCTCCAGGGACGGTGCCCAGGGATGCTTTGCTCTAATTCGAGTTGCAGGCATGAAAGTGTCTGGGGTAGGCTTGCAGCCTGGGACACCATGGGATGCTTCCTGGAAACCACGGGCCAAGCGTGGGAAGGCTGCGAGGGACTGCAGTGGTGCCGGCGATGGGCCACGGGAGGCAGGCTGTGCGCCCCTCAGCCCTGAAAGGGCTGTCACCTCCTGAGGGTGGCAGCGACCCGCCTCGGTGAATAAAGTGCGTAATCGTGTTGCAGGCTGGTTAGAAAAGGAGACGCCTGTGGCTCCTTTGGGGCTACACGGGGGGGAGTGGGGGGGGGAGGGGTTAATCTGGGAGGTGTACGCGGTCAGACAGCCACGGAGCACTCCGGTGTCTTCCGGAACATCCTCTGCCAGAGGTCCCCGAGTGTGTGACACACAGTAGCCTCCTCGTTCACCTATGGCACGAGGACAGATTTGTCGAGCGGCCCACGCTCTCTCGGGAAGGCCCACGCTCTCGGGAAGGCAAGGCCTGTTCCCTCGTTCCTTCATTCGATGGTTGTTAATAACGCCATGCCCGCGTCGAGCACTGCAGAAGTCTCTGGTGCCAGCACTAATAACCCTTCGGGGACGGTGTGTGTGAGCCGCGAGACGTGTGGTGAGCCTGCCCGAGGCCCAGCGGGCAAGAGGACTGGCGTCTACGAGGTGGGGCACCGATCAGTCATCATTACAACCTGATGAGCCCCGGGACAGCCTCGACTCCGGGGATTTGGCCCCAGTAGGCAGCACAGGCTTGTGTGAGGAACTGACAACAGCCAGAAACTCAGGATGAGCAGGTCTCTGCAGGGTGAAGAGGTTGGTGCTGCCATGCAGAGCCCCAGGGTCAGGACTGAGCAGGTGAGCAGGGCCAGGAGGCAGCAGGTGAGGAGGGGAAGTGGAAGGCGTGGACCTCCCCACGGACCCTGTCGGGAGGTCAGCCTAATGTCGAGTGGAAGGACGTCAGCCTTCAGTTTGGGGGCAGCTGCACCTTGGAAAGCAGATTGGGGGTCTCTCTAGGTTGGCAGAACAGTGAGGAGGCCGCCAGCGGTGCTGTGGCCCCGGACAGGTCAGGGGAGGACAGACCAAGTCCAGATGCTTCGGGAAAGGGACCCGGGAGGAGACAGGTGTGGAACTGACTGGGGCTGGTGGCCGCAGGCACATGATGAAGGAAACCGAGGGGAGTATGTTTCGAGGGGAAAGGCAGTGGGTGTGGCGGGCAAGCAAGGTGGGGTCTGACCTGCATCCACACCAGCTGATGTCAAGAAGGAGGCCATCGCTGTCCAGAAAGGGGCAGCCCAGTGGGGCGACGGGGCCAGAGGGGAAAGTGGGGGACAGTGGGAGCAGGCAGTCCCGGACACTCGGGCGTGGGCACCGTGCCTCAGGCCTGGTGCTACTGACCAGCTAGTGCTGGGTAGTCCTTTGTAATCGGGGCGTCCTGGGCACACACGCTGAGGTGTGACCAGCGGACATCTTCAGACACTGTCACGTGTCCCCTGGAGGGGAACCCACACCCCACAGAAACTGCTGATGTGGGGAGGTGTCAGATAAGTGGTGCGTATTTTTAACAGGAGAGACTTGAAAATGTTCACCATCTGGTGGTGAGGATACAGTTGCAGGAGAATATAGAAGAGGGGAAAGAGGCTGGGAAGGAGGACAGCTCAGGACGGGACAGGCAGGTCCACCGCCACAGGACACATTCAGGCAGACGTGGGCAGGTGGGCAGCTGGTGCTGGTGACCAGGGGGCTCAGGAAGCCCAGAATCTGGGCTTCGTTGATCCCGGAGCTCCGCCGGAGGGTGTGACTGGGCCGGGTGGGAGGACACGAAGGTGGAGAGATCAGAGAGGGCGTCCGTGAGGCAGCTCACTCACAGATGGGGGCAGGACAGCACCGTCTCGAAAGCCACAGCACACACCCGACACCAGTCCAAAGCTGGGCCTGGGGCGGAAGGTCCCAGAAGCTGAGCGGATAGGCAGGCCGCAGGGCAAGACCAGGCCCTCTGTAGCTAGAGGGGGCTCAGACAGGGGGTTCCAGGCAACCACGGACGACCGTGTGTCAAAATCCTGACTCCATCCATTTCCTAGGCCGTAAGGAAAACCATGTCCCTCATAGGCTGTCTTCTCCTCGTCCCACGGTCTGTTCTGCTCTCGACCAAACGGGGCAACATCTGATTATTTGACTATGAAGAGCCTCACCTGCCCAAGGAAAGACTTCACTCAGCCAGAGGACAAAGAATCACAGGCCCCCACTGAGCGGGGAACGCGTTTGCATTCCTAAAGGGAAAAGCCAACCTGGAAAAGGCCAGTGGGTGCCAATCCCAGCTCTGCAGTGATCCTAAAGGCCACAGACACTGCCCGAACCCCGTGCCGTAGTTCACTAGCCTACATGATGGGGATAAAATTGTTTACCTCATAGAGTTATTACCGGCGATTGATGAAATAATTTAGCACACCTGTAAGCCTTAACTCAGTGCTCGACTTGTGGGAAGGAGTCAGTAAATAATTGTTCACAGATCTGCATACATTATAGGTTGAATCGTTATGTATAGAAGACTATGAGATTTGACCAGGCATTATAAAAATAGATGCCAACACGGTTTGAAAGGAAGCAGAAAGGAAGGTACATTACTGGATGTCAGCTGAAAACTCTGGGCAGGCCGGTGGTTCTAGGAATCAGTATCTCAGCCCTCTGGGGACGTGACATTGCTGTGTCCTTCGGTGACTTTAGCAGAGCGAGACTCGGGCTGTGTGCGGGATCCTCTAACTGCTTCAGACGGTGGTGCGTGTAGTACCCAGTCCGTCGCCGTGGATTTGACGAGGGCTGTGTGTGCATTTTGGTCATTCGTGGCTGCGTGCAGAAGAGTGGAGTCCATAAAGTGTGGGGGTTGTCACCGGGGGTGGCGTGATTATATGTCTCTTACCGCCCAGATATATCAGCCTGGCACTTTCTTACGTACTCCAGGAATTTTAGAAGGTACAGTTCAATGGCATTCTTGCTTCGTGAATAATTTGAACTTATGCATCCGGAATGATAGACTTCGAATGTTGGTGCCAGCAAAGAGCCCTCACTGACCTGCACCCCCTCCAGCCGCTGCAGGGTCCCCTCCGCTCCATCATCCATCTGACGTGTTCACCAGTATGACCTTAAATATCTCCAGCAGGGAGACTTTCCTGCTCTCTTAATACAATGGGGGATCAAACGGATGGAGAATTACTCCAACACAATATCTCGCTCCCATCGCGCAACATTCTAGTTTGAACTTTGTAATCTACTGCATGTGTGGATGGGCTTTGTTACCAGTACTGCTCGCATGGAAATAGCGTCTTTCCCGCCAGCCGTGTGCAGGGTACCGATGTGGGTTCGGTGTGGGGGATGATTTGTTTGGGTGAATGATTTCAAATGAGAGCCAGTGGTGAAGTTCTCCAGCACCCCCAAATGGTTAAGTGAGCCGCTACTTCCTGTGCTCCCAGCACCCCTACTTCTGATGGGAGCCTGTTAGCACATCACCTGCTTCTTGGGAAATCACTGCTGTGCCTGCAAATAGACCAGGGTTTGGAGGTATCTTTCCTTCAGGGACAAAGCAGGGTGATGTCTGATGTACCATCTTGATGATTTTATGGGGCTTGCTTGTAGAAGCAACCTAAGTAACTATTTGGGGGTACTAAATAGTTGGATGGGGTTCGTCTCCTTCCGCGGCCACTGGCTTGATCTTACCCCCAAATGCTGAAGGTTCCAAAATTCTGAGGAGGGTTTGCTTTGGAAGTGGTAAGGAACCGGGTTCTCCATTTCACATAATTATTAACTAAAGCAGATTAGCAGGCTCCAGAAGCTTCTAACCCAGAACACGTGCTGTTAAGGGCAAGGCAAACAGCAGACAGCTTGTTCGTGGAGTGATGTGGGGAGACACCTGCTCCCCCTGGTCGTGTGCTAACCAGGTGCCTATGACCGCCCGCCCACCTGCCAGTACATGGGCAGCGGGAGGGACGGCAGCCTCACGCTCCATGAGGCAAGCTCTACTCATGCAGGCTGATATGGAATTTCTTGTCCAGGTCCTTTCCGGCACAGACGCACCCTCCCTGGTGCAGTCTTTGTGCTCCCTCACATCCTAGCACCCGCCCAGGCAGCCGGCTCCAGCCCACGGGCACCTCTAGTCCTAAAATCTAGTACCGGGAAGTTCTTACTACCTTGTTACTCAAGTCCATCGCTATGGGGGTGGGGGGCACTTACACAAGTGTGCAGGTAGCTGGTAAATGGAGGGGTAAAGAGAGACAGCATTACTTACTTGTGGACATAAGTTATCCCTAAATCTTGAGGCTCAAGATTCGCCTTTTCTATTCTTTGTGTGTTTCATTTCAGCTAGATTGCAAATTCCGAGGCTGGAAATACTATTTTAAGCACAGAATTATAGGCTTCCCCATGGCTTGTCATGATAACAGTCAGTGGTTCCCAGAGCCCTACAGCACACACGCACGTCGCGGTGGGCACATACACGCACGTACACACCTGCACACACTGCACACACCTGCATGCACACGCACACACGTCTGCACACGCACGCATGCCTGCACACGCACACAACCACCCCTTGCCTCCACCTCCCTCTAGGCAGCAACCTGGCTGTGCTGTCCTCTTAATCAAAGGCTAAAAGAACGAGAAAGCATCTGCCTACAGCAAACACTCACAGAAATAAATTCCTGTGGAAACCAAACAAAAAGGCAATAGAAAGAGGAAGTGCAAGATATTAAATTTTTCATTAGATCCATTGCTCCAAAGCTTTTAGGCTCTGAGCTCAACAGCGCTGATTTCTTACTGACCCGTAATCCAGTTTAGTTGGAGGAAGTTGGCGAAAATTCAAAATTGTGATACCAACAGGTTTGCAAAATTGCCGAAAAGACCAAGAAAATGGATGCATGTTTGCGGAGGGGAAAGAGATGATTAAGAGATCCTCATAATTTGAATCTTACTCTACGTCTTGGTTACTGAATTTTAGGAGTGAGTGGCTGTCACTTTAGCTGAACTTGTATCTGGTGTTTCCTTGAGCATGAAAAACATCTGCCAGACTTGGGTGCAGAGTCAGCATGGAGCCCAGAGCTTGCTTCTGTCCACTGCACTCGACAGTATATTACACCTTTGCCTCTCTTCCAGAATTTTGCATCCCCAGAGGTAGTGACCCCAGGGCATCTGTCATCGATCATTTGTCTGTCTGCCATCTCTTCCATCTGTCCATCCATGTACCCATCATCAAGCTCCGTATTCCGCAGACATTGTCTGAGTCGTAGTGAGCACAGACTAGATGAAAGAAAACCTTAATAAACTGGATGGATGGATGGATGGATGGATGGATAGATGGGTGTATGGGTGGCTGGATGGGTGACTGGATGGATGGGTGGGTGGATGGATGGATGGATGGTGAACAAATGAGCCACACTGATTGGAACAACACAGAGCTATGCAATAAATGCTTATAATCCACAGGACAGGTTCACAGAAGGACTACAACAGTGGCCATGCACAAGGGTAAAGCTGACAAGGGGGTGGACGAGGATGTGGAGGGTCTAGCCAGGCTTGAGAGGGTAGAACCCCAGAGTAAAAAAAACCTGGACCTTGTTCCTGTCATCATTGCCATCCTCCATTGCTCCTGAGGAGGAAAGAGCTGCTAGTAATCTGGGAAACACGAGACTCCTGTGCTAATTAAGACTAGAAACCCTAAAACATGTCGGGCGTTTCAGAACCGGATAATGGTCCAAATGCCGTAGTAACCACAGACACTGTCAGGATGGTGTGCAGATAGAACCCAAGGCAGGTCCCTGAGACCAACCTAATGGAGGAGGGAGCATCTAACTTTCAGTCTGCACAGGATGTTCAGATGACGTCATCTCTCTGCTTACACGCTTAAAGATTATCATTCTAATTAAAAATTCTTATGATAGGGGCACCTGGGTGGCTCAGTTGGTTAAGTGTTCAACTCTTGATTGCGGCTCAGGTCAGGATTCCAGGGTTGTAAGATCGAACCCCAAGTCGTGCTCCGCTCTGGGCGTGGAGCCTGCTTGGGATTCTCTCTCTCTCTCTCTCTCTCTCTCTAATTAATAAATTGAAAAAAATTCTTATGATGGGGTGCCTGGGTGGCTCAGTCAGTTGAGTGTCTGACTTCGGCTCAGGTCATTATCTCACGGCTCATGGATTCAAGCCCCACGTCTGGCTCTGTGCTGACAGCACGGAGCCTGAAGCTGCTTAGGATTCTGTGTCTCCCTCTCTCTCTCTCTGCCCCTCCCCGAGTCGTGCTCTGTCTCTCTCTGTCTCTTGAAAATAAATTTTTAAAAAAGTTAAAATTTTTTTTAATTCTTATGATAAAATATTATTTTCAAGCTCTAAATCAGGTAACTAGAGGGACAGTCATTGTTGCTAACTAATCTGTCATCTGATTAAACAGAGGCTCACAGAGAACTGTCTCCCCACATGTCTCCCCTGTGAAGAAAACGGGCAACTCCAACTGTCAGTAGCAGCCAAGTGGCTGACTGTAGATTTGGTCCCTTATTGATCTGCTAATGGAATGTTAATCGGGCTCTTATTTTTTTTTTTTTTTTAATTTTTATTTTTGGGACAGAGAGAGAGCATGAACAGGGGAGGGGCAGAGAGAGAGGGAGACACAGAATCGGAAACAGGCTCCAGGCTCCGAGCCATCAGCCCAGAGCCCGACGCGGGGCTCGAACTCACGGACCGCGAGATCATGACCTGGCTGAAGTCGGACGCTTAACCGACTGCGCCACCCAGGCGCCCCTAATCGGGCTCTTATTGATGAAAGGGGCTGAATGGAGGCTGAGAGACAGCAAAGCTGTGGCCAGTCCCCTCCCCGCCTTTGTCCAGTAGGCCCGGTGCCCAGTTAGTGCAGGGAGATCAGGATTTGAAACAAACCTGAAAAGAGAGCTTAACGGCTTTATAACCAATAACACTGTAATCCTCCCTCTAGTAAGTATGAGGAGTCCTTAACACTGCAGGACCCGCGGCACAAACGAGGTGTGCAGTTAAGAGCCGGTGAGGAGACGTGAGCTGTCGGGAAGGAACCTCGGCACGTACGTCGTGTGTCCACCAGACACAACGTGGAAATGTTCTGAGAAGGAGACCTGAAATACCCCACAGGGACTACAGAAAACCAGGCTTAAAACAGGCTTAATAACTAGGACATACGCGTCTGAAGGAAGCAGAAATATGTAACTGCTACAAAGCGGGACCTTGTGAGGCCTTGGCTAGCATGTACAAGGGCAGAGCACGCTGAGCGACAGGAAGAAAGGAGCAAATGCAAGCCCGAAAATGGGGAGGTCACGCCAGCCACGGACAAAGAAGAGGCTCTGAACTGGAGCCTTTGTGGGGGCCGAGTGTCCCAACCCGAGGCAGGCACCGTGTTCGGGACGCTGGTTTACGGCGAGGCCCTCGTGTTAGCACAGCCCTGCTTCCCGCCCCCGTGTGTTCCAGGGCTCGGACGCCCCACATCCAACTTCGCTGCCTGGTTAAAGCTCTCCTGCTGTGACTTTGTCACTCGGATTCTGGCCATTTGTGAGGACACAGGTCAGCTGTCAACAAAGATGAACTTTGTTGCTCTCGGCTGTTTCAAACGTGCGCCTGATTCAACTTCCAACCAAGGCACCATAAACCCCGTCTCACCACCGACAATGACGGGATAATTACCATTTGTAATTACTCCAGGCAACTGCGCGCTCCTCGAGAATTCCTCTGATTTTTCCCAACGATCCTATGGGGTAGACATTTTTAGCTAAGAATTATGTACGGAAATAAAAAGACAACAGAGAATTACAGAGATTAGAAAAGATATCCAAGATCATACACGTTGTTGGTGGCTAAGTCAGGATCCAGCCCCACGCCTGTTAGATTTCAAGCTTGTCCTTAACCACCGCGTCTTGCCGCGACCCGGGACGTGCAAAGCCAGTTCGTGTTTGGTGGGGTCACTCCCCTACGCACGACACAGGGAACCTGTAGGCGCTCCGAACCTGTGCCGTTTCTGTGATTAGTGTCCACGGCAGGCCCGATTCAGGCAGCCCGACTCACCCCGGCTCGAGCCACAGGATGCCTCTGGCACTTGTTCCTCATGTTTTACAGTGACACTCAGGCCGGGGTGAGTCACAGTGCCTCTTGTGGGTCAGCATCAACTCTGGGGAGAAGGTTGGGACTGGGCCCAGAGGACCTCGTCCGACATGTCTGAAATGTGTCCCGCCAGGTTCAACGTTTCGGTTGAGATCATGGTCCTGCTTCATTCTCAAGCACAGAAAAGACCAAAGAACCATCTGAAAAGTTTGCATCTCAGCATTTTTTGTGTAGATTTGTAGATACTGTTTGACATCGCCATCATGCAGACAAGGGTGTCCGGATCTGAGCAGTCCCTGAAAGCTCATCATCCAGCAAATGAGCCAAGAGATTTTCCCTTCGTGTTCTTCCTGAGGAAGCGACCTAAGTCAAGCAAATATGGAGCTAACACACGTTGGGTTTTTCAGTGTGGCCGCTTGACCAAATGGCCCGCGCACCAAACACGGTGGTCCTTAACCGCTCTACCTGGAGCAGACACAAGCTTAGCGGCTGACTCTCTACACCCACCTGTCAGCAGGCAACTTTCTTGCTGCTGAGCCTCAGAAAAGAGAGGAGGATCCATGTTCTTTCTTCTCTAAATTTAGCTTTTTACTTGTTTGCTTTTAAAAATATAACATATGACCGTGGTAAAAAAAACAAAAAAAAAACAAAAAAAACAGACAATTCATACAGATACGAAAATCAGAGTGAAAAATCACTCATAATCCCACCACCCAGTTAGAAGTGTTTTTATCATTTTGGTAAATAAAATTCCCCAGTTATATTTTTTATGCATACACATATATACAAAGTTGTTACCAAAAAGGAAACATACGATGCATGCCATTCAGTGAATGAATTTTCTTTTTTTTTTTTATTTTAGAGAGAGGGTGAGCAGGGGAGGGGAGAGAGAGAGGGAGAGAGAGAATCTCAAACAAGCTTTGTGCTAAGTGCGGAGTCTGACACAGAGCTCTATCCCACAGCCCCGGGATCATGACCTGAGCCAAAATGAAGAGCAGAGCAGATGGTTAACTGACTGAGCCGCCCAGGCACCCCAGTAATTGAATTTTCAACCCAACAGCATAGTATATAAAAATTCCTAAGTAAATATAGTATCACGGGGAAAGGTTGCATACGCTCCTTTGTGTGGATACAACCTAATTTGGTTTCAGTTGGATATTTATACTGCTTATACTTCTTAATATTATGAGAAATCCTGGCATGAATGCTCTTGGACGTTTGCCAGCGTGAACTTATCCAATTACTTTCCAGGATAAATTCCAAAGTGAAATTCCAGGGTCAACGGTAGCCTGGGCACAGATGCTAACATTTAGGCCTCAGCAAAGACATTTCCAGCTCTAGAATGGAGCCTACACGGCAATTATTTTAATATCCTACAATCTCTCTTTCAAGAGGATAAAGGAGGAAAAGAATTGCAAACGTATGTAAGACAGAAACATAGGCGCACCTGTGGCTTTGGTAACACGCTAAGGAAAGTCCCAAACCCTGACTGGCATGCTTCGTCACGGGCTAGTAACGGGATACACACATCAGAGCGGCAGAGAAGTCAATGAGGCAAGAGGAACAGACGTGGGCAGGCAGAAGGGTCCGCTCGGCCCTTAGACGTCGTCGTCGTGGGTCAGAGCAGGGCGCGATTCTCTCTGGGCTCAGCTGCAGACGGCTTCTCCGTGGGGATTTTCAGACACAGGTGCCTACGTACGTCCTGACTTGAAGATCCTCTCGGTGCGTCTTACGGGAGACTTGGGAATACGTATTTCTCCCTAGAAGATTTGTGCACAACATTTTTTTTTCAACGTTTATTTATTTTTGGGGGACAGAGAGAGACAGAGCATGAACGGGGGAGGGACAGAGAGAGAGGGAGACACAGAATCGGAAGCAGGCTCCAGGCTCTGAGCCATCAGCCCAGAGCCTGACGCGGGGCTCGAACTCACGGACTGCGAGATCGTGACCTGGCTGAAGTCGGACGCTTAACCGACTGCGCCACCCAGGCGCCCCGAGATTTTTAAGAGGACATATGCTGAAACTTGAAACAAACGGGGGTTTTCAAGGCTGCTGCCCGAGCTCCGTGGAACAGGACAGACCACTGGGCACGGATTTTAAAATACAGTTTACGGCAACCATTGAGTAACTTTAAAAGTCATCACTTGTGTTGGAATTGAACAAAGAGTCTAGGGTTTTATTTCTTTTATCGGAGTAAGAACTGTGCTAAAACTAAGTAGTAGATAAATGCCCGGCTGTGTGAGCTCATCTTTCTGAACCACTGTTTCCAGTTGATAGGGACTGAGTGTCCAAAGGCCATCAGCACAGTATTTTCTGATCTGACTGGAAGAATCCTGTATCCATAATTTCACTGCCAAGATGCTTCTTTTTCTAACGGGTTGGTCCCTTACACACACACTAGATATCACCTGCTGTGTTTCACCTGCTGTTTTATCCTGAAGTTGGTTGGACCGGAAGGGATGTGATGATGCCATCCGTCATTTGCTTGACAAAGACCAAGTGAGCTCCTGCCGTACAGCAGGCTCTGTCCTCCACGCTGGGGCCACAGCTGTAGGGAAACCATGCATGCTGGTGGTGCAGGTGGGGAAACAGAGACCCTGATGGAATCCTGTTTGGTAGTGACAGAGCAGGGACCGCTTCTCAGACAGCGACCTATCACTGCTGTTTGTTAGGGCGGCTGGGCTCCTGGGTCCACGCTGTCCTGGGAGACGTGGTTTCCAGAGGCACCCTGCCATACCCAGGTGGCATATGGGCTTAGCAAATCCAGGAGGCAAGCAGACCAAGAAAATCAGGGAAGGAAATAATCAATATAGAAACTTCACTTCCAATACATGAAAAAAGCACGGACTACTCATGTTGAGAGCCTATCGACCAAAGCGCCAGGCGGAATCACACCCTCACCACTCTGCAGAGCTTTCCCTGGTAATACCAGCTTCCACGATTGCTTCTCCCCGGACAAAACTATGGCGTCCCAAGATTTCCCTCCCTCCCTTTGCTTCTGGCGGGAATACGAATCAGACAAGAAAATTTGCTCCTTGGCGTTCATTTGCTTAACTGATCTGACGGAGAAAAATGAATTACAGCCGTCTCCTACCCGATTCACCATTTTCCAGGAAAGGACGTCAGGAAGCAAGGACAGCGTCTGAGTGACGTCACCTTCCCTTGCTGGGTGCGGCTGCTGCCAACCTTGAATGTGAGATTCCCTCCTGGACATCCTCCCTCGGTGGGTAGGGAAGCCTGGCGGGCAGATGTGCCCAGAGGGACATGCCCCTCACAGCGCCAGCCCGGGCGAGATCCCTGCCCACTGGCCCGTGTGACGGACACGACGCCTCCTTCCGCTTCTGCAGCAGAGTCGCGACTCCCTCACCGAGCACCTGTGAGGCCGAACCCCAGACAGGTGGGTTAACAGCACGCCTCCCGGCACAGCTCCCGTTTGCTTCATCGCCGAGACCTCTAAAGGCAGACACCTCAGGCGCGGCCACTTGTGACCCTTCTGCCACCGTCCCGTGTGCTGTTCTTGTGCGTGAGCTCACCTGCCCTGCTTCCCCCGCGTCCCAGCTGGGCGTGCGTCGAGGAACGCGAGCGGGCTGTGCGCTTCCCACGATGGGGTGGCAGCTCCTTTAAATGTGTCTTTCCTCGTCCGTGTGACCGTGGGAAGCAGGTTGACGTTATCCTGGGAAGGGACGCCAGCCTTCATTTTCCAAACGTAGAACAGCCCACCCAGGTAAACAGGCAGATGTCCGGTGGGAGGTGCAGGTGTCAAGGATGAGCCGGCTGGCTCCCCACACAGGAAAGAGAAGAGGGAAGGAGACCTCGCCCTGTCGAGCCAGTGGTTATCACATTCGGTGGTCGAGGACCTCGGCGGGCTGCCTTGGTCTTCCCGACATGGGAACAGCTTCTTCAGAAGGAAGGGGAAGAGGCGGTTTGTTTGCTTGGGGTGGGGGGCGTGAGACAGGAAGGCGGCTCAGCCAACAAGGGCACGGCCTCCGCCACATGGCCCGCGCACCCTGGCGTCGGTCCCTCCGGGGAAACGGGACTTTGGTGTGGGATACACGTGCCTCAGCTCCACACCCACGGGCCTCTGAGCACCGCCTGCCCTCGGTTCTCAGTCAGTGGCCACTCTGGGCACAAGGGAAAACCTCAGGCAGAGAAGGGTGGGTGCAGAGGGACGCTGTCTCTTGTCACCGGAGTGGGAACAGGGAGGCTGGCCCAGACTCTCTACCCACAGGCATGGAGACAGGCGTGGGTGTGGAAAATCAGGGCCCGTATGCTCAGAGTCGACAATGGCAAGACGGCAGCAATAAGGGGGAAACACGGGTGCAACGTAACGGAGGCTCTCCTTACCCTCACCAACGAGAAATCTGCTCCCAAAAGTGCTGAGAACAGCACCATTTCTACAGTTGGTACCTGGCCTCTCCCTGGTTTTTCTAGGGTCGGGATAAGGTATTCTTGGGGCTCTCAGGTCACTTTTTCCTCGGGCCCTGGGGGAGTCTGGCTGCAGGGGTGGGTGGCACGTGGGTCCAGCCTGTCCTTCCCCTGTGGAAACATCGGGGCTTAGGTAATGTCAGAAGCTAGAAAGCTGCCTCGCTTCCTCGAGCTCTCAGGGCTGCAGGGTCGGTATTAACTCGTGTCTCAGGTACTTGGTGACCTTGGAAGGGTGTGCTTACTGTTGTGATGCGAGTTTTCCCCAGCCCAGCCAGAAAGCCAAGCAGGCTCCAGGGACGGTGGGGCTGTTCCGGGCGGCACCCAGAGGATGGGATGTCCTGACGCCGTGGGCACCGTGCTCCCTGGAGCCCACCTGGAGGTTGGCTCAGGGGCTGGCGTCCAGGACACCCCATCAGACAGCCTGCCCTGCCGCAGCGGGAGCACGCAGATGGGTCATGGGCCGCCCCGGTGCTCCCTGGAGAGGAGGGTGCGTCCGGACCTCAGTCCACAGCCAGGCTGTTGCCGCTGATGCAGATCCCTCCTGTTTGCCTCTTTCTCAAGATGCCAGGAGCTCACTCATGCTATTGCTTTTCTGAAAAGCCTCCAGCTAAAATTCAATGTGAACGTGGCCAACAGAGCTGCCTTTCACCCTAAGACTCAGGCTTTCGGTGCTCGTCAGCGGTCAGCACTTGTTGGCATTTCGCCTCTTTGTTTTGTCCTCCCCATTACCTCTGCCTCTGTGTCCCTCTCCTGCCGTGGCCATGACAGTCACCTCCCCCCCTCGAGATGAGACTCTCCTGAGTTTTCAAGGATACATGGTAAAACCCACTCCTGGCCTTGCCATGAGCTCAGCAGATTCCCCCATTTCCTGGAACACGGCCTAATTTCATTACTTTCCATGTACTTGGCAAAGTATAGATACCTCTTCGTGAAGGACTTATTCTCACAGCATAAAACCCATCAGAAGTGTGGGTGCAGTGGGATTTTAAGCTTCTGGGTGGCAGCTGATACACCACTCTCAGGACCCGCTCTGATCTAGTAGCTGGTAGCCACACGCGGCTACTCAACTTGGGCCGAAATTAAACAATAAAATGTAAAATTCGGTTTCTCTGTCTCACATGTCAGGTGCTCAGTAGCCACGAGTGGCTGGTGGCCACCATACCTGACAGCACAGATCTAGAACATCCCCATTACTGCAGAAAGTTTTGTCGGTAGTGCTTGTCCAGACTAAAATGGTATTCTACCAAAGGATGAACATCATCTGGAAAGTACTTTCCAGATAATGGGCATTAAAAAAAAACATATTCAGTATCACATGGCCATTGAGAGACATTAAAATTCCAAACTCGTTTCTTATTCATATCATCGAAAAACAATTGAGAGTTAACGGTTGTTGGAAATAGCTGTACAAACATACATTAGTTGAACTCCCTACCAATTGTCCCAAAATGGTAAGTCCATCCTTCTGAATATCCAAGGGGGCTCCGTTTCAGTAGTATCGTATATATTTTTATGCATTTGTGTGGTTTTGCTGGTTTGTGTACACACCATAGCATTCCAAAAAAATGGAACGTCTCACTCCAGACTATAGGATTAAAGGCGGACAGGTGTTGAGGGTACAACAGCAAGAAGTCAGAGGGAGGCGAAAAACACACTCAAGTTAAAGGGTTTTCCCTGTAAAACCAAAAGTTTCTGGGCAAACCAAACAGGGGGGATAACCGAATCCACTGTGATTTCTCAGTGCTGAGCATGGTGTTTGCATGTAGAGGGCGTTGCTGCTCGTGTACGTTGACCTGCGATCCGCCTTCACATCCATCCCTCTAGGACTTTGCGCAAATGCCCCCCACACTGCACCAGGCCCACCAGGCCCAGCAGCCCGTCCTCCTGGCTTGGCTTTGCTCCAGAGGACAGACCACACGCACGTGTGCACACGTGTGGTCTGCCCCTTCCAGACGAAGTGTAAGCCACACGAGGAGCGAGACTCCTTCCCTTTTGTCCACTGTTCTGAGCGTGAGAACAAAGCCACCGATGATAGCTGCTCAGTAAATACTTGCTGAATCCACAAAAGCCACTCCCATAAGGAATCTATGTGTTGGAATTAGGTGCTCAAGCTGGTAGTACCTCCCGCCCAACCCCCAGACAACACACACAAGTAAACAGAACAAAACACCTTGGGACTGAGAGCTTGTTGTATAGAGATACCTGATTATTACTGATTTTATGACGAACGGTTTTAGTGTCGTGGTGCAGATTTGGGCTAGATCCCAGTGAAGAAATCACAACAGTAGAGAGCTATTGTTTACCAAGATTAGCAATAATTACAACAGAACCAGCGGCTCAAGGGGCCATCGACTCTGTCCTTCACCTCCCAACTTCTCCACGTGGATAAATATGAAATTGAAAAGAGAAACTACTCCCACGGCTAGCTTCAGACATCTCTTAAATTTGAGCCTTAGTTTGAAAATCATCATTTGCCCATGAGTGTTCTCAGTGGCTGAAGACAATAGAAACAGCTCCTGCAAGGGGGGGTTTGGGTAGCGGAGCAGCTCCCGCATTACACCGAGAATGGCCCGTCTCGACCTCCGTGGCGAAGCAAATAGCCTGTCCTGTGGGTCCAGATCGTCGGCGGGGCTGGAGCGACGCCCTTCGATGCCTCTGGTCGGGGACACATTTAAATTCCCCTTCCCATTGCACAGCTGTTACCATGTTTTCCAAAAAGACTCTGGAGCTTCATTTGGATTTGAGCACTTTGGAGCCTGCACGGACCTAATGAAAAACTGCACATCAGCAGTCTGGAGCCACTTCCACATCCTTTTCTCAAACAAACAACCTAATACCTCTTCTGTGAGTCAATGAATTTATTAAAGACAAACAGTCGGTCCCATCTGCAAATCCTGCAGCGTCCAGCATCTTGACTAAATGACATTTAGTCAAGTTGCAGCTCTGAGCGCAAAGACAACGCTAGCAGCCCCATCTCTAAGCCTCTGTCCCAGGGCGAACATCATTCCCAATATCCCACACAGATTCTTTGAAGGGTTTGTGCCTGGCGGACCCCAGAGGGCTTCTTCAGGATTAGTTAATAGTGAGAAAGCATCAGGCCAAATTTATGGGTTATGGTCTCCCATGATTGCATAAAAAATAAAATTAAAAGGAAGCCCCCCAAAGAATAGTTTATCAAGCGTGCTGATGGTACCCTCTCTGACAGGGAGGTCATAAAAGCACATTAGCGACCCCCCGATGGGATGTGTTTACTGGCAAAGTCAAGGAGATTGATCATTTTATCCAGGAATGGCATTTTCATTCAACATACTGTTGCCATTAGCCCGAAAAACACACTAATCATCCAAAGCATGGCTCGCAATAAAAGCAGGAAACAAGTGCAATTATCGGGGTCTTTATAGACCCAGCTCCTCATGGGATGCCCTGAAATGCGGTCTATTTATAGACTCTCTTGTAGAAACGCGTGGCTCCCCCTTGGGCCCTGTGGCGATAGGATCAGGCAGGGGAGAGTAAACAGTCTTGCACTGAGCTTGGACTGACCACGGGTGGACCTTCAGGAACTCTCCGGAGTTCCCGTGCCCATGAAGTCCAGACTGATTTCTTCATCACTGACAGAACGAGTGGCCTCTTCAGACAGCAGCAGGCACGGACATCGGCCGTGTGCGCAGATCAGCACACAACAGTTTCACGTCCGCTCGAAACATCTTCCAGAGGAGGACGGCGGGGCCTGATGTTCACTGGGAACATTCAAGCCACGATTCACACGGCCTCTGACTGTACCTGCTCGTCTGCGCTGCTCCTTCCTCAGAGGTGATGTTGATCGAGGGGCCGCAGGACGCTGGTCCTGGAGAAGGAAGTGTAATCAGCCACCTGGTGTCTGTGCTCAAAACAAGTCTAACTGATCGATGGTCAGCAACATTCTCAAGGGCGTATGTCCTGGTGCTGTGACGCGATATCTGCAGGCGTGCGCATGATGTCACAGGACCTCAACCGGCACATGAGTCGGGCACTTGTCTCCATGAAGTCTGGAGATACTCAGCAGCCTGCCTGAGACCACACACTTAGTAAATCCGGAGCCTGGATTAGGCACGCCCAGAACTGGAGAAGAACTCTGACCCCCATACAAGTGTCCGACCCGTCAGCCAGCCGCAGGAGGACACGGGCTGCTTCGGGCTCTCCTCCTCCCTGGGTTTCCACTCACCTGTGCCCAGACGGCCATGTGTCCACTGACAAAACCGCCTGCCATCCTTCCCGCCATGCTGCGGGCCTAGCACAGATACCTCACCAAGTCAGAGAAGCTTCTGTGTCCACCCCCCGGGGCCAAGACAGTTCGTCACGGGGCCGGAAGAGACGCTTGGGCATCTTGAGACACTCCCTGGACCTTCTTCTTTTGTGAAGCGGACACAGTGATTAGTGCCATGCCCACGGCTGCGGACCCACAGGTGCTCAGTGAATGTTCTAGAAGACCATGCCTGACTGTGCCTGGCATGACTGGAAGGGCCTGGGAAGGCTGCCTGGCCTAAGATGCCTGAGGTCCACTCCGGGCGGGGGGACAGGACCCAACGGCCTCCTACACCTGCGACCTGACCATCTGGGAGCATCTGGGAGGGTGTCTCGCACTTCTCACCAGAATCATAAATACTGAGACAGGGTTTCTCTATTTCAGAAGGGCCGCCACAGGTGAAATTGAAATGAACTGCACGACCAGATTCAAACTTTTATAAACAAAAACACATCATGAAATTTCTCCCTGACCAACAACATCACACTGTTCATTTACTCATTATTCATCTTAGAAAAATTTCCTGGAGGACCCTCCCAGCAAACGAGCATGCCAAATAGTTTAGACACACATTATTGCACCCAAAGTCGTGGTAATGCAGATGATCAGATCAGAGTAGTAAAAGAAATAATGGATAACAAGTAGATAATTATCAGACTGGGTCCTGATTTTGATACCAAGGGTGAAAAAAGTCAGGAAAAAGAATTAAATTAAAAATGTATGCATTACCTTTTTTTTTTAGCCATGCTGCACATGCACAGAAAGAGATAAAAGATAGGAGTGTGGGGTTTGCTTCGTAAAGGGAGTTACCTGTTGGAACACAGATGGTGAGGAAGGAAGGCAGCGGAGCCCGGCGGTGCTCATGAACAAGCCTCCCCAGCCCAGGCCCCCTGGCTCAGGTCTCTCAGGCCAGCACTGGGGGTGCTGGGATCCAATTCCAGCAGAACAGGCTCTTCAGTGGAAAGGCATGTGTGTCCCAAGATGCCGGGGGGGCGGGGGAGGTCACCTAACCTCCCTGTGACTCAGCCACCCAAACATGAAACTTCCCTTAGAGGAGAAGGGGCATTTGAGTTCTTTGTTAATAAGCAAGAAGGAAAGGAAAGGAAAGGAAGGGAAGGAAGGAAGGAAGGAAGGAGGAAGGGAAGGAAGGAAGGAAGGAAGGGAAGGAAGGAAGGAAGGAAGGAGGGAGGAAGGGAGGACTGAGTTTAATGTCCCTCGTGTGTGCCTTGCCTTCATGGCTGTGGCTCTCTTTGGCTTTATGGTCATTTGCAGACTTTCTGATTATGCAGAACACGGTTACGGAGTCAGTAGACGGGCCACGCACTGCGTCGAGCAGATGATCTGCTTGTGACCACGCGTGTGCGTCTGCGGGATGTGGCTCCCTCGCTCAGAGACCGCACCGTTCCGCACGAGTTTAAAGACATGTTGGGCACAACATGAGACTATGACACACTAACATCTTCTTACCGAGCAGCGAAAGTCAATAGTAAAACTATTCAAAGAGATTTCCAGATACTGAAAACACGAAGCTTTACAAAACCTTCGCTCCGATGTCCTTGCTCCTCCCCGTCAGTCACGGGCTGCTGGCAGCTGTCCAGGGCTGGCGGGCAGCCTGCGGGTGGGACTCTGCCGCAGCCCAGCCACGTGGCTGGAGCAGAGAGGCGCCTCCCAGTGTCCCCCGACTGGGGAGCTAGGGCATGAATGCTACACGGGAGCGCGGACGCCCCAGCACACTCTCTCCCCACGCTGGCCGTGCCGCCCGAGTGTCCTTCCAGCAGCCGCGACGCAGACTACCCAGGCCACGGCAACCGCCTTGGGCTCCGTACAGAGGCCCTGCAGTCTACGCGCCGCATAACAACATGTGATAATTTACACGAAGTACACCCTGGCTTTCGAAAGGAGGGGGAGTGGGGGAGAGGTGAGTCTCTGAGGTAGCAGCACCATGACGGGGTTGGGGGGGTGGCCCTGCCAACGAGGAGGAGGGGGCAGGTGGGGGGGTGAAGGGTGAGAGGATGAGCCAGGCTGCAGAGGTGGGGAGCAAAGAGGCAGAGGGCATGGGAAGCTGGTGCCCAGGCCGAGGCCGGGAGAGCCCCCAGTGTAAGGAGCCTGCAGCCAGCACGTGGGCCAGGGCCTTAGGTCAGCAGGTGTCTGGTTCCGTGACAAGATAAAGCCCAGATTCTTGCATGAAGGGTACTGGCCACCTTCTCTTTTAGAGTCAACCCTCCGAGCCGTCCTCGTGTGGCCGGGAACCGGACAGAGCCACATATTCCTGGATCCCCAACGACAAATGCAGTACAAATACACCGAGCACATGCAGCTCTTCACTTGGGGGCTATTGTTCCGCCTGGTGGTTTTGAGTTTGAAGCAAACACGGGTGTAGACTCTCGTGGAAGAGCCACACAGACTACGCATGGGAATCGTGAGCAGAAAGTACCCAGCTCCCGAGGTTACAGGAACTGCTTCCTTGTGTTCTTTGACAAAAATCCCTCATGGAAGCTTGATGTCTCTTTGCCGACAGTTTTATGTATACGGATCATGGCGGGAGGGGGGCGATTTAATTAACGAAGCCCTGGATGGTGGATGTAGACACTGCCTTCTCTTAGCTGCTTCTTCTGAGTTTTGCGGTGCACATTATGTATGCATTTAGGCTTAATCTTACTGCCATTTGCTAATGTCTTTCCGAAAGTTATTTAAAACATAATTAAGATAATATGCTCGATTGCGGCAGGAAAATATAGGAAACGAATAAATGGTAAGAGAAAAGACACAGCGCCATATGGTCCCGCCATTACTGAGATCTATCCAAAACACAGACATCTCAACAAAATTTATTGGAAAATAATTCCTTCTTGCATGCATAAAGATTATTTTTATGCAATAATCAGACACCGTGATCCCATTTCTTTTTCTATTTGACAGGGGTTGCGAGGGAAAAATAAATGCTAAGTCTATGCAGCTTGGCAAATGGATGATTTAAAGCCCCAACTGCACCCCAGGTAGCGAGCTTCCCGAAGTGAATACTCCTGGGGTCTCAGGTGTGAGGGTGCCGGCTGGAAGCAGGGCAGGGAGTCCCCAGCACAGGGGCCCCCTTGTGGGTGGCCACACTGGCGCTTATCTCCTTTTCAGAGACACTCCTCCCATGGGCTGCTTACATCTGGTTCTCAGAGCAGGAAGGCCTAGGAGATCTCCAGCATTAGGGGCCGTGTGGTCTATAAAACCACGGTGTCTCTCTCTGCAGAGACAGACCAAGGGCGCGTGCACGCATGCACACACATACACACGCTTCTGCACAGATCGGAATGAAATCTTGTCTCCTGGTGTGGCTGCAGGAGACACAAAATAAAAAGGGCTGTGCGCGGTGTTTTAGGAAGCAAAGTGTCTTTAGCACCACGGCTGGGGTGAAAGGGCTCAGCATGAAAGGACTCAGCCGCGCAGCTGGGGCCCCGGCCACCCAGGGCTGGGCCTGGCGAGTGAGCAGTCCTCTTTCTTTGTGGAAACAGCAGACGCCGGGTCCGTCCTCAATGACTCATGTGGAGGTGCCCTGGGCATCCCCGCCCTGCAGACGGACATCGCTGCCAGTCACTGGCTCTGGGGTCCCGCGAGTGCCTCTACGGTTTTCAGGCCAGGCCTCACCAGGCTGTTCCCCAAGTGGAGTATTTGCCCGTGGCCTGCCTGGCGCCAGGGCGGGTAGAGGCCGCTCAGTTCAGCGGAGTTCTCAGAAAGAAGAGAATACAATCTTAATTCTTAATCCTGCCCTCTGTCCAGCTGATTAACAAATCAAATGGCTTTGTCCTTAGTTGAGACACTGAATTTCTGGCCTACAGGTTCTTGTCAGCAACGAAAACCTTGAATTCTGTTTTCTAATCCTCCTGAAATGCCCAGTGGGGAGAAATTATATTTATGGAGGATTGTCTGAAGGGCATGGAGTCCATAAATCCCCCTGGCTAGTTTACATTTTACCCTTGGATCAAAACAGACTGCTGGAGAGCGATATATTTGAGCTGTCTTGATTGGAGCCCTCTGTGGGATTGCTTCTTTGTAAATTGTTGTTTTTAATTGAATTAAGGATAGTTGCAAGAAACAGATCCACGCGATGGGTTGGGTGTGTGTGTGTGCTCACGTGCACACGTGCCTGTGGAGACAAGGTCATTCTGATGTCGGGGAGAGGATTCATTCGGGCCATTTACTACCGTGCAAATGTTTGGGTCCCGCCGTCAGTGAGTCTGTTCTGGGTGGACCAGGGCCCTTCATTTCCTCACACTATCAGTGCTTCTGACACAAGGGTCTGGGGAACATGTGGGTGACTGCCCTTGCCCTGGAGAACCTGCAGAAAACACTGGGTACTTAACTCTAGAAACAATCATGCACAAATTCTGTAAACCATTCCAAGAGAATCAGAAGGATTTCCACAGATACCAAAATGAAAACCTGTTTGTTGCAGAAATGTTTAAGCTGACCCCCTGGTTAAAAAGTCACGCCAGAGGGGCGCCTGGGTGGCACAGTCGGTTAAGCATCCGATTTCAGCCAGGTCACGATCTCGCGGTCCGTGAGTTCGAGCCCGCGTCAGGCTCTGGGCTGATGGCTCAGAGCCTGGAGACTGTTTCCGATTCTGTGTCTCCCTCTCTCTCTGCCCCTCCCCCGTTCATGCTCTGTCTCTCTCTGTCCCAAAAATAAATAAACGTTGGGAAAAAAAAAAGTCACGCCAGAGAACATGTCTCCAGGCTTCCGGGGCAGCAAAGTCAGTGTTCTTTCAAACGAGGGGTTTGTTTTTATTTTATGATTATTGTGAATCTTGTCAAAGATGATAATTCCTTTGCATTGGTGCTGAGGAAGCTCTTGTGTACATGTGCAAACCCACCTCTACCAGCCGGACAAGATAACAGTGTTCTTATTGTGTATGCCTACTGTACTCAGTTTATCGGCTTAACCAAAATTTTCTTTGCACAATTCATCCAAAACTTGTTTTTATCCTTTTCTGCTGTGTTTCCAAATAAGGAAAGATATTTTATCAATGAGGTCAGAGAACTTATGTGCGATTTTGAATCGGCAGATAGGTTAATATTTAAGTCAGTCTCAAAGTATCAAGATGGGGCCTGGGAATCTCCCTTGTCTGTGACATGTGGCCTTTTTTGATAGCTCTGAAAATAGAATCCTGACTGGAATGCATTCTGTTCTCTCTAATTCTCTAAATAGAGACAGACATACAGGACTTTGATTTATGTAACCACGGTTGGCTTAAAAACCTTCAGATCACAGGCAGACAACGAAAATAACAGGACACACCAGGCAGACAACTAGACATGAGGGTGGCCGGTGGGGTGTGAGTACAGAGGGTGTCAGGGACTATGGGGCTGGACTCAGAGCTGGACTCAGGAGGAGACACAGGCTTGAAAGAACTCCAGTTTTTCAAAAGAGACAAAAATCTAGCATTCTTAGGTAAAAATATCCTAATAGAGAGTATGATGCAAAATCAAATGTTTCTTGCAGGCCACATGTAGCCTGTGGATTGTCACTTTGAATATCTGCTATGTATGGATGAAAGGAACATGGAGATCACTTCTTTGTGGAAACGGAGGCATTGGGGAGCGATGGGAGAGCACAGTCCTTTCCCACAGTGAACGATAGTAGCTGATTATTTTTTATATTAAAATACTGGCATTATGTGATTTCCTGAATTAATGTTACCCGAAAGTGTTTATTTTGGTTTGGATGGAGTAATGACCCTGTGGTTTCATGAAGAGCCAAATCTAAATAATCAAACTTATTCATTAGGTAAATTCTGGAAGAATCACAGAGGAGGGATTCATTAGCTTTTACTGTGGTGTTTGTGTGTTCTATGAGAAACTCTGTGAAGGGATATTATGAAAACTACTCAGGAGAATTTGATTGTTTTCTCATTAATAATCATCTCCAGGATTTATTTTCTTCCATTTACATTTTTTTTAAATTAGGAGTAAGGTCTTCCTTATTTCTTCTCAGTGGTTTCTTCTAACGACATTCAGACACTTGTTGAAAAGTTCAAGTCAGATTTTCTTCTGGCTCTACTCTATAAATCTTACCCTTTCATCATACAAGTTTTGATCGTGTGTTAGCAGATGACGGTGGAGCCTTATTAAAAGGTGACGTTGGGGGTAGTTTTACACCTGTGTAGATGCTGTTTGGGTTGCAGTTCATGGAGATTTGCTATCTCCACCGTGCTACTGGGGAGCTGGTAGATCAAGATGTATGACTCTGCTGTGTCATGAGCCAGTGAGAGACTCTATTTAAGTTCTTCTTCCCAGAGAAGCCATTACTGAGTTTTAGTAGCAGCATATCTAAAAACACGTGCTTGATTAAGGAATTTGCTTAAAGGAGATGAGAAATGGGGGAATGGAATCCACAGTTTTGGCCCCAGTGTGGGTACACTCTGGCCACAGGCAACATCTCCCTGCCCCCAGGGCTTACCGAGTGAGCAGGAGTGACTGAGAGACTGCCTGGGAAACAGTGTCAACCAGAACATTCTAAAACATTCAATGAACAACGTAAGCCATCTGTAGAGACATGAAACTAGGTTTGTAAGAACCTACCTAAAGGCATTTCTGATATGCAATTGCATGTGTGTGCATGTGTGTGTGTGTGCAGAGCAAAACTGTGCATCAGGGAGGAGATAAAAGTAAGGGAAAAAGAAAGAAAGAGGAAAATACATTCCCAGGGTCTATCAACATTTTTCAAAACAATTTTCCTGCTACTATCTTTTCTCCATCTCCAAATGTGCAATTATATGTGTGAAGTGGTTATTTATATATATAATAATATATATTTATCCTACATGTGATTATATGCATCCATATATATTCATCTGGATTCATTAACATATGTTAACTGATGTAAATGGAAAATAGAAACAATATTTAGAAGTGTCTACAGTAGAGTAGAAATTGAGTTTCTATCATTCTTTTTTTAATTTTTTTAATATTTATTCATTTTTTGAGAGAGACACAGAGCCGGAGCGGGGAGGGGCAGACAGAGAGGGAGACACAGAATCCAAAGCAGGCTCCAGGTTCCCAGCTGTCAGCACAGAACCTGACGCGGGGCTCGAACTCACAAACAGCGAGATCATGACCTGAGCTGAAGTCGGACACTTAACCGCCCGAGCCACCCAGGTGCTCCAACAACGGAATTTTTAACTTTTTTTAAATGTTTATTTGTTTTCGAGAAAGACAGAGACAGAATGTGAGTGGGTTGGGTCAGAGAGGAAGACCCAGAATCCGAAGCAGGCTCCAGGCTCCAAGCTGTCAGCACAGAGCCTGACGTGGGCTCGAACTCACAAACTTCGAGATCATGACCTGAGTCAAAGTGGGCCACTTAACCCACTGAGTCCCCCAGGTGCCCCAAGTCTCTATCATTCTTGCACAAGGTGCTTCTGCCTCCATGTGGCTTCGCGGTAACCTTCCAAACATGTGCCTCTGGCTCCTGTTTATTAAGCTACTCCCTCTTTCACATCCACTAACTATGCCAGACACATTCCCATAGTCGAGTACAGGCTAATGGACGTTCTGCTTTTAGAAGTTTTGCCACTTGGTTTTTTTAAGTTATGAATTGCAACCGACATACAGACATGCATAACATACACATCACGCGTGTACAACACCTCTGTCCACATGCTCTGGCCAAGAGGTGAGAGTCTGTCAGTCCCCAGAGCCCCCTGTGTCCCCTTCTGAGTACAACCCTCCCCCTCCACCCTGGAGGAGCCTACTATTTTTTCTGACTACCATTATCCTTTTTTTTTTTAATTTTTTTTAACATTTATTTATTTTTGAGACAGAGAGAGACAGAGCATGAGCAGGAGAGGGGCAGAGAGAGAGGGAGACACAGAATCAGAAGCAGGCTCCAGGCTCTGAGCCGTCAGCCCAGAGCCCGACGCGGGGCTCGAACTCACGGACCGTGAGATCGTGACCTGAGCTGAAGTCGGACGCTCAACCGACTGCGCCACCCAGGCGCCCCTACCATTATCCTTTTTGATTGTAGTTTTACCACTATATGTATCTCTAAACTATATAGTTCAGTTTTCCCAGTTTCTACATTTCATGTAAATATGCATGCCTAAATTCTATTGTTTTAGCTCTTTCACTTATTTGTGAAATGCAGGCATGTTGTCCCATGTAGCTCTTGTTTGCTTTCATTGTTGTGTCTTGTTACATTAAATTTGGAATTCTGCAGGTGTACTGAATGCACACCACTGCCATTTATTTATCCATTCTAATGTAGGTGAGCATGTGGATTTTTTCACTGCTTGTTTTTACAGACGATAGTGCTCATGTATCCTGGAGCACCACTCATTCATATTGTTAGCAACGGGATTACTTAGGCATAGGATATGTGTCACTGCAGACTTACCAGACAATGACAAACAGTCCCCTGAAGCATCGACTGACTTATACGACCACAAGCAACGAGGGAGACTTCCTATTGTCCTACCTGTGCACAACCATTTTATCTCATGAGACTTTTTCATGTTTGTCAATCAGGTACTGCTAATACTTCCTTACCTCTAGAAATGAGCTATTCTCTCCCAGCCTCCCCAGACATGTCAAGCCACATGTCTCCCATGCCACAGATTCCACATCCTCCAAGGAGCCTTCTCCACCTCACCAACCACATCAACCCCCTCCTTCCATGTCTATGGAATTACACTCAATTACTTCTTCATTTAGTCAAATTGTACAGATTTGGATTTTCTACTCGATATTTCAAGTGTGTGTTTAGAATCGCCTTGGTTAACTTATAAACTATTAAAAAGCAAAAGTGATATTTATAAATATTTTTTTTATTTCACACAGAACAAGTTACTTTTAAAAGGTAATTCCAGTTGAAGAGAGATTAAGGAATAGTATTTAAAAGCATAATTGGTGATGACTTGTGTGTGTGTGTGTACTTGTATATAATTACATATATATGTTATACATGTTATATAACTATATATAACTATATATAATAGGTGTAGTTAACTTATGAGTAGTTTTGTACTGAATATTATAAAAGAAAGAGGAGCAACAGCCCTTTAATGAACAGAGAGGAACTGATAGGTTAGAAAACAATTTGTAAATGGACCTTTATGTTACATGAGCTTGTTCCAAAATCCACCTCAAATAAAAGAGTAAATTTTCTGCATATTTCAGCAAACCTATCTAGAAATTTCTTTAGTCTTAAAGAGCAGCGATAAATGTGCAGTATCCCATGATTGGAGGCACCATGGCCAAGTGGTTAGGAGCACAAATTCTCTAACTGAAAAGATCCCTATTCATACTCAGAATCCTCCAGTTGAGAGCTGCACTTCCTCATTACTTAACCTTAATGAGCTTGGTTTTCTGCTTGCAACATGGGCATTTTGAGAAGGATACTATGTGCAACCCACAACTTCCGAGACAAGTGTTGTTGTTGTTGTTGTTGTCGTCGTCATCGTCATGAACATCATTACTCTATTTTATACGTGAGACAACTTAGGCTCACAAAGCTTAAGCCTTAAACCAAAAGCTGATGATTGCTAGAGGTAGGACTGGACCGAAAGTTCTCTGGGTCTGTACTCCAAGTCTTTGCCACAGCGTCATGGTGTTATAAATGCCTATTGTAAAACGCCTTAATATTTGTTTCTACTTCATGTGTTAGCCAAACAAGCCAGAGTACAAAATAATGTAACCTTTCCATTGTTCATAGCCCAGTGTTTATTGGCCTCCATAAGACAGAAGTCCACTTACATGATGGTGATGCTGCTGATAATGGTGATAGTGATGGTGATGATGGTGATGATGACTATGGTGTTGTTCAAGGTGATAATGTCGAAGGTGATGATGGTGGCGATGGTGACGATGTTGATGGTGATGATGACGGCGGTGATGGTGATGGTGGTGATGGTGATGGCAGTGATGATGGTGATGATGATGAAGGTGATGTTAAAGATAATGATGGTGGTGATGGTGATAATGGTGGTGATGGTGATGTTGAAGGTGATGATGATGATGGTGATGGCAGTGATGGCGGTGATGGTGACGATACGGATGCTGAAGGTGATGGTGATGACAGTGAGCGCCATGATGACTAGAGAGGTGTGTACTTCTCTCCAGATCACACAGCGTGATGAGGTTCTACACCCTTTCTAATCAGTGATAGGAAACATTTCGGAAGCTCACGCATCTTACGACTGAAGCTCCTCCAAATCTTTTGCAAGACAATATTCTGACCAAATATAGCATTGGGGCTGGAATTCTTTTCATCAGTCTAGGTGTACATGTTTAAATCCATTGTGGAGTGGCACCAGATTAGATTTATTTTCACTTGGCAGCATAACCTCTGGGACTCTTTTCACTGAATTCAGAAATTACGAGCTCTCCTTTTGTCCTTAGCAAGGTAGAAATTCTCTGAAGGATTTCATAAATAAATGTAAAGGTGAACTTCTTGATATGAATTTTACATATCTGACATACAACTTGGATATTTCCTCTAGCATGGATCTCCAACTGGTTGCGTTTTACTGGTAATGCTCTTAAAGCCACGTGCTGTAACTGAGGAAATACTCTTGCAAGATTGATTTTTGTAGCAAGACTTAATGCAATTCAGATTGCCAATTTCTACTACTTATGCTGAAAAGCAATTTTCAAATCAGCCGTATCATACGAAAACTGAGGTCTAAAAACTATTTTAACCAGAATCAAACTATTTAATATTAGTGGATAACCCAAGGCTTCCTACACAGAAAAATACAAGTTATACCTGTGGTTTGGTTGAGAATTTCAAACGACAAAAAAGAGAGAGCCTTAGAAAACCACTAAACCAGTGAAAGCTTCTGGGATTTTCGCCAGAAGTAACTCAAGAATTTCAATATAGGAGAGATTTATAGTTGGGCAGAGGGCAGTATGGGAAGCGGTTTGTCTTGAAGCTGAACTAACCCACCAAACACACTTTTTGGTGGATTATAAATGTATTTAGGACTGGCTTGGGGCACACGGTGGGCATTTAGGAGGTCAAAGGCCTCCATCTCACCCCTTGGCCAAGCCTGCATTTCACATGTAGGACTTAGAGAGTGAACCGAATTCCACGCGTCTGTACAGTTCCCCAGTCTCTCTAAAATGGCACACGAGTGTTGTCACCTGGCTGTAGCACGTCTGCCTTATTTCAAAAGCGGTGGGACCGAGGCACCCAGGCAGTTGGTGCTCTGCCAAGCTGAAAATAACATTTAACAGGCTTTTAATCTACTGTGTGGGTTACTGTCCCCATGAGTGCTGTTGTAGTCCACAGATTTAAAAAATCAGAACAAAGGGTTATTTTCACTTGGCATTCATAGCTGGTGGTGTTATTATTGTGGCTTTAGGAATCAAACAGCGGCTCCCTAACAAGTGCAGAATTTCCATTCACCACCTTCACAAATACGCCCATATTTAGCAATAAACAAGACACAAGATCCAGACAGGACACTATTTCAATCAAAGCGGGGTGATTACCCTCAGACCAGAGCTGATTTTCAGAAGGCGACGTGGATGCTGTCTCATGCTGTTAAGCTTTTAGGGTCTGTTTACGGCAGAAGAAATTACTGGAACAAAATGCAGACCGAGGGCAGGGCCGCACCTTATAGGGTTGTGCTCCCACCACTGAGTGCTTAGTAAATACTTGGTAAGTGAATGAATCAGTCAGTTAATTACTGAGTAAGCGGGTCTCCACAGGCCACTGGGAGGACCACGAGCAGATCACCAGGAAGCACTGACAAGAGTGGACGCAGTTCCCTTATCCTCACGGAGCTTAGTCTCTGTGCTGCACAGAGATACAGACCTGTTTGGCATTGTGTCCTCTTCTGCACCCTCCTCAGCATCCATGATGCTGACCTGGATCTATCGTGATCTAAACTGGATCTATCGTGATCTAAAACCAGGATACGCAGACTGAATGCAAAATAGACCCGAAGAAATAAAAGGTGAAACGAACTGGCCACCTGTGAATTAGCAAAGAAATAAAATAAAATAAAATAAGGAATGTTATGTTTTTCTCCAACCTGCACCACCTAAGATTGCATAAGTAGCAAAAATACATCATCGAATGCAAAAATAAAATACTGTGATAGATATTGTGTTGCCAAAATTCTGAATCTTGACTTTTTCACTCGGGAGGAAATTTTATTCCTTACTTAGCAAAACCGTGCGTTAGGTAGTCACTGTTCCATGGCGGAAGTTCTGATGAAGCATTTTTAAGCCCAATGAACAGAAACAGAAAATGTCACATCGCGTCACTATGAATCGTACACTTGTGGCCTGTTGGAGTCCCGCTATGGGGGGGGGGGGGGGGCAGCATTCAGTATGGCCGGCCTGGCCGGTCCACATGCAGCGCTGTTTCCACCCAGTCTGCGCCCCATGTTTACAGCGCTCCCCTCTCCAGGGCACTTGGCACGGAGCCCAACGCCTCCTCCCATCCTACAAAGTCCTGGCTCCCTTCTGACCTCCCCTCCCCCCAGGGACCCCAGCTTTCCCTGCCCCTGAGGGACTCACCAAGCTTGGAGACACCCGCATGGTGAGGAGAGTTTCCAGGATGCACAGACCTACTGCTTCCCTGGTCTGCCGTCTGTGGAGTGACCCCTGCCCAGCAGTTAGCTGTCTCCCAGGGCACAGACATCTGCCCTCCCCTATGCTGAGGCCAGCAGCCCAAAATCTGGGTGTGAGCAGGGCTGTGCTCCCTCCAAAGCCCCCAGGGGAGGGCCTTCCCGCCTCTCCCAGCTTCTGGGGTCTTGCCTCCCACCCCACAGGCACTCTCCCTGGGGGTCAGGGCCCTTCAAAGCCCCTGTGACCTCAGTCACCTTCATGGGTGACATTGGCAATGACCCCGTGTCCTCCCTTCTGATGCACTGGGGGCCAGGCCTCCTACAGATCTTCCCGGGGGGATGCCCGAAGCAGCCGTATACAGTGTGTCCCAGCTCATTGTTACCGAGGATCCGCTTAGCCCCTTACACACACTTACTGCATCTGCTGTATCCTGCCCGCTCATGTAGCGGCTCACTCTGTGTCTCTTGCACTAAGCTCTCAGCTCCATGACAGTGAGAACCTTCTCGGCCCTGTTCTCTGCCCAGTTCTCTAAATCAAACAGCAGAGACGATAGATGCACAATGAACGAATGATGCTCCCGTCACAAAATAAACTTACCACCTCCCCAGAGGGCCAGTGGGATACGATACCACCACGTGGAGGGCTAGAGAACAACGCTCACTGTGCAGCATTTTACAAATTAAAACCGGCTTCCTCGTGCCTCTGACTTTTACAACAGCCCAGCTAGACGTGCAAGGGATGTACTCTCTGCTTCTTCACGTGGAAATGAACACTCGGCCGCAAGCGGCACAGGTGGGCTTGCAAGCGGTTTTGTGGCTGCGCTTCCCTCCCCTTCCTTCTTTCCTGAGAGATGCTCAGGGCAGGCTCCCCATCCGTGGAGGACTGTGTGGACCGGTGGGGCGGGGGAGGTGGCAGGGGGCCCTCAGGGCCACCGCCGGCCAGCGCGCCTTCCCCAGGACAGCGCTCTAGGTTTGGGACTGTTTACTAAAAGTCCCCACCACTTGTCAGGCGGAATGACCAGTGAGGTGACAAGAAAGAGAAGCCAGGAGAGAAACAATGGTGGCCACTCGCTCGCGGCCTCCACCCGGCATTTCCTCCGCGCTGGTACGGGGTTAGGGTCTCCCCGTCCCGAGTCTTATCTGGGCTGTAGAAGTGCTTTTTGGGAATTTTGGAGACTGGTCAGGGTGAAATAGTGGAGACGGTTTTTCCCCGAGAATTACTGTGCAGGAACCTTTCCTACGTTCATGTTTACTTGCGGGTCAGAGATCCCTGAGCTTTGCGCCCCCTCCACTGGCGCACATTGAGACACTGCTCTGGGAGTGCGCGTGAGGTGCCATGAAGACACTGTCCCTCCAGGGCCAGGGAAAGGTCATGTCTGAGGGCATAGAACAACATGGGAGGCATGTTAACGCACAGACGCCACCAGATGGTGTAGCCGGCCGGGCCTAGGGCTACAGTGTGCAGAATCTTCCGGAAATACACAGTTGTATCCCATCACAAAACAAGGGATCAGATGAACCCATGGTCCCCACAAGTAAATGACAGGCTGCTCAAATGTGTCAGGGTTAAAATGTCAGGGAATCATTCTGGCGAAGGAATGGGCAGATTGGGGAACATTTGGCCGCGGGCCCTCGTGCAGACCTGAGAATCTGGAGAAGTTAGTGCTAACGGGTCTGAGCCTCGTGGTTGTGCCGGCCGGCTGCCCGGGTTCCACGTGCCCAGAACAGAGCCGTCTGTCTGGAACCTGGCAGGGAAGCCTCTTCGTGGTTCTCAGAGGGGAGTGCCAACACCGTGTGCACAGCCCCCAGTGTGCTCCTGGCCCGTCCTGGTTTGCCAGGAAGGACGCATTTCCTGAAACACCGGCCCGTCAGGCCGCGTCCCCAGGGTCCCCAGAGCCAACATGATGTTTGCTGCTAGTGGAAAGCAGATAAACGTGTCCCTGGTTAGGAGAAGCAGCAGTTCAGGGACGTGTGCTTTGTGTCGGGACCCCATCAGACGGACGGACACGCTGGCAGACGTGGGACACCCTGAACTTCCCCGCAGGGCTCAGGCCTCCCTCCCAGGGGGCTCACTGATGACGGAAGGGGCCTGCGGCCTGTCCAGGCCAAGGACGACACAGTCTTGGGAGGAAAACACATTTCAGTGGGGTCCCACAGTTGCCCTGGTGCTATGTGGGCATTCGTCAATTTTCACACCAATTTGGTAATGCTCTCCCTGACGGGCACTCTTTAGGAGAGGCCTTAATTAAGATTTCTGCCTGCAGCAAATCGTACGAACCGCAATACATCACACTACAGCAGCACAGACACAGATCATTGGCCACTCAGACCCACTCATATGGTATGAACAAATATTACCATTTTCATTTTGCCGTGGATCATTTTGGAATATGATTAAAAAGGCAGCACCAACTGTAGGAATTTTAGACATTCATTTTTCACCAAATCTGAGGAAATGGCTGCATCTTTGAAAAGAAAGGACTTGCCTCGAAAGTCTGTAACGTAAGTTGTAGAGTCATCGTGGGCTCAGGAGAGTTTCCTATGTGTGTAAAAAAGGATAGAATGGACACTTTATCTGGAAGGTTCTCATAAAGCCAATCTAGAAACAAAACTGTCATCTCCTCAGGGGCGCCTGGGTGGCTCAGTCAATTGAGCATCCGACTTCAGCTTGGGTCATGATCTCGTGGTTCATGGGTTCAAGCCCCGCATCGGGCTCTGTGCTGACAGCTTGGAGCCTGGAGCCTGCTTCAGATTCTGTGTCTCTTTCTCTCTCTGCCCCTCCCCAACTTGTGCTCTGTCTATGTTTCTTAAAAAATAAATACATGTAAAAAAATAAATAAAAAGTTAAATATATATATATCGCCTCCTCTTGTAACTTATGCAATTTTTGAAAAGTAAGGAAATGATACGTTAATACTGAAATTAGTGCAAAGGAAAGACTCCAGTCGGCTCGAAATTCCATTGATTCCCTCCCGTCTGTTTTTCCCCTTCCGCCTGTGTGGAGTCAGGGCAAAGTCACAGCAGCTGCAGAGCCCACGCTCTGGTCATTCTGGACTCTACACGGAAGTGAGTCAGTACTCAGTTCACACAAACCTGGAAATAGGAACTGAACAACAAACACCGTTGTGCATGCGTGCATTTATTTATTTACTTATTTATTATTTTCTTAGAATGTTTTTCCTGAAACTGTGTCTGCCACGATGTCCGTGATTCCTTCTGCTGCTTTTTTTTTAAGTCTGACTGCATCTTGGGAATAAGTCCTATGTCCCGGCTGGAGCGCTGTGACCCTCACCCCTGTGCAGTTATGGTCTTTGGCAGAGCCTGCAGGTGGCCACGCCCATGCCCGGGTGTCCCTCACGAAGGGCACGGAAAAATCCAGACCTCCGCGCCCGAGCTCGACTCCCTCCTGCTGCCTGTGGATTTGCACCAGCCCACACTGAACCCACCACGTGTTGTTTTTAAGTGGGGTGTGTAGACAATGTTTATTTAGTGGATTTTTTGTTTGTTTTGCTTTTTTAAATCATTTGCAACCCAAGAGCTCCAGCAACTTGAAAGTCACCGTCTTTCTGAACCCTCACTTTGCATCAGAACCGAGCTAGGACTTGTAAAACCCTTCCTAAGCCCCGCCCAGCTATCCTGTTTGATTTGGGAGGTTTCCTCCCAGAGGCCCCGGTCACAGGGAGGGCCTGGAACCCAACTCGCCCGCTTCCTGGGACCCACTCAACTTAGTGGGTCTGCATGACCTTGGGTCCTACAGCCACCCTAACACATGATGCAGAGCGAGGATCGAGGGCCCCAGAAATACCAGCTGGTGAGGCTGAGCTCTGTTCCTCCTTCGTTCAACCCCCAAACCAGTACATAGACTTGGACTACCTAAATTCCAACAGTGTTAGCTCTCTTCTTGGCATTTTAAATCTGAGAACCTCACACACAAATCCGGATTTTCGGTTTCCCTTGAAATATCTAGCGGTTCTGGGCCACTTCCCCCGTGGTAACAGGTGCACCCGGCCAGTCCTCACTAAGCCCTGCTTTTCCCAACATGGAGGCTGTTCATCATCACTTCCACACGGGCACTTTTTCCCAAGGGAGAGAAGACCTCTGTATGACCACATGGTCTCTCCAAATAAGAAAGTAACACACAGGCCAAGAAAAAGACAGTGGAACATGGCGGTGCAAGAGCGGTCCTGGCTGATTAACAAAGCAAACCTGCACCCAGGTCCAGCTTGCTGAACGCGTGCCCGCGCCGACCCACCCCTGCACATAGTTGGCTTTTTAACCTAACCTCCTGACGTCGCGTTTGCAGCCTCGTGGTCTTTATTGTTCAGTCCACAAGGTGATTTCCTCAGCTGTCCATCTAGAGTTACCCATGCGGAATAGCCACGCTTTGGAAATTAGGGAGAATAATGCAATATTCAAGAATTTACTTCTCACGTGCCAGACAACAGACAAGATTTCTGTCACAGTTGCCATCTAGAAATTTTCCATTGGATGTACATGGGTGCCTTACACACACACACACACACACACATGTGCATGCACACGCACAAGCATACACATACACACGTGCACGCACACACGCTGCTGTTTGTCCTGCAAGGCTGGCGACTACCGTTTGGGATAACTGGCCCTGGGACAATGTTCAGGGTGAATGACGAGCCCACGTGGCACCTCCAGGAATTGTGCCTTCCTTCTCTTCCTTAAATAGGGCCTGAGATGCACCAGAGATACGACGTCCCAGAACTTCCACCGGGTAGATAGACTTCAATTCCCTGCCAGGCCTTCTCAAACATTCACCTGCTGATATCTGATGATGCAGCCAGAACACGGAGGGAAAGTCGTATAGTTTTGTTTCTTGCTGGCTGACACTGGAGCGCGGCGGCCAGGCCACCTGTCCCCTGGAAGCCTAGATCCGAGTAGCTTCCAGCTCCCACGCATGTATTCTGTCAGTAAATGTGAGCCCGTGAGGCACGGGGATGAACCAAGGAGACTCACTGTTGCCTCTGTTCTCAAACCCAACAACTGCGGGAAAGCCTAGTCTCCCCCGTGAGATGGAAACTCACTACCCTTCATCGGGCGTGTGTCATGACAGGGGGGCAGGGCAGCACCATGCAGACCAGATGATGGGCGTTCTCCCCATCCTCACCACGAGCCACAAGTGCTGCAGACTGGCAAGTTGAAGCCGCTGATGCGTACCTGCACCTGTACCTAGCTGCCCACCCACATTGCGCCCACCTGCCTACACCTGCCCACCTACGTGTGTGCCCACCTGCCTACACCTGTGCCCACATGTGCGCCCACCTGTCTACACCTGTACCTACATGTGCGTGTACGTGTTCATGCAAACATACACGTGTACATAAATACACATATATACGCCTACATGTGTGTACACGTGTGCACACATGCCTATTCCTGTACCTACACATGCGTGTATGTGTGTGCCTGCATACATGTGTGTGCTTATGTACACGTGTGTGCCTACATATGTGTGTGTGCCTGCACATGTACATCCGTGTGTGCCTACATACTTACATACCTATTTACATATTTACCTACACCCTCACCTTCGTACATACATGTCTATGTTGCATGAGGACATACGTGCATGTGCATCTACATAGAGACACATGTACCTGCATACCTACTTCCATACATGCCTATGTACCTACCTGTGTGCTTATACACACATACATGCACAAAGCATAGCTGCCTGTGTGCGTACCTACCGACGTAGCCACCCGCTTAGATGGAAAGGCAGATCCTCATGCTCTGAGCCATGCAGTCCTCACCGAACAAGCTGTCTGGAGAATAGGCTGTTTTGATGTCCCGGTCGATTTAAAAACTGCACGGCCTGCTTCCTCCCCCTCAAGCCCGGGGGTCTTCCTGGAGCGGGGCAGAAAGGAACTTGCTGTCAGTGGAGGACCGGCCCAGCAGTGCTGGCGCGTGCGTCTGGGGCTCAAGATGGCTCTGCGAGGGGTCTACACAGTAACTCTTCTTACCCTGAATCGCTCTCACATGTGAGCATTTAACAAATGGTGCAAGGTGAAAACGTGCGTGTTTAAAGAAAATGGTGCACGCCAGGAATTTCAGCCCTGACTTGTGTGTGTGTCACTTTTCGAGGATTTGTTTCCTTTGCAGCCGAACGAGAGAAATAAAGCCTGCACGCGAGAGATAGCATTGTCCTGGGAAAATCCCGGGGATTAATGTGACGGAGCGCGCAGGAAATTGTGTTTTGGCCGTGCTCGTGGGCTGCTTGTGAACACGTCACATCAAGGACAATTTGTTAAACAAGAAATATGGGGTGTGGAAACAGGAAGGGAGACTAAATGGGGAAAGGCGCATCCAAGAGTAGCTTTGATATGTGTCTGTGTCCCTAACAAATGAGAGACCCACTCTTTCACTGAGTGAAGGAAAACCCTCTGATGCAGTAGCACGAGGAGACCGCGTGCACTTAAGTCACTTCCGTGTCCTCCGTGAAACCGGAGGTGTCAGGAGCCCCAGCACCGTCAGTTTGTAAATATGGCGACAGCTGAGGCAGTTATAGCAAGCGCTGGGTTGATTAAGTGACACCCTGGCCCGGCCCTTCGCCTAAACACCTGTTTGGGCCCAGAAGGGCCGACGTGTCCTGAGGAAAGGCAGCGACACAGCAGACACACAACCAGACATCGAGAGTCACAACAAGTCAGAACAACATAGACTCGGGTGAGTCTCGGTTGGTGTTGCTGTTTTCTGTGCTTTCCATCAGTCCCTCCACGTCAGGGTGGAAGAAGGTGGGCCATCTAAGAATTCCGTGGGCACCGCGTAACAGCCAGACTTTCTGGGTGCTCTCAGATCAGAACAGGGGCATCTCGTGATGGGGGGACAAGGGGATCTCCGAGTCCCCAGAGAGACCTTCGTTTCTACTCAAGCAAAATGTTGTGGAAATTACTTGCTCACTAGGGAAATAAGTATTATTTTCTGTAAATATTCGGGTAGCCAGGACAAAATGACTATTAAGCTTTCTGGGAATGACCATTGAACGTAAAGTTGCCATTATGATATTACAGCATTAAAATTGGTATATGCCAACTTAAAACGCTAGGGTCCTGTAGTTCCCATAACAGGGTTCTCTGGATCTCGAAGACCTACAGCGGAAAGTGTCCAGAAAAACAGCTAAACAAAGCACGAAGCTGTTTGAAGCAGAAAAGACTGTCGGAATATGCCATTTAGAAATTTCTTGTTTTGCTGGGCTTTACTCTTCGCATGACTTGAATCTATAATTCAAATCCTGTAAGACTTTTAGAAAGAAAGAAAACAAGAGAGAAATAAGAGGGTTTACTCTAGGTTCAGAGATGTCTTTCATCACAATAATTACCATTTATGAGAATACTGAACTCAGCTGTTAAGATCGTTTCAATGGGGAAAAAATAGAAAACGCATTAAAATCACATTGAGAAACAGGATAAAAAAGAAAAAAGGTTATTTCGATTGTAAGTCTGAACACCTAGAAATGCAGTTTGTAAGTTGAGCTACAGATTTAGCTCTGAGCTTCCTTGCAGCCAGAGTATAAAGGAAAATCTGACAGTCTGGCAATTTTGTGATCTTGCTGTCACAGGGGAAGGATCACAGCAGGGTCTCAGAGGGAGCCCAGGACACAGTCTGAGCGTGGCAGGGGTGGGGAACAGGGGGGTCATGTGTGTGTGTCACACAGGCAATCTGACGGGAAAGTATGCCTTCAATGTGTGTGGCAAGAATGTTACACCAGAGCTGTTTGGGGGGGGGGGGCAATATTTTATCCAAAATATTTTATCAAAAAGCTTTGGCTTTTTTTTAAACATTTATTCACTTCTGAGAGAGAGACACACACACACAGAGCACCAGCAGGGGAGGGACAGAGAGAGAGGGAGACACAGAATCCCAACCAGGCTCCAGGCTCCGAGCTGTCAGCACACAGCCCGATGCGGGGCTCGAACCCACGAACCGTGAGATCATGACCTGAGCTGAAGTCCGACATTCAACCGACTGAGCCACCCAGGTGCCCCTGGCTTTTTTATTGAGTAAAAGATACATAATAAAAAATATACCATTTCAGCCATGTTTAGGTGTACAACTCTGTGGCAACAAGCAGGTGTCATATCCTTACAGTGATGTGGGGGGATAAAATTAAGACTCGCAGACATTAAACCAGTCACAAAGCTGTTAGGGGTAAAAGCAGGATTTGAATCCAGGCGGTTCAGCACCGGACTTTACATTAACACCCAGGAAGCAATTCGGTTTCTGTGTTAGACGCTCACTTGGTTGCATTAAGGCATCGCCCTTTCTGGATATTCTCTTTGAAGGGCTGTATAGCCCCAGAGGGCCCAGGGAGCGGGACTGCCGTGCCCAAGTCACGCAGAGGATTTCAGGCTTGTGCACTACAGAGCCGTGCCCTCGGTGGGCAAGCCTGGCAGGCCTGTGGACGGTTTGGGGCTAAGGGTGCTGGTACGTGAGGCAGGTACGGGAATAGCGAATATAAGTTTTGTCTTCCAAAAGTAGCCATATGCAGCAGGTGCAAATTGCTTGCACATCATCCCCCTTCTCGGGGAGAGGAGGGCTGCCTTTCTCAGGTACAGCACAGGCTGGAGGTGGTGGCCATTTGTCCGGGCTCAGAGGGCCAGCGATGGGGCAGAAGTGACCCCGGACTCGGCACTGGCTCCAGCATCTGTGCCCTGCTCCCTCTCAGGACTAGGGTTTCTGTCCAAATCCAGGCTGTGAGACCCCACCCACCTGTGTGGCCCAGGCCCTGTTTATCCTGTGTCAAGGGAGCCCCCACTGGAGAGATCCCAGCATTCCCAGCAAACATCGATCCTCCTGGGTCCACGACACAGGCAGGCTGCCTGGGTTGCTGTCTGTACCCCAAGTCCTTACCCTGAACCCAGTCCCTTGCCCCTTGCCTAATTCTTGCCGTGAGAATTGGGCTCTATAGCCCAGCTACTCACTGGAGTTCTGGTCGACCCCAATGGAGTGTCCTGCAGCTGACATGCTGAGATGTGGCCATAGCCACACAGCACATGTACCCCAAGCCACACTTACTAACCTCTGGACACTGGCGTGTCCCTTGGGAACGGCTCTGATGGCTGTTGGACTCCTCGGCCTGGGACTCACATGCACACAGCCCTCTCTGCTCCCCGGAGGACCCCGGTGAGTGCTCTCAAGTCTGACGGCCAAAGTGTGGGATCGGGACTCCCAGTGGGCAGCCAAGTTCATCACCTCGTAAAGCTGAGATCTTCCCAACAACCACGGCCGAGCACAGGGGTATGACGTTTTCACCCTACAGATTGAACAGCTGGACCCAGGACATGAAGTTGCTTAAACAGGGGCAGCAAGAAAGCAAGGAACAGACACTGGAGACACTCCCATAATTCCACTTACATTTGGCCGTTGACACCCTCATACCCTGTGTCAAAACCAGGGCAGGAAAAGGAAGTCGCGTCTCGAGCTGAAGGCCACGGGGCTGTCTCCTGGGCTTCAACTGCACTGTCTGTGTAAGCTCGGAGTCTCACAGAGAAAATGAAAACAGTAATGTTAAAACCAAATGTCACAGTCAATAAGACGTTGCACGATATTTCAGGGTGAGAGAGGGTCGGCGGAGGTCACGTACGACTGGAGTGCTCGGGGTTAGAGAGGGTCGGCGGAGGTCACGTACGACTGGGGTGCTCGGGGTTAGAGAGGGTCGGCGGAGGTCACGTACGACTGGGGTGCTCGGGGTTAGAGAGGGTCGGCGGAGGTCACGTACTACTGGAGTGCAGGCCCGTTGGGGCAGCACTGAGGTCTTACTCAACCCTGCGCCCTCCAGACCTTTACTCCTGGGCTCGGCGGAGGCTTGCTAAAGGTTCGCTGAGCTGAGATCCTTCACTTAACAGAGAACCAACACAGACACACGATCACAGAGGTTCCCTGGGCCTGGCCGTGTCCACACAGGCCATTTGTAAACCCTGCAGCAATGGTTTCTTCCCTGAGCCGTGAGCCACTTCCAGTGGACAAATGATGGACAGACACCTGTGTGAGCTCTCTGGGGACAAGGGTGGCACTTTCTTTCGGTCTACATTTTTTTTAAGTTTATGTATGTATTTTGAGAGAGAACGAGAGTGGGAGAGGGGCAGACAGAGAGGGAGAGAGAGACAATCCCAAGCAGGCTCCATGCTGTCCGCACAGAGCCCAACGCGGGGGCTCCAACTCAGCAACCTGGAGATCCTGACCTGAGCCAAAGTCAGGCGCTTAACCGACTGAGCCACCCAAGGGCCCCTGGTCTACATATTTTTACTTAAAAGACTAGACCCCCTCATGTTCATTTGCTACTTTCTGTTCTCGTTGGACACCTCGCCACACAGTTGGTGTGTCAGCCCTTGTGAACAAGACAGGATGATCACCCTGCTGATGACCAGACAGAGCCAGGGTTTACAAGGTGGGGCGGCCCCACACGCACCTGGCCTGAGTGCAGTGTGTTCTCTAGTGGCAACAAGACGAGCTTCAGGCTCGTGGCCTCGGCGTGGCAGGGAGCACGTGGGCCAGAGCGACTAGGACCAGTCCCGGGATCACTATTCTTCAACCACGGGCAGTCCAGACGTTTCCTCGACCGTGAAAAGCAGAAAGTATCGCGGGTTCTAAGTCGTCTGCAGCTCGTGACGAATGCGGCCACACACTTATGGGTCCCAGCCAGACACAACACGCGAAGTGCCCTTGACACACCAGAGGGCCGGGGGGTCCAGGGGGTCCAGGCGCCTTCCTGGGGGTTTCCGTCAGGCCGACCCAGGGCTGGGTGGTAGGAGAGGCACCTTGCCTCCGGACCAGCCGGGCAGTCCTCCCACGCTCGAAATCCACGGTGCAAATAAGAGTTCTGGCGCTGATGGCCTTTCTGATCCGGTTGCCATGGGAACGGCGGTCAGACGCAAGAGGATAAGTTATAAAAAGAAGGCTGTCTTTAAAACCCTTACCTTGTCTCCCCCAGTCTTGCGCGTTTCCATGGAAGCAGAGCGGTAACGGCGCACCGGCGCGCTCAGGGGGCCTCGCTCCCCTGGGCTGTCAATCAGACGGCTTCAGGCCTCGTTCAGGGCCTTGATCCACCCCGAATGTGGGAACGGCAAGTTGTACGAGGCCTCCACAACACAGGACCTAGAAAGCGGCCCAGGGCTTGGGTGTGTGGCTGTCCCCTCCGCGGTGGCCGGCAGGGCTGCGGCGCCTTCCGGGAAGGTGTCCTCGTGGGAAGTGAGAGGGGCCCCGGCGGAAGGGCCTCCTGGGGCGGGGCCTCTGCCAGCAACCCCCCTGTCCTGGGG
Organism: Prionailurus bengalensis; assembly: GCF_016509475.1. Taxonomy (NCBI): domain Eukaryota; kingdom Metazoa; phylum Chordata; class Mammalia; order Carnivora; family Felidae; genus Prionailurus; species Prionailurus bengalensis. The sequence continues at coordinate 1,363,395 of NC_057358.1, read as the reverse complement.
ACCCGGCTGCCTCAGTCAGTCCTCCTCCACCGTCCTGTCCCCCGAGCCGGCCTGCCGTCCAGAGACCACTGACCTCAGCCCACCGCATCCCACCCGCCCTGGGCAAGCTGTCGGTGGGGTCTCCCTAACTCCCTCTCTGGCTCCCATCGTCTCCCTTTGAAGAGGCTCCTCTTTAATCATGTGGTGACAATTTCCCACCTTCAAAAGGCGTCTCTTTTGTTGGAAATGCAAAGTGTTTTCACTGTTTTCAAAGCAGCTGAGAATTTTTTCTCAGTCTTAACTGCCTCCCAGACAATGATTTTTCACCTAGATTTGAGGAGAAACAAAACTCTGTGGTTCTGAGCAAACAGATACCCTCCTCTGTCGCCTGGAGAATCGACTCCTGGGCCGGCTCACCCCAGGTGGCCTTTACACCTGGAGATAAACCACAAACACAGCAGGTTAGTTAGTAACACATCTTCATTCCCTTCCTCAGCTCCTTCTCTCCAAACCTTAGCTCCAAATCTATGCAAAATACCCACCAAGCCTAAGACATTCACAGAGGGGTGCCTGGGTGGCTCAGGCGGTTAAGGCAGAGGTCCGTGCTGGCGTGGGGGGGCCAGCAGGCCCGGTGCCACCCCAGCCAGTGGGCCAGTCTGCTCACCTCTGGGCATGGGGCACCCCCGCCCTGGCTTCCTTCCCTCCTCGCTCTGGGAGCCCCGTGGCAAACCGACCCACCCCCCACGAAGGCACATCCTTCCCCCCTCTCCTGGGCCACCCTCCCATCCCCCCCCACCATGAAAGGGGCCGTTGGCCATCCATCCCTGTAGACCTCCCCGACCTCCCACGTGGGGCCGGCCACCCTCCCTGTGCTGCCGAGCACACCCACCTGTGCCACAGGGTCAGCCTGGGTTGC